>NC_090448.1:405535376-406785376 GCF_031143425.1 Pleurodeles waltl
GCACCACAATGATAAATTGTTTGATTGTATTTGTATTACGCGACAACAAAACTCACAATGTAGTCAGCAGCTCCATATAAAGCTGCAAAACCCTCAAAAGAACAGTGGTGGTAAATTGCTGTTCTTTTTAGAAATCTTCATCCATAATTGTTAGTTGGCAGGTCTGTACGAGGCTGCAACATTTTAAAAGGAACAGCAGTAATAAATTACTCTCATCATTTAACACTCAGTCATAGTGTTTAAGTAATCTCAGTGCAGTTTTCAGCTCTGTGCCTGGCACATTCTTTACGTAAAATCCCCACCACATGCTTTGTTAGTCGACAACTTTGCACGAGTTTCGGGAACTTCGGAAAGCACAGCGACAATAAATTGCTTTGGCTGTGTAAGACTTGGTCATGTTAATTAACCTGCAGCTCCATACAGGATTAAGAAAACCCAGAATGAACCTCAATGGTAAATTACTTTTATCTTATGTTGTCTAACACTCGTTTATAGATATTGAAATGGCCCCCATGCACAAGTCTTTTTTAGTGAAAACGCTGTATCACGTTAATTAGTCTGCAGCTCTCGAAAGGATGGGGAAGGGGATGGGTGTATGTGTAGGCAAGAACATCCGCATGATAGAAAACAAAACCAACATCTGGCATAAACCTGTGGTGGTATGAGCTGGATGGAGGGCCCCCTGCAGTGCAGCCATAAACATATGAACAAACTTACACAGAAAAAGCAACAACCTAAAATGGGGGCAGGAAGGAAGGACCAATGACAGGGATGCAGGGATAATAAACAATAATACACAAAAAAAATAACAAGCAACGATGGGGGTGAGGAAGGGTCGGCTGATGAAAGGGATGCAGTAATAATAAACAAGCAACACCGGGACCTTAATTTAAAAAAAAAATCCTCTCACTTTAAAGTCTGAGATAGAAAAGTAAAGAGGCACCTTCGGAAAACAGGGTCTGACATTGGACCTCGGTTTCTGAATGCACAGCAAATGTGACAAGCTAAGAACAAGATTTACAGACCTGTTTGCAGAAACGAATCTCGGAGCAATAAAAAACACAAGCGCTCATGTGAAGTGCTCTTAAACAAAGAAAAAGTAGTTCCTAGAACAGTTCCTAATATGGAAGCAGTGGATGGATAGTAGTAATTGGCCCATGCTCTCAGGGAGAGCTAAACACAGGACAAGACATGACGCATGCATGCCATGGACAAATGGGGATAAAGAATATGATAGTGATGATGGAACCAGAAGTCTGTGGGTGAGCTTAAGCCCACATATTGAATACAACAGTCTCTTCGAGACAGTACATGAGTTGTCTAGCCTTGGCTGACTCACATGAGCTGTCAGGACTTGGCTGACTCTCATGCAGGGCCGCCGTTTCAAGTGCATGCATGTATGCTTATGTAGACAAAGTAGCAGCAGAACACTATAGTTCTCTTTCACTCCCTTGTGAGCAATGCTGTTACTGGCACTGAGCACAAAGGAAGGAGAGCAAGGAAAAGAAAATAACCAATTCTATAAATCTATACAGCGATTGGCCATGTACTTCGAACCACCAGCCCCTGCGCTACATGGCGTGTACAGGCCCACTGCGGGACTTAGGGGCTACCATCAACCTACTGAGCAATCCAAACACTGCCCCCTTGATGTTTATTTTGGTGAACCACATGAGAGCAGTGCATGGATTGGCTGGAGCAGGCAAACTCAGAGCTCCTTTACAAAACTGGGGGCTGTGGTTGCTAACACTGTGCTGGTAGGAATGTCCTCAAGTGCGCATGTCTGGCTGGTCACAGAAAGACACCAGTCCAACCTGACATGCCCACTTCACTTTAAGGCCGCTTCCCTGAAGTCCCTGCAGTCAATCAAGCCCCACCACCATGAGGAAAGGTACCCGACCCAGCTGTGAGTAAAATAAGAGCACTCTGGGCGGAAAAAAATGTTTAATTTAAAAATTAATGTTAAAAATATAGTGGGTCAATGGCCCAAAAAATAAACCGCCCGCCTACCTGGTAACAGCAGTGTCCTGCCATCAGAGACATGTTGCTTTAAAACTAGCATAAATAGTTAATATGATGATAAATATTTATCAATTTGAAAGGCTTTTTTGCATATACAATAAGTGGACTTCGAACTATTAGAGAGGGATTTTTCCTTATTGTTCCTTTAGATGTTATGTGGATGTTTGTACAGCGCATGAACCTATATTACAGGAGCGGCTCCTTCGCAATGGCGAAGGGGCGTCGTCTTCCCGGCTAAAAGCCAGCAGCTGAAAAATAAAGCAATATAATATTTTTTACTTTTCAGCCGCTGGCTCAGCCAGCAGGTGCAGGGAGGAGCGGGGCTAGTCCATGGGAGGGGGGAGGTGGGGGAGTGAAGTTAGTGCACTAAGGCCCGTATTTATACTTTTTGACGCTAAACTGCGCTAACGCAGTTTAGCGGCAAAAAATTTTGCGCCGGCTAACGCCATGCGGGCGCCGTATTTATTGAATGGCGTTAACCGGCGCTGCCTGGTGTGCGTGGAAAAAAACCACGTACACCAGGCAGCGCCGGCGTAGGGAAAAATGGCGTTAGGGCGTCTTAAAAATGGCGCAAGTCAGGTTGACGCTAAAAAATCGTCTTAACCCGATTTGCGCCATTTTAAACGACGCCATTTACATGACTCCTGTCTTAGTAAAGACAGGAGTCATGCCCCCTTGCCCAATGGCCATGCCCAGGGGACTTATGTCCCCTGGGCATGGTCATTGGGCATTGTGGCATGTAGGGGGGCACAAATCAGGCCCCCCAAGGCAAAAAGAAAAAAAAAAAATGTATACTTACCTGAACTTACCTGAATGTCCCTGGGGTGGGTCCCTCCATCCTTGGGTGTCCTCCTGGGGTGGGCAAGGGTGGCAGGGGGGGTCCCTGGGGGCATGGGAGGGCAGCTGTGGGCTCATTTTGAGCCCACAGGTCCATTAACGCCTACCCTGACCCAGGCGTTAAAAAGTGGCGCAAATGTGGGGTTTTCGGCCCGCCAACTCCCGGGCGTGATTTTTGCCCGGGAGTATAAATACGACGCATTTGCGTCGCCGTCATTTTTTTAGACGGGAACGCCTTCCTTGCATCTCAATAACGCAAGGAAGGCGTTCACGCAAAAAAATGACGCTATTTGCCCATACTTTGGCGCTAGACGCGTCTAACGCCAAAGTATAAATATGGCGTTAGTTTTGCGTCGAATTTGCGTCGAAAAAAACGACGCTAATTCGGCGCAAACGGAGTATAAATATGCCCCCAAGTGTGCATGTCAGTTTGGCCGGCCGTCTTAGACCAGCCAAACTGACATGCGCACTTAGGTTTCTCCAACCTAGCTGTGTTGCACAGCCAGGTTGGTGAAACTGCAGACTCACATGCAGTGTCTGAGTGGCAAAACAAGCTGCTCAGACCAATCCTGATGATGCTCTCGTACTAGACATAGCATGAGAGCAGCACCAGGATTACGTGGGGGAGCCGTTGCAGGTGTCCCAGGGTCTGCTGGGACACCAGGAGAGAAGAGGAGCAATGCGGAATGCGGCGTTGACAGAAAGGTACTTTTCTTTTTATTTCCCCTGGATTTTTCAGAAACTAAGGTTTGTTATTAGTTGCAAATGTTGTACGATAGCTTTCTGTTTACTTGTACCACAAAAGAACTGTAAAGTTCTTTCTTTAAAAAGTCTTGCTCTTCCTTGTACTCGCAGACAGTTTACATTTTGATATTTCAACTGTTGTCTACTGTGATCTTGATTGTGTGCCAAAGTGTTGGTGGTCACAAACCTAAATTGTCACGAATGGGCAATGTGTTAACCAAAAGCATTTTGTATACTGAAGAGTAGGCTCAAAGTTTTCCTTAGGAGCCTGCTAGCAATGCTGAGAAATGGCGAGGTTGCCAAGCACCAGGTCAACCAATTATTTCCACTTTTTGCCTGTTTCATTTTGTGAATATAGACCTAGCTTTACCACTATTGAACTACTATTTTATATCAACCAAGTTTATAATGTACTCTTATGCTTTTGTATATGTATTTTGTTGACTTGTGAAGTAGTGACTAGGAGGATATGGGATTCCAATGAGGTGAAGGGGTGAGTAGGATAATAGGGTGGCAAAGCATATGTTGCCACATATCAATGTGGCATGGCATCGTTCGTGTGTGTTGATGGAAGCATGAGAGTACCGTAGCCCAGGGTCTGGAGATGCGAAGGCCATGTAGCTCTCCGTCATAAGTATCTCCTCCTCAGCCACACCCCATTTGCGCAGGGCTCCTTGTCATGCCTCTACCGGCCGCGGGGTCGCAGAGCACCAGTTGAGTGTTAAAGTGTGGATCCCTAATAATAGTGCAAGGGCGGCAAAGTGGGTGCGCATCTTAAGACTTTTCCGGTGCTGAAAGATGCCTAGTGCACTTGCTTCCCATTAATTCAAATCAGTCAGGTCTGTTACTTCACAAAGGGACGTGTGTATGCAGGTCCAGAACTGCTGCAAATAGGTGAAGGACCATAGCACATGCTGGAAGTCCTCACCTGTGAGGGGGCATCGCACGCATGTAATTGGCACGCATGTAATTTTGCCCATCTGATAGAGGTGGTTCAGACGAGCTGGGGTTAGATATGCTCTGTGCAAGAGGTAGAACTGGATGTTCTTAAATCTTGAGTTCCGGGAAACTCGTTGCGGATGCTGAAGTGCCATGTCCCATTCCTTGTCTTGGAGGTCTCTCCCAGTGTCGCCATCCCACTGCTGGTGAAGAGCGAGGAGAGGAGTATCAATAAGTCTGGGACAGCCCTATAAATCCAAGTGATGAGATGACAACCTGTTCCCATTGTGAGCACTGTGCGTACGACTGGATGTGGAGACGGCTCCATATACACCACGTTCCACAGCATGTGTGCTGTGTTCCGCAACTGCTGGTACGTAAGGAATTGCCCAACTGGTAGGTCGTGAATTGCGACCAGTTGGCCAAAAGGGAGAAGAACCTCAGAGTACAGGTCATGCAGTGTACAAACGAACATGACGTCCAGCTAGTCGTTTTGTGGTGTAACAGCCTGGGAAACGAGGCAGACGCAACAGGGGGATTTTAGGGGCATTGGTTGACCTGTCTTGGGAAAGGCGGTATACGTACTATCGACACTTGAAGGGGCCCGGGGAAGGGGGGAAGCAGAAAATAGCAAGTTGCATAGCACTGGAGATGTGAAGGCCACGGGCATTACTGGCCTCTCTCATATAGTGATCCTCTGTCCAACGTGACACCCACTGTGACTGAGCTGCTAACATGGAGGTATGAGTGGGAGATTAGTAAAAAATACAGTAATATGGGTAGCACTATCATTTTTATCTGTGCTATTTTACCAATGAGGGCAAGGGGGAGGGACTGCCAGAAAGGTAAATGCGTACAGATACGTGCGAGCGCTCTGTGGAGTTTGCCCTCATTTAGGTCGGAAGGGGAGTGGTAAAGATGGACTCCTAAGTAGCGGATCTCTTCAGGGTACCACTGCAGTCTCATTCAACCCAGGATTATGTCATGTTGGGGCTGTTTAGGGCACATGGGGTAAACTGCTGTTTTGGTCCAATTCAGCCGAAGTCCTGAGACCATGGCAAATTCTGTGAGGGTAATGTGTAGGAGAGTTAGGGATGTTGTCACATCCCTGAGGTATCCAAGCAAGTCATTTGCATAAAGCAAAACTGTATGTGTACGCTATCGGAGGGTTATACCTCAATCTCACTCCTCCTAATGAGGCAAATCGCCATTGATTCCATTGCCAATGCAAAAAGCAAGGGGAAGAGGGGGCATCCCTGCCTAGTGGCCGGGTCGCCTGAAAGGGGTCCGACACTAGGGTGGCCGCCCATACATGTGAGGAGGGCTCTGTGTACGGCAAGTGGGTGTATGCTAAGAGGCGTTTCCCAACCCCCAGAGATGTGAGCATCTGCAATAAATAATCCCAAGAGAGGGTGTTGAACGTCTTCTCTATGTCCAGGATCAAACAGGCTGCTTGTGTTTGTTTTTTTCAGATCTGGTCTTTGATGTGAAAAAGGCAGCAGATGTTTTGGGAGTTGTTGGTGCACTCGGGGACAAAACCATTTTGATCTGTATGGATTAGTTTTGGGACTATCTGTAAGTATGTGGTTGCCAGGATCTTCTCTAGGATTTTGTAGTCAGCTCCTAGGATTGCAATGGGACGCTACGATCCCAGTTGGGTAGTGTGATAAGTCTTCTGTATCAATACCAAAAGTGACTCTCGGAGGAAGGAGGGGAGAACGTCAAACTGGAGGGCTTCCTCATACATTTCCCGCAGACACTGGCCAGTCTAGCTGCAAAAGTAGAGTAATACTCCAACAGGAGGACATCTAGGCCTGGGGACTTGTTAGGCGTGAGGTCTTTTATCACTGTATTATCTGTATAAAAAATTTAAAAAAGCGGAAAAAGGAAAAGCAACATTTCATTTTCAGTACTTCAAACTGCTCTCTGACTCGATCTGCCTTTCACCTGGCCGCGAGCAGCATGCATTGTGACAACAGAATGCAACTATAATAAGTTATTAATACTTAAGCATTCTATCATTTTATTCATTTTTGCTTCAGATTCAGAAACGGTATGTAAGTGCAAGGACAACACAAAATATGATACTTAGGCGTAGAAACAAAACACAAAAACATTACTACCCTAGCCCTCATGCACAACATAAATCACTACCCTTATAGGGCACATGACAAACATACTGTTGCCAAATACAGACACTGTCAAAAGGTTGTTCCTTCCATCTGATTGATGATCTTTTGAGATCCCTACGAGAGGGCATACAGATAGGCAATACTCTGTGATGCCACAACAATGGTGGTTCAAAACTATACAAACGTGAATAACATAACAATCCCACAAAATAGCCTGCTACCAGTACAAAATCTCGACAGGACCTGAAGCACTGTATACATGCAACTATAGCACAATGCCTCTGCCAGACCTTGGTATGTTTTCACATCCTGGATGAAGTCTGCTTTATTCAGGGTTGTTTTTAAACTCGGCTCAGTGAAAAGCGCTATTAAATCTAGTGAAAGGTCTCACTTGACATCCCCTTCCGAAGTCTAGCTATCTTGCTGTTCTTGTGAATCTTTTAAACCCTCACTGGTCCTTATGTGTTTGTTTCTAACTGCATGTCAACACAGTTTAATACATAATTGTCTCATATACAAGAAACAGAAGGAATACAGGCTGCCTTGGATACGGTTGACCATGACGCCCTAACTCAAAGACTCCATGAAGCCGGCATACAAGGGATTGCTCTCGACTGGATTACTTCCTATCTTTAAAAAAGAGCAAATATCATCCACTCGCCCCCCCCTTCTCGTCCGAACACTACCTCACAAAAGCAGGGGTCCCCCAAGGGTCAATCATCTCACCTCTGCTTTTCAACATCTACATGATATCTTTACCAGAACTGATCAATGATTTCCATCTCACATGCTACAACTACGCAGATGACACACAAATACTACTTAAATTAGAAGACCCCAAAAACATTGAAAACTCACAAATCTTCAGTTGCCTCAGAGCCGTTGATCAGTGGATAACCTGGAGCCATCTCAAACTAAATACCTCCAAAACAGAAATACTCATATGTGGTGACTGGAAAAGTTATGACCCTCTGCGCGCCTACCCTGACGATCTCGGACCACCTCCTCAATTACCCAAGGAAGTTAAAAACCTAGGAATCACCATGGATTCCAAGTTAACTATGAATGCCCAAGTAGACAAATTAGCACGCACAAGCTTCATCACCTGAAAGACTTTACGACGCATCTTCCCCCACCTCGGATTTCCACACAAGGTGCAAGCTACTATCTCACTTGTACTATCCAAACTGGATTATGCCAATAGCCTCTACTATTGATCATCTCTATCTGTTATAAAAAAACTACAACGTATCCAGAATTCCGCAGCCAGGCTACTACTACATATAAAGCCGCAAGCCCACATCTCCCCTGCCTTGAGAGAACTACACTGGTTACCCGTTGCCAGAAGATGCACTTTCAAGCTGCTTTGCATCACCCACAAAGCTATACATGGAACAGGACAGCTTTTTATCAGAAAGAAAATGACCAAATACATCCAACAAAGAACCCTCCGCTCAAGACTGGCACCCCGCTTTAGAACACCACCATACAAGAAAAAGACTATAGGAGGTACATCCTTCTCCGTCCAAGCAGCCAAACTATGGAATTCATTACCCCCAACTATAAGAGCCACAGATAACTTTCTTGTCTTCAGAAAACTACTCAAGAGTTGGCTCTTTCCTTCATAACCACCTTTCTCAAACAACTATGAACTGCATATGCCTATGTGGATAAATATTTTTTTCAGATTATATGTATATTTCTATTTATTTATAGTTTCTTTGGAAAATATGTATTGCTAATATGTCATAACAATAAAATACACACACACTCTTTAAACCTGTCTGACTAAGTATTTTTTACCCATGATTCTAATTATGTATTGTATGTGCATATGTGTGTGTGTGTGTGTATATATATATATGTATGTGTATATGTTGTTTCTGTGCTTGGCATGTTCGTGGATCATTGCATGGCTCCTGGTTTTTTTGGGTTGTTATACTAGATATCTATGAATTCCTGCTTTCATCTTATCACACTTATCTACTCATCACTCTTATGTCATGTCTCTATCAAACTATCCTCCATTCTCACTCTGACTCATCCCAAATCCCTTCTACCACTTTCATCTCCTAAATATCTCTGCCTAAGCTCTTCCCTCCACATCTAACTCACCAAACCTCACTCTACCTCTGTGACCTCCCACATAACCCTACTAATTTCTCCTGCATTCATCTCACCCTGCTACTATGCTCTCCCTAACCCTTCCACATACTCTTCCCCCTCCACCCCCCTTTACTCATCCCAAGCATTTGGGTTGAGTAAATGAAGGATATACTCCCAATTAACACCTCTGGATTTATTTCCTCCTCCACCCCTCCATTACTCCAGTCTAACTAACAAACTCTCATATACGCGGCTCAAATTAACTCATAATAATACTAAAAACTGTACTCATTATTTAACGATACTAATCCATCACTAATTTCTTGTTGGGTTCCGGAGTAGCGTGCTACTCATCGAAAAGCGCTTTGACGCCTCGTCAGGGGTAGTAAGCGCTATATAAATACGATTACAATTACAATTACAATCTACTGGGGTGTTATAGGCGTGTCCAGTGCATCCCTGGTCACTGTGGGGACATGCGGGAGCATTATATCGGACAAGAACTTTGTTATACCTCTGCGGAGGACTGTGAGGGCAGCATTGAATATGTACGCATAATATGGGAAGAATTCCCGAAGGATCACCCCCTGTATTTGGGCCACTCCACCTGCGGGGGACTGTATTTCCATTATTGGGGTCACAGTCTCATTTCGTCTGGCATAGCAAGCTAGCTGCTGCCTGTCTTTATCCCCTTCCTTGTGTACTTTTATGGTGCGTGCTGTAAAATTAACGCGCCATAGGCACTCGAGAAGCGAGGCGTATGATTATTTTGCCTCTATGTGGCGTGAAGAGCCTGCGGCGGTTCTAGTGGACACTTCCTAAATCTGCACGTCATTATTCAGCTTTTGCCAGTTCCCATTCTAGGGTCCTGAGCACTCCCACTAACTACTGAATGCAGAGGCCCGTGTAACTACCTTGAATGCGTCCTATTCCACAGCTCTAGTAGATGCTGTGTGGTTTTCCATGAAATATTGCTGTATATGTGTAAGCTATGCATCTCAAAATGCAGAGTTTTTCAGTGTGTCTCGCAGAAGGTGCCCTAAATGCGTCGAGGGCATGGGGGTAGCCACTCTAGGTCCACTATGTGTATAGCTTTATCTGAGATCACTCTTCCCAGGTAGTCAGAGTGCCATACAAGTGGGAAGAGGGAACCTTAACAGAGCAATCGATTCAGTCAGACATAGAGATTGTGTGGGACACAGTAAAAGGAATGGAGCCTAGTTGTGGGATGTTGCGCTCTCCACACATTCATGAGGGACCAATGTTGGATTCATTTTTGAAAGCGGCTGCTTGAAGACTAGGAGGGGAGAGTGGCAGGGAGGGAAGTGATCTATCTAAGGTTGTGTCCAGTACACAATTGTATTCAACCCCTAACAACCAAGGCAGGGGTGTCTTTTCTGCAAGAAGGACTAATAGCTTTTCCCAAAAGGAACCCTGATCGACATTTGAGGCAGGCATATATGCTCCCCAACAGAATGGGTTTACCATTGAGGCCACCAACTACATGTATCTTTATCAGTTATGACCCTTTTCTTGAAATGGGATCCCAAATCTCACCCAAATAAGTGCCCCCCTTGAATATGCTGAATATGTTGTGGCGTGTAGTGTTCCCCACCATCTTCTGCAGAGACGTGTGAGTTCCTCAGATGTAGTGTGTGATTCTTGAAGAAGCACTAGATTTGCCTTTTGGCACCGTGTGTATGAGTAAACTGCATAACGCTTTCTTGCCATGTGCTTGCCTGGGATATTAAGTGTAAAAAACCTAATGGATGTGGTAGGCATCATCAATGTGGTTGAGATGAAGGGGATTGACGGGAGGGGGTATGAGAAGGTGATCTTGCTACCAAGTGCAGTGTAGACATCATCTTGGATGTGTGTGTAATGGAAATGTGTTCGCTCATTGCCATAGTGAATGGTTGGGGATCAGGCAAGTGGGATAAGCACAAGGAATCATTTAAGTGATAACTGGGGGAGCCCGCCACAACAGGTGGAGCACCGAAACAAGGAATGTGTAGCATTCTCTAATGGCACTCGGGGTGTGCCTCACGAGGGGGAGCTGGTTGCATGTCCTATGTGCCCTTATTTTATCAGCGTATGTGTGTGACTGGCCTTGTGTCGCAAGTGTCACCGTCGTATGGGGAGGGGAGTCTTGTGATAGTGTGGTTGGTGGACGCTGCATGTAGCTAGTAGCGATCAGATGTGTGAGAAGCTCACAGTAATAATACAGAGCAAAAAACAGCAACATTGAAATTGTCTAGTTAGCCAATAAGTAGCTTAAATGTGACAAAAAAGGATACTGTAGTTACATTAGATTGTCTGCAGTTTGTGGGGTTACGGTGAGGAGGGACTGGTAGTACTTCTGGGTGTAATCGTACCCTGGCGTGTCCTCATCTGATGTGAAGATATGCGGTCCAGTGTCTCCATCTGTGGAGGCCGCTGTGGACCCCAAATTGGTCGCTGCCTCCAGGGCTTTCCTGCTCTCTCTGATGATTGGTTCGAGGTGGGGAGATGGGTGTTTTGGAGTTTGAAGGGTGGCAGTCACTCTGGTCTTGTCCTCTGGCATTGAGGTGTCGTTTCCAAGAGGCTTCCAGGGCAATGCTGGGCCTTCCCACCATCAAAAGGGCCCAACCAGTCCCAGGTCTCTGTGGGGCTGGTGAAGAACAAGCTCTTCCCATTAGCGATGACCTTCAAGAGGGCTGGGAAAAGCAGTGCATACTGTAGGCTCATTTGTCAGAGGCTGCGATTCACTGCTAAGAAAGATGTTCATTGCTGTTGGACGAGCCGTGTGTAATCCAGGATTACACACGGCTCTTCCCATTGGTGATGATGGTCTTGTCTTCCAATTGCAGTGGGGCAGCCTGCCGGGCAGTCCGCAGTATAATGTCTCTGTCCCGGTAATGTAGTAGCTTGGCTAACATGGGTCGTGGGGCTGCGTTGTAGAAGGGAGTTAGATCTGTTGGCGGTATAAAGGTTTTGAACCCATTCTAAAGAGAAGACAATAGATCTTGTCCTTCCACTCCCTCCGGGAGACGCAGGAGTCAGATATTTTCCCTTTCGGGAACAACCTTCTGCGTCATCTGCTTGGGTCTCGAGGCGCTGCACCCTGGTGCCTGCTGGTCTGATATCTGAGATTTTAGCTCAGCCAGCATCTTCTCCCCATCACTGACTTTGTCTTCTAGATTCTGGTGGTCATCTTGTAGTAGGCAGGCTGAGTTGAGCTGCGAGTGACCCCGGGGGGGATCTCCATCGACACCCTGGAATGCCTGATTGCAGCTAAAACTTGATCCAGTTTTGTGTACATAGACAGCAGTGCGAAGCCCCTGATGTCTGGGTATCCAGGATCATGGATGAAGTAGAGTCTGTCACCAAGGAAGGGACTGGCATGGTAGATCTTAGCCTACCAGTTGTTGGTTGCAGAGACAGGCAGTAGCAGAGGTGTATCTAATATAAGGTGAGGTTGAACAAATATCCTCCAGTGCCCTAGTGCGGTAAATCGTCAGCCACCTCACTGTTGTTGCAGAGAGAGGAGAACTCAGTGCTGAGGTGCCCAGGGGTTTGAGAATTTGCGCAGGTGACGTCAAGCCAGTGTTGCAATGGGCATCAGAGTTTGTGTAGAGTCCCCTCACCACTGGGGAAGTAGGCGTGTGTAAATACATAGCAGTTGCCAGGGAGATTTCAGCCGAAGGGGCAAAGTTTGCTATCAGGACGGTGTCCAGAAAGGCATAGCGGTATCGAGGAGGGCAGGCACTGAGACAAAGTTTGTGGGGGCATCACGGGCTATGACTGGCTCAAGCGCAGAGATGGCAGGTTCCCCTCCAATATCAGAGGCTATTCCTCAGGAACTGTAGAAACTGCTACCCCAAAAGGCCAAGCTGGACCAGCTATGTTGTGAGCGATAGTGGGCAGAGGTTAGTCGGAAATGCAGCCCGATATAACAATATCCTGAAGTCTCTGTGGTGTTGCAACAGTGAGACAGTGATGGGTAATCTGAGTATGGAGGTGTAGGCTCCCCGCCAGGTCCCCCTTTGTTTCCTTGGGGGATTGAGCATCCTAGTGCAGCTGCCCCAGTGTGTGCTGCAAAGGGGTGGTTCCAATCTCCCCTAATAGAGGTATAGGACACCTGGGAGTCCAAGTGTGTCTATTATGCCCAAGTCACTTATTTGCTGATAGGCGGTGAGGGCCAGGGTTGGTGACGTGGCCCATGGGGGAGTTCTGAGGTCATCCTGTAAAAGAGCAGGCCCGATTAGTCTTCCTCCTGGCCTCCCACCCTGCCTGCTGGTACTCAGAACATCTCAGGGGTTGAGGCGTGAGGAGGTCACTGAATGGGCCCACAGAGCACGGCGTCTTGGATCAGACCGCTTCCGCAATGGTAGTGCAGTGAGTTGCATGAGCCGGGGTCACAATGTTGCGTCCAGAAGGAGGGAAGCAGTGCAGCAGCCCACCATTCCCATGATTAATGCTCCTCCTCCGCGTGCCTGACGTGAGCCAGTAGCCCCCGCGTTGATAGGCCGCAACAATGGGCCCCCAGGCTGTAGCGGTATCTGTCGCTTGGTTCTGTCAGGTGGCCGTGGGTTCAGAAGGCAGCAGAGTCGTCCCACAACTACCACGTTCTTAGTCCATCGGCCAGAGGAGCAGCAAGGTAGGCCAAGTCGGACGCCAATGGACAGCGGGAGCTTGCCTCTCTGGTCACGCGTCTCTGCCATGGGCGCCCACCTCGTCCAGATTTGCGGCGGCTCATGTGACAGAGGAGCAGCTGCAGAGGGTTGGAGCCACAATGTGATGAGTCAGTTGCAGTGCTTATGGCATATTATGCGGGCTGTAGGACTCTACCTCGCGTCTGGCATGTTGCAAAGCGTAGCCATGCCCCATATCATACATCTATGTTATAAGAAGGTTTGCAGACCTTCCTTACTGCAAGGGAACAGGTTGATGACACGATTAAACAAAAAGGCACTAAAGTAAAAGGACTCTAATTTACAGTCATAAAACTTGCAATGGGCCTGTTGTCAGGTAAGGATCCCAGTCTAAGATGAACAACACTTGGCGGAATTTTACTTCATCACTATTCTCAAAATGGACCCAAGCAGGCGTTTGCCCAGCTATTGTAATGAAACAGGACAGCATCTCTGCAAGAGATTGGGTCCTTTCGGCCACACTTTTTAACTTACTTATCATTGTCTGGTCTTCCAAGCGGGGAGGATCTGCCCTCAGGGACCATAACTAAATAGCTAAGGTGAGCATCATCAAGCAATCCACAAGTCACAGCGGCACTATAGAGCAATCCCCTACATGCCTATGCTCAAGATGGTTGTATGTCACCATATCAAGGTCAGTAATATTGGCCTACAGAAGTATTACATTCACTATATCACCTACAAATACATTGAAGGCAAGTATATATTTACCACTCTTAACTCCACATATACTTACCTTGATGATAAAGTGGTAGTCAATGTAGCGGATGTTATGTTTTTGTCACACAGTATACTGCCTTTGATATAGTGACCCCACACTACACTATCAATAGTAATTTGCAGTCTGTGACGGTGTTCTCCTTCCATACAAATCCAATAAAAAACATAATTAAACAAAGTAAAAAACGTTGCTTGTTTCTCACGTCTCTTCCCAACTTGTTATTCAGGAAGCTGCCTCCCCTTCTTTCTGAACCTGTGATTCACACTGCAATTTTGAAATGCTTCAGAAAGATTTAAATCTGAAATGAGCTTGATATCCAATGTTTACGCTTGGCTGGAAGTTTACTCTTGGAAATAACCCTTTCTGCAGGGTCATCCCCAGACTTTTTGCCCTCCTCTTATTCATTTTCTGAACTTGTTTTTGTTGACTTTAGGACTCTGGGCACTTTACTGCTGTTAGCCAGTGCTAAACTGCATGTGCTCTCTTCTTAAAACTTGATAACCTTGGTGAATCCACAATTGGGCATATTTATTTACAGGTAAGTACCTAGCAACATGCACCATTATGTGCCCAGGTCCTATAAATTCAATGCCACTAGTGGACCTGCAGCACTGATTGTGCCACCCACTTCGGTAGACTTTCAAACATGTCTCAGGCCTGCCATTGCAGAGCCTGTGCGCAGTTTTAAATTGACATATTAACATGGCAAGTGTACCCACCTGCCAGGTCAAAATCTTCCTTTTTATTACATATAAGTAACCCCTAAGGTAGTCCCTAGTTAGCCCCAAGGGCAGGATGCTGTGTATTAAAAAAGTTAGGCATGGACTTTTAAGTTTAACATGTCTTTGGTAGTGAAAAACTGCTAAATTTGTTCTTCACTGCTGCAAGGCCTATCGCTTCCATAGGTTAACATTGGGGCTGCGTTGAAGCATTCTTTAAGTATGTGCCACTTTCAACTGGAAAAAGATAGAAATATGAAATTTGGTGTCTCTGGACTCACAATTTAAAATCACAATTCATGATGAAGTCAGATTTTAAATGGTTTGTCTGAAAATGCAATGTTTAGAAAGTTGGAACATTCTTTCTTTAATCATTGTTTGCCCATGCATGTCTCTGAATACACGTTTGGGGTAAATGACAGCTGGGCTTTGTGCATTCCCTCTAGACAGTCACAGACAAAGGGAGCTGGAGTGTGAAATTGCATCCTGATGGCCCATCACCAGGATCATGGGCCGCTAACTGGCTTGATGGGGGGTGTAGCGTATCACTGCTTCACTTACATCTGAATAGGGATGTTGCTATCCCTCCACAAAGGGCTGCATAACCCCCCGTAGAGTGCATGGAGCCAAGGAAGGAAGGGCAGGGACCTTGTGATCTTCAAAGGCCTCTTTGAAGTCTCCTCCACTTCAAAGGCACATTTGGCTAGAAGTACTGGACCCCAAACCCCACCAAATGAGAACTCTATTGAAACCAAGGACATTCTTCCAGGAAGAAGGGCTGCAGTGCTGCCAGGAGGGACTGCCACTCGGCAACTGCATTTCTGTGTTGCCCTAAAGCTTGCTGTGTGCTGTACTGTGGGAGAGACTGCCTATTTGCTTTGCTGTGTTGGCAAGCTGCTTCTTGCCTGGAGTGAGAAGGGCTGTACCTGTTATCTATATCCTTGAACCAAAGATTCTCCAAGGGTTTGTTGGTTTGCCCTGTGTTCTCCACAGTCTCGGTGAAATCAAAGACTGCCTGGAACTGTCCTGGTGCTGCTGGACTCTGCCATCTATGAGCCCTACCCTTGCCTGAGGTGCCCCTCCAGTCCTGGGCCTCCGAAGTGCGTTCTACAGCCGATTTCTGCAAAAACGACACAACGTGCCCTCCACGCCCACACTTTGCTCCATCAAAGGTACTGGGTCAGCAGTCCCTTCGTGGGTTCTGTAGCCGACCTACCTTCCATCGAGGTTGGCCTGGATGTTGGATTTGCACTGGTTCCTCACGACCACGAGTAACCGTTTGACTGCTAGAGACTGCAAAGCATTATTTAACATTTAATCTTTAAAAATTAATATCTTGACTTCTACTGATTGGATTATTGTCATTTTGGTCTCTTTCACTTTGTTACTGTAATTAAGTGTTGCACAAATACTTTACACATTGCCTCTTAAGTTAAGTCTGACTGCCCTGTACCAAGCTACCAGAGAGTGAGCACATGTTAATTTAGGTTGTATATTAGACTTACCCTGACTAGGATTGTGGTCACTACTTAGACAGGTTGCATACCTCTCCCAACTAGAGACCGAACTTCTAACAGTTACTATAATATAATGGGTCAGTTGTCTAATAAATACAGAGGTACCATCCGCTGACCTTGCGGTTCTCCTGTCCGATTTAGAGGTAGAGAAAAATGGCCGCAGCTCAGCACAATCTGGGACAAAAGTGTGTGTACTTCAGTAACAGAGATCCACACTAGGCAGGCGTAGTCCTCTAATTACAAAACGTATTCCTGCACTAGGGCAGCAGTGGCCAGAGCCTCTAGTGACATGGCCAGCTGACAGGGCATCCACTTAAGAATGAGGTCGCAATTAAGGTAAATGTGGTCCCAACAAAAACAGTGCTTCTCTAAAACAAAATTAGGACTATCCATCGCCCGCCAAGTTGTAACCGTCGCGCGGCTGCCAATGCAGCCTCACTTCCGCGGTGGCCATTTCAACATCCCCGCTGGGCCGGCAGGCTTAAACCTAGTTTCCACCCGCCGGCCCAGCGGAAATGTCGGCCGCAACACGGGAGTCGGCTCCAAATGCTATGCAGACAGTGAAAAGCCCCATTGGGCCGTGGCAGGGGGCCCCTGCACTGCCCATGCGAAAGGCATGGGCAGTGCAGGGGCCCCCAGGGGCCCCGCAACTCCCCTTTCCGCCAGCCTTTTCATGGCAGTTCCTACCGCCATGAAAAGGCTGGTGGGAGGGGGACTTGTAATCCCCTGGGCAGCGCTGCAAACAGCACGGCCCTGGGGGATTACAACTGCCGGGACCAACATGGCGGTAAACTGCCGGTCCCGGTGGTGCGACCGCGGCGCTTCTGCCGCGGTCGTAATACACAGGATTTCACCGCCAGCCTGTTGGCGGTGCAATCCGACGAAACAGTTGTAATGAGGGCCTATATTTTTCTATTTGATGTTTTTACTGATTTCTGTCCTGCTGTTTATCACTCACTTGTTCACTTTCTTCATACCATTTCCTTTCACCCTCCCTCCTAATTCTTTTATTTTACCCATATAAAAGTCTTCTTACAGGTGACCTAGGAATGGAAACATGTCTGGGGATCAGGGTGTGGTTTTCTTTGGCTTTAACCCATTAGTTTCTGTCACTTGTCAAGTATGGCAGTAGGCCGTAAAATTTGAGGATTAAACTATCCTGATGCTGCTAAGACATTTGCTTCCTCCACCCCATTCGGTATAGCTCACTGAAGGTGCAGCACACAGACCTCTACCTGGGCAATGCATGCATGGCAAGCCCTCTTTATTTTGAACTTGCTCAGTACTATCTTCAGCTGAGGTTGAGGTCAGTGCAAAAACACATCACAGGTAATAATTGGAATTATTACAATTGATTTTTCTAGTACTTGTACGGCAGGGGTTCCCAATAATATACCACAGCATAACTATGGGGGTTAATTACCATTTGGCATACAGGGTATTCTTCCACAAATGTAGCAGAATACTCTGTCTGACAAACTGATGATCTGCCAAATCTATTTAGAGCTGGACGAACCATCATGTTTCTGCTGGTGGAGTCCCTGCTAACTCTCCCAGCAGAAACTGTAGACTATCAACTTAATGGACATCAGACAGACTAAGTACTTCAGACCATCTACCTTATTTAGCGTCTCATGTACTTTTTCCCTGTTTGGGACTGCCTGGGAAAGCCAGGCGATCCTAAGCAGAAAAAAAATTAAATTACCCCAATACCTTGAGAGAAAACTCCCAGGGTGTCAGGGTCATTAGTTTTTTTAATATTTTTCAGAAAGAAACTCCTTTGAAAGCTTTTTTCTTGAAAAACAAGAGTTTGCAGAGCAGTTGCATGAAACTTGGCAGTCGCTAAGCAAATTTACTATGCCTTCAGCTTAGCCATTGTTGCAGCGACTACTTGAAATCACAGAGTTTTTGCAACCTGGTGAAGATCTTTAAAAATATGTCCATTGTCATCTGCTATGACAGTGGGGGTTGTACCCTCCGTCAGGCTGGGTGAATGGTATGCTGCACTCCAGATATTAAATAACTCCCTATTTCAAGCCAATAGCAGACTTTCAGGCTATCCAAATGGGTTAGATTTACATGTAATTAATTTAAAAAGCGATAATTTACATACTAAGTAGAAATTTTGCACAGATCTGATCCATTCAGGCAACAAAAGTACATCTTTAATCATAAAATGTTGATGTTTAGTTTTTGCTTAGATTCTGAGGAAGGTATCAAAGTCACACAACGTGATGTGACCATTGCTTTGTGTGAATTTCTAAAACCAAATGAAAACAGGCTCAATGTGCAAAAGGAAAATAATGTGATTTGCCTATGCATAATATGGGAAGTTACTGCAAAATGAGTACACATTACACAAGTAACACATGGGTGATTGTCTAAGCATATGAAGGTGTGCCTTGAGAACAGATCTTGCACAAGACACTGCTCCTTTGCATTTGCACTGTAGTGCAATACTAAGTTGTTTTTCATATCATGCTAAAACACCACATTTTGCATGAGTGGGAAAGATGGACATTTTCATCTTTTGCATAGTGTACCCCCAGATTTTTGCCTTGACTATTTTGCTGGCTGTAGAACTCTATGTACTTTATCCCAGCTAACAAGTGGCAAAGTGCCTGTGCACCCCATTGCAACCTGATGAAATTGGCATACTCTTAATTGGCATATTTAACTTACCTATGAGTCCCTTGCTACATGGTAACTAATTTGTACCCAGGCTTTGTAATTTAAATGTGACCAGATGGCTACAGCACACATTGTGCCACCCACTGCAGTGACAGGGCAAACATGATTACAAGCCTGCAGCATGTGAAGCAGTGTGAAGCACAGTGGTACAGCTTTCAACTTCAAATCTGACCTGTTACAGTAGACTGCTCTTGGCAGGCCTAAACCATTCTTTTAAATATTAATAGGTCACTCCAAGTAGGATTCATGGCCCTTTAAGGCAGGATGCATGAAATGTACTAGACGGGCATGTAAAAGTTTAATCTGAAACTTGTCCTTAAATTGAAAAGGCCCAAAAGGCTATTTTCACTGTAAGAGGGTTACCTGTTCTATAAGGAAGCATTGGGATACAACATTACATTTAATATTGCTATATCCTCTTAAGAAACAGCTACAGAGTTTATTCTTGGACTTTTATAAATATTTATTACAAATCCAATTGATTGGTAAAGTCAGATTTGAAATAAATATTTTCAAACAGGTACTTTTAAAACATTGCCGTAACCGGCCAAAAGCCTATGGAAGCCCATTTGCACGAGCCTCCAACTGTCACCCAGAAGGTAAATAACAACTTAGTGAGGTGTGAACTTGCTCCCAGAGTTGAGACAAATGCCTTTGGTGTGGGGATGTGTTCTGTTTCTCTTGCTTCCTGGCCACCTAGGATGTACCCAGGAACTTAATAAACTTCAACGGGAGCTTTCCTATTACAGGCAGATGTAGCTAACACCTTGGCCTGCCCCTTCCTTTGTCCCCCCTAAACAGTCAGGCATAAGGCTCAGTAGGAAAGGAACTGCCCCAGAACCAGTTTTGAGTGACTATAGAGGACGGGTTGCTCATTTCCCTGGCCACACCTCTCAGACTGGCACAGAAGCTCTGCACAGGGGAAAGAAGGTTCTGCACTGTTTGTTATGGACTGCTGGGGGCACAGTTGGAGTGTTTGCAGTAAAAGAAACAGAAAGTTCTCTAGAATTGAGTAGGGTCATCCCTGGGAGCTTTTACTCCTTTGGTTAGTGAGTTGGCCAGGAGTTCCCCCCTCCTCCTACTGGCTGACACTGGGCATAAATGTGGCACACACTTGGCCCTTGAGAGATCACTACTGGACCTGTGGAAGAACAGAAGAGGACTGGACCTGCTATCTGTGACCTGAGAAGAGCCCTGAAGATTGTACCTGCTCTCCCTCTGGTACTCAGGACAAAGCCGTAAACTCCAAGGGTCATGAGAATGACCTCCTGTTTGAGCAGCAGGGATGCAACAGGCTTCCACAGGGTATTTTCCTGCATTCCCCACTGCCCTAGATCCTGCTCCTGGCCTCTGTTGGAGTGAGTCTTGACCCTTACGTGCTGTCTCCAAGGTCCTGGACTCTTGGCTGCTGTCAAAGTGTAATCCTCCTGATTAACCCTAAACTGTGACTTAGAAATCTTTTTCCAATTTTTTACATTGAGAACCATTGAGAGATAAGGATCAGCCTGCCATTCCCAACCAAGGAGGGTGTGTTGCTGCTGAGCCTGACTTCGCTACAGCTACAACTACTTTCTTCTCTTGATGCTGTAATATGTCAACACTGAGACCTCCTTTGCTCCACTCAGCAGCCTGACCCACTGAGGAAACCCAAGTTCCAGGATATTTTCTAAATTCAATGTAGACAGCTACACCCGTGCTGCCGTCGAAGGGGATCCAGTCTGCACCAAAGACCTCCAGGGCAAGAAAGTTGAACTTTTCCCACTTGGAATTTTCCTTCCATACCAACAGCTTCACTGCAACTTCATCCCAATCCTGGAGTCCATTGACGTTGACCCCTCATTCTCTTGACTCCAGACTACTGCTTGGTTCATCAGAAGGCTTTCAACATCCACAAAGTTCCTAATTGTGAAGGTAACTTTTTGACCAGGACAAACGTGGCCCTGGTGTCTGATCCACACTACATACTGGCTGGCCTTAAAAACTTACCCTTGTCTAAGTCTCATACAACCAGATGGCAGCTAGCGCTTGACACGTTTTGGCAATTATTTTTTACATTAAACTTTAAAAATTCAAGTTCTACTTATTGTGTTTTTGTTGCTTTGGTGTCTTTGAAATGTATTCAGATTTAAATTGGTTTTGAGATTTTTCTTGCATTGTGTTTTGACTGGAGGACTGCGTAAATACTTTGCATGTTGTTTCTAGAGTTAAGCCTGCCTTCTCAGTGCCATACCTGCCAGAGGGTTCAGCTCAGGTTTATTCAGTGACTTTTGTGGCTCACCCGACAAGAACTGTGATTATTATTTGTGATGGGTTTTCACCTCCACACATCAGTAACCCAATTTCTTACAGTGACCAGTTACATCATCGAGACATGACACATTGTATATAGAGTGCTGAATTCTGAAGCTTGGAACTGGGAAAATATGCAGATTTATTTTGTTATTCCCCAGTCCAGGATGCAGAACTCAAAATACTGTGAGATCGCCATTTACTAAGTACTGTACTTCTCAGTATTACCACACAGATATGGGTAACTCAAAATGAGGACCATAGGGTGTTCTCTTTGGCTTATGACACTCTTCATAACCTGTTGCACCTCGTTGTGTTACCTAGTGTGCTTGTCTGAGGTGAGCATGTGCTTGTGGATTGTATGTATTTGAGTCTTGTTAAATTATAAAGAAGTGTAACATCTTTATCAATTGTGTGGGATGGAATGTTAGTGTCACTGTAAAGAAATAGATGGTCGTGTTGACTGGTGCGCACTATGTGAAAAGCCCGTGTATGAGGCAAGGGGATGCCCAAGCAAATATGGCAAGATCTGGGAGAAATGGGGATGCATGCAAAACGCCTAGGCGAGGGGGTGGCGGAATCCCTTTCTTACAGACTAACAGTACTGGGACAGCCCCAAGCGGGGGTCCCCTTGGCCTCACCGTCCTGACTGACCTAGACCCATGTATTACGATTAAACCTCTTTGACCTGGTATCACACAGTCGAACAGTTCCACATGTTTAACACATGCATAAAACTTAACCACGCAAGATCCAGATCATTGATTATTCTTCGGTTGGTCCCAAATTCACCCTATATTATTTACCTTATTGTTTTACTTTACGTTATAACAGTTAATGTTTGACCAATTGTTTGTGTTACACCATCCTTGCTAAGTGTATGATTCGTTGATATGGTATTTATGTACCTTATGTTTTCAGCCTATTTAAAAAGCAATAAAAAATATCTTTATAAAAAAAAAGAAATAGAAGGTCTCAGTTGCTGAGATGGAAGGAGAGGTTTAAACTGGAGGTCAGAATCTGGGGTGGCAGTTGGAAATGTTGGTTTACCTCTGATAATTAATTATTAATCTTTAGCTCCTATGTCCTTTCTTCTTCACCCAACAGATCCCTTGACTCGATAAGTTCCTAAGAATAAAATCCAGGTTTTTTTCCCTGTCAGGGTTGGAGTCTAGAATTGAATGACTGATTACCTGTTGAGTCGCTTATGCAATGCAGCACCATATGGTTCTGTCAAGTATTGACAATACAACATCAGTAGAGATGTCCAGAAGAGCTATGACCTAAGAGTTTGTAATAGAAGTAAAGATGTAGCTTTGCGTGTTGGTAAAACTATAGATTAAGACAACGCACACACTAAGCAATCAAGACCTATGGTCTGCAGGGAACAGAAGGTGCTGGTTACCGCCACATATGTTTCAAAAAGCTCTGTGCAGACTAACTGACAGGATTTAGCACTGCCAGCAATGGCTTACATCATCTCAAGATTGCTTCTATATTATAATCCGCTGTGAAGGGCTGTACTTGTTGTTAAATGCCTGGAGCCTGTTTTAGTGGCTTAGGCCTATAATGAGGGAGAATAGGGCAGTTAACAACCAATATAGCCCAAACCCTAAGGGCTCTAACGCTATTCAAATATTCCACCCACTAAAGGTATAACACTCTAAATTAAAAAGAGTGGAACAGAAATGAGGTGTTCCATTATGTTCAATAGAGCTCCTAACATTACAATTTTGTAATATAGCATTATAGCCGACTGCTGAGGGCTATACTAGCTGTTCAAGCCCCTGAACTCGATTTATATTCCCAAATTGGATCAAGGGCCTATAATTAGGAAAGGGATCTTTAACATCTGGTAAAAACTTTGGCAGAAGGGCTATATATGTGATAAAGTACCTTATACCATATATTACAAGGACATTGCAAATCACCAAACTCTGTGGATGTATAGCAGAACAAGGTCGAAGGAAGACTTCCTTTATAAGGACATGGAACTTCAAGGTGACTTGCAATATCCTGTTAAAAAATAGTTCAAAATTAAACACACCAAAAAAACTGAGTAATATTTTGTGATAAAGATATTAGACTCAGTTTAATGTAAGATTAAAACATACTGCAGCTCAGAATGTGTAGAAACCTGCAGAGGGATTCTATCTTTCCGATACTGACCTATAGCATGCACAGAAAATAGGCTACCATAAATATATTCTTTCTGACAAATTTTGGCTGCTCATTTTAGAAAAACAAGATAAAACGATGTGAAAGACACTTCTCGTTTTTGATGTTAAAACTGCATCTGTAAATATGCTGTGTGACTCTCCTTTCACCTTTGCTGATAGCTCTAGCAACAGGCATTACGGCATTACAACTCAGCTGTAAAATCTTATTACAGTTGAACAGCTATCTCATGTACTTAGTGCACGTGGCAAGAGATGTCACAAATGAACTGTGATAAGGAAAATAGAGAGTGGAATTTATACAGAGATTGCAGGCTCCCTTTTAATATATACAGAAATACAGATGTGTAATAGCAAATATTTTTTTTCACTGAGGTGTCCTGAGTGACATCATATAGATAACGAGAGCAAATCTTGAGTTGACTATGATGTAACTCAGAACCGCAAGGTGAAAAACTGTTATTTATATTCACCCATCCATAATCTTATATTGTGCATATCCACCGAAGTCATCTGCTGCTGCTTTAAACTGCTTAAAAAGGTCAGATGAGTAATGGGGGAGCAATACATAAAATCACTCTCCTTTGTATCCCAATTGTTAAAATAATAAAATACCTACCTGTTAGACAAGGGTCATCCCCAAAAGTATTGCACTCACCTTCCTATTTTCTGAATCCGTTTTTGTTGGCTTTTGGGACTCTTTGCACTTTACTACTGCTAACCAGTGTGAAAGTGTTTGTGCTCTCTCCTTTAAACATAGTGCAATTGACTTGCACCCAATTGACAGATTTAGTTTAAGTGTAAGAATCCAATAAAGTGGTGCTACATGTACCCAGGTCTTGTAAATTAAATGCTACTAGGAGGCCTGCAGCACAAATTATGCCATCTACTTAGGTAGCCATTAAATATGTTTCAGGCCTGCGTTGCAGCCGATGTGTGCAGTTTTAAACTGCCATTTCAACCTGGAAAGATAAACCTTTGGGCGGGCCTAAACCTTTCTTTTTAATATACAAAAGTCACTTCTAGGGAAGGTCCTAAGCAACCTCTAAGTCAGGGTGCTCTGTATTTAAAAGTTGGATATCTATGTTTCAGTTTTACATGTCCTGGTAGTGAAAATAACTCTTGAATTGGTTTGTCTCTACTGCATGGCCTACCTATCTATAGGATAACATTGGATTACCTGTTACCTTATTACATTTAATAAGTAACACCTCTTGACTGGGAGCAGGTGGAAAGTCATGTTTGGGGTCTGAGGAATTGTAATTTAAAACGCTTCTTAATGGTAAAGTCGGATTTTGAGTCACAGTTCTGAAAATGCCACTTTTAGAAAGTTGGCTTGTTCTTATCCTAACCATTTGGTGCCTGTAGCCTGTGTCTGGGTCACATGACTAGATTTAGTTATCAGTTGGCCTTTGTGTATTCTTCCCAGACAGTATCACAATAGAGGGTCTAGGTGTTAATGAGGGGGTAGAACTGTCACCTGTCACACTTGCAATTCAAAGACACTGGCCCAGCACACTCACAAACGACTTTACACTCACATATTGGGCCCCCAGACAGACTGGGATTAGGACAGTGAGACAGGAAATGCAAGACACCTCTGTAGTGGGAAAACTCCAGAACCCCCTCCTCATCAAGGGGGCACCAGGTATAAATATTGGACCCTAAAACTCAACTTGTCAGATCACTTCTGATCAGAATCGTCTACGCACTCATATTTTCTTCATGTCACATTTTTTTTTCATTCACCTGTTCCCCTTTGTTCCTTTTTTGCATCTACACATCTTTTTCTCTTATTCACATATTTTTCTTAGCCTTCTCTCTCATGATCACATCTCTCTATGTTCCTCTCTCTCTTTGCCTTTTTTCCTTGAGCCTGCAGGCAGCGTGCATGCGCTGTCACTATGGCGACGATCTTTTGTGTTTAAAAAAAAAACTCTACTAAAAGGGGCTTTTAGCTCGCCCATTACTTACCGTTCGTTGCAATTATAATTACTCTTCTTAGCTATCTTATAATTCGGCATTGATCATGACACAGCACTTCCTGCATCACTTTCTGCTCTATGTGTGGAGCATAGCCAAAGTACATATTGAACGTAATTAATGTCCCACCGCTCCTCGTCTGTGATTGAGGTACTATTTTCGATTTGTGCAAAAAGAGCATTCGTTCTATTGTTTTTTTTTTTTACTCATACACTGTCTTTCTCCTACTGGATTGTACTTCTAATGTTAAACATCTCTGTAATTTTCAGGTGGTCGCAATTGCTTTATTTCCTGTACTGTAAAGTTTCAATGGAGCTAACGTAGCTTTCGCCGTCACAACTTTTTTTATTGTATTAAGATGTAAAGCTTAATATTGTTTGATTATTTCAATATGGTACTTTTTTGGAAACGTTGATGTATTTGGAGGGTATGTTGATGCTTATCACCTTTAGCTTCTTAATGACGCGTGATAAGCTTTTTTAGGGACACTTCATCCAGTTGTTTAAGCTGATATTAATACACGCACCTTATCAGCACATTGGGGCACTGTAAAGTAACCAATAAAAGAACGTAGTTCTGCTTTCATCACGCAGCCAATCGCTGGCAGAAAAACGTTAAGTGCATTGAGATGATAGTAAAATTTTAAATGTATAGCATCAGCTGTGTGAATACATGCCCCGTTATATAACTTTGCCAAGAACTGCAAAGTAGAGCATGGCTCCTTTCTTCTCAAGACCCAGCTGTCCTCCAGTGCTCTTTCAAACCTACATTGTTGCATGGTGTAGGAGGCTGGCCTGGTTTGTAGTGGGTACCTAAGGTACTTACACCTTATATCAGGTCCAGTTATCCCTTATTAGTGAAATGTAGAAAGTTTTCTAGAAGCCAGGTTCTGTAGGGGTAGCGTGGATGAACAGCTAAAGCCTAACTAGGAGACATGCAAAGCTCATGCAATACCACTGTAGTCACACAGTACTCGCACACATGAAAGAAAATACTCAGTGTTACAAAAATAAAGGTATTTTATTTTGGTGACACACATGTCAAAAATACCACAGAAACTATACTTCCTTAGGAGGTAAGTAATACATAAATTATAAACACTCGTATGCAGAAATAGCTGTAAAACAGTTAGAAAACAGTGCAAATAGTGAAAATCACAATAGTTAGAAATGGGCCTGGGGAACGCAAACCATATACTAAGAAAGTGAATGCGAAAGTTGGTTTCCCACCTAGGCAAGTCGTGCTGGAGAACCACGCAGGAAGCGGTGCGTCGCAGTAGAGAGTGCTAGGGGCCGGTGCAGCACGGTGCACAAAGAACTTCGTGGAAGGATGCCAACAAGCCTTGGCAACTGCAAAGCAAGCGGTGCACGGGGTACTGTTGCGTGGGGAGGCAAGCTCTTACCTCCACCAAAGTTGGACAGTAGGACGTCAGGACAGTCAGGACCACTTCAGTCCACCATCCGTGAAGCTGGATCCATGCAGTTCGTCAGGAGAAGGGACCCACGCCACTGGTTGTCGCTGCAGAGGGGTGCCTGCTGAAGCAGGGGAGTGACTTCTTCACTCCAAGGGAAATTACTTTGTTCTTATGGTGCAGAAGACAGGCTGTCTTCTGAGGATGCACGACTGGGAATCAGTTGCAGTTGCTGGCAGGAGCTGAAGATACAATGTTGCAGAAGTCATCTTTGCTTCTTTGTTGCAGTTGTAGAGTTCCTGGAGGGTCCAGATGCAGTTTCTTCGGTAAGAAGGTAAAGTAAAGGATGCAGAGGATAGCTGCTGGAGTCTTGCAATCCGAATTTGAAGAACCACCCAAGAGAGAGACCCTAAATAGTCCTGAAAGGGGGATTGGTCACTTAAACAGGTAAGCACCTATCAGGGGAGGGCTCTGACATCACCTGCTGGCACTTGCCACTCAGATGCTCCCAGAGTTCCCTGCCAACTTGGAATCCAAGATGGCAAAACCCAGGGGCCCTCTGGAGGAGCTCTGAGCACCACCCCAGGGGTGGTGATGGACAGGGGAGTGGTCACTCCCCTTTCCTTTGTCCTGTTTCGTGCCAGAGCAGGGACTGGGGGTCCCTGAACCGGTGTAGACTGGATTATGCAAGGAAGGCACTATCTGTGCCCTTTAAAGCATTTCCAGATGCTTGGGGAGGCTACCCGCCCCAAGCCTGTAACACCTATTTCCAAAGGGAGAGAGTGTAACACCCCTCTCCCAAAGGAAATCCTTTGTTCTACCTTCCTAGGCTTGAGCTGCTCAAGCAAGCAACAGGAGGGCAGAAACCTGTTTGAGAGGTAGCAGCAGCGGGGCTGCCTGGAAAACCTCCGAAGTTTGCAATGGCAATACTGTGGGTCCTCTAAGGAGCCCCCAGGGTGCATGGAATCATACAACCAATGCTTGCAAAAGCCTTGGGGTATGATTCCAAAATGTTTGATACCAAACATGCCTATGTTCGGAGTTACTATTATGTAGCTGGACATAGGTAGTAACCTATGTCCAGCACACATGTAAAATGGCCTCCCCGCACTCGCGACGTAGTGGAAAATGGTCCTGGAGGTCGTGGGGGCACCTCTGCTAGTGCAGGGTGCCCTCACATGCAGGTACTCTGCACCCTGCCCTCAGGGCTGGATGGCCTGCAATAGGGGTGACTTATAAGTGACCTGGTGCAGTGTAAATGGCAGCTAAAGGGTGCATGCACCTTTTTACACAGGCTGCAATGGCAGTCCTGTAGAAGCCTTTGCATGGGCTACCTATGGGTGGCAAAAGAAATGCTGCAGCCCATAGGGATCCCCTGGAACCCCAATACCTAGGTACCATATACTAGGGACTTTTAAGGGGGCACCAGTACGCCAATTGGGGTGAAATAGTGGATTACCAGTATCCTACAACCATAATGTAAGGGAGAGAGCATGACTACTGGGGTCCTGATTAGCAGGATCCCAGTCGACACAGTCAAACACACTGACAAACAGGCCAAAAGTGGGGGTAACCATGCTAGAAAGAGGCCACTTTCCTACACATGGCCACAATCGATAATAAGGAGGCACTGAAGAGTGCTTGCAAGTTTAAGAAAATGTGTTCTTATGATTAATCTCACCCTCCTAACAAGAGAGTTTTAGCGGAGATTATTAAAGCACATGACTCAAAATATGAGCTAATGCATTACACCTACTTAATTGTTTAAGGACCCAGACTCATTTACTCCACTCATTACATTCAGTATTACCACACTCTGTTGTAGTCTTCATTTTCCGGGCATCTAGACTTTCTTAAACATATTTTGGCCATGCAAGAATTGCTGTAAATTTCGCTTGTTTGTTATATTCAGAAAATCCGTTCACATGCCAGAGAAAAGCCGCATGAATTTAAAATGGATTGGTCTCCTTTGTACTAAATATTTTAGCAAGCACAACTGTGTGGTATTATAGAGAAATTGTCTTTTTAGAGATAAAGCATCCGTGGTGTTCTACAGCATGGCTAAAAACATTGAAAAGGCAATAGCTCTCATAGGCGAGGCCTGTTGGCTTTGCCAATTCAGGTGTTCTATTTTCATGGCTGCTTTTTCTCTGTGTCCTTCCCTGTGGCTGCCAGTCCATGGCCCACACCCCTATGTTTTGTTTTTTCCTAACAGTGTTATTTATGAACGGACATGTCGACAGAAGAGATCCATAGAAACGAATTACCATTTTAGTGGGGCCCCGGTCACCAGCACATCAGGTCCAGTGGCTGTCCCCACTTAAGTTGCTTGAGCTTGTGGTTAATTCGGCCACTTCTATAAACGTCATTAAAGCACTCAGGAAAAAGTTCACCAGGTTACAGTTGTTCAACCTACGCCACCTCACTCCGGTAGGTCGGCGAAGCAGGCTCAAATGGTCAGGCTGTCAGAACTGAAAGTGGGTTTGGGAATGTACCTCCGCCCTCCCGAGCGTGCTGGAACAATGGCCAGCTCTCTTCATTACAGGTTATTATCTCTTCTACCACACACAAATCAGGGCTTTGCCGAGGTGATTGAGGGCTCTGTTGATCCTTCTCTTATTTTCATAACAATTTTAATTGCGCCTTCTTAGGAGTGATTATAGACCGCACGACGGTATAAGCCAGGAGGGAGCTTGAGGCGCACGTCCGGCGCTCCTCCTCGTTCTGGCGCACTCCGGGCCCAACCCGCCACTTCTGGAACCAGCGAGCGCCCCCTTCCACACGCATCTCTACGTCGTTACATCCTTTACCTGTGCTCACGGTTGGTTCCCCACCCGCCTACCCCTGTCCAGTGCTTAATTTGTAAATGAAAAGGTGCTGGTGCTCAAAGCTCTCCTCTGAAACACGTGGTTGCTGCAATTAAATGTGCGAACACCGAATACCGAGGCAGAGTAACCCTGAAGACCTCTCTGGCCTCTTTCATCTATATACTGACACACCCCGCCCCTCCAGCTCACTCCTGCAGCTTTCTGCTAACTTTGTGAAGTTGTTTTCGCTTTTCTCTTCCTCCGTCTTTCCCATATGTGTCTTTTGTTACAAGAGCTTGCAGCAAATGCTTGAGGCAGAAGAATAAGCCCCGGCCCGCAAATATAAGAGCCGGTGCTCAGTACCGGAAACAACAAGCGCAAATTAAGCACTGCCTCTGTCTCTGTCCCTCAGTTCCTACTAGTGCACGCGCAGCACCTGTCGCAACCTCTGTTTCCGAGGCCGACATCTGTTTGTGTTTAAATATCCTTTTATAATTTGAAATGTACATTAAAAAATGCAAGGACATTTAATTCTAAGTCAATTCAAGCCCTTAAGCAGCAAGTCTCACGCCGAGACAGCGTCCACATGAATTTTCCTATAGGATTAATAACTGTGTTGCAGTGCAAATATGGGGTCTAGCCGCTAACTGGGCGAAACCATGATAGTTCCTTATGGGTGCATTGGCACAGAGGCTAAAGGAAGAACTACCAAATCTGTGAATGGTTTGGCAGCGCCGGTCCTTTAAATATATGGGAATACATTTGACCCATATACAGGACATCGATTTATACATCGAAAAAGTGCTACATGGGGTGGAGCGCTCGCTACTATTCTGGCCGAAACTGCCACTGTCCCTTATGGGCAGGGTGGGCACTAGCAACATGATTATACTTCCCAGATGCTTATATGTTTTCCAGGGTATGATGTGCCTTCTACTCAGATTCGTCTTTCGTAGAATCGACGCGGTGCTTACCACGTCACTGTGGGACGTAGGATAATAATCCACTGGATTCAGCCTCAGGGACCGCCTCTGTAGCTGTAGTACAAGACACCCGTGATTGGTTACTGGCAGAAGAAATTCTGATTAAAATTACACTAATGTCTAAAAGGTACAGAATGACATGCAAGACTGGTGTGATCTGTCAGAGACATTCCTAGACGGAGAAAAATGGTCCAGCTCAGTTACAAGACTTGCATGACGCAGTGCCTTAGAAGTGCTGTGTAATTGGAGCTGTATGTTCATATGATTATGCTCTCGGATTGGAACCATTCATGCTACTGTAATAGTTTTGAATGCCCTCCTTTTTTATTTGTACAATATTGTGTAAACTAGTACCCTCTTGAGATAGTAGTTTAATTGTGCACATTTTCTATGCTAGTTGAATTAAGTAAAAATATATGATAAAAAAAATACTTACTATTTTTAATAATGGAAAACACGTTTATAATTGAGTTACATCCATCTGCTCCCTGCCCTGTGATTGGGCATTGTGTGCTGAAGGTTGAGAGAACCTAAAGTCAGCAGAGTATGCTTCATAGCCCCTAAGATAACTCCTCTATCCCCAGCACACAATGGATCATCATCATCAAGGCCTACACGTATTCTATATAGTGCATCATCATCCTCATCATGGCCTACACACATTCCACAGTGCAGATCATTATAATGGCGAACATATATTTCACACAGCAGCACATCATCATAATCATCAAAATCACACATTCCATACACTGTTCATTGTCATGATGGCCTACACGTGTTCTAAACAGCACATCATCGTCATCACCACAATGGCCAACAAACATTCCACACTGCAAATCACCATTCTATCATCATGACCTACATCCAACCCACAGAGTGAATCATTATCCTCACAAACATTATCATAGCCTGCATACATTCACAGAGCACATCAGCATCATCACCATCTTCATGGCTTAGACACATTTCATGCAGTGATCTTTCAGAGAGTCCTTCTGCACCAAGGAAATTGATGAATGTACTTGCCTTTAATAATAAATAAATAGGAAAGTCATAAGGAGTTTGTCTATAATTTCAGGATAATATTGCTTTAAATCCACTATTTTTTGTTCTGTACATGGTCCAGCTACCTTAAATATTCAAGGAAGGATCACTAACATGTTTCTTTGCAAAATGTGAACCAACCTGATAATTGACAAACATACTCTTGTTCACTCTAAAATGTGGTAAAATTCTAATCTTCATCATCCTAATGGCACTGTCTATGTAAATGACATAAAAGGACAAGTCAGCACTTAAAATCACATAGTCCAATTGGTAGGTCATCTTGCATCTTATCTCAACGTCCGTCGCTCCACAGCTTTTCTCGTTCCTTCTAAACTTGTTGAGTAAATCATAATTTTACACATGCTACATGTGAAAAAAAAACAGAACTGGCACATTCAACTAGCTTGTTTACTTTCTTTTCACAAAGTGACTACATATGATAATCAGGGGCGCAGCTTCCGAAGTGGGTGCTTTGGGTGTTACACCCCATAATAAATGTATTTTGTGATAAATAGTTGGGTATAGGTGCTTGTTGTATATTGGATTTTAAGATTATGGGGTATATTTACTAAGATTTTGTGCTGTGTTTGCGTTACAAAAGTGACGCAAACCAACACAATCAGCTCAAAACTTATTTTGTGCTGAAAATTCACTTAAATGTAATGCAAAAAAGTGCACAGTGCTGATTTGCATTACTCAGCTGGTTTTCAACACAAAACCCTTTTTATCCAAAAAACAGACAGAGTTTTGCATAAAAAAATAATGCCAATTTCAAAGAGGCACCATAAAGGGGGAATGCTTTTATTTCTCCTTTCCTTTCCGATTTTGCATGTGTGCTCCACTGTACAACACACATAGACAGTGGCAAAAGTTTTGAAGTTAGCCTTAGCATTGTGTGTTGTACTGGCATGGTACAAAACCTATGCTAGACTTGCACAGCTACCCTTACACTATGGTGCAAAGGTGGGATCCTGCCGCATGGCTACCTGATTGTGCACCAGTGCTAGGGAGAGGAGAGGAGAGTGGCATATGTCTGTAAATATGGTGCTCTCCTCTTCTCTCCTTCTCACCCCGCATAGGGCACGATTTGTGGGTGCTGTCATGCGTGACAATTTGGTAAATAGACCCCTCCGTGTCCGCGTTATTTGGGGGAAATCAGAACCTCACACCACCCCCCCTCCTTACTGACCAAGTTTCGCTCCTGATAATATCTCCAATTGAGTCACCTTTGCTATAGGTATTTCTAGAAACTTTAGAGAGCACATCTCTCTCGCCGGAGTCAGCATAGATAACCCTTTAAAGCCTGTACAAATACATCAAGCAATTCATTACTACCGTTTATGCATTTCCTTATAAATCTGTACTGATCATTCATCTCATTATTATTATGTTTGTTATTAGCACGGATCCTGGAATTATATTGCAGAGAAGGAATGTTATGTGGCCAGATTAACAAAATTATGTGGCAGGAAAGGACAAATTATGCGGTATAATGTGCCACATTTTGTGGCAGTATTACAACACTATTTTGTCAGTTTTACAATGTTACTGCTGTCTGAGCAGAGGCTGCAGCTCATTACAATCAATTTATCACATGAATGCAGCAATCAGCCAAGGGATACTGACCTGTTACTGCTGATTCTGGCACTGTACAGCAACAGATGTTGCAGCGGTTTTTGTAACTTTGGCCTCTTTGTGTTAGAAACTATTTTGTTTGTTAAAATCTGCAAATTATGCAGAAGACGATAAATTATGTAGCAAAGGCGCCAAATTCTTAATTATGGAGAAAATGTGGCAGCCGCAGATTCACATCATTCCAGTGCTTCTAATTATCAGGGACTAATAAAGCACCCATTACTTGACCTACTTATTTCAGGTGACGAATATATTGTATGAGGCCTCCAATATTGCTTACCTTTTTTCTTACCTGTTGATTATGTCCATAGGGTCATTACTTATTCAAATTCTTGCATTCATCATTTTTTGTATGCAACCCTAGATAGTGTTTGGCAAATTAGTACATTAAGTGCTGGGTATTTTTTACATGCAGCCCCATATTCCATGAAATAATGACATGGTACGTTTCCATTTAACAGCTTATTTTCGCAAGTACATCTCATCCCCTTTTTGCACCAGGAAACTCAGGAGGGCTAGGTTGCGCTAAAAAAATCAACAACCACAAACGTATTTTAGGCCGGTGCTTCTAGCAGTCCGTGCCTCAGCTGCATTTTTTTATTTTTTCCCCTCAAGATACCTTATCGTTGCACCTATTGTAAGTTTCAAAGCTTGTATCAGTTCATTATTTTACAGTGCTAAATTTAAACCCTTGTTGTGTTTCGCTCTCATTATAGCTCTTCTATACACAGATCAGAACCCGTTAAGGACTAGAGGAACTTCACTCCCCGGCAATTGGTTGAGCTATCTCTTAGCTTAATGCATATATATTGGTTATTCCTTTCGACTGTTCTTCAGGCCGTTTGACCCACTTGTTGGTGTTATATCTATAAAAGGTCGCAGGCTAGAGTTGCACAGAAAGTTAAACTGGTTTCAGTCAGTCCTTTGCGCAATACATCGGTATTGGTTATCCTTTTCGGCAATCTACCAGGTCGTTTGACCCACACTCCATGGATGCATGTGGTGCTGTGTCTATGGAAAAATGGTACCCCTCCCCCCAAGGTTTGACAGAGAAGTACATTTCTGTGTCACTGGAGTAAGACTACGAATGCACATATTTTGAGCAGCCTCAGTCCATGAAGGGTTCAGCGTAGAGTAACGGGGAAATAACAGGAGCAATCTCTTTGGGAGTCTGAGGTGAGAGTGGAGTGCAGGTTGGCCAGCACGTCATCATAAAAACTTTTTAAAGTGATAAACTTTTCATTGTTGGGCTAGCCTATTTTAGTTTACTAGGAATCAACTCTGTGCCTCCATTTCTGTAAGGACGGGCCAGTGGCGGAGTTCCAAGTGGCTGCAATGTCTCTTTTTGCCACCAATAGGGCGGTTCCCATGAATGTGGAGTCTTCCCTCGAGCCCTCCAGCTCCTCCATTGCACCCAACAGGACCAATTTTGGGGACATCTGTTGCTCCCTCCCCATCACTGCGTTCAGTTCACGAAATATCTTACCCCCAGTAGACCTCTATGTGTGCGCATTTCCAGACCATATGAAAGAAGTCCGCCGCTTCTTCTGAGCACCGAGGACAGTGAGCAGAGGGGCAGAGGCCCGCTCGGTGCAGCCGGACTGGAGAAAGGTATGACCCATACAAAAAAATACATTTGCAGCAGTTGCAACCTTGCCGACACTGCCAGTAGTCTAGGTGCCATCAGCGCATCCATCCAGTCTGCCTCCTCAATAGGTCCCAGCCATCCCTCCCATTTATCTCTGAGATGGTTTAGGTTGCCCGGAGCATGGTTAATTAACATCGAGTAAATTTGGGACACCCCTTTTTTCTCCTGTGCTCCCATTAGTAATTTGGCCTCCAGTGGACTATATTCAGGTAGTGTGTCAGTGCGGGATAAGTGCATGTTCAAGGCATGAATGAGTTGTAGGTACCTAAAGAATTGTGTGCGGGAGAGTTGAAAGTCAGTTTGCAAGTCCTGAAAGGGTCGCATCAAGTCCCACCTCCACACATCGCCCAGCAGTGAAATGTCCACCAAGTCCCATCTTTCAAACCCACTCAGTGCAGCCGATTCATTTAGCCACTTGCCGTGCCATTGGTCTGCTGGGTAATGACATTATTCCATCGAGTGTGACGCAGGGCAGCACGCCATGCAAGAAATACTGCTCTAGTCACTGGGTTCATCTCGCGGGGAAAGTGGTGATCCATAGAGGAGGTCTAGCATGGGCGGAAAGCTAATTGTAGCTAATTCCAGGTGATAAGCTGGATCGGCCCACCCCCCATTAAACCAGTAATACACAGCCAGGAGCTGCGTTGCTAGGTAGTACAAATAAGGGTTAGCCATGCCCATCCCCTCATCGTATACCCCCCTCTGGCAGTGCTGCAGCACAATCAGGTGTCTCAAGGCATACCAGAGGAATTAAGTTGTAGTTCTGTGTAATGTATGAAACCAGGATCGTGGAATCGGGAATGGGAAGTTCTGGGACACATATAAAACACGCAGCAATATCATCAACTTATATAAGGCCACATGGCCCAGAATGTTTAATGGCAGCACTTGTCATCGCTGCAGGTCTGCCTTGATTCGAGACAGCAACGGTGCCAGGTTTAAGGACCATGTCAGCTCCGAGAGGAGGGCCACCATACACCTAATTATTGGAAGCTCAACCTGCGAAGAGGCACTTCCCCCTGCCAATCATAGCAGTCTCACGATAATGCCAGGGGCACCAGCACCAATTTAGCAGAGTTCATTTTGAGCCCGGATGCCTCCTCATAACAGCGCAGAAGGTGAAAGCTGCTCAGGCCAAACTCACTGTGTTCCGTCATGTAAAGCAAGACATCATCGGCATACAGAGCCACACGATCTTCATATGTGTTTCCCCAGTTTCAACCACGATACAGCGGGTCAATTCCAATCAATTGTGCCAAAGGCTCAATAGCCAGGGTGAAAGGAAGAGGGGACAGAGGACAGCCCTGACGCGTTCCCCGACATATAGAGAAAGTGGGGGATAGGATACCATTGACCTGCACTCGGGCCATGGGGTTGGCGTATAAGGCACAGACCAGTCAACAGAATCTAGGCCCTAAGCCAACATGCTGCAACACTAGGAAGAGAAACCCCCAGTCCACGGTATCAAAGGCCTTCTCGAAATCAACAGATAAAAAAGCTAGGTCCTGGGGTAACTGGATGTTAAGGCCATGTGTAGACAATGTATACAATGTTGTGTGCTTCAATTAGCCATAAATCCACATTGGTCCGAGTGAATCAGAAATGGCAGGGCCCTCTTAAGTCATGAGGCAAGAATCATGACATAAATCTTCACCTCACTGTTAGTAACGGAGATTGGTCTGTAGTCAGCACACCCGTGATGGTGGTTGAGTTTTGGGAAGCACCACAATAGTGGCTATGTCTAATCCCTCCAGATAAGAGCCCAGTTGGTCAACCTCTTCATATAAGGCTTTAAGATGTGGCACTAGGTCATCTCGAAACACTTTATAGTATTCTGATGGAAACCCATCAGGTCCGGAGTTTTTCCTGCTCCAGTGAGGATATTGCATCATTGATTTCCTCATTTGTTATGTGGTCATCCAGGATTGATGCCTCCGTAGGTGGCAATTCAGGAAGGGGAATGTATGTTGAGAATTGGCAAGCATGATCCGAGTCTATCGCCGATGAGGCAGATTACAGTACTTCATAATAGGAGGTGAATGTATACGCCACTTCTTGTAGCTTAGTGACGAATTCTCTGTGCGTGTAAAAAATTTCAGGGATAATTCTAGATGATTGATGGTGTGAAGCCAACCAGTAAAGCAGGTTCCCATTTTTGTCCCCCCACCCATATACTCTGGCATTAACCGCATGCCAAAGGTGCTTAGCCACCTCTAGAGAGTGATCACCGATCTCTTCCCGCATCAGCAGGAATTGCCTTGCCACCACTTCATTCGGCTATGCGATGTGTTCCGCCTCCAACTGGGTGGCCCAGGCCTCCAGTTGGGTAATGTGTAGGGTTTGGGACCACTCCTGAGAGCGGACGAAGCTCTTCGCAACGCTCTACACCACTGCTTTGCTCGCTCCCCAGAGAGTTCCCGGTGAGGAGAGCGAATCTTTATTAAGAACAAAATATTACTGAAGTGTTTCTCGCAGCTGTTGGACGTGGGGCTTGTGCCACATGTACCATGCATTCATGCACCACGTAGGTTGGACCACCTTCTGAGCGGGCCCCATTACAAACCTGAGTGGCACGTGGCCCGATATACCCCTCGGCAGGATTTCAATGTGTGTGAGATGGCAGCAATTTGCGGCTTGTAGTAAAACAAGGTCAAATCTAGATTGTGTATGGTATGCTGCCGAAGTTTGCATGAACTGATGGCGCAGCGGATGCCAGACTCTCTACCATCACACAGCCCCACGGATGCCAGCTCGCCCGACAGTCCCTCGGCAGCTGACTGTCTATGGGCCGAGGGAATCCCGTCACGTCCAGCACAGGGTCAGGGACTTCGTTAAAGTCTCCCCCCGGAGTAGTGACCCCCTGGGGCAAGTCTAGGAGCAGGCTAGTGAGGTCGTGTAGAACCCTGCGCACTGCCGCTGGCGGGGCGTATAAACTTGACAGTGAGGCCTTCCACTTTCCCGGTCAGGATCACATATCATCCTTGTGGGTCTCTCCACACCTGGGTAATTACCATATAGAAAGGAGTGGTGGAGGAGTATTGCTACCCCCCTCAACCCACGAACAAACCCCGCATGGTACACCCTGTCAAAGCCCTTATGGGTCAAGAACGGACAGCGGTCCTCGAGAAGATGGGTCTCTTGCAGCAGGAGTGTGTCAGGTCTGTGGCGGTGAAAGTGCTCAGGCACCACTGTGCGCTTGATCTTATCTAGAAGACCATAAACGTTCCATGAAACAATGTGCATCGGGCCCATCCTATCTGTGGATATATGTCAACTGAGTTCTTACCCATCCAGATCCCCAACCAATGGAGTAAGCTTATTGCCCTGGTGTGTGCCATATTACCTGCTATACAGCAGCGCGTGCCTACATTTCTGTGCATTTGATAGTAAAAGTAAAAAACATTAATACTGAACAGCAATAACAAATGTCATGCAACATGGCGCAAACTCCTACACCCCCCACTCCCACTCCTCCCAATACTTCCCCCAAAAAGCATCTGTCACCCTTATAAAACATCGAATTCTAAGGTAGAAAGTTTTAAAACCCAATCTAGTGGGTAGTAGTGGACCCCTCAATAGTGTTTGATTAAAGAGCATTAGATATTAGGCAGTTTCATATCAACACATAACTAGAATGAAGCTTTACTCGCCCTCTCCTCCCTCCCTTCCCAGTGAGAGTGTCACAGCGCTGGACTATAGAATAAGTCAGAGTCACAGGGGGCATCCAAGCGCTCAGGTGTCGGCCCCCTCACCCGCGGCTCCCCCTCTAGTACATCGGGGCCAATGTCTGCTGGATGCTCAGGCAGCTTCAACTGAGTGGATCCTTCCAGCAGGAGACCCTCGGGGAGCTGGATTGCGAGGCACGCCGCGCCCTGTGCCTCCTGGAGCACGTGCGTTGCCACGGGCCCAGAGGCCGACCATCCACCGGCAACCCCCCTGAGGCCGCACAGAGCCGCCACCATGGGGGCCCAGAGGGACCTCCTTGGTTATCCACGTCCATGCCGCCATGGAAGTCTCAAAGAAATGAGGTTTGTTGTTGTGCACCACTCTGATCCATGCAGGAAAAAGAAGACAGTAAGGTATCTCCATCACTCTCGATTTTTGCTTGACCTCTGCATACGATCTACATTTTAGTTGGACTCCTCTGTAGTTCGGAAATATAAGGACCTTTGCTCCATCGCAGCATAGTTCACTTTTTGCACATGAGTCCTGCAGTAAGGCATCTCTGTCTTTAAAATTAAAGAAACAAAGTATCCCCGGTCGTGATGGAGAGCCTGGCGGAGGCCTAGCCAGCAGAGCTCTATGGTCTCGCTTTATGGCAAACCACGTGGGAGACGATCCCCGGAAATCCATGATTTAAACCACTCTTCCAAGAAGACTGCCAGGGAGGAGGTTGCTGTGTTCTCTGGAAGTCCTACGATACGGATGTTATTACGCCTTGAGCGATTTTCAGCGTCTCCTGTCCTGCAATGCAATACTGATGTCCGGACTAACAATGTGGAAACTTGAGATTTAAGGGCAGTCATTTCGTCTTCCACAGTGGATATTCTAGTTTCCGCCTCTGTGATCCTTGCAGTTGCGTTGCGGAGATCTTGGCGCACCAGTGCCACATCAACCATGACCTCCCCAATTTTCATCTCTACCGCTGTTTGGGAGGTCTGGATAGCTTGAAGAATGGGTGTCAGGTCTCCAGCTGGCAATGATTTCCCACCAGGGCCACCCAATGCCAGGTCTCTGGCGTGGGTCAAGCTTGGGCCTGTGGTAAACTGTTCTATGTGTGTTTGCGCTAAGGTGGACCGAGCCGGTTTGTCCTTACCCATTGTAGCTTTCCCAGTGGGCAGCCACCTCAATAGCAGATGTGAACTCACTCTGATCTGTAGAGAGTCCTCCACTAGTTGCAGTGGTCGTGTTGCGCAAGAGACGCAGACACCCCCGCCCAAGGTGTAGGCTGGTTACATTTGCTGCAGCGTCGTCTGGATTGTTGCAACCTGCTAGTGGGCTATGTCGACAGCCCACGCGGCCACGAGGGGCTGTGGAAAACGCTCCCTTCTCAGCCGTCCCCACGGCGATGTAGGCACCACACAGCCCAGGAGAGAGCATTCAAGAAAGGCCACTGAGGCAGATCTGGCCCAGGTTAAAGATGTCTTCTCCGGAGACCCTGTTTACTGGCCCGGGCACCTGCCAGGACCCACGTCCATCTTCTTGGAGTCAATTGCGTTCCTCTGCTATGGGACCCCGAGGACATGGTCAAAGTCCCTCTCCGCAACACAGCCTTTAGCAAAGGGTACTCTGACTATATATTCCCATTGCCGGTGGGTCTTCTCGCTGTGAAGTAGTGGCATACAAAACAAGAGCGGAGCGCACGCACCTTATGTGTACTTCTGTCCAGCTTGATCGGGTCACCCTGGCGCTCTGTTGTCATCAAATCAGCACTACTCCAGTCTCCGGCGTCTGAGAGCAGCGCTGATCCCAGCACTCACACTGCAGTACTCCAATGGGCCCGCTCACCCTACTCTTCTAGCGGGGCCTGTTGGGACCCCAGCCTTCTCACTAGCCGGTTGCACTCGGATGCACCCGGTCTCCATGCTGTGGCGCGGCCCGCTCCACAACACCAGCCAGTTCTCCTTTCGGCCTCCACGCTGCCCCCCGGTGTGTCTGGACCTCAGGTGTACGGCAGCAGGGGGCAGAGGCACGGACCCAGAGTAAAATTCGGCCCCAGTCCCAGGGGCCTATGCAGGGCACACCACCTGGCCACACTCCTTCTCAGGCCTGTGTCATGGTGCAGCCTCGTCACCTCGCTGTCCCTGCAGCAGTCGGCCCCAGAGGCCCCAATCCCGGCCCGGCCTCACACCACTCCGTACATGCGTCGCCATCCCAATGCCGTTTCTCCTCAGCCCTGTCCTCTCCTCTGCCGAGCAGCCCTGGTGCAGTCCCGGGGACAAGCGGGTGGTCCGCCCACCTTACATCATTGATGGGGCCCCCCGACACCCCAGGGCAGCCATCAGCCGGATGCTTCTTCAATGGCACCCGGCTCCCATTTTAGGGCACGAAACGCCTTTCGCCACCTGGTGCCTCACAAGCTCTCATGGGCCTGGCTCACCGGTCGATGCTTTCCCGGCTGCCAAGGTGTCCCTGGCACCAGTCCAGCTACAGGGAACGGGGCGATACGGGCTCTGCCTGAGGCGGATGACGGAGGGGTCCGGAGCACTACTAAAGTGCGACCGCCATCTTGACTCCTCGGCCACGCCACTACATAGGAGTAGATTTATCAATCTTTCATGCAGCGCAAAGCAACAAGCCCCCTGCTGCGCTGCAGGAAAGTGAATGGGCAGGAATGCACCATATTTACCATTATACTGTACATGTCTGTCCTTTCATAGTGCTGGGGCACTTTTGGCTGTCTAGTGCCAACTCAGGCACCCTAAGTCATGTAAGGGTGCCTGCATTGTAGACAGGATTGTTTGGTGCAGGAAGGGACACTTTTCTGCACACTAACAATCCTGAGAGGCATTTTCCTCTTTCTACACATAAAAAGAGGAAAAAACAAGGAAAAATAAAGATATTTCTACTTGTTACGCCTCACCAGGGGAGGCATAGAATTTTGACACACTCCCTGGTCTCCCACTAATGGTAAATCTGGGAATGTGCCAAAATCCATGGGTGGATGTGTGGTAAAACCAAATATCCACCTATGGAACAACTCCCTGCCGCAGAGTAACACAAGGCAGTAGATTTATGAATCCTTGCAGGGTCACGCAAGATGGCCTTGTGTGGCCTGGTAGCTCTCACTTAGGTTTTGCGTTGCTCTTGCGTGGAACATAGATGGTGCAAAACCTTGATAAATATGGCCTTGGTTTTCATTTACTGTGCCTGGAACCTTCTGTATCTCCAGCAGGTAGGGAGGAGTCAAGATCACCAGGGCCCTACCACACTTTTAACATGGACCCTTCATAAGTGTGTGCTCCTTGACCAGTAAATGCAGCACGAGCTGACTGGATGGACAGGTTGAGGTGATATAATGACCGACTGGTTGAGGACCATAACATGGAAGTTGGGTAAGTATTAGATGTAGATTGTGAGAGTATTCAGTACATGACTGTTTTATGCATCTAGTTCAAATGCAGGTCTCGAAAAATCATTAAAATGTTACTAGACCTGCGGGTCGAGTAACTTAAATAATCTACTCGACCTAACTGTAATGTACTTGACCCGTAAATGTGTCTCAAATTGTGTGGTCCTAGGCAAATAGTTTACAGTGTTGCCTTTTTCTTAATTCTCACATATGATCGCACCTTCAAACATGTGAGTGCAGCATTTCTGCAATACATAAAAAACCTATTTTGCTTGATTAATTAGAATAAAGTTTGCTGCATCCATCACAAGAATCTAGCCCACATACCCATGAGGTCTAGCCCACATAACCTAGGACTTCTTTCAGTTTACTAACAACATTGCCATCGGGCAGGAGTGTTTCTCTATTTGTTTAAAAACTCAATTAAAAAAAATATATTACTAAACCATGATGTGGTAACATATTGTCATCTACATGCAGTAACTTTCCAAGAAATGTCCAAAAGCCTCTCCACTAACTTGCAGCTTTACTGACAAAACTATATAGTATATTAACAATCTGTGAAAATTGTGTTCCAGAAAACATATCCTTTGCACATCAACATGTAAGGTATTCTGATTTGTTTTCATCCTATTCAAATATTTTTTTAATCACAGAGAAATATAAAAAAGGGCTTTCCCAACTACTGAAATATATTTTGAAATGTGTGCGCAGTTAACTTAGTCATTTAAATGTTGTGTGTTAGGAAAAACCTGACACCCTATATCCTTTTATGTTACATTCTAAGCAGCAGGTCACACAGTTCACATAACAGAGTCCTGGAACTCTGCAGTCAGAAGAAAAATGTATTGTAAGAAAAAACTACTCTTGACCTATGTCTGTGAACACAGAGCAAATATGACATAAGAACAATATTTAAAGGCTTCTTTTATTGCCCCTCCACTTTTCTACTAAACAGAACACACATTCAGTGTCAACTCGCCAGAAGGGACCAGTAAGTATTAAAAATAGCTTGACTTGATCAAATAAGACTTGCCAATGCCAGTGGGTTAAGTGGATTCTTCGAGCCCTGAAATACCAAAGCTTTGATTGGGTCTAATGCAAGAGGTAACTTATTGAAACTCTAGTGACAGACGGACATAGTAGAGTGACTAAATGCATTTCAGCTCCAGCAATATTGTTCTTCAGTCGAGGAACATCATAAAGTCAAATCATTGTGCTTTAGGGGAAGGCAATGTGGCTTTATAGCAAGAGCTGCCCACTTTGTAACTGGGGAACCAAATTTGAGTCTCTGTGTCCACTCTACATCCTGTGATTCTAGGCAAACCACTTAATCGCTTCATGCCTAAAAAATAAAAATAAAGTGACTATGTGTAATGTAACTTGTGCTCATATAACGTGTTCCAATACCTTTCAGTCGAGGTTGGTGATATAAAATTGCAAAAACTAAAACTAAATGCTTTAAGTATTATTAAATCATCCTTGGGTAGGTGGGATGGGTTCAGGGCTTACTATATGGAGCTTCTGCAAACCAAGAGCTGCCCTGAAAGTAAGCTGGTGGAAACTATGCATAGGGACTAAAGAGGGTCCTGCATAAGCCGAAGGAGATGAGGAAATGGGATATGTTCTCCTTTTAAGCTTTAAATGAGAAAATAATACAAATGAGAAAATAGTAAACTCACATTCATCAAGATTTAAAAGGTCGCCCAAGAACTTGCCAGAAGGGTACAAGAAGGTAGTACCCATGGTTGTCCCTAGTTTACAGCAAGGGAAACCTGAGTCAAGCCAGTGTGCTCCCTTTGTCCTGAGCACTAAAACAGAGGTTGCAGATTACAGCCTTGGGACAATTAACAAACAGAGCTGTCCCACACAAGGCAACTAGACCTGAAAACTGTAATTCAAGACCCCAACTCAAACAACTCAATATTGATAATGACAAGGTCTCACTACTTATTCACCGGTGTCCCTCTTATGTAGAGGAGAGGGAATCCCATTAGTAAAGGTGGTTGAGAGAAATACATAGGTACCTATTTACAATTTGTTTTGCATGCATTAAGTCTGGCTTGCATGCGTACAATGTGAACAACCGTGAAGGCAAAATCTGATCCTAATTCCTGGAGGTAGGTTTGGTGTCATTTTGCATGCTGAGATGCCAATAACAATGGCAGAAATTCCACAAACCATGTAGACTTTTCTGATGGTCTAATGGGCTCTTCGGCAAGAAGTAGTTAGTGTTCCTAGAGAAGTGACAGGGAAGGAGGCCACAAAATGAGGTAAACACCTAAAGACTAATAAATATGTGGGTATTTAATTAATCAATCAAAGATAATATAATTTCGGGCCTTAGGACCATAAAACCACCATCCTAAAATTCATATTATATAAAAAGAGCTATAGCTAAACATAACCAAAATACATCAATTATATATTTATATCAGTCAATAAAGTTTCTAAAGACATAGGCTTCAGTTATTCCTAAATTTATCATTTTAATTCCTTATGCTTCAACAATGGTGCTTTTTCACATAACCTCATAACGTCCCACGTTACTAATTAAATACATACTGATTGCATTGCATCTTGAAGCTAAAACCAAACCCTTACTAGCTATAAAACCCTTTCTAGCTATAAAACTCTCTGACTTGTGCAAAGTACAAAATAATGTGTCTCACAACTAATATGACTTCAATCATTATGCACAGATCTTCATAAACTACTTGTAATTCAATTGTATGTATACTGTATATTATGTAATGTTGTTAGAGAAAGCAAAGAGTAATACAAGCAAAATTCTCTGTTGTACCAGAAAAAGTGATGTTCAATGTTTTAATGGAATAAACACTAATAAGCACTGATTTTACTTGCGTCTATAGCAGTGGAAAAGAGTGAACACACCAAATAGAAAATGAAAACAGGAAACAGCATAGGTTGCAGCAAGGAGTATATATAAGCAGGCCAATACAACACTAGAATATGAGTATTGCATTCATAAATATTTGCAATGCCTTTGCCACACTTATCCATGCTTCCAAATTTAAAACAAAATGTAACGGATGTCAGTTGTGTAGATGGACACCTGTTAAGTAACATGCCAAGGTAGCGGATGTAACATCATGCACTGGATGACCCCTGAGGACATAATAGTGTTGAGCCCTTGACTTACGCTCTTCCTCTAACGGCTTCCTGGCTGTTGTTGATAACCTGGCGACATGACAATGAAAGGGAATTCTGGAAAGTAAAGAGGACTGCAAGAGACCTATTTCTGTTGCTGTTGTCATGATCCCTGTGACCAGAGGTAGCAAGGGCATCACTTAGGGTGTTGCAACTGACATAGGTGTGGCTTTATAAGGACATTTTGCAGTTTCTGGCAAGCTAGTACTAGTCATCTTCAAGATAGAGAGCGATTGTAAAAACCTCTTGATTCCAAAATAGCCAGTTGCTGAGTCAAAATGAGCATGGTTCTAGAAATCTTGGAGCTGGTTGTTGCCACCACCAGACTTCCTTCTGGGACATAAAGTCCATCCATGGACGATTAAGCTGCCTCAGAGACCCCACGGTAAACGCTACATCTGGCATAGATCCCAATTGCATGTCCTCCCAAAAATCATGGGCACATTCACCCAAGAAAAAGATTTTTGAAGCATAATCACCAAAAAATTCAAATTTTCCAAATTATATGTTTGCACTAGGAAGAAGACAAAATAAAATCAATAATTATATCAACCTGAAAAACAATCCAGCACTTTGCTTTACAAACCCCGAGTAATATTTTAGCCATACTGAAACTCACACTGTTTGATCTAAACAGCCAAATAGAACTGAAATTCCACATATGGCAAGCACAAACTCGACAGTTGAAAAGAGCTACAGAACCACTGCACATCACATATTTACCTAAAAAAGATGATGCAAGCATTGCTGCACAAACCTTCAAAGCAAATTCAACCATACCCATATTGCATACAAAATCTAGTTTAAATAGTGTGTGCCAACCAGTTCCAAATTACAGCGTTAGTGTCACCTGTGCAATTCGTTTTTCATTTGGTGATGTTAATTTAAACTGAAACACCATAAAGTACAACTCCAAAACCCGGACTGGAGTACAGAGAGCCTCTCCTTGATGTACTTCACCATGATATATAAGTTCACAATGTTTATTCACACCAAAAATATGAAACAAAAACAATTAGTTAAATGCTACATGATTACTATTTAAAAATTGCTAGTGGTTCAAAATGAAATACTGGAACCAATAAAACTTTAACAATATAATTCAAATCCACTGCCGCAATCAAACTAAAAACAAGGATGATAAGAAGGACCACCTCCTAGAACTCGCAGCCTTCTAAGTGGAAAATAACTGGACTACCACGTAGTGTTACACAAACCTATTAAGCCACCATCCATGATTGTATATCACGAAGTGAAATATCACAATGGTGAACGTGAATTATTCCTATAGTTTTGCAAAAGATGACAAAAAAAATTAAAGAACTCAAAATAAATATGAAAGTCATATCAACAAATTAAATATTATCTCACATAACCATAATAAGAATCAGCAGGACAACAGCCTAGAACACCTTACCTACTAAATGGAAAATAACTGCACTACCACGTAGTGCTACACAGCAGTCATATCCACCACCACAGATTCTATATTTCAAACTAGAGTTTGAACCTCAATGTACAGCATGTATACGTCCGAAAAGTGAAAGCTTTACAAGCAGTACGTAGAAAGTAGACATAAAGTCCAAAACCTCCAAAGTAACAACTATAACTCAAAATGTATCCATATGCAATAAATCAAAATTTCTATCATATAGCTATAGTCCTAAAATCCTAATAGATGTAGCACGTCTGTGTCTATTAAGGGAAAAGACACATGGCTTTCAATGGAGAGTTGAAGATAGGACCCAGTCAGAATGATATACTGCTATCAACCCTACTATCAACCCTACTCAAAAATGATCCACAGAAGATTTTTTGTGTAATATTTATATCAAAAATCTCTGATTGCCCAAACAATGAGTTGCAGATAGAATAAAACACTTCTGTATTCGTAACATATTTTTTCTCACCCCTCAAAAAGAAATGTCATCAATAGTTTATCATTTGATTACCCTCACTGCTGACCAAGTGCCCAGAATTATCCATGTTAGAAAGTCAAATAAAAACATTGCCGAAGTGGGGAGGCTGGTTGGTTAGGTGACAGATCCTAATCCATCATCCTAATGCTTAGTTTCATATCCGTATCCTCCTCTAAAGACATATACACAATCATGAGGTCCAATTAATACATCAATGGCGTGTACATTTCAGGATCAACATTTAACATTTAACCCATGCTGCACAGTTTGCAAGCAGTTAATCCACCAACTCTCCTCACGTTGTAATTTAAGATCTTTGTCGCCTCCCCTGTGGTGGACAGCAATATGATCAATACCCTTAAGTGTAATGTGACATAAATGATCCAAATGATGATTGTCCTTAAAGTGCATTGCCAAGGGAGATCTAAGGTCAGCCAGTCTAATCGCTCCCAAATGTTCTCGCCATCTTACTTTCAATGCACGTTTTGTTGAGCCAACATATTGACGATTACATACACAAGTAAATACATAGATACAGTATGTTGAGTTGCAATTCATAAAATATCTTATCTGAAAATTTGTAGAGCCATCAACGTTATGAAAAATCTCTGTTTTTGTCATTTACATACTGACACCACTCACAATTCCCACATTTATAACTTCCCAACAGTTTTAGATTCAACCATGTCCTCTCAGAATTTGGCATATATCTAGAGGTGTCGCTCGGGGTAAGTATTTTCTTGAGAGTATCCACCTTTCTATAGGTGACCCACGGACGCTGGGGCAATATATGGCTTAAATAAGGATCAAGTCCTAAGATTTCCCAATGTTTCATCAGTATTTGAAAGATCTGCCTATTCTCAGCACAGAAAGTCGTAATAAATCGAATCCCAGACAGCCCTATGTCCATTTTTTTTTACCTTCCCTGTCTCCATCAGGAGGGAAGTGCGTGAAACCTTTCGTACCCTAGATAGTGCCATGTCGAGAATATTGCTGGGATAACCTCTCACCTGAAAACTCTGCATGCACTCCATTGCTTGTTCCTCAAACTCACTGCAATTACTTTTGAGTCTGGGGAACTCCCCAAAGGGGACATTATTCTTCTGTCTGCAAGGGCACCCAGAACTGTAGTGCAATACATTACTTTATGCTGTGGGTTTTCGAAAGGTTCAACTATGTAGCACATTGTCCTTCACGTGCAATTCTAGATCCAAAAACATTATTGTGTATTTCTCATATTCTAATTACAATTCAAAGTTTAAAGCGTTGGTATTAAGGAAGGCATGATAATCATGCAATTCTTCCTCCGACCCATCCCAAATACAAAAAATATCATCAGTATACCGATACCATTCAAGTACATGGTGATACCTACCATGCTGTTTCTCATTCCAGGTGTGTTCCCTCTCATACCACCCCATGAATAGGTTGGCATAAGAGGGAGCAAACTTAGCACCCATAGCTGAACCCCTCAACTGATGAAAGAAATTTTTCCTGAACAAGAAAAAATTGTTTTCCAACACAAAACGTGTCATGTCCACAATCATTTGTACATGTTTATAGTAGCTCACTCTCTTGAATGAAAAGAAATATTGTAATGCCTATAGACCATGTGAATGAGAAATAATGGTATAAAGACTCTCAACATCCATAGTTTCCAGAAAATATGGTTCCTCCCATGTAATGCCAGATAATTTGTTTAGCAAGTCTTTAGTATCTCAAAGATATGAAGGAAGTGCACTAACCAACGGTAGTAAATGTATGTCTATATACTCCGCAATTCTCCCAGTTAGTGAATCAATACCTGAAATGATAGGTCTACGTGGTGGATTGGTTCCCCCTTTTTGTATTTTTGGTAGAATATAACTAATGGGAATAATGGTATCCTTGACAAGTAGATATCGGAATTCCTCTACATCAAAAAACCCTTTCTTAATCCAGGATTCAGTAATGTGTGACAATGGTCCACAGCCTTATTGTAATCCATGCGATTACATGTTTCATAATCCGTCCTTACATTCAATTGTCCTAAAGCTTCCCGTTCATAGTTGTCAAAGTCCATTATTACCATATTCACCCCATTGTCTACCTTTCGTATAATGATGTTATCATCTTGTTTAAGACCTTGCATTGCTGCTAACTCTTTCTTAGTTAAATTAGTTCTGTAGCTCTTTTCAACTGTCAAGTTTGTGCTTGCCATATGTGGAATTTCAGTTTTATTTGGATGTTTGGCTCAAACAATGCGAGTTTCAGTATGATTGAAATATTACTCGGGGTTTGTAAAGCAAAGTGCTGGATTGTTTTTCAGGTTGATATAATTATAGATTTTGTTTCGTCTTTTTCTTAGTGCAAATATATAATTTGGGGAATTTGAATGTTTTTTGTGATTACGCTTCAAAAATCTTTTTCATGGGTGAATGTGCCTATGATTTTTGGGAGGACATGCAAATAGGATATATGCCAGATGCAGCGTATACCGTGGGGTCTCTGAGGCAGCTCAGTCATCCATGGATGTCTAATCCATGTAACTATTTGAGAGGGGATTGTTATTTGAATATGCAATGACATACGCTAGATATAGTTAATACCATGGCATTTTGAGGCACTTTAACTGTTTATGGATATTCTGCTTATGTTGCTAAATGAGTGGGGTTTTGCTCTGGAGATGGCCAACCATGAGTTAATACACCAGGGTTTCTATAATTAGGATTAATCTCACTATTTCTTGGGATACGTCACATGCGACAATGATTATTTCCAGTACTTCTTTTGAGATGCAGTAATTAAGAAGAAAGATTTAAGTATGGGTAGGTTTTATATATATATTTTTTATGTTTTTGGTCTGATATTTTATTTTCTGTGAGCAGGGGATTGATATATCCACATTTGTTTTCCTATTTAGGCCTTGTATGAGTTGCTACTTACGGTTGATGAGTTCTATTGTGGATTGTGCAGTATTCCCTTTATGAGTGAAGACAATTTTGTGGGTCCATTAATTTGATTAGCGTATGGTGAGTATATGATTTTGAATCTGTTTACATGTGTATTCTGGCAATATCTTTATTCAAGTTAAGTATTAATGTGTAAATGCTTAGGTGTACACTCCTGTTGGTTATTTTCCCATGTAAAAGGCCTTTTCAATTTCTGAAAGTTTTTCTCTTGCATTCAGTATTGGCTGATGCCTAGGCAGGTTGATATACTGACACATCCCCTTTGTCTCCACTTAGTAAGCACACATTTGTTTTTTGTCTTTTTGATGTTAGTAGTCATTACATGCTGCCTATGACGTAATATTTATATGACCCTCTGTGTGATAGAATGTCTGAGTTCAATGCATCACACTTAGAAATGTTTTCTGGTGTTCTTTTTTTCTTTATTTATTTTCCTCTTTTCTGTATTGTGTCTCATATATTTTTGCTCTTGTTTTTTTGTTTTTCCTTTTCGCCATCTATGATTAGCCCCGAAGAAACGGACATTCAGCGAAACACGTGTTGGCAACCCTAGAAACTTCAAATGGATGGCAACCTTGGCAACTTCAAATGGATGGACAATAATAGCAAATTTAATTAATACATGATGTATATGCTATGAATACTATTGGCGTACTTTCAATAGATTTATGGGAAACATTATTTATGATCAGATGACATGTATGGTGACTTGTATTTTCTTCATGATTGTATTTTCTTCATGATATGATTGACTTGTACTGAATGAATAACACAATAATCCAGAACATTACCTTCACTAAGCAAGCATGACTCTATGCACTTGAGGAAGGGAACTGTAAGTGATCAGCAAGGTCCCCAGTCCTGGGGAATAGCAGGTATTCTCCTAGCAGTGGCGTGTATGCACACTAGTGAAGGGGATTATCCCAAGGATCTTGAAGATGGTGCAGGTCGCTCTCTAGTGGTGTCTGGCAGCTCTGTGTTCTGCCAGTAGGCCCTGCAGAGCCACTAGATAGAACAGAGGCATCAGGAAGGTTGTGGTGGTGGTGCAGGAACCGACATGCGAATTTCCAGCTACAGCCTACCTTTCTCATAGTTGAATTCTAATCCCAACAGGGACCATGGCAAGAGAGTAGTGGCAAAGTGTAGAGATTTAAAGCTGAGTGAAGGAGGCACCTCTGCTAAAGTCTAAACTGGGTCCTAAATTCCATATAGTACTACACTGCAAAGCCTCCGCTGTTCTGATTTACCAGACTGTGTCAATTGTATGGCTTTCTTCCCTTCTCTGTGCCTCTGTGGATACCTTACATTCAGAGATGTAGCTTGGTCTTGTTATCTCTGAAACACTGATAGTCTGTGTAAATCCTACTATACTCTTTCTCAGTTTTACAAATATGTATGTGTTGTAAATACAAGAGCATAAAACTTAATAAATAAACTGCCATTTAGCCTTCTGACTGTATTTCTGCTTTGTACACAGCAGTTTCATTTTTCATCTTCTCTTAGAAATGGCCACAAAGCTACCTCAAAAACTGAAGGCTCTCCTGTAAGTCTAATTCATTTCTAACTTCAGTTGAGTTAAGGATGCTCTAAACCGATGGATATAGTATTTCTTAATATTGCAACATCTGCCTCTTTCGGACACTCTGGGCCTGATTTAGATATTTGCGGGTGGGTTACTCCATCACAACCGTGAAAGATATTCCATCACCTGAAATCTAAATCCCATTATTTTCTATGGGATTTAGATTTCAGTGGATTGAATATCCCTCACCTTTGTTATGGAGTAACCCACCCATCAACATCTAAGTCAGGCTCTCTGTTGAAGTTTGCGCTAAAGAACAAGTTACTTACCTTCGGTAACGCTTTTACTGGTGGATACAATGGCTACCTGTGGAATCCTCACCTTATGAATTCACCCATGCGCCAGCATCCAACGGAAAATCTTCTTTCCAGCTCTCCACGTCGACGAGGATGTCACAATTGCACGGCTCCACGCGACTCCGTCTCACAACACCGTGCCAATAAGAGGTCCTCGCCGGCGTACTGACGTCAGTTTCACCCATTTTTTACGTGCCTTTGAGGCGAACAGGTGAGAACCGACCCCACAATAACTCCAATAAATACATATATACATAAAACTTCCATGATGCAATATAATCAAAACCATCATTTATATATAGAGGAAAAAAGAACAATATATACATACACCTGCACAACCACATATCTTAGTGTAACCAGACAGGCAACGGGGAGGCGGGTGGTACTGTGAGGAATCCACAGGTAGCTATTGTATCCATCAGAAAAAGCGTTACCGAAGGTAAATAACTTGTTCTTCTGATGGATAAAACTTCCTGTGGATTCCTCAGCTTATGAATAGAGACCCAAAGCAGTACCGCACTCGGAGGTGGGAGCCTGCCTGGTTACACCAAGAAGTCCTGCAATACAGATTGTTGCAAAATGGCCGTCCCTCCTAACCTCCGAGTCCAATCAGTAATGCTTTGCGAAGGTGTGGAGGGACGCCCAAGTTGCTGCCTTGCAAATGTCCACCATTGGAACCCCTCTTGCCAGGGCCAAAGTAGCGGACTTAGCCCTGGTGGAATGGGCTCTGATACCCTCACGGGGAACTTCCTTTGCCAACGAGTAGCAAATCTTGATACAAAGAATGACCCACCTGGAGATTGTTCTTTTATGGACTGCTCTGCCCTTCCTCTGTCCAATATACCCCACGAACAGCTGGTCCTCCAGGCAAAAGTCTTTCGTCCTTTCAATATAAAAACTAAGTGCCTTTTTAGGGTCCAAATGGTGGAGCCTCTCTTCCTCCTTCGAGGGGTGAGGAGGAGAGTAGAAAGATGGAAGGGTAATGGTCTGCCCTATATGAAAAGGAGTGACAACTTTTGGCAGGAAAGCCGCCCTGGTTTTCAACACCACTTTATCCAGGAAAAACAAGGTAAAAGGGGGTTTAACAGAAAGAGCTTGAAGCTCACTAACCCGTCTAGCTGAGGTTATAGCAACGAGAAAAACTGTTTTAAGCACCAGAAACCTTAACAGGCAAGAGTGCATGGGCTCGAAAGGTGACCCCATTAAAAAGGTTTAAACAAGATTTAGGTCCCACTGAGGTACATGAAAAGGAGTGGGAGGAAACCTATTAACTAAACCCTTCAAAAACCTAATCACAATAGTCGATTTAAACAATGAGGGCTGATCCAGGAGGCAAAGAAAGGCTGACAGAGCAGATAAATAACCCTTAACTGTAGCCACTGCACAACCCTTCTTTTCTAAATCTAAAGCAAATAATAAAATATCAGAAAGGTGGGCCTTCAAAGGATCAATTTGCTTTCCTCCACACCAAGCCACGAATTTTGCCCATCTGCCGGCATAAACGGTCTTAGTGGAGTGTCGCCTGGCTGATAAAATAACATCCACTACATCTGGTGGGAGAGAAAAGGAACTCAGATAGCCCTGTTCAATCTCCAGGCATGAAGGTGCAGGCTCTGGAGGTGGGGGTGTAGAACCTGCCCCTGCGACTGTGAGAGGAGGTCTGCCCAGAGAGGGAGACGGAGCGGAGGGCACAGTGAGAGTAGGAGAAGGTCTGTGTACCATACCCTTCTTGGCCAATCCGGGGCTATCAAAATTACCTGAGCCCTATCTTGGCGAATCTTCCTCAGAACCCGAGGGATCAAGGGTATGGGGGGAAATGCGTAAAGCAACTGGTTGCACCAAGAGATCTGAAACGCATCCCCCAAAGATCCTTGCACCGGATACCGGAGGCTGCAGAATGACGGGCAGTACGCGTTCTCCCGGGTGGCAAACAGATCTCTCCATGGAGAACCCCACATCTGAAAAATGTGCAGGACCAGATCTGGATGGAGATGCCACTCGTGTTTGCCCGAAAAATGTCGACTGAGAGTGTCCGCAAGTACGTTGAGCACTCCGGCCAGATGATTCGCTATCAAGCAAATCCGATGGACCTGAATCCAGGACCAGAGACGCAGAGCTTCTCTGCAGAGAAGATACAACCCTACTCTTCCCTGCTTGTTTATATACCACATTGCGGTAGTGTTGTCCGTCAGGACCTGAACTGACTGACCGCGAAGAAACGGAAGGAAGGCCTTGAGAGCCAAACGTATCGCCCGCAATTCTAACAGATTTATATGAAAAGTCTGTTCCACTGGAGACCAACAACCCTTGATCTCCAGGTCCCCCAGATGAGCTCCCCACCCTAGAGTGGAAGCATCCATCATGACCGTGGCCACCGGAGGTGGCAGTGAAAACAGCCTTCCTTGAGAAAGGTTGCTGTCCACAGCCCACCATCGTAACTCCGCTGCATCGTCTCTGGAGATCGTTATCGACTCCTCGGGATCCCCTTTTGCTGAAACCACTGCCCTCGGAGGCACCATTGAAGAGCCCTCATGTATCAAGGTGCATGAGTGACCAACAGAATGCAAGAAGCGAACAGACCGAGCAGGCATAAGACCTTGTGGACTGGAACAACCGCTCCATTTTGAAACATTGGAATCAATGCCTGAATGTCCTGAATCCGCTGAGGCGAGGATAAGCCTGATTCAATGTTGTATCCAGTACTGCCCCTATGAACAAGAGGCGTTGAGAGGGCTCCAGGTTTGATTTGGGTACATTTATCGAAAAACCCCGACTGAACAACAACTGAGTTGTCATCTGCAAGTGACGCAACACAAGCTCTGGGAACGAGGCTTTGATCATCCAATCGTCCAGATAAGGGAATACCGATATCCCTTTCCTTCTGAGACTTGCTGCCACCACTGCTGTCACCTTTGTGAAGACTTGAGGTGCTGAAGTAAGACCAAACAGAAGGACCTCAAACTGGTAGTGTTGCAACCCCACCACAAACCAGAAATACTTCCTGTGTGACTTGAGTATATGGATACGAAAGTACGCATCCTGCAAGTCGACAGACACCATTCAATCCTCTCTGTTCAATGCCAGAAGTACCTGTGCCAGAGTCAGCATCTTGAATTTTTCCTGTTTGAGGAACAAATTCAAAATCCTCAGGTCTAGAATGGGTCTCAATCGACTATCCTTCTTGGGGATCAGGAAGTGTCTTGAATAACAACCCTGACCCCTTTCCGGCCCTGGAACCAACTCCTCCGCACCTTTTGACAATAGCAACAACAGGAGATGGTCTTCTGAGCAAAACGAGGGACGGGGAGGGATGGTAGGAGGAAACTCCTGAAATGGGAGAGCATATCCTTTTCTCACAATGTTTAGAACCCATGAGTCTGATGTAACTAACTCCCACTCGTGGAGAAAAAGACGTAATCTTCCCCCTACAGGCGACGTATGGTCGATAAAGGTGAGAAAACTAGGGCTGCTTCCCTTGCTGTTGTCCTCCAGAGGAAGAGGATGATGCAGGGTGCTGCTGGGTGGCCCCTCTGGTCCTAACCCTCCCCCGCCCTCTAAAGATTCGATAAGGGAGGCTGGTAGGCTGCTGGACGGTGGACTGAGGTCTCCCACGGTAAACGGCTCCACACCCAAACCCCCTGAACCTCCGAAAGGACCTGAAAGGGGTAACAGAAGAGGCTTGCAGAACCAAAGACTTCACCGTGGCCCGACTATCTTTGAAGCGCTCTAGGGCAGAGTCCGCTTTATCACCAAACAGCTTTTCCCCATCAAATGGCAAATCCAATAAAGTGGTCTGTACATTCGAAGAAAACCCATAGGACCTCAACCAAGCGTGCCTCCAGGTAGCGATAGATGTACCCATTGCCCTGGCCACTGAGTCCGTGGAATCCAGACCAGACTGGATTTTTGTTTTGCCACAGCCTGCGCATCAGATAGGAGTTCACCAAATGGTCTCTGTACATCCTGCAGCAGGTCAGGAACCATGGCCTTCACGGAATCCATCAGGGCGTGGACATATTTACCCAGAACACAGATAGCATTTGCAGCCTTGAGAGCCATGCTGCAAGACGAGAAAGTCTTCTTTGCGGATTGCTCCATCCTTTTGGATTCCCTGTCTGATGAAATCACAGGGAAGGAGCCTGGAGCAGACCGTGTAGAGCAAGAGGTCTGAACCACCAGACTCTCCGGGTTAGGATGCTTTGATAAAAACCCCAGATCACCAGGCGCCACTCTATATCTTTGTGCTACAGATCTATTCACAGCAAGCGACGACATAGGCTTCCTCCAAAGCTCTAATATGGGCTCCCTAAGAGTGTCGTTGAACGGAAGCAAAGGATCCACAGAAGTTGAAGAAGGATGCAGGACCTCCGTTAAAATGTTTGTCTTAACCTCTGCAGCAGGCAATGGAAGATCTAAAAACTCTGCCGCCTTCCTGATCACTGGGTGAAAGGAGGCTGCCTCCTCCGTGAACATCCCCGGTGAAGACAAGTCCCATGTCGGGGAAGTGTCAAGCCCACTGGCCGAATCCAGCCCTTGATATTCTCCCAATGGCTCCACGGTCTCCCCCTCCTCCAACAACTGCCTTTGGTACTCTTCCTCTTCTAAGAGTCTCAATGCCTTTCTGCGTGACCTCAGTCTAGCATCCAACCTCGGCGTCGACATAGAATTGTCCGACATTGATGACACGGTCTTCAACACTTGACATGGAACAGGAGAGGAAGCTTGACTTCGGTTGAATCCATCACTTGGATCCGGCGCAGGAACGGATCCCAACGGGCGCCGAGGACACTTGCGGCCCCACCATCAGCGCCGGCTGATGGGGCAATGAAATCGGCACCATAGGCCTGGAAGGCGACGTCATGGGAAACACAGGGCCTCGAGGCGACGTCATCAGCACCGGTCCGGCACCCTCAGCTGGATTGAATGGCATAAACGGTGCTGCCTTGTATGGAGCAGGGGAGCCCAACGAAAATGCCAACGGACCCGTGGGACCAACCGGTGCACCAGCAGGGGCCATCGCATTGAACATGGAGAACATGGCATTCAAAAATGCTGCCGGATCCGCTCCCGGAGCCGGGAAGGCAGGATACCGCTGATCTCCCTGTTGCACCTGTGCTTGCTGAACATCGGACTCATGAGCAGAAGGTGAAAATCGAGGACTGTCTGGAGGTGCCACTACCTCGAAGACTGATGGCGCCGGAGAAGCCTTAGGGCTCTGAGGTTGTGGAGTCACCGTCGGACTCACCTACCACGTCGCACAGCGCCGACGAGATGGAGACCTTAATCTTGATCAGCTCCGAGCCGAATGACGCCGAGAGTCATGACGACACCGTTTCTTATGCCTCTTCGAAGAAGCACAGGAAGAGGATCTACGATGGCTCTTATGCCCCTTCTTCACCTTGGCCAAAAAGAGTTTGGCTTCTCTTTGCTTCAAAGCCTTTGGATTCATGCTCTGGCAAGAAACACACTTCTCGACGTCATGCTCAGAGCTCAGACACCAAAGGCAATCGTCATGAGGGTCACTAACTGACAAGCGACCCCCGCACTCTCGACATGGCTTGAATCCCGACTTCCTAGGAGTAGACATTGTAACTAGAAACCAGATAGAAACTATCAACAAGATGGAACACCTCCAACAGTAGCGAGAGCTAGGAGAAAACTGTTAGCGTCGAAGGCACGGAAAAAAGGGAACTGACGTCAGCACGCCAGCGAGGACCTCTTATTGGTACGGCGACGTCAGACCGAGTCGTGTGGAGCCGTGCAATTGTGATGTCCTCGTCGACGTGGAGAGCTGGGAAGATTTTCCGTTGGATGCTGGTGCATGGGTGAATTCAATGAAATATACAAAGTCCACTGTTCCATAAATGAAGAATATGAACGCATACAGGGCTAGTGATAGTCAGTAATTAAGGGGAGCCCTCACACACCCAATAGGATGTCAAGCTTCATCACTGGGCAATCTCCTCGTCAGACCAGCGCTGCAATGCCTGACGGGCCACCCCTGTTAAGGTGGTGGTACTTAACCAGAGATCATATACCAAAATTGGTCAGACCTAGGATGAATACTGGCTACCGGAATATGTAGGAGAGAAGAAAAAAGTGAAACTTAAAATTGGCTCAAAACCATAGGCATCACATTTAATAGTTCAGAAATAGGTTTAGGCCAAGATTAAAAGTAAAAAGGGGGAGTGCTGATGGAGATAATGTTCCACTGTACTCCACTCAAGGAAAATAGGTAGTGCCCCAAATCCTGAGGAAAAAGGTCAACATGTTTTGCGTCTAAGTGGTCACTATTGATCCCGTGACGCTTCTTCAGGACCGCTACAACAACTTCTCCTATACTAATGTGAAAAAAGTAAGTACTGGGTGGTCACTTACTTAATGTAGACTGCCCGTCATAGTCAGTATGGTCAGCCTGTCGCCCATCCCATCACAGAGTATGGACTTCATAGGAGTACGCAAGCCTCAAAGCCAAAAGAATAATATTTGTATGCGTCCTGGCATGTGGCAAAGACCTACCATGGGCCGCGCTCTTGGTCATAAGAATTAACTATTGACAAGCCTTGGCTCTCTGGAAAACCAGGTAACAAACACACAATTGTGGCTTGCACAGGCACGTGAAGTAAAATTACTATCTTCTCTTCCGCAGGCAGGGGCACCTCATTCTCCCTTCAGCATGAACGGAACCAAGACTGAGATCATCATAATGGGAGTAAGTAAACCTTTCTCACTAACTTTCGACTGGCTCAGAGCCCTAGGATCCCTCCTTCTACTCACGCAAAAGGTATTTTGGTTCTCTCTGATTCTAAACTGTTGCTCACCATGCAGCTAACTTCTCTGTAAATCCTCCGACTCTTCTACAGTGAGCATTAGATGGAACTGACAAGATCTCTTCCTATGCCTCACTTACACCATGATAATATATACGCTGCCTTCCCAAATCACTTACTGTCAGAATACAAAGACTACAGAACCACTTAAAACCTACTCTTACGATTCTTCACTAATCGAAGCCAGGATTACATAAAATGTTCTCCGCTCTGTCCAGAAAGCATTCTGGGAAAAGATGCAAAATACCTGCAGATGGTAGCACCTCGCTGCACTACTCCCAGAAACCTCCTCTCTTCAGCTGCTCATCTGTTCCATCAATGCTAGTTCAGGTAGACGAAACACAGAGGAAGACCCCTTTGGTACACAAGGCCCTGAACTGTGGAATGCCATCAACCCCGCTTTGTGAGCTCTGCACAAAGACGTGGTTCAGGAAACTGAAAACTGAACTTTTCAGACGTGCGTTCTAGTAGAAGCTACCAGGACCCGTGATCACAGAACATCATGTGTGATTAATCCACCATCCCTGATCATACACCATCTTCCTTCCCACCGCTTTTATTATGTAATAAACTTTGTTGTACTCCTCATTTTATGCTGTGAAGTAATCAGAAGGTTTACAGGCAGCGCACTATAAAATTCCAAATAAATAAATCCCCAGAAGTGTCCTGCACATTATCTCTGTTGGTGGTACACAAATAGTGAGGTTACAATACGTATATGTGAGCAAATATGACGTCAATTCCTCTTAAACTACAATGGGTTCGCATCAATAGTGGATTATGGGCTGTGTCTACAGTTCCATTCCTGAAAGCATGAGTCTATTGTCAGTGACGGGGGTCACTGACATGAGTGTGGCCTGTGAATTGGATAGTAAAGCAGGATCCCACCAGATGCCTTGAACTCTCCCACCTGGGTGGGTAATCCACCAGCTGGGACTCACAGCATATCACTCAATCATTGCTTGAACATCAATCTGAGGGTCCATGTTCTGGTGACTCCTCAATGTTCTTTGTCGATGGTGAGGATGGGCACAGACAGAAATGGCCACAGGGAAATTCCCCACTGGGGGCTTAACCTGCCTTCATGCCTGACAGTGTAGCCCTCGGGATCCTGAGGGTCCAGTCCTCACCCTGCAAAGAGGCCTTGCCCTTTGGGGATCCTCCAAAGGTACCACCTCTCCACACCAAGCCACCCATATCAGGCATGGCAGAACAAATGCCTGAAGGGCTAAATTGTAGGTAGATCCTCGTTTGCACCACAATCCTGTGCCCAAGTTCAAGGACTGAAACTCTGGAATTGACCATATCTCTCTCACACACTCACACTAGACCCTCACCTGTACATATGTACCACTGAGATCACAGAAATCTATGTTTACCATCCCAGACCTGGTCTCAAGCTTAACCATTTTTCCTCATCCTTACTCCCTGGAAAGAAGTACTTTGCCCTCCCTCTGGCCACCCAACTGTGGCTGTTCATACCCTTCAACAAATTCCCTTGCTGCAATCACTCTTGTGAGTGTTTAATCCATAGTGCCTATTTGCATGGAGGAAATACAGTTCTACACTAGGAACCTTGAAATCAAGTTTGATTTCCAAATATTGTTGATCCCGCTTGCCTGCTTACTTTTTCCTGTCTGAAACAAATGTGAAGAATCCAGCCTTGTGTTTCACCTGTGAGTCTGTTTCTGCACTTTTCAGTCTTACCTAGGTCTGCTGAGGAATTTGGCAACTATTTCCATATTTGGGTCTCCACAGAGGTGCACTTTCTCAACTCCATGTGATGCAGAATTCTGCAGCATAACCTTTGACTGTTGCACATAGATTTACCCCAGCCTCCCTATAATGAAAAGCCTACACTGGCTACATTAAGGTGGTCATTATGAACATGGCGGAAACAACCGCTGTGTTCATGCTGGCGGTCAAAACACTGACCGCCAGCGACCCTGGAACCCCGCCGTCCAAATAATGAACATTTCTGTGGGCCGGCGGGCAGAAACATTGTTTCCGCCTGCCGGCTCACAGAAAGGCTCGGCCAGGACATTGACGGTGGCTCCACATGGAGCCGCCGTCAATGCCTCAGTGCGGCAGGTGCAGTTGCACCCGTCACGCAGATCACTGCCCAAAAATTGGGCAGTGGCATGCTCGACGGGGCTCTGTACCGGGGCCCCTGCACTGCCCATGCAAAGTGCATGGGCAGTGCAGTGGCCCCCAGGGGTGCCCCGGGGCACCCCCTCCGCCAGCCTTTTCCTGGCGGGATATCCCACCAGGAAAAGGCTGGCAGAAAATGAAACATTATATGCAGGGTAGCGCCGCTACCCTGGCGGATGGTGTTTCAACTCGCCGCCAGGCTGCCTGACGGTGGGAGCCTGGCGGTGGGTGCGGGCTGCCGCTGGCAGCCCTCACCATGTTCAAAATTTGGCGGTTTGGCCCGCCATGCCAGCTGGTGGCTTAAGCCGCTACTGCCGGCATGGCGGGCTAAACCGCCAAGTTCGTAATGAAGGCCTAAGAGCCAAAAGCATAGTGAAGGTCTCTTCCTCCAATGGCTGCCTCTTTTAAAGCTCTGAAGTGTTTCTGTCAGCATAAAAGAAAACCCTGTTTGAATCTGAATGGGGCGGTTGACTGATACCAGTGTAACTGGGCCAGCGTTGAATCTTTCCTGAACAAAAATTATTTCTTCCTTCCACTTCTCAATTAATGTTTGTATCTTTAATTCCAAACTCATTACAAGAAGGTATTTGCACTCCCTTTAATTCTCATCAAGAGACACCTATAAGCATGCCTCATGATCATGCCTCACAAAGATAATTATCAGTGCGTGGTAACATGTCTTTCCTGCAGAATGAGGAGGCCGAGATTTTTCTTGAGGCACATTCTTTTAAACCATTCATGTTTTGTTGGTAAATTAGGTCACTTTATCCTGTGAGTCCATCTTGAGTGTCCACCTTGTCTTAGCCATCTTCAAAAACAGCTATCACCAAACTGATCCCTGTATTGGCTCAATATTTCCCCAATTTAGTTTCATTCACACACGTCCTTGACCATCCACACACATACCTAAAGAAACTACTCACTCTCCTTCAATAGATTTTTTAACTTATTTTGTAGTCTTTTTGAGGAAGTTCCAAACCATGAACCCAATTTTGCTAACTCTTGGATGGATTGCAGATGGATCGTCACATTGTTTCTCTGAGTTTAGGGCTACCTGCCATCCCATGGTACGTGATTCCCCCTCACCTTTGGCCAAACCCCTTGGTGAAATACCATATAAAGTACCAGACATCTTCCCTATCCAGTGACCAAAAGAAAAGAAAATATTTAGCACAGCACAACTCTAATTTCAAACCTGTGACAAATATAAAATAACACTTCAAAGTTTAGATTTAGAATCCATTTACTACATCCCTTGAATAGGATTCATAGGCTGCTGCTGCTTATATTGTTTGAGACTATCGTCATGCACCCCACCCCACCTTCACCCTCACATGAATTTCCCTGTTTGCAACAACCCCTGGTAAGCACCACCCATCATATAGCATTATAGCCCAGTGGCAAAGGTTATTCCAGCTGTTAGCTGTCCTCTTCCTGAGTCACAGGTCTGAACTGCAGTCAAGGACTTTTATCAACCACAAGAGCCAGTCAAAAGCGCTATAATGCTATGAGAACATTCCAACCACTGAGGGAATGTGATCTAAATAAAAGACAGAGAAATAGAAAGACAGACATTAGAATGTTAAAGAGGAAGGTCTATACCTGCCAGTATTGGCTGACTACGACTCTATTATCTTCTAGGAGCTCCCAACTTTCTACCATTCTGAGACGATTCTATATGGCTGCAACCAGGGAGATTAGTGATGCTTCATCCCAAGAACGCCCTTTTGCATTTTACAGCTGTAAAACCTACAAAATACGAGGTAGTTCAGTTTCTTAAACATCCTAATTCCAAACAACACCTCTTTCTTTCTTCATAACGCTTACCCATTCTACAATAGGTCTTTTTGAATCTCTTTGCATTAGAGTATAGTGTCTGCCATCTTCCTTGATAGGCAGCATGAATCGAAAACTCTGTCTGGACCTCCTGTCCTTGCAGACCATCCATTGTTTGAGAGCCCAGTACTCCCTTTTCAACTATAATCTTAGAAAATAAACATCTTGTATGATCTTCACATTTGATCCCTAAACGTCTTTCAGTTCCTTCTGTCTGATCCTCACAAACATTTTTGTCTTGTCAGAATAATGCTGTAGCGGAATGAGTGTACATCTGGGTGACCATCCAACATTGTAACCCATATGAAAACTACAGAGTAGCACTGAAAAAACTACCTTTGCACCCACATATATTTAAACATATGCTATGTCAATGCTTCCAGGACATCACACATCCTTTCTCCTTAGGTGGGGACCTCATGATGTGGCATTTTGCATCTTTGTTCACTGTTTTCCACATCATCGAGCTTCAGATCTAACTCTTCCTCACTTTTTGCCTTTTCAGCCATGTGAATAGTGAGCTGTGTCTTCAGCATATGTGTTCTTCGCTATCTCTTGCCCTGCTATCATTGTGTCTTTCAACTGAGCCATCTTTGTCTTCACTGCTTTAAGTGATCATGCAATCTCTGTCTGCACCTCCTTAATGTATACCATTAAGTCTCTGGTGTCATTTTCCGTTGATACAGCATCATCATCACCTCCAAGATGTGAGCCTTTACACTCTTGTCAGCTATTTTATTTGTTACCTCTAGGAGGTCACCTCTGGTAAATTGCTAATTTTGCCTTGAACAACATGCAGTTAGCAGGTTTCCATTACTCTGTACACTTCACAGACACCTGTGGTGAAGTGTCACTCTTTCAGATTATCTTAAATTCAGGTACCTTCTCAATTTTTATGTTTAAGTGTACTTTCCCAGCAGGCATGGTTTATGCCCCTTTGAAGTGATTATTGACTTGCTAGGTTGGAAATTAACTACATAACAAGACATTACTCTAAGAGATATGAATTTGCATAAAACCGATGCTTTACATATTGTGATGGGATTAATCCACTTTGTGCTAAAATAATGGTTTGGAGAGATTTTAATTTATCATTAATAGTAAACAAACCCCCCCCCCCAACCATTTAGACATTCTACTCATCTCAATATATGCATTCATTCATACACCAACACTAATTCCAAGCAGATTCCGTGAAAATGTAATTATGCAATTAGCAGTTAATGTGGTACAGAACATCTCTTTGTATCTAAAAAATGTCTGTTTGTTTTGTTGATGATAAACATATATTTCCCAGTTAACTCAAATTATTATTAAATCAAATTGTTTCTGTTGAAAGATCATCACCTTGAACCTCGGTATTGGCGGCCCTTGCTTCCCATCTGCATTTGTCTGTTTGGCTAATTAATTTTGGCAAAATCTCTTGAACCATACCATGGAGCAATTTTTCAATTTCAGAATATATATTCTCTATGGATTATCTTAATTGCAAATAATTTTCAATGTCATTCTATCGAGTAATGCCAGCAATTTCTTTATAAAGAATGAAGAATGATGGGTATATGCTGGTGAATATGAATTAAAGTTATGTGAAATGGTATCTTGGTAAATATGGAACCTCTACATCAATAGGACACTATACTCTGGGTATTTTTATCATTTCATCTTGCTTAAACATTAATAAAGAACAGAGATATTATTAGATGTTTCCACGTATAAATATGAGCAAACTATTATGAGTAGACAGCAGATTATTTCTGTATGTTGTAAATCTATTCAAGGTTTCTGGTCCAAATGAAAGGGAAAAAGAAAGGACGAGAAAGGGAGAAATAGTTGCAGAAATGAATAGGTCCCGATTGTTGCCCTTATTGCATGTGATAAAAGTTAAATAAGAGGTGAAATTGATTGAGGCTGAGCAGTCCAATGTGACTATTGCAGATCCGTTTGCTGTGGAAGTTCGTGTCAAGTGCAAGGCATGTTGGACGTTTCACTATCTGTCTCTAATATTTCCAATTTATGGATGGCTCTGCTCATCAGCCACTTGGCCCTATCAAACTCGCTATCATTAGAATAGGCAGGCGGACTGATCCTTCCAATTAATTGTATTGGATGATGGCACCAACTATGTCAGCACCTTGGGTCCACAGCCTTCCATCTGGAGTCCCCACATCAGCTGGCACACGATACTACCATCCTTTGCTGCGCCATAGCAACTGTGGTAGTAAGGCAATGACATACTGCCAGAACAGCACGTCTCCCCTCACAACATGAGAATCGCCAACAGGCACATGGCCGCCACAAACATCACCCATAAGTCTAAAGTGAATTGTGGCAAGGCGCTAACCCTGGGAGACCAGGGAGCAGACCTACCATGTACACAGGTGGGTGTCAGCATGGAGTCCCCTGGCCAAGTGTGGTCCACGAACTCCGGCTCCAGGATAGGTATGAGGAAGGCCAATGGTTTGGGAGGTTAAAATCACCAATGTAAGTGTTGCTGTGTTACTGATGAATATTGAAAGAGTGCAATAAGATAAGTCATCAATTAACGTTCTCTTGCTACTCAAAGTAACCAATACCGATTCTTTACTCCTGTCTTACCTTTTTGGCATAATAACAAAATATCATCCAAGTAATGTCACTGGATGAGCTTTTGGAAAAACTTTACTACTACACCCTGTGGTTCTGATTATCTAAGTACAATTTGGAAGAATCAAATCTTTTTAAAGGTATAATTCAACCTGATTAATGTAGAAGACATAAAAAGCATACGAAAGATGCATGAATGAACCACCAACTTGTGGAATACCTGCTTGTGGAACATGTGTATTTGGGACGCAGTTGTATATTCTATGAAACATTGAACAACAGCATTGAAACATTGCTTCTGTCAAGAGCAAAAAGCAAGTAAGCGAGGAAGTATTTGTTTATCCTTAGTACAGCAAATGTGCATACTGTGAAAACAGTAAGTGAAGAACTGGCAAAATCAAACAGTCTTGGTTTGCCAAGTTTGCCAATGCTGGTAAAATTACGCTGGTTTTAACAAAACAAATGACAGTGGTAGCCATTTTGGGGGTGCGGAATCGAAATATGCTCGGTGGGCATTACTTTGCATCTCCACACAATGTGGTAACATTCTTGAAAGTATGGCAAACAACAAGTGTCCATTTTGGAACATTATTCTATAGTTTCAAGATGACCACTACGTTGTGTCTAGATGCAACCAGGCACCCTCTTGAAAGAATAGAAAAGAAACATCCTATATGGCCACTTTGTGCATCTCGGTGCAACTTGGTTGCAATATTGGAACAATGGAAAATAACATTTCAAGATGCAGAACATTATATTCTATACTTCCAAGGTGGCTGCCACAATGTGTCTACAATCAACACAACAGCTATCTTGAAAGTATAGCAATACCATTCCAAGATGGTAGCCGGTGCTATTGAGTTTGCCATGCCTGTGCAATTTTACAAGCATTGGCAAAGCCAATAGTGGTGAGCAGGAAACGACGAGGGACTGGCAGAGAGAAATAAGCAGGAGATAGAGGGAGAGAGAGAAAGGGAGAGGAGAGGGAGAAGGGGAGAAAGAGAGGGGGAGGGGAGAGAGAGAGGGACATCAGTGCTAATTGTTGGAGGAAGACAGAGAAAGTTGCAGGGGACAGAAGATGCCTGGATGGTGGGGAGAGAAAGAGAGACAAGAGTCAGGGTATTGGTGTAATGAAGGCCCCTGCAGTCCTCGCTCTGTGGGGAGGCTCCTGAGATCCAGGGGCCCTTTTCAGCACAGTACACTGTGCACGGGCGGTACGCCCCTGACTGGGCCATGGGGCCCCCTACAGGTACTTTGCAAGGGGGGGGGGGGGTTAGTTTTGGTATGCCACTTGGCCAGGGGAATAAATAAAAGAGAAAACGCCATCATGCAAGAAAAGGGAGAAAGTGAAAGTAGATAAAGAAAGAGAGTGCGAGAGAGATAGGGATATAATATGAACTCCCAAGGAATATTACAGTTTAAATACAATAAAAAAATAGAAAAGAAAAATAGTACCCTAACTTCAGCAGTGGAAGGATACACTGGTGAAATCTAAATTCTCTAGGGGTGGTTCAAACAGAAGAATAGGGAGAAAAGCCACGATATTATGAGCATGGAATTCATATAGACAAGAGAAGCATGTCAGAATGAGTAAAGGGCAGACCCAAATCCCACGCTGAGCATACCTTAAAGTAATTGCTACAGTGCTGTCTATGGCATCTAAAGCTGCCTCAAGCAAAATAGCAAAAATTAACATAGGGACGTATTGAGAAAACCTGAGGAACGTTTAACTCGATTGTATATTTCATAACTCATTGTGTTTGTAGATATTTGTTAAGCACCTATTGGAGATAGACAAAAGTGTCCTTTGTGCCTCAACCCAGAATCATATCAGAACTCGAACAAGTACCCAAGACCAGCTCCTGCTGGGTTTCTAGTTCAAAGGGGAACCTGATTTCCCCCAGAGGTCCCACTTCGGCTCCTTCTTTGGTGGGTAACTTGGGATCATAGGGGGAGTCATACTGTCGTGGTCATTGAGTTCTTGCAAGATTGAGAAATCTTGTTTGTCAACATACAAGACTGCATAACTACAGTTAGGGTGGTGTTCCAGTTTCACGGAAAGGTTCAAAGGAAGCGCGGAGTATCCTTATCTCCCTAAATCTCCAAAGTGGAGAGAAAGAGCCAGAGAGCTCTGGGCCACAATGAGTCTCAGCCCCCAAGTCTCCAGACCGCAGCTTTCTGTTCTATTGCTTTCTTTCTGACTTGGAATCGCTGTTGCCTGGTGCTTTGACTACGTCCGTACCAATACCATTCCACTGAGACTTGTAATTGTGAATTGATTCCTGACTGCTATTTTCATAAACTTTTACTATGCCCCTGGGTCTCACAGTACATTATAAGAACTGAGTCCGCTTTCTATTAAAGATTAGCATCATGCCAGGCACTTGGTTACGGAGTGGTGCAGGCTTACCTTTGCATGAATGCACACAATGCTCTTGCTTATTCTGTATAGGGTATTCTGCAACACAGGGCCCATCACACCTGCCCTTCCCTCCCACCTTCTATGTCCTGGAAGATCTTCTATCATCACAACTGCTGTGACTCACTCCCTGACACTACTAGGCCCATGAGTCTCTACGCTCCTGCTCCTCTGCCCCTAAGAGTGCTGTAATGCACCTGAGACTTCCCTTTCTCATCCATACCTCATTCGTGCTTGGAGTTATGAATCTACAGTAGTGCTTTTGGTATCAGATGGTGGTTGAAGATTTGCACCAGTGACTCTAGGTGCTGTAGTTGGAACATGTAACTAATGAATAATGAACAAAACAGGGGTTGCTACTTAGAGACAACATTCAATGACCCCCAATTTTGTACACAATGGTGATACAGAGATAAGCGTCTCTTGGAGCATGTGCACCGCTGTCAGCCTGGATGAGCGTGTGCTAATGTGCTCAGGGGTTTCTACATACATGTAAGGCAAGGATACATCATCACTTCCGGCTTCTTATGTACAAAAGAAGAGAATTATCAGCAACCTGTTTCAACAATTAGTTACTTTCTGAACATGATTATAATATTGGATTTCTCCTTACATTTCTAAACTTCCTCGATTGTGCAGTGCTCTTATTGAGATGTAGTTCTTCGGTCAGGGGGAGGGCCACACTTGCTGTGATGTAGTGCTGTATACAGGGTCGAAATCGCTTTGCGTCCCATGCCGTGTGTCAATATACAGTGGAGTTCTAGGTGTATTGGGAGTTCAGACAAGCCCTGGAGCCAGATATCCTCAATCCGTGCCCTGATGGCCAAATAAGATACAAATAGGCCAGCCCCTATGCCATACTGATCTTGTATGTCGTGGAATGAAAATATGGCACCCCACAGTACAACGTGCCTAAGTGGGACAGTTCTGCATCCCTCCACGGGGTCTGGTCGTGAGAGTCCAGTAACCTGTTTCGGGTTGGTAGCCTCCAAAGGGATAGGTGAGGTGCATAGGGGTGCAGTGTATACCTAACGTGTATGTATCGAGTCCATTTATGCTTGTCTGCATGAAAAAGCATTCCCGAAGTGCAGCCCGGTTAGTCTGGGGAGAAGTCACTCTAGAAGGCCGATGTTGCCCAGGTGAGCCGGTATCAAGTTGCCCTCCTCTGACTGCGCACCCATTAACCACTGCATGGGCTACTAGGGCTTCGCTGCTGCAAAGTACAGTTCCAGATCAGGAACCCCTAGACCCCCCTCAAAGCCAGGGAGTTGGAGGGTTAATAAGGATGCTCTGTTCCTCGCCTGACCCATATCAGCGCCAACATTAAACCACGAAGGGTGGTGAAGACGGATGTGGGTGGGAGCACTGGTAATGCTGCGAAGAAATACAATAAACATGGGAGGACCAACATTTTATCGATCAATGCTCTTCCAATGGGTGACAGGGGCAGACGCATCCAGAACTGCTTGGATTTACAGATGTAAGTAAGTGCCTTTCCATGATTGCCATCAAGTAGATCCCTAGGTGTATGATAAACGTTTACCCTAAGGTATCTGAAGGTATTGAAGACCCAGGGAAGGCAGCCATCCTCCAGTAAGTGGTTTTGAGCCTGCTCAACCCTCAGCAATGTAAAAATGCAGGATTCACCCCAATTTACTCTAAGGCCCGTTAAATCCCCAAAATGTGCAAGGAGAGTGTATAGGATTGGTAGTGTAGAAGCATGCTCTCGTAGGTTGATCAGGACATCGTCTGCATAGAAGGAAACAAAATGCTGAGTGGGCCCTACTTGAACGCCCCATTCTGTTCCCTTTTTACACAATACAGCGGCCAGAGGCTCTATGGTCAACGCAAACAACACCAGTGATAAGGAACAACCCTGGTGAGTGCCTCTTTCTATGGTAAAGGAGTGTGAGATACATTGGCTTGTGCGGATTTGGGCCCTGGGGACAGTGTACAGTAACTTAATTACCCTCAAGAAACCAGGGCCAACATCAAAAGCTTGTAGGACTTGAAGCAAATAGTTCCAACTAAGAGTGTCAAACGCCTTCTCAAAATCTAAGAAGACCACCACTGAAATGGCCGGCTCTGTAGCAGAAGCACTGACAATGTGACATAGGCGCCTGATTTTAAAATGCGTGGCCCTGCCCGGCAGGAAGCCATTTTGATCCGAGTGTATAAGGGCACCCAGTAGCAGGAGGAGTTTATTGGCGAGGAATTTACTTAAGATCTTATAGTCAATGTAAAGCATTGACAGTGTCCTGTAGGAGTCTGCCTCCAAGGAATCCCTGTCCGACTTCGGTACCACAATAATTAGTGCTTCTTTGAGTGAATCAGTAAGTATGCCATTCCTGTGTGCCTCACTATAAACTTCAAGAAGGCAAGGAGCAAGAGTGTCCTTGAAGGCTGCGTAGTACTCGACTGGGAACCCGCCAGTACCTGGTGTATTACCCCGTGCCATTTGTTGGATTTCTAATGCAATTTCTTCTAACTGGAAAGGCTGTTCCAGTTCCTGTCACTGCAGCGGGGACAAAGTGGGGAGCAATCCCGCCTGCAAGAATTCTTATATGTGCGGTAGAGGGGAGAAGTATAGATGTTAATAATATCTGGTAAACACCTCATTAATGTCTGTCTGAGCGTTCTTGACAACTCTGGTGTGATCCAGAATCGCCCCTATCAAGGTCTTGGGAACCTCTGCCCATAGTGACCATGCCAATATACGTCCAGGTTTGTTGCCATCAGCATGTTGGTGGGTCACAGAGGCTTTTAGTCTAAATCATTTAACTGTTGGAGTTCCGCCCAATATCTGTGACACAGGTCGACACAACCTTTGACGTGCCGATGTAGACATAATTGCCTCTAGCTCCAGAGAACGAAGAAGTGCCTCCAACTCAAGCACACTTGGGGTTAGAGTGGAATGGGCTCCCGACATTGTGGACATACAGAGTCCTCATATGATGACTTTCATAGCTTCCCATTCTGCTACTCCAGTGGTCCCAGTGCTCGCATTCTCAGAAGAATAAGTGGAGTTCTGTGTGGCTGACGTAGCATGGTAAGCTGTGTCATGCAAGACCTCTGTGCGCAGGCGCCAAGAGGCCTCCCCCTCTGAAAGGTGACTTTAAGCAGGTTATGGCCTGAAAGAGTTCTGCTCAGACATTCAGAGGTGCAGATCAGGTGCCAGCAGTCAGAGTTACAGAAGAAATAGACAAGGTGCGGGTGTATCTGGTGCCTCGGTGCATAATAATAATACTCCTGTTCCCCCAGGTGACCCATCCGCCAAATGTGGTGGAGGTCTATGGTCCTGGCCCAATGTTAGAAGTGTTTTGTGGCATGCATACCGGATGGGCCTGGTACAGGGGGTAGTGAACGGTCTCAATCTGTATCTGGTATATAGTTGAAATTCCCCAGCCCCACATCCCCGGAGCCTGTGGTGTTAGTAACATGGTGGGTGACAGAGATCTAGGAAAACTGCATGAGCAGTGCTAGGGTTGTAGACAGATATTAAATTAAAAAGCATCCGTCAACGGTGCCCTCCACCACCACATAGCAGCCCTCAGTGTTGATTAATACCCTACATTTCACAAATGGGTCCTCAGAGGGCAACCCAGATGAGGACCCCTCAGGCATAAGCGGAATAGTCTGTGCCGTACACTTGTCCACCCCATCGTCTACTCACCTTATTCAGTTCGCTGTGAGGGAGATGAGTCTCTTGTAAGCATGCAAAGTGTATTCATTGACATCTGAGGTATGCATAGATCTTATGCCTTCTTGCCAGTGTATCTATGCCTCTATATTCCATGGGAGTGTGCTGTAAGTGGTAGCCATAGATATCAGGTATAGTCACCCAGGAGTGGGCGTGCAGTAACCCCCCCATTCTCGACGATCCTCTACCAAACCTCCCAAAACTCGACCCAGACAGTAAGTCATCCAGACAGTGCAGTATGAAACCAGTAAACCAATGAAATGAACAATACCTACTCCCCAGGCCTGAGTGCGAAACAGCCTCATACCACCCTCTATAAAATAAAGTAACAGGTATGCAACAAGTGCTTGTATAGCGGACATGTCCTTACGGAATAGTTCAGTGGGGAGGTGTGCCCAGTGAAGAGTGGTAGCGGGCTTGAGGTGAGCCCACTCAAATTGGCTTGGGCAAACATCCAGGCTCTGGGCCCCCAATGTCTACTTTCAGAACGGAGTATAGTCCACCTAAAAAGGCACTCCCTTGGTGCGTCCTCGTTTGTCGCTGAGAGGGATGATGTCATCATAAGTCATCGGCAGAGCCTGGTGTGACCTGCGGTCCCAGGTGGGATGGCGTACCAGAAGACAGTGAGCCACCAGTATCCTAGCTTGAGTCCAATGCCTTGTCGGAGCGTTGCAGTGTGTAGGGATTTGTGTTGCAAAGAAAGGCCTCCATGACCACCTCAGTCTTTGGTTGGTTTTGATTTAAGTGACCTTCTTTTGCGAGTACGCAACTTGGGCATTAACCAAAGAGTGGTCTCTGCACTCTCCTTCGATTCCCAGCGCTCTCTGGGGAGTGGAAGATATGGCTCTTGTCACCGTCAATCAAACGGAGATTCGCTGGAAACAGCAGGTCATATTTCAAGTTCACCTCCCAAAGACACAGTTTAACTTTGGCGTAGGAATTCCGTTGGCACTGTACTGCCATGGTGAAGTCAGGATATGCCGTGGTTGCACTGTCCTCATATTCCTAGGGTCCTTTAGTCGGGAATCTTTGCAAGAGCATGTCCCGGTCCCAGTAATTGAGCAGCTGAGCTATTATTGGTCATGGTGGGTGATGGGGGACACCCTGGGATGCTGTGCACCCGTTCAATGGAAAAGAACTTCGGTATGTAGCCCTCCAGCACCGTCTCAGCAAGCCAGTTTTCAAGAAATAGTTCAGCGCTGGAACCCTGTGCGCGCTCTGGAAAGCCAAGGAAATTAACATTATTGCTCCGAGAGCGTCCCTCCTCATCTTCTGCTCTGCGGTGGAGTGCAGCAACCTCGGTCTCAACCTGTTTCAGAAAATCTTGTAGATCCTGCACCACCCGATGCACCATGGCGAGCGTGGATTCTGTGTCACCAGCGCTGTCAGCCAGTTTGCGGTTTGCGATGATCTTCTCGCAGTAAGTTGACTTCCAGAGAGATGGTGTAGATCCGAGTCTCAAGGGAGGACTTTGTGTCCAAGATAGCCTGTAGGACCTTATCAAATTGCAATCAATGTGTTTGTAGTGTGGCTTCATGCTGATAGAGGCTATCCAGGATTTTGTTTGGGGAGGTTGGAGGATGCCGGCACATTGCTTTCACCCGTCGTCAGCAACTGAAGGTACCTGTTCTTCCCTATCATGTTTGGCAGCTGCCGGGCAGTGAAAGGAGGTTGAAGGAAGATTAGGACGATAGGGACTGCATAAGAGGAGGAGTCAAGGGGCACCTGGATTAATTCCAAGGCAAGGTGCTCAAAGGCTGAGCGATTTGCCTCGTGCAATAATTGTAGTATGGCAACGTCAATGACAAGGCGGCGAGCTGTGCAGCTGTGACACCATGTCACATTAGGGGCATAAGAATCAGCAGTCAGTGCACATGCCTCCTTCATAACTCCCTCAAGAGGCTTCTGTGGGACAGTGCTGGGCACCCCTCTTTAGTAAGAAAAAAAGCAACTCATATCTCTTTTTTGTGAGGGGGGATCCAGGCTGCAGTCGCCCATCAAGTTTATAGGAGGAAAGGAAAGGCTTCTGAACACTTCTGGTGACCCAGCCAGGGGGCTCAACTGTTGGCCCGGAGCCACTCAATGTCCGGTCCCCATATTATACTAGGCAAGGATCTGTGTTTTCACCCAGCGAGGGGGAAGGAGGTCCACCAATGTTCAGCAGCTCTCTTCTGCTCCTCTGAAGCAGGAGCAGCTGAGCGCCTCAGCCACTCCCCGACGTTCCATCCCAGTGGAGCAGCCTAGTGAGAGCCGCGGCCGTACGACTCAATGCCACTGCCGCCGCTCCTCACCATGGTGCAGTCTTCAGCATCACTCCAGCTGTACGTGGCTGCAGCAGGCGAGCCACTCCCTGGCAGCAGGTCTGGCCCCTGGCTCCAAAAGATCTCCAATGTCTGCTGCAGGAAGTGCAGAGCAGCGCCGGTCCCCGGGCCTCTCAAAGCAGGCGGCCGTGGGCAGGGTGAGGGATAGCTCTCTCCTGGCACAGCCCATCTGCTGCCCGGCCTTCCTGCGCATCGTCACTCTCCGAATGCCCCCAACTTAGAAGGTCACAGTGAGTTGGATCAGTCGGAGGTGCTGCAGGGCAGGGACACAGTTATGGGTATTGAAGGGGCGGATGCCGCCAATTACTGCAGAATAAATGTAGGGCTCACACTGAGCTCTGAGTTCAGAGATCCAGCACAGTCGCCATGTCACGGTTTGGGGCGGGTCTGATCAGGACTCTGGTTGGGACATCCCTTGAGGTCACAGAATATCCCAAAGAGGTAGTGCACTGGGGCAGAAAAGCAGCTAAAGGCACACCCGGGAAGGGACAGCTATGGACAGGCACAGGAAACAGGAAAGTAAAAGCAGAGCAACCCTTGTGTGAACAAACAGGAAACGGATTACTAATGGACAAACACACTACGGTTGTATACAGGGTAGGGCGCAGAACCTCCCACAGCAACAGGGAATGTCAATGCCTCTATGCAGTTTGCTCTTACAGATAGTCACCCACCAGCCCCATAGAAATAAGGCAGCAGAAGTGATTCTGTCTCTGGACCCTAGAGCACAAACAAGGATAGTACTTATATACACAAGACACACTCTTTTGGGTCCAGCTGGAACCACAGTGGCAATTCCTGGAAAAACAGCAATAGCACACTGTCACTGTTAGGCACGAAAGATAACATATAACACTAGACAAGGATGGGGGCTGGAATTGCCTCCTGGAAACCAGGAGCCAACCCCAGAACAAAGGAGGAGACTTCTACACTGGCGAAGGCTGGTAGAACACTTACCAGACACAAATATCGAGAGGAAATGGAAAAAGAAGGAACACACTAAGAGGCAAAGGCAGGAACTGGGAACAGGCTCAGGCTGAAGCAAAGGCAGGACTAGGACTGGAAAACAGGGTGCAAACTTCTGGCTGGAACAGAGACAGGAATGGGAAACAGAGAGCAGGCTGTGGCTGGAACAAGCAAGAACAGGTCTGGAATACAGGGAGTAGGAATAAGCAGTAAACAGGACTGGGGAACAGAGGGCAGATTCAGGCTGAAACAAGGCAGGAACATGAAACAGGGTGCAGGTCTGGAAGAAACAAACAGGTACACAGCTAAGAGATAGGGAGCAGACTCTGGCTGGAACAATCAGGAGCAGGGCAGAGAAACAGAAAACAGGTTCAAGCTGGAACAGAACAGGAACAAGACTGGAACACCATCCGATAAGGGGTCTGTAAAACAAAGGAATCGAACTCCAATGCACGACAAGGATCGTGAGGAAATGGCTGCTTATAAGCAGCTCCAAGCTGCAGAAAAGCCCAGGTGGAATCACATGACTGGGCTGCCCAGGAGAGGTCTCAGGTGTGTATAGTTTCAGACACTCGCAAGTCCTGGAGGAGAAGATCCGGTGAAAAGGAGCAACTGGACTTCTCCCATAGAAAACAATGGGAAACCGAATCCAGGCTTTCCTGACTACCAGGCTGTTCATTATGGGATTTGCAGTCCCAGGAAGCAAATGTAATACTACAAAAGCATACCATGGCAAAAAGAGAAACAAACAGGAGTCAGCAAGGGACTCTAGATAAGTGTTCAAGGTGATTCCCAGGCTTCCGACAGTCTCCTTACAGCGCCCCCCTAGAAATGGGAGGACAGAGTCGTAACACGCCATCTTGGCTACACTCCACAACTACTACTATATCGTCAAGGTAATCATATATTGGGAAGGATAGAATTACTTTTCATAACACAAGACCGGCAATATATTGTTAGTCACTATTATGGAGTTGTTATTTGTGCAGGTCGATACTAAAACGTAAGTATTGTGGTATAACACACAAAGCTCCCTTAGACACAATCAAGTTTTGTGTGTCTCTACTGTAGCATCACTGCATACTTTCTGGTCCCTGGAAAAGCTGTCCTCATTGTTGCTGTACATGCCTCTGAAGTGTTCCAGTAGGTCTCTATTTAGAGAGGATGACTTTCTTTGTTTTGCCACAACCAAAGTAACTCATTTGCCTTTCTCTGCTCTGTGTTTGACGGTACGGGACAAGTTGTGGGTTTTGATTTCACAGGTACTACCATCTTCCATCAGTGGTGTAGTGGAAAGCCAACTTCAAACCGAATACAGATTGTTCAGGAGGAACCTAAATACTCTTCACAAAACAGACATAGGCTGCAGAGAGAGGTTTCTTTCTTAAACTGACCCATGAAGATATCTATGGCACCAGCTTCCCTTTCCTGATCGAAGGCCTGAAGCCCTCCTAATACTGGAGAACGCTTTTTCCAAATTTTGCTATCTCCTAACATCACATGGATATCAGGAAGAAGGTCTCTGGGTTAAGACAGTGCTTAATTTGTGAAAAGAAAACAAGTGCAGGGGCATAAAGCTTTTGTTATGAGCCCATTGCCGGGACAGCCAAAGCCAGAGTTGCTGAATACCAAGGCTACCTAGCCTTAAGTCAACTTTTGCCTTTTTCCTCCCAATATTTCACTTCCTGTCACTTTCTCTCACTCTTGCAGGCTCATTTCCCCACAGAGGGCACAACTTGAGGCTTCTTGCATGCATAAAAAGTTAACAATCCCAGAGCAGGGGACAGTGGGAAGCCATCTTCAAACCAAAATTAGTTTGTTGCTACATGTGCAGATGGGAGTTCACCTAAAAAACATGCAAAAAGGCAAAGATTAAGCTGCAGCCCTTTTTTGGTCATTATTGATTTTTAGGTCGAGCCTAGGCAGCGCATGTGCTGTCTCTTTGAGATGTGTTGTAATCAGTTCAGGGGCTTTCATCCTGCTCAGTAGCTTTTTTATTTGTTCTTTGGTATGTACCTGTACCTTTCCGAGACTTAAACCTGGCTCCCCAGCTACAAGGTCTGAAGTTCTGGCTGTTAGGCCACATCCTCTTTCCTGCCCCTTCTCTTCTATTTTCAGTACTCTTGTTTAGCAATCGCGGCTGTGTCACTTCACTGTGGCTCTTCGCAAATCCCCCTCAACGCAGCCCCCTTCTCATTGTACAGCTCATGTTCTGACTTCCCCCCTCACACCCACTGATGTTGTTACAGATAAAACCTATTGTATCTTTTGTTGCAGTCTGAAGCTCTCTTATACCATAATTTTGGTATGAGTGCCACAAAAAAGTGTTATATTAACATATACATAAATAATCATGCCTCATTCTTGGAGAATGTACAGCCAGCCACACTGCAGAAGCCAACTACCACACACAGAAATCTCACTTTTCTTTTGCTGAACATCAAAACATTCATTATTTTCGATGTCAAGTAACAAATTATTGAGAATACAGATGCTATGAAAAACTGCTGTCTCCCTTTTCAGACTCAGATGTTCGAGACTGACATGAATCTTCAAACATCTTAAAACATCAATCTTCTAAATATAAAAGACCTCCCACAGGAGTATTCCCTTTTTTGGCCACAGTCATGTGCATAGTGCCTCTACTGCAGCATCACTGCATACTTTCTGGTCACAGGGAAAGATTTCCGCGTTGTTGCTGTACATGCTTCTAAAGGATGACTTTCTTTGTATAGCCACAACCGAGGTAAGTCATTTGCCTTTCTCTGCTCTGTGTTCGCCAGTATGGGAAAAAGTTGTAGGTTCTGATTTGACAGCTACATCGCGGATCCATCTTCTATTAGTGGTAAGTGGAAAGCCAACTTCAAACCAAAATGGCTTTGTTGCTACATGTGCAGATGGGAGTTCACCTAAACACAAGCAAAAAGGCAAAGGCTAAGCTTCAGCCCTTTTTTGGTCATTATTGATTTTTAGGTCGAGCTTAGGCAACGCATGTGCTGTCTCTTCGAGATGTGCTGTAATCAGTTCAGGGACTTTCATCCCACCCAGTAGCTTTTTTATTTGTTATTTGGTATGTCCTTGAAAGAGACTTCTTTGCTATTGGGTAATGTATATTTTTATTCCTGCCTTGTATTCATTTGTTTCCTACCCTTGGAGCAGGGTCTAACTACTTACATTGTTCCACTGTTGTTCTTATCTGTTGTTTTCGTGCACTATTTTTGTCATTGGTTCCTTGTCTGCTTCTTTAATGGTTGCGTTTGGAACTCCCTCTGATGAACAGTCCTGCACTGCTCTTGTTTGTTGTTTTATTTGGAATCCCGAAATGGCTATGATGTTTAGCGGTAGTGTTATGAACTTTGTCTGACAAAGAGCCTTGCACTGCATTTTGTTCCTAAAGTAAATACCTGTACCTTACCAAGACTTAAACCTGGCTCCCCAGCTACAAGGTCTGCAGTTCTGGCTGTTACGCCACATCCTCTTTCCTGCCCCTTCTCTTCTAATTTCAGTACTCTTGTTTAGCAATCGCGGCTTGGTCACTTTGCTGCCACTCTTTGCAAATCCCCCTCAACGCAGCCCCCTTCTCATTCTAGAGCTCATGTTCTGACTGCCCCCTCACATCCTCTGATGTTGTTACAGATAAACCCTATTTTATCTTTTGTTGCAGTCTAAAGCTCTATTATGCCTTAATTTTTGCTTGAGTGCCACACAAATTTGTTAAATAAATATATACACAAATAAATATTGAAGCTTATCGTGTCTTGTTCTTCTTAGAGGAGGTACAGCCAGTCGCACTGTAGAAACCTCCCTTAGTATGGCCCCCTCTTCCTTCAGCAATGGCAGCTGGGTCACTTTGCCGTCACTCCTTGCAAACCCCCCCTCAATGGACCCCCTCCTTCTCAGTCTACCGCTGCTGGAGGTGTCTCATTCTCAACAGAGGAGGTATAGCCAGCCAGAGGAGCAGGACCCGGGAGCCGTGCTGTGGGACACGGGTCATTGCAAGTGGTTCAACAGTTTGATCTCTATGAACAGCTGCCAAGGCAGCCCCCTTGATGACCCTGTTGCATGGTTCAACGCAGATCCCTGCATTGAGGCGTGTGCGTAGCGTGTGGTGGCAGACGGTGTCGAAGGTGGCCAAGAGGTCCAGGAGGATGATGACCGTAGTTTCGCCATTGTTAAGTAGGACCCTGATGATGTCGGTGGCGGCGATGTGGGGGGTTTCGGTGCTGTGGTTGCTGCGGAATCCGTATTGGGACGAGATTGTTGTTCTCCTCGAGGAAGCAGGTTAGTTGTTTGTTGACAATCTTTTAGATGACTTTTGTCGGGAACGGGAGCAGGGAGATGGGCTGGACGTTCTTGAGGTCCTTTGGGTCCGCCTTGGGTTTCTTGAGGAGGGCGTTGATGTCGGCTTATTTCCAGCTCTCTGGGAAGGTGGCAGTCTTGAAGGAGCTGTTGATGATCTTCTGGAGTTGGGGTGCGATGACAGAGCTGGCTTTGTTGAAGATGTGGTGAGGGCCGGGTTTGGATGGTGAGCCGGAGTGGATGGTGTTCATTATTTTGATGGTGTTGTCATTGATGTGGGTCCAGGAGAGCAGGAGGTTGGTGTGGCTGGGTGGTGGTGAGTCTGTGGTGTCGGTGGTTGACGGGGGGTTCTGGGTATTGAAACTGTCATGGATGTCTGAGATCTTGCAGTAGAAGAAGGTGGTTAGGGAGTCGCAGAGGTCTTGCGATGGTGGGATGTCGTTGGCGGTGGAACCGGGGTTGGAGAGTTCCTTCACAATGTTGAAGAGCTCCTTATTGCTGTGTGCGTTGTTGTCGATGCGTTCTTTGAAAGAAGTTCTTTTGGCGGTTCGGATGAGTTGGTGGTGTCTACGGATGGCGTTCTTGAAGGCTGTGTGATTGTTCGGTGTCTGTTCTTGGTGCCACTTCTTCTCGAGTCTTCTGCATGTTTGCTTGGATTCTTGGAGGTCGGCAGTCAACCAGAAGGCCTTTCTGTTGGTGTGTCTGTGTGAAGGTTTCTTGATTGAGGCAAGAGTGTTGACACAGTGGTCGATCCATTGCCTGAGGTTGCGAGCGGCTGTGATGGCGTTGGTGGTGTCGATTGTTGGGTTCCGGGAGAGGGTGTTGATCAGCTGGTCTTCGGTGACCTCGTTCCATCTGCGGTGGGGAATCCGCTGCGGGTGGTGGTGCATTGTGGGTTTCTCGAAGGTGAAGTAGATGCAGCAGTAGTCGGTTCAGTGGAGTTCGGTGGTGTGGCTGAAGGAGACGTGTTTTCTGGTGGAGAAGATGGGGTCGAGTGTGTGTCCTGTGGAGTCGGTGCGTGTCCTGGCAAGCTGCTTGAGTCCAAGGTTGGTGTGGTTGTCGAGCAGTGTGGGGTAGTTGTTGTTGTTGTTGTTCTCGAGGTGGAAGTTCAGGTCCCCAAGGAGTATGTAGTCTGTGGATGCGAGGGTGTGCGTTCTGACGACGTGGGTGATTCTGAGGGTGTTCCTGTGGACGATGGCAATGCCTCCTCCTGGTCTGTTGGTGCGATCCCTACACGAGATCTTGTAGCTGTCCAAGATTGCTATGGCGATGTCGGGCGCTGAGGTGGGGTTCATCCAGATCTCGATCAGGAAGGTGACTTCCGGGGAGGCTGAATCAAGTAGATTCCAGAGTTCAATGGCGTGTTTGTGTACGGAGCGGGTGTTGAGTAGGATGCATCTGAGATGGTTGCGTCCTGCCCTGGCATGCGGGTCGCTGGCATGGAGGCTGGTGAAGGTGCAGCTCCGTCAGGAGAAGGGTCCGCAGGTGAGCCAAGGGGTGGCCTGATGGCAGGTGGATTAGCGGCCAGCGTTGAGAGCGTGGAGGGTGATGGCGTAGTAGCGGCATCGTGTAGCGTGGTGGTGGGAGGAGCGAGAACCAGGGGTTCCAGCCCTGGGTGCGGTCCAGTTGCTGACAGCCTTGCCGTAGGTGCGCCTTCGTCGCGCCACAGCCACCATTAAGTAGGGAGGGGGAAGGAGAGGACAGCTGGGAGGCGGGGGCAGAAAACGGCGCGAATAAAAGGGGGCAGGACCGAGGAAGCAGCAGCAGCTGGGATGCAGTGCAAGAGAGAGGAGGGGGGCAGGGCCGCAGGGGCAGCAGCAGCAGGGGAGAGGGAGGGGGGGAGCGAGAGTGAGAGAGAGAGAGAGCAGAGTGAGAGGAGAAAGAAACGGGGGCGAGAGCGGAACACAGAAGCGAAAGACAAAAGGAACACAAAAGGGACAGAACACAGAAGGAAACGCACACAAAGAGTGAAACAGAGGCAAAGGAGGAAAATGGGAGAAGAGAGACAGGGGGCAGCCTAGTAGAAGCCTAGCAGAGCTCTCGCACTAGACACCAGGGATCAGGTGCAGGCAGAAGGCTGCGGGTGGAGGAGGGCCTCGAACTCCTGACAGAGGTCAGAGTTCAGAGGAATGAAGGGCTCTACTTGCCGGGGGAGCTACGAGGAGGCAGAGCAGTTCACCAGGGACATGATTTGAACAGTGAAGCAGGTGCTATGGCACAGGGGCCAAAAGCTTCAGGAAACCCACTGAACACCGATTATTGCTGTATGTTGATATTAAACAAGCAGTCACAAGCGCAGTTAACTTGCAGGCACAGCACCATGATTTAAATGGTGCAGCAGGTGCAGGGGCACAGGGGCCAAATGCTCTAGGAAACCAACTGAAAATCAATTATTGCTATATTTTACCACTAGCAAGCAGTCAAGCGTGCTTCTTTGGTTCTTTTGATTCTATTGCTCTCAAAGTAACACATAGCCTAAAACATCAGTGTAATAAAAGCTGTAACCTATTGGTCTTTTCTGTCTACCTACTTCTTATATTACATTCAGTGCATTTATATGTCACACTTTCACAGTTTTTGTATGGACTTGAAATGCTTCCTAATCTGGACACACTAACACCTCTCAAGGGCATTCTCCATTCTATAACATTAGCATTTCAGCCATTGTAAACACTATATAAATACTTATAGCGTACCATATGGCATGCCATACCAAGCATTGGCAAAGCTAATAGGTCTCACCTATGCAAGATCTATTGGCTTTGGCAATGTTTTGTTAACCATTTAATAGAGCAGCACTAGCTTCAGTGCAGCACAACTGAAAATAAAAAAGCACTATAACATGGACAGCACTGGCTGTGTCATACAGCTTTTTTACATTACTTTCAACCATTGGCATCATAGCTAAAAACATTAACAAAGCCAATAAATCTGACACAGGCAAGACCTATTGGCTTTGCCAATGCTTTTTGAAGCCTTTTGCTTAAATTGCACAATGGCTCACCAAGCTACAACGTACAACAAAAAAACTGCTTATAATTAATCTCATAGGCAAAACCTAATGCATTGACCAATGCATACCCATTTATCTTGCTTTCTCACGCACTATCCCCACCTCACTAATGTAGTTAACATCAGATCTTCATGCACAGTTTCTTTCCTGTGTCTTCAAATGTTCTGCCCCTCAAATACACTTTCCTCCTCTTCTTAGGCTGTCTTCTGCATACATAATGCTCTCTCTTTAGGCATATGTGGCCTGCTCTCCCCTTCTTTCTCTCTTTCTCACACACTATTTCTGCTCCTCTATATCAATCTCAATAACCACTAGCTGCACAAACTACCTATCCCTTTCATTCTTCCTTTCTACCTATTCTCTGCAGCTCTCACCACTATCTGTTCACCACGCCACATAATTCTACTACACAAATACACTACACAACACAATATTTCACACCACACAAATAAACAACTAACAATTCCAATACAACACACATAGTTCCACTACACACCACAAACATCCACTACACTACAAAACAAAACAAAACATATAGGTAAAAAACATTATCAATTATAAAACAAAATGTTATTTACAAAGCAATAGCTATAACTCTCACAAATGTGAGACCTATTGCATTGCAAATGCTTGTTCTTTTGGCTGAGAGTTTACCATTGTTAGACACCTCTGAAAAGTTGAGTTGTAGCCAGAAGCCAAAGGGGAATGTTCCACACTTAAAGCTTCCTCCACTGGTCCCAATCTCTGGGTTGCTGACCAGACGTCCTTAAACCAGCAATATAGTGTGTCTGCCTCCCCTTGGACCTCCACATGATCGTCCACAGTGCCAGACAATGATGGACTGTGGAGTTCTCTGACTGGAAGCCCACATGCTCACTGGGCACAATCTTCAGCACAGAGGACTACTCGACAAGCCATGAAAATTAATTTAGCAAAAACTTTGGCAGCAGTTTTTCATAATGTATTAGGCTTATAGCATGCCAGATTTGCCCTTGTGCTTTTCCTAACAATAGACTTTATTATCGCGTCTGACCTGTCTTCTGCAACAACACCTTGGAACAGACTTACTAACATTTTGCGCCAGGTTTGTATCACAAAGTGCTGCAAACCAGCATAAAATGAATGTACTTTTCTGAGCAGAACTTGTTGGAAATGTGCTGAATATTTGCCTGAAAGTAATGCAAAGCAGACGTTTGTACTGCTTTGCATTAATTTGAGGCAAGGGAGTGTTCCATGGGCAGTGAATGGGCGTTCCTATGCAACCACCCATGGATTTTGATGCAAAACCCTATTTTCCAACAATAGTAGCCAGGGCTTAGCACCAAAAAAATAATGCCTCTCTGAGGCAGGCGTAAAAACAATCCTGATTGTGCGCCAGCACTATGGAGAGAGCAGAATAGTGCCATATCTTTGTAGATATGGTGCTTTTCTGCTCTCTCTCATACAAGACAGCAACTGATTAATCTCCCTATCTGTTGCACGCCAGGCCATGAACCTATCTTTGCATACCTCAGAAAGCTGTTGGGCCTGCAGTTATAGTGGCACTCCTGGATGGCCCCTTCGAGCACTCAATCCCATATTTATACTTTTTTTGCACCGCTTTTGCGTCTTTGTTTGACACAAATGCAGCGCAAACTTACAAAATACAATTATATTTTGTCAAAAAATGACTCAAATGCAGCGCAAAAAAAATATAAATATGGGCCTCAGTCTTTCTGTCTACTCCTTCCAAATACCAGGGTCTCTTTCTGCCCTTCTCTCCCATGGTTCTCTATGGAGATGGGGGGGAAGCTTCTGTGTGATCCTTCATATCTGTGCTGTAAGTAGCAATGAATGCCTTAGTCAAATAAGTATTCTAAAGGCAATCAAAATCTAGGGCCATATGTACGATCACTTTTTCCCATAGACACAGAATGGGTATAAACCTTTGCTACATCTGGCCCCTACTTCCTTCATCCTTCCAAGGTTGTTCCTTGCAATGCTGAATGGCCTTGTGATGCTAATACTGACACATAGTTTACTGAGCAGAATGGAAGATTACTGTCTGCTGCTCTTCTGTTATTTTTATTAACATGACTAATAACAACCCGCTGCTAAAATAATATGATAATCTCACATCCTTAGTTAGTTTTTAATACGATTCAAAATATTAGTTCTCTAGGAGCTCAGTGCTGCACATGCACACTCTAAAGAATTAGTGCATCTCATGTTTATCATACAATTAGGCCTGATTCGTATTTATTGTCAGGAAAATCCAATCACATACAACAGTATGGTGTTGAGTGAAGTCCAGGGTACATACATCAAGTTGTGACAGGGAAGGTGATATGCACTGCGTAGACTTGGGTTTTGGGCATATCTACATTATAGATATGTACAATTTGAGGTAGAGGAAGATAACTTTATTTACACAAAGTCCCATTATTTGGTCATGTGTAAAAGCTGGGTTTAGAATCCAGGTCTCTAAGTTTCAAAGTGAGCACCTCAACTACTAGACTCCACCCCTCCATGAGCAGCCCTATTTTTCTATATTGGCCTTCTCATGAGGTGTATCCAACGGGCCTTCAGTATGTTCGGAGCATGGTAAGAAAGGAGAAGGGAAGTTGGTGTGGTTAGCTATGGATGGACAGTGATGTGCCGAGTACATGCCTATGCCTCACCTCTTCCTAGAGCCACAGAGACACAAGATTCTTGTTCTGAAGAATCAGCAGAACTGCAGGCGGTGTGTATGAACACAATTACTGTCTGTGAAAGGTTGTACAGAGACCCGGAAGAGGCCATCAGTGAGGGATGACTGTGTTTAACAGCCAGGAGAAATGGGGGAAAAAGAAAAACACTAGGGCGAGCTGATCTATTGACCAGACTTGGCTGAAAGAGCCAGATCATGAGCTGAGCCATCAAAAATACTTGCCATGTACGTTGTGCACATAAATCCGCTAAAAATATGATAAATATTCCTCGAAATTCCAACGTGTGTTTCTTTAATAAGTGGAAGTATCATTTTAGTACATTAGCTCATGTTGCTCAATTTATTAGACCTGATAGTTTCTAAATATTAGACCTGATCACGAGCAGAGCCATCAAAATACTTGGCATGTACGATGTGCAAAATAAATCCACTAAAAATATGATAAATATTCTTTGAAATTCCAACGTGTGTTTTATTAATATGTGTAGGTGTCATTTTAGTAAATTAGCTTGTCACTCATTTTATTAGACATAATAATTTCTAAATGCTAGGCCTGGCAGGCTTGGGGGTAGTCTTACCCCAAACTTTTTGCCTTACTCCTCCATATTTTTCTCATCTCATTTTGCTGGCCTTAGGAGTCTGTGGAGTTTACCACGGCTAACCAGTGGTAAAGTGCATGTGCTCACTTCCTAAAAACAGGGTAACATTGGCTTAAACCACATTGGCATATTTTATTTACCTGTAAGTCCCTAGTAAAGGGGTACTATATGTACCCAGGGCCTGTGAATTATGAATTAATAGGGACCCTGCAGCATTATAGTGCTGCCCACTTACGGAGCCTCACCAACCCACCTCAGGCTTGCCATTGCAGCCTGTGTGGGCAGTTTTAAACTGCCATTTCGACCTGGCAAAATAAACCTCTTGCCAGGCCTAAACCTTCCTTTTTAATAAATATAAGTCATCCCTAGGGTAGGCCCCACACTGCCCAGGCAGCAGGGCGCAGTCTATTTATAAAGTAGGACATGTTGTTTTAAATTTTACATGTCCTAGTAGTGAAAAACTATCAAATTAGTTTTTTCACTATTACAAAGTCTCCCATAGAATAACATTGGAGTTATCTTATTTCATTTAATAGGCCATAACATCCAACTGGGAGCAGGTAGACCGTTCATGTTTGGTGTCTATGGAATTGTAATGAAAAATCATCTTTAATGGTAAAATCAGATTTTGGATTGCAATTTTGAAAATGCCAAAGTTAGCATTTTCCTGCCTTAGCTCTTTAGAGCCTGAAGCCTGCTCCTGGGACACATGACTGGTTCTTAGCAGTTGGGCTTTGAGTATTCCTCCCAGACAGCCACACACAATAGAGAGCTTAGGTGTGCCTGGATGGGCCATCACTGGAAGGATGGGGTGGCAGAACCAGGCACAGCCTCACTTACACCTGAATAGGCTGTGTCCTTCCTTCTCAAAAAGGATTGCATACCTTCTGTAGTCAGTCTGGAGCCAGGTCAGTGGATGCAGGAAACCTGAGCACTTCAAAGGGACTTCTCTAGAAGCTTCTGTCACTTCAAAGCAGGCACCAGGTATAAATATTGGACCTCAGACACCAACTCTTCAGTACCCGTCTGGACCTATGAAAGACAGCCAGGAAGAAGGACTGCTGTGCTACTGGAAGGACCACCACTCTGCTGGTTTGCTGCCCTGTTGGACTGCTGCCTTGATGGTTTGCTGCCCTGCTGTCCTCTTGCCTGGGTGAAGAGGACTGGATGTGCAACTTGTACCCAAGACAACCAGAATGTCTCCAACAGCTAGACTCTTGTAACTGACACCTGAACTCTGCCAACTGTGACTCCTGTCCTGATAAGTGGAACTATCCCAGTCCTGGACCCTTAGAAGTGGGCCTGAAGGTGTCCAATCAGTCCATCAGTGGATCCAGCAGAATTGACACATCTCCTCTGCTGTGCAGCGCAACCCCCAGCAGAACCAACTCATTGCCTCTGCTGTGTGGACTTTCCCGATGCAAGGACTCCGCATTGCCCATCTCAGCTTACCAGAATGGCCACTGTGCAACGCACCTCAACGCAAGGACATCACATTGACCAATGCAGATCCCTTGAGCTGCTGATGCATGACACATTGCTACGCAAGGACCTCACATTGCAGCTTCCCAGAACCGCTGCTGCAAAATGCATTTTCTCACCTGGACCTTGCATCGCCTCTGCTGTGCAACACATCCTCTGTGTGGAAATCTGCATCTCTTTGCAACCAGGAATGAGATACTGTTTTCCGACAACCTATGTCGTTCCCTGTAGCTGGCCCGTGCTCCATCATGGGGTTCGCCTGTATTTGTGACTTTGTCTCAGTCTAGCGGGACCAGATATTGACAGTTGGCGCTTTATGTTTTTTGGTGCTATAGTCACTAAAATCTTTAAAACTGCATATCTCCAGTTCTACTGATTGTATTTTTGTCGATTTGGTCTTGATTTATTTATTCAAATCTACACTATTTTTCTGGGATTCTTCTTGTGATATGTTTTCACTTTATCACTGTTTAAAGTGCTGCATATTTACTTTACACATTGCCTCTAAGTTAAGCCTGGTTGATCTGTGCCAAGTTACAGAGGGTTTTGCACAGGTTAATTTGGGGTTTCCTTGTGACTTCAACCTGACAAGGACTGTGGTTGCTGCTTGAGTAGGGTTTCACACCCCTCAACCAGTAATAATTCTTACACTAAACATACATTTAGAGACAGTGATGAACTGCTCCACCTCGTTAAAGACACTATTAAGCTCTGTACATGGTCTATATTATTATTGTCAGAACCTTGTGTAGAGGATCTTGGGTCAGAGGGCCATTAAAATTCAGTTCTCTGGTGGACACTTCTGAGCTGGCACAAGTCTCCATGAAGGCCTGGCAGCCCTGCTTCATTGTTACCCAGCCACGGTCTCCAAAGTTCCCAAGGGATGAGGATCTTCTCAATCTGGCAGTGTGCACCTCATTTGCCTGGGTTCAGCAAGAGCACTGCTTATAAGTGGGTCATAGATTCTAGCAGCATCCATGCACAGCAGCTCCTCCTTCACCGTTCTTCCAAGTAATCGGATGAAGCAGTAGCCTTCAGATGGACAGCTTCTGGTCTTGTTTTGGAGTCCTTCCCCTGTTGGAGTGAACTCCTCCGTCACAGTGACAGCCCCAATGGTCCTAGTGGCCCCCTCAGGGCATTTGGGTGTCACATGTAAGGGCAATAGTCTTGATCTGTTTGGATCCTCCTGGTGATGGCCTTGTCAGTCTTTGGTGCCCCCCTCCTGACACAGGATTGTAACAGACATTGGCGACAGCCCACAGTCTGAGTTGCACCGGGTGGCAGCCCACACAGTTAGTGCAAATGAGCAACGACCCCAGCAGTCTATGGTGGCCCCTCCTGGTATATGGGTGTCACAGATGTGGGCGACGGCCCATTGAGATCAGTGACACTGACGACCATCCACAACTTCACAACAGCCCAACGGGAGTTACCAACTTCTGCGAGAAAGCACTTTCACAACACCAACCCGACTTCCTCACACTCTGCTCACCCGGATCCACCTTGCTAGAATACCCACTTGACCTCACTCCCATCAGGCTCTCTCTACCGTCTCACAGGATCTGCTGTTCTTGGCAAGCAGGCAGGCTTCTATGTGCTTTCCTCCTCCTCATAGAGGCCTCAGCTCTTTGCAGGCAGGCAGACTGCCGGTGATCCAGGCACAGGACAAGAGTTCTTGGCTTCTGGATGATGGCAGACCTTGGTCCCCAGTCTTAATTTAGCAGTAAGAAGTCTTGGTGATCGTCTATTTCCTGATGAGCCAGTGCTGTTCAACCAAATATGAAGCACATGCTCTCACCTTTATAACCCAGTCCAAATGCATAATATGATTCAGTGTCTGTCATTTGAACATTTTCTGGGGTGTCATCTCCTTCTAACTATTCTCTCCTCTGCACTGCCTTTTGGCAAAGCGGTAGTCTGCCACAGAGGGAGTAGCTCCAAATCTGAATGATCCACTGCACAGGCCAAGGAAGTAGGCTGGATCACACCTGGCAGTCAGCCTCCATTAAAATATGCCCAATAAAGATTCAAAGGACCAAGCCTTCCTCTCTATCAGATTTCCTGGTAGTTCCAACCTTATCAGTTCCACCATCCCCTTGACAATGAGTCCAGGACCCATTCCAGTAACTCTTCCTGGAATCAAAGAGTCCTATGATGTATACAGAGGATGCTCTGCCCCTCTCGCTTCAATGTGGGTGTGCCCCACCAAAACCCTCAGGAATTGCAGCAAGACATATTTCCTGTCTGGGGGTTTCAGTCCTCACCTCTCTGGCTTCTCTAGGCCATGTGCTTTCAAAATGGAACACACAGGTCTCAATATTATGCACCATCCAAAGGCACACACATGCAACCCAGCATGTACACACAAGTATCATGCACTGCCCCAGCATGCACACCCAAGTACCGGGCGCTGTCTGGCACTGCGCACAGTCCAAGCAGAACAAGGGTGAGTTAAGTTCACAGCCAGGGAACTTTACGTGAGTGGACCAGTAGTCCCTCCTCCTGTGACACATGTAAAAGGCATGTTCACATTACTGATTCTACTGAACACAAAAACACGTATGCTGCTACCATAGTTCTCATATCACTTAACTCCAGGAAAGGGCAGTAGCCCCTACCTTCAAGGGGTAGTGCTTGGTTCAGTCTAAATATGACTTTGTCAAGGCACACACTCATGATCCGTGTTTGCCCATGATCAAAAATCAGCACCAGAGATCCAGATATTGACAGTACAACCACAGCACTCAGTTAGCAACAAACAATCATAAGGACGTGTATCTCAGACAAGTCCGTATAGTGCTTCAAAATCTTCTTTTATTGCAAAATGTCAATCCGTTTCTTATTCCAGTACCATTCTTCGTGTTCGATTTATTTACACCCGACAGCCAACACGTGTTTCGTCACAAATGACTTTATCAATGCTATTATTAAATGATCAAATCCAAAGTGTCACTCCGCTATGTGTCAGTATAAGCGTAAAAACAGTAATTTCCTTGAAAAACAAGTCCAACCATTTAATTGTAATATTTTGCCATCAGAGAAACAGTGTAGTGTATCCAGAGTTTTGAAGCAATGGCCATGATAAGCCCAGTAATTGTGTGCGTGTTTGCTGCTCAAGTTTTACCGCATTTCTCGGTAACCATCCAGGTATTGTTGCAGTTGAGGCTCTTAGAGCAGGTGTGCACATCCATCACCATGCAGGAGAGTTTTCCATCCCAACAATTATTATACATGGAGTGGCATTATATTCCATTAAAGCATATACAGGAGAGGTTTTTTGTATAGTGCACATACTGAATTATTTGAAAACGCTCTCAGATGCAGTTATCGAGGAAAATGATACACAGTGAAGTAAAGTGATTGCCTAGTATTACACTATTTGGTCAGCTGTGGAAGTCAGGATAGGACTCAGGTTTTCCAACTACAAATTGTGCATTTCCATCTCTGGATGGGTATCTCTTTATTCGCCTCATTCCTGTTTAACACCAAAGCACAGTGCATGGTGATTTAGTTTTGAGGTTCTAACTCAGTACACTGTATTAAATAAATACAGCTGTCACATCATACATCAAGCTGGCACGTCAAGGCCCTCATTATAAGGAGGTTTGTAAGTACTGTGATACTTATCAGTATGTATAAAGTCACACTGCACTGAGCTGGAATTCGTTGTATACAATATATCGCCCAATTGTAAGTTTTAGGTGAAAAATGTGGATTTCACCAAAATCTGCATGTTCCGATAAATACTGGGCATTTTTCCCCTGATACATATTGACAGGTTTGACCTGCCAGTATTTATCACAAAGCTTCGGATTGCGATAAGTGCAGTAACAGGAATTACCACACATATCACCATTATCCAGGCTGCTTGTATCGAGTGCAGTAGTCTTACTAGAAAAAGTACATGGTTATGTTAAGGGAAGGGAGGACACTCCAATTTCAGGTTGATTCCTAACAAACAGAATGGCTTCAAGAGAGATTTAACACCCCCAGTAGAGAGAATTACATGAATTAGCAAAGTAACAGGACTTCAGAGACCCTGGTTTACAGGTCTTCACTGAGGCAAAGTGAAGTGCTGAGCACCAGACAGATTTGAACACAGAGGTAAGGGCTAGATGTTTGTAAATTTTGTATAGCGATTTCCTAATTGCAATTTTGTCCGCACTGCTATTAGGAAATTGCTATTTGTAATGTATGAAACTCTTTTGAGTTTCATTAGTGATTCCTAGAGCAGGGGTTCCCAACCCTTTGACTTCTGTGGACCCCCACTTTAACATCACTGCAACCTGGGGACCCCCACTGAATCATTCTTAGAATCCAGGGACCCCCACTAAGTAATTACTGAAAGCTGGGGACCTAATCTGTTATAATTATTAAATTTTCTAAGCAGTCGCGGACCCCCTGAGGGGGCTCCGTGGACCCCCAGGGCTCTCCGGACCACAGGTTGGGAACCACTGTCCTAGAGGGTTGCAGGTGGACTTACCTCATGAATATTAATGAGTCAGGTCGCAAATTGCAGCACATTAGGAATCACAGCCACCAGACCAACATCTCTGTGATTGCTTTTAAATAAAGAAATCCTTTTTTTTTTTTAACACAGCCCATTTTCCTTATAGGAAAATGGGCTGTGTTTAAAAAGTAAAAATAAAACTTGAAGTTTCATTTTTTTAAAAGTAGGCAGTGGTCCATAGGACCACTCTCTGCTCTTAAAAAATATTTTCCCAACAATTCTCAAAGGGGAAGGGGTCCCTTGGGGAATGTTTTTCCACTGAATTATGGTCACAACGCCTTTATACCTACCTTTCAGATTCGGTATTAGGAAGGGACGCCCTCAAAACGCCCTTACTACATACTGAATCGCAAAACCCAAATTGCTATTCAGTAACAAGTTACTGAATCACATTTTGGACTTTGTAAATACCAAAAAGCATTTTTGCGGTATGAAAGTGTTTGGAGAGGGCATAATACTGAAAAATCACTAGTGTAATGTGCCCTCCCACACACCTTCACACCCTCAACGGCTATAATCATTTTGTCTAAATCCTCCACGCCTTCTTCGCCCTAAGGTGAGAGCGGAAGGCAGAGGCCACATTAAGGCCCAGATCATTTTCAGCTCAAAGGTCCTCGAGCTGACCAGGCGCTGGACATCTGGCTCAAACAGGCCGAGCCCTTAGAGGCTCTCCCACCTCGAATAGCGAGCTACGGGCCTGCCAATTATTAACCTCAGTCCTGGTCCAGAGCTACTCTTTATTAAATGCCCTTTTCAAAATGTGTTGAGAGACCCGTGCAATTTCATGTATACTGCGCACTCCACATATATTTAGAGGCCGTAAACCGAAAAGTGAGAGACCCCGTTAACCTCAGTGGTTTAAATTGAACCCTGATTTGGCCTGCGTGCGTTTCTACTATCTGATAACCAAGTACCTTACCAGCACCCTAGCAGAGGTATGCCAAGATAGCACAATTCGTCCTACAACATTCCCGGCTGTTTATTTATTCCATCCGTTTGGCGCCAAAAGTCGCTTCTTCGGCTTCCATGTGCTCGCAAGACGGACCATGTATGGACAGAGGGAAATGGAAAACTACTGGGGAAGAAGGAATGAGGAAAACTTGGAATGAAGACCATGGGGGAGAAGGCTAGAGATTAGCTAATGCGCCTACAAGCGTATTTTTTGGCAGGCAAAATACTTTTTAAACAAGGAAGGCTATTGTTGGTCACCTTGAAATAGCAAAAACTGAAGATGTTCTGAAAATCTGTTTGATATTTCAAACTTCATCCAGGTGTAGGTGCTCAGCTGACTAATCCATCCATGGCAGCAATCTGTTTGACTTCATGGTGCCAGGTTTGAATGCTGTTCAGCCTGGGCATCCTTTAATTCTTCCAAGAAGAGTAAAATGAACAAAACTGAGTTGTTAGAAAGTGCCACCAGTGGGGTGCACCTGCTCTTTACAAACACCTATGCTATGTTATATTTCCAGCCAGTCTCACGCGATTTAAGACTGGAGTAATAATGTGGGCTAGTTTGCAGAAAATGGTTTGTGGACCAGTGGACAGTGATTGGTATATTTGTCACACACAGCTGTGCAAATGTACCCTAATCATCGCTTGCAGTGCTTTACTGTTTCAGTCACACATCAATGCACCTCAGATCTGACGTCATATCTTCATGTCTTCACAGTCACATGGAGCTCTGCCAATGGACCGCGATCATTCCTTGCATCTACAGCAGAGGTCTTCAAACTTTACTGCTCTGCACCCCCTACCATAAATGTTTTGAAGTCACCCCCCTCCACAGCTTTATGGAAAGTTTTGGGGGAATAAGAGGGGCAGGGCTGAGTGCAGGGGGAGGAATTTATGAGATTATTTCAGGGTTAATTCTTCAGTGGATCACAATCCACACCAAATGTAAGACTTTTAAAGAAGTCAAAACATAAAAATTGAAAGGACAACAAAAACAAGCATTTACAATGCAACGGGTCTCGCATTTCGTCCAGTTACAGCTATTGGCGTTGTAAACACCTAACAGGACTTTTTTTGCCACATTAATTGGAAATAAAGAGAAAAAGCAGTCCAGAAACCATACGGAAAACACAGTGCTTTGTAAGTTTTCAGTGGTTTGTCGGTGCGCTCGAGGAGGGCTAAACACCAGAAAAGGCATAACGTATGAATGTCTTACACTAATGAAAGCAAGCGGATTTTAAAAGGCAAGCCCACGAACCAAAGAAAGTGGCTGACGTAACATGGTCGTGGTTAGAAGCCCGAAGAGAGATTACAGCAGGATCGGAGAGCCTTGCACTCAACCCTAAAAACACTACTCCAGTGAATGGGGGTCTTGTGAGCCTCTCACACTGCTAGGCTGTATTGCAACTGCACCTCCTGCACTAATGATGGTTGAGCAGGGTTGTAAAACAGAGGCAAAGCGGGCATTTGAGGGCCGGGCCAGCCCATAGAAATCTTCGCTCCACCCCCTGTGCCCCTGGCGAGCTGGCACAGCATTTATCAAAAAAACAGCTTATCTAAATAAGTTGGATTCACATTGTAATACATAGAATGAAATCGGAAAAACATACATAGACACTGGTAGCAGAGGTGTAGCAAATTAGCCATGATGGAGTTCAGATGGCAAATGAACAATAAAAATGCTGCTCCATTTTGCTTTTCTTTTATCACAATTGCTGTATGTTCATAACTAGAGGTCAGAATGTCAGGCTATGTGTTCTGCCAAATTTCTGCTTATTCTTTTCAACATGGAGATTGTTGTTTACTTTTCTTTCTCTGGCTGGAAAGAGAGAAACTTTTGCAGAGTGAATGTGAAAAGACAGCCTGTAGGATGTCAATTTTATTTCAACAAAATGTAAATACTTTTAAATGAACTGTACACATGTTTGAAAATATATCAGCACTTATGAAAGCACAAATGATGCACATCTTAATTTGCAATTCTGAAGTGTAAAGGAAAAAAACATTTTAATAGGATCAAAACAAATCTTAGTGATACACAAATTATAACTATTTTATTGTATTGTGGGGAGTGTTTCCATGGGTCGTGTGATGACCACTGATGTGCAATTTTTGTATCATGGGATGCAGCTCATTGCTGTGTGGTGGATGATGAAATGTGAGAGACACACAAGCAGGATATGTTTATTCAGTACGCTGGCAGCTTTGAACAGCTCTTTCGGTCCCTTTGTGACATTTCTCAAGCTTATAGGCCGCCTATCTGGTTACGCCACTTGGTTGTCCTGTAAGACATTTTGTATATAGTTGTGGGCCTGAGCTGACATTGTTGGAGGGAGGGAGAAGTGGAGAGATCTGCTGAGATGGGTACTGTTACTATCTCCCCATATCTGGGTGTCATTGTGAGATGTAAAGAAGCAGCCATAGTGTACAGATATTTGGAACCTTTAATCATGGACTTGATTAAGTTCTCCGATTGACCAGCAACATATGACAAATCTCTTCAGTTATTCCATGCCTGTTCATTTCGTAATGGCTGGTTTATTGATTGTACAGTACTGGTGATGGACAACCCTTGTAGCAGATTTGTCTTATGTGAATGTAAGAGGCAGAGCCAGCTTTAGGGGTGTATAGCTGGTGCAGCCGGTGAGGGCACACTGGCGCTGATCTGAAAGGGCAGCAGTGACCTCAGGAAGGGTTGCTGTGTTTAGCAATTACTTATGTTTTAAAAGCACCTGATACAGAGTTCCTTCTGTGTTCAGCTTTCAGGCTGCAATAAAAATGTCAAAATAACTCTTGTGATTAATGTTCCTGCTAGAGGGAGAGTGGAGATTTGTCTAGTGGCTGTTTCGACACAGAGGGTTATTAGGCCTGCTGCAAAGAACAGATCTGTATTTTATGAGGATAGCTGAGTGGATTAGTAAAGCCAGCCTTTATCAGCACTTTTGAACAAATGAAATGTATGTGAGAAGGGGGCTATGGAGAGATGATGGGCATTTTTGCCAAGTGGTAGTGAGGGAATCTGAGGAGGAGCTCATAAGTAGAGGGCGCAAAAACATTGTTGCACCAGGTTCTACTAGTGCTAAACCTGTCCCTGGTACGATGTGTAAGTTATAAATGGATCCCAACTGCTGAGAATTATGGTATTAGTAGTAGTGTGGGCTAGAAATGTTATATATGAAATTCATGGCTATCTAATACTCTGATGAACCGTGGGTCAGCCTTCCATAACACACCTGCCTATCAAAAATAGTTGCTGGTTGGGTTGTTTTCAATCTTTGATGTATGTTGAAGATTGGATCTAAGGGTACGACTGTCTGTCTGGGTTCTATTGCTGGGATATGAGGTGGTTTAGTTGTCGTGGAAATAGCCATGCTTTAAACTGCCTTCTAGGGTGTATATACTCCTAGATGCTTCAAATGTTGGCTAATTCTGAGTTCCAGAGCTTGGTGGCTTGTACTGAGAAAATAATGCTTCCTATGGTTTTCTTATGGTAAGGTGGTATGACAATAAGTGGGGGAAGCCAGAGTACAGTGTCCTGTTTTGGGTCCTTTTCATCAGGAGCGTCTGTGCCCTGAACATTGCTCTTCTTGATATATGTAGCCAGTGGAGTGATTGCAAAACTGGATTCATGTGTTCTTTTGGGAAAAGGTGGAGAAGAAGTCTTGCAGCAACATTTTGGAAGAGTTGTATTTTGTGTATGATGAATGCCGGTACGCCATGGTATAGGCTGTAGACATAGTCAAGATTGGTGATTATGGGTTTGAGGATGCCTTGCAGTTTCTGTTGGCATGCAAGGTATGGGAAGATGTTACACAGTGTTCTCATTGGGTAGAAGACACTGTTTATGACATTATTAACATGCAATATCAAGAATAGGTCTGAATCCATGGTTATTCCTAGGTTTCTAGCTCCATATGATGTTGTTGGAGGGCCTCGTTCCTTTGGCCATAAGGCAATGACCTGGTACTTTTGCCATTGTCCGCAGATCATAATCTCTGCCTTTGTCATCAAGTTTTAAATAATAGAAGTCTTCAAGGCCCTCCTTTTTAATGATTTGGGTGTCATCTGCATAGTTCTAACAAGTAAGGTTGAATGATTTAATCAGGCTTGATAAAGGCTTGAGGTAGGTGTTGAATAATTGAGGGGATATGATGGCTGACTGAGGGACACCACAGTGTTGCGTATGAAAGAGGGTACCAACACTAGTTCGCAGTCACAGCTGAGAGACCAAGAATTCAATGGCATTAGCTGAAATCACTTGTCACCTTTTACATATTGTGTGTCAAAAACAGAAATAGCTGCCGGGAAAGATCATAGAACTGTGCAGGACATTGAGTCATATTGTCCTTAAGCCAGCAACCTTCACAACCTTTCCTATTCCTGATGCATAAATGGCTGTCACTAACTAGACCTACAAGCCATACAGAAGAAATGTCCAATCAGGAACTCCCCAGATTCCAATATGGCATAGTGCTTTGTCTAGCCTATTGAGCTGGGGTAGATTCATCAGAAGTTAGGTATGACTTACATTTGACTGACATTGTTCCAGCCTACAGCATTTCTAGGTGCACTGGCCTGTTGTGAAACATAGACTGGAGCAATAATGTACCTGCTCTAGAAACGTTTACGCTGCGTGGAGAACATTTGTGGATCTGTGCAGATTCCTTTCACTTTTACTTTGCTGTGACATGAGGACTCACAGCGTGATACACAATACAGGAAAGCGAAAAAAAATAAACTCAGGACTGAAGAGAAGCACTTGATTTTGGAAATGAAAATGTTTCTTATGTTTTACCAGAAACAGTTTCTTTTTTAGTACTGTGGATGACCTGTTGAAATCCACTGCAATGTGAAGGTAGTGCAGTGCATGTCAACAAGTTGTCCTCTGCTCTAAAGCAGTTAAAACCCACTGGTTCCATGTACCCTGATGTTCCCTCAAACAAATTGCAGGAATATGATGGCTACATTACACTAGCGTCTTTGTTCCATTGCCACAGGGGAACCCTCAGTTCCAGAAGCCCCCCATGATGTTAGGCTTCAGAAACTGGAGAACAGCAAAAAGCACAATAGCCAAAGAAAATGGCAGCTGCTGCTCATGGCTATGCACAGCCAAGAGTGAGTTTCAGTTGCAATACATTGTCATGGAGAAGAGGGCTAGGGATAAAATAAAAAATATTATGAAATACATAGAAGATAGAGAGAGGATGCTCTAGAAAAGAAGAGAAGGAGGGAAAGAAAGGAGAGTAAATAAAAAAGCAAGAGAAAGCGCAGAAAAGACACAAAGGGGAAGAGAGACAGATGGAGCAGCGAAAAGAAAGGGGTAGTGGAAAAAAGGGTGAGAGGAGTAGTGGGGCAGATTAGGAGATGAGGAGAGAAAGTAAATTGGAGGTTCAAAGAGCAACATGAGATCTAGATATACATGAAGAAAAGTTGATTGTACATTTTAAGGGCAATTCATAGCTTATCAAGCTTTTGCCAACATAGATGGCCAGATGTGCTTTCAATGCATACATTTACACTTATTTTCTAAAAAGCAGATTAGTGTAAGATCTGAAAATCCCCTTGCATAGTGGTATTTGGAGTCCTTTTGAAGGCTCCATAGATGTGGAGTTAGGAATTTATCCACACTGCCTTTTACAAATTGTTTAGCAATGGCATCCCTTGTTATTTGCTACTGCATGCTCTTGGTGAGAAGAGCTAACACCTCCCAATTTAATGCATGTCAGCCATATGCCCATATAGTCACTGGAAATTACGTCCTAGCTGCTGAGAAGTCCAAGTTGTATTTGACTTTCTAGTGAACATTTAAATATGGAAGTCTCTTAACTGTTTCATAACATGAAGCTTGACTTTTATCTACACCTGTAGTAGTGCTGGACAATCCTTCTGCAAGTAAATATTTTCCATTTCTAGTACACATGATAGGCTTCCATGCTTTCAGAATTTGCCACTGAACAAAGTGTATACTCTTCCAAGCAATGTTAGGCACATATAGGGAGCATACTGAGGAGTCTTTGCAAGGAGTGTACTGCATGTGGAATAGTGGAGAATGCCCATAATTCTGGAAATGGAGCACTCTGTTATTCAAATGTAAGGTACCATGCAAGCAATTTCAAAGAGAGAGGGTATAATAGAGCAGGATCCTAGATGCTAACTGAAAACCACCAATCAGAGCCTTAGAGGCATATGTGCTGCCTGCTCATCTACGGCTTCTCTAAATGGAGATGGAACAAGTGCCCTCAGCCATGTACAGGCCTAATATGGACCCATCCCAGGCTCACACAACCACCAATCCTTTACCATGCCTATCTGTGTTGCTGGTCGATATCTGACAGAGGTCTCCTTTTGGACAGCACCTTTAGCACAACCTGCCTATTACTGTGAGGAATGTATGCCAATGTTGATGCTGGCTTTAAGTCCATGCAGTTTCGACTGGTGCATTTATCAAATGCAATTTAACTATCATCTTTTGTCACAACCTTATAGTGAACTGCACTGCGGGACCTTCCCAACATCTCCTGTTAAATGATTTAAATTCTATTTAGTTTTCAGCTTTGTTGTAGCCCTAATATGCTCAAAACATATTGGTCACCACTATTTTCCAAACAATGTCATAGATGCATATGTCCCAAGCTCTCTGCTAGAGTTATTTTAAATTAGTGATGAGTTAAATTAAAACTTCACTTACGAAGTTGGGCAGAATTAGGAAATGCCACATCTTATGAAGTGTATTACGTTCCTAACTTTACATGCTGTAGTCTTATTCCTTCGGGAAGTCCAGGTGTGATGATTTCCTTATACAGAATGTCAGAGATAGGATATCCTCCATCAAAAAAAATGTTGAGTGTAGAGTCCGGATATTCACCACCTCAGTAAGGGAAGTGGGAGGGAGGGATCTACGCTTAGGCCAGGTTACTTTAAAATACAACTTCATAGGTTTTACAATTCACAAAGCTTCAAGAGTTTAGAAAATACACAAAATACACAAAGTTGTGAATCATCTGACTTTACAACTTTACATCTCATCTAACTGATAGGATTTAAAGCTAGATTGTAGAAAGTTCATTGAGTGTGCAAAATCTGTGTATTCTTTCACATTTAAACACATGGGCCCATATTTACTTTTTTAGCGCTGCATTTGCGCCACTTTTTGATGCAAGAACGGCGAAAACATAGAAAATATTATTGTATTTTGCAAGTTTGTGCTTCTTTTGCGTAAAAAAAAATTGCGCAAATGCGGCGCTAAAAAAGTATAAATATGGGCCATGGTGTGCAAACTGAAAATCAAAACCAGAATATCGATGGCATAGAACTTTGAGGACAAAATGACAAATTGACAAATCCAAAATATTGACCGATGGTAAGTATAGATTCTCTACACCTTACTACACATATATGTACCTGTGCCATATATATATATATCTTCATAGATGTGGAGTTAGGAATGGTAAATCTATACTTCCCTATACGTACATCTTTCGATATACTATCTTTGATATTTTTGTACCAGGATACTGTAGGGGTCAGTAATTAGTAATATAACCAATAACACCATTAATGATAAAAAGCACCACAAAGCAATGTGTGCTTTAAAACCTTGCATACCGCACCTTTTCCTTACAAGTGTTTGGGAAAGAATGCACCTATAGAGCATAGCTCTAATGTTTGGTCATAGCTAAGGGCCATTCCCCCTAAAAATATGCTACTGGCTATGGGTCCGCAGTTGCGGCCCTGAGTAGCAGGCTATCCCCTCTTCCTCTTTCACCCCTTCTCCACCAAGCCTTGCCATGACTCCAATCTTAAAACAGCTCTGTGTCCCTTTCAGATAAAATGAGCTCCATGTGTTGCCCACCTCTTTGCAGCAAGGGTAGCCTCAGCACTAATGCTCTCCACCAAGCTTCTATTGTGAAGTAAGACAGACATAATTGTGATGCTGTGGGCCCCTTACACTCCTGCCTCCCAGCCCCACTGCACCTGCCTTACTAATGAGAGCTACTGCCTTGCGAGTTGAGCAGACTCCTCTTCCCTTGACCCCCCATTCTCCTTTCTTCCACCTCTCTGAGGCCCTAGCTAAGGTGTCTCCTATGCTTCAATGTTCCCCTCTCTTGGGCCATTGGTCCGAGGCTAAAAGCACATTTGCATAGCAAGGGTGCAGTGATCCCCAATACAAGCAAGGCATGATAGAACAACAGCCATAATAGGGGTCTGTTGGGTCCTCCTACCTCTGGGCTCCAATACAGTGGTATTGTGGGCTGTGAGATGTGAGGCAGTGTGCTCCCAACCCACCTTCTGCTTAAAAGGCTCCTCTGAGCCAGCAAACTGACAAGCTCTAGAGATGCACCTGTGTGCCTGTGAATGGTACTGTGACCAGAGAGGAATTTGGCAGCATTTCCAGCAACCCCAGATGAATTTCCTTTGTTCTCTCCTACTTCTGCTGTCTACTGATGGAGGGGTAAATTCAGAGACGTGTCTAGCGATGTACAGAAATGTGTGTGCCAATTTTTGTGAAAAAACAACAGCTAATTTTGGAAGTAAGCACTAACTGTGAAATGCATTTACCAGGTTGCAAAGGGGCGAACTATGCTGGGATGAGGCAGTATGCGCACAACCCTGCTTCTTTTTAAAAGGCTCCCTTGAGCCAGCAAGATGATGAGCACTGGAAACGCACCTGTGTGCCTGTGAATGGTACTGTGACCCGAGAGGAATTTGGCAGCATTTCCAGCAACCCCACATGACGTTTCTCTGCTCTCTGTTAGTTCTGCTCCCTAATGATGAAGGGCTAAACCCAGAAACACATGTCTAGAAATAACAGCACTACCTGCACCAACGTATTTTGAAAAAGTACAGCAACTTTGAAGTAAGCATACTGCATTTACCACGATGCAATGGGGTGTACTGTGCTGGAAAGGGAGACAGCTTGCTCCCTCCCCCCTTGTGCTTAGAATACATCGCTAATTGGGGTGAAGTGGCCCACCACTTATTGCCCCAGTGCCAATGCACCTGCTGCAATAATAGTAGTAATGGCCATTTAAAACAAATGGGCCCGTTTTGGAAGGGGCCCGCTCTAGGTGGCTGTGGCGGTGCCCCAATCAGGCAGTACCTACTACTCCTGTCAGGAGTGGGTGATTACACTCACTGTATAACCTGTGCTCATCCTTGGGTAGCTAGGCACTGGGCAGTCAGGCTTATCACAGAGGTAATGTGTAAAGCATTGGCAATGAACTCCAATAATAAATACCCCGAGAGTCACACAAAAGACTTCACACGTGTGGTATGTAAATAAAGATTGTATTCAATACACACATTAATTAACACAGTGTGAACATCGTGAACATCTGGGCATATATCACACTCTGAAATATTACTAGCATTACTAGGCCCAAACCCAGGTTAGAATCACATCAGTAGTATGTACATTAGGGAGAGGTCCTATGCTACCCTCTTAGCACCCTTATGCAGTGCGTATCGTTGTCAAACCTAGGCCCACCCTGCCAATTATTATAATGCAATACCACACAGTTTATGGTGCACCCCAGATTACAAGGATATCAGAAATGTGTACACACAGATTATCAGAACACTTTAAAGCAGCACTGTGGACCAAGGCCGCACAGGTAAAGCCAATGTCGAACGTAGTATTCTGTTGGCAAGCAATCAATGTGTAAAGCAATATCGTTGGCCAAGGGCGCACTGTAAAACCAGTATCAAACATAGTATTCTGTGGGCAAGTAATCAATGTGTAAAGCATTCTAACCTGCCGATGTAATCGCTAACAGGTGATCCTCAGGCATGCAATCCCTCAGCACCTGTATGCGGTGCCCCGGATATCAGGCAGGTTTATATGGAACACACCCACTCAGACATGCATGCAGTGCAACTGATATTTGGCAGGTCAACTGATAGCACAATGCAGGCCCGTAGCCCAAGCCCAAGCCCTCTAGCATACCCCGGACTACCCCACACCCGCAGGTTGGAAAGAAGTCACCTTCCCCCTCACACCAGGCCGATAGCGCATGACGTCACACTTCGTCAGGATTCCAGGGGAGAAGGTGGGGGAGGTAGCAGGACTGATTAGGAGGCAGTTGGCAAAAAGGGGGTTTGGCCACCACTTGAGAAGTTCAACCCGAGGATGCAGAGCAGAAGCGGCTGAGGACAATAGTTTGTTCAACCCAAGGTTTCCGTAATGTGCCTTCCGACACTAGGCCAGTTCTGCAAAGCACTAGGGAAGGAGGTCACCCAGTCTGTTGACCCACTTCCATTCGCTTTCTGAAGCATTCCTGTAGCCCAGTCAGTTACTCTCACCACCCAGGCTTGGTCCGGGCAATACTACTAGGCAACATAATATCTTTGGGGGCTATGTCAACAAAGGACAGGTAGTTTGCTGCAAGGAAGGCCCAAAAGGAACTAACAATGAAAGGGAATGTAGCAGGGGAGCCTCTTGCAAGAGAGAGGCACCCTGTCAGGTACATGTTAATCAGAGTCACACCCATGCAATTCGGGCACACCACCTGGTGCCAGTTGATCCGGTTCACACCAGACAGTTCTGGTCACAAACAACAAAGAGTTACAAATTCAGTGCCTCCCTGGAAATGAGGCACAATGCCTGCTGTGCATTGATACGGGTTGCACCAGATAGTTCCTGTCACACACAACATAGAGTTCTAAATTCCATGCCTCCCCGGAAATGAGGCACAATGCTTAGTGCGTGTTGATACAGGTCATACCAGACAGTGCTGATAACCCACAACAAAGAGATGCAAAATCTGTGCCTCTCTGGAAATGAGAGACAATGCCCAGTGCAGGTTGGTACTGGTGGCACCAGACAGTTCCAGTCACATGCACAGGCGCAAGTTCCCCAGTGTCGCACAAAGTAGAATGAGACACCACTAAGGGTGCGTTTTCACCTCCGTGGGTCACCGTTCGCTCTCTGATGCATTCCTTTGGCCCAGTGAGTTACTCTCACCACCCAGGCTCGGTCCAGGCAATACTACTAGGAAACATAATATCGTCGAGGCTGTGTCAGCAAAAGGCAGGTAGTTTGCCGCAAGGAGGGTCCAAAAGAAACTAACAATGAAGGGAAATGTAGCAGGGAAGTATCTTGGAAGAGAGAGGCACACCATCAGGTACATTTTGATCAGAGTCACACCCATGCAATTCGGGCACACCGCCTGGTGCACGTTGATCCGGGTCACACCAGACAGTTCTGGTCACAAACAACAAAGAGTTACAAATTCAGTGCCTCCCTGGAAATGAGACACAATGCCCAGTGCAGGTTGGTACTGGTGGCACCAGACAGTTCCAGTCACATGCACAGGGGCAAGTTCACCAGTGTTGCACAAAGTAGAATGAGGCACCACTAAGGGTGCGTCCTCACCTCCGTGTGTCAGCCCCTGTGAATCGAACACCACACACAATGAGCGTGCAGTCGGTGTGTCACACAAGAGAGATGCAGCATGTGCGGCAAAGCGGGCCATGCGGGGTGTCGTAATCGGTGAATCCTCTCACCGCCAACTAGACGCTTATGCCTGTTGAGGCTCCAGAATGCGGGGGGCACACTCCTTGGACAATGTTCTTGGGACTCTGAACCAGGCAATCCGGTCTCTAGGCACAGTCCTTAGTTCCACAATCACGCCACGTAACCAGTTGGGTTTCAGCAGATGATGTGAGCACTTATGTGGGCATCACTCTACAGGTGTCACAAGTAGTCAGTGTGGGTCCCTCGCGGGAGGTCTTTGATGTCCCTGAGACCTCAACAAGAGAACTGGGGGCAAGCCAAAAAGTCCTTTGAGAGCACACTTCAGGGTGCAAGACAGCAGCTGGTAGTCCGCTAGGCCAGGCCCTATTCAGGAAGGGTGCACTGTCCCTTCCAATGGCAGTAATGCTCCTTGTGCACAGCAGATTCCTCTGGCAGTGTGCACCCCACTGACTAGGTTCTCCGGTCCCACGTCCCCACAAGTGGATCTTTGTCCTGCTGAAGTATGACACCAGTAGTTATACCTTAGTGTGCCTTTGAATTTGGGGGCTTCAGAGGTTCTCCCTTTGAACCATAGATGTCTCCCCTAAATTTCAGTCCAGCATGCCATAGGGCCATGGAATTCAGATCATAATTTTTAGTGGGACCATGATCTGGGTCCCAGAGGCCAAGTGTCAAAACTTCTCCCTCCAATTTATCCAGCTAGGTAGTGGTCTATCGTTCCATTTGCGTGCCCAATGTTTATAGCTGTAGCTGGGGAATGCACAGATCTGCTCCTCCAGTCTCCAGTGTAGATTAGAGCCAAGTAGAAAAGCACACAACAAATGTTAGAGCAGAGAAATGCTCACTTTCCAGAAGTGGCATTTATTAGCTACTAATGACAAAACCACCACCTTTACCATAGTTAGGGGTATGTCATTGTGAATCCAATAATAGGAAACATTATGAGGCTGCTCTACTGCAACCCACCTTTGCAGTTTGGAGTGATTTCAGTCAGTTCCCCATGTTAGCCTTATGGGAAGAGCAACCAGCAGAGGTAGGGAAAACACACATGGATATTCTTCACTACCTGGGCAGAGAACACCTCTGTGTACCTGCCCTGCCTATCACCTACCACTCACTTCACCCCTACAGGACTTCCCCTAAGGGTGCCATGTTGGTAGTAGGAGGTCTCCCCAGGGTTGGCTGGAGGTTTAGAAAGGCCAACCTGGGCATAAGTGCAATGGTGCTCACACAGGTCTGCAATGGCAGGCTAGACACATGTTTAAAACGTCATGGTGTATGCATGTACGCTCTGGACTGCAATGGCAGGCTTAGCACATGTTTAAAAACACCCTTGGTGCAAGAGCACATACACTGGCCTGCAATGGCAGGCAGGACACATTTTTACAACTCCATGATGCAGGCACGCACATTAAGGCCTCCAATGGCAGGCTTAGCACACATTTGAAAACACCCCTGGTGCAAGTGCACACACACTGGTAAGGGTCACTTCCTAACATGTGTAGGAAAGACACATGTACTTCCACACTGTACTTACAGTGGGAAAGTGCCAAGAGGCCCAAGGCCACTAAAAGAGAATCAGCCAAACCTATGAGAAGAGCTGATCTCATAGGTAGTGAAAATCAATGTGGGGGTTCTTCACCACTGGTGCATGGAACACCCATGTGTACCTGCCCAGCCTTTCATCTACCACCTGCTCAGCCCTTCAGGGGTGCTGCAGGGATAATGGAAGGCCCACCCAGGGCTGGCTAAGGAGTGAGTCATGCCAACCTAAGTACAAGCACAACTGCACGTCCACAGGCCTGTAATGGCAGACCTGATACATGGTTGAGAGGCTGTTCTGATGGTGGGCACACTCAGTGCTGCATCCCACTGCTAGCCGCGGCCATACCCATCATGGGTATGTGGTATACCTTTTTACAGGGCAGTCCTGGGTAAAGCACCTAAACTAATCACAGAAGCGCCCCTTCCTGGCATGTGTAGGAAGTGCACACGCACTTTCCCACTGCACTACAGGGGGAAGTGCCCAGAGTCCTAAGGCCACGCAAAGAGAGTCAGCAAAAAAAACAGGAGAAAAAAGCAAAACATTTTAGGAAAATCCCTTAAGAAGAACCATGTCCAACACCCCACATTTCTCAAGACCTTCTATAGGGCATCTTTCCAGGGAAGTCGTAAAACTGTCTGTCTATGTACAAAATAAATAATTGAACCCCATAGAGTGCTTCCGTCTCTGGGCCATCTTTTTGGTGGTACCCATGGATTTTGCTTCTTTCCGTTTTTTCCTGGGTCATTACTCTGAGGTCCTGGGGTTCTGGATGATTGGGGTTCTGAATATGACACTTTTGGCCTCTGCTCTGCCACTCCCCTGACTTACCTGAAAGGACATCTGCGTGTAAACGGAGGTTGAAGTTGGGCAGGTGTATGAGGACCAAGGTGTGCCTGTGTTTCTAATGATATAAACACAGATCCCATAGTTTTTTTATGAAAACAATCATTGTTAATGGGGACCTGGAGGTATCTCTTTGTGAGAGTGAAAGGGAGAGGGAGTAATGTGCTTTAGTTTATAGAATAACGTGAAGCATCATGGTAACAAAGATGTATTATTTTTAGAGGTATTGTAAGGATGCTAAATTTTGGAAAGTGTCCTTTTAAATGACTTATAAAAATGTCTGCACTATGTACAGCATTGAAGACATTTAGGGGTCACCAGGTGTTGCAGTTGCGACCCCTGGCTTGCCCCTTCTAACCCCCTGGCACTCTATTTGCGACCCCTGGCCTCAGAGGTAGCAAAATCAGTGCTGGGACATAGGGGAATTTCATTCTTAAGGACATTGGTTGGGGTTTCAATCTCTTTGTTTTTTGACAATTTATTTTTATTACTCTAATGGCAAATAATAATATATTATTCACTGTTAGTGTAATAAAAATGGAGCAAAATTAACTGGAATATGACCCTCTCTGGCAGCAGAGGTTAGTAAAAAAATGCTTTTAGATGTATGTTGTGTGCATTTGTGCAAGTGAGAGTGTGTTCATGTGAGAGAGAGTGTGTGTATGTGTGATTGGGTGTTTATATGTAGGCATGTGTGTGTGTGTGAGTAACAGTAAAGGTCAAATGTCATGTGGTGTCACTTCTGCTGGCCTGGACCTTTTGGTGAATTGATGTTCATGAGGTACAGTTTTGTTTGCTATTACTAATATGTATTCTTTTATAGCACATGTGTTATCATAGGCAATAAATCATTATGTGGGAGCTTACCTATTGGGTCCTCATGGCTCTAATCAAACACAAGTCATTAATCTGCATTGCGCCAACCAGGATTAAATTCTGTGAGACTCTGATCTCGCAGACATCTGCAGTATTCACATTAACCAACTGACGTTTCATAATGTAAAAGAGTGCATTTTACAACAATTAGTATAATTTGCATTTAATTTTCATTTAAGGGCTGTGCATTATTTTATATGCAGTTGCAGTGAAGAGCTAAAAGCAATAAAGTACTGATATAGAATATTTCATTATTTTAGAAAAGCCAAAAATATTATTCAGCTTTCTGTCCAACACCTGCTCTTTTTGCCTTTTTCGCCCTAAGTGGGAAGGGTATGCCCAAACGTGGGTCCCCTGCTCACTGCACCACTGGATTCAAGCTAGCCTGGCTGATAAAGGGTCATACCCCGAAACCGATCCCAGGATGCTTGTTTCTGGTCCACAGAGGACCTGACCTAGCAGTTTGGGTTGGACTGTTCCCATGGGGAGCAGGGTCAAGACTGATTTGCATATGGCTAGGCTCAAACTGGGTTGGGATGGTGGGAAAAACAATGGCTTAATCCCAAATCTTTGCTCAGCATTCCATCCAACCTCTTTTTTTTTCTTTTTTTTATTGGTTTAGCCATGTCTTTGACTCCGACACCACAGGGCTCAAGATCACAGTTGCCGTACTTTTTTTTACTTCAACCACTTCGTGTAAATTAAAATGCCTGGAAAAGTGAAAAATAAACAAAGGTGCACTTACAAGCCATCTTCATTAACAAGCACCTACTGTGGAATTTGCATCAAATACCCTCCCCCCCCAGGAACCCTGCCACTGACTCCTAGGGGGTGCGCCTCCCAGTTTGAAGACCTCTGCTCTACAGTTTCAGTCACACATGGCTCACCCATGCAGTCCAGTCTCAGTCCTGACTTCCAACACAATAATTTCCCAGTCACCCATTGCCCTGCAGATGATCCTCAGTGAAAAACCGCAGCACCCACTACTTTTCCAATTACACACGGCTCTGCCACTTGACCTCAGTACTTATCACAGCACTCCATGCTATACCAGCAATACAATGATCTGTCTTTGCAATTCACTATTGCCTTTCAGGTGTGTCATACTATCCTGGCATAGAGACTCACACAGGACTCTACCAATGGTTCCAGAAGCTGCACACTGCATGCCCACTGCTATTTCATACTGAGACTTGCATACAGCCCTTCAAATGCAATTCTGTCCTGACACTCATCAGCTTTATCACTGGCACACACTACCAGCTCTACCTGTGCACGCCATTCATGACCTGCAGGACCAGCTCAGCTCTAAATTTCCCCATGCAATGAGGCCAATTTCACTTGGTTTAAAATTGCAGGTTATAGGCATTGGTACTCACATTTGGAGACAGGGCTTATCCATTATCATCAAACACGTGCAAGATTAGAGGGGGGTGAAAAACAGAAGGTCTTAAGCCAATCTCGAGCCAGATGCCTGGTTCAACTCTGGCTTAGCTCAAGGCCCTCTTGTACCGTCGAGCCCAAAAGGAGACATGTGGCTTCTACCTGCAACCCGCGCTCTAACCTTATGTGCTAAGAATTTAAGACAAAACATTAACCTTTGCTGTAAAAGGAGAGAGAAAGAGATACCCAGCTAATGGCTGAACTTCCCAACGTGAAACCAAAAAACTGAGATCTATCACCGATTCCTCACTTGACCAAATTGTGAGATGCTAGGCAAATGTTTTATTATACTTTGCCTAATTTTATATCTTTTTCACATATGACAGCGCCATGCCATATCTGAGTTCAGGACATATGCTGTATAAAAAGCTCTCTTGTGTTTGATTTAATAGACTACGAAATTGCTCCATGTATAATAAGAAGGTATCTCAAATGTAAGGTGGTCATGACAACTTACTTGCCCCTTAGGTCACTAATGCCATCATCATCATGGCTGGGGGGAGGGTGTGGGGGCAGTTGTAAACGCTTACATGTTCATATTCAGAAACTATCACTTTTAACAAATGTTTCTCCATACAGTGATAACATCTAATATATTAAGTGAAATGATTCTGCATGTTAAAGAAAAACAAGTTTTGAATTTTAAGAGACTTTATCATATTTTTACATGTTTTTTGCATGATTTCAAGAAAGTTCATGGCTCTGCTGGTGCACGGGCTCTCGCTCCCTAGCAAGACCCTTGGCTCAGCTCTGGCTCCTCTAATCTGGTAATTTGTTGGTTTGCCCACCTCTAAGTAAAATGGGGAAAGGCAAAAAAGAGACAAAGCAGTGGGAAGAAAAAGGCAAATAGATAATTACCAAGGGAGAAAGCAGTGATGGAAATCAGCCTGCAAGAAATCGAGGGGCATATTTATACTCTGTTTACGCTGAAAATTGTCATTTTATTATTGCTATTTCAGCGCAAACTTAACTCCATGTTTATATTTTGACGCTAGACCAGTCTAGCATCACAATATTGGAGTCAAAGTCATTTTTTGCCTACTGAAAACTACCTTGCGTCAATGAGATACAAGGTAGGCAGGCGTTCCTGGGCAAAAAATGACTCTAAAGCCCATGCGCCTTATTTATCCTCCTGTGCAAAAATGGTGCACAGGAGGGAGGTGGGCCTAAATAATGGCGCTAAGCTTGCTTCATGCCATTATTTAACGCCTGGGTCAGGGCAGGCTTTAGGGGACCTGTGGCCCTATTGACATGGTGGAACACCATGGAATAAATCCAGAGGTGCCCTCCCCAGGCCCCAAGGACAACCACACCAGAGAGACAGCGGAGGATGGGGGACCCCATCCCAGGTAAGTATTGGTAAGTAGAGGTAACTATTTTTGGATTTTATTTAAAGTGCCATTGGGGGCCCTGAAATGGGCCCCCATACATGGAACTGGGTGCAGTGACCATGCCCAGGGGACCCTTGTCCCCTGTGCTGGCCATTGGGGTGGTGGGCATGACTCCTATCTTTTATAAGACAGGAGTAATGTGGTATGGTAGGTTTAGCATCAAGAAATGATGCTAGGCTGGTTAGAGTAATCTTTTTTTACTCTAACCAGCCTGAAGCATAACATCATTTTTTGGTGCAAAACCCCCTTCTCCCATACCGCCACCCCCACCCGGCTAACGTCATTCTCTATGACGTTAGCCCACCCTTTGCGTCGGATTGCGCCTTTCCATAAATAAGAGTCCGGCCGGAGTCTTGGATTGGTGCCAACAGGCGGTATACTTTTTGACGCTAAACTGCATTAGTTCAGTTTAGCGTCAAAACGTATAAATCAGGCCCAAAGAATCATAAAGTTTAAGGTGGGGAATAAAAGAGTCATGCGATGAATGAAGACTAGGCAGCCACGGCATTTGGCAATCCTTGCTTCCAGCAGTAACAGCTAATAGTACATAAGACAAACTATGGAACTCAGTACTTACTGTGTTTATTTAGAAATCCTTGCTCGGTCCATATTTTGCAGCCAATTGCACTAAGCACTAAGAAATTAATCTACATGTCCCAGTGTGCCTGGTGGTGATGGCTGGACATTTTCCAGTCGAAAATCAGGACTGAATTCATGACATGGGGGCTAATGCAGCAACACCCCGCAGTTATTCAAAGTGCCCACATTCCTGTTATCCCCATCTAGCCTCCCCCCCTACACTAGTAGCTACGAAGGCGCCTGTGGATTACACACAGGGCCCATCAATAAACAGGAATCTTGTCTGGCTGAGGCCTGCTCGTCCACTGCCAGGGCCCTGGTCTCACGAGGAACACGTACAAAGCGGCCTTGATGAAGGCCCAGCGACTCTAAACCACAAACGGAAACTGGCTGCTATCCGACTGAGGCAGGGAGGAATGAAGAGGATGAGAGAGATGGGAGAGGGGGAGGTAAGGGATGTAAGAACGACGCTAGAGGAGGAAGAGGAGCGCTCACCAGCTTCGGGTGGAAGAGCTGCCATAAAGAGAGCACAGCTAGGGTCAGAAGGTGTTTGGTGAAAAAGAGAAAATTAAAGGTTATTTTTGTTACAAGCTGCTTGTGGCCTTTATTTATTTTTTTGATCCAAGGAGACTGAATGAACTGAAATTAATATTTTGCAAATAACTGTTAGACACACTGTGCTGTGTGAGTGCACCCTTGAGATATAAACAAGCATTGGCAACAACAATGCGTCTCACCAAAGAACTTTAAAAACACGCATTTGCAATGCAATGGGTCTCGAATTTCCTTGAGTTAGTATTGACGTTGTAAATTTATAACTGGACTTTTCTTGCCACATAAATTAGTCGACAGTGCCTCATAATTTAATCTTTTCCTACCACATAATGCCCATGGCCCTGCATATAGCTAAAGCACTTCCGTTTATTTTTTCCCCCTAGCTGCAGCCAAAAATGAAAATGTTGCCATTTAGCATCCTAATATAAATCTGCAATGCTAATTTCAACAGAAAACCATTTTCACCACCCCACCATTAGAGTTCCTGGCTGGCTAACACAATTCCCAAAACAAGACAGCCACGGAGGGGTGAATAGAGAACAACACTCAAAGGGTCACCCAAACCTATCAAGAGTGTTCAAACAGTGCTAGTGTAATAAGGATGTTAATTCAGCCTGAATCATGGTCATAATTGCAATAAGGAGAGATTAATAAAACATATACAATTATCATATAAACCCAATGAAAACCTTTATTAGAGATAAATGTTTGGCCTTAGACTGTAAAGTTCAGAACAGCCCCTAGAGAACACAACAATGAAAATAGCATTTGTAAGAAACATGGTCATGTTACCATATCATTAGACCCTAGAGAGCATAACCACATGAAAAGAAAATGACTGAAAGTACTGCAGTGTAACAATACAATTAGCACCTAGAGGGCATAGTGCATTACACATTTTCGGGACTAGCAGGCCTTCTGCAATGATATTACAAACAAGACCCTTAAAATATAAACTACTCTCAGCTGTAAAACCAAAGTTCCAGCCATGAGAGGGATTAAAAAGACACTGAGTGGAGGGAGGGGTTATTATTTTGAGATCCCCACTAACCTACTGGGAGGGGACCCAGAGATGATCTATACAGAAAGAGGAGGTTGTGGTGAACGTTTTGGTGGTGGTCCTATTGTCCTAGAACCACTACAGGCTGAGGTCTGAGCAAATAGTTTTGTAAAAGAATGCCTTGCAAAGCCTTATGGGACGACGAGTGCAGCAAATATTTTAGTATGTTGACTGTAATGGTAGGAACATCCCTTAGAGGGCACCACAATAAAGATATAATTTGTGAGAAACATGGTCATGTAACTATAAATTAGCTCCTAGAAACATGGTCATGTAACCATATAATTAGCCCCTAGAAGGCATAACAACACAAACCTAGAATAGCACAAGGTAATATAGTGCAGCCACATATTTAGTTCCTAAAGGATGTAGGGGGTCATTCTGACCGCGGTGGACGGCGGTCGCCGCCCGCCACGCAGTTCCCGCCGAAAGACCGCGGCGGTCATTCTGGCTTTCCCACTGGGCTGGCGGGCGACCGCCGAAAGTCCGCCCGCCAGCCCAGCGGGAAACACCCTTCCCACGAGGACGCCGGTGGGAAGGTGCGACGGGTGCAGTTGCACCCGTCGCGAATTTCAGTGTCTGCTAGGCAGACACTGAAATTCTTTTTGGGGCCCTCTTACGGGGGCCCCTGCAGTGCCCATGCCATTGGCATGGGCACTGCAGGGGCCCCCAGGGGCCCCGCGGCACCCGCTACCGCCATCCTGTTCCCGGCGGGAGAACCGCCAGGAACTGGATGGCGGTAGGGGGTGTCAGAATCCCCATGGCGGCGGAGCGCGCTCCGCCGCCATGGAGGATTCTCAAGGGCAGCGGAAAGTCGGCGGGACACCGCCGACTTTCCGTTTCTGGCTGCGGCTGAACCGCCGCGGTCAGAATGCCCAGCGGTGCACCGCCAGCCTGTTGGCGGTGCTACCGCCGACCTCCGCCATGGCGGTAATTACCGCCAGGGTCAGAATGACCCCCGTAGTGTCTTACACATTTTCAGACCAAGCAGGCCTACTGCAATAGCAAGGCCCTTAAAACACAAACTACCCCACGCTAAAATAAGCTTTGGATCGTGAAGGTGAGAGCCAAAAGAAATGACTAGGGATTAGGTAACAGTGTAACCAATGTGACCAGAGCTCCAATACCGCCAATGGAGTTTGCGCTGTTTGCGCTATGTGAGCTGTGAGGGCCATGGCTGCCATGGAGCACGAATGGGAGAGACATAAGAAAAAAATAGCTCACCCATGCTGTAGTATATCGGCAATAGTGCAATTAGCCATGTAACAGGGTCAGTCTGCAAGACAGTAACAAAACCACCCCAAGGTGGGACAAATGTAAAGCAATTACCAATGACATGAAGGAATTTTTTAAAGGCAAGCCCACGAATGAGTGAAAGTGATGGGTGTGAGGTGGGTGTGGTTAAAAGGCCACAATACTTATTACAGGTCAAAGCGCTTGCGCACTCGACCTAAAAATTAAAGTGAAGGAACACATCAATGGCAACGGTTGAAAATGCAGGAAGGGCGAGTGAACAGCAGGGAAAAGTGACAAAGGAGGGTATGCAGGAGAAACAACAAGGGTAACAGAGGATGGATGGGCACATAGCAACAACAGCAAAGGATGGAGGATGGGTGTGGAAAAGCAACAGAGGGATGGTGACCAGTCACTAAATGGCAAAGAGGGGAGGGTTGGCCAGGAAAAGGCAACATCGCAATAGAGGGGGGGGGGGGGGGGGGGAGACACTATGGGCCCGATGTACAACAGATTTGGGACTCACAAATTTATCACAATCTGCAAAAACAACCATACGGAATGTAAGACGAGCATTCGCAATGCTGAATTGCGATGCGAGCAGCTTGCGAGTCACAAAAAATAGCAACCAGATTTTGCGACTCACAATTAGAGAATCCCTAATTGCGAATTGCAAATCTGCATGTACAAACGAGTCACAATTTGCAAGTAGTCTCAAAATGACCTGTTTGCACATGCAATTTAACACCATTTCAAAACAGGTGTTAACTGGAATCAACCTATAAAAACAGGCCCAGAATGTATCAGGGTCTTTCCACAGTGGCCGCTCTGTACCTGATAGCGGAGAGGAGGCAGATCCTGGTTGTTCAGCACAGGAGGCAGAGACGGGAGAAGACATTCAGGGTCAGGCTGACGCTGTTTGAGAAAACAGAGGAGGAGATATTTGAGCAGTACAGGCTGCGTAGCAATGTGATCCTGGAGCTAATTTCCACCTTAAAGCCATAACCGGAGAACACTACACAGTGCAGCAATGCAATCCCCAACCATGTCCAGATCTTGTGTTCCCTCCACCTATTGGTCAGTGGTAGTCATTGCACTGGCTGGAGGGGTGTTGCAGAGTGTGCTGTCGTGTTTCCTGAACAAATTCCTAGACACAATGCTACACCACATACATCAGCACATCTGTCTTCCCAGGGACAATTTGGAAATGCAGAATACAAAAAACAAAATCTACCGGATAGTCATATTCCCACATGTCATCCGCTGCATAAATAGGACCCAGGTGCCCATATGTCCCCATCCCGACTGGAATACATATTCTGGAACCATAAAAGCACACATTCCATTAACATACAAGTCATTTGCAATGCCCAGAACATCATCACAGACCTTGTAGCCAAATATCCAGGGAGCACACAACTGTTATATATTCAGGTAGAGTGGCATATACCAGCAACTAGAAAGAGGGGATTTTGATGAAGGATTCCCACTAGGTACTGGAATGGATGGTGCACAGTAACCTCTTGTGGTACAATCATTTGTCTGTATGTTGTCTAACCCTTATATATGTCTCAACAGGTGATAGTGCGTATGCCCTGCGGCCTTGGATCCTGACATCTTTGTTGTCTCCCAACAATCCCCAGGAAAGGCGCTAAAACATGGCACATAGGTGCACCAGGTCCATAATAGAACATATGATTGGCCTCCTGAAGTCACGCTTCCGGTGTCTACACAAGAGTGGGGGAGCCTTGCAGTGTTCATCTGAAACTGTGTGCAAGATAGTGCACAACATTGCCTGCAGGCGAGGCTTATACATAAAGGTATCAGGATCTGACTTTGAGGTTGATGACTCTGCTCTACCTACCCAACAGCTGGTCAAGGAAAGCAGAACAGCAGAGGGTAGAAGGCGCAGGGACCACATAGCAAGACATTATTTTGCACGGTAAGGAATCCACTTGTACCCAATACCCTCCATGAATGACAAAGAACTGTTTGTTGTGCAACAAACAGGCTACCCTTTAATATCAGTTTATGCAACAACAAGGATGGACACCCTGTCCATCATAAGTGAAATTAGTAATTTGTTGCAGATGTTGTACGGTTACTTCACCGCCAAAGGAAACATAAATGAAAAAACCACACAGGCACACTGTCAGTTTGCAGTCACTTTTGTGAACTACGTCCAAACATGTGGTCTGCTGCTGTTGAAGGTACATGTTGCTGACTGCTGCTCCTACGCCGGACATGTGCGTCTGCAGCAGACACACTACTCATGTGGACACTTCACTGTCTGCTGCGTCACCTGTAGCCCCATTGGCAACGCTGGCTGTGTGGAATGCCTCCACAGCTGTAGTTATTTGTTGCAGCCCTTTAGCCAGATCACCACTGAAGTGGCCCTTCTCCACCTTCAGGGTCAGTGTGTATCTGGTGTGCTGAGTGTGAGTGTGAGCCTGGGCTAGCCGGGTAATTGTCCTGGTCATTGAGTCCAATCTTGTAGCTAGAGAGTGCTCCCAGCGCCTTAGCTGGTGTCTGTCCTCTGCCATCTCCATGCAGAGTTGGCCAGTTACCCCTGATAGGGCATCAAATTCAGCATCCAGGAGTGCCTGGTTAGGAGACATCTGTTGGGTGATGTTTGAGAAACTCTGGTTGAGTTTGTGGTTGATAATGCATATTTGTTTTTGTTGCAGGTGCTAAACTTGCAACATGACCTGTTCTAACCCACCAAACTCTGTCTGGGTGCTGGATCCTGCCTGGGAGCATGCGGCTTGCCTAGCCTGCAGACGAATTTGAGCCTGTTGAGTTGGGAACAGATGCCGGACCCCGGTCAAGAGGATGTGTTGAGGAGTGGTCTGTTGATGGACACCCGTACCCCCAGTTGGAGCTGAGTGTGGTGAACTGAAAGCTTCAATGGCATGGACGTGTGATGTTCCTGGCCGACTCAGGGGCACAACATCCTGCCCTTCCTCCACCTGAGACTGGAACTGGATCCCTCCCTTGTCACCTTGCCCTGACTCTAGTCAGCAGACGCATGAAGAGTGAACACCGCGATCGCCCAAACCATTGTATCTAGGTACCTATATCCCGGACTTACCGTGTGAGACGGCAAAACTTTGTGGATGTATATATATATAAAAAACGGATTATGTGGACCTAAATTTAACAGCTGACATCAGCCAATACATAGCTCATCCTTCTGCATAATAATGGATATCAACATGTTCTGCAGTGAAGCAGAAATGGCTGGAAAAACTATTGCCCTATAAAAACGTTAGACAAGACTCTTCAAGCAAGAATTTTTGACTACTACATCAAAAAGAACATTACAAACCTATAACCAATCTGACCAGAAGATTTGGCTGCTTAGACTAGAGCATCATTGAATAGTACCACTGGGAACGGCCCTGAGGAAGGTTGTCCATAATATTCTAAAACACCGAAACGCGCGTAGGCCTTCGGTCCCTACGGTACCATTTGGATAGAACTATATCAACATTGTTTTCTTTTTGTGTATCAGACTATTAATGTTAATACATCAAAACAATTTATATTTCTACATTCTTTTTATTATTTAAATTGTTTTAGCTTTATTATGTCATTCTGATTAGCTTTTTGATGTGTTGTTTCACTTGTAAATGAGACATGTTTATTTATCTGTTTAGTCCAGTGTGCATGTGGTATGTTTGATTTAGGCGCTTTGTATGTTTTTTCTATTTTTCTTGATTTAATATATATTTTTCATGATTGTGTTATTGTTGAACAATAAAGTATTTGTATTTATAAAATGAGTTTACATCAACTATGTAGTAGGATTACTTTATCTGTGACCAAGCACCTAAGTATAGTAGCCTGATATCATGAGCATATAACTGGTCAGTAATATATAGTTAGTATCATTCCAACCCATAGTGTTGGTACGTGAAGATGATTGTATCTTCATGCTTATTTGAGTAGCTCTATTAGTAGTTTTCCTTCCTAAGGTTCACCAGGTGTTTCTAAGTGGTAAATGGGAATAGAATAACATGTATGTGTGAAACACTGGCACATTGGTTGTACTATGTTAATCAACTACTGTCTGACAGTAACAGCACTATTTCTGTACATGACTACATGTCCCATAATGAACCAGTTGTGAAATTTTGCTCCTCTACCAGGCACATATGGGTAAGCATGTGTTGCATGCTTGTTGCCAGCAGGGCTTTGGGACCAATGTTGAAGTAGAAGAAATATTACCAGTGGTTAGTGAGGGTGCAGACGTGTCAAGGGACCCAAAGCTGCACACTGCCTCCAGCTCCAATGTAGTTCCTACCATTGTCTCCGTTGATGGGAGGGGGTACATTGGATGGTCCTATTGCTGTTCCTTTGGCATCCCACAGCCCCTCTGCAACCCTCTCATAGGCCCAAGAGCGCAGGTAGTACCACCTTTTCTTGATCTCTTCAATTGACCTGTCTGCCACGCCCAGGGCATTGATTCTGATCCGCATGTCCCTACAGATCTTACGTTTGTCAGACTCAGACAGACTGAGACAGCCAACCAAAGGTCTCATCGCAGTGGTTGCAACATTCCTCTGTGAGGATGCCCAATTCCCTCTGTGAGAACTTGAGTGCCTTTTTCCTCTGTTGGCTGACCATTGCAGTGTGTGGATTCAAGCTAGCAAGTGGTGTGGGTCTGTGCCGCAGGACTCAACCATGTGCAGTTTGGGCACTTTTTAAGCTGCTTAGCTATTTGTGACCGCAGTCACAATTTGCAATTGTGGTCCCAATTAGCAAGTAGGTACCGCAAATTGCGAGTTCGGTAATAGTGATGTGACTCGTTTGCGAATCGTAATTTGGGGCAATATTTTACACACATTGGAAATATCTACTTGCAATTTGCGAGTCGCAAAATATTGCAGATTGTGGGTCGCTATTTATAGCGGTCGTACTTCGGGCCCTAAGCAACAGCTGCAACGAGGGGAGGGTGGGAGGTAAAAAGCAACAACAGCAATTGAGGGAGGGACAATGGAGGGAGAGTGGTAGGGAAAAAGCAACAGCAGCAACGGAGGGAGGGGAAGGTTGGAGCACTAAGCAATGGCAGAAATGGAGAAAGCATGAATAAAAAAAGCAATGACAACAACAAACGTAAAAGAAGGCGTGCTTGTGGGGAGAAGAAACAATGACAATGGAGGGGGATGACAGACACTAAGCAACAGCAGTAATGGAGGGAGGGTGGGTGGTTGGAGAATAGGCAACAATAGAAAGGGAGTGAGAGGAGGGTGGTTGGGTGCAAAGCAACAGCAGCAATTGAGGAGGGTGGGCAGGGAAAAAGAATTAGCAACAATGAAAGGTGGGTTAAAAAAACAACGGCAGCAGTGGTGGCAAGGTGGGCGAACACTAAGCAACAGCAGCAACAGAGGGAGAATGGGCAGAAAAAAGGCAACAGGCAAAGAAAGGTGGGTGGGGGCAAAACAACAGGGAAAATGGAGGAAACAGATGGAGGATGGGTGGGGAAACATAGCAACAATGAGGGAACAGAGAGTGGTTGGACAGAACACTAATCACCAGCAGCAACGGAGGGATGGTGGGCATGGAAAAAGTAATAGCAGTAACTGAGCGAGGATGGAGGGGATGACAGAGCAACAGCAGCAACGGAGGGAAGATGGTAGGTTTGGGTAGATTCTCCAGGGAGGGATGGAAAAGAGCACACCCGCTTGGGACATTAACTTGTTGCGTGGGATAGAAACATATGGATGAGGAGAAGGCAGAGGATGAAGCAACAAGGAGGGGAAAAAGGAGAGATGGACTTGGGTGAGAGATGTCAATGTGGAGCACAATAAAAGGGACAGCAGAACATGGGAAAGGAGACAACTTCAAAAGCTGGGGGTGGAAGAGAAACACACATGAAAGACAGGTGGAAAACACATGCACTCTCATAGGGTGCTTCAAGAAAAAGAAAAAATAGTTCCCAAAAAGAGGACTCTGGTGAAAGCATAGAAGTAGCCAGTCAGATAGATTGATTACAGGCTATGATCCATGGGAGGGACAAACAACAAGTCGGGCAAGCTAAAACAAATAAAGACAGAGAATAGAAAGCATCCAAGTGTGAGTGACAAAACACAAAGCCAATGGTAAGCAATGGGAGAAAGCATTCCTAGGTAAGCATTTGTCCAGTGTCTTTAAAACCAACCAGCTATGCTATCTGCTAGGCTTTGATCTAAAATTACACTCTCTTGTGGACCATATTTCTATGACTTCAGGGAAGATTAGATAGTACGGTGTTAGTGGACAGAGTTGCTGTTTGTAAGTTATTCTGAAAACTGTTTTGGTGCTTTTATTTTTTTTAAACAAGCAGCAGTAACAGGATTTTTCTGACCAGGTGAGTGTTAAATGTGCTTGCCAACCCTTACCAACACTTGCCCTTCCCTCACCAATACTTGCCCATCCCTTGCCAACACTCACCCACTCCCTCCCCATCACTTGCCCATCCGTTGCCAATACTCGAGCATCCCTCACCTACTTGATCATCTCGACCACAGTTCATTTTGCTGGTTAGTAAGAATAGCTGATTTACTGGTATCTGCAGACGAGAAGCCACAAAATCTAAAAAGGTATTTTTATTATTAATATATAAATGAATAGGGCACTTTGTACAGCACTGTTCTGGGAAGTGTATCCCATTAAACCAGTTCTGGGAAGTGAATCGCATTAAATCGTTTCATCTAATGCAGAACTGGCCGTGTAAACTATTCAGAAATATATTTTGACAATATTAGTATAGGCATGTCGTTTGTTAATATTAGTGGTAGGCAAAACATGCAAAACATACCTGCTATAGAAACTTTGCTTGTTGAACAAATTCGAAAGTTTTTATTAATTCATTTGCTGAGTGGATTTCACAGGATTTTTTTTATAAACAATTTTTATTGGTTTTATTGAAAGAAAGGAAAGAAGGAAGAGGAAGAAAAGGAAGGAGAAAATCATTGCACAGGAAAGGCCTGGTGCAGCCAGCTTAGAGTCATATATATTTTTACCATATGACTGATTCACGACATTGTTATGCAATAGAGAAATACACAGTCATGCTCGTTCACGGGAAAAGACCCCACCATTTCCCCCATACTTTTATGTGTTTATGGGGACAGCCCATCACTTTGTAGACGGATTTTTCTTGGTTTGCACACCAGTCAACTCCGTGCGATCATTTCCGGAAGGACGGCCCCTTGGGGGAGTCCCAAGTGGCCGCAATGTCCCTCTTGGCCACCAGCATGGCAGTACGAACAAACATGCGGTCAGCTCTTGTGCCCTCCAACTCCTCCATCGTGCTCAACAGGACGAATTTTGGGGACATCTGTTGCTCCCTTCCCAGCACTACATTCAGGTCACAATTTATCTTACCCCAGTAATACCTGTATTAGTGGGCATGTGCAGACCATAAGAAACAAATCTTCTGAATCCCCTGCATGCCGTGGACATTGAGCAGAGGGATGAAGGCCCGCCCGATGGAGCCGGTCAGGGGATAGGTACGCCCCATATAAAAAGTACAGCTGCATCGCACGCAGTCTTGCAGACATCGCCAATGTTCTGTGTGACATTAGCGCTTCCACCCAATCGGTCTCCTCAATGGGTCCCAACCAGCCCTCCCATTTGTTCCTTGTAAGGAAATGCCTCCTTGGCATGGTTACCCCCTGACTTTTTGCCTTTGCTGATGCTATGTTTTGAATTGAAAGTGTGCTGAGGCCTGCTAACCAGGCCCCAGCACCAGTGTTCTTTCCCTAACCTGTACTTTTGTATCCACAATTGGCACACCCTGGCATCTAGATAAGTCCCTTGTAAGTGGTACCCCTGGTACCAAGGGCCCTGATGCCAAGGAAGGTCTCTAAGGGCTGCAGCATGTCTTATGCCACCCTGGAGACCCCTCACTCAGCACAGACACACTGCTTGCCAGCTTGTGTGTGCTGGTGAGAACAAAACGAGTAAGTCGACATGGCACTCCCCTCAGGGTGCCATGCCAGCCTCTCACTGCCTATGCAGGTATAGATAAGTCACCCCTCTAGTAGGCCTTACAGCCCTAAGGCAGGGTGCACTATACCATAGGTGAGGGCACCAGTGCATGAGCACTGTGCCCCTACAGTGTCTAAGCAATACCTTAGACATTGTAAGTGCAGGGTAGCCATAAGAGTATATGGTCTGGGAGTCTGTTTTACACAAACTCCACAGCACCATAATGGCTACACTGAAAACTGGGAAGTTTGGTATCAAACTTCTCAGCACAATAAATGCACACTGATGCCAGTGTACATTTTATTGTAAACTACACCCCAGAGGGCACCTTAGAGGTGCCCCTGAAGCCTTAACCGACTATCTGTGTAGGCTGACTGGTTCCAGCAGCCTGCCACAACCGAGACATGTTGCTGGCCCCATGGGGAGAGTGCCTTTGTCACTCTGAGGCCAGTAACAAAGCCTGCACTGGGTGGAGATGCTAACACCTCCCCCAGGCAGGAGCTGTCACACCTGGTGGTGAGCCTCAAAGGCTCACCCCTTTGTGCCAGCACAGCAGGACACTCCAGCTAGTGGAGTTGCCCGCCCCCTCCGGCCACGGCCCCCACTTTTGGCGGCAAGGCCGGAGAAAATAATGAGAATAACAAGGAGGAGTCACTGGCCAGTCAGGACAGCCCCTAAGGTGTCCTGAGCTGAAGTGACTCTAACTTTTAGAAATCCTCCATCTTGCAGATGGAGGATTCCCCAATAGGATTAGGGATGTGACCCCCTCCCCTTGGGAGGAGGCACAAAGAGGGTGTACCCACCCTCAGGGCTAGTAGCCATTGGCTACTAACCCCCCAGACCTAAACACGCCCTTAAATTTAGTATTTAAGGGCTCCCCTGAACCTAAGAATTTAGATTCCTGAAACTACAAGAAGAAGAAGACTGCTGAGCTGAAAAACCCCTGCAGAGGAAGAACAGAAGACACCAACTGCTTTGCCCCAAGACTTACCGGCCTGTCTCCTGCCTTCCAAAGAACCCTGCTCCAGCGACGCTTTCCAAGGGACCGGCGACCTCTGAATCCTCTGAGGACTGCCCTGCTTCAAGAAAGACAAGAAACTCCAGAGGACAGCGGCACTGCTCCAAAAGAACTGCAACTTCGTTTCAAGGAGCAGATTTAAAGACCCCTGCAACTCCCCGCAAGAAGCGTGAGACTTGCAACACTGCACCCGGCGACCCCGACTCGACTGGTGGAGAACCAACACTTCAGAGAGGACCCTCCGGCGACTCCAAGACTGTGAGTAACCAAAGTTGTCCCCCCTGAGCCCCCACAGCGACGCCTGCAGAGGGAATCCCGAGGCTCCCCCTGACCGCGACTGCCTGAACTCCATTTCCCGACGGCTGGAAAAGACCCTGCACCCGCAGCCCCCAGCACCTAAAGGAACGGAACTCCTGTGCAGGAGTGACCCCCAGGAGGCCCTCTCCCTTGCCCAGGTGGTGGCTACCCCGAGGAGCCCCCCCCTTGCCTGCCTGCAACGCTGAAGAGATCCCTTGATCTCTCATAGGAAACCATTGAAAACCCGACGCGTGTTTGCACACTGCACCCGGCCGCCCCCACGCTGCTGAGGGTGTACTTTTTGTGCTGACTTGTGTCCCCTCCGGTGCCCTACAAAACCCCCCTGGTCTGCCCTCCGAAGACACGGGTACTTACCTGCTGGCAGACTGGAACCGGGGCACCCCCTTCTCTCCATTATAGCCTATGTGTTTTGGGCACCTCTTTGACCTCTGCACCTGACCGGCCCTGAGCTGCTGGTGTGGTGACTTTGGGGTTGCTCTGAACCCCCAACGGTGGGCTACCTTGGACCAAGAACTGAAACCTGTAAGTGACTTACTTACCTGTGAAACCTAACATTACTTTACCTCCCCCAGGAACTGTGAAAATTGCACTGTGTACACTTTTAAAACAGCTTATTGTGTTTTATGTAAAAAGTATACATGCTAATGCAATGATTTAAAGTTCCTAAAGTACTTACCTGCAATACCTTTCAAATGAGATATTACATGTAGAATTTGAACCTGTGGTTCTTAAAATAAGCTAAGAAAAGATATTTTTCTATAACAAAACCTATTGGCTGGATTTGTCTCTGAGTGTGTGTTCCTCATTTATTGCCTGTGTGTATGTACAACAAATGCTTAACACTACTCCTTTGATAAGCCTACTGCTCGACCACACTACCACAAAATAGAGCATTAGTATTATCTCTTTTTGCCACTATCTTACCTCTAAGGGGAACCCTTGGACTCTGTGCATGCTATTCCTTACTTTGAAATAGCACATACAGAGCCAACATCGTATATTCCTGATATGATTTAAGTTACCTGGAGCTTTGTTAATGAACATCTTGTAGATTTGGGATATTCCTTTTTTCCCCAAGGCTCCCATTAGCAGCTAGGCCTCTAGTGGATGGATTCCGGAACTGAGTCTGTGCGGGACAAGTGCTTGCCCAGGTCATGCCGCAGTTGGAGGTATCTGAAGAACTGTGTGGGGGAGAGTTGAAAGTCAGATTGCAAATCATAAAAGGATCGCATGGCATCCCTCTCCCATATGTCCCCGAGGTGCAAAATGCCCACAAGGTCCCATTTTACAAACCGCCAAGTGCAGCCGATTCGCTCAGCCATGTGCCATGCCACAGTGGAGTCTGTTGGATGATGACATTGCTCCACCGAGTATGTCGCAGCGCCGCTTGCCAGGCGAGAAAGACCGCCCTGGTCACTGGCTCCATGTCCCGGGGAAGTGGTGAGCCATAAAGCAGACCCAGAATACGGGTAAATCACAATGTGTTTAGCTCTAACTGATAGGCCGGATCCGACCACCCCGTTAAACACCGTTGTGTACCACTAGGAGTTGTGTCGTCAGGTAGTACAGGTATGGGTTAGCCATGCCCATCCCCCCATCGTAAAGCCCTTTCTGGCAGTGCTGCAGTGCTATCCGGTGTCTCGAGCCATACCAGATGAATCAGGTGGTAGTTTTCTCCAATGTTTGGAACCAGGGACGTGGAATCAAAAACTGAAAGTTTTGGAGCATATATAAAAGGCGCAGTATGACCATCATTTTATATAGGTCTAAGTCCTTATGAATGAATACCTTTGTCCTTCTTAGCAAGAGAGCGATGGAGTGAAAGGGATACCTAACTAGAAAATGGAAGAGAGAAGGATCCGCAAGCCATAATAGTACAGACTGACCTGCCTTACTACGTGTAGGAAGAACAAAGTAATAGAAAGCTTGATGGGAAGAATACATATTTTAACTTGCATTACCTGATTGGTGAGATTTTCTGGGGGATAGGTAAGAAACCCAAGTTTCTTAAGATGAATATCTAAAAAATTAATCTAGATTCATAGACTGATGGTTGCATATTAAAGCGGGTGACCATAGGTATATCCAATAAACCTATATGGATGCCAAGATGTGATACTGTGATCTCTCCATATTTTAAAGAACACATCCTTTGCAACCCATAATTAGGTATTAGCACTTTGTAAATGTTATGATTTCTCATACTTGTTTATTTTACAAAGGATTGCTAGAACAGAAGGAGGCAGGGAGTAATTCCCCCATTTAACCGCGGGCCCGTCCAAACCTCTGTACTTCACCCGCTTCAGTTTGCCCAATTTCCTGTTGTCTACTACAGTGGGCTGACAGGAACTGTGCAGCTTTCTGGCAATCTTTTGTATTTTCCGCAAGAAGAATTTGTCCCCTTTTGACGATGCTCTAATTGAGTGCTAAGAGGATGAGCATGCAGCCTACTCCGCAGGATTATTCTCATGAGACACCAGCAGTTGTCCTGGCTCAGGTTGCCAGCCAATATGTGGTGCTGTGGAAAGGTAGGAAGGAAGCCAATTAGCATTAAGAATTCACAGAGTTTTGCCCACTCCACGTTCCATATTGAGCGCAGAGTTTTAAAAAACTCTGCAGCGCAGAGCAGAGTTTTTCCTCTCTCGCGGCTCGGCAATGTTAGGTTGATGAGCACAAGTGAGGAAAATCATACTCTAGACCACCTCCCGGCGAGATTTCTTAACGTAGGTAGTTGCGGCATGGTCGCTACCCCTCGTGTTCAGGAACCTGCCATTCACATTAAGGAAAGTGCAACACGAGTAGAAAATCTGCTCGAGTGGCAGAAAGAAGCAGTGACCTCTTGCACTGTGGCGTTCGTGCTGATTTTACAGCGTGGGACAAACTACTGGTGCTAAAAATCAGCACGAGCCGCATGACTTACCACACTTTGCTGCTTGTGGAACTCTGCGGAGAAAGGCAGAGTTTTTTTCAGCACTTTGCTGAGTTCCGCATAGCAGAACTCGGCGAACTCCACCCAGGTCTAGTTAGGATCAGGGACAACATGCTCTGTGCATACTTGGCATCTAGCTCTAGCCGTTTATAAGTAGCTGTTGTCACATGCAGGTAGCATATAGCTAGCAGTGCCATAGTGAGGGTAAGTTAAACAAGGTAAGACAAAGCCACTACGTCTCACCCCTAAAATATGAGGGCTAAACTATTGACTTTGTCAGTGCAATTGCTTGGTACATACATAGAGTTCCTTGTCAACGTTCACATATTGACATCCATAGATAAGGCCAACAGGTTGATAGATAGATAGCTATAGACAATGTGTAAATGTTTCTCAATCTTTGATACCACTTAGCTGTACTGGCTACCGAGATGCATAGTCTCAGATGACAACAAGTTATGCAAGAGAAGACAAACACAAATGTAGGCCACAACTTTCCATGAAAACAATCAAGAAATTAGTGGAAATGGTGACCATCCAGAGGAACCAAGACTATGTTGAATGAAGGGTTGATGGTGGCTAGGGTAGGGTGGTGGTGAGTGTTGTGAGGGTGGTGATGAGTGTGGTGGTGGTGGTGAGGATGGTAAGGGTGGTGGTGAGGGTATTGGCTAGGGGTTGGTAGAGTTGGTGAGGGTGGTGGTGGTGTGATGGGTGAGGTTGGTGAAGATGGTAGTGGAGGTAGGCTGGCAGTAGGATATTGTGGTTAGAATGGTGGTGGTGAGGGTGAAGGTAGGATGCTGATGGTGGTAAGGGTGGTGGTGGTAAGGAGGCAATTGGGGGTGGTGTTTAGAATGGTCGTGGTGAAGGTGGTGAGGGAGGTGGTGGTGGTTAAAGAAGGGTGGTGGTTAGGGTTGAATGGTGGTTAGGATGGTGGTGGTTAGGATGATATTGTGGAATCCATAAGACATCACACCTTCCCTCCACCCACGCGGCTGCGGGGTCATTGGGAGGCCCATGGAAACGCACCATTCACAAACAATGGTCCCAAGTATTGGAGAGCCCATTATACATACAGCGTAATGCCAGATTTCACCTCATTCACTTCTATATTATCCACAGAGCTTATCTGACCCCACAGCAAATCAACAGTTTCTTTCACAAGGTTGATGCGGACTGTCCTAGAAGCCATATGGTGGATGCAGATATTTTACACGTTTTTACATTTTTGACCCAAAGTTACAAACTCAAGAATTTTTGCAATATGACCTAGAATACCCAGTTCCAGCGAATACACTACCTATTGATCAATATCAAAGTAATGTATACCGATGGCTCAGTGCAACCTGAAATTGGCACAAAACATCAATACTCCACTGCTTGCGCAGTCGTAAGTCGCTATATTTTGTCCGCAGCATACATACACGCAAACCCTAGTAGATTGCACAGCACAACTAGCAGAGCTAAAGGCTCTGGTGATGGCACTGGAACACACGGATCCTGCGCAGCTAACACTGATCGTCTGGGAGTCGTATTATTGTGTCCAGTCCTTTAATGAATACCTGCATTACTGGCGCCAGAATGGGTTCAGAGATTCTAAAGGCAACACCATTTAACAAAGACTTCTGTGGGTGCAGGTAGCGGATCTGAAGGAAACGCTACCAAATTTCCATGTTGTACCTACACTTGGATACCAGCTCGTTGGAATACACGTTGCTGGAAATAAACTGGCTGATGAAGCCGCAAAATCAGCAGTAGCTCCGGCTGCTGTTGCTGCAGTAACCTGCTCAGGAGCGAAACCGGATGATGACATATGGGCTGCCGTGAAGACCATGGCTGAGGGCATGCCCTATCCAAAAGCATTTCCTGCTAAATATTCCGACCGAATGGGGGTCTGCCTAGACTCTGAAGTAAAAATACCAGGCTTGGGGGCTAGAGTAATTCCCAACAAAGATATAAGATCAGAGTTGATTAAAGCAACGCATGAGGGGGTAGTATCTGCCCATGCTGGTGTGGCGGCTACAATATCATTAGTACAAGCCCGTTATTGGTGGCCAGGTCTACACAAACAGGCCAAGCAGTATGTCCTCTGCTGTGACATCTGCCAACAAATTAAGGGTTTCACTTTCAAACGCCCACCGCAGACACCCCTCCTAATTTCCAACAAACCATTACATTGTGTGTACCTGGACCATTGTGGTCTCCTAACACCGGATAATGTATACAAATACATTCTAGTCGCTGTTGACTCCTGCTCCAGATTTCTATGGGTGTGGCCACAGTGCTCGGCTGACGCTCGGAATGTTATTAAAGATTTGCGAGTCTTTATCAGTACATATGCAGTTGTGGCTTTCCACTCGGACCAGGGCCCTGCTTTTGCCTCAAGAGCATTCAGGGATGCCATGGCTTCATTAGGGATCCAACTCCATTACTCATCTCCATTTCATCCCGAGGGAAATAGTGTTGTGGAGCGATGAAACTGTGATTTGAAGCAGTCCTTAACAGACAGAGTCTTAGGTACGGGTCGTAGTTGGCTTAACCACCTGTATGGAGTCCAGAGAGCACTTAACAAACTGCCTAGAAGGTCCCTGGGGGTCGTACTTCATATGAGTACCTGTTCGGAACTCAAATGTATGTTCCAGATCTTGAAGGCCCTGGTGTGGAGGCGTCAGAAACATCTTTTGACATAAATGTACGTCTCACTGTCTTGCAGGAATTACCACGGTTCTGTGACAACAACACTTCTGCCAATGTCGCCTCCACAGGAATTAAGGATGTGCCACCTACCAGCTGGATTCCTAAGGTTAGGGATCTAGTACATGAAAAGGTTGCTGTGAAAAAGGAGTTTGGTCCTTCTTATCGTGCACCAGTCCTAGTCTTGGAAATACACGGTACCAGAACTGTCATTCTACAACCGTTGGCTGGTGCTAAAGAAAAGCGCTTTGTATCTATTGACAATGTCAACTTACACCATGTGGCCGATCCTACATAGCAGACCAAGAGGAACAGCCAGTAGTTTCCGAATCCCTCTCATTTCTGGTCAAGAAGTCCCTCTACAAGTTATGAGTAGCAACGCTGACACCTCTCCGAGCTTGGGGAGGGTGGAAAATAATCTTGCATTAGTCCCACTAGCATCCGTTTCAACAAACAACACAGAAATAACTGATCGATTTGACACAACTTCAACACAGACAGATGGTGTCATTTATTCTGAACCTTCGCAGGAGACCCCTACTGGCTCTCCTCCTACAAATATGGCTCCAGCTTTTGCACGAACTGCTTCTGGATACTTCACCGACGTCAGCGACACCTTCTCGGACTCATTCGCCTCTTCTACATCTGAACTATCAAAAACACGTAAGCTGATAAACTGGCTTAAAAGAAATTACTTTATTTTCCCTTGGAACTGTCTGTGGCTTTCCCTGACTATACTAGCTTTCCTCCTTTGGATTGCTTTTGTCATAACATTATTTTTATTAATACATTGTCATTTTCTTCCTGAAAGATCAACAGTTGAACTGGTGGATGAGGTTCTAAAACCCTATTTTTCTTCTCACAAGGTCCACAGAGACTTGTCTTTTGTGAACATTTCTGCTATACCAATTCCTGATGGGATTGTTTGTGATAAAGTAAGATTTGATATATACGGCGGACAGAGGTCATTCAAATACCATATGTGTTTAACATATCTCAAACCAATACCATCTGGTCAGAAAAGTCTCAGGTAGAAACCCTTCCTCTACTCCCAAGCCACACAAGGAGAGGTCATAACCAGCACGCAAACCCTCTGGAAGCATCAGTATGCCTCAAGAGGGGGACCTTGTAAACCTCTTAATCATTGGACATTCCTGACATACATCATCTGGAGTTACCTGCCTCTGTGCCCAGTATGCCCAAAATCTATCCCTTTTCTTCAATGAGAAACCTTGTTCTAGTCGGCACAAATTTGTAACTGAGCTCTTCCATTCTTGTACTTTCGGGGCCAAGGAGAAGATCCATTTTAAACAAATCTCATGATGTGCCAAAGGAATTAACACAAATAACAAAGCTTGTTTTTGATAGAGCTTTACCTTTCGAGTCGGCTCCCCTTGACCTACTACTCCAAATATTACCAATGGCAGGCTTACCTTGATCTCCACACTTATCACCTGCTTCCTTACCCACATCTTGCGAGAACTAACTTAACATTGGACACTGCCAGAACATATGAATATCATCTGCTTCCGCCTTATCACAACGAGGGCAATTCTTCTTAGATCTCCCAAAAGCAGTCAACTTCTTTGGCGAACAATAAACCCTATGCAAAGTAAACAAATGATGTTTCTTTAAATATACAGATTTCACCACGTCCCATAGCATCGTCATTGATACTTGCCAGAGAGTAGCAACATCCAGTGGTGGAAAATCCTTTCCCCAATTCTTCTCAGGCAAAAGGGGGATTCCTCCCTATCAACTTCCAGTACCATAGAACAACCTCCTTGCAAGGGATATGTCTCTGTATCAGTCTCTCTTCCCAAATGTTCTCCTCTTGCCCACATCCTTTCTTTGGTAACGTACTTGCCCAACTTGCCAATTGATTGCACTTGGATTTTGAGAGGGCGCCTCCCAGTTTCTCACTAAGGGCTGACCAGGGCAGCAAGACGTTGTTCTCCAGATAATGGCCCCACTTCTCCAACTCACTCTTCTTTGGGGGAATAGATCATTTGTCCTGCAAAAATTACAGGGTACCTGGTGATCCCAAGACAGGTGGCAACTTGATATAGTAAGATATTCCTATTAGCTTCTGGACCTGAAATCATACCTTACGAGCCGCCCTCAAACACTTCAGTCTTATCTTCTTAAAGAACTATGGGTGGTGAATTTAAATAAAAAATGCTCCCCTGCTTACTGAAGATAACTGGTCATAGCCCTGAACATAAGGGTAAAACTGGAACTCTCATTCAGTAATCTTCTCACATTTTTTACCTGGAAAGCTAAATAATATTGATCAAAGTCAGGACTCCCTATTCCGTAATTTCTCTTCCTCTTACATAGTTTTTTCCATGCTATGCAAGCCCCTCTCGATGCCCACACAAATGAGGTTAATTCCCCTTGTAACTTTTGAAACCAGCCCTGTTTAAATTCTAAGGGGATCGTATTAAACAAAAACGTAAATTTAGGTAGAATGGTCATCTTCAAAATGCTCGACCTCCCAATAAGAGCGAGCGAGAGGGACTAGCCCACACCCTGAAGAGTTTCTTAGTTGCAACCATTGCCTTGTTAAAGTTAACCTGGGGAACATCATCCAAATTAGTCGTGACCTGCAACCCCAAGTACCTTATTTCCTTCTCTATCCATGGGCTACTATGAGTGGTGTTCCAACACATTATCTCTGTTTTTTGTTGGTTTACTACATACCCGGATACCCTTCCAAACGCCCTTAAAGATAATAAAATGTTTGGTAGTGAAGCACCTAAGTCCCTTGTATATATCATTAGGTCATCTGCATAAAGAACAACTTTCTTCTCCCACCCATTATATTGGAAAGGCAAAATGTTTACACTCTGTCTAATTATACTCGCGAGAGGCTAAATATAAAGGTCAAACAACAAAGGGGAAAGTGGGCAACCCTGACGGGTGCCCGTCCAATTCGGACTTGCTGGGAAAGATTACCATTAAACAGCACTTTAGCCACAGGGTTCTTATATAGAGATCTTATTGCCCTGGTAAGGACGTCTCCAAGCTTATAACGATCAATGACCATATACAAAAAAGACCAACTAACCTGATCAAATGCCCTGGCGGCGTAAAAGTGAGCACCGCCAAAGGAAATTTCTCCTGGGTAGCCAAATCAATAGCCCCCAATAGATCATGCGTTAACTCAGAGAGTTGTCTACCTTTGATAAAACCTTTCTGGTCCTGATGAACCAATGAAGCAACCACTCCAATCTTTTAGATAGTATATGTGTGAAAATCTTATAGTCTGAATTTAATAGTGAAATTGGTCTATAAGATTTACAGTAAGATGGATTCTTATCTAGTTTCAAAATGAAAGTTATAGTAGCCTCATCCCAAGATTTTGGCAAATCTCCACCCTTAACAAAGATGTTATTGAGTAATTCCAGCAAGATTGGGGCTAGTTCATCCTTGAGTAAGACATAGAGTTCATTAGTTTGCCTAACGTGTTTAAACTTTCAATGAACGAAGTAATAATACCCGGAGTTGTTTCTGATGACTGGGATGTGAAAACATTTGATTCTATGATGACTGAGTTGCAGTATTATACTGTATTTGAAAGTGAATACGTTTATCAATATGAAGAGAATTATGGTGATATGTTTTGCTATAGTTATTATGGGCACTATTTCATTCACAGAGCAAGTACCCCAAAGACTATTTCCACCACAGGGGAGTTCTAAAATATATTCTGAAAAGTTTGCATATTTTACTAGGCACAATGTTAAAAATGCTGAGTCATATTATTTTAAATTGCCATCAATGGAAAATGTACATATATTATTGACAGATATGAAATTCATTTATTCGGATTCCTTTGTTTACCAGTTAGCTATGAAGGCTATGAATATTGGCTGATAAGGGGGAAGGAAGCTTTGTTTAGAGCATGCCTGATACCTGTTCAAATTATATTTTTAAATGAAACCGTACAACAAACAAGTTGTTTAGGCTTAGTAAAAATTAAGAAATTGAATGCGCCTAGTATACCTGCCCCTGCAACATTTTACAAATGGCAAAAATATATAAATGCAACTGAAGATCAGCTCGATGAATGGGTCCAGAATGCCACTTTTAATGCTTTGCTGTCACGTCCTGGCGGGTGGTTATTGTGGCCAATAGATACCAATGGGTGTCATAAACGTTTTATAAACTTCACAGGGGGCTTTGGAACTAATAGGCCGGACCCTCGCTATGTGTCATCCGAACATGCAGGTATAGTAACAACATACAGTGAACACCTCAGTCTCCTGTATAATAACAGTTGCTTCTTATATGCAGTATATAATGAAATTTGGAAGCTTTCCCAACAAGAAGCTGCTGCCCGGTTAAGGCAAATAGACCAGGAAAACTTACAGAAGGCATTAGCTGTTGTAGATAATGGGATTAATACCCTGTCCGACCGGATATACACATTAAACTACATTGTTTCTTCTGCAATAGACATTATACAAAGTGATATGTCTTTGTTACACCATGGACAGAGTCAACTAAGATCCATTATGCAGTTGGGTTGGAAACTTCAAACATTGAAGGCTAGTCACGTTCCCTGGCAACACGTTAGCGCAGGGGACATATTTTCTACATTTAATTTAACGCGACAACAACAACTAACGGCTGAGAAAGAAGCGACTTATGTCATGTTAAACATGGAAAAATTAGAAAAATTGCTTTTTACTATGGCTGAAATACCATCTGCTCTATGGCTATACACAGGTCATTAATCTGCCTATTTCAACACTTCAATTTGTGTCCTGTTTAAAACACATTCCAGTAGCAGATATGAAAGGCTGGGAGATAGTTACATCCATGAGGTGTGGGAGCTGCCCTTCTCGTGTCTCAGTGGCATGAAAGAGTTCTTTCTTAGCGGTAGTGAATGCAAGACTTCTGTCAGCCATTCGATGGTTTGTAAACAGCTATCCTTGCATGGGGCGTGTAACGCTTTTGCAGTGAACTTGACTTGTTATCTGAAAGGAGTTCCAGTCCCCTTAATTAGACCTATGTTCTAAGTGCTTTTAAATGGGAGCTATATTCTCCTTCATAGTAAAAACCGTTGTGGGATGCAAGCCGGAATAGCTTACATTGTTTCAGTCTCTAAGATTGTTACATGCTGTGGGAAAGTACTTTTTCCTCCAACAAGAAAAAGGGTAGTAGCTGAGATTTGGCCCCATATTGCTACTTCTAATGTGAATTTTGACAAGTTGAGCAGACTCAAGGCTTTTTTGTTCCAAAAACATGTGGCACTCACATCTGCACGCAAGACCTATGCACTTCAGGTGGCAAGGTCATCATCAGAGACACAGTCCCTTTCAAGTACTAACTTTCCGAGACACTTTGGTGAACTCGTGGGACGAATATTTAATGCGTCCAGTAATACTGGAATCGCAAACTTTTTTAAGGCTGTTGGTTCTGGTTTCGTTCGCACCTTCTCTTCTGTATTTGGTTTGATATCATCAGCCATCCACTCAATATTCTCCAGTATTTTCGGGGGATTTCCAATAACTTTGGCTACAATAGGTGGCATTCTGCTATTGCTACTTTTTCTGCACAATGGCTGTCCCGCCGCAATATGGAGGAATGAAAGCCCTCCCACGAGCGCAGCTGTGTCGTGAACTCATGATGCAGTACTTCAGAGCAACACTCCTGGGGCAATTGGAGTATGACTGGTCTCTTTCATTCAGACTGGTTTTGCATTGTGTGCAGCCTGTGTTTTGATGCCTCTGGTGCTCGTTTGAACAGGCACTGGAAGTTTGTCTTTCTATGCTGCGCTTGCTTTCATTGGACGCTGATGTGTTGATGTTCTCGCTGATCGTTCGTTACCAGACGTGCGTGTTGAGGATGTGTTTGCTACGGGAAGCTACTTATGAGTTGCCCTTCATGGAGGACGAAGTTCTAAACTCATAATTGGGCAAACAACGGAATGCTGCTGCCTTGGCTGACACTCAGGCTTTAGAACATGAATGCTCCTTGGTTCTTCTTGGCCATGAGCTTCCTACTTTATCACTTGCTGAAGTGGAAGATCTCCTGTCTTCAATTAACCCAGATTCGATTGGCAACTTCCAAAAGGACTCTGACTCTTGAAATTTGGCCTTTTTTTACGCCACAAGCTAAAAAATTTAAATTTTCCTTTATATATGCTCAAGTGTCTTTAACTTGTCATTATTTACATTTTTATATATATATCTTAGGTTGAATTTTAGTAGCTTTTATACATAATTAGGCTTTGAACCACCTTTAAACCGGCAAGGGGAGGGTGTTGTGTAGCCATTTTAGTTATAAACTCCATGCACGTTATTTTAGCAAGATTAGGCCTGCAGCTGTGCACTTTAACCTAGATATATTTTATTCAGAATTGTTTATTATTTTAACAATAGCCACATTTGCATTCTTGTTTTATTTCTCTCTGTCTAGCTGTTCTTTGCCTAGGCCATCACTGCGTTCTTAAACAAGACATTTCTTTCACTCTGTGCTTTTCTCAAGGCTGCAGTAAGATAGGTTGCCGGTAAACGTGATAATGCTTTGACTCTGGTGTTCATAGAAACATACATATCCTTACATAGGGATATTTTCTCAGAACACCAGCTGTTTTATTATAAAAACACTTCCCTGTCCCATACACATCAGAGGGAGATTCCAGCCAGATGACCATGACTGTATGCTGATTGCTGAACTCTTCGCTACAGCTGCTTATGCAGATCTCAAGCCTTTGCTCAGGTATGGGTGATGATGTCTTCCAAGGGGAACCTGAAGGGCAGAACTAGAGTTTAACATGCTGTGCTCTAGTATAGCCTAGGTAGGAATTAGTCTATTTGACTCTAGTGACAATATGGTAGCATTATTTCTATGCTTTACTTTCCTTGTCACCATTTTAATCCTGTCATGCTTTATTGTCCTGGTTATTGCAGTACATGCTTTATTATCTAAGATGCAGTTGCTTCATTAAAACCTCATTGAAACAGGTACTGCCTCTGATTGTCCTTGTATATGTGAGACTAATGTAACTGAGAGAAACGGATGTGATCTGAGTGACCACAATTTCCCTGAGGAGTCAATTGTGTCATGTGCTCGGCTGCCCAATCATCCCTGCTCTTGGGTAGAGATGAGGCACTGCTAGTTAGCCGGAGCAAAACCCAGATTGGGGTGACAGGTGTCACCTGTAGTGGATCAGACTCAGTCTCCCACACCGCAGGCGATTCTGCCGCTCAACTCCAGTAGTCTCATTAGAATATTGAGATCCTACGTGACAATGCTATGGCTCTGTTCCTTTCTATGGAACTTTTGGTGAGCGGTAATAGACCGGTTAAAACATTGTGCGAACAGCACACTTCCTAGCACATGGGAAACATGTATGCTGGGGCTCTATCACAGGACTTAACGTAATCGTACTACTTCCAGGTTTCTAGATCTAGGACTTGTATTAGCCAAACGTTTAATCACCCAGGGTGGAAGAAACACGAGGCACCGTGTTATGAGGCCTGGTCACAGTCTATGACAGTATGAGCAAAGACAGAAAGCGTAACACTCCATAGAGAGGACACAGTAGGCCTCTGTAAATAACTTATGGCAGCCCAATGGGACACAATCCTAGCAGACCTACACACGCCTCTTACATGCATCACAGTGGAAGATACAGATGCTTCATTGAATGTCTCATTAGAACTGAGCGGGCTCTCACCCACGCTCACATAGTAAGATGGTAAGGGGATGATATAAGGTAGGGCATGAGATAAATGAATACCACCCCACCCTGCATGTTACTACATATACTGAATTAATAAACGCTGGACTCTGAAGCCCCCCTCCCGGCTATCTTGCGGGAGACCCAGAGACCCCATTGTAAATTGATCACTTTTATCGTACACTTGCAAAACTGGCGAATAGTTATGTCATCAAAACTGGCTAATTGTGTTACGTTTTTTGTTAAAATGTTATGCTATATGGAATTGGTCTGTGCAGTGCTGATACACATGGAAATGGTTTGAAAAAAGCACGATTACTGTATGCACTGGCGTATGTAAAATGTGGCTCAGACAATGGAGCGGGACAATATCCATATTTTTATTTTTCAAATGTAATTTTGCACACAGTGTTGATCGCTGCAATGCAAACATATGATTAAAAAGCTCTTGGCCAGCGGATATCATCGTATACATCCTTGTACTATGTAACTAATCATAAGAATTAAAACAGTAAAAACAGATTCAAACAAAAAAACTGTTTATGAGGATTTTGTTTCATGGTCAGCAGGAACCATCTGATGCTAGGACTATCTAAATCCAACGTTTTTACGTTTGTAGTATTATTGTTCTCTTATCATTTGGTGCACACCTTCATAATTGCCTGTGTCCGCTCATTTTGAGCAACACCCCTGTTCGGCTGCACTGGTTCCAAAGTCTCTTCATGGATATAGTTTGATGTATTACAAATTGCGCTTGACTACTGTATTTTAATTCCCAGCACATATTTTTTAATCAAACCACCTTTGGATTGATAAAAAGCATCTATATCCAGCAATCCCTTTTCTTTAACTTCCTTTCCAGTATGTTTGCTGCACATGTATGTTGCTAATCTGTCTCTCCTGACAGGTCCACTGTGGTAGGGTTTCCTAAGCCATCATACTTCTTTTCAATTCCACCCACTGAAAAGACTATGGATAAATATACAGCGTGCAATTAAAACACCAAAGTTCTTTATTAAAGAAAACGAATATATGTTATAGATAGTTAAACATTAACCTTTACACATAAATTACCTTAAAAGTGCATCGTAAGAAAAGCAGAAAAATGTACCGCCACCGCGGTAGCAAAACAACAACAGCTAGGAAGCCTTTCCGTCAACCTTTCCTATCTCTGAATACTCAAAATGCTTCAAGGTACAAAGGCAATCTGCAGACAGCTATCTGATGAACTGAGAAGGGAAGAAACACATTTTGAGCCTTTGGTACTAAGAGAATTAGTATCATTAACAATGATTTAGCTGGCTACCTACTTTCTAAAACATTGTGACCATGTAATTGCCAACAACATTCTGCATAGTTACTGCTTTCCGAGCCAGATATCAATATACCGATCAGTTAAATTCATCAGGAGTGGTGTAAGGATGCTTAATGGACCAAGCAAAACTGTGTTTTGCTGCTGGAGTACCACACACCTAGTGTGAAAATATTTTTTCAGTTATTCTCATAGTTTGGTACCCCTTAGTGTACACCATAAGGTGACGTCCTTGTTAAGACCTATGGCTGTGCCATGACTGAATCTAGCAACTTAAACCACCAGGAATTCAAGTAGTATTTCCCTGCATTACTTAGTTATATCCAACTAGCTTCTGCACTTTAAGATATTATATTCAACTTTTATAATGTGTTGAATCTGATTAGCAAGATTACACACATACGCATTCAATTTGCATAGCATCGCCACTTTGTCCATTCATAAGAACTGAAATTAGAAATGAAATAGTGTTCAAACTAAAAGATGCAGAAAACACAAGCCTATAGAGGCACAAGTCTCAGTCTGGTTGTCTGACTCCCACAAACACTGCTGTGCCAGCTACACATGTACAACTGTTCTCTCCCATTATATACTTGGCAGCTGACAGGGTCTGTAGCTGTAGGGTCTTGGCAAAGCGCAGTACAAGAAACACAAATTGGCATATTTTGAAGTGTGAAGAAACTTTGTAGACAAGATCCTGCATAGACACGCCAAGTACCTTGCCTCTTGAACACACAGTCATTGCTTCTGAAGTATATCTAAAATTCTAACTAGTCAGGGCTCTCTGAAAGTGTTACACATAAATGTGACCAAGTGGCAAGTAGAACTGTGCCATGTGATTAGTTATTTTGTGTGTATACCTTTTGAGCTCGACCAACACATGCTGACCCAAATCAAAGCAGGTCAGACCTTCACTACCCAGTAAACATCTCATACAAATGCTGCCATATAGGAAGACCTAAAAGAGAGATTTAGAGACTGAAATTAGGGGAATGCATTTTCCCACTGACTTTCATTAAAGTAAAAAAAGGGTTCAAGTGGGAAAAAGTTACAAAAAAATACAATTTTCAGCTTAAGGAATTTGGAAACTTCTGTCTACACTGGGTGAGTTTGCATGTGCAGTGAACCACATCAAGCAGGACACCAGAAGGGCCAATTGAAAGAGAAGATATGTAATCGGATTGTGAAAACCAGAAGTAAATAGGTGTGCCGGAGAGACAGTTAAATTGCAGGTGCACTCTCTGGGACTTCACTGATATAGTCCTCTAATAAAAAGTATATGATACGTTATCAAACTTAGGATATTGTATTTTGATGAAAAATCTAAAATATACCCAGGGTAGTTATGGAGGTTCCAAGAAGCAAGACTTCCGCTTAGTACAGTGGCTGGAAAGTGAACCTGGAAGTGGTTTATGGTTAATATGAGTCCAGCTCAGACATACATTTAAACAATATTTGTAGCTTTTATCATCCCCTTGTTTCCACGCGTCACATGGAGAAAGGGAGGCTTTATGTTTTTTTAACCTCTTGGTGTTATTCTGTATCGGGAAATTGCTTAAAGACTATGGGACATCCGAGGCACTGGGTCTTAAGAAAATGATCTGGGTGTTATCATTAAAACATCCATACTTCAGACACCACCAGCTAGTCTTTAAACATCAGCAGTATTCCTTCAGTGAGGTCCAACCCCCAACCCCCCTCCGAAGTGGCCCTCAGGCAACTCAATATAGCCTTCAGAGACAGTCATATCACTACTACAGGTTCCCAGCACTTAATTGGACACGGACAGCTGGTCTTTTAATATCGCACTGCACTTATACTCAGAGACCCTTGTCTTGTATTCTGACTCTCCCAGATGGCCCTCAGCCATGCCCAAGAGAACCTGGTCTGGATCACAAAACATTTTGATAAAAATAGATTAGTGTATTTAGTAATATGTGAAAAGAATATCCCTGCATATTTGTTGTGTTGCATTTAGTTGTGGTGGTCATGTGTATGCTTGCTTTGTGCTCTTATACAGTTGTGATGTATTCTTGCATTGTGTTACTATAGTGTACTGTTTGTTGTTTTGCATTCTGTTAAGACTGTTTGATTATTTTGTGCCCTGTTATGTTTATGCTGTGTTGTTATTTAGCTTTGTACTTTATTATTGTGTTGTGTTCTGTAATAACATTAGAGATACCAAAAATGCTGCTACACTTCCAGTGAAAAATAACACTTTATTTTAAAGTTCCAGTGACAAACAATAATTTAGTACTGTCAATGGTGGTGAAATACTGCTGCCCAAGCTCTTCAACTGTGTTAGACATCTGTGGCAGAGGTCATGGATAAAATCAGCACTTGCAGTGCTCCCTCCTTTGACACCTACAACAAATTATGAAATACCTCTGGTCCATCATCAGACACTATAGCCCAGGTGTCTGTAGAGGCTTCACCTTGTGGCTGCATATACTTGCACAGCCCTATCCTGTCTGAGGCTTATCTGAGACAGGATAAGTCCTGCACCCAAACCCCCATTGGCGGCCACAGCTGACTACGTGATGTTACAATATAAAGGGTGTCATTTCAAGTTAGGCAGACGTTATCACTTTGTAAAAGGGTCAGAACACCAAAATATAAAACCTGGGCCTATTTGCTTTATCAAGAGGTCAGAATATTAACATATATAAAGCAGACCTATAGTTTTTGTTAAAAAAATCACCAAAATCATAATCAATTAAATGTATGTTACATAAATTCACCCATTTCAATGTTTAATAAAAGTGAAGGCCATAACATTTTTAATAAAGACTTATAAAAAAAATATCTACATATTTTTGAGTCTTTCTTTGAAAATTTTTCAGGCCACAAAAAGCAGCCATAGAATCCACCACAAGGAGACTCTGCACTACAGCTGAAGAGTATACATCTCCAACTCGGAGTGCTTTAAAAATATGTGGTGAGCTCTCCTGGGGTCATGGTTTAATGAGTAGCATATTTACAAGAAAGTGATGCATCAGCTCAGATGCACCACTTTTCTTGTGTCAGCCTGCGCCCCCCCTAACATCACCATGGTATCGCTGTATTTACTATACAGCGCACAATGGTGCGCATTAACACAACCGCTTCATAATTTATGATGCTGTTGTGGCGCTTTGCTGGATTAGCTCCATAAATGATGGCGCTAGTCCAGCAAAGCACAGGGAGGCCCTGAGGTTATTATGGAAGCATCACTTTAATGCCTGCCCTGAACAGGCATTAAAAATGATGGAAAAAAATGGTGCAGTGAAATCTTGTAAGTTTCAGTGCGCCATTTTTTGGGCCTACCTGCATGGGAATGCCCCCTTTGCATACATTATACCTGGCGCAGCTTTAATGTGGCGTAAGGGGTTACAAAGTGGCGCAATGCATGCATTCCTCCACTCTGTAAATATGGTGCACAATGGGGGCCTCCTTAATGTCTCCTTAGCGTAAAACAAATGATGCTAGGGTGGTGCAAGGAGGCGCAATGGACAAAAATATAAACAATAAGCCCTCACAGGGCATTCTGGGGCACTTCTTGCCTGGAGCAGTGAATATTAAGTGAGTGGCTCCTGATGGTCATTTATTATTCCTTTTTTAAAATGTTTTTCAGTGGCTGGTGCCTGCGTGGTGCACCCACACATTTGTTTAAAGTTGGGGGCTAAGGGGGAGCCCCAAGGCCCTGACAGCCCCTGCTGGCTCCCCAGCCCTGCTGATGATAGCTGGCAATTTTGTTTTTTGCTGTGGGTGCTCCAGGGCCCACCCGTCAAGAGTTGGGGCTATGGGGTGGAGCCCCAAGGCTCTAGCAGCTCCTAACAGCTCTCTCGCTGGCACCCATTGTAGGTGTCAGTAGAAACTGGCTACTGCTCTACTGTGGGTGCCCCGATGCTCTCACGGGGCACTCAGAACAGCACCGCCATTGAGATCGAGCAGTAACTTTGTGCTTCAGTAAATGGAGTTGTTCGGCTTTGCGTTAGCATCGTCCGCGCCACGTATGACGTATATTTTGCCTATATAGGACTATCCGAGCATGCTGACATCTTTTTGCAACTTACAACCCCAGAAGTGTTCAGCCATAAAGAATCCTGATGCACTAGTGTACAGTGCCAAGGGTCTCAGAAGGGTGACCCAACAATTAAATCAGTTCACAGAGTGGAGAGGATGGGATGATGAGTAAGGAATTTGTAGCTAGATAGAGTCTCTATGAGATAAGACATTACCAAAGGTAAGTAACTTGTTCAACTGATAGCGACTTCTACTTACAGATTCCTTAATTTAGAAATGTGAGGACCAAATTAAGATCCCATTGGGGCATGGTGAATGGTTGTGGCGGGAACACGTGTTAAAGTCCTTTGAGAAAACATCCCACAACAGATGACTAAAACAAAGAAGGTTGGTCCAGCAACAGTAAGAAAGCTGAAATGGCTGATAAGTATCCTTTAACAGTGCCCAGAGCAGAGCCATGCTGGTCCAGAGAAAGAACAAAGAGTAGCACATGGGATAGGGGCGCAGAAAGAGGAACCATGTTCTTGGATGAACACATGTGACAAACTTTATCCCAATGGCAGGTGTATACTGCCTTGGTGGAAGGAGACCTGGCTGTCAAAATAATAACACAGACTTCAAAAGGAAAGTCAGAAGCTGTCAACTGTCACCACTCAATCTTCATGAATGAAGTCAGAGGATGTGCAGGTTTGGGTGCAGGACCCTCCCCTGCTGCGACAGAAGATACTTCCAAAGGGGCATCAAGCTACGGAGCTTGGGACACCAAACTGCCTGTGCCCAATTTGGGGGCCACAAGAATGACTTGGGCCCAGTCATTGCTGATCTCTGATCTTCTTGGGAACTCTGGGCAGGAGTGGTACTGATGGAAAGGCATACAGGACTGAGCTCCTCTTGAGACAAAATGTGTCTCAAAGTGAGAGCAGTCTTGGAAACTCTAGTGTGCAGAACTGCTGACGTTGCATGTTCTCGTGGTGGTGAATAGATCTAACCAAGGTTCTCCCCAATCTCAGAAGAGACCTTGCACCATCTCTGGATGGAGACACCATTTGTGATCATCTAGGCAATGACGAGTGAGTTTGTCTGCTGTGGTGTTCAGAGAGCCCACAAGGTGTTGAACCACTAGAAAAATGCCCTGGTGTTCCAGCCATGTCTAGAGACTCAAGGCCTCTTAACATAAGGTCCACGAACCCACCTCGTCCTGTTAGTTGTATTACCACATGGCAGTGGAATTGTCCATGAACACCTGAACTATCCTACCCTTGATCGAAAGAAGAAAGGCTTTTAGTGCCAGTCAAATCACCCGCAGCTCCAGAGTCATCTGACCTTCATCCCCTCCCAGATAGCCACCCAAACCCATCAGTGATGCAACTGTTACTACATTGAACTCTGAGTGGAGAAGAAAGAGTGTTCTGCTGCTGAGACAATGGCAGATCATCAGCCAGTACTGCAGGTCTTTTTCAGTTCCCTGCAAGATCTAGAAAAGTGGTTCCCAACCTGTGGTCCGACACTGCTTAGAAAATGTAATCATTTTAACAGATTAGGGCCCCAGCTTTGATTAATGACTCAGTGGGGGGTCCTCACATTTCCAATAATGATAAACTGGGGGTCCACAGAAGTCAAAAGGTTGAGAACAACTGATCTAGACCATGTTGGAAAGTTTCCCTGATGCTGTGCCCACTAGGACTTCAGGTCCCACTGCAGAGCCAACATATGCCAGCAGGTATCTGTTATCACCAGGATGCAGAAGGCCATAAGGATGACCAGCCTTAGAGTCAGTCTCACTGAGATCAAGGATAGAGGCTTAAACATTGGAATCATAGCCTGAATAACCTGGACTCGATGGTCGAGAGGATTGGCCCAAACCTGCACTGTCCAGAAAAACTCAGATGAAAGGGAACATCTGAGGGGGAGTCGGGTGTGACTTCAGCACGTTGATAGTGAACCCTAGGAAGTGTCGGAGGTCCACCATAATCTGGAGGTGGGAGACGACTGCCTGTGGCTAGCCCTCCTTCAAGAAATCAATCAGTGGATTTGTAAAGCGCAGCTTATCACCCCAAGGGTTATCCAGGTGCTCTGGGAAGTTGCTATGGATCATTGGTACTCCTCAAAGAGCTAGGTCTTGAGCTTTTTCATGAAGTCAAGGCGGGTGCGCGATGTGCGAAGTTGGGGGAAGAGGGGTCATTCCAGAGCTTTGCAGCTAGGTAGGAGAAAGAGTGACCTCCGCTGTGGCTGCTTCAGATTCTCGGGTTCTAAGGTAAGGAATCTGCGACTAAAAAACTCTACCAGAACATATTGTTACTTTACTTTTTAAAAAAACAGAAATTCACTGACCTAACAAAGGTTAAAGGGATGTTATAGTTAGTTACAGTAGTAACATATTTGTTTATATTAAACAGAACCTCGAGAAATGCACTGAAAAATCCAAACGTTAACGCTGTTTTATAGTTAGGTGAAAATGTCAATTAAACATTTTAACCTAAAAAAATAACTGAAATTTACCGTCTATATCTAACTGAAGTAAGTATAACACACACCATCATCATGTACTGCTTATGACTTGACAAATCACATCACTCAAGACGTTCTATGACATCATTAGCATCACTGATAACATCTAAAATAACATAATTGATGACAACACTTTACAGGCCGAAGGTGTAAGTTATAGTTACTTCAATAAACTCTGGTGAATTTCTGTGTTTGTAGTTTAAAATGTAACATTTTAACTGACATTTTCACTCAACCATAACGTCGTTGTAACATTTAGTGTTTTTTCGGTGGATATATATTTGTAAACACAAGTACACGCCACAGCAGTAAAAGTAAATGTGGCCTAGTAATGCACGTTATTTGGAGCACTTGTACAAATAAATACTCGATAACTCATTTATTACTACAGTGCAAAGGTCAAATTCAAGTTTATAACAAAACCACAGCAACATTGAGAAGAGAAAATCCCTTTTTGCGCCTCACAGATTTATGCCACAATTAGTTTACAACAGGCAAACAACTCTCCTAAAGGTCACGATATCTCTTTAGTGTGATTTTAGTATGTTGGACGCCCTTAAAACCCTGAAACTTGACTTTGGTTTAATATTTTTGTTGAACAAATACACATGAAACATGTCATGTCATTACATCATAATACCAACCTCTGTGGAGCCTCACTATTTCTCATTGTTTATTTAACAATCTCTTCATCGAAGCTACAACAGAACTGGAATATTTAAAATTGCGGTCAGGGCATACTGTTAGCTAAAGAGGGGAGCAGAAACTTTAAACATTGCTCTTTGTTTAATGATGACGTGTCCACTCCAATTATAGCTGTCTTTTACTAACCCGGGGTCTTGGGAGCCATTTTCCTTCCTGACATTGGGCCATACCACATCCTTGCTCTACTCAGTGGCATGCACAACTCCCATCACATCGTTTCAAGGCCTTCGATGCTGTGTGACATATGCATTAATCTTTAAGGTTGAGTTTCAACACCCCAACCCCTTGCCCTCCTCCCCCCACAGAAGTCAAGCACTTTCTCAGTCGCTGTTTGGGCTTCTTGTGACACTGAAGTTAATCACTAGGTTGCTTAACAATCGTCCTGCCCGATGGCCTGCTGCAGGATATCATTATGCATCACTGTCTCTAAGCACTGCAATTCCCCAGCAACTGGTCATTATTCTCTGTTTACAAAACATTCAAGGGGGAGCTAAATTTAGAAAAGTGCAGAGGTGGCTTGAGATACAGTGGGTAAGCACCTGGTTGTGGGAGAGGAGAGAGAGAGCTGGGATGGAGGGAGACAGGTGAGAGAGAGAAAAAGCAAACCGGAGGGACTGGAAGTCTGGGATCCGTATCCAGTGATGTGTACACATCGTGGCCTATTTGCTGTGGGAGGCAAGCCTGCTCAATAACAGCAATTAAGGGCACTGTGTAAATTACCTGGCCTTTCTGGGAAAATAATCCCTCAAGCACTACATCTTAAGAGCTGCCTTCAGAAAACCATGACTATCACTTAGGGGTGGCATTTGAACTGATTATAAACATGTTGTTTTGGTCACATTTTTTGAAAATTGCGCTATAAAATGTACCATTTGGCACTTTAAAAAAAAATTCCTAAGGTGAAAAATCGTCCCCTCACTAAACGTTCTTATGTAGGGTTGCACTTGCTCGCTTGGTGGGATTCGGGATATACTACAGGGTGATAATTTATTTTTCTGGATAGCCCTTTGTTGCTAGTTCGAACCCTCACAAGTGTGGGGTGCCGGTTCCAAGTTTTAAAATCAGGTTATTTGTTCCCTTATCGGCCGTGTTTAATAACATGCTGCACCCAAGAGTTTTTGATCAATGTTGTTGAAGAAACAGATTCAATGGCTCCTCAGTGGGCTCAACGTTTGCTGTGATAAAACTTTCTGTAATGAAACCTATGTGATGTCACTTCCACTGTACTGTGATTTTGGAGAAGTTGTGGCAGTGAAGAGAGCTATAGTGTATGTTAGCCAAGGAGGCGGCTCCAGTAAAGACTTCGCCGTTGCACCCAGATGATGAAGTAGTAAACATATGGCCTCTTTGGAGTCACACTCTGCTTGAAATATCTCCTAATGCTCAGAAAATTAGGTAAGCCTCACTTTTCTAGACCCCCAACATCATTAAGCGTAGTCATTTATTGTGTTTTTGGCTCCTAGCGACATCAAAACCCTCCTATAATGCCATGACATTTGTCGCCATTTTGATTACTTTTTGGTTTCTTTTTAAGTGGTACTCTGTACATATTTTTAAGCCTTTCAGGTTTAACAGAGTAATAAGTCTAAATACAAGAGGGGGGAGGGACCGGGAGGTTATATGGTCCAGTGTACAGTCTCCCAACTATAGTAATATAAATAAAGGTACACTGTTCCAAAATGTTCTAACGACCTAAGAGACTGAAATCTCAAGAGCAAGAGCCCTCAAGCATCACAATGGATGACTAGCATCATCATTGGGACATGCTCCTCGCCAGGCCGGCACTGCAACGCCTGACGGGCTCCCCGAAAGGGGGTTCTAAGCCGTACCTTTCTGATAGTGACTGGTGGGTTCAAACTATACAGATAGAGGATACCTATATTCAGGCACCAGCACACATAGGAGAGAACAGAAGAAAATACTTAAACAGAGTAATAAACATAATGCCTCCAAGAGTACTACACTGGAAAGTGCATTTCTAAAAACAATGTCTGTTTTAAGATGTTCTGGACGCAATGTGATGCTAATTCACGCTGTGTAATGGGGAAGACTGAAACCTCTTAACCTTTTAACCCATAAACTGCACTGTGGAGGAGATGGATGGCATTACCATGGTTCATAATGTGACGCGTACCTGTGGCATCAGGTAAGTTACACAAACTAGCTGTGGGCTGGGAGACGGGAATATTGGGCAGGTGCAATTGGTTTCAGATCTAACTTTGAAGAGTTTAAAGATGCTGTTTATAGTCCGCAAGGATGCACCGGAGACCTTTTTGGACTTCTCTATAGGAATATTATATACTATATTATTATAGGAAGTCAAGGGCCTAGCCGTGGCCTGGGCTGTGTTCCCCTTCATGTCTCATTAAACCAAATTGCGTACATTCAACAATACCATGAAGGCAGAAATGAACACAGAATCAATACATAATCAACATATAATGTACACATTGGCTTGACTTTAAAAAAAAGCGAAGCAAGGGTATCTATTTCTAAAAATATCAGGGTAAGAGAATAGGATATAGCTCTCTATTATGCCTTATGGCTAGGCGGGTCAGCGCCCGGATGCCCTATGAGTAGCTGTGTGGTTTCCAAGTTCCATTTCATTCATTCAATAATGATTACAATGCACTAAGGCCAGTGATCAGTGGCATATCAGGCCCCAAGTCGGAGCCCTGGCATGCACAGTGGTGCACTGCTGACGAGGTTGTAGATAAGCCCAGATCTCACTAGGCCAGCTCTAAAGGCATCTGCTGGATCTGAGATAGGGTTACCTATGGCCTTCAACTTTTGAACCCTAACCATGATGATTAGTGCTGGAATTGAAAAAAAACATTCCAGGAACCCATAAATTGGGGGTCATGGTATGGCAACAAATAGGGGTGGAGTCACGAGGGGCAGCGCTTCTAAATCGTAGTCGGACAGTGAACTTGTGCATTAATTTTTTTTTAAAGCTACAAAAGAAATTGGCAGCTTGGTCAAATATAGGAGTAAATCTGTTCCAACTCACTTAAATGGTCAGAGAGAGAGGTTGCATTTTAAAATATCTTACAGGTTTTGAGGGGATTATAATGTCTACAAGTATGAACAAAATGTGATTCCTACATCTTGTAACCCTCATTGTCTTAACCCCTTAGCTGCCAGGCCTTTCCCCCTCGGGTGCCAGGCCTTTTTTTGGCTATTTGGAGCAGTTTTGTCCACATAAGCTACCCACGCCAAATTTGCGTAATTTTTTTCCAACATCCTATGGATTTTAAAGGTACCCAGAGTTTGCGGGTTCTCCTGGAGGAGACCAAGAAATTAGCCAAAATACAGCAAAAATGTCACTGTTTTTTTTTTTTTTTAATGGGAAAAAGGGCTTCAGGCGAATGCTTGTGGTTTTTCCCCTGAAAATGGCATCAACAAAGGGTATGCAGTGCTAAAATCACCATCTTCCCAGCTTTCAGGAACAGGCACATTTTGCAACACAATTTTGGCATTTTACTGGGACATACCCCATTGTTACTATTTTTTGTGCTTTTAGCCTCCTTCCAGTTAGTGACAGAAATGGGTGCGAACTCAATGCTGGATCCCAGAAAGCTAAACATTTCTGAAAAGTAGACAAAATTCTGAATTCAGCAAGGGGTCAATTGTGTAGATCCTACAAGGTGTTCCTACAGAAAATAACTGCTAAAATAAAAAAAATATAGAAATTGAGCTGAAAAAAACAGCCATTTCTCTCCACGTTTTACTCTGTAACTTTTTCCTGCCATGTCAGATTTTCAAAAGTAATATACCGTTACGTCTGCTGGACTCTTCTGGTTACAGGGCTATATAGGGCTTTTAGGTTCATCAAGAGCCCTAGGACCCAGAGCCAATAAAGGAGCTGCACCTAGCAATGGGTTTTCGTTGTATAACGGGTATAAAGCAATTAATTTGGTGAAATATAAAGAGCCAAAAATAGGTATCAAGAAAAGCTTTGTATTTCCAAAATGGGCACAAGATAAGGTGTTGAGAAGCAGTGGCTATTTGCACATCTCTGAATACCGGGGTCCCCATACTAGCATGTAAATTACAGGACATTTCTCAAATAGATGTCTTTTTTTACACACTGTCTTACATTTGGAAGGAAAAAATGTAGAGAAAGACAAGGGGCAATAACACTTGTTCTTCTATTCTGTGTTTACCCAAGTCTCCTAATAAAAATAGTACCTCACTTGCGTGGGTAGGCCTAATGCCCGCAACAGGAAACGCGACATGGACACATCACATTTTTACATTGAAATCTGATGTGGTTTTTTGGGAAAGTGCCTAGCTGTGGATTTTGGCCAATAGCTCAGCCGGCACCTCGTGAAACCTACCAAACCTGAGCATTTTTTAAAACTAGACAACTAGGAGAATCCAGGCTGGGGTGACTTGTGGAGCTCTCACAAGGTTCTGTTACCCAAAATCCTTTGGCAACAAAAATACTTTTTCCTCACATTTCGGTGACAGAAAGTTCTGGAATCTGAGAGCAGCCACAAATTCCTTTCCACCCAGCATCCCCCCAAGTCTCCTGATAAAAATGGTACCTCACTTGTGTAGGTAGGCCTAGAGCCCGCGACAGGGAATGCCCCAAGACACAACATGGACACATCGCATTTTCCCAAAGAAAACGGACTGTTTTTTTGCAAAGTGCATATTTGTGGATTTTGGCCTCTAGCTCAGCCGGCACCTAGGAAAACCTGGAAAATGTATACATTTCTGAAAACTAGCCACCTAGGGGAATTCAGAATGGGGTGACTTGTGGGGCTCTCACCAGGTTCTGCTACCCAGAATCCTTTGTAATCTTCACAATTTGGCAAAAAAAACACTTTTTCCTCATACTTCAGTGATAGAAAGTTCTGGAATCTAAGAGGAGCCACAAGTTTCCTTCCACCCAGCATTCCCCCAAATCTCCCGATAAAAATGGTACCTCACTTCTGTGGGTAGGACTAGTGTCCACAACAGGGAATGCCCCACAACACAATGTGGACACATTACATTTTCCTAAAGAAAACTGGCCTGTTCTTTGCAAAGTGCCTAACTGTGGATTTTGACCTCTAGCTCATCCGGCACCTAAGAAAACCTAGCAAACCTTGACATTTCTGAAAACTAGACACCCACGGAAACCCAGGATGGGATAACTTGTGGTGCTCTCACCAGGTTCTGTTACCCAGAATCCTTAGGAAACCTCAAGATTTGACAAAAAAAAACACATTTTCCTCACATTTCGGTGCTGCAAAGTCCTGGAATCTGAGGGGAGCCACAAACTTCCTTCTACCCAGCATTTCTCCAGGTCTCCCGATAAAAATGGTACCTCACTTGTATGGGTAGGCCTAGTGCACACAACAGGAAATGCCCCAAAACACTATGTGGTCACATCAAAATTACCAAATACAAAACTACCTGTTTTTGCAGGGGCACCTGCATTTTTGGTTGTGGGCTCAGCAGCCATCGAGGGAAACCTACCAAACCCAAACATTTCTGAAAACTAAGACAACTGAGGGAGTCCAGGCAGATGTGACTTGTGTGGATCCCCCAGTGTTTTCTTACCCAGAATCCCCAGCAAACCTCAAATTTAGCTAAAAATGACATTTTTCCCACATTTCTCTGTGGGATCACCGCACTGGCAAAATTTCCTACCACCCAACTTTCCCCTCAGTCTCCCGGTAAAAATGATACCTCACTTGTGTAGGTGGGCCAAGTGCCTATGACAGGGAAGAGCCAAAAACATGTAAAAAATGAGGGGGAACCAAAGCGGGTCCAAAAGGGCAGTTTGACAAAAAACGTTTTTAGGCTGACAAGTGGGGCAGATTTTTTATCAGTATAGATGCAACAATGCTGGGTGGTAGGAATTTTGTAGATTCCTTCCGATTCTGGAAGGGTCCATCACAAAAATGTGCGAAAAATGTGTGATTTCAAGCAAAGTTGGAGGTTTGCAGGGCATTGTGGTTAAGAAAATGGTGTGGGGTGCATGTGAAGTAGACAATCCTGGACTCACCCAGATGTTTAGTTTTCAGATGTGTCTAGGTCTTGCAGATTTTTCTACATGGTAGCGCCCCAAAGTCCAAAAAGTGCCGTCCTTATCCAAGTGAACAATTTTGAGAGTTAGACAAGTTCTCATGACCCAAATATAAAATCAAAACCCAAAATGATCAAATGTCCTTTTGCTTGCCGTGGGATAAGATGTTTTAGTGTGCGGGGGAGAGCTGAAAGACTTTTACCCCCCTTCAGTTGGGGTGGGGGCATAGCCATACCCATACTGGTTGGTAGCCACTATCTTTTCTTGAATTCCCTGGCATCTAGTAGGCTTTCTGACCCCCTAGCCCCCAGGGAATGGATCGGGGGTAATTGACCCACCTGCCCACCAGTGGGCAGAACAACTTTGTCCCCATTTATTTGGGGTGGCAGAAATGGCCTAAAATAAATTTGCCCCCCAGGGAAGCGACCCTTGCCGAAGGGGTTGCTCCCAATCTGTATGAAATAATAAAAAAAAATACCTGGTGCCAGATCGGCCTACTTAAATTAGGCCTGTCTGCCCCCAAGGGTGGCAGAAATGGCCTAAAATAAATTTGGCCCCCAGGGGAGCGACCCTTGCCTAACGGGTCCCTCCCCTTGTGTGAAATTGGCGCAAAAATAAAATCCCTGGTGTCTAGTGGTTTCTGCCCCACTTGGGGGCAGATTGGCCCAATAAAAATAGGCCGATCTGCCCCCAAGGGGGGCAGAAATGGCCTAAAAGGATTTTCCCCCCAGGGGAGGGACCCTTGCCATGCAATGCTTTTGCATTTCTCTTCCGTGTGGAGGGGCCAGCCTCTGCTGAGTTCAGCGCGATTTGTGCGCTGATGTCATCAGATGCCACAAGGGTTCGGGATGGAAGGGGAAGCGATTCCCCTTCATCCTGCTCATGGGAGGGAGGTGCGAGGCCCTCGGGGGGAGCGCTAGCGCTTCCACTGAGGGCCCATACTAGGGCGTAACGGTTACGTCCTCTGCACCCGAGCGGTGCAAACGAGGACGTAACCGTTACGACCCGGGCACCAGAAGATTTAAGTAACATTTCCTGTACATTTATTTATACACTTGTATTATGTATTGTGTCTGTGTGTATGTGATGTAAAGCACTCTGACTCCCTGCAATGGGATGAGTAGTGTTATAAAATAATTAAATTAAAAAATAAATGAGTAGGTGCCATTTTAATTATAATTTTCGTAATTATTCATACACACTGATAAATCTTGCATTCTTACAGTTCATGCACATTTCTTTCATGAGGCATTGAATGCCGCCAAATCTTACTTTCTCTAAAGTACTTGTGAAGTGATGAGCTGTGTGCCTTTGTTTTCTTCTACTGCATTGGCATCTAGGTCTTAAGGCTCCAGGTGGCTTCCAGGCCAGTGATACTTGAAATAAGAAAGGCTGGTGGCCCTTTAATGCAGGTCTTTGATTTAGGCCTGGCAAGAAGAGGAAAAAAGAAAGCCCCCTTTCCACCTGCATGTTGCTTCTCCAAATGGAATGCAGTCAACATGTGGGCACTGCTGAACTATGTCCTGGTGATGGAAAATGACACCAGGTCAAATTCAGCATTTTTCCCTGGGCCCAGAAATAGTTCCTAGAACCGGGATCTGGTGGGATCCGCCTGATTTCCAGCACTGATTTTGATCATACATTTTGATCATACAGTGCTGGTCTGGGAACCAAAAAGAGCTTTGACAAAGATGGAGTACCGGGCCCTGGCAGACCAATCCCTTGCAACTGAGTTTGGAAGGGCTTTTCCTCCTTGAAAAATTGGTAAAAATAGGCCTGTGTACCTGACTGCTTTCCAAGTATATCAATTGATTTTATCGCTAGGTCTGAAACTAACTGAATATTCCAATACCTCATGATCTGATCCAAGTGCACTGTGTCTCTGTTGCAGCATATCGCTTGTGCACCTGTACATAAACAATATGCTTGACATGAACTATCGAATGCGCAGCCGACAAATTTTTGTGTTGCTGCAGAAGTAGCACCTGTCTGATGCAGTGTGACCCCAGGAAGAAAAATGCCCTTCAAAACCCATGGTTCCAGTGAAAGAGAGCAATTTTAAATATTGCGCTTGAAAAACTTTCCGTCATTGTTATTGTGTTATTCACCAGCTCATTAGACTGTAAGCACCAGAAAATAAAGCACCATCACAATTGATGCCAACCTTCCTGGGAGCTTCTCTATACCAGTTCTAGAGGAAATGAATGTATTCTAGGTTGCCTCAGTAATTTGAGAGGTTGAACTGATATTGACCTCGTGCGTCATCATCTCCATTTGCAACAATTTCTAACAAATTGGAAATGTTAAGGGTCCAGACAATGTAGGAAGACTAGTATTCCTTGTCAATAGATTATTTCGCGTTGCACTGCACATGCCCTTCACTAGCAACGCTCCTCAGGACAGATTATTTTCCTAAAAAGGAGAACAGCAACTCAACAGAAAGTATGGTTGATCTTTATTTCAGAATGTTTTTTTTCCGTGCCCCAAAGTAGAAGACAATTTCACAATTATCTAGTGCAAAAATACAAAAGCAGGATCCCACAAACTTAATTGAAAACATCTGAACTTTCTCAATCCAGTGAATATTCTCACTGGCAGTACACATTTTATAGTTTAAGTATTCATCTATCACCCGCAGAGAAAAGAAAATGATTTGTTGTCCAAGAACCTACTACCATTTATCTGTGTGTTTCCCAGGAATTTCTGCTGACAATATTGACTTATAGTGTACAAAATCAGCTGTGAAAATTACATGAAGGAACCCGCTACAGCAGAAATATGAAGAAAATCAATATAGGAGATTGGAAGATATCAGAAGGAACTAAACATAGGACATGTGAATAAACACACCACACTACAGGAGACATGGGAACGAGCCAACTATGAAAAATATTAAAGTAAATCAAGTATGGGGATATGTATGAGAATGACACCTGGCAGATAAAGGGGAAAGAAGTACTACACACGAGAATGAAAGAACTAAAGGAGATAAGAGGATGAATCAACTTGAAGAGATGAGAAAAGGAACTAATTACAGACGATCTGGGGAGAATCTACATACAGACAATATTGGAGAAACAACTATAGGAGAAGTAGGAATAAATACAACATGGAACATACAGTGGTGGACCACCTGATTGAGATCTTGGGATGGACGAACAATAAGAGATGCAGGAAAACATCAACTACTGGCCATATGCGACATATTCAATATCAACAGAACTAATTAATCATGGAAAATGTAAAAATGAAAAACGAGACATGGTATGGATTCTACAATGGAAAACATAGGGAGGATTGCATGTTGAAGGATGTAACATGGAACCAACTACAAAAGATATGGGAAGAGATCATCTGTAGGAAATAGTAGAACAATTGAACTATGGAAGTTTTGAAAAGGAACCAGTTATTGCAGATATGAGTCATAACCATATTTAGAATATATGCAAAGTAATCATCTATGGACAAAAATTAGAACAACTGGGAGGGAAATAGGTTAAGATGTCAACTTTGGAACATATGACAGAAAACCAACTATAAGAGTTGTATAACTGGCCCAACTATAAGGGGAAATGAGGATGAGCAAAGTGTATGAGATATGTGAATACACCACTAAAGGGTTGTAAGAATCAATTAACTATGGGTGAAATGTGATGGAATCAACAAGAGACATTATGACGTACGGTCCATATATGAGGAAGGTAAGGAACTTACTCTGTGGCAAAAAGAGTACCAACCACAGGTTGTAAAGGAAGGAGGTGATTGGAGTTTGGAAAAACAGCCAACTATAGCAGACAAAGGGCCAGATGTAGCAAGCAGTTTTGCCCATTCTATGCCTATGGGAAAATGTGTTCGTACATATGGCCCAAAAAGAGTAATCAACTATGGGGGAAACAGAGACAACAAAACTGTGCAATGTATGAGAATGAAACAACTATGAAAGATATTGAGTGGAAATAACTACAGCAGAAATGGGATTGCACTACCAATGGGTGATACCCAGAAGAATCAGGTCTTGGTAATTTGGGGCGCAACCAACTATAGAGAAATCCATTTCAAGTGCTTGGGAGAAATAATCTACCTTAATGCTCAAAGAGAGAGTAATGAGCTATGGAGACATTTGACAAACTTAATCGTTGGTCGAGATAGAATGTTCCAAGCAAACATGTAGCCAGAACTGGCAGATCACCATGTGGACTCTCAAAACGGAGCCTGAGAACTATGTGTTGGTGATGCAAGTCCTCCTCAATGCTCTTCTATTCTATGGCTTCCCAGGGAAAGATTTTCCCAAGGGATTAGAGAACACCTCTAGGTCTTTCTTAAAATATACTCTGCATTCATCATGTCCATCTATCTGCACTTGCATGATTTCACCACCATGTTGGAAAGCTGTTCCACCTTGGGTTTTCGGCCCACGTAGTAGATTATTGTGAGAGGCTCCAGGTCTTGTGGAACACAGCATGGTGCGGCAGATGCATCTGGGTTCAACTTGTTGTACAGGGGGAGCACCTACAAGTAAGGAAAAAGAGAGGTGATTAATCTGATTGGGTCAATCCTAGGCAAGAACAAATAAGTCATACTCAAGCTGTACAGGTAATCCGCCCAAAGAGAGAACAAGAGATGCTTAAGCATTGAGACTGAACTCCTGTCTGATGTTATTAAGTGCCATGATGGGGTAGGTGGTCATGGTTCAAGATGATCTCCCTCCTCACTTTCTGTACATCCTACAAATATATCTACTTATACTAACACCCACATTCTTTACAGACCTGCAGTCTTCAGTAAGCAACTTCCTCCCAGGCAGCAAGCAACCACGGGTGTCCTTCTTGAAATGTCAGCAATCACCATACAAGACAGGACTGGGATGGGCGTATGTGAAACTGTACTACAGGGCCTCTCAGCTGGTTCCTATCAATGACTGTTTTTTGGTGGTAGATGGATATCCTCCAAATAGACTGGAAATTGGCTTCATTGCCAGGTATGGTTTGTTCAACCTGATTTATAGCAAGATAGTGCCTCACGCATTCCCAGTGATCACTAGACTACTATAGCTTTGCTGACATGAGGCCCTCAAACACGTCAAGTGGCATGGCCCATCCACTGCAGTGACCCGCCTTTGGCTGGGCACATTGCAAATCAGACAGCAATATTGACTAGATTCTGCCAATAGGACTTGACTAGTATCTCAAACCTTGGTGACATCTGGTGCCATGATCACATCAATTACTTTGCAGATCTGACAGAAGACTTCCTACTTCACAGAACACAATTCTTTCAATTCCTGCAGCTGAGACATGCCTTAGAAAGCTATGGTGACAAGCTAAACACAGCCCACCTCGAGTTCAGCCCTCAAGAGGCAAAACTCATCCTAGAGTCCTGTTCTATAGTCACGTATTACAATAAAATGATATATATGCATATTTCCCTTTAGACAATGGCACAGATCTTTGAGTTCCACTCCAGGCCATAACCATTGCATGTCAAACCAGAAAATCTGTCAACACTCAGGGCATCATTACTATTTCGGCAGATGGCAAAGCCTGTCTGCCAAAATTCCGGCGGGGAGGTTGCCGCCATTGTGGCTACCTCCCTGCCAGGCCCATTACAAGTTTCCCACTGGGTCAGCGGGCGGAACCTCAATTTCCGCCCACTGGCCCAGCGGGAAACGTCCTACGGCATTGTCTCTGGCTCGTAATGAAGCTGGTGGCAATGCTGTAGTGCATAGGGTGCACCAGCACCAGTTGCAATGTTCACTGTCTGCAGAGCAGACAGTGAACATTGAGATGGTTCTGGCCAGCGAGCCCCTGCACTGGTCATGCCAAGTACATGGGCAGTGCAGGGGCCTCCCTGTGGCCTCCTGCACCCCTTCTCTGCCATCCTTTTCATGACAGTATTACCGCCATGAAATCGCTGGTGGAGAAGGGAGTCGTAATCCCCAGGGCAGAGCTGCTTGCCCTGGGGATTGCAGCGCTGCCCTGGTGGAAAAGGACCACCACGACTGCCACACCGCTGGAACGACTAATCCGGGCCGTGCTGGCGGTCCGACAGCGGCACGACCACAGCAGTCATAATGTGGTGCTCGGACCACCGCATTGGCGGTGGCCCGACTGCCACCGCGAGTCTGGTGGTCAGCAGACCACCAGACTCGTAGTGAGGCCCTCAGTGGTGCAGCAAAACAATTTTATCTAAAATTACCATAGTCATATACTAGTCTTAATGATAACAACAATATATATAAAAAAAAGCCATGCAACTAAAATTATAAAAACCTAAACACCTTGATATCTGCCAAGGCTTCATTTGGTCTGGGGGCAAATAGCTGAATGCACTAGTTCATCTGGAACTGCATGATGTGACAGCTGAGCAACCCCTGTTTTTTATAAAGGATTATAACCCATTTTGTATTAATATCTTTCTGTCTTCAAATGTCCTAATAATAGCTAATTATAGTTCAAGGGAATGTGTTCTATAACTTACCCATATCACATATTCAACATCATTTGCCTTTTCTTTGCACATTACTAAGTCAACCTTGCCTCTTATTTCGGTTTTGAACTAACACTTCATTCCAGTGACCATGGTGACAGCCACCTTATATGCGTTAATTGGCATATAACGGAGCCAATCTGACTCTCACAGTTAATCCAGTGCTCCTCAAGATATGGATGGGTGATTACATCTCCTGAATTGCTCCTACTAAGACCACAAAGGAGAGACAGATACCACCTTACCCTTTTTCTCTTCATCCTGGGACAACCAGACTCCTGAGAGCAAGAGCTATGTGGTCAGACTTTCTGCTTTGGACCAAAGATCCAATTGACCACCACCCTTATCTCCTCTAAAAAGTTATCTTTGAATAGGTATGGAACCTGTAAGTTCTCCTTATCCATTAGAGACCACCAGTGGCTGTAATTGAGAATCCGGAGGTAACAAATATGGACCTACAAGAATATCGACTGCAGAATATCAGCCAAAACTATATTGTGAATGTGGGAAAACTGGGCTTATTGCAGAGGCCCCCTAACTTTTGCCCCCGTTTTTCACTTTTTGCTGGTGCTTTGCTGACTGGTGGTGCCCTGGGCACTGCTAACAAATCCCAGGGCCTTTGCTCTGTGTAAAATGAGTACGCAACTTAGGCTAATTATAATTGGCTGCATCAACCTACCTTTAAGTCCCTAGTATATGGTAGGGCACATAGGTTTCGGGACCCTAGCATAGGTGGTGCCCCCATAGGTGCACTGCTGAGGTGCCCAGTGTCATTTTGAAGGCAGGCCTGCCTTGCTGGCTGTTTTTAATTTAAAGTTACCTTCAAATTCGACTTTGGAATTAAAAGTAGTTCCAAAGTCATAAACTACCTTATTTTTGCATATACGTCACCCCTAAGGTGTGCCCTAAGTGCCTCTAGGGTTATGTGCTATGTAACTATAAGCATGGACTATATAAAAGAGGTTTTATGAGCCCTGGTGATGAAAAAATAGCCAAATTTGCTTCCCCTCACCGTAGTAAATGAGCTCCATAGTCTAACATGGGGATTCTTTATTTTTAATTATTAAAGTCTCAAAAGGAGCTAGATATGTCAAGTTTCATATCAAATAAATCCAACAATTTGCCATTGTTGAATTTAATATAACTAGATCAGTGTAGGTGTTTTAGAACCCTACCTGAAAGTTGCCAACTTCAGCACTGTAGTGCCCTTCTCTGATTGGCCAGCCTTCATGAGGTGTGAAGTGGCCTGGACTGAGGACAAAGGAAGTGCCTGGGGGAGGAGTGGTGATACAGGAATGGGGGAGAGCAGTCAAACTGGACTTCAAAGCAGGGAAGGACATTTGGAGCAGCTCAGGACGCCCAGCATTTCCTGCAAACCCAGACAACCAGGTGCCCCCTTGATTAGATTAGGAGAGGGCAAGAAAAGGGTGTGATAGGGAATTTCAGCCACAGCAGTGGGTGGACTCAGCAAGACCTAACCTCCAAAACTGAATTTCTGCCATTTTGGATTGTTAATGAATGTTGCTCTCTGGGATTGATTTTTGCCACACTTCCGAGGAAGTGGTCATCTAAGAGGGTGTGGCCTGTCTGAGATTGGAGGGTTGGCCCTCCTGCTTTCCATCCCAGGAGCAGGGATAAATATGGCAGAGTTGCACCCACACCTCAGATCCCTACCAGGAACAAAGACAAGAAGAAGAAGGACTGCCCTGCTAGACCTCTGACCTGCACTTGGACACTTCACTCTGAATGACTGCACCATCTGTACACTTGGGTTTCACCACAAAATGGACTTCGCCAGGCTTCAACTGGTTCAAGAAGGAACTCCCTGTTTACTACAGGTAGGGAATAGCTAACCAGAGTCACCTGCATCAAAACCTGAAGAAACTAAGCAGCTGACCACTGTCCAGTGGTCATTTTTGGATTTTGAAGTCCTAACCCTCAAGGAGAAACTCAGAGCTTCTGGAATCTTGGGGTGATCTCCTGAAGAACCTTCAAATACCTTCTGGAAGAAGATTCAGAAGTTTGGAGAAGATTGGAGAATTTTTGGGGAAAAAAAAGCTCCATAAAGGGACCAACCCAGCGTTGTGAGTAAAGCCATCTTACGCCGACCTCAACCCGATCTGACTTGCAGGTTTGTCTTGCTGAAAAGCTCCAGAGCCCCAAACTATCAGGATTTCATGGGGGCTCCTGGAAAGGCAATCTGGTGACGTTGACTCAAAATCAGCTTGCTGTGGAGGGTCGTCTGACGTTGGAGAGAAAAAGTTGCAAAAAAAAATACAAAGTCCGAACATTTACAGTTAACCGGGACTTCCAGGGCAGCATATCCAAGGAGGGCTCCAGGGACATCAGATCAAATTTCAGCTTTAGCCCCGACGAAGATTTCCGTCCAGAAAAATAATCTAAGTCCGAAGGTAGAATTCTTCAACAAGGTCCCCTGCAACGAGTATCCGAAGAGGGCCCCCCCAGAGGTCGGATCGGATTTGTTACTTCGTCCCGGTGAGAAACATCTTCAAGAAAAAGCCTACGTCAGAAGGTAAAACCTTAATCAAGGCCTCCTACTTGCTGTAACCAAGCAGGACTCCATCACTGCCCTGTACCTCAAGACGATGCAGGCTTCAATTTGTGAAGTGACCATTGATCTCACAATACCAGTGTCCTGCTGGAGTCCTGCCATACCTTGTGGGGGTCAGGGTACCCAGTTCCCCTGTCCTCTAATGGCTGGCGGAACATTTCTCTTTATGTTGCTGCAGGCCAATCGGACTGACGGCCAAAAAAGCCCTCTCTGCCAATTAGAATGTTCTATATAAATATGGGACATTTATCATCATTCTCTGTGAAATATGGACTACATCTTAATCACAGCTTTCAAACCAATCTGCACAGCTTTACTGCTGTTTATGCTGTAAGATTATGTGGCATGGAGGACCATGTTATATGGCAAGATAGGTTTTCATAATTAAGAGGCAAAAACCTTAAATTTTGTGGGCTATTCTCTGGGAGTATTACTTTCATCCATTTTATCTAGAATATTTTTTTGTGAAATCTGCAAATTTTGCAAATGAGACAAATTATGTGGCAACTGCAGTTAAATCCATAAATATGTGGTAAACTCTGCAGCCAAAGAAGCGCATTAATCCGCTGACCCTCACCATTGTCCATTGTACTATCAATAATCTATTAATGAAATGCAAACCTAAATATTCTGATGGCAATCTTTGCTCATTGCTAGCTGTAATTTAAAGGAAACACCTTTTTCAAGATAAATATTCCAAAATAAGCATGTAATATATAAAATACACAAGTGAAATTTACAAAGTATTAATACAGACCCTTTGGCTGCCAGTTCACAGTGCTTTGCCTGCAGTTAAGGTAAGATTTGTATCCGTATGCTCATGCTGTTCGAACTTGTATTTATGGTTCATTGTTGCAAGGTCTCTATTATGAGGTGACTGCTTTAAACAAATGCGCTCGACATGCTTTACGGACAGAGGTTCCAGTATATAAAGGTGTACACATTTGACAATTTAAGGCTACCTGTAGTGCTCCAGAACGCTCTCTGATTAGATGCAAATACTTGCAGAAGCTTGAAAGCACAATTGATAATCCTCAGCTTTCAAAATAAAATGGTCACAACAAATCACAACTAGAAGAAACGTTTCACTAAACTGTGCAATTTTAGGTGTCATTTCTTTCAGGCATCAGTGTACTAAAAAGACTTTGATACATGCTAGTAGTTCCAAAAATAGTATTTATGGAAAATCAGTGTATGCTAGTTTTGGAAAGATTGTGAGAAACTTGAAAATAAATAAGCATTGGCAATGACAATGGCAATGACAATAAGTCTGATGGTGGTTGCCAGCCTTTTGGTTTTGTCAATCTGTGTTTTGTTTTGACATGGATTTTGTAAAATGTTATTCTTTGTGGGATCTGCTGGGCCCTCGCCAATATAACAAAAACATTGGCTAAAAGCAAACATGTTTTTTGGGCTCAAAAATCACACATTGCCAAAGTAGACCACTGCAATGAAGGAAACTATTCTATGCGCCGATATGCTACTTGTGAAAAAGCAGAATGCAGTCACTCAAAGTGAAGTCAGCCATATATAAAGTTACCCTTATAAGAATTTATATATTGTTTTAATAAAAACAAAATGGCTTGGCTAATACCAGATGTGACTAGGAGGCCAATTATTAAAGAAAGTCACAAAAGTGCATTCACGGTACAAGAGATTAGCCAGAAAATTAAAATACCCCACACTTTGAACTAAAACTTTTTATGGGACCAAGTAATCAAAGCAAGTGCATCCAACCCTCCCTAGAAGATCTCCATTTTCTCTTCCAACCAAGCATCTATCTACTCATCCTTTCACCCTTACATCCATCTGCTGATATCCATTATTTTGTCTTTGCATTCTGTCATCTATTAATCCTTTCAACCATCATTTTTCCGAGAGCCTTCTCCATCCATCCACTCTATCATTCATCCATCCACCCATCCATTCACTCTGCCATCCATCAATCTGTCCACCCATCCATCCATTCTGCCATCCTCCAATCCATCCATCATATATTCATCCACGCGGCCATTTACCCATCCATCCATCCATCCATCCATTTGTTCGTCCATCTGCTATCAGTTCACTCTTCTTTTTACCCACTCATCATCCCTTTACTCTGCTATTCTTTTATCTGCCCATGCACCTTCCCTTGCATCCCTTTACTTTGCCATCCTTTTACCTGTCCATCCACCGATCCGTTCTCTCACATATCCATCCATCTACTCTGCCATCCTTTCACCTGTCCATCCACCTATCCATCCACTCATTCTTTCAATCACTAATCCATCTTTCCATTTATTCATTCACCCACTCATCCATACATTCTTTCACCCTTACTTCCATTTAATATTTCTTCCATCTTTCTCTCATCTATTAACCCATATTTTGTTCTTCATATCTCCTCCTTGCTCTTTTATTCACACTGTATTCATTTATAGCAGTATTTATCAGCTTTTGTTTGCAGAGATGCAAACAGAAGAGGCCAATAAAGAACCCCACCATCGCTGAAACAAGGGAGGGGGGTTCATAACATCCCTTCCATGGCATATAGCCTTGATGTAGTGTAGATTTACAACTTTCATGAATGTTCAGGAATTGACAGAATTAGGCCTGGAATCCGTACTCCTAGTTAATGTTTGTGGACTGCATTTTAGCTACAGCAAATATGCATGTGTATGTTTGTCATTTTGAAAATCTGCTGGGTGTTTGCAAGTTGACTTTCCAAACAACTTCTTTTTCCCCACTCTGGGTAAAGTTTTACTTCTGCTCTTGTCAAAAGTAAATTTCCAACTTTTCCCACTGTGGGAATAGATTAGAGATGATTTGGTGAAAACCCTTAAACATGCAAGGTTGTAGTGTGCACAGACCTAAAAGAGTATTCCAACCCTGGAACTATCACTCCTTATTACTTCCAGCAGAATAAAAGTTCAGATGTACATTTGGGGAAAGTTGTAAAATCAAGGCATTGCTAGAATCCAAACCCTCTTTAATATGAATCCTTGCATAATCAGAGAGGCTATCAACAGAACTCTGAAATAATGAGAACAAAGCCATAAGTTGTAACCTCACTGCATGGCACCAAAGGGACAAGTGATATTTTTACAGGACAAGTAGATTAATAAAGCATCCCACAAACAAGTATATATTTTATAAAATTCCACATCTCTAAACAGTTACCCGTGATGGATGGATGGATGGATACATTGACAAATTTACACCAAATTTGGCAATTGCTTGACATTGTCAGCAAAGTCCATCATGCTAATTTTTCTGCTGCTATGTGAAGGTGAAAAAGTTAAAGGGGTGGGGGTTTAAAAATATGCTTTTCGCATTTTTGATCCCGTGGGAATTTTTGCTTATACCTACAGCCAAACTGCTGAATGGATTTGAGCCAAACATGGCATGAATGTAGTACTTTTTCAGAAAGCGAACTTTTGTAGTAAACCCATTCAGTCGTTTTTGAGATATATGTGCTTAAAAATGTGTTGGGTGGGCTGGAAAGGGTGAGTATAGCTTTGCCCTTTAAAATTGCAAATCATTATTTTCAACACAGTCAATCATATTTTCAATTTTGTGACAATTTTGACTGGCCGTAGAAAGACTCTGAACTTTTAATCCACTATCTTGAAAATTGCAGATCAATTCCAATTTGCAATTTTTATTTTTGTGCTGTGGAAAACAATTCCACATGAGGAAACCCTTCGAGGTGCCCAACTCAGGGGGAGCCATGAGAGTTTCTCAGAAGAATGGAAATCTCGAATACTACACAAGAAAAAAAACACAGAAAGCAGTGTGTGATTATCCAATAAGCAATCTATTTTGATCCAACAAACCACCATTTTAAATGGCACATTCAATCACCATTTTTGGGATAATTTATGAATCGATTATGAATTGTGACGTTTGTGCTGTGGAAAACATCCTCCGGCCACAGGAGACAGTAATGAGTCTTTGACCCAGGGTACAAGTTGTAGGGACCTAGAGGAGTGAATAACTTAAGCCTACGAACAGCAGGTTGGATGTAGGGCCTATGCTTTGCACAGCCGAAGGCCATGCATAGTGGAGGTTGGCATCTGGAAAAGATTTGGGCGCAGGGCCATGTACCCAACCCCATTTCAGTGCACAGCAGAAGGGCATGCACTGCGGGGATTATCTGGGTGCAAGGCGGGTACAGGGCCTGGGCAAAGGGCCCAGTCTGTGGGCAGCTGTGCACCAAACCCTTGCTGGGCACCAACAGCCAGGCCAGCGGGAGATGGAAAATAAGAATACTTAAAAAAAACAGAAACCATAGCAATGGAGGGCTGGCTGTCAGAATAGAGTTGCTCGAGGGCCTAGCCACAGCCCAGGTCCTGTGCTCAACCCTTGCTGTGCACAGCCAATTGCTGTGCACTGCTAGTGTTGCTGCTTGTAGAGAGTTAGATACAACGTTTTGGGGTGCAGGGCCTTGCTACAGGCCATGCCTTGCATCCAGTCCCTGCTGCAATCGAAGGCCATGCCAGCGAGAGTTGGAAAAACAAGTGTCATGTAACCATAAAAACTCACTGAAAAGATCATAGTCAAAAACTGAGTTGTGGTACTGGCTCAAGCCTTCAAAACCCTGACACCCTCCTGCAATTCTGTGACACATTCAAGGCACACCATACCTCATGATGCCCGCCATGAACAAAACACCCATTTGCAAATTGCTCTGGAAAAAGATAATCAAGAGTTGAACGTGGCAGCTATCATGAGTTATAGTGTGCGTCATGTGCATCACAAGCTGTTAATACATTCTTAGACATGACCAACTTCCTTGATGGCCTGGTATCTCGGTATATTGTAGTCCAGGCATTCCAGCTCATAACTCAAAAGCCCCCAGAATGGAAGGGACTCATCTGTGACTACTCCCCATGAACCAGAGTGTGACTTGGGTTTCCCTGAAAGCCCTACACTTCTCAATATCACCTGGAGAAGTGTGGCACAATGGTTAGAGCGGCAGACCCTGATGCAGAGATCTGTCCCAGGACCAGGGTTCAATTCCCACCTCGTGGGTCTTGGGCTCAATTCCCTTGGACCAGATCATTCTTGCCTCAGTGCCTAATCTAATTAATGGGTCCCACTCTGTAACTCTGGGCAATAGCTTACTTAATCTCCACAACAGCCCTCACAGCGCTTGGATGCCTGGCTTCACCCTGGGGCTATCCAGGAGTGGGTGCCTCACAGCGAAAAGCCAGGAGGGGTTCCACAGCGGTATGCGTACAGTGCCTTGAGACCCTAACGGTGAGTAGTGCGCTATACAAGTGTGAAGTTTACCTGTCTACAAAAGCAGAGAGAGAACAAGGTGGGAAAGTGAAAATAGCTCCTACAAGATAGGTATAAACCCACCCTCAAAAGCATAATACTACCTAACCCTCACTCACCATGTTATATTGCGTGTCAGCACTCCAGAGATAGGGGCAGCTTCCAGCACAGAAGTTAGCTTTGTAGCCTCGTGGCTCATAAATCCACTTCCAGTTCAGATCCCTCCGGAAATCGATGTAGAGGGAGCGCAGGCAGCACCCCTGGTCTGTGCTCCTGCAAGAAGATAACAAAGATTGGTAGGTCACAAACTGTGGCGCAACATGGGTAAGCTTCTTTATATGTTCTGAGTGTAACTAGGCATGACTGCCATCAATATTGCATACTGATCAAGGCTGGGCTCGACTGCAGACAGCATCACTTCCTAAGGGAAGCTAAAAAGACCCTGAGCAGGGAGTCACTAGACATCACTGCAGACAATATCTCTAACTGTGCAGCCTTGAACGATGGTAACAAGATCCTACACTGAGTGTAGCTCGGCCTGACTACAGAGACGATGTCTTACTGAATGTAGCAAATAGACATTTTGCTGGCCGGAACTTTTTCTTTAGCTTACCTGATTGTTGACACAACACCTTACCCAATGTAACGCACCTCTGACATCGTGTCTCATCTCACTATAGATAATGTTTGTTTTTGAATCCAGGTTGGCATACCTGCTCACACATCTATCATATCAAGTGCACCTAGACCTGCCTTGAGATATTATCTTGCACCGAGTGCCGCTATATGTGAATTAAAAATAATTTCTCTTACCAGTCAGCTAGGCCTGATTATAGAAACCATGGCAATTACAAAGGGAAGCTAGACCTGTCTAGCAATATCAACTTAATGACTGGAAATAGGCCTGCTTGCTTACACAATCGCTTATTGATTGTAGCTTACTTGACAACTGACATTACCTTACTAGGTGCAGCTACGTCTCACTTCAAACACCATCCTTACCGGCTGAGACTTAGGTTTACAGCTGACCACATGCCATATTCATTAAAACTAGGCCTGCCTACTGAGTCCCATTCCTTACTTGGTGCAGGTGGGGGTCTCCACGGCGCGCTTCTTCCTCCGGTTGTTCTGCAGGGTCTCCATGCGGTTGGGCGGCAACAGCGTAAGGATCAAGTGCGGAGTCTTGGAGCTGTACTCCGGCTTCCATTTATTTTTCGGCAAGTCCTTGATAATATCAACATCAATTCCTGAAATAAAATCGCAAGGGTGATAAGCCTGCTGGTGTCAATTGTGATCTTTTGGATAGTGGAGGTAGGATAAGGGGCCGACACCTACTGTTCACTACTGCAACATCCAACAACCTTAAAGAAGAATATATCAGTTTATTCAAATTTATTTTTTCGGCCACAGACAGTAAATCTCTCCCACTGATCAACAACCTAATGAAGACCCTTATGTAATAGTCCTAGAGTTGAAACATCGTTGTCCAACACTTCCAGTGTATTAACCCCCTTCTGAGATAATCCTGTAGTATAACATTCTTTTCTAATAACTCCGGAGCAGAAACATCCTTCTCTAACAGTCTGTGAAGGGCTGGCCAACAGGATGCTTTAGAGAGGTAGTCAATTTGCGCAGGTTCAAAGTAAGTGTGCTAGTCTCCTATTATCCACTGACCACAGTACCAAAACTCTGGCTCCTGACATAACTAGAAAACATAGCCCTTCTCAGAGTCTTACTACTTATCAAAATCACAGGGTAATCAGGTAAACCACATCTCACTAACAGCACAGAAGAGAAACAAGGGGGTATCACAGAATCCTGCCCTGAGGTAGCTACAGAATAAGTGACCTTGCTCAATCCCTCTCTTTTTGCACATGAATTTAGGGTTTAGTAGCAGTAACCTGGTAAGGTTGGCATACAGAATATGATTTCCTAATATGGGGGTCTGTGTTCCTAAATTGGCCATTGAGGACGGTGTCTTTCTTATAGGGTCTATTTCGGCTGTCTTTCAAAGAATACACGGAAATTGAGTGGGCAGCATAACAAATGTAGAGCAACATGAATAGAGCTGTTTGATAGATATTTTTACTAGAAGTGTGTTATAATATTATAAATGTGTCAGTTACGTTTTGCAAAGGAGACAAACCTCAGCTTCACAAAGAGGCAAAGGTTGTCCCCTTAGCAAATGTTTGCCAGTGGGTGAACATTTTCTCAAAAAAGGTTAACAGGAGATTTTTCCTACATTTTTTCTACTTGTGGAATTTATCTGCAAAATATTAGGTCTGTGGCTTTACCACAAAAATATGTTTGGAGGATTTTTAACCCAATGTTAACAAACATCTTGTCAAGTTTTAATTAAAACAAATCACAAATATGGCAAAAGCCAAATTTGCAAATTCACATAAACCTAATCTGTACCTTGGGGTCACATTTGATTGGCATGTACAATGAAAATGTAATAACCAATTGGTTAAAAATAGAGTGAGACGGGATTGGGAAGATCTATAAGATTTACGGACAAATGTGATTGAATCCCTTTGATTGCCTTAGTTATGGCCTAGAGTGATTCTTTTGGTTCTACATAGCGAGGAAACAAGTGTGAATTGGGTAGTTGACTTGCAATTTAATGTACGCCAGCATTTCCATGAACAAAATGCAACTCCAATTCGGGCTCTCTGACTGGAAATGTGTCTTACCTCCTTGGAGTTAGATAAGAAAGCAGTACTTATGCCGCTCACATATTTGTTAGCACACACTGAACATGACGCATTGTGATTTTTGTTCTATTGTACCCAAATTTGGCTGCCAGCAAAAAGGCAGGGAACTCAGGTTTCTGAACCGGGTGTTGAATTTGAAACAAGGTGCTGAAATATGGGGACACAGTTTTTAACAAGCATTGGCGAAGCCAACAGGTCTTACCTATGCAAGAGCTACTGGCTTTGCCAATGTGTTTTAGCCCTGTTGTACATCAGCGTAGCTGCTGTTGAGCATGGCTAAGCGTTTATTGGCATTAAAGAGAGTGGCATGAAGTGGAGTGTCATAGAGTGGAGTGGAGTACAGTGGAGCAGAGTGGAGTGGCATAGAGAGTTGTGCGGTGGCTTAGAGCGGAGGGTTGTGGAGTGATGTAGAGTGGAGAGGTGTGTTGTGGAGTGTCGGGGAGTGTCATAGAGTGGAGTGTAATAGAATGTAGTGTAGTAGAGTGGCGTGGAGTAGAGTGGGATGGAGTGTCATGGAGTGGAGTGGCATTAATAGAAAGGTGTAAAGTGAAGTTGAGTTGATTAGAGTGGAGTGTTGAAGAGTAGAGTAGAATAGAGTGGAGTGGTGTGTAGAATGGCATACAGTGGAGTGGTGTACAGTGGAGTAAAGCGGAGTGGAGTGACGTACAGTGGAGTGGCACAGAGTATTGTACAGTAAGGTGGCATAGAGTAGCGTAGAATGGAGTGATGTAGAGTGTTGTGGGGTGGCCTACAGTGGAAGGAGGGTTGTGGAGTGGCGTAGAGTGGAGAGGTGTATTGTGGAATGTCATAACGTGGAGTGTCATAGAGAGGAGTGGCGTACACTACAATGGTGTACAATGGAGTGTCGTAGAGTGGAGTGTTGTAGAGTGGAGTTGACTGGAGTAAAGTGGAGCTAAGTGGAGTGGTAAAAGTGGAGTGGTGTAGATTGGTGATCAGCGGAGTGGTGTACAGTGGAGTAGAGCATAGTAGAGTGTTGTAAAGTGGAGTGGCACAGAGTGTCGTAGAGTGGGAGGGCTTAGAGGGGCATAGAGTGGAGTGATGTAGAGTGGGGTAGTATGTTGTAGAGTGGAGTAGAGTGGAGTGACAAAGTGGAGTAAAGTGGCATGGAATGGCATAGAGGTAGTTGCATAGAGTGGAGTGGCATCAGTGGATTAGTGGCCTGTAGAGTGGAAGGGAGTAGAGTGAAGGGGTATTGTGTGGCGTAGAGTGTCACAGAGTGGGGTGGTATAGAGTGGAGTAGAGTGCAGTAGAGTATCATAGAGTATAGTGCCGTGGCGTGGCATAAAGTAGACTAGAGTGTCAGAGTCAAGTGGAGTAGATTAGCGTGTCATAAAGTAGCGTGGAGAGGCATAAACTGGAGCAGCGCAGAGCGGAGTGGCAAAGAGTGTTGTAGAGTGTAGGGGCATAGAGTGTTGTAGGAGTGGCATAAAGTGGAGTATGCATGGTGTTTTAGTGCACTGCCACTTCAAAATTACAAACAAATGTGCTTTATGTGTACTTTCTTTGTTCTGATATATTCTGAAATATTTGCACAGTATATTCACAGGCATTTGAATTTTGTTATGCACTAGAAAAGAAACTGTTATATTCTAGTCTGGAGTTTTAATTACTAAATTATATGTATGTAGTTCTGTTGAGGTAATATCGTTAGACAAATATAGTTATTAGATAAATATAGTTATTAATTATTAATGTCATTGGCATCAATATGTATTATACACTGTTAGGCCTAGTTCATAATGGTATGATCTGTCCACCCCTTGTGGGAACTAAAGATGGTAGGTTCTGGAGGTGGTTGAGATCTGGAGTGTGTGATAGAATGTTGAGAAGCTGTGAGAGAAGGTGATGAAGGAGAAGGAGGAAGGCACAGAGTGAAGAAGAAACAATAAAGTCATAATTGTTATAAAGAAGATTGGAGTGGACTTTATAATACTGGTGACGAGGAGTGCGTAAGGGGGCACATCCTTCTTCACCCCTTTTCAGGTTGGTGACACTCCACCTGTCCTGTGTCCTTCTATTTAACCAAATCAGTAAAATAGATTACTCTGAAATAAGTAGTCTATATTTATATTACAAGCAACGTGAAGATTAATCTATCCCTGAATTACTTATCTGCCTTCATCATTAACGAGTAAGACATTAATAGGAACGTGTAAACATCTAACGCGTCCTGTCATCTAGTTCGTGATATGCATTTTGCGGTATTTCATACAGAAGAAGAATTGTGGTAAAACTGAGCGCAAATCAAAGCCTTACCGGTGATCGAAATTGTTAAAGAGCCAGCGGCATTAAACGCTTGTGAGTGAAGCAGCGCCGTCAAAGGAAATTCAATTGTTCAGGGCCGTAGCGAGCGGCATATAAATTGTCTTAGCGGGTCCAGACAAACGGGGTGAAGGCGAAGCGGCGCCGTGTGAGGAATTTCTGACTAGAATTCCTTTCGAACTCGAGCGCCACGGCAAAGGAAGGTGAAGCAGCGCCGTGTAAGGAATTCCAGGCATTCGGGGGCCGAAGTGAGCGGCATGCAGATTGACTCCATGTGTATTCAGAATTCACCACAAGCGACGAAGCTTCTATTTACATGAAGCTGACTAGAATTTCAATTGAACTCGAGCGATACGGCGAAGAAAGGTCAAACATAGTTTAACGACACGGGGATTCAAAAGAAGTGAACATTCTGATAAGGATTCCTGAAATTAAATCCTCCGTATGTAATTTCCTGACGAGCGTGTGCATTAAATCAATTCAACATCGCTGACAGGCACAGCAGGTGAAGTGGTGCAATTGCCTGTTAACAGTCACGCTGACAGGCACAGCTTTTCTTCAAAATCATACTTTAAGACTCTAGTTTTACATCGCTGACAGGCACAGCATTTGAAGAGAAGCCGGCTAAGTAATTACGTTGACTAGTACAGCATATCTAATGATTTGGACATTTCTTTAAAGAGTTTTCTTATACAAGTTATACATATTAACATGAATTAAAGGTAATATTGTATGCTCTGTGGTAAATTTATAGAACAATAATAGAACATTGTCAGCAGTAAGAGTGTGTTATAACCTGAACAATGGCAGCAGCGGGAATGTCACAACCAGTTCCATTTTTGAATGAGTTGGGTGAACCAAATGTACCTTGGAAAGATTGGTTCAAAATTTTTGAGTCTTACTTAATTGCAATTGGTGGGGATAAATTCAATCCCATTAGAAAACAACATATTTTACTTCATAATCTAGGAACTCATGGGAGGAAAATATAATGAGTCCCTCCCTGATCCAATCTTTCCTGAGGGACAAGCCCAGGACGAGTATGTCACTACATACTCGAAGCTAGAAAAGCAATTTGGAGACAGAATCAATGTAGTCTTAGAAAGACATAAATTATTTTCCCGTTGCCAAGGCAAGCAGGAGAGTGTAACAAGCTATATTGCGGCCTTAAGAGGTTTAAGTACGTTATGTGAGTTCGGAGAGTTAAATGATTCACTAATTAGGGATCAATTAGTTTGTTGTACTAACAACATTAAAATACAAGAGAAGCTTTTACAGAAGCAACCTGGGTTAGTAGATGCAATTGAGTTAGCCAAGTCTATTGAACACACAGCAGTTTGTCTACAGGAAATTAATTCTGCTCCCCTTGAAACACATGTAAATGAAGTGGTGGAAGAAATAAAAGAGGAGAAAATTCTAAAAATTAAAGGTAATGAGAAACAATCCCAAAGGTATAATGGGAATAAAACAAATTTCACTTGTTATAGGTGTGGCAGTAACAATCACCTTGCCAATTCCACATCCTGCCAGGCTAGATCGGCAATTTGCAGGAAATGCAATAGGAGAGGTCATTTCGCGAGGGTGTGTAAAGATAGTTCCAAGTATGGGGACAACAAAAAATCTGAAGAAATACCGCAACTAATTAAGAAAATTATTTTACAGGTAAATAGCGAGAATATAATCGACACCCAATATCCTGTATGTACAGTTGCAATTGATAATGAGAATGTAAGAATGTATGCTGACTCATGTTCTCCATTCACCATAATAGATACAAACAACTTTCACAAAATTCAAAGGAATGGCGTAATAGAGTTACAGAATCCGGATATAAGCCCAAAGGGATACAACAGAGACCCTATAATCCTGAAAGGTATGTTTAAAAGTATCATTTCCTTCAAGGATAGGTCCACGGTTGGGAAAGTATATGTGGTAGAGGAAGGTTCCAATCTTTTAGGTTGGCAACATCAAAAAGAACTGGGAATAACATTAGATCCCAATAATTCTGAACAAGTCCTGTGCATTGATAATTCTAATTTAGGAGAAGCTTTCATTCGAGAATTCCCAGATATTTTTTGTGAGCGGTTAGGATTACTAAAAAACTTTCAACATAGAATTAAACTAAAGCCCAAAAATAAGCCCACTGTGCATAAAACCAGACCAATTCCACATCTGCTTAAACAGTTAGTCAAAGAGGAATTAGGAAGGTTAGAGTCACAGGGAATTATTCAACCCATTGAATGCTCCGAATGGTTGGCCCCCATCGTGGTGGCCAAGAAAAATAACAAAAATGAAATTAGAACTTGTGTGGATTTAAGAGACCTAAACAAAAATATCTGGGTTGAGAGGCATCCTCTTCCAAGAATACACGAAATAATGAGCACTATGGGGGAAGCTTCATACTTCTCTGTGTTGGATCTCTCGAGTGCATACCATCAAGTGGAATTGCACCCGGAATCTAAATGGCTCACAGCATTCACCACCCCTTTTGCATCCTACATGTTCAATAGGATGCCTTTCGGGCTAGCGTCAGCTGCAGCTGTTTTCCAAAAAATTATGCAGAACATTTTGGGCAACGTGTCCAATACCCTTTTCTTCCAAGATGATGTACTTATATATGGAGCGACGGAAATGGAACATGACAAAATACTTAGGGTTGTCCTAGGAAAATTAAAAGCAGCAGGGCTCACACTAAAGAAAGAAAAGTGTAGGCTGAAAGTAAATTCAGTAGAATACTTAGGGCATGTTATATCAAAAGATGGCTTTAAACCCAAAATTTCCCTTGTTGATGCAATTGTGAATGCCAGTGCACCAAAAAGCAAAGACGAACTAAGGTCCTTCCTGGGCCTTGCCGAGTTTATGGCAAAATATGTAAAAAAATTCTCAACAGTATCTGCGAGTCTTAGAGAGCTGCTGAAAAACAAAGCTCCTTATGTTTGGAACGAAGTCCAGGACGAGGCTTTTAAGAATATCAAATCAGCCATTGTGAATGCTCCATACTTATGCAATTTTGACCACTGTAGGAAAATGTTCCTTACAACTGATGCCAGCAAATTAGGTTTGGGGGCCACCTTATCGCAGATTATTGACGGAGAGGAATCATCCTGTTGGTATGCAGACTTCCACTCCTCATCACTAATGGATGGTAAGTCAACTGCTAGAATAGGGTACTCTATAGTATCAACATTTTCTACACAGTCCATTGGGCTTCTTGAGAGGAAATCAGCTGCACAGTTCTTGTACCCTGGTAGATATTCTACCGTGAAACAGAAATTCTCCAAGGCTAGAATCCATCTGGCTATCCGGGGTGTGCTATTATTAAACCCCTTGGTAGAAAATACGTATACTAATGGCTTATGGTCAGTGCGTAACGTGAATTGAGTGCCCCACAGTAAAAATTTAAAGTGTTTCACTGCCCAGAAACATGCGAGAGTCTCCCGGTAATCGAAAGGGAGACACTCGCATGTTTCTGGGCAGTGAAACACTTTAAATTTTTACTGTGGGGCACTCAATTCACGTTACGCACTGACCATAAGCCATTAGTATACGTATTTTCTACCAAGGGGTTTAATAATAGCACACCCCGGATAGCCAGATGGATTCTAGCCTTGGAGAATTTCTGTTTCACGGTAGAATATCTACCAGGGTACAAGAACTGTGCAGCTGATTTCCTCTCAAGAAGCCCAATGGACTGTGTAGAAAATTTTGATACTATAGAGTACCCTATTCTAGCAGTTGACTTACCATCCATTAGTGATGAGGAGTGGAAGTCTGCATACCAACAGGATGATTCTTTGGCACTGTTAAGGGTGAAAGCGAGAGAGGGATGGCCTGAGATGAGAAAAGACTTAGAGGACATCATCAAAGACTATTGGGAGGTAAGATGGGAAATTAATGAGAAAGATAACTATATGCTTAGGAATGACAAAATTATACCTCCTCGGAATCTTAGACAAAAAATAGTAAAACTAGCTCACGAAGGTCATCTAGGAAGAAGTCTTACTAAAGCCCGAGTAAGAGAAAGATTTTGGTTTCCTAGTATGGATTCCACAATTGAGAACGAAGTTAAAGAATGCTCCTTTTGTGCTCTAAGCGACAAGTCCAAGTTCATTCGCAAGACACCCATTTCCCCGGTACAGGTTCCTGTCAAGCCATGGTCTAAATTAGCATTAGACATTATTGGGCCTCTTAATTACACTGGTCTGTCTACAACATTTTTAATTGTACTTATAGACTATCATTCACACTGGATCACAACCAAATTAGTTAACGTAATTACTACTGAATCAGTCATCAACTTCCTGAAAAATGTTTTTAGCTTAGAAGAATCCCAGAAGTTCTTATAACAGATAATGGGGTCCAATTAACTTCAAGCCCAATGAAACAGTTCCTGGATTCTATTGGGGTAAAACATTACACCACAGCTTTATATTGTCCCAGAGCCAACGGCTTAGCAGAACGAGCTAATAGAATGATTAAAGAATGTATCCAGTTAGCAAGTATTAACAGATTGAACATTGAAAATACCGTTAGAGAAATGTTATGGGCCTATCACACCACTCCCAACTCTATAACGAAAATATCACCCTTTTCAGCATTACGAGGCAGAGTACCATGTACCAAATTCTATCCCTCATGGTTGGGTGGGGGAGTACGGTGCAAAAATACATCTCCAGGTGCTAAGACAAATATAGAAGTAAACCAGGAAATGTATAAAGAAAGGTATAATACCAAATTAGGGGTTAAAAAACAATACTGGATGGTGGGGGATAAAGTTATGATCAGGAAACCAGCTGGTTACTCGAGAAGGGGAATGGGAGAGACCAAGTTCGTGGGACCATTTTGCATTAAAGCAGTAAAGAAGAATGTTGTTATTTTAGAAAATGGACAATGCTGGAGCATGGACAGGGTTGCAAGATATGTACCAATCACTACCAAGACTGCAGATGAAATTCCAACGGGGAAGGAACCAATGCAGTCAATAATTCGGAGTAGCGGACTGAGAGCACCTAGTTGCCGAGCGACCAAACCTCCCGCATGGAGTAAGGATTATATTTGAATCCAACTATTATGCAAAACTTCATGTTTTTGGAACTGACTCAATTTCAAAGGTCTGGAACTGTTATGATGTAGATTCAATTAATCACTTTTAATGTAAAACCTTCCCTTTGTATTTTTGGTTATATTATTGTGTGGGGAAGATGTGTTATATTCTAGTCTGGAGTTTTAATTACTAAATTATATGTATGTAGTTCTGTTGAGGTAATATCGTTAGACAAATATAGTTATTAGATAAATATAGTTATTAATTATTAATGTCATTGGCATCAATATGTATTATACACTGTTAGGCCTAGTTCATAATGGTATGATCTGTCCAACCCTTGTGGGAACTAAAGATGGTAGGTTCTGGAGGTGGTTGAGATCTGGAGTGTGTGATAGAATGTTGAGAAGCTGTGAGAGAAGGTGATGAAGGAGAAGGAGGAAGTCACAGAGTGAAGAAGAAACAATAAAGTCATAATTGTTATAAAGAAGATTGGAGTGGACTTTATAATAAAAACCTTTCCTTCCACACCTTCAGATTGTCACATAAATCAGTCTCAAGTCGGAAAAAAATGTAAACACCAAGCTCCCTCGGAAGACAAAGCCTGACATTTGACCTATGTGTTTGAATGCACAGCAAATGTGACAAGTTAACAAAATGTATAGGCATGTTTACAGAAAGCAAGCACTCATGCAAGAATAAAGTAAACACGCTGTGCTACACGGGAGGGGCTCACATAAGCTGGACAACCTAAGTGAAATAAAGCTAGCAAATAGAAAGTAAGAAACTGTGAGTTAGAAAACACAAAGCTAATGGTAAGCGATGGGAGGAATGCATTCACAGGGAAGCTTTCAGAATGTCCCTAAGAAGTCTTAAGCAAACCAAACAGCTGCGCTGTCAGGTAGGCTTCCACCAAGAAATGACGTTTTAGCACCCAGGAGAATTTCTAAAAAGTGGAACATTTATATGGGATGGCTGTCGGGTCTCTCCCACATCTATGCATAAAAACCCAGCTGTATTCATGTCAGGGAAGCGAAAAGACATTACCTTCCAGAGCAACAAGAAGCCTGGAGGCACGGATTTCAGATTGTGCCACAGGCCAGTGCTACAAATCCTTGGACCTAGATCTGGGCTCGTTAAATTAAAAGAAGATGCGAAGTATGTACATGTAGCCTTGGCACCAGGCAACGTATTGTAGTTGTGCCAAGGACACAGGAATAAACACATCTCGGCGGTGGAAATTTATATTGTATGGCGCCACAAATCAAGCGGGCGAGAGTGTTGAAAAGATGCTGAAGGGCACAGAGAGATTCGTCTGTCAGTGATTAGGGCTGTAAATATTTGGCGAGGCGACATCAACTTGCTGGGAAATCATGTACTGTGTCTAACTGTTCCCACGAGAACGGTCATTTTAGTGGCCTCGATTTACAGGGGTGATATACACTGTTAATATGGAGAGTGCATCGGTTCCAGTCAAGTGTGTTTCATTTTGTAAACCTCGGTTTTAACATTGTTTAATACGTTTAATAAAGATGAGACCTGAAACTTGCATCCACGCCCATCTTCTTCTTTATCGAGTAACTCACGTTTCTGACACCGACACCAAGCAAAGCCTTGATCACCCTTATAACATGGATCCGGTCACCCTTCATGGAGTAGCATTCACAAAGCAATCACACCTACCTATAACATTCACAAAGCAATGAGATCATTCTCCAACGTTCACAAGGCAAAACATCTTTCAGTCATATTCACATCCCTAGGTGACATTCACAGAACAGTAACATTACTGTGTAAAATTCACAGAGCATTAACATTCCTCTGTAACATTCACAAAGCAATAACACCGATCTGTAACGTCCACAGGGCGGTAACATCCTTCTGTAACATTCACAGAGCATTAACATTCTTCTGTAACATTCAGAGCATCAACATCCTTCTGGAACATTCACAGAGCATTAACATTCTTCTGTAACATTCACAGTGCATTAACATCCTTCTGTAACATTCACAAAGCAATAACACCCTTCTGTAACATTCACAGAGTACTAACATTCTTCTGTAACATTCACAGGAAGTAAGGTAAACGTTCTTCTTTAACATTCACAGAGCAGTTACATTGCTGTGTAACAGTCACAGAACATTAACATTCCTCTGTAACATTCACAGAGCAATAACATCCTTCTGTAACATTCACAGGACAGTAACATCCTTCTGTAACATCCACAGGTCTATAACATCCTTCTGTAATATTCACAAGCCAATAACATCCTTCTGTAATATTCACAATAAGAGGGTTAACATAGCATTAGCATCCTTCTGTAACCTTGATAAAGCAGTACCATCCTTGCTTAACATGTATATAGCAGTCACTTCCCCTAATACATTTACAAACTAGTAACAACTTCTGTGATCTTCAGAGAGAAGTGACATTCTCCTTTAAATGCCCGAGATCTCAAGCATCCCTATGCGTGTCTCATCATTTTCGGTGTCCCTTACCCACAAAGCGTACTTCAAGTTCCTCGCTCCTGTTGGGGACTATGCTGTTTTCGGTTGGTATGTACGAACAGCAGGGACAGTGCACTCCAATTTTGAGACCCAAGTTTCTATCTGAGGAGAAAGAGCATCCTCTCATGAGCATCTGTCAACTTGTGGTAAACAACCATTTAACTGGAAGTAAGAGTGAACTCACAAAAGCTGCACCACGTGATACAACAAGAGTACCACAGGTCAACCATGCTTAATGTTCAAAGACCCATTCTTGAAGAAAGTCACACACCACACACTAGCCACTCATTGAATCTGCAATGAAATGACACAAACATCAATTGAGTTGAGAAATTAATTCTACCAGGACAAAGGAAAAAAGGTAAAATAAGAGATTATTGGTACAACAGTTTACGTACTCTCACAATCAGTGCTATAACCACATCTACATGAGTGTTGAGAAAAAATAGAAAAAATAATAAAGTATACAATTGGATAGCTAGGAGAAATATCTCGTATTAGTAACCACAAATGAACACATGCAGCTGGCACAGCAAGACACAAACAGAAATCATAGCAATACAGATAGTGATAATACAAATGTATACAAACTAAATGCAAATGCAGCAGAGAATACAAATTTCATACCACACACACCTGCCAATACAATGGGTGCAACTATTGACATAACCAGCAGCACACCTCCCCTGAGCTGTTTCTCCTCACAGCACCATCCATCATGCACAGACCAGCAGAATATGTAAGGTAGCCACCGGTTCAAGACATTTTCCACCATGTTGACATCAGTGTTTGTTGCACTGCCATAATCTTTAGAACTAATTAGTCAAGGGGGAGAGAAAAGATATACAGAGGTTTGCCCTCTTTTCTATGTCTGCAGAAAAATATATTGGGGAGATGAACTCCTGGACATGGCCGCAGTAGCTCACTTCACCAACCACCCACTCCAGTGCCTTCCATTCCCATATCAAGGTATTGACTGCTCACACATTACTGGATATTTGGATCATTTAGGAGCACCAGCAGGGTCACAGCTGCAATCTTACAAGGAAGGAAGCCAACCCCGGTGCTTGCACCAAGAATTGACATGTATCATCGGTTGATGGCAGCAAGACAGGCAAAGCATGGCGCAGCAGTTCTTTGACTTTGCCTATTTCCCTTTGTGCTTGGAGCGATCAATTGCACACACGCAGCACTTCAACCATGGCACACCACTATTGCCATCAAAACCCATGCAAATGCATTAATTTGTAAGATTTCTGGGATGACAAGGGCCGCTTCAAACGTCCATGCCAACTTCACATGTTTGTCACCTTTCCGGGTGCAACACATAACAACTTCATCTTCCATCAGTCAGTAATTCCATGTCAGCGTACTCCCTGGAATTAAGTAGACATCTGGATGCCTTGTGAGTACAGCAAACACACTTCTGTGTTGGCTCAGGACATGGCATTACAGACCTGGCACACATCACAATATTCTTATATACATAACTAATTGTCCATGTTATGAATGTATGGATTGGTCAAATGTAAAGAAATATGAATGAAGAGGAACTGTAATCCATTTAAATATGTCTAATTTTGAAGGTGAAACTGAGTTTGGCCTCTGTCCCCATCTCCTCATCCCATACTAAAGTCCAACCACAGTGCTTCAACAGCCGCATGGCAGGATAACAGAACATACATGCTGCCCTAAGGCATCATAGGCCACTGAGACACTATTATCTGTCTCTGCATGAATGAAAAAACAATTGTGCCCATGTGAATACCAATAAAAATGGCTAAAAAGGTGCCAATTCCCACTTTTGTGATACACTGTGGGAAATCAGTGTGATAAGCTTGTGTAATATCCTCCTTTCCCATTTTACATGTGAGGAACATTACACCTACTGTGCGTTAGATGCCTACATATATTAGGTGTACAATTGTGAACTACATGTGTACGCACGTATGGCATCCTTAGGGATTGTCCTGATCTGTAGACTTAGTTCACCTGTGATAAGAGGACAGTTGAGACATCCTCCAATGAGCTTCGTGGGTGTGCAATTCTTCTAAGGCAGGAGGGCTCAGTATTGTGCACAAAGTATGGGAGCCAGTTTGTGTGAGGCTTCATGTTTGCGATGCAAACACTATGCTAGGAACAAGTGTAGAGCCAGAACAGAATACAAGTCCACAGGGCTCTCACCAAGCCTGCAATGGTGGCAACCACCTTTGCATCTTGGGGTATAAGTTTCATGTGCCTCAGAACGTCCTTTGCTAGGCAGTCAAGCTACTTGGATGCTGCAGCCAGATTCATATTGCCAGATTTGGAATACAAATGCTACGCCAGGAGATATCAAAGAATTTCCTATTCAGAAGAGCATTCTGGGATAGTACTGCATATAAGGATTTTGACTTTGATATTTGAACACTAGTTTCTGGAGTCCTGTTTTTCCAAAAGATATGAACTCTAATCTGCACTATTATTTCAATGAGAAGAACAAGAAAGATCCTCATATGTACCAACTTGTTTATGTTAAGTCACACCATGGTATTAAGGTATGAACATGGTGGGGAACTGGTTACTTGTTGTAAAAGGAAGATTAATACTAATGTGTATTCCTTGTGTTACAGCTGATTAATCTGTTACAGTAAGATTCATTCTGAGCAGAGAGTTGTATTACAAATCACTGAAGGTAGTTACTGACATAGAAACAAGTACTTTAGTTCAATAATTCTCTTGCATTAAGGGTATGGGTTGAATTTACATTTCAGCTCTAAGAATTCTCAGAGCTTCAAACTCCCATAGTGAGAAATACAGAAATGTGATCACAAGGTATGTCATCTGTCATATTAGGGTTAGTGAATGGGGACTTAAAAGATGAAAATGAATTATCTTTCATTTTAGATGCCAACGCTTCTAAGGAGCAGGTTAAGCCTAGCTGTAAGAACAGGCGGAGTGACAATACTCATGGTCTCAGTTTCTCTCTCTCTCTTGTCCCACTCCCCTTTTTCAGTGTTTCCTGCTGACCTGCATAGTACCCTCCGCATGAATATCAATTGATTCAGGAAAGTGCGCTTCAGTTGGTTCCATATTGCCAAGATTCAACACATTGAATTCTATTGATCACCTTCTCTATCTGTCACTTTCTTGCCTAATTTAAATCCTACAGTACAACCCATCAGTGGCTCTGACATTGACCGGCATTTTCTCAATTGAGAGGAGATCATCCAATCCCTCCTCATACACAATAAAGGAACACAGTTATAAGAGACAACACATCACCTTAAGAACGGAGTATATATTGTTATTGATGCAATTTAATCAACAATACAACTCAGGGACTCGGGCAAGCTGTGCTTGTGAGAAGAAAAGTGCTCATGCCGATGGAAAGTGCTTACGACAATATTTAAGAGAGTAAAAAAAAGTAATAGCATTTCTTTCTTATAGTTTCTCAGGCCCAGCGGTAAAGTCTCTAATAAGCAATCTGAAGATGGGCAGTTGAAGCAATCTTTCCTCTTATTTCCCCATACAATTGTATAGTGCAGGCCTAATGTATATTCTGTGAACATTGCGACACGTTATAAGAGTGTTTGTGACTTAATAATTTAGTCTGGTTTTCCTCAGGACAAAGAAAAGGAGACACCACAATCTTCATGCGTTCTTCTCAGCCTGATTAAATCTTCAGTGTCCCGTAGTAGCCACTTACTAGCCTTGAGTGGCTTCCAAAAATAGCGTACCTCATCAATCTGTTAAGTGCAAACAAACATGTTTGCGTGGGGAAATATTTCAAAGTTCACAGAGACATGTGTACCCACTTTTCGTTCATCCTGAAAAATCTCCTGAGGTCATCAAAGGTGCCCCAATAATCTTGCACTGAAAATACGCAGTGTGGGCCAAGTCGTATAAGCCCTCTCATGGCCCTGGAGTCGTCTCTCCTGAGAACGTATTTTCAGTGAGATCTTGAAAGGCGTTGATGCAGAATATTGAGTTGCATATTCATGGCAGGTCAGGTTATCCATTAAACTCCAGGACCCTATGTGCTCCATCTCTGAGATGTAGTCTGAAATGCACATGTAGTAGAATAATGTGTAACCTAGAAGTGATTATCATGCACTATCACTGTATCAGATCCATCAGCTGTTGATATACACAACTTTACTGACAGGTTGTTTTTCTCTCTTATTCTCCACAGCGGGCGGCACAAGATAGGGACACGCCAACTGGACCAAGGGCACGTTCATCATCATGGCGGGCATCCACCACCAGCACTGCCACAGAGGAGGGTGCTCTGCAAGAGATACAATATTACCCCAGACAAGCACAAGAATACCTACAGATACCACTGGGAGGCAGGCACAGAAAAGGGAGAGGTGGTGAACCCGGATACTACCACAGATAAGATGCATAGGGAAGAATAGAGTCTCCATGTCTAGGAATGCCAATGGTGTTCGAGGATTGACGCTGTCTCATCTACTCTCACTAGCACTATCTGCCCAGGGGGAGATCAGCAGCCGAGGACTTCATTGTGCCTGTGTCCTTTTGTAACACACCCTCCCAAGCCCAACTCTGTCTTTCCAGAGATAGCCAGGGAGTAGGTGTGGGTGATGATAGGAGGCAGCAGGCAGTACCGCAGCCAATAGAAAGTCCAAGAAGCTCCCTTCCCTTACCTTTTGTCCTCCTGTATTACAACCATGCTGCCAGACCCCACAAGGGGCTGTGGGGCAAGCAGCAGCTACAGGGCCTCAGCAGTGTGGCTGGGGTTACTGGGGTCTTATGTCCCTGGTAACATCCTACCAAAACTCTCAAAATTGGACCACGTACAACCGATTCAGCACTTAATTCTCAGTGGTAGCAGTGACGAGCAGTCACATTCTTCTCAGAGAGATAGTGTGGGTGCGCAAATGCAGCACTAGGCAATCACCGAGCAGTGTAATAACTAAATGTCCAACATGGTGCTTTACGTTGGTGAAAGAAAAAGTACTTTAACGTACACAATTAAAACCTAATACTTCACAGCACATAAAACAGTTGCAGTTCTCATACTAGTGCTTAGGCTGCTATGCCTTGTATTTGGCACCCCCTTACTCTTCTGGGTGTCTCTCCCATTGGTAGGTCTGTGTAGGTCTTATCCTGAGGCTTGAATGTCCCTTGGGTTAGGTGTAGATTACCCCAGTGTTCAGTTCTAGTGCTTAGTTCTCACGTGTCTGCCCTTCTACAGTCTCACCAAAACACGGCCCTCACAGTCCGATTTCCAGCATCAGCTGGTGGCTCATTGTACACATCTTGCTTAAACCTAGTTTCTGGATGGAGGCACGCTGGCTGACTGCTTGACATGCAGCCTGGGAGAGAGCGGCACACAGCAGAAGTGGAGCCACATCCAACATCCTCGCAGCTAGACAGTGACTCTGGCTACTTTGAAGCCTCTTCTGGGTCACCAGTAAGGTGCAGTAGATAGTCCGCCAAGGTCACAGTGGCACGAGGGAAGATGCTGCGTGGTCTGGGTCGCAGTGACATAGCTCACCTCGGGCCCAGACTTGGATGGCAGTCACAGAGATCACCTTGCTACAACATCTGGATGGTGGCGTACTCCACTTCGGACACAATCTTTTTGGCAGCACACTCTGCCTCAAGCACATGCTTCCTGATGGCAGTGACGATAACCATGGACTGCATTTCACTCCTGGAACCATTTGTAGAGTGCCTACAGCCCACAAGCCTGGTGACATACAAATAATTTTGCCCAGTCTTCCTTCAACCGGCGGACCCACAAAGCACTGGTAGTCAAGCTTCTCCGGCGCTTCTGGTGAGTCACACTACTGCAGGTTTGGCAAACTCCTTTGCTCTCTCAGCAACAGGCTGACTTGAAGGCTCTTTACTCGGGAGACTCTGCTTTTTCTAACAAGATCAGACTCCAGGTGGTGAACCATTACCTCCAGGAAGTTGGCTGTCCACCAGTTCTGGTTGCACAGCAGACCTCTGAGTACTCAGTGGAGCATGGCCATCCTTGGCAAAAGAAAATTTGAAACTGGAATAACAAGTGAGTCAGTGGCTCCACTTTTATACAGGTTAAGATGACCGGCATGTGAATTCTCTGTCTGCACTTTCAGTAACCGGTTTGGGTAATTTCCCCTTTCACCTGTCCTAACAAGGCTGTTCTCCAGACACAACATGGTTGCAGAGTGATGCTCATCACTGCAGCATAGGCTCCAGCCTAGAGTACCCACAATAAGGACACAAAGGGGTGGGAGATTTCTGCAGCTAATTCATCTGACACTGATCAGGAAACAGTTAAAAGGCTGGCCTCTATTAAATAATCATTTTCACTTTGAACAACAGGAACTACAGTCCCACCCTTCACCATCTACCAAATGGCAGTAATACGGGAAGACTAATCAGAGGCTCCTAAAAGATCCCTGTCTTGACTTTGCGTTCTACGGTGTCCAGGTTTCCTCCCTCCACCTTTAGGAAGTCAGCAATACACTTCAATTTTCTAGGAACACTCCCCCCCTCCATCCTAAGCATAGGAAGGGGACAGGTATTTCTTAAATTGAACCTTTAGGACTCCATTACTCTGGCTCACTCATACACACACTGCATGCACCGCGATTGGGGTGTTACCACAAGGATCTGGGTTAGTACTTAGACGTAGAACTTTACAGGAGTGGGCCAGGAGGCCTCCACTCCAATGACACAGATAAACAGGTCTGGTTGGGCACAACTGCTGATTCACAAAACATGGGGGGTTATTCTAACTTTGGAGGAGTGTTAATCCATCCCAAAAGTGACGGTAAAGTGACGGATATACCACCAGCCGTATTACGAGTTCCATAGGATATAATGGACTCGTAATACGGCTGGTGGTAAATCCGTCACTTTTCCGTCACTTTTGGGACGGATTAACACCTCCTCCAAAGTTAGAATAACCCCCATGGTATGCTGCCACCACTGCTGTACTTGTTAGATCCATGACAAGGATGGCAGTCTTGGTGAGCACCTTCAGGTCAGAGGACCTCTCTCATTTCAGGGGGACAAACTAGGCCTTAGTGCACCCAATAGACTAGCCTGTGGCTGGGGCCAAAATCAAAAAGCAAGATAACAGATACAAGCAGTCTAGCACTTAGAGCAGGGTAACACAACTGTACACCTTGCATGGGGCATTCCAACCCCAATACATGCTCTCTACCAGACACACTTCCTTTCCAAACTGGTACATTTCTTAACCTAATCCATTACACTTACCGTGCCCCTATTTCTGTATCTCATCCCTCTCCAGAAGTATCAGAGCCAACCCGCCCCTATTTGACATACCAATGCAACAAGATGTGGTGCAGGTCACAATTCCATCTATCCATGAGGATGAGGCAAGAAATGTATTCCCAAATCCAGTCACAGAATCACCATCTCAAGTTGGATGTTTGGCTTTGGAAGTTGTTTAAAATTTGTTGCAATCAGAAAAACCCCATCAAATGGCAGTTCACCCACCCCACAAACTTGCAATTCACCCACCTTACTGATAGGCAGGGCCATTGGAACTATTTGTCAGGAGAGGGCCAAATTATGCAACAGGGTTGAGTAAATTATGCAGCAAGAAAAAGCAAATTATGCAGCATAATGCAGCACATTTTTTAATTGTATTACTTTATTATTTCGTAATTGTTAAACTTGGTAATGACGTCTGTACATTGATTGCACAACATTAGTACCAGTTTAACACCGAAATATAGCAATAAGTAATAGAAAGGTGACCAGTCCAATTTTGCAAAGGGCCTTCAACCATGCTGCAACACGTGTCGCTGCAGTTTAGTAACTTTTGAATCGTTTGAGTTAGAAGCAATTTTTTTATACGGTCAAATTATGAATTATATGGCAAATGCAGCATATCTATAATCATGCGAAAATCCCAGCGACGCCACAATCGCATAATTCCAGTGGGCCAGCTTATTGGTGGGAAACTGCAAGGTTCCTACTGGTGGAACCTTACCTGGCTCCACCAGTGACCCAGAGGCCCAGCCACCACAGGGCCACTAGATCATTGTGACTTTCACAAGTCCCTTATTCAAGTTGGGCCGATTGTCACTAAATTACACTGGATAGACCTACATTTCCTTGCCCAGGAAACAAAGCAATTACCATGCTACGCAAGGACTTTGATGTGGTGCTGGCGACACGTTTGTTTAGACCTTTTTGATATTAATGCTTTGTTTTTCCAAAACAAGCTTACAAAGCAGGAGTTTGTTTCACAAAAACGAACAAGTATGGTTCTGCCATGGATGGAGTTTACGTACCCTGTCATTGTGTTAACTTTCCCAGCCCAGGTTCAACCAACACATATGGTGGACCTCAACTGGTAAAATCAGTGGGGTATCTGCCCAAAATATGGTGGGGCTGCCACCAGTGTTACCTAAAAGAGGTGTGTAGAATGGGCCGTCAGGTGAAGGGTTCAAGGCAGTAGAGCTAGCTGAGGCTCTGCTGTTATAAAGCAATAGTTCACTCAACTCAAAATGAGGCAGGGGCACCCACAATTTATGGTGGAGCTCTCAATCTGCCAAACTCTAAATGAGGCTTAAAGACTCCACTGTGTCGAGCTCTGAGCTTCATATCAAGTACCTGGTACTCAATAATGTGCCAGTTCCTTCTGAAACCACTGCTACAACACCAAAAGGTTTCACGCCACATTCAGAAACTGCTTATTACCTCTGACACTCAGATTTTGATCTCTGGTGCAAACGTGTGCTACTATAGGGAAAACACAAGAACGGTGGTGCAATCCCCCTCTCACTGAACCTGACAACCATTTCTGATTAAATGAATCTGTTTCACAAGTCGTAACTGTGATGCAAACCCAGAGGACAAGATTGTCAGCACATTGCTGTGGGCTCATCCCTTTTCTTGCGAGCCCTGAAAAAAGCACAGTGGTGTTAAGCTCAGCTCTCACTCTGATCAAGCTACCTCGCTTTCATTTTCCCAGGGTCCCCTTCTCTTGCTGCAGTCACATTGTAGCATCGGGCCTGACTTCCCCTCTGGGTCTGCACATCACAGCCCTGGGAAGCCTTGAGCATTCACCACAAAGACGTGAGATGTTATTTCTCAAGCACCATCTGTTTATGACACAGCACAGGCTGCACATCATCCCAGGATTCTGACTAGTACTGGGCCCAAAGGTATCATGGTGGCACTAAGAAGACAGATTGGGAGGGCAAAATCACTTCAGGGTTTCTGGCTATTTACTGTTTGAGACACTGAAAAATTGTATCAATTTTTAGTAAGTCTAACATTTGACCAATAATACCGACTTGAGCAGTGTATTGTGTGTAAATTTGGAACTATCTGGTGTTTTCACCTACAGCTGTTGACTTTGGAACTAGAGAACCAGGTCCGACTCTCAGCGTTCACTCAACATCCTGTGATTTTGGGCAAATCACTTAGGGCCAAATATACGACCCTCAGTGTATGTGAACCGCAATCAGCATTTTTTGCAACTTGCAAATTGTGAGTTTGAAAACACTGATGTACAACAGTGTCTGAGACACTGTTTACGATTCCCAAAAGGGTCGCAAAGGACATGCTTCATTAATATTCATGAGGCAGGTCGCATTTTGTGACCAATTGGGAATAGGTGGCACTCACAGGGATGGTAGCCTGCTGGGATCAGCAGACCACCATGTCTGTGACTGCTTTTTAAATAAAGTAGTTTTTTTTTCCTTAAAGGAATACGGGATGCATTTAAAAAATAAAAATGAAACGTTTTCATTTTTTTTTAGAGTGGGCATTAGTCTGTAGGACAACTAACTGCCTTCTCTGAAAAAAATGTGGTGCCCCCATTAACAAAGGGGACACCAACCCGTTTGCGAATGGGTTATCACCTCCTTCAAGGAGTCAGTAAATTATAAATGTTTTGTGACTGCATTCCTGGTCACAAAACATTCATACATACCAGTGCGACTCGCTATTAGGAAGGGAAGCCCTTTACTCACCCCATACCGAATCACAAAAGTAACATGCGAGTCACTAACAAGTTACCAACTCGTATTTTGCCTTAGGTACATGACAAAATGCATTTTAACTGTTGCAAACGGCCCAATGGGCTATTTACGACCAGTAAAATGCATTGTACATCTGGCCCCTAATAATAAATGTGTCCTTCCATAATGTAACTGGTACTCGTGTAAAGAGCTCCAGTGCCTTCAGGTCCAGTTTGCACTATATAAAACTGCCTTCGGGGCACTTCACTTTACACACCTGTTGCTTTATTTTATTAATAGTTTTTCTTTTGGTTTGTTTTTTACACGTCGCTTTGAACCCGACGTTGTTACATAATGTGTCAAAAAACAGTGATGTTCCCTACTGAAATTACATCAAGTTACAACTGACAAAATATGTACATGGAAAAATACCATGATTATTGGTTTTACAGCCTGGAATGAGGGGAAATGGGAAGCATCACCACATTATCTCCCATTCTGCCCTGTGGTGCTCCTAATGGGTACAGCATTGCAGCATTAGGCTCAAACTACACCCAGTGGTATTGGTCTTTCCTGGAGCAGTAGTACCACAAACACATCTCCGTCAGATCTGAATGAGACAGCTAAGCACTTTGGGTAATGCTTTTTCTAAAGGACACTCTGTTTTCAGTCACGGCTCGCTGTGTTAGAGGGTGTGGCGCGGTTAAGGGGGTAAAAAGGGGGTTTGCGGGGGGATATTAATAAAAAAAATGTTAAAGAAAATTAACTTACCTGAAAGTTGGGTGCGCCATGCTGCGTCCCGCTCCTCTGCTGGCAGACACAGGCTCCCAGCCTGCCCTGCGGCCAATCCTGACACTGCTCAAAGCAGCATCAGGATTGGCTGGGAGTGCCCAGCCAGGGGGCGTTCCCAGGCAGACTGGAAGCCTGTGCAGGCTCTCTCCAGCTCAGCAACTGTGGAGAGAGCCCTGTGCGCATGTGTGTTTGGCCGGCCCAAGACGGCCGGCCAAACTCACATGCGCTCTGAGGGGGAGTGCTCAGCAGTCCCCCTCACACTGGTCACCCCCGTGGCCCCACCCCTTTACAAGAAAATGATAATAAACACTGTTTATTATTGTTTCCTTATATGAGTTTTGCAGCTGCCGCTGCTGGTGGGCTGAGGGGGGGGCGATGCTCCTCTGCCCTCATAGACGGGCTACCCCTGTCTGTTTACTCTGCAGATTATTGGAGAAAGGTCTCCATACAATCTGGCATCATTGAACTTTGTGTATGCAATTACACTACCTGAGAGGGGTACTGGCCACAACATGGGATAGAAACGTCCTCTATATATGAAGACACATAAGTATCACAGTGGGCGAAAAGCGGCAAGATAGGTAGTAAAGGTTAAGCTACACTTCTCAAAATCAATTTTTGGACTATAACACCAAACAGACTGAAGATCTGTCACTACATTTCAGTGGCCACATGGCTATGTTCACGCATGTGAAGTTTAGTACACGCTAATCAAGATTTTTTCGTATGAAAGGTTAAGTTAAGTCAGAGTTTGGGCACTAATTAACTTTAATTTGGCTTCTCCATCTAGCACTTTACCAACTGTGACATGCCCATCTGATCTACGTAGTCCAAATATACTTGACAAAATGTGAAAACTATCTCAGTAATTTCAGGAAAAAACACTTTAAACATGTTTGAGACATACTCGTTAATTTTCTGGGACACAGGAAACTAGAGCTAAACGCAGGTGTGTGCACGTTTTTAAGGTGGGAATCCAGGTTACATTAGTTTTACTAGCCAGCAAGCGAGCTCCACCCACTCAAGGAGTGTTTAAGTGGTTCTCATCCAAATAAATGTGTAAAATAGCTGGGCTAAAGGATGCATTTTCCAGCCCCATTTGTCAGTAAATGATCAACAAGTCATAGGTCTGATAGAGAAGTATTTCTGAATGGACGTTTTGCTTGGTATGAATCCAATTACGTGACAGTTTTTGGATACTAGTGTGTTTTGTAAATGTCCCTGTCCTTACAGCCCCTGAGCTTCCCTGACAGATTCTTTGCCAGCCTGCCCTCTGCACCCCAACCTACTACGCATCCAGGCACCTGCATTTACGATTCAGTGAATGCAGGTGCACTTATGTTTTTTAACATTGAACTTATTACTACAGCCATGCAGTTTTGCAGGATTGTCAATGTGCCTTCTGCATCTCATGCAAGTGACGTGCAGGTCACAGGTTCATATCCTAGTAGACTGCTCTCCTGGTTAATGCAGCTATCATAGAGTTCCTTGTGTAAGCTGGAGGTCACAAGTTCCTACCCTGAGACAGTTTAGTGGGTCATGCGCCTTCTGCATACTCCAGCATGCCATCTATGCAGAATAGGTTTCCATGGCTTCATTCTTCAGACACTGGTCAAATGATTGACATTGGGCAATACGTTCATTGCATGTTAGAAACACAGCATTGTGAATCAAATCCATGTTGCTGGCTGGCATCCATTCCAGACCTGTAGTTTTCAAACAATGAATTGACTTGTTTTAAAAGTAATGCTATTGAACCTCTTTCTAAGTGCATGTGGTGCCTATTTTGTGCTGGTCGTTGCAGGTGGTGGCAACCAGCACTTACTTTTGGGGACAAGATCTTATTCTTCATCATCAGACTTTGACTGTGAGCAAGCCCCATACTTTGGTTACGCTTACTTTCACCTTCGGTCGACCACAAGTACAAAAAGACTCTTCAGGCACCAGGATGAGCCTCTTAAGGAGAGGCCAAGGCACTGCTCAGCATTCAAAAGCGGCCTGCTATTCTGGAGTAATCCATAGTTCAATAACACCGCCATGGAACTTTTCTCCTGAGGACTCTTTTTTAAACAACTCTATATGAAGTTTCACTAGCAGGTAAACAAATCAAATGCCTATGACAATATGATATAACAACATAAAGATACAGGTGGAGATTTTTACATAGTGAACAATATTAAGTACATAAGATAGATGTAATTGAATTGTAATCTATTAATATTTATATATAGGCCGTCCTACACCTGATGAGGCCCGATAGTGGGCACAGGATCAGTCAATCAGACCACAGTCTCCTTTTAAATGTGATGGTGGAAGGAACATGACAGTTCCCTATATTTTGGTATGGGTGTGAAACTGGCTCCAGCTTCAGTAGCTGATCATTTCTCTTTGGCAGAAACTTTCCCATACGCCCTACAAATCCAAGGTACTGTTTGCAGGTCTTCCCAACACCATAGCTGGATCGAGATGCCGCGGCCAGGAGCAGTGGATGAGAGAGCTGGACGAACAGCTTGAGAGAGCTGAGGCTAAGAGAGCCTTAGCCAAGAAAAAAGAATTGTGTGCAGCTCCGGAACTGAGCTGTGAAGAGCTGAAGCTGGAAGCCATGAGGGCTGAGTCCAGTTCAGATAGTGGCAGCAAAAGTGTTATATCCAGTGCTGATGAAGAACTGCACATGCCCAGAGACTTGGTGTCTGACTTGAAGGAGGGGGGTTAACACACGCTAAGAGGTTTAGGAGTATGAGGTAGCTCCAGTGATGTGCAGGGTCCCTGAGGTGCATTGGGAACTGGCATAGGGAGTCATTTTCCTAGTGGTGGGAGGGACACTCTACTGGCTCTAGGTGAGAGTGATAGGGAGAGGGGTTCCCCCCAGGTAGAGGTCCTGGTTGTGGAGTGTGGAGACATCCCAGAAGAGTGTGGGTTGAGTGTCAGGGACTATAAGGTACTATCTCACCAGTCTCAGGAGGGTGAGGTGGGGTACTTTTTCAAGGCTGAGTCACTGGATGTTTGGGTGAAGGGTAGTTTGGTTAATTCATGTGAGGGGCTGTGTGATGTATTTTCTGGAGAGCATATGTCCAGTCCTTGTTTTCCAGAGCTATGCCAACACCCGGTGGAGTGTGAGTTCTCTGACCCCATGGAGCTTACACTGGAGTCAGACCTCTGGGTGAGTACCAGAGAGTCTGAAGAGGCATTTGGGGGTGCTCCTGAGTGGAGTGGTCTAGGTGTTTCCCAACAAGTTGAGGTGGAAAAGGATTGCAATGTCCCTGGTAGGTCCCTGTGTAGAGTGATGGGTGAGGGATCCCATGTCCAGTCTCAGAAGAGAGGGAATGGGGGTGGGCTGAGGCCCAGGGTGCCCCAGATCCAGTTCCAGGTCCTGGAGAGTTCCATGAGGGATCGCCAGGAGGGGAGCCTGTACAGTAGGGCCATTTGCTGAGGGAGACCCCGTAGTGTCAGGAGAACTTGGGGGGGGGGGGGGTGGCTGTAGCCAGTGTCCTACCAGTTCTGGTGTCTGGCAGTACCACTCTTAGTGAGGGGGTACAGAAGTCCAGACAGAGGGTTGAGAGGGGGTTGCAGGCCCCAGTGAAGAATCTGGAGGGTCAGGGGTTAGCTCTGAGGTCAGAGCCCTCCAGGAATGTCCTTGGTGATACCATTTCTGGGCTGGGGGGGAACCAGCCTTTGCCAGATTGGCAGAGGTCAGGAGACAAGCCAGACTCTCATATGGCGCTTAGGGAAGATGGTTCCCTTGAGGGGGGTAGGTGTGCTCCCCAGGACGTTCTGGCTTGCCATGCAGTGGTCCAGCCTGAGGGTAGTGACTCTGGGTTGGATGGTCAGGTTCAGGGGGTAAGCTCTGACCTGATGGGGGGTAGGTGTGCTCCCCAGGAAGTCCTGGATTGCCTCACCCCTGACCCCAGTTCAATCTAAGGGCACAGACCCTGGATTGAAGGGCCAAGTTCAGGGTGTCCCCCCTCGCCTGGAGGGAGGGACTACTGCTAACAGTGCCCCTACCAAATATTGGCTATTTTTCTAAAGCTGGTGTGGTGTCCTTTTGTAGTGTTTTTACTGTATTACTGCGTGTTATGTACAAATGCTTTACACATTGCTTCTGAGATAAGCCTGACTGCTCGTGCCAAGCTACCAAGGGGATGAGCAGGGGTTATCTGAGCGGGTATCTCCCTTATCCTGACTAGAGTGAGGGTCCCTACTTGGACAGGGTGCAAACCGACTGCCAACTAGAGATCCCATTTCTAACAATCCATATTTGCGGTTTCCTATATAAGGGATCGCAAACTGAGATTTCTACTGGGTACAAATAGCAATTTGTGACCACTTACAGGCTCTGTACATCTGAAAAGCCCATTTAGCATTTCTTAAGGGCCCAAAATAGCGATTCGGACAGTTAAGAAATTCTAAATGGTTTTGTACATCTGGCCCAAAATGCCCTATTGTGCCCTTCTACAGGACAGAAACACGTTATACAAAGGGCGGCAAGCAAACTCAGCTTTGAGATGAACGGAAAGGGATAAAACTTTAAACAATCCACAGTGCTCTGGTAAATATCCACCTATGCTAACAAAAGGGAGAGTAGCAGAGACTTTTGAAAAACCTGATACTTGAACTTCTCCCTCCTAGACCTGAGAAAAACTGTAATTTTGCCCCAGTGTTTTATCTGTAAAAAATACATAGTTTTTAAGAGGTGCCAGGAGGCTTGTGCGTAATTAGTGTATTTTTTTATTTAATTTCACAAAATTTGGGGAAATATTACATGAAATTATGCATGGTGCGTTAAAAGGTATCTTGCATGACTTTTCTAGGTGAGGGAATACCTGGCATGAAAAAGTTACTGGAGGTGCGGTAGAGGGTTGGTTTGATCAGAAAATGTCTTAGTGCGACATTTTCTACTCATACCAGTCTCATGCAAGCAAAAATCATGCAAAATTTCACGTAATGCAAAATGTCTGAAATATGGCATCTTTTGTGTGAAGTTTGATAATTTAAAGGATTACACCTACATAATGAGAATGACCACCAACTGCTGGATCACCAAATGAACTTAGCAACCACCATTGCCATCCCTATTGTTCTTGCTCGTATCCTGGTAAGGTTTCTATGTTAACTGCATTACAATACACAACACTCCGCTGTTCCCCAAATAGATTTCACCAGCACTTTAGAAATACAACTACTTACATTACAGATTTCCATTTTTTCAGATAATCGGTGTTCTAATTTATAAAAATATGTATTGCTCCTGAGTTGTAGGATACGAGTAGCTTGTCCACTGCAGTTCTGCCTCTGCTTTCTGGTTTCTATAGTCCATCATTTGTAATAGAAAACAACCACAAGTACCAAAGTTCATTTAAAAAAATGTCAGTATAAATTACTTGCCTGTCGTTGGTCAAATGGAAAGCCCCTGTTTGTTAGGTCTAGGATTCTAAATCTAAACATGGACATGCCAATCCCAGACCAGTCAGAGGGTCCCTCATCACTCAATGGCCTGGCAGTTCGGGATGGACTGCTCCCAGGAGGAGCAGGGTCAAGACTGATTTCCATATGCCTGGGTCCAAACTGGGATGGCATGGTGGACAAAAAAATAATGGATTGGGATTCAGCCACAAACGATTGCCAGTGGCTGAGATTAACTCTAGCATTCCATCCATCACCTTGCTGTTTTTGCATTTGCTGCCCTAAGTGCGCCGGGTATGCCCAGACGTAGGTCCCGGGCCCATTGTGCCACAGGATTCAAGCTAGCCTGGCTGAAAAGGGGCAATACCCTGAAATAGGTCCCAGGATTCCATCCATAACTGTGGCATTTTTTTATCTGTTACTGCTAGCATGGAAGAGTGAAGGGAAAACAGGTAAATTGACAGCTGTTTAGCACCACTGCGGCATAAAATATGAGAATAGCAAATTTGACTTCACTCCATGGAAGATCGCACCTAAGCAAAGAATACTTAAATACTGCAAGAGGGCAGGGCTGACAGTTTTAATGGTGATGACCTTCATGAACTATCACAAGATGAATTAAAGGAGCAGAAAATCGAGATCTTGGGATATTTTCGGCAATGAACTCCTTATCTTAGATCCGAGGTTCAGTCACAAAATGTCTTCCAGTGACACGTCACTGTCAGGAAAATAGGTGGAGACAACCTTAGAAAACAAATGAAAGAAAAAGCAACAGCAATGTCCTATGGGGTTTTAATGAGACACCCAGGGCAATGAAGAGGAGCTACAGACAACCTTCTGACTAAAAGTAAATCTCTAGGCCCAGGATCAGCACCACCACAGTCGCCATGCTTCTCCAGAGCAATAAATCACCGTACATACGAGGCGAACAGAGGTACTTCATCAAATGGAGACACCGAGAAGTTTGGAAATGGGTACCACTCCAGCAATGGGAGGACTCATAATTTCTCCAGTCTAATTAGAATATCAAATTCAGCAAAAGTCAAGGTACTTTCTAATCGAACTGATACCCCTTATCGCCCACAAAAGGTTCTGAACGGAGATTCTCATGGTTAGTGCATCTGATCTGCCGCACCACCGCACTACTTACTGTCCAGAAAAAGGATGAAACAAGAACATCTGACATTACATACAGGAGGTCTTGAAAAAAAGGGTCATCAAAGACGTTTTGGCTGCAGAGAAAGAGAATAAGGAGTGTAGAGAATCTACTTTCTCAAGCATAGGAAGGATGGAGCTGCAGACCTATTCTTGGGCTGAACCCCGCTGCCCAATTTATCAAAATACAGCACCTAAAAAGGTTACGCTTCAGGTCTCATTCCATTCCACTATTCAAGAAATTTGACCAACAAGTACTTTCATTTCACATTCTGATGTACGAGAGGAACATGAAATACCTCAGGCTCTTGGCAGGAGAAAAAGATTACCAAGGCATTGCTTAGCTTTTAGGGATAATATCAGTACCAAGAGGTTTGACAAACACCTTCTCCACACTATGGATTCAACTCAAGAAAGAAATCATCCTGTTTACCCTTCTTTGGACGATTGGCTGGTAAAGAGGAATTCTCACAGAGACACATCGAAGATGGCAGAAGTCTTTCAGTAATTAGTTTCACTGTAAAAGTAGAGGCTTCTATGTGAGTAGTAGCGACCAAGTCGGGTTACACATGAAAACACTGCAGGAGTGGCTTCACACAGTGGAGTTGCTTGTTGTGCAGTGTTCACAATCTGTGGGTGACTGAAGCTCAAGTGCAAGGATATTTGGAGCCCTAGGCAAAAATATATTTTTCCATTTGGGTGTGAACTTTTCACCTTGCAGTGAGGCTATTATTCAGAAAATGTATTGCAATGTGGTGCCCTCTTGTGGCTAGTTATGGTGGCGCCATCAGGTGGCTGTCTACAATGACCTTAACGTATCACAGAACCAGGGAGAATGCAACGACAGAAGGGTAATAACAATAAAAGAACGGCGATTCGGGTTCTCTTTTCCTAGCAAGATAGAGACACACATGTACGAGCGAAAACACAAGATGGTAGACTAAGGGAATGTCAAGACTGCACATAACTGTAATGGAAAGGGTGAGAATGGCCCTTACAACTCAAGACCTTTCAAGCAATCATGCACAATAAAGCAGTAGGTCTCCAGAATGGCGACATCAACTCGATGTTTTACATACTAAAACAGGTTAGTACAAATTATCTAAAAGTATCTTAAGACACCAGCCACCAGTGCAGTGCTCAATTTGAGCTGGTGTTTTCCGGTGCGGGGCACCGACACTTATTTTTGAGCGCCGCACTTATTCTTCTGCCTTAAGCAGTTCCTGCGAGAAAAATACTAATATGGAAAAGACGGAGGAAGAGAAAAACAAAAAAGCGTCACAAAAGAGAGAAAACAGTAAGCTGCAAGAGAGAGCTGAAGGGGCAGGTAGTGGCTTTAAATGAATTAAAGAGGCCAGAGATGTCTTCAGGATTATGCTACCTCAGTATACCTTGCTCCCACATTTAATTGCAGCAGCCGCGAGTTTCAGAGGAGGGCTTTGGGCACCGGCACGTTTTTATTCACAAATTAAGCACTGGGCCAGTGTAAACGGGTGACACGGAGTTCAACAAGCGGAAATTTTATCAGAGGCCATTTCAGTTAATATTGTGTGCTCGGGAAGCATCAAGTATTGATCGCATGAAGGAGAATAAAAGGAAATAGTCACATTGACAGATAATTACAGGATGTTTGTTTCTTCTTTAGAACAATACAGTGTGTGCAGTAATCAGGAAAGTTTGCAAGTCGTTCATCGATGAAGATCATGATGATTTTGCAAACATGATTTATGATGGCATCAGAAGTTACACTATTCCATACAGTTTCTTGCAAACACTCCTTTCCTGGGCAAGAATCTATAAAATTTAGTGAAAGGCCTTCGGGTGACTAGCAATTGGAGCGAGCTGAAGACCTGAACTAATAGATCTTTACATTTTCTCTTTTGTCTTATCCATGCTTTTTCTAATTACCTCACACTCCTAGCTATGATTTCAGTTACTGGAGATTTCTCTTGCCTGCTGTCTTTCCCCCACAGATATCAGAAGCCCATTGGGTGCCCACTAAGGAAGTCGTGAAACAGAAACAATTCGCCCCAAGGGGGAAGTGTATGCCTTGACTTCCACAGCCTCATTCAAGCAATTATTGGAAAAAAACCTTTTTGCCTAAATGTGGTCTTCTTAAATTAATTCATATCTTTTATTTATTCAACAATTTCACATAATGTGTCAATTAAAAACAAATGTAGGTGCTCCTATAGTGACACCGCAGTGAAAGTGAATGATGTGATATATAAAGTGCCAGAGTTTTATATACAATATATAAAGAGTTGTGGTTAAAATGATCAGTGATCATCAAGAAGAACCCTTCAATCCAGGTGTCTCGAAGTCACCATTTATCTTCACATTAATCCACATCAAATTATTTCTGTTGACGTTTCGACCCAGCATATAAGCACAAATCAAAAATGGGTCATCGTCAGGACTGCTATTCTTTACGACGGTACCACCCGCTAGTCAAACCATTTTCAGTGAGAATTTCTTTCAGCTGTTTCTCATTAGCAGCTATTCATCGTCAACTATGGCTGTTCCTCCAATACTAATGTTTGTTCCTCAAATAGGAAAAAAAAATCTGTGTAGACCACTGGGATTGGTAAATGATTCCTCTGGTCCTACAACATCACTAATTTTTAGTGTCCCTTCAAAATATCTTGTTTCGGCGAGCATGAGGACTCCAACTTGCATCAACTCATCCAAGTTCTTGTGCCTCAGACCTCATATTGGGGAATAAACATAAACTAGAATAGAAGATGGCATGTTCTTCTTTGCCACTGGCAGATAACAATGTATTGCTCCCAGTGCATAGCTCCCTCTCATGGGGCAAACGCTGATGGACAGCTTCAATTAGAGCCCAAGCAGCTCCCTGCCTTCCATCGTCTGCAGGAAAAATGAAGTGTCTGAGGAGTGTGCCTCTGGAGTGGTAGGTTCCAGTGTGGTGCTGCTGGATGGTGGGTTGAAGCCTAGTGCTGCTGAGTGTTATGTTCTGATGTGGAGAAGGCGAGTGTTAGACTTCAGTGTTGTGCACATAGGCACTTTTTGGATGCTGCTTGCCAGGGTAGTGCAGTTGAAATGTTGTTCCATTATGCTGCATCTGGGTAATAAAGAGTTGTCTATGTAGTATGGCAGTGGGTGTTAGGTTCGGGTGTGGTACAGCTGGGTGCTAGGTTTGCTATAGGGTAACAGTGTGCTGTCAATATGAGGTAAATCCAAGTGTGGCTGTTCGTTCCAGTATGGTGAAATCGGTTGCTGGGCTACAGTGTGGATCATCTAAATGTGTGATTCCAATGTGGCTCCTCGATAGCTGTTTGCTCATACTATGACTGCTGGGAGTCAGGTTCCAGTGTTGTACAGTTGGGTGCTGCCTTGCAGTACTGTGCAACTGCTGTTGTTTTTGTTCTTTTTAAGCACATTTCAGGAACATTGACACCTATTCTCCCTCACATACAGTGCAGTTAATGTGATTAAAGAGAAACAATGCACCAGCCTACCTCTCCTAGACAGCCACTCGCCCACGGTTTCCGTCACATCAAAGATCAGCCAACCAGCTTTGTTGCTGGGCTGCAGGTTCCTGCTGTCGATGTAGCGCTGGGAGGGAGAATACGCATCCTTTGCTCTCAGAATCTGTGCAAGAGGAAGTAACAGCAATATCTGCTTTACAAGGTGGTGAAACATGGAGTTAGAAAGCGGGGGATAGCTGCAGGAGAGTTGATGAGTCCTTCCATGTACAGGAGTCCTGGTTGTGAGAAGTGAGACACGACTGCTGATTGTGAGAGGAGTTACAGCAGGAGTTCTGAGTAGGACCGCTGGTTGGGCAGAAAAAATGTTGGTGTGACAGTGCTGATGTAAATATTCAGTCAAGAGACTGACTGTATGGATGCAATGGCTTCAGAAAAAATAGGGTATTGTGTGCTGCGTGTGAGGGATGTAGGCTTGATGGTTGTGAACGTTGCAGGAATGCTGGTATTGGGCATGTTGTAGGAGTGTTTGCTATGAGTGATGTAAGAAGGCAGGCCAGTTTGAACGCCCTGAAGATGGATAGTAGAAGGTTGCTAGCTTTGGGGAAAGATGCTACTGGTTTAGCATGGGGTAACAGGACAGGCTTTGTGGGGGAGCAGTGTAGTAGAACTGGCTGAGTGCGGTGAAAGACAGTGGGGTTGCAAAAGGGTTTAAAGGAGGGTGGTGTAAAAGCGCTTCTTGTGTGGGGTGTCGTAGGAGTGCTGGTTTGATATCTCAGTGGGTAGGCAGCATAGAGGTAGTCTTTGGGGAAGGATGCAAGAGTGGTGCTTTAATAGTACGTCAGATGAATCAACATCTATCATTGGAAAAGCTTTAAGAGGCTCATACAATGTCTTTCATGGCCTTCACGTTGTGGATGAAAGAGTTCTTGCTAAAGTGTCCACTTACAATAGCCTGGACATGACTCAGAGAGTCCAGTAACATTCTGAAAAGGCTGATGTTCAAGTCACCGCCTTTATATGTGAAATCAGGGTCTGTGTTACCTCGCACTGTTCTTTGGGTGATAGTGAATTCCATATATTTGTCTTCTTGAGCTTTACATTTTGTTTATTGCTCTTATTAACTGCATGTGGTTGTGGCTGCTAATTATTCATTGAACATAGGTACATTTCGATGTAAAGTGCTCGGACGCTGATAAAGACGTGGTCTACTCTATATGAAACCTCAAAAATAAATAAATTATTGTGAATAGCGTTTGACTTTCACTGCTCTGCAGCCTGTCGTTGCCTGTCAGGCAGTCTCAAAGTTAAATGAGGATGAGGAGGAGGAGGTGTACTAAAAACGGGAAAGGCGTAGAAGTGCTGTTTGACGTATGTGGCTTGGTCGGTTTAGTAGATATTGGCTATCAAGAAGAGACATGGGTTGTGGAAAATGCTTTAAATGAGTTCTCAAGTCCTGAACTCCAATCAAGAGTACCTGTAGAAAAGTAACTGGAATAATGTAGTTTTGCACCCATAGTATAATCTGAAGAAGTGATACCTTACATTATATGCAATCATCTGCCACATGATCTGAAGAATTCACTAAAAAGTATATGTGGGTGTACCCTGCATTTTGCAAAATATTTCAATAACTGAGTTCCTATGTTTCATGCAAGACAAAAAACTAATTGTTGTTGAATAATATTTGCAGGGTGTCAGATGAATGCACTTGGTTTCTAAAGAAATTGTAGCTTTTGTGTTAATATGTGAGCATAGAAAATGTGAAATTAATGAGAAAAGGCCAACAAATGTTTTTATTCACATTACATGCAGAATAAGTTGTATTTTAGACAACCTTAAAATATATATATATATATATATATATATATGCATAGTGTCGTGAGAATGTATTACCTGGTAAAGCTCCACTCTCTGCTCCGATACCCTTGACTTGGGGTTTGGCACTTTGAAGACTCGGAGTTCAGCCTTCACCAGGTTGCTGGCGTTCTTCTCAAGTGCGGAAACATCAAACCGTAGGATGCGGAAGAATGGGCTCACCGGACTGGTGAGTATCAAATCTGGCGAAAGAAAAAGAGTGCGGCTGAAAGGGGACAAGCACTGTGGAAACAGAATGAGTGCGACACTTGGTACCGGGAGAAAGGCAGAACTATCCAATCATATTTTGAGAAAGAGAAAGAAAGACACTCAATTGCGTAGGTAGAACGACTAGAAGGAGCACCTAAAAGTCATATCTAGGCAAACGGTGGAAGGAACGCGCAATGACATCCAAAAAAAAGATCAGGAGAAAAACCTAATACTATTTGGAACATTTGGTACACACGCACTCTCTCTCTGGCTCTCTCACATGAGGGCCATTCGACCAATGAAAAAACGAGATACACTCTTGCACACTTGGAGAAAATGGGAAACCAATGCCCAGTCAAATCTGGAGAAAGACACACCTGTAGAAAGGAGGAAGAGCAACAAGGAAATGAGGAGCAATATTAAACATCTAGAAAAAATAAATACTCTTTAACTTTAGTTGATTAAAAGGGGGACACTTGTTCACGTCATCAGTAAGAACAGAAAAGGACACCAATCTAGAACACGAAGTCGCGAAACTGCAAATCACATTGAAAGTTTAAAAAAAGTTGGAAAAGAGGAAGAAAATATGCGATAATACTTGGAGAATGTGGAACTAAAGTACCCAACCAAGTTCCGAGAACGAAGAGAAATAGAAAATCCCCTTGGAGACCAATGATAAGTAACACCCAAGCACATGCTGGGGAATGGTGAGAGCAACACCTTGTTAAATTAGGAGGAACACAAACGCCCAATCACATTTAGTAATACAGGAAGAAACCACAAAAGTGATCTGCACAATCAGGAAGCTACCGCTCTAAATAGATCTGAACAAAAAAAGAAGCATACAATCACATCTGGAAAACAAGCATTGGCAAAGTCAACAGGCCTCGCCTTTGAGATCTATTGACTTTGCCATTGCCTTTTTTGTTCAAGCTGTACAGCATACTGATATGGTACAGCAAAATTAAAAAGCCCAATGACATTGCCGCTATGGCTATGCCATGACATGGGAAAAAGATGCAGTCGACATTTTTTATGGATCTGTAAATTAATTTAAAAAAAGGAGAAGCACAGAAGTACATTTTTTAGCATGATAACAGTACAAGTAAAAAAGAGGACTTTAGGAGTGTGGCAGTTGAAGAGATGGTGCATAGAGAGGAAAACCAGCACACAAAGGAGAGCGCCAGGGGCAAAGGTCACAAGGGAGAAAGAGCAACATGGAGCATGCGGTGTAAGCAAAGAGATGAGAAAGGACAACACAGAATGCTGATGTGCAAGAGAGGCACACACGGTTGACATCTGGAAAACATGCATCGTCGTGGAATACTTAAGTTAAAAAGGTGAAAGTAGTTTTCTGAAAGTGGGCAGTGAAAGAACGCAGTGAGTAAGTTATGCTCCTGGGTAGGGAAAAGCACAAGAAGGCCAAGACAAGCTTTCGAATAAGAAGCAAGCAAATGAGAGTGACAGTAAAGTCAACCAATAGTAAGCAACAGGGGGACTTTAAGCCCATTGTGAGTTTGGTAAGCTGCTAACAGGTCTTGTTCAACAGAAACCTACACTGCCTGGCAGGCTCGACCCAAACAAAGGAGAATGCTGCAATCTTATAGGGAAACGAAAGAAAAGCAACTTAGTGTACATTAAAGAAAAAAACCATGAACAATAATGCCTAGTTAAAACGGAGCTGACTGGAGATAATCCTCAGAATACATGTGGAGAAGGAAAATCAGAATGCCACATGCAGAAACAGAAAAGTACCCAAACGCACTTAGAGAAATATTAAGAAAAGTAGACATTGATATCGGCAGACTAAAAATAAAAACATTCACTCACACCCAGAGAGAGAGACACCAAGCAACATTTTGACAAAGAGTAACATTCAGACAAGATAGACAAAAAATAACTAATCATATAGGTAGAAAGGGAAGCATCCAAAAACTAAAGGAGGAGGAACCCTCTCCCAATAATATTTCAGGTAGAGAAATCCCCACTATCAACACGAAAGGGAACAAACCAGGTGCGTCCAGATATAAGGAAGAAACATGTTCAACATCCTGTGAAGAAGGGAGGAGAGCAGAGCTCCTGCAACCACATACACAGTAAGATTAACAGTCATTTACAGCTGGAGGAAGAAGGCACGACCAATCACTTCATGAGAAAGATGAAGAGAGGAATACAGTCGTATCCCAGAAGACTAGAAGATAACCATTAATCAACATCAGAAGAGACAAAAAGGGAAACACCCAATCACATTTATAAATGAAGAAAGTGAAACACCTAATCACCTCTGGAGAAACAACAGTAAAACCAAAAGTGTCTGAAAAAACAGAAAGGGAACCCTCAGTCACATCTGTACAAAGGGTCTGGGAAACGTAAAATGACATCGTTAGAAGTGAGAGAAACAATGCCTTAACACATCGTGAAAAAAAACATAGACAGAGGCCAATATGTCTGGCCATAGCAAGCTGGAGTGATTTGTTTTATTTATTTTTTGTTTTTCTTATTGCAAGCTTATGCTGTAACAATAAAAAGACCTAAAAGAAAACATGCAGCCACTTATATGTTGCTGCCATGTAAGTGGATTAAAAAAATAACAAGATTTAAAAAACATTAATTGATGTGGCCATTTTACTAGTGATTTGTTTAAATAACAATCCTTTCAGTTATGGCAAGCATTTTATTATTTACAACGGATAATATAAAAAAACACCTAACCAATCACTCAAATTGTTGGCAGCTACTATGTTGCAATGTCACTTAACCACTTTGTAAAAGCAAATTTAACAAGCATTGGCAAAGCCATTAGTTCGTGCCTTTGTGAGCTATCCTATTGGCTTGGCCAACGCTGCCGTAAGCAATTATTTTTTGCTGATAGTGCAGAGCATCAGAAAAAAAAGAAAATAAAAAAAAAGGATAAAGATATGATACAACATGCACATGAGCACGTACGTGTCATGACATGAAGCAGCTGTGTTATTCAGTAGGTGTGCACACGTGTGATGATGTATGCGTGCAAGTGTCATCACACACACAGACTGAATGACATGGATGACATTTTATTTATTTTTTATTTTCTGATGTAAGATGGCAGGCGCCGTTTGAAGCAGTAAACATAAAAAAGATGATTTTCACTTCTGCAAAACTGCGTTTTTGAACGCAGAGCAGCCCAGCAACAAATAAGAGCTGCCGGGTCCTCCAAAAAATATAAAAAAGTATTTTAAGGACTGTAGGGTCCGGGGGGATAATAGAGGAGCAGATGGGAGAGGGGTGTGGGAAATAACAGGGAGTAAATGGGGGAACAATAGAAGAGCTTTAAGCTATAGGGGAAATTAAAATACATTTTTTTTAAATACTGCAGTGGGGAGACAGGAACAACGCGAAGCACGTAGGATGGGGTGCAGGTATCCAATGGAAAAAGCAGCACACGAAGGAGAATGCTTCTCCCCCTCCACCTTGGAGGGAGGAGCAACATGAATTGTAGTGTAGTAGCACAAGGGAGAGAGCTGAAAAACACATGCACTCTCAGTGAGTGCTTAAATAAAGAAAACCTGAAAAAAATGTTTCCTAAATGTGAGCAGCGAAGGATATGTCAGGCAATCAAAAGAACGGTAAAGAGAATATGACCCAGGGGAGGAACAAACACAGGAAGGAGGAAGGCAAACCATCAAATAAGAACCAATCAAATGACAGTGGCAATAAACCAACCAACAGTAAACAATGACTCTAGGCCCACTCTCAGCATTTTGGTATAGTCTGCAAGAGGTTTATTGTGAACAGGCAGCTAAATGCTGTCTGTAGGTGAGCTATAAAATGGAGGAGGGAAATAAACCATGTAACTGGGCACCATAAGTGTAGGCAAATAAAATACCTTGGCCCGTATTTATACTCCGTTTGCGCCGAATTAGCGTCGTTTTTTTCGACGCAAATTCGGCGCAAAACTAACGCCATATTTATACTTTGGCGTTAGACGCGTCTAGCGCCAAAGTATGGGCAAATAGAGTCATTTTTTTGCGTGAACGCCTTCCTTGCGTTAATGAGATGCAAGGAAGGCGTTCCCGTCTAAAAAAATGACGGCGACGCAAATGCGTCGTATTTATACTCCCGGGCAAAAATCACGCCCGGGAGTGGGCGGGGCTAAAAACCCCGCATTTGCGCCACTTTTTAAAGCCTGGGTCAGGGTAGGCGTTAAGGGGGCTGTGGGCTCAAAATGAGCCCACAGGTGCCCTCCCATGCCCCCAGGGACCCCCCCTGCCACCCTTGCCCACCCCAGGAGGACACCCAAGGATGGAGGGACCCATCCCAGGGACATTCAGGTAAGTTCAGGTAAGTATAATTTTTTATTTTTTTTTATTTTTTTTGGTGGCATAGGGGGGCCTTATTTGTGCCCCCTACATGCCACTATGCCCAATGACCATGCCCAGGGGACATAAGTCCCCTGGGCATGGCCATTGGGCAAGGGGGCATGACTCCTGTCTTTACTAAGACAGGAGTCATTTAAATGGCGTCTGGGCGTCGAAAAAAATGGCGCAAATCGGGTTGAGGCGATTTTTTTGCCTCAACCTGACTTGCCCCATTTTAAGACGCCCTAACGCCATTTTCCCCCTACGCCGGCGCTGCCTGGTCTACGTGGTTTTTTTCCACGCACACCAGGCAGCGCCGGTCTGCTAGCGCCGGCTAACGCCATTCCATAAATACGGCGCCCGCATGGCGCTTCAGAATGGCGTTAGACGGCGCTAAATTTTTTGACGCTAAACTGCGTTAGCGCAGTTTAGCGTCAAAAAGTATAAATATGGGCCCTTATGTATAAAGGTAATATAAAAAATATCTAAACATAATGCTAGTTCGACCAGATTTGTCATTGAAAAGAAATACATTATTTTTTGTTGGATGTCAGCAATGTGCAAAGGCTTTGTGTAGTCACTCATGGTAAAGGAAGCCAATGGGTAAAGGGGCTGTCCCATTGTCCCATGCTGCATGCTGGTGTGTGTGGATTTAAAATATGAAAGACAGTTAAGCAGACCACTGGATGAAGTCCACTGACCAAACGCCCTTCTACCTATGTGTGGGCTATGCGTGATGTTTTTAGAAAAACAATAATTTGGTGATGCAGCTAAATTCAGATCCAAAAAGAGGATGAAAGAACCTACTGGCATTTAGAGAGAGATGACTCTTGATTGGCTAGGATTTATCTTATTCATAATGCAGTCTGCTGTAAAATGATTAAATGTGATAAAACTGTGCACTTTATGGAAGAAACATAATTGGGGCTATGCAATGTAAAGTTTATGTTTTAAAAATGCAAATGAAAAATCAAATGTAAATGTTTTGGCTAAATACGGTAGAGAAACACCCACATGCATCTAGGGAAAAGAACAGAGGTGCACCCACTGAGGAAGAGAAACTGACTCATCCTTTATCATTAAAAGGGGGACACGCCCAGGCATATCTTCCTATAGCCCTTTCCTCCCTAACATCCCCTTGGTGTTAGCCACCCAGTGATTTCCTCACATTCTGTACCATTCTCCAAATGCCTCCCCTGTGACTGCCTTTTCCCTTTATCTCCTTCCTGAATTTGACTTCACCCCTTTACGCCAAACATTTTTCACACCCCATCCTCACTGTTTCCGTAGCTCTGAGGCACCATGTCCACCTTCTGCACTTCTTTGGCGAAGTAGTCCTCCTCGCTGCTCCCCCGGTCGCAGATCGAAGCCAGCTCCTTCGCCCGCTCCTTCAGCAGCTCCTTGGTGCTGTTGTACAGGAGCATGACCTCAGGAGGTACTGTCTGTGGGGCCTCCTGCTCTGGAGGGCCGGGGAAGCGCAGCTTGCTCAGAATCTGGCCTCTCACTGCCTTAATGCGCTTTGCCTTGTAGGAGTCCAGGTCAAAGGGCTGGCAGGTAGAATGGGCCAGCAGCCCCGCCACCAGTTCCAGAAGCGAAGCGCAGAGCAGGACCTGGCACATCTTCCGCTGAGCAAGGGATTAGGAGATATTCTGAAGGAATTGGTAAATTTTCCAGCAGAGCAGCAAACATGCATCAAGAACAGTCAAGTTGGAAAAACACGCGATATCGAAGGTCCAATCTGAGTGAACCGCTCTGTCGATGGACAAGTATTTAAAAACTGTATGGTCAAGTGCTCGTTAGATTATTGACTGTCAAAACTGGGCTGTCTATACAGAAGTTGTTGAATTCAAGGGTTAGAATTCAGACATCATCTGTGCTCGGAGACCTACTTGTGCTGTCTAAGATCTAGAGAAACCAAATCAATCCCAGTCCAGCAAGCTCATCACCAGGCCATGGGAAAGCTTTCCGCCCAGACTGTGGAGCTTTCTGCCTGCATTCAGGCTACCCTCAGGCAGAGGAGTACTTCTGGCCAAAGCTGTCCTTATCAGTCCATAGCTTTATACCTGAGCACCAAGTTCCGTGTCCATGTTCAACCAAAATCCTAACGTAGGCCAATTCTTCATTACGAAAAAATGAAAAACCCTCAATCTTAAAATTAATTTAATGAATCTAAGGCATGTAATGTTAAAGGTATGGCATCTGCTATCACAACCCTAATTCCATGGCTCATTTCCTAATGGATGTAGGTGGGATCTGGTGGTCTGGGACCCAGGCTAACCGGAAGAGCTGCAGGCTGGGAATATGGTCTTGCTGAGGAGCTGAAAGCTGGCTTGGGGTCCTGCCTTGGTTCAGGAGATGGATGCGGATCATGTCCCACTAGAAGGTTTGCAGACGCAGTGCCTTGACTCGGCGTGGATCTAGTTGCCGTGGGACCCTAAAGCATGTGAATCCAGAGCTATGTTCTCTTCCATGCACTGGCCATGTGCAGGAGCCAGTGTTCCCCTTGAGGAGATGGGTGTCTGGACAGTACCTTCTTTCACCATGCGCAGTCCCAGATCCTACCAAGAGCTGCGTCTCTGGAACTCTGCTCTCTTCCACAATGTGCACAATAAAGTCTCCGTCCCCCCGGAGTAGCTGAGTGCCTGCAGTCGGTCCTCTCGCACGATGTGCAGATTAAATGCCCCTTGTAAGGAGCTCGGCGTCTCTGACTCAGGTTCTTTGAGGAGCTGGGAGTTTGCACAGTGTACCCTTGTGTCAAACGCAGATTAATTCCACTGTCCCCAAAGAGGAGAGCAAAGCTCGACCGGTCCCTCTCCTGTTCGTTTTGCGGCCCCGAGTCGTGTCCCTGCTGAACCCAATGTCCCCCCTGACAGGAGATTAAGTTGGAAAGGGGTGCGCCGCTGAAAGATCCGGGGTCTATTCTGTACCTTAAAGCTATCTGCAAAGTTTTGGTCCCTGAGAAACGTAGTCGCAGCTCTCTCCTCCTCCTCATCGCCGGTCTCCACCTACCTTTCTATCTCCTCCCCTCCCGCGCCCTCATCCCTTCCCCTCTCTCCCTTGGCACAGCCAGAGCCCTGAGGTTTACCACAGAGCTGCACCACACACCACGTGCAGGCAGGCTTGCCACAACTTGGCGCGTGAAATGCGCGCAGACACTCAAAGCAGAGGCTCGTGGTGAACAGACGAACAAAGCGTGCACTCTCTTGGCTACGCCATCACCTTCAGAGGGTGGGGTTCGATGTACAAAATATTTATTAAATATCAGCAAGACAGGCCATTTCATAGCCTAATATCGTGTGTGAAACCTTCAACCAGTTCTGGCTATTTAGTTAGCAGCACTGTGCACGCTGGGATCTTCGACCCTATACAAACGCCGTTAAAAGAGAAACTACAAGCCCCAGAATGCAATCTGTTCTCGCTCCTAGCCAAGGCGTGCTGATAGTGTTGCACATGACATGGCTATGTGGCATAAGCTCTTAAGTTTCCCAGGCCAGTGAGTGAATATCATATCCAGCCCAGTGTTTGCCTGCCTGCCATTTTTATGTCATGTACTCTCATTAGATCATCAAGACTACACTTCGCAAAAAACCTGACCTGGATGAATTACATGTGCAAGGACCTGGGAAGCTTTAGAGCTCTTACAAGCGACATTCAATATACATCAACGCTAACCAGAAAAGACACTGAATACAGTATAAAAAGGTGTCCTTTACTTGGGGTTACCAGATGACTCCAAGTCATCACGAATGTACAGCTGGTATTTTCCTTTGCAAATATGTAAGTTCATTTGGATCGGCTGAAGTGATCCAGGATTGCACCTTTCAAAAATCATTAGGTTGATTAACTTAACCCTAGCAATGCAGCAATGCGTCTTTGGTGACATCAGCAGGGGCAGCTCCTCCATTTGAGCGGAGGAGCCTCACCCCCTGCCAAAAAAATGCCCCCCATAATGGAAAAATGAAATAGTAATAAACTTTGCTTATTAACATTTTATTTTTCAGCTCCCCGTCCTGAATCGAGAGTCAGGACGGGGCGGGACAGGGGGTTGTGCACTGTCTTTGAAGTACACATGTCCCTTTGGCCGGCCTTCTTGCGACGGCCAGCCAGACATGCGCACTTTAAACATCTCCAACCCAGCTGCCTTAAGACAGCTGGGTTAGAGAAGGCACAGGCCATGTTACCAGCATGAAAGCAGTGTCAGGATTGGTTAGTGGCATTTCCTGGTCCTGTGCATTGAAGCTTCGAGGAGCAGGAGGACGCAGCACGGAAGACATCAGAAAGTAAGTGCCTTTTTTTTAAAAATTATTATTATTATTGTGTTTCCTACCCGCCCCCTCGCCATAAACATAAGCCAGGTGCCACTGCTGGCAACATAAAAATCTGGCCTGGACCAGCACATCACACATGACCTTGGAAACTTGAGGTCTCTAATTTTGACGAACACACAACATTTGTTAGAAATGGGGTCTCTAGTTGGCAGTGGTTTGCACCCTGTCCAAGTAGGGACCCTCACTTTAGTCAAGGTAAGGGAGTCACACAGCTAAGATGACTCCTGGTCACCACCTTGGTAGCTTGACACAAGCAATCAGGTTTCTCTCAGAGGCAATGTCTAAAGTATTTGTACACACACACACACACACACTAACACAGTAAAAACACCACAAAAATACTCCACACCAGTCTAGAAAAATAGCCAATATTTATCTGAGTAAAACAAGACCAAAACAACAAAAATCCAATTATACCCAAGTAAAGATACAAAGTTTCAAAGATTAAATCTTAGTTTACTGCTTAGAAACACAATAGGTCCAACTGGGGCTATCACTGTGTCTTGACGGAGTCGTTCCCCACAGTCCAACGCCACTCACAAGGGAGTGCAGGGCAGTGATGGAGTTGCACGGATCCCGGATACAGTACCTTGGAAAATGATGAGGAAATAAAGACGCTGCACGGAGTCAGGTAGGTGAGGCATCTCTGGAGCCGGTGTGGTGTCGGTTCCTTACTGCTACAAGGAGGTGAGGCATTGGTTCCTTACTGCTAGGCAGGGGAGGTGAGGCGCTGGTTCCTTATGGTTGCAGGGAAGGTGATGTGGTGTCAGTGGTGAGGCATTGGTTCCTCACGACCCGGCAGAGACGATGAACCCAGCACATCAAGAATCTAGGCGTTGACTTTGCAGTGTTGCGACCACACCACAGGGCCACAGGTGCTGTGGCGGAGTTGTAGTTGGGTGTCACGAATGTCTGTGACACGGCACTCGAGACCCATGCTGCAGTGGGACTTTGGAGGCGCTGCGGCAGCGTTTAGCCTGTGTTGCAGGTTGTGGTCATTGCTCTCAGTGGGGGCCATGGCTCCAATGCAGGCAGCAGCGTGGAGTCGGACAGCGACACCGGTTCCGAAGTTGCTCTGGAGTCGATGTGCTTAGTTTCTTCTTGGTTGCACCAAACTCACCCCCAAGAGTCCAGGAACTCGATTTGGCACCACTTGGCAAGTCAGGACTCTCAGCAAGAGAGCCCAGGCGCTGGCAGGTGAAGTCTTTGATGTCCATGAGACTTCTTAACAGGAGGCAAGCTCAGTGGCTTGGGGCATCAAGGTGGAGGTCGCACTCTAAGAGTGCTCCAGACCCTTCCGTCATCTGCCGACATCCTTGTCAGGATCCAGCTGCCAACATAGCCATACACACTAGCCATAACACCTACAGCACTAACGCCACAGTGGCTGGGGCCTCTCTGCAAAACTCTGCGACATTTGAAGAGCACAGAGGAGGAGAGGCTGACGGCTGCACAAGAAAGCAGACGGGCGGGCCGTTGAGGCCCCAACCGAAGTAACCCGGATCCGTGGGGGGCCCTTTACTGAGTGCCAGACCTGTCTCTCTCCCCCAGGCGGTGCTGGGCCTGCCTGTGGACGATGGGGTGCCCATACCTGAAATTCGGCCGGCACACCACCTGAGGCCGTGGCATTGATTTCTTGGGCCTATCTGGGAGTGTCCCTCCCCGCCAGGCAGCCAGTGGCAGCCTGGGCCGTGAGCTGAGCCTGGGCCCCGGAACTGCAGGAGAGGGCCCAGAACAAAGACCCCGGTAGAGACCCGGTGGGCCTCTGACAAAGCTGCGGCCGACCTCCAACCACCATTCTGAAGGTGAGAAGGGCTCCCTCACTGGATGCTGACCCCCATCCCCCTCTGGGTGGCAGAGCATCCAGGCGAGGGTGGCAGCGAGCTCCCGACCTGACACTGGGCCCGGAGCCGCAGCAGTGACTCCTGAGGACTACCTCCTCATATGGGGGCCTGAGGGCCTGTGGAGGGCGGGCTGCAACCGGACCAGCAACCCTGACGAGAACAGGCGGGCCGACTTGGGGGTCCCTGGATATGGCTGTGGCAGGCAGGCCCCTCCCACGACCGAAGGACTGAAGGACTGAAGCAGGCTGAAGGTAGGGAGTACAGGGAGAGGGGGATGCAGCGTGCAAACACCTCACATTGCCAGCGGCTGCAGACAGAAGCTATTAAGCAAAATTGCCTGCGCTTCTCTGTCACCAGACCCCCCCGAAAATGTCCCAGCCACAGCCTACTGGGAAAGGGAATAACAGTGATGTGAGCAACCTGTATTGGGGGCTCTTTTTCAGTACTGCTAATCCCCACCCCGCAACTGCATATCACTGCGGATTTCTGCCCTACTACTCCTGCACGAGACTGCATGTGAAACACCTACTACACCGTGCCATTCCCAGGCCAACCTCACTAACACTGCCCGCTAGCTGGACTAATGCAAACAGCACTGGAGGCCAAATCTAGATTTATTGGAGGCTCCTGACCTGTCGCACCTACTGGCCTCTAAACAGTTACCCCTGCGCTGGGGAGAGGTAGGGAAGCTGAAGCTGTCTGAGGACCTGTAGGATCATCCTCACCCGCTGCTGCCACTATGGCCCTGCGTGGTCACCATTTAAAATGAAAACTTCTCATCTACACAGACGTCTCTGGGCGCTACCAGAAAACAGAGTATGCTGCGGAGCCCAACTGCTCGTGCTGCTGCTAGCCATAGCAAGCGGGTTGGGCACAAGCGCGCAGTTACGGGGTAGACGACAAGTGAGATGGGAAAGGACAAACCAGTGAAATCCCACTCCTCCCAAACATGTATTGACGATTTACTACATCAACAGGAGTACAAAGGGGCAATGTCATGGAAGCTCTTGCATCTATTCACCACTCGCAATCAACGGTTGAGATCAAGATCAGAGAGATATGGGTAGATGTTTGCATATGTACTACTAAAGACATATTTGCATGTGGATTGTTTAACCCTGTTCTATTTCCGGTTGTCACACAGACTTATCACCATAATGCCTGTAGTAACCCCTACACACCCGTTCATTTGTGCTACAGATTGGATGTTTAGACTCCTTGAAGTTGCTGACTCACTTCACATCTGGTCATACCCTATGCCACTGTACCTCTCATAGCTCGATACACTGTGATGTCATAGAATGTAAATGGCCTAATAGGCCGAATTAAACATTTGGCCGTACTGCGCTATGCTCAGCGGCTACTTCCCTCTATCTTAATGCTACAGGAGACCCATCTGCTGGCCACATCCTGCCCATTCCTTGCTCACTATGGTTTTGTCCACATATATCACGCTGGCTTTGCACGAAGAGCATGCGGAGTGGCGATACCTCTATGTCGCTCCTTTCCCCTAGTAGTGACTCAATCCTGGATGGATCCTCAAGACGTTTCTTTGCCTTAGCAGGTATCTTAGAGGGCCACCCTCTGAATCGGCTCTGCATTTATGCGCCTACCACGGTGCTGAACGCCTTCCTCACCACATTGACTGAGATAGTGGCCCACCTTCCCCCTGGTCCTACAATCGTGGGTGTTGATGTAAATGCAGCCCCACAACCAGAAATGGACTCCACAGGTCCCCATTCTGAAACCCAATGTCAAAGGTCAGCCTCCCTACGGAAATGGATTACCCACCTGGGCTTATGTGATGTATGGAGGACCTGGTATCCCAGGGAACGACAATACACTCAAAGCTCAGCTGTACAACATACACATGCATATTGATTTGTTTCTTATGCCAGCTACTGATATGCTGTCAGTCAGGTACTCCCTCGAGGGATCTCAGATCACGCTCCATTGCTTCTCGGGATTGGGTCCCCCGACCCCACCCGGCATCCTCTGTGGCGCCTTAATGTGTGGTACCTCCATGATGAGGCATATACCCGAGATCTCCATCTAGAGATTGAGAGATCTTTTCGCAATAACGTGGGAATGGTCCAGGAACCCTGTGGATGGCATTTAAGGCTACCTTCAGAGGGCATGCCAAAGCTCTTCTTAGACAGAAAGAGAAGGCCCAACGAGATTGCATTACTCAACTGGAGGCTCGGGCACTCCGCCTAGAAACACAGATGACCCACAATAGTCAAGGCAAAGTCACTAGAACCCTGACTTTGGTAACAGAAGAGATCAGAGCCCACTCCTTACAAACAGCAGAACAAACTTGGCATGCTTCACAGGCACGGGTCTACAGCTGAGGGGACAAAAACAGCAAATTGCTCTACTGGCTAGCATGTAAGCCTCTGGCAGGGCGTATCGTAGCTGCAGTGATAAACTCGAGGGGATATATGCAAACCACATTCCCGGATATAGCCTCTGCCTTTGTTAACTACTATTTTGCAAATTACACAGTGGTCTCCCAGCCCGAATATGAGAGAGACGCCCCTCTCATTGACGAGATAAATATACCCCAGCTATCAAGATCCAGCCAATTGGCATTGGACCAACCCTTTACACTGGAGAAGATTGGAGAAGCAATATCAGCCATGAAATCAGGCAAGACGCCAGGCCCAGGCGGCTACCCTACGGAATTCTATGCCAGATTTAGAGATGTACTTGCCCCTCATCTATTCACTGAAGACAGGCACCTTCCCCAGGGATCTACACCAGACCACCATAGTGGTCATACCGAAGACACAACCCCCATCCCTCTCTTGCGCGGATTACAAATGGATCTCCATTATTAACGGGGAGGTCAAGATTTATGCCACTATCCTAGATAACCATTTGGGACAAACTATTGGGTCTTTGATACACCCTGCCCAGTGCAGCTTCATGCCTCCTCAGAGCACTAGGCACTGTCTGTGACGTCTACATGTTGCATTCGCCCAGAGACACACTCTCCCAACCCCGCTGGCCTTGTTACTAATAGATTTGAGAAGACATTTGATATAGTGGATTGGGACTACTTATTTCATGTCCTAGAAAAGATGGGCTTTGGATCCCGCTTTCGTTGCATGATTTGCCTGCTCCACACAAAGACGGCAACCCGAGTGCAAATCAATGGGGTGTTGTCAGAGGCATTCAGTATAAGCCATGGCACCTTGCAAGGCTGTCCTCTTTCTCCCCTCCTTTATGTTGGCCATACAGCCTTTTGCTCACCTTGTACGCGGCGACCCACTGCTCACGGGATGGAGGTGAGATATAGGCCATGAAGACCACATCACACTCTATGCAGAAGATGTGTTGCTATACTTGGCAAACCTGGTGAAGAGTGGACCCCGCAGTCTTCAACTCTTGCAACTATTCACTGAAGCCTCTGGCCTGACTGTTAACCCAGCCAAGTCACTCCTGGTGCCTATGAGCAATAAATGGGAGGTAGTGTACTGGTAACTGAACATACCGATCAGACGCCTTAGCTCCCGATATTTAGGTATCTATGTTGCCCTTTAGCCGTTTCTGACATGGTCCCTCAACATAACTCTGATAGTCCGTGAGGTCAGAACTGACTTCAAGGAACTTCAATCTCTCCCTTCAAAGGTCATGGGACAAATCACTCTTTATAAAATGATGAAACTGCCTCGGTTTCTCTACCTCTTCCAAACTTTTCCTAGCAGCATCCCCTGTCAGTGGTTCAGAGAAATGGAATCCCTGGCCAGTGCCTTCCCCTGGCATGACAACAGATGGGGTTCAGCCTGGACAACTTGTCAATGCCCCCTTACACGAAGGAAGGCTGTGTATGTCCAACCTTTATTATTACTATTTTGCATCTGAAATCCTAGTCATAAATGATTTGTTTAAGGGAGCTGGTCTGAGCCAGCCTACCGATTGGAACTCACCTTATTAGGCTTCCCCTGTACTATGGAGGCTGCTCTACGGCAACCCCGTTTCCCTAAACATTCCATAAGTCACCAGAGTGGTGTTTTGTAGCTGGAGAGCATCTCAACGGCACAAGAGAATTACCCAACATACCCCCTGTGGCACGGATCATGGCTGCGTGATGTCACTGCACTAGAGGGATTTTCTCAAGAGGATACCATAGGCATTGCCCTGGTTGGAGATATCTGGTCGGGTATGAACATGGTCTTCTTCCAGGAACTCCAGCAGACATAAGCACTATCCAGCATGCAATTTCATACATTTTGCAACTACGCCATGTGTTGAGGATACACATTACCCTCCCTGTGCCGGAACTTAGTCCTATGGAAGCTAAGGTAATGATGGGGGCATTAGGTAGGGGTGAGGTATCCCAGATATGCTGTTCCTTGACACTGAATGCCTCAGAAACCCTCCAACCTCTTAGTTCTCGCTGGGAAACATGGATTGGCCCCATGGAGGATGACGATTTGGAGGATGCGCTGATGGCACCTAGAATAATCGCAATCTCTGCCAAATTGAGATTGGTGCAGCTATATTACCTACACTGTGCCTATTTTACACCCACTAGATTATACCGCGCAGGCCTTTTGGCCAACTCACAATGTAATTGCTGCCCTTATTCTCCGACGGACTTCTTCCATGTGGCTTGGTCATGCCCTGTCATAGCACGCTATTGGAAGACGATCCTGGGTGAGCTCTCCAGGGTGCTGGGCCAACCCCTGGACCTCTCCCCATTTGCAGTCTGTTTGGGGATGGATGAGGGAATTGGGTGCTCACGGGTCGATAAGATCTTGCTGGGGATTGCTCTAATGGTCACAAAAAGGGACATAGTGGAACGCTGGAAGGCACCTGACCCCTTTATGTGATATCAAGGTAGAGGTGAGGGGTTGATTGGTGCACCCAGATGGAAAGGCCAGTGTACAAGGCACAAGGATGCCACCAAAAATATACAAAGATGTGGTCCAAATGGTTAGATGACGCAGGATCGGACAGTGAAATGTGATATTACAGAAATGAATTGTCTGACTATGGAGATACTACCTGGGTATTGTACAAGATGTGTGTGTTATATAGGGATGTGTAAGAACCAGGATGGGTGGGGTTCATTCCTACCAGATCTGTAACCGTGACATGTTATTATTAATACAAAATAATAAAAATTGGTTATAAAAAAAAAACAGGAGTCAAGCTCAGTCCAAGCCCTTGAAGAACTTTTGGAAGCAGGGTGTAGAAAGCAAACTCCAGTCCTTTCACTTCCAGGACAGAAGCAGCAGGCCAGCACAGCAAAGCAACAGGCAGAGTGACAGTCCCTCCTACAGCATCCAGCTCTTCTTACTGGCAGAATGTCCTCAGTCCAGAAGAGTTCTAATTGTGGAGGGTCAGAGGTCAAGTACTTATACCCATTTCTGTCTTTGAAGTAGGTGAACTTCAAAGAAAAGTTTTTGTAGTGCACAAGACCCTGCCTTTCCCTGCCCTGGCCCCAGACAGTATCCAGGGGGTTGGAGACTGCTTTTGTGTGAGGACAGGCACAGCACTATTCAGCTGCAAGCTTCAGTTCCTCCCACCAATCTAGCCCACCAAGACCCATCAGCCTGTTGATGGACCATCAGGATATGCAGGGTACACCTCAGCTATCTTTGAGTGACTGTCTAGAGTGAATGCACAAACAGCCCAGCTGTCATCCTGAACCAGACGTGTACTCCACACACAGGCAGCTGCACAGAATGGTGAAGCAAGAAAATGCCCACTTTCTAAAAGTGGCATTTTCAAACCTACAATTCCAAAAACAACTTCACCAAAAGATGGATTTTTAGATTGGGGGATCAGAGACCCCAAACTCCATATCTCTATCTGGTCCCAATGGGAAGTCACACTTAAAAGATATTTCAAGGCTAGCCCCATGTTACTCTACGGGAGAGGCAGGCCTTGCAATAGTGAAAATCGAGTACAGCAGTATTCCACTATCAAGACATGTAAAACACACCAGCACATGTCCTACCTTTTAAGTACACCAGACCCTGCCCGGGGGGCTGCCTTGGGCCTACCTAGGGGTGCCTTCCATGTAGTGAAAGGGGTGGTTTGGGCCTAGCAAGTGGGTGCACTTGCCAGGACGAAATGGCAGTTTAAAACTTCCCACACAGACAATGCAGTGGCAGTTCTGAGACTTGTTTACAGGGTTACTCATAAGGGTGACACAATCAGTGCTGCAGACTCACTAGTAGCATTTGAATTATAGGCTCTGGGCACACATGGAGCACTATACTAGGGACTTACTAGTAAATCAAATATGGCAATCATGGATAGACCAATCACCAGTACAATTTGGACGGACAGACAAGCGCTCTAGCACTGGTCAGCAGTAGTAGAGTGCCCAAAGTCCTAAAGCCAGCAAAAACTAAATTCAGCACATGATCCAAAACAAGCCAGAAGCAAAACGACAGGGGAAACCACACCAAGAGCTGACAGGTCTAACAACAGTGTATTTGGACTAGGGTGACCAACATTTCATGATCAATTCTTCATAAGACACTGCAGAAACACTAAGAACCGTCAGAAGTTTATTTTGGAGTCTAAGGGCCTGATTTAGAGGTTGACGGATGGGGTTACTCCATCACAAACTGGACAGATATCCCATCCACCGCATTACGATGCCATTATATCCTACGGACACCATAATACAGCTGACGTTTGTGACGGAGGAAACCAGCCGCCAAACTCTAAATCAGGCTCAGAGGGTCTCAGCGTGCTTTTCTGCGGTTTCATTCAATACTGCTCACCTGCAAATCAGGCCCAGAATCTATTTATTTAAAAGCTATAGATATGACCAGATATTGAGATTATCAAGTTTGTTCAATCTCTCTACCACCTCCTGGAGTTCGGCCTGACTGCTAGCGATTACTACTATGGGCGTGATTTAGAGTTTGGCGCAGAGGGTTACTCCATCACAAATGTGATGGATATTCCTTCCACGGTATTACAATCCCATAACAGCCTATGGAGAGCGTAACATGGCGGACGGGATATTTGTCACATTTTTGACGGAGTAACCTGTCTGCTAAACTCTAAATCACGCTCTAAGTGTGCAAACGGAATAACTTGGTTATCCAATTAGAGTCAAATAACAACTCAGGACCTGTGACACCAACTATGAAGAACACTATCCACAGTGAATCCTGCCTAGTTACCATCTACAGCCCAAGGGCGCAGTGAAAAGGCTTCACAATCTACTTCTGTCATTATTTCTTACTCTGCAACCACTGGGAGCAAATATAAATAGGTTCAGTCACCAGTAGTGGATGAATAAAATACACACAATACACATTGAAAAGGTCTCAAAAAAGGTGGACAATTTATTAGGGTGGTCAGAAAGCACTAAACCACCACTAGAGGGTCGGTTTGGTACGTTTTAGCTGGAACTGGGGACTTGACCTCTGATGCTGGCTTCCATAAAAATATACTGGTAATAAATACTGTACTAAACAACCTGGGCAGGGTTCCCCTCAAAGGGCAGTGTCTGAGCCGTGGGATTACATACCTCCCTTACTCCAACTGTGGTCTACAGGGGAAGTTAGCAATTATAAAACCAAGAGGTGCATTTTTTAATCCTAGCCTCCCCAAGTGGCAAAATTGTGTGACCTTTAGCAATAAGTTTTAGTGCTATTGCACTGCTCCCATTTTTGTCAATATTGAAAGTTCGTAGAATTAGGCCAAAAACTGCTAACGCCCATGCGATGTAAGAAAACTGGCCTGGGAGCGAAACATTTAGGGGGTCATCCTAACTCTGGCGGGCGGCGGAGGCCGCCCGCCAGAGTTCCCCCCTCCGAAATACCGCACCGCGGTCAGTAGACCGCGGAGGGTATTCTAAGTTTTTCCCTGGGCTGGCGGGCGGTCGCCAAAAGACCGCCCGCCAGCCCAGGGAAAAACTCCCTTCCCACGAGGATGCCGGCTCGTAATCGAGCCGGCGGAGTGGGAAGGTGCGACGGGTGCTGTTGCACCCGTCGCGTATTTCACTGTCTGCCAAGCAGACAGTGAAATACTTGTAGGGGCCCTCTTACGGGGGCCCCTGCAGTGCCCATGCCAGTGGCATGGGCACTGCAGGGGCCCCCAGGGGCCCCGCAACCCCCCCTACCGCCATCCGGTTCCCGGCGGGCGGACCGCCGGGAACTGGATGGTGGTAGGGGGGGTCGGAATCCCCTCGGCGGCGCAGCTAGCTGCGCCACCTTGGAGGATTCCAAAGGGCGGCGGTACACTGGCGGGAGACCGCCAGTGTTGCCGGTCCGACCGCGGCTTTACCACCGCGGTCGGAATTCCCTTGGGAGCACCGCCGGCCTGTGGGCGGTGCTCCCGCCGACCCTGGCCCGTCAGAATGACCCCCTTAGTCTTATACCCCTTGTTAAGAAAAGTAATCGGATTGACAAATTTTACCGCTTGTAAAACAAGCATAAGCAAAGCCAGTAGGTCTTGCCACACAAGAGCCATTGGCTTTGCCAATGTGTTTTAGCCATATTGTACATGGCTGCTGTTCAGCATGGCTAAATGTTAGTGGCATAGATGAGAGTGATGTGGAGTGTCATAGAGTGGAATGGCAAAGAGGGGAGTAAAGTGCTGCACAGTGAAGTGGCAGAGAGTACTGTGTATTGGAGTGGCATTCTGTGGAGTTGAGAAGAGTGGCATACACTGGAGTGGCATAGAGTAGAGTGGACTGGTGTAGAGTGTACTGGCATAGAATGTTGCAGAGTATAGTGGTGTAGAGTGCAGTGGCATTGAGTGCAGTGGCATGAATTCAGCGGCATACAATGCAGGGTCATTCATTTCAATGGTGTAGATAATAGTGGTGTATAGTTGAGCACAGTGGCGCAGAGTGGGGTGGCGCAGAGTGGAGTGGCGCATAGTAGAGTAGAGTTCAGTGGCATAAAGTGCAGTGGCATGGAGTACAGTGGAGTAGAGTGGTGCAAAGTGGAGTGGCATAGAGTTGAGTGATGCAGAGGGCAGTGGTGCAGAATAGAGACGAGTGGCAAAGAGTGCAGTGGCAGAGAGTGCAGGAAAGAGTCAAGTGGCATACAGTGCAATGGCATAGAGTGGTGCTGAGTTGAGTAGCACAGAGTGGTGCAGAGTAGAGTATAGGGTCCTGAAGTGCAGTGGCATAGAGTGCAACAGTGTAGAGTGGGGTAGCGTAGTGTGGAGAAGTGCAGGTTAGAGTGGCATAGAGTTCAGTGGCAGAGAGTGCTGTGTTACAGAGTAGAGTGTCAGAGTGCAGTGGTGTAGAGTGGAGTAGAATGGCGTAGAGCAGTGGTTCCCAACCTGTGGTCTGGGGACCCCTGGGGGTCCGCGAAGCCTTTCCAGGAGGTCTGCAGGAGCCTGGAAAATTCAAAAATATTAACAAATATTGATAAATCAGGTCCCCAGCTTCCGGTAATGATTCAGGCGGGGTCCCTGGATTCTCATGATGATTCAGTGGGGGTCCCTGGGTTCCATTAATTTTAAAGTGGGGGTCCACAGAAATCAAAAGGTTGGGAACCACTGGCGTAGAGAGCAATGGCATGGAGTACAGTAATGCAGAGTGGAGTGCAGTGGCATAGGGTGCAGTGACATAGAGTGCAGCTGTGTACAGTGCAACGCCATAGAGTGCAATGGTTAAGAGTAGAGTGACGTATAGTGCAGTGGCATAGAGTAGAGTGGCACAGAATGGAGTAGAGGTGCGTAGAGTGCAGTGGCGTAGATTCTTTCACAGTAAAGTGGCATAGAGTGGAGTGGTGCAGGGTAGAGTGTAGTTGCATAGAGTGGCATGGAGTGTAATGGCGTAGAGTAAAGTGGTGTAGAGTGCAGTGGCATAGAGTACAGTGGGGCAGAGGAGATTAGAGTGGTGTATAGTGGATTAGCGTAGAGTGCAGGGCATAGATTTGAGTGTTACAGAGTAAAGTGCACTGGGATAGAGTATATTGGCATAGAGTGCGGTGGCGTAGAGTGCTGTGTTGCAGAGTGGGTAGAGTACAGTGGTATAGAGTGGAGTAATGCAGAGTAGATTGGTGTAGCCTAGACGGGAGTGGTGTAGAGTGCAGTGGCAAAGAATGCAGTGGTGTAGAGTTGAGTGGCGAAGAGTGCATTGCCATAAAATAGAGTGGCACAGGGTAGAGTAGAGAGGCGTAGCAATCAGCGGTCTAGAATGCAATGGCATAGAGTGGAGTGGTGCAGAGTGCAGCGGAATGGAGTGGTGTAAAGTAGAGTGGTGCAGAGTAGAGTGCTGTGTTGTGGAATGGTGCACGGTAGAGTGGGGTGGTGTAGAGAGGAGTATTCATAATGTGGTAGCACACTGCCATTACAGACAACACATTTTCAATTGAAGTGACCATTACATTTGCCCAGACATATAGTTTTACTAATAAAACTAAGCAGTGCAAAGACGAAAATGTGGGGAAATTGTATCACCTAGTGTAATGATTTGTTTTGATCATATTAAAGTATTTGTTTCCAACACTCTTCAAAAATTGCTTCATTTGTGTTCCTAATTCTGATATATTCTGAAATACTTACACAGTTCATTTAAATGTTGCTGTGTGCTAAAAAGAAACTGTTTCCTACCCCCAGGATCTAGCAAGATTGTCACATCTATGTCACATCTCACTTTGAAGTCAGACAAAGAAAAGTAAACAAAGGCGCTTGGGGGACAGCGCCTAACATTTGATATCATTCTTTGGATGCACACTAAGGGCCAGATGTAGCAAAAGAAAATTTTGCGAGTTGCAAATTGCGAGTCAGTCCGACTCGCAATTTGCAACTCGCAAAATTGTATGCAGAAAGGTGTCTCAGACACCTTCTGCGACTCGCTATGGGGTCGAAAAGACCCACCTCATGAATATTAATGAGGTGGGTCGCATTTTGCGACCCCATAGCTAGTCCATGCATTCACAGGGATGGTGGCCTGCTGAAGACAGCAGACCTCCATGTCTGTGACTGTTTTTTTAATAAAGCAGTTTTTTTTTTTTGAATTGCAGCCCGTTTTCCTTAAAGGAAAACAAGTTGCAATACAAAAAAATAATGAAACCATTTGGTTTCATTTTTTCAGATTAGGCAGTGGTCCATTAGACCACTGCCTGCTCTGAAAAATTATTTTTAGCAACATTCACAAAGGGGAACGGGTCCCATGGGGACCCCTTCCCGTTTGCGAATGAGTTACCACCCACTTCAAGTGGGTGTTAACTGCAAATTGCTTTGCGACCGCTTTTGCGGTCACAAAGCAATTCTGCATCGCAGTGCGAGTCGCAAATAGGAAGGGAACACCCCTTCCTATTTGCGAGTCGGATTCACATTTTGCGAGTCGGTACCAACTCGCAAAATGTGAATCAGCATCGTTAAACGCGCCGGAAAAAATGATACAAAGAAATATGACAGATTTCTTTGCGTCATTTTTTTGGCCCTCTAATGGGGGATGCCTCTTTTGCATACATTATGCCTGGCGCAGGCATAATGCCGTGCAAAGGGTTACAAAGTGGCGCAATACATGCGTTGCGCCACTTTGTAAATATGGCAAAGTGTTTTTGGCCTTGTAACACCACATTAGCGTGAAAAAATTATGCTAATGTGGCGTTAGAATGGCAATACGGGCTCTTCAATATGCCTCTATATTTTAAGTGGCTAGCTGAGTATTAGTAAAGCCAGCCTTTACAAGTGCTTTAAAACAATTGAATGTATGTGAAAGGGGAGCAATGGAGACATGAGGGGCACATTTGCCGGGTGGTAGTGAGTGAAACCGAGGAGGAGGTCATAGGGAGAGGAGCTCCACAATAAACTGTCGCACAGGGCGCCACCAGTGCTAAAGCCGGCCCTGCCTTTGACACCCACCCCCGGGACTACAGACACCACTGAACAATGCTAATGTCCCTGCTGCCCGCTGGGCTTGGAGGAAATGGCTTTGTTTGCCTCCTAAACACAATGCAAAGGAGGAAGCAGCCGGGAAGCTAACAATAGCTTTGTCGGACATGGAATCAGAGAGGCAAAGAAATAAAGAAAGGACAAAGCGGGGACTTAGATGGGAGTAGACTGAAAGAGTGGCCAACGGCGAAGGGGGCAAAGAGGGGGTAAGCAAGGAGGGGGCAAGCAGCGATGAGTAAGGGGGTGGGGGTATGGGTCAAGCGCTTGACATTTGATCTCGGTCTTTGAATACTCAGCAAATGTGACGAGATAATAACAAGATTTACAGGCCTCTTTACAGAAACGGAGCGGAGCTCAGAGCGAGTGAAAAATAGGACTGATCCTGTGAATCTCTTTTCAACAAAGAAAAAAGTAGATCCTAAAACAGATGCTAAAATGGTGAACAGTGGATTGATATAGTACATGTTCCTGTTCCCGGGTATGGCTAAACACAGGAAGATGCATGACAAATGCATGCCATGAATAAATGGGGAGAAAGAATAGGAGAGCAACACAAAGTATATACAACAATTCTCTTCAAGACAGCGTATGCAATGCCTAGTGGTGGGATCTGAAAAGTACAACTTAGTGGCTTTAGGAATCTTTTATTACTCTTATTGTAGAAAAAGGATTGAATTCAAAATGAAACAGTATGCTTAGGTACGGTGGTGGACCAGGTTGTCATCAACTGTCAGATATAAGCATTTTTACAAGAAAATATGATAACATCATATACAGAGAAAGCCATTGTGGTTCCACCCGGGGAGTAGGTCCTTAGGCTCATTTTCTCTAGTAAACCTGTTTCGAAGTTCCCAAGCAATGGCAGATACGAGGACAGAAGCACAGGGAGATCATAATTTAACAAAGACCAGCAATGTGGTTAAGTATGAGAGCCGAGACTGCAAAGCAGGACTTCATGTTGTAAGTCTTCAACTTTGAAACTATTCCATGTTTTGGTGAACAGACCAGCAGACAGTGGGCTATCCCCCTAGGTTAATACACAATGGACCTGATTATAAGTGGCCCATTAAATTTCAATCTATATGTAAACACCTGTGCAGGCATCACAATTACAATTGCTGGGATGTTTATCACACACAGTAATTACCAGGTATGATAAGATTGTACTTCATTACATTTTACAAGGGAAATAGACCCATTATTTCCGGCGACATAAATATTTTGGTGCAATAAGCACCAAAAGTCACTTGTTATTCACCACAAACTCGTAATATGGAAAATTATCGCACCCAATACATTCTGAACATCTGTATGTCATCAGGCTCAAGGTGCTTTGTGGTATGAGTAGCCTTTTGCTCAACTGGACTAGTATCGGTTTCATTAGAGGTATTAGTAATTTATCTTGTTTAGCTAGTACACACTGTTAAAATTTTGTTTAAAACGCAAAGACCTTCAAACTCGATTTAATTCATTGCAACAGAAATTCTGTGCAACCTGCGTAAAAGAATACACAAATGACAAAATAGTCCATCACAGTATTGTAGTGAATTGTAACATTTATATAGCGCTTCCTATAACTATGGAGGGCACTGAAACACTTGCCCGCATCAATAGGACACTACATCTTGCAATGTGTGGGGGAAGAAAGGGTGTTGCCTTTGTTTTGTTCTTATGTGGTAAGTGTTTCCATGTCATGCGTGATGACCTTTTACGGGATGCAGTGCTTAGCCATGTGACAAATGAAGAAGTGTGAGAGCTAGATCAGTTTATGGTTTGCGGTACGCCGGCAGCTTTGATCAGCAACAGAATTTCTTGTCAAATGTCTTACATTATAAAAGTTTTACAATACTATTAAAATAAATCACCACTTTTGATGTCATCTGTAGCTGCATAACAATAATGATAATTTAAATCCTCACCGGTCGTCCGAAAGTTTATAATTCCAAATTCCTCTCTTTTTAATATTCCATTGCAGGCTTGGTTCAGAGGCACTTCATTGCACATTTCTACATTCTCCTTCATTAGCATTTCTAAAGGTATAGGTACTTAAAATGCTGCATGTTGACAAGCCCTCTATGTTGTTCCTCCCTCCCGTTGACCAAGTAATACAAAAATGGCCTTCCCAGGTGTGAGGAAGCCCCGTTGGGCCTTCCGAGGCTTTCCAGTCTCCCCTTGTGTCTCAGCCACTCCAGCAATAGCCGTTTCTCATCACATGACTGTGGCAGTGGGCCTCCATTGACAGACCCCCTTTGGTCAGTCACAAGAAGTGGGACATTGGGCATCCTGCAACAGCTGAGTGTAGGGACTGGGATAGAACACCAAACAGCAGAACAATCCCGCAGAAAGCAGGACGGTTGGCTAGACTACTTATGATTTCTAAGGGCTTCTAGGATGCAGTGGTTTCTAGGATCGCATTTCTCCAATTTCAGAAATTGTATTGCAATTTCATTTATATAGCACTTATTACCCCTAATGAGGAATTTAAGCGCTTTTTACTGGTCAGTATGCTGCTCCAGGCCCCAAAGTTAGTCTAGTAATCTAGTTGTTACTAGTTATTGGGATTAGTTTTGGGCTCTAAAGAAATCCATAAAATGCATTTACTCCAGTTCCTTTGTCGTAGATTAATTTAATGGGAATTAGGTGTAGTCATTGGTGGTTGATGGAATTAACAGAGGAAATAGAGGAGATTAAGTATTGTTAGGTTGCATGGATGAATTTCAAAGAAGGAGAGGCTGTGATTTTGTGGAATGAGATAAAGGCAATTTGCAGAAATACAATACTAAATATTAAGGTAAGCATTCATGTGACTTTAAGTAGGCTGTTCTCAGAGAAAGGAGGCAGGCAGAAGATGGAAACTAATAAGAAGGCCATTCAATAGGAGGGGGGAACAATGTTTTTCATGGCAGGTTTTAGGAATACACTGGAAGCTTTTTGAAATTGCATTTTATCTGAGGAAGCAACATTGTAGAAAGAAACATTCAAAGGAAGAACATCAAGATCATAAAAACATGAGAGAACATACAGGGTAAATAATGCCAACACCAAAAGGAGATTTTGCAGATGCCTCTGATGTTCACCCTTAAAGTTTAACTCACATTAATAAATAAAAGAGTAAAGTGGGATCCTTTGGATGGTCCTGGTTTAGAATGGTACAAAATGGAGGTTAGGACAGCTTCCCAGGCAGTGGAAGTGTATTACCTGCATTCCTGTCACTAGAGAGCAGAGACCAAGACAATAAAGTGCAGGAGTTTGGAGGAAGGGCCCCCCTTTAGAGATTCCATGAAGACTTTTTTTTTTACCACAGGCTCATGAGTAGTTCTTCCAGATAACTGCCATTTGGTGGATAGTAGTTGTGAGGGTGGGACTGTAGTCTGTTATTGAAGGTATGACTATTTCTAGGCCACGCTAGCCCTCTGCCTGTCCCTAATTGCTGCTTCAAGAAGGCTGATGTCAACCAGGTGCAGAGATTCCACACCTTATTGTGCGTGTGTTGTGAGTGCTGCTGCCTGTTCAATCAATCAATCAATCAGTTTTTGTAAAGCACGGCTACTCACCCGTGAGGATCTCAACGTGCTGGGGGAGGAGTGGGGACGCGAGGGGCCTCATCTGAAGAAGCAGATCTTGAGGTTCTTCCTGAAGTTGGTGAGCAATGGGCTTTGTCTGAGGTGGAGGGGGAGGTTGTTCCAGCTCTTTGCTGCGATGTAGGTGAAGGATCATCCTCCGGCGGTGGTTTTATGAATGTGAGGGATGGTGGCCAGGGCCATCTGGGCAGAGGGGAGGAATCGGGCCGGGATGTGGAAGGAGACACAGTGGTTGAGGTAGGCTGGTCCTGCATTGTGTATGGCCTTGCACGTGTGGGTGAGTAGCTTGAAGGTGATTTGTTTCTCGACCAGGAGCCAGTGGAATGTCTTCAAGTGTTGGGAGATGTGTTCTCAGCGTGGGAGGTCCAGGATGAGTCTGGCGGTGGTGTTCTGGATGAGGTGTAGTTTTTTTATGTTTCTAGTCAAGGTGCCGGTGTAGAGGGCGTTGCCGTAGTCGAACTTGCTTGTGACTAAGGCGTGGGTGACTGTCCTGTGACAGTCTGGTGGAATCCATCTGAAGATCTTCTGAAGTTTGCGGAGTGTGTGCCAGCAGGATGCGACTGAGTTTATCTGGCGGGTCATGGATAGAGAGGAGTCAAGGATGATGCCTAAGTTGTGGGCGTGCTCAATCAGGTCAGGGGGCACTGAGGAATGTGGGCCACCAGGAGTTGTCCCAAGCTGAGGTTGCGTTTTCCGAAGATGATGAGCTCAGTTTTGTCAGAGTTGAGATTGAGGCAGCTTTCTCTCATCCAGGTGGCGACGGCTTCCATTCCTAAGTGGAAGTTCCTTTTGGCTGTGTCCAGCTCTTCGGTGAGGGAAATGATGAGTTGTGACACGATGTACCATGGCTTCTGACGATGGCAGTGAGAGGGGCCATGTATACTTGGAACAGTGTGGGACTCAGTGAAGATCCTTGGGGGACTCCGCAGTTGACTCCTCTGGGTCTGGATATGTAGGGCGGGAGTCTGACCCTCTGCATCCTTCCAGAGAGGAAGGAGTGGACCCATTCCAGGGCTCTTCCACGGATTCCTATGTCGTGGAGTCTGGTGTGTAGAATGCTGTGGGCGACTGTGTCGAAGGCTGCTGAGAGGTCGAGGAGTATGAACGCTGCGGTGTGGCCCCGGTCTAGGAGTAATCGGATGTCGTCGGTGGCTGCTAGGAGGGCTGTCTCTGTGCTGTGGTTGCTGCGGAAGCCGGACTGGGATCTGTCCAGGGAGTTGTTGGCCTCGATGAAATTCCGTAGTTGTGTGTTGATTGCTTTCTCCAATACTTTGGCAGGGTTGGGTAGCAGTGAGATGGGCCAGAAATTCTTTAGTTCTAATGATTCGGGCGAAGGTTTCTTCAGGAGAGGGTGTGTTTTGGCGTGTTTCCAGTCCACAGGGAAGGTGCCAGTTTTGATGGAGCAGTTCATTGTGTTTTGGATTTAGGGGCGATGGATGTGCTGGCTCTGATGTATGTGTGGGCAGGGTTCTGTGGGGGCTCTGGAGTGGGTGCCGTTCATGATGCTGACTGTTTAGTCCGTGGTGAGTGTGGGCCAGCTGTGAATGGTCTGGATGGGTTCTGGGGGATGGGTCGGTCACAGGTTCCAGTGCCAGGATTTTTCGGGAGGAAGCTGTCGTAGATGTCCTGGATCTTGCGGTGGAAAAAGGTGGCGAGTTTGTTGCAGTGGTCCTGTGATGGGGGGGATGCTGGTGGCATCAGAGGGGGGGAATGTGTGAACTCGTTGATGACTGAAAATAGTTCCTTAAAGCTGTGTGTGGAGGAGCTGATGCGTTCCCAGAGTGCGTCCTTCCTTGCCTGTTGACTTCCTCACTGTTCCCTGCTGTGAGAAGCATCACTTTACACAAAGGCTGAGCTATCCTGACACCAACACTTGAAAAAGAATCAAACCAAACGGGTTCTGCTGGATGGGACAGATGATGCACTATGAATCCATTTCTAAATGCCAGGAAGGTGTAATAACATAGTTTTATTTGTATCTACCCTTTTTGATGGTTTCTGTACTATGCACATGTTGAAACGTAAACAGTGTGAATTAAACATTAATCATATTTCAATATATTTTAGTGCTAGATATATTAATGCCCACTGTAGCTGTATTTAAATAAATTGATTTGTGATAGAAATTGTAAACTTCGGAACATGCACCATCTGAAATGATAAAATGAATTTGTGCGTATACTGCATTTTCTCCTCAAACCAATAAATGACATTTTTATTAACACTGTCACATGGCACCCAGGAGCTAGTTGGCTTGATGGCTACGAGCATTTGACAGCTTTGAGGTAACAGTGAGTTTCGAATTCCTTTTGCCAAAAACCATTTCAAACAAAAAGCGCTCTCCGGTTGCCCTCAGCTCAAGAGATAAAAAAACACACAGCGGCTTAGTATTTTGAGGTTGTAACCTGACCGTACTCATTAATTTATACTTTATTTTGGGTCAATCTCCTTGCCATTTATACTTACTGGGTCAAATCTGTCTGCATTACCATTGCAGTTTCTTAAACATTCTGGGTTTTAAGAGTTGTTCAAAGTGTAATTTATCTAATAACTTATTTCCAGGGTCAATGAAATTATGTGATTCCGTAGGTGTGGCGTTTTCCGCATAATTATGGATTTGCCGCATTTGCCACATAATCCAACATCTACAGACTTTAACCCAAAAAAAATACATTCTAGCTCAAACAGATCAAAGCTGACTAAAAATCTGGCGACACGTGTTCCCGCACATTGGAAGGCCATTCGCAAAGATGGAGTCGTAATTTTTCAATTGCTTATTGCTGTATTTTTGTGTTAAACTGAGACTAATAGGGTGACTTTTCGCTCAGGGTTACTATGTGTAAAAATGACAAATAATGTACTACTGTCACAAAATGTGCTTCATTATACCACATGAATTTACTTTTCTTGTTGCATAATTCAGTCAACACTGCCTGATAATTTGTACCTTCTCTGCTGCATGATTCTAGTGGCCCTTGTTCTTTTCATGCAGGCAATATCGTGCTTCCTGTTTAAAAAACATCCGTTTCGTGAGCCCTCGAGGTGTATTGCTAGAGCGCAGATGGGTTTCAGCTCCTGTCTGTATCTCCAGTTAACCCTTACCTCTCTTCGCCATGCAATAAACTCTCACATTCGGAGTGGAGAAGGGGACATCACTAGATAGGTGCATTCCACCGCCAAACTCGGCCTGCCTGTGAGTTTATAAAGGGGCCTCAGCAACATCTGGGGTGGGACTCTTAATCTGCTGCCTCTCTCTGGAGATTAAGGAAATTAAAAAAGATTCCAGACAGAACAAGCAGGCTAGACTATTTTTTCCTTCATTGAGGTCATTTTAATTAGTTTCTCCTGACTCAGCTGGACTATAGATTTTTTACAGGTTAAAGACTTTGGCCCTCATTATGACATTGGAGGTAAAGACCGCCTACGGCCAACATACTGCCGCAGTGGCGGATATCTGTTCTCCAAATTATGACACACACACACCAGTCTGACAGAATACTGCCAAACACACAAATCCGCCAGCCCAAAGGTCAGTGTTAAGGTGTCGGTACCAACACCCATACCGTTATGCCAACAAAACAACGCCCACCACCTTATGACACACGCATCACTACGGCAGACATTCAATGGCGCTAAACCATTCTTGGTACATACTGCCGCGCTCAGAATGGACACCCACATACAAAACAACACTACATTGGCCAATACTAAAAACGCACACCTGACACTCATACTCACACCACACCCACACCACTATAAAACATACACCCACATTACCCACAATCCTTTGCCAACACCAAAAGACTGCAAGAGCTATCCATCGACATCACAGAGACAACCACACACACCACTTACACCCATACATCCTTCACGCACCCCACATCACACACCCCACCACATTACTCAACACACTCTCACCAACACACAACATACAACACCCATGGCCCCACAAAGGCACCCCTGTTTCACTGAGAAGGAGTTCAGGGTCATGGTGGAGGAAATTGTCAGGGTAGAGCCACAACTGTTTGGAGCACAGATACAGCAGATTTCCATTGCCCGGAAGATGGAGCTATGGCGGAGAGTCGTGGACAGGGTGAATGCTGTGGGACAGCACCCAAGAACAAGGGACAACATCAGGAAGAGGTGGAACGACCTACGGGGGAAGGTATGTTCCATAGCAGCAAGGCACCAACTCGCCATACAGAGGACTGGAGGTGGACCCCCACCTTCTCCCCTACAGCTCGCCGCATGGGAGGAGCAAGTCTTGGCATTACTGCATCGTTAGGGATTCACTAGAGTAGCCAGAGGACTGGACACTGGTAAGTCAACATTTACTATATATCACCCCCCCATACCTGCATGCCATTTCACACCCTCACCCTCACTCCCATCACTCCACTCTATCCCACGCACTGCACATACACATATGACTAATCCCAATGCCAGCCCCTGCATCCTATGCTGATGCATGGACAGCCCTCCCAGCCCCTGGATGAGAGAAAACTGCCTCAATCTCAACTCTGACAAGACTGAACACCCATCACCAAAGCATGCATAGCATAGGGAAGCTAAAAATCCCACAATACATCACCATACACAAACAAAAGGTGGAAGGGCAACAGCAACCATAGAGGGGAAGCCAGGGATGTACAATATGTCATACACATGAAGCATAATACATCACTTATACCCCCACAGGTACCCCAGCCAATGTCAGTGGAGAGGAGGTACCAAGACTATCCAGTCCTCCAACAGAAGATGACCCCAGTGATGACAGTAACTCTGGACTTCTGGATCTGGATGACCTACCTGGCCCATCTGGGACCACTGGACAGCCGGTCACCCGAGACCACTCACAGACCACCATAGAGCCTCCCTCATCAGGATCCAACACCACAGCACCCACCTAGCGTCCCCACACCTTGCCCCCCCAAGACAATCAGGGACCTGGGGTCAGTGGCAGTGGGCACACCGCTCAGGGGACAGAGGCACAGCCCAACAGGGACACTGGGAGGACTGCTGTGCGCCGGGGGCGGACACGAGCAGGGAACCGACTCTCCAGGAGGTACTGTCCGAGATCCTGGGAGCCTACCAACATTCCCAGGACACAATGGGCCAGATCCTAGACAACGTGCAGTAGAACAGGCGGGCTGCAGGAGGAACAGTATCAGGGCATCAGGGAGGACTTGCAGGCCATTAACACCACCCTGATCTCCATTGCAGGTGTGCTGACAGGCATGGCCAATATCATGAGGGAGGCAACAGCACATCAGTGGGCCCCTACCACTAGCCTGTCCATTGACCAACCCTCCACTTCCACTGCAGCTAGTGGGCAGGAGGCCCTGCCACAGGACTGACTGGCCACCACCACCCCTCCCCCTGCAGAAGGTGAACCACCCCACAAACATTCCCTGCGATCCAGACAGAAGCCAGAGACACTTGCCAAGACCACCACCAGGAAATGAAACTCTACTGACGTCCCCCTTGTGTCCCACTTTGAACTGCTGTTGCTCCCTTTCCTATGGCCCCTTGGACACTGGACCTGTTCTACAAACAGACTGGAACAATACCCTGGACTTTCCTCCACATCACCCCATTCCATTGCACTTTCCCCTAAATTTCTTAGCACTACAATAAACACCGGTGGGAGAATCTGAGACGCTGGGCACGGAAGACCACGGATGCCCAGCTGGGGATGGCCTCCCAACGAGGAAGGGGTGCCCATCGGACCCTGACCCCCGTGATTGCCCGCATACTGGTGGTGGCCTACCCTGAGCTGGATGGTCGGTTAAGGGAATCACAGCACCCACTAGGGGGTGAGTACAGTGGATATCATTACATATTTTGGCTGGTGGGGTGGTATCCGGGTGGTGGATGTGTGTTAGTGGGTGCTCCTAAGGCTGGGCCAGACATTGCAGTGTGGGTCATCTGAAGGGTAATGGGTGTATGGCAAATACAGGTAACCTAGCTTGTTAGCAGTCCATTTCAGCCAGAGCACCGTGGGTCCCAGGAGTGCTGCAGTTGGCGGTGTGTGGTCCTCATCTTACCTTAGTGACTAGCAATATCACTGGTAGTGCAATGCATAGTGCTTATGCCTGTTCCCTGTGTGGGACGGTGATGTGCATGCCAATAGTGGTGTTGGTGCAGTCATTGACCCAGTGTATCCTTTGTCCCCTCCCCCTTTCTTGTTTTGTCTCCCTGTCCTTGTGTGCATTAGCATCATCTGTTGGAGGAGCAGGGGCACCAGCGATAGAGGGAGCTGCATCCCACAGGAACCAGGAGGCAGAGTCCACTGATGCCGAGGGAACCAGTGGGACGGACGGTGAGGGGAGCACCACGACGCAGACTGGAGGAGATAACACAGACTCAGATACCTGCTCCGATGGAAGCTCCCTGGTGGTGGGGGACACCTCTGTGACCACCCCAGCTGCAGTTACAGCCGCAATCCACTGTACCAGCACTGCCCTCCCAGTAGCCCCCCACTGAGTTGCCCGTGCCCGCTCACCCAGGAGGGTGGGCATTTCCTTCGCCCCAGGCACCTCAGGCCCTGCTCAAGTGAGCCCTGCTGCCCTGAGTGAGGAGGCTATTGACCTCCTAAGATCCATCTCTGTAGGGCAATCAACCATTATGAATGCCATCCAGGGGCTGGCATCCCAGATGCAGCAATGCAATGCATTTCTGGAGGGCATTCATGATGGATTGGTGGCCCAACAGAGATCAATTCAGGCTCTGGCCTCCTCTCTGATGGCAGCCATTGTCCCTGTTTCTACCGTCCCCCCTCCAGCTACCATTCCCCAGTCCCATTCTCTTCAACCCCAAACCATCCCAGGTGCACATACTGATGAGCATGCACACAAGACAACTCCCAAGAGAGGCACAGGCAGACACAAGCACCACACTTCATCTCACAAGCACTCACGCAAACACCAGACAGTTGCAGACAACAGCCACCCACCTCACACACGCACGCTGCCCATGCACTTGCACCCAAGTCCATCAGACGTACACCTCCAACAACCACTCCCTCAACCTCGACTCCCATCCCTCCTCCCACCCGTCCGTCCCTAAGAAGCTTTTCCTTGCCCGACTTGACCTCTTCCCTCCACCCCTGTCCTGCCCACAGAACCAGGGTGCCAACCATCCAGCCCAGCACCTCAGCCAAACAGTCCACGGGGACAGTGGAGGCACCTCCTAGTTGTGGAGGCAAGACTGTGAGGGATTCTACTCCAACAGCCAGAAACGGGAAGGAGCCCAGAACACCTACAGCCAGGAAGGGGAAGGAGCCCACAACACCTACAGCCAGGAATGGGAAGGAGCCCACAACACAAACAGCCAGGAAGGGGAAGGTGCCCTCACCTCCTGCCATGAAGGAAATGAAGCCCTCAACTCCATTAGAGGCTGGGAGGGTGAAACCACCAGCACCACCACCACCACCTGTGGTCACGGAGCCCTCACCACGAGCAGAAGCAGGCCAGGAGGCACCATCACCCTTTGCCACAGAGCAGCCCTCACCACCAGGTGAGGCAGTGCAGCCATCACCACCAGCAGAGACAGGCCAGGCGGCACCGTCATCTGTTGCCACAGTGCAGCCCTCACCTCCAGATGAGGCAATGCAGCCATGACCACTAGCAGAGGCAGGCCAGGAGGCACCATCACCTGTTGCAACCATGCAGCCCTCACCTCCAGATGAGGCAGTGCAGTTATCACTACCAGCAGCGGTTGCCCAGGAGGCACCATCACCTGCTGCCAAAGTGCAGCCCTCACCTCCAGATGAGACAGTGCATCCATCACCACCAGCGTTGGACATGTAGGCCACCCTCCAGGGACTGCTGCACAAGAGGTGCCCTCCAGAACCAGTGGGCATGTTCCCTAGCTCAGAGACTGTGACCTTGCACTCCCCAGCATTGGGACATGGGCATAGAGCCCCCTCCAGAACCAGTGGGCATGTTCCCCAGCTCAGAGACTGTGACCTTGCACTCCCCAGCAATGGAACATGGGCATGGAGCCCCCTCTGAAACCAATGGGGAAGTTCCCGTATTCGGCTGAGGTGCCCCTCCCCATCCCCCTGAGGTGCCTGCCCACTTGTGAAACGATGCCCCTGCAGTGTTCCATACAGATGATGTCAGGATACAAGTTGGGCCTTGGACTGTGCCCTGTGGCCATGTGTGCCCTTATGACTTTGGACTGGGTATTGACCCTTTGGGAACTTTTGTATTTATTTGACTTGTGTGGTGGGTTTTACTATGCTAATACATTGTCTGTACATCCGTACTCTGTTATTCTGCCATGTGTCGTGTGCCATTGTTTTTCGCCTGCAGCTGTTGTGTGTATGGTGTGTGTTGTGCGTGTGTGTGTGTCACTCTTGTTTTCCTCCCTCCCTCCCTTGTGTGCTAGGCAGCTGTACTCACCGTCGTCGTCTTCGTCGGCATTGATGTTCCAGGTGGAGCATAAAGTAGAAGATCACCAGGAAGACTTGCAGTTTGTGTTCTATGGCGGCAATGGTGAGCCCTTTCTCTTCTGTGCTCTGTTTCCGCCAGGCTTTTTATGGCGTTGGTACCGCTCCGGATGAGGTGGCGGATTCGTGTGTCATGATATAGTGGGCGCTGTGGTGAATGTTGTTTCCGCCCTGGCGGTTGGTGTGGTACATTGGCTGTCTATGGGATTTATCACCACCGTGGTCATAATTTGACGGTACTTACCGCCAGCCTGTTGGTGGTATTACCGCCACTTTATCACTCACGGACATGGTCGTAATGAGGGCCTATTTGTTGTTGTCATATGCTCCCTTAGTTGCTCTTCTGATTAGTGGTGGTGATGTTAAATAAATCAGCCCTTTTGAACGTTCACAACCCAAGTCCATTGAGAATCAAATGACGCAAGATAATATCACACAATTTTCATTACAATCTGTAGGACTATGTCCTATTATTCTGCCTACAGAAGGCCACAGATGTAACCACTACCACTTCTATTGGCCAATAAAACCAGCAGTAAAAACAATACAAAACAATCACATTAATTCAAATCAGTTTTCAGATGCTGCAGACGTCAAAAATAAGATGCCCCATTCTGAACGTGCCTGGAGTAGCTCTTGAGGCCAAGGACTGAGCAATTCCTGGTCCAGGCACATACTTGCTGATTGCTTCTTCATTAAAGGCCACAGAGTGAATATTGGGGAAATATATTTTGCATTGAAAAGTTGCACAAGAGTGCAGTGAAGACACTAATTCTTTATTTAACATTATAGCACGCCATGAGATCTCCAATAACCATTAGTTATGTTAAGTAGCCTCAGGATTTAAGTGGGACAATTACAGTACTACACATAAAAAACAAAAACTATGGAGACAATATTTGATTTGGACACACAGTGAAGAAAAATACTCCAATGATTACATCCACACAAAGACGAATTCTCCACACTTTGTAGCCACAGTAAACCTCAAAGTGCAACTCATGAATGCAACTCTATCAGAGACTGGTACAGACAGAAGGAGATAGGGATGGTGATGAGCACAAAAAGGTACAGTTCAAAATGACTTTGTACTAGCGAGCACTAACACGTTCCCATTTTCTATGCAAATGAAACAAAAAACACAACTTGGATTCACTTGCACTTTGTGTAGTAGTGATGAAAGGCAAAAAAAAGAGATTTGAAAAAGAAAAAAAAAGTTACCACTGCACTGATGTTTTGAGAGATTCAGAGCCGAGCTTGAGCTGGTGGTTGCAGGTGCGACACATGGTCATTCATTTTGGGCGCACAGCACTTATTTTTCCTCAATAGACTTGGATCTACAGAAAAAAAGAGAGGGAAAAGGAGGAAGAGAAACACTAAACAAGTGTTAACAATGCAGTGGGTCTCGCGTTTGCTCGAGTTAGAGCTATTATTGTTGTTAATTCCTAGCTGGACTTTTCTTGCACATACATTGAAAATGAAAAGTAAAACAGTTCAAATAAGCAAGCCGATTCAAAGCGCCACAGCTGCGTGAGCATGAGCGTAAAGGAGAGACACAAAAGGAAAAAGAAGTTCGCTTGCAGTCAAAAATATTGACAAACGTGGAATTATACACGTTACAGGGTCGATGGCCAAGGTGGTAACAAAACTGCCCCAATGAGGGACAAACATAAAGCATTTACCAATCATAACAAAAGATTTTTAAAGGCAAGCCTATGAACGAGTGATAGTGATGGGCGTACTGTGGGTGTGGTTAAAAGCCCACAGATAGAATACAACAGGCCAGAGCGCTTCCATACTTGACCTAAAAACAGTGATAAAGGGAGAAAGCAGAATTAAAAAAAGAACATGAAACAGTGAGAGCAAGCGACAGGCAGTGCCTGGTTTTGGATTAATGAAGCATAAGGTAGAACCAAGACTACGCAGCTGTTGTATTCAGCACCCTGGGCTTTGACAATGCTAGATGCGGGCCTCTAAGCAAAACTTCAGGACCTTGCCCTTATTCTTTTACAAATTAACCAATCGAGCAATTGTTCCTCATGACAACAAAAATTATCACTCTTCATCTAGCAAACTCATGCTCCAGAGCCATGAAACCAAGGGCACAGTAGCCTAGCTGCAAGCATTCTCCAATGCATCAAAATTCCCTAGAAATTCACACGCCAATGCTCTGCCACATTTGACAGGAATGTGTCCATTTAGGTTCCCCACTCTCCCACTCAAATGAGACAAGATCATGTTACTACTCAAAATTGTTCTGTTAATGTGGGTCATATTTACTATGTGGATTATTACATAAATGTGTTAATCATTGACAAAAATATACATGTAATTCTTTTTTTTTTTTAAACAATATTTTTCAAAACAGTTAAATGGTATATATTTACAATCACAGTACATCAAATTAGGATGCCATTTTCACAACACAAAGGCTTTAATACTCCATTTCCATCCTATCCATCCATGCACAGACAAAACCACCTATAAGACAACTATTGGGAGGTCATCCCGGGTGATCACACCACCGGACGAGAATTTCGACCCACAAGCTCCATGTTGATATCTCGGATCCACAAGCCCTTCAGTGAACCCTGACACCAAAGCTCAATAGCCCACCTTGTTTTGATTCTTCGACTCCAATGCCTGGTTATAAATACAAAATGATACTGCACAACCAAATCTCCATTGTCATTTATTAATCATAAGCAAAATGTTTTTCTGAAATGACAGGTCATAAAGTTCCTTCTCTGTCCATAACACAACCACACACCTAGCTGCTAAAGAGCCATTAACGTTTAGGACTTTACCATACATTACTCCCTACTCCTATCTCCACACAATAGTCCTTCAGAATGTTAGTTGAAGAGGGTTGAGAGTGAGGGGATTTAAAATCCAGCAGGATTACAGCAGCGCTTGGTTCAGGGTGGATTGGAGCTAGGAATATTCTTAAAAAGGTATCAGTGGTTGCTAATAACTGCACATCTTGCGGTTACAGTGGTTACTGTAAATTAAACATAGTTTACTTACAACCAAGAACAAAAATTTTCCTACCATTCATAAAGGAAGGTTTCAATTCTATTAAGGACACAGAGGCAAGGATTATGCTCTGCTTTCTTCCTTTATTTTATACTTCAACATGTCTTCAACACATACAAATAAACTACCTTTCCCAGCAAACCAGAAGAAAGGAAATACAAAATACTTCAGACCAATGAACAGTCTCTCCTGTCCATCATAACAAGCATCTCCCCAAGTAACCTTCTCTTTTGTCATGTGACTGGAGCTATTCCAAACAAGTTCTTTATTCTTCTTTAGTGGGTTCGGAACCTGGAATATAAAAACTTACTGAGATTGGCATCACAAAAAATATTTCCCATCAAATAAACCCACAATGGTATCATCCAGAACCATAGAGTTGCTGACTTCATCATTATTAGAAAAGGATAGGAACAATAACTCAAATCCAAACTATATTCAACAAGCATCTTATAATTATACCTTATGTTGAAGATACCTATTAACAGATGACCTATTGAATGATGTACTCTCAAAGAAGGGTGGGAATTGACCTCAGAAACCTTGGGACGGAATAATCCTCCCCTCTGTGTACTTACTGGAATTTAAATGTCCTTTGCAAATGCCAGAAAAAATGTAATTCTATGTCAAGACTGGAGGTGAGGATTATGATTATTCAAAGCTTGTCCACCACCAAGGACGCCATATCCAAGACAGGTTAAGCTAAAACCTCTTAATGATGGAGTCCGAAGACCAATCAGCCATGTTAAGGATATCTTCCACTTTAACGTCCAAAGTAAATGCCTTTGAAGCCATGGCTTCTCTCACCAAATAAGCTCCAAAATGTGACACAATAATGCCAACTTCTTGCATGGCCCAGTGAAACCTCTGGGCAACTTTTGGAGAAGAGGCAGCTTTGAAAGGTTTCTTGAGGAATATTAACAGTTGCCTCTGTCCAGGAGGCCGAAATTCCTCTGTCATATTCTCACAGACCTTCAAATACCTCACCACACACATGTTTGGTGATCTATCGAACTCTGGGCAGGAGATCACCCTAAAATTAGATTTTGTTCTATGTGAAATGAGGAATGTTACTCCATACGGGGTAAAAACTATGCCTGTAAGATCAAGAGCCAGGACATATGAGACTCTGCGACAAGATATCAAGCACAGTAACATGGCTAGTTTCAGTGGAGATTCCTTTATGAAATAAAAATTAATTTTGTTGCCAGGATTTGAAGAGATTTAGGACTTGATTGATGTCCCATAAAGCGGAGTGTCTAGGCTTTGATGGTAAAGTCAGACAGATGCCACTTATCAGCTTACATATCAAGAGATGTTCACCTACCTCTTAACCCTGTATCAGGATATGTCCTGCCAAAATAACCAACCTAATGGTATTCACTGTTGTATAGGCCATATATATCCCCACTCCCACGATCAATCCTGCAAGAAGGCATCCGTCACCATTATCAAATGATCCAGCTTCCAGCGGAAGTTCCATTCCATCTGGTGGTCCAGGCGTGAAGCAAAAAGATTCACCACAAACAGGCCCTACCCGTTTTTTTTAACATCTTGAATACTTGTGGATTTGTGGATCCGGTTGCCAAAAGCACATATCTGACCATTCCCTCGAACATTGATCTGCCACTTCATTGGATGCCCCTGGGAGATACTCCTTCGTAACCGATTTGTTGTTGGAGAGGCAAAAGGTCCAGAACTCCTTGGCCTGGTTTGCCAGAATCTTTGATCAGGGAACGCCCTGGTGATTAGTGTATTGGAGTGCCAACATGTTACCCATCTTCAGTAGGATGCAGCCATTCACCTTTTTCTTGGTCCAACACTGAACTGAGGAGGATCCTGCCATTAATTCCAGGCAGTTTATGTGCAGCTGCGGTTCTGCAATGACCACTTTCCTCCTGTGAAGGAGAACCCACATTGTGCTCCCCATCCTGATTTGCTGGCTTCAGACTCTACTACAATATCCGTATCGAAACCGAAAATGGCTCTGCCACCAACGCATCTCTTCCTGGACCTCCTCCGTCAGAGGAACTTACTCTGAATATTGGAATCCTCTGCGGAGGTGAAAAGTCCTGAGCCTGTGGAGGGCCATGTAATGCAACAGGTCCAGGAAGATTGTCTGAATGGATGATGATGGAAGACCTACCACCCTGACTGTCTGGTGCAGTGAAGTCATTGGTTTGGACAGGGTACGCCTCAGTTCTCTTCAAATCTTTGTGATCTTTCGAGAGTGAAAACTGAGGGACTTTGCTGCTTATTAGATTAAAAATCCAAAGAGGTTTGTCTGTTTGGATGGAGTCAAGAGGGATTTCTTCATGTTTATGACAAAACTCAAGACTTCCAGCAGGTTAATTGTTATCTACAATTGCTCCTGCAGTTTGGCAGGACATTGATTCAGGAGAAGAACATTGTCCAAGTAGATATTCGGATAGCAACCATGGCGCAGAGGGATTCCATTGCCAGCTTGTGCACCTTGGAGATACACCAGGGACCTAAGAGAGGCCAAAAGGCAGAGTTGTGAACTTGTAGACCTGGTCCTGCAATAGGAACTGCAGGAATTTGCAATGATGCACGAAAATGGGGACTGTTAGGTATGCGTCTTTGAGGTCGAGACATATCACCTAATCTTCCGGTAGCAACAAATCTCACAGCAGATGGATACCTTCCATCTTGAAATGGCGGTAAGCCAACCACCCATTGAATTCCTGAGGTTTATCATGGGTCGTTGACCTCCATCCCATTTTTTCCACAAGAAAAATGTTGCTGAGAAAATCCCTTGGGTGGAGTGTTGATGGCACTAGTGTTTTTGTGCAACAAATCCATCACCTCTTGATCTATCAGGATACTTTGGCCCATATGTATACGTTTTTAGCACTGCAGTTGCATCATTTTTTGATGCAAAAGTGGCGCAAACTTACAAAATATCACTGTATTTTGTAAGTTTGCGCAGTTTTTGCATAAAAAAAGACGCAAATACGGCGCTAAAAAAGTATAAATATGGGCCTTTGTGCCTTTTTACAGTGGGTCTTGCTGTGGCCTTGGACTCAGGGAGGCCTTGAGTGTAGAAAGGGCCAAGCGCCTTCTACCACAAACAGCCCAACAAAAATTTGAGGGTGGAATATTTTCTTAATGGATGCCTGCACCTTGTCAAGGGACGTAAAGGTGGAAACAAACTTCTCTAACTCTTTGATAAAAGGTTCCCCGAATAGTCTCCTCTGGGCCACAACCCCTGCTTCTGTGGAAGCCAGGTGTCTCAGCTTGGGGTCCACTTTGATTAGGAGGGAGCACCACCTCTCCATGGATAATGTGCAGCTCACATTCACAAGAAATATAAGGTGCATTGCACCCACCCAGGAGGACATCCAGAGAGACAGGGTTGTCTGGCGATTTAGCCAAGTCCAGAGTCTTAGTCAGGGGCCCTGACTTCCAGGAGTTTGCCCTGGCAGGACCTCCAGGACCTACCAATACCCTTTTTAGGGTGCCAAATATATTTCATCAAGAACGTGGCCATTCTGTTGTCGATGTCAGGCATGAGGACCACTTTGATTGCCAGTGAACAGGCTCGGACCTCCTTCTCAAGGGACTTTCGGAGATTGTCTGGATCCTACATATCGGATTGACCCTTAGGGTCATCCTGCAGAGGAATGGGATTAGTGTTAGGGTGCCCTGGTCTGAAGGGCCTGACTCATCATTAGAATCCCCCTGGGAGTCATCCTCCCTCTCTGGGATGAAGGGGGTAGAAGGCATGCCGTCCAGCGTGGAGCCCAGTAGGGCCCCTGTGTCCTCATCAAGACTGGTAGGTCTAGAAAGGAATGCCTTTTGAGCTGCTCAAATGCTCAGATCAACCCCTGTGTCCACTTTGTGCTTGGGTGGGCATTGTGTACCCTGGTTTGGCACTGTGACAGAACCCCTGGGATGGGCTGCTTCCATAGTTATATTCAAGGGAGTTGGACGTGAGTTTTGATCTGAATCAGGTGCCTCCTTAATTGTGCGATTGCTGAGGCTACTGCCTGTTTGACTGAGGTTCTACTGTCTCACAGAATTTGTCATTATTAGGGAATACCGAGATGAACTCCTCTTCCAGAAATTCACCCTCCATTTATAGGAGCAGTGCATAGCTGCCTTTATATTAACAAAGAGCGTCTTGGGGCTGTAATGTGGTACTGGGGGACACCAGTGACTATTGGTGTGCTATACAATGCGTACTGAGGATTACCCTGGGCCTGAAATATCCTGTAAGGATTTGCAAGGGTTAATCTTTACGTGCCTGGGCCGAGCCCCCTCGAGGCAGTAATTAGCGAGTGATGCATGTGTAAATGGTTTTCTTAAAACAGGTAATGAGGGAAATACCGACCTGTTTCAACACGGACGTAGTTTATTTGCATATGTTGAAGTCTGCTTGAGCATAAAATAAAGGATGAAAGAAGATCATAATCCTCGCCTCCAGTCCTGACATAGAATCAAGTTCTGCTAGTGCTACAACACTCTGCGTCTTTGCTACCCTAAAGTGTAATCAGAGCAATTGCATCTCTGCACAAACTGACGTTCGTCTGGAGCTCAGCGAGTTTATTGGCTTGCCATTAATATACTTGCTGAGCTCCAGACAAATGCAGCCGAGCAAGACATATAATATGAACTGAGCTTATAAAAATAATTCTATTTATTGCGTGCAGCACCAATGTGTACTCATATTCCATCCAGTAAGAATGTACACTTTGTTGGAGCTACATAATTTGACAACACAATCAGTCAAGTGACGGCAATGTAATATTCAGTCTTAAACAAAATGTGCTATTTATTATACAAGGACATGAGTAGTCAAAATTCTCTGATTTTACAAAACAACAAATATAGCCAACACGTGTTTTGTCACAAGGCCCTTTTCATGGTTGTAAAGGAAGTATCGAAGAGTGAATCAAAAAGTAACAATTAGAAGAGTGTTGGTCTAAAAGGAAAACAAATAGAAAGTACTTTCACCTAGTTATCCTCATTGTCATACACATTGAAAAGAGGAAGGGGGCACAAAGTTGCCAGGTTCAATTTCTTTTAGATAAGGTTGGATTTGTCAGAGAAAGGCAGGTTGTCAGTTCTTTTTAGTTTTTTTGGAGAGGGATGATAGAAAGGCATAGAGAATGTCACTAATGTTGTATAGTAGTATTCTTGATGAGATGTGAGATAGCCGAATGTGGAAGAGAAAGATCTCACCAAATGTGCAATATTGAAATTGATGGCGGATGTAGTGAATAACAGAGCTACCTTTGTCACATCAGGATATATGATCGGCAATGTTTCTATTTCAGATTACGGTGTCTTCACTCTGGTGAAGAGGCGCCAGTAATCTGTCAGTGGGAGAGCAAGATCTCTTAATTAGGTAAGATTGATGGTCTTACACTCACAGGGTGTAATGAGTTGTCTCTTTCCGTAAGTATATAAGTACAGTGTCGTAAAGTCTAGTGTTACTTGTTGACATGGTGGGTGTAGCACAAGGTGGAACCAAGTAGCTGGTTGGTTGGAAGTAACCTGATGGTAGGTAGTGTGAGAAAGTGAATTATCAGTTGGAGTGATTGTGAGAACTCACCAAGTAATAATGCTATTATTCTGTATCAGACCCAGTCAAGGTTCTTCAAATCAAACCATAGCACAGTCCTTGATAGCTGTGGCACATAGCAGGCATGCTTAATTCAAAGGAAAGCAAGTGTAGCTCATTTATCTGTACCAAAACAGTCAATAAGTAAGAAACACAACACACTGAAAACCTCACTCCAATATATAAAAATAGTACATATTTGTATCTTTAAATAGGCACCAAAATGAAAAAAATCTGATGAAGAGGATCGGAGGTAAGATTTTTGCAAGGTTTCCATAAATCACTGCTTTTCTCTCTAAAACATTTTTAAAACTTTGTAAATCACTGCTTTTCACTCTTAGCGCTCGTCTATGAATTTCACCTCACAAAGTCAAAGTTTCAGGCGTACTGCGATGGATGTCAGATGCAGACACTGAGTTGGTCCCGGTCAAGAGTTTGCCTTTGCACTTTTGCACTTTTCTGGTTCTTACTTTCATCAATGGTGAGGCCGGTGGGGCCCTCTCGAACTTGAGGTTGGCATTGGGCTCGACATTGATAGGCAATCCAAATTCAGCAGTCGTGTGTGTCCTGGGTTTCAACGGTGTTACAGGCTACCTATGAACTGGCAAGTAGAGGTAGTCCATGAGCACTGGACTCTGTGCTCAAAGACTGTTATCGTTTGCCTTTGGCTTGCAAGTTGCAGTTCTGGGGAGAGAAAAAGTACACTCTAGCACCAGCCAAGGGTCCATGGCCTGGGAGGCACAACTGCGGGTTATTGGCACTAAACAATCTCACAGTGCATTTCTCTGGCCACATCCAAAATGCTGGGCCCCTTCTTTCCCGGGGTCAGAGCAATGGAACACCCCTGAGGTAAGTCCAGTATAATTAGCCACCCCTCCTGGAAAACCAGTTCTGCAACAGGTTTTCCCCCTTCAGAGGAGATGTGAGCCTGTCTACCTACATAAAGGAGTAGGCAACTTGCATTTGCTTCTCAAAGGCGCTAGCTCTTTGAAGCTTAGCCATCTGTGACCACCCACTTTGGGCCGTCCTGGCAGGAGATCACACCTCTTCTGTCTAGCAGACCTTTGGTTACTTTTCATGGGAGGATGGCAGCAGGCTGTTGCAAATGCCAACTGATGTAGTTAATTAGCAATGTCTACCCAAACTTTGGGGCAAGAAAGTGGTAACTTTCTAGAGTCACATTTGATTAAAAGTTACTTTAGATCCGACTTCAGCATTAAGTCGGGTTTAATGTAACAAGTAATTTCATAACTTGGAGTACTATATTCGGTGGTCCCAATTGGAAGTTAGCACTTAGCAGTTTTGCTAGTGTAACTTCATAATACCCAAAGGGATGAGAGAGCGTAGCATATATATTCTATATTAACATGAAATGCTTATGAACTAATGTGTAATAATGCCACATAGAAAATATATTAATGTATTCTGCTAAAACCTGCGCTTGAAATGTGCCCACGGGGAGTGGCCGCCGATATATACGGGGACTAATGAAACTGACTAATAATTATGAAATGTTATATTGAAACATGATTTGTACTAATAATGGAAGGTTATATGTTAGAATTCTGTTCATAAGTCATTACGCCTTAGTTAGCATGAGTCGAGGCCTAGCTGCCTGGTTTCATATAAAATATGTTTTTCTAACGTGCAGTGTGCTGACTTGCTGAAGGACATGAACTCTTGTTTTTTTTTCCAAACTAGAGGATGAATGTAACTGTAGTAGATCCGTTCTCATGAAATTTGACTGGCTTAGTGAAACATTCTTGCTGAATGCAACAGTGTAAACCACTTGCAGGTACAAGGTCGCCTGAACCGGTACAGACAATGGAGCCACTGACTGAAGATGTGCAAAGGACCACGAGAGTATGAAATCATACCGGACATTCCACCCACTAAAGACGTCAATCCTAAGGACCAATAAAATATGTGAGAACTGTTATGGGGTGACAAATTTGATGAGATCATTGGAACTCTATTGGAGGGAGATAGTGGGGTGCAACCCCTCATCCAACCAAATCGTAGGGGACTGTACAACAAAAATGGGATGAAAACCCTTGTCACAAGGAAGTAAAGCAGAACAGGAGAGAATAGGAGACTAGGAGATAGATGAGAGGGAGATGCTGTCACGTTTTGCTATGACCCAGACACTTTGTCACTCTGCAAAGAGACTTTGCTGTTTGGTTCTTAAAACCATTCTTGTCTTATATTGCCCGTTTACACTTTACCTCCTTATGAGGGAAGTGCCCCTTTGCTGAATTCCTGTCTGATGGCGAATCAACTGATGTCCTGAGGACGAAGACCGAACCTGAGTGCTGACCCAATACGGAAGGTAACTATATGACAATGAAATTGTAATTGTCTATTTGCTTTCTTTCTAGGTACCAACTGCTTCTTTTGACAGCTACCATAGCTAGATGTTTTCTAAATTGGTGTTACTAAATTGTTTTGCATGAAGCCCAACATGCCAATGCTAATTCGAGGTTAGGAGAGGGATTCACTAAACTGACGCAAATAGACAAATGACTGAATCTATGCTTTGTTGAATAATGTGCTGACGTTACTCTGCTAAGGATAACCTATGTTGACGCCGTGTTATGTTCTAATATTCATGATTCTTGCTTTGATTAAATCTTATCAGAGCTGCCATATTGTGACTATGCTAATGTGTTTCTTGGTTTTGAGATTAATAAACTTATTAGTAGAATTGTAATCAATAGGGAATAAACTTCACAAAATCCTGGTAACTGGTGTGGTTATTCATGACTGAAAGGTCATGGTGGTTTTCGAGTTTATTAAATGTCTTTGATTAATTTGAATTGTCGCATTACTGTGAACTTTGATGACATTATTGACATATTAATTGACATGCTGATCAGTTATCTCGTCCTAAGGTGTCTTCAATCAGGGTCAAAAGATTCATTGGCCTAAAACGAGTCCCAAAGTGAGTAAATTAGTCATACAGGGACGCATTACCAGGGACTACCAGTCTTGCCACAGTGAAAACCATGATTTCGAGTTTTCAATGTCAGGACATGTCCAACACACAAGAAGCATGTCCTTCTTTTTAATGTTTAGCACCCTGCCTTGTGGGCTACTAAGGCCTTCCCTAGAGGTGACATCATATTTAAAAGGAAGGTTTAGACTTGACAAAGCGTCTATTTTGCCATGTCGGTTTGGCAGTTTATAAGCTGCCCGACTAGGCTGCAATGACAGATCTAGATTCAGGTTTAGGCTTTGGCACTGCAGTGGTGGCACAATTAGTGCTGCAGTCCACTGGTGACATTTAACTTACTAGCACTGGGTACACTTTGTGTCATATACTATGGACTTATAGATAAGTTAAATATGGAAATCAGGGATTAGGCAATTGCACGAAAACTTTGAGGGATCAGCGCACATGCACTAGGACTGGGGTAGAAAGTCCCAGTGCACTTTAGAGTAAAAAAACACAGCATCAGTCCAAAGATTTGGGGGCTGATCCTGCAAAGAGATCCCTTTCATTTCAAGTATGAATTGAAATTCTGGGAGCAAGGAAATACGAGTAACAAAATAGTATGAAACTGTCTAACGTGTAATAATATTTCATTGTAATGGGTAAATAGATTCATCAAAGTCAACCGTAATATTTGAGTCATAGTATCTATGTGTCCAGAGATGAGAAGATCAGTTACCCTATAAGAGAGGAAATATAAGTCCAAAAATCCCTTACAGGCAAGCCTGGAGGCATATTCTAAATATGCATGCAAAAAATTTAGGTACTAATGATGGTTGACTGACAATGTAAGCTGGCGGGAAAACGAGTATCAGAAAGAACAGTATATTGTTCGAGCTCACTCTATGAGACCTGAATGTAGTGTAATAGGTAAATAGAATGTTAAGGAACAACAAAACTTTTAGAAATTGAATACAGGTCCAAGATATGTCACCAGTCCACTAGTCCTATGACAATCGTATTAGCAATAGCTGTGAGAAACCTGTGATAAATATAGTTCTCTCTTTGTAGGAATGATATCTGTCATTTTATTCACCAGCTGCGCAAAACAGTGTGTGCAAGAACAAGTAAAACAGAGCACTGTTATTCCAGCGTGGAACTAAGGAAACACATATGACAGTGGTCAGAGTGCCATACTGACATGAGAACCAGCACAAATGCACACGAAGTGTGGGAGTCAGAAAAGTTCTGGTTGATTAGGAAATAAAGGTAAAACAATGTGTAGGACCACCAAATCAGTGTCAGTCAACCATGGTAGGTCACGCGTTAACTTTGATCATAAAAAAGAAACCTGTAATATTATAAAAGAAATTGACATTAAAGATGACATCGTACTGACAGTGCACATTGGTGCATTGCCCATTGAATATGAGGGTCAAAGGCAGTCAGCTATGTGAACAACAGGTAAAGCAGAGCAAAACTCAGTCTTCAGGATCCATTGTTCTGTCATGGAGCAGCAGAGTCAGTGAGTGCTTTGGAAGCGGGCATGTTGAGTGTTACCCATGTTTGAAATAGTGAATACAGAAGGAGGACTGTGACAAGACTGACACTATCTCTGGGGAAATTCACGACAACGTAAAATCTGAAATTAATGTGAAAAAGTGCATTTGAGACATTTTAATTTTTATTTATATTTGTGTGCTGTATGGGAATTGTTACCAGGGCTGTAGGTTAATTATGAGGAAAACAGAGAAGGAGAAGGTGGGTGAGATATCTGTTGTATTCTACAGGTGGGATACAGGTTAAAATCTTAGATTCTCACCCAAAATTTTAAGTGTTTGAGTCTTGGTGGCTCAATGTTCATGTACCCTATATGAAGTCTTGTCTATTGCAAAGAGGTCCAGTTAGTAAATTAAAAACTAAAATTTGGTTTTATTGATGGGTGTTGGACCTGGCCCTTTCTACAGGGTTATTCCCCAAACTTTTTGCCTTTTCCTAATTCTTTCTGAGCCTTTTTGCTGATGTTATGACTCTGGTCACTTTATCACTGCTGATCAGTGCTAAAGTGCATGTGCTCTCCCTTGTAAACTTGGTATGATTGGCTTACACCTGATTGGCACATTTAATTTACCTGCAAGTCCATTGTACAGTGGGATCCCTATACCCAGGGCCTGTAAATTAAATGCTACTAGTGGGCCTGCAGCGGTGCTTGCGCCACCCACAGAAGTAGCCTTTCAAACTTGTCTCAGGTCTTTTAGCGCAGGGCCTGCATGCACAGTTTACTGCCACAGGGACCTGTTATATAAATTTACTTGCCAGGCCCAGATCTCCCCTTTTACTACATGTAAGTCACCCCTAAGGTAGGCACTATCTAGCCCTATGGGCAGGGTGCTATGTATATAGAAGGCAAGACATATGCCTGGTTGTGTGGCCTGTCCAGACTATTTGGTTTCTCACTGCTGTGAATGCTGCCTTCTCATAGGATTGCATTTTAAATGCCCTGCCTTATGTCTAAGGGGTATTGTCTGATTTATGAGGGCTTGCGTGGGCATGTTTGGTATGGTTGCAATGGTAGTGAGAAATGCTGCTTACTGGTGCAGGTGGATTTTTTATTACCATCATAGAAATGCCACTTCTAGAAAGTGAGCATTTCTCTGTGCATATGACTCTCGTGTTTTGACAACTGGGCTTTGTGCATACTTTTCAGATAGCTTGTACACAGGGAGGTGTCACAGAGGTGCATCTACATATTGAATGGTCTTCCTGGGCTGAGAGAAGGGGAGGCTGGGCACACCTGCAATTGTAAAGGCTGTGCCCTGGCCTTACACAAAGGGCTTGTTTACCCCAAATGATGTCTGAGGCTGTGGTGGTGGAGAGAGGGGACACTCCTGGAGCCAGTTGTAACTGGTTGGAACCTCTTCTCCCCCTCATTGAAATCGCTTTGCAAAACTGAGTATAAGAGACACTTTTGGCATACATGGAACTGGACACAGAATGCTACTGGAGGGACTCACCAGGAACTGCCTTGGACTGCTGCTGCTGTGCTGAACTGTGACCTGCTGGGTCACTAGGAGGAACTGCCACTGTCTCCATCCTTTTTGTGCTGGCCTGTTGCTGGGCCCTGCCGCCCTGTGCTCCACTTTGGTGTTTTCAGGTGCTAGGTGCTTTGGCCCCGCCCCCTGCAATTGCCTGCTTGAAGCACATGAGGAGCTCTTGATTTTTATTGCATAGCTCCTTGAGCAGTGCTTTCTTTTTATGAATATAGCATCTGGAGAAGTGCCTTCGTTTGAGACACCTCGTGCCTTGGAGCACGTCGCTGTTTGCCACTGGGGGACAGACACCACTGCGGCCTCGGCAAGCTTGTATTTCAAAAGTGAGTCCAGAACACGCCATGCCTGGAGTCCCCGGGGCACAAGAAGATGCCCCCCCTAAGTGTGCAGGAGTCATGGGCGGGGCGGAAGCCTCATCGGAGGCTCCCTGCACCGCTGGGCCCTTTCTTTTGTTCCCCTGTTCCCTCCAGGAGGGCCGGTCGTGGCCCCGGGGGTTCGCAGGGACAGTGGGCTTCCCAATTTGGACATCGCCCCCAGGAGGGACCCCTACATAGGAACAGAGGGGTGCATGCCGCCCCCTCCCCTTTAAAAATCACCAGGAGGCCACTGTTTTGGCGCCGAGGAATGCTGCTCCCCCCGCCCCCCTTTCGCCCTAGACTGAATAAGAGAAGGATCCTGTTGTGGGCCATGATGTTTCCATGATTTTCCCGATAGTCTCTAATGTTCCGGTTAAGGGCATTTATGTTGATATGGTTTTCATGACTAGCCATATGATTTCTGATATTCTTTTTGGGCCATTCATGTTGGTTTCATGAGGATGTGTTTACCAGTTTGATATGTTTCTGTTTCTATGACTTGCCATACAATTGCTGATGTTCCTGGTATGGGCATTTATGAGGATCTTATGACATGTGCATTATTGTAGTAATGTTTTTCCTGACTACTGCTTATGTTGCAGAATAACCAGTAATCTATGTGTTTTATGTGACAACTGCTGACCTTCGCAGGGTAATAGTACTGTGTAATGTTCTGACAACTGCTTGGGTAGTGGGGTATTACTCACATGTTGTGTTTGGTCGAATATTGTTGTGTACAATACAGTTTATTTTTATATAACTTGGTGTTGTGTTTCCTTTGTGGTGGGGTTAGAGTGTCTCATGTGTTGTGTGTGTTGTGCAAACACTTTACACATTGCCTCTGGATTAGGCCTGACTGCTCGTGCCAAGCTCCCAAGGGGGTGAGCAGGGGTTATCCTGGGTGTGTAACCGCCTCGCACTGACTGGAGTGGGTGGGTTCTGCCTGGCTTAGGTGCATACACTAGCCAACCAGAAACCTAATTTCTAACAATGGGCATATATTATTTTGACCATCTGTTTGAAAATATTTTTTCTAAGCATATCATGACCCAAAGATGAAAGAACTTGCTCTCTCTGTAAATGATAAAGTTAGCAGTATATGCTCACCTATGGATTCACAGTTACTTGAGCTTGTGAACTAAATGACATAGTTATGTTCAAAAGTCACATATAGCCTAATGGCAACAGGTTGTAGACCCTCTCTGTGAAGGGTAAGTGTTTAAGTCATGGTTTTTCCATGGTATGCGTTCTTATAAGATATGGGCCCTCATTATGACATTGGCGGTAAATCCCACTTACCGCCATGGTGACTGCCATCAACATAACACTGCCATGGTGGATAACCGCCAACCATATTATGACACACACATACCAATCCGTCACTATACAGCCACACACACAAGTCCACCAGCCCAAAGGTCAGTGATAAACCGGCAGTAGCAAAACCCACAACGTTACGCCAACAGAACTACGCCCACAACATTATGACCCACGAACCACTGCGGCCTATATTCAATTGCGGTAAACCATTGACGGTACATGCCACTGTGCTCAAAATACACACACTCAAACAAAACAACACCACATTGGTCAATTCAAACTACACACACCTGACACACATACACACCCCACACCACTAAAAAGCACGCACTTGCATTACCCAGAACCCTCTACGACTACAAACAATTGCCAACAGAGAGAGAGCAAGAGCACCCATACAACCAGAGCCACATACCACCATCACCCATACACCACCCACGCACCTTACATCACACACCTCAACACATCACCCTACACACCCTCACCCACACCACTCACACCACACCCATGGCACCACAACAACACCGCAGGTTCTCTGAGGAGGAGCTAAGTGTCATGGTGGGGGAAATCATCCGGGTAGAGCCACAGCTATTTGGATCACAGGTGCAGCAGATATCTATTGCCAGGAAGATGGAGCTATGGGGGAGAATCATGAACAGGGTCCACGCCGTGGGACAGCACCCCAGAACAAGGGATGACATCAGAAAGAGGTGGAACGACCTACGGGGGAAGGTACGTTCCATTGCAGCAAGACACCAACTGGCTGTACAGAGGTCTGTCAGTGGGCCTCCACCACCTCCCCCACAACTAACAACATGGGTGGAGCAAGTCTTGCCAATACTGCATCCTGATGGCATGGCAGGAATAGGAGGAGGACTGGACTCTGGTAAGTCAACTCTCTATCACTATCACCCCCGACCTGCATGCCATCACATACCTCCACCCCTACCCTCACTCCCATCACTCCACCACCTCCCACATACCCCACTATCACGACCCACTCATCCCAATACCAAGCTCTGCATGCACCACCAATGCATGGACGCCCATCATAGACCTGCATGGACACCTATCACCACGGCATGCACACTAGGGAGAATCACCTAGCCCACCAAATAACAACTCACACAAGGCAAAGCTGCCAGGGCAATAACAACCATAGAGGGCAACACACCCATGCACATGATGTCACACACAGAAACAAAAACACTGCAATTACATCCCCACAGGTCCCTCAGCCAATGTCTCCGGAGAAGAGGTCCCAGCAACATCCAGCCCCCCTCCCCCCCCCCACCAGAAGAGGCCCACAGTGATGACAGCAGCTCTGGTCGCATGGATCTGGATGACCAACTTGGCCCATCAGGGACCTCCGGACAGTCGGTTACCCAGGCACAGTCACACACCACCACAGAGCCTCCTCCAGGAAACACCACCACAGCACCCACCCAGCGTACCCATACCTCTGTCCCCAGGCCACGTCAATTAGCAGTGTGTCCACCACTACAGGGACCCCAGGGCACACCACAAACCCAGGATAATCAGGGACTTGGGGTCAGTGACAGTGGGGACACGGTTCAGGGGACAGAGGCACAGGACAACAGGGAAGCTGCGAGGACTGTTGTGTGCCAGGGTGAGTACAGGCCCAGGGACCCGACCCTCCATGAGGCACTCACCACGATCCTGGGAGCATTCCAACATTCCCAGGGTACACTGGGCCAGATACTGGACAAGTTGCAGGAGAACATGCGGCTGCAGGAGGGACAGTGCCTGGGGATCAGGGAGAACTTGAAGGACATCAACAGCACCCAGGTCACCATTGGAGGGGTGCTGATAGACATGGCCAACACTGTGAGGGAGGAAGTGGCACACCACCGGGCTCCTAACACTAGCCAAACCACCGAACAGCCCTCCACCTCTGCTGCCGCTAGTGGACAGGAGGCCCTGACACAGCACCAACAGGCCACCAGCACCCCTCCCCCTGCAGAAGAAGAACCACCCCCCAAATGTTCCCTGAAATCCAGGCAGAAGCCAGAGACTATTGCCAAGACCCATGCCAGGAATTAAGACTCTCCTGATTGTGACCCTTGTGTCCCACTCTGTCACCCTGTCCACCTTGAACTGCCATTGCTCCCCTTCTTATGCCCCGTTGGACAATGCACCTGTGATACAAATAGACTGGACTCTCTCCTGGACTTTCCTCCACCATCACCCCAGCCCATTGCACTACCCCCTCTTCTTCGGAGCACTGCAATTAACACACTTTGATATAACACAAGTATGCCATATGTCAGATTGTTCAAAATGTATTCATTTAACAAGGGTCCAAAGAATGTAATTCAACTGTTCAGTAATGTTTACATTGGAAAGACCAGTAGTTGGCTGCACTGTGCACACCAGGAGCAATAGTGGGGCACCAACATCTGCAAAAAGAGATGCCAAAGGGTACAGTGAGTGAGCGTAGAAGTAGGAATACACAGCCTATCAGTGACAATGTCACACATCAAACCGTCAATTATATGTGTATCAACACTGTCTTACCTGTGTCTCATTGGAAGTATTGACAAATAATTGCACTTCTGTTGTCCTCATCCTCATCCTCTGCCTTCTCATCTTCACTGTCCACAGGGTCCACTGCTGCCATACGACCATCTACAGCCTCCTCCTCCTGCAGAAAAGGCACCTGGCGACGCAAGGCAAGGTTGTGCAACATGCAGCATGCCACAATGATGTGGCAGACCTTCTTGGGTGAGTAGCACAGGGATCCACCAGTTAGATGGAGGCAACAAAACCTGGCCTTCGGGAGGCCAAAGGTCCTCTCTATAATTCTTCTTGTTCGCCCATGTGCCTCATTGTAACGTTCCTCTGCCCTTGTCCTGTGATTCCTCACAGAGGTCAGTAGCCGTGAGAGGTTGGGGTAACCAGAGTCACCTGCAAATATTGAGCGCCAACTGTTAGCCACACACTAACCCTTAGGGCCCACACCATACCCATACACCAACATATACTGGGTGGGAACCAGGGCTCACCTATTAGCCAAACCCTGTGCGTCTGGAGTTGAGCCATCACATTTGGGATGCTGCTATTCCTCAGGATAAAGGCATCATGCACAGACCCAGGATACTTTGCATTGACGTGGGAGATGTACTGGTCCGCCAGGCACACCATCTGCACATTCATGGAGTGAAATCTCTTTCGATTTCTGAACACCTGTTCATTTCGCCGGGGGGGGGGAACAAATGCAATATGTGTTCCATCAAGAGCCCCAATAATGTTGGGGATATGTCCCATAGCATAGAAATTCGCTTTCACTGTGGCCAAATCCTCCACGTTGTAGCTGCACATGTGTTTTATCAGGACAGACAACACTCTGGTCAGCACTATTGAGAACATAGGCTGTGACATTCCTGCTGCCAAGCCCACTGTCACTTGGAAGGAGCCAGTTGCCAGGAATTGTAGCACTGATAGCACAAGAGGGGGGATCCCGGTGGGGTGATGGATAGCAGAGATTAGGTCAGGCTCCAATTGGGCACACAGCTCAGTGATTGTGGCCCTGTCAAGTCTATGGGTGAGGATAATGTGCCTCTCCTCCATAGTTGCCAAGTCCACCAGGGGTCTGTAAACGGGGGGATGTCTCCATCTCCTATTCATCCGCAGTGGTAGCAATCTATGGGGCTAAGGAGTGAGTAGCTGGTCATTATCTGTACATTATAACCAATTCAGAGCAATGCATTTTGTGATTGTTCCATTAATGTTGTGGGATATGTCCATAATGTGTATTTGTGTGCTGTGATGCAGTTAGGATCAATGGCCTTCCCCCCCCCCGAAATGGCGTCTGCCTGACCTGTATGGAGGGACAGGTGGAAATGAGGTAATTCTTCTGACGTTGTGCGCCATTGCGGGAGGCGGCCGAGAACCGCTGTGCAACTCCTCATTGGTTTAAATTGGGCCCTATGGGTTACAATGGCCAATGGTGATGTACGCAGGCGGTGACAGTACGCACCGCCGCGGACGTGACCACCATTTTCTAGCTGTGCACTCACTTGCTACCTGACCTTCAACAGGAGAGGACCTACACTGTATGTGCTGCTGTGACCTGTGTCTGGAACCGACCATGGCTCATGTCACTGGGGAAAGGGCCCCTGCCTTCACCTCGGCGGAGTTGGAAAGACTAGTGGATGGGGTCCTACCCCAGTGCTGACTTCTTTATGGGCCTCCAGACCAACAGGTGAGTACACCGTGTGTACGATGCATGGGGCATGAATGCATGGAGTGCTGTGTGTGCAGGCCTCATGTGGGGTGGGTTGGTGTGCCCTGGGAAGCCTGCAGCATGTATGATGGGCCATGTGTGTGCTAATGGGGATAGGAAGGGGCATGGTGGGCCATGAGTGTTACAAGCAGGACGGTGTGACTTATACCTTTTCCTGTGTGCATTTCCTCTGCAGCTCAGCGCCCATCAAAAGGAGGGTAAATGGGGTGCCATCGCCAAGGACATGCGGACCCTGGGGGTCTACGGCAGATGGAGCACCCACTGTCAGAAACAGTGGGAGGACCTGAGACGCTGGCCATGGAAGACGGCGGAGGCCCAGCTGGGGATGGCCTCCCAATGAGGAAGGGGTGCCCGTCGAACCCTGACCCCCCCGATGGCCCGTATACTGGCGGTGCCCTATCCGGAGCTGGATGGGCGCTTGGGGGCATCACAGCAGAAACAAGGGGGTGAGTACAGTGCCCTAAGATACAACTTGCGCCTGGTGGGGTGGTATCTGGGTGGGCCTTGTGGGTGCCCCTAGGCTAGGCCTGGCATTGCATGGTAGGTCCCATGCTGTGCAGGGTTCTGATATGAAAATCCTCCAACCAAGCTAGTAGGCGTCTACTACTGGGCAGGGTCTGTGGATATCAGCTATGCTGCAATTGGCGTTAGATGTCCCTATCCAGGGGCTAGAAACTAGCATTGTGACTGGTAGTGCATTGGCTAGTGCGTAGGTCTGTTCTCTGTGTGTGAGTGTGTTATGTACGCCAACGGTAGTGTTTTGTGCGCCATTGACCAAGTGTATCCTTTGTATCTTCCCCCCCCCTTTTTGTTTTGTCACCCTGTCCTTATGTGCATTAGCATCATCTGGCGGAGGAGCAGATCCACCGGTGACAGAGGGAGCTGCATCCCACAGGACCCAGGAGGCATAGTCCACTGACGGTGAGGGCACCAGTGGGACGGTGGTTGAGGGGAGCACCACGGCAGAGACTGGAGGGGACAGTTCGGACACGGATACCTCCTCCGATGGAAGCTCCCTGGTGGTGGCGGACACCTCTGTGCCCACCCCAACTACAGGTACAGCCACCACACCCGTACCAGCACCGCCCTCCCAGTAGCCCCTCATTGAGTTTCCCGTGCCCGCTCACCAATGAGGGTGGGCATCTCCTTCACCCCAGGCACCTCAGGCCCTGCCCCAGTTAGCCCTGATGCCCTGAGTGAGAAGGCTATTGACCTCCTGCGATCCATCTCTGTTGGGCAGTTAACCATTGTGAATGCCATCCAGGAGCTGGCAGCCCAAATGCAACAGACCAGTGCATTCCTGGAGGGCATTCACACTGGCTTGGCGGCCCAACAGAGACCATCCAGAATCAGACATACCAACATCCACTGCCTCCACTGTGCTCCCCTCATCCTCGTCCTCCACCTCCCTCCCAGTTGCGTCTACGCTCACACCTGCATGCACTACATCCTCATCCACTACCTCCATCACCAGCACTCCTATCAGTACACACCCCTCACTGGCAGTCATCACTCCCACATCCATGCACATGTCCCCTGTTTCCTCTCCCACTGTGTCCTTGCCCCCTCCTCCCAAAGTACACAAACGCAAGCACTCAGACACCCAACTGCCAACCACCTCACAGCAGCATCCAGCCCATGCACCTGCACCCAAACACAGCAGACAGACACCTCCTACAACCACTCCCTCTTCCTCCACCAATGTCCCTAAGAAGCTTTTCTTCGCCACCATCGACCTCTTCCCTAGCCCTCCACCCCCGTCCCTCACGTCAGGCCAGGGCAGTCAAAACCCAGGCAGGTGCCACAACCACCCAGTCCACGGGCACTGTAGTGTCCCCAACTACTCCAGATGGGAAAGGATCCCAGCCACCAGCCAGCTAAACAGACAGGGTGCCAGCCCCAAGTGCGTCAAGGAAGGGCAAGGAGTCAGCCCCAAGTGCGTCAGGGAAGGGCAAGGAGCCAGCCCCCAGCTGCAGGTAGGAAGGGCAAGGAGGCAGCCCCAGCTGCAGGAAAGAAGGGCAAGGAGGCAGCCCCAGCTGCGGGAAGGAAGGGCAAGGAGGCAGCCACAGCTGCAGGGAAGAAGGGCAACAAGGCAGCCCCAGCTGCAGGAAGGAAGGGCAAGGAGGCAGCCCCAGCAACAGCAGGCAGTAGAGACAAGGGCCCTGATGCAGGGACTCAGTTGGAGCCCTCACCACCAACCATGGTGGTGCAGCCGTCCGAGGCTTCAGGGGAAGGGCTGGAGCCTCCCCCCACCACTGGCAGCACCACCACCAGCAGCAGCAGCCCCAGGGGCAGCCGTCTGACGCTTCAGGGGAAAGGCTGGAGCCTCCCCCCACCAATGCCAGCACCGCCACCAGCAGCAGCAGCCCCAGTGGGCAGCCGTCCGAGGCTGCAGGGGAAAGGCTGGAGCTTCCCCCCAACACTGCCAGCACCGCAACCAGCACCGCCACGCAGGGGAAGGGCTGGAGTCACCCCCCACTACTGCCAGTACTGCTACCAGCAGCCGCAGCCCCAGTGGGCAGCCATCTGAGGCTGCAGGTGAAGGTCTGGAGCCCCCCTCCCCCACTGCCAGCACCGCCACCAGCACCGCCTCCAGCAGCAGCAGCTCCAGTGGGCTGCCATCCGAGGCGGCAGGGGAATGGCTGGAGCCTCCCCCCACCACTACCAGCAGCAGCACCACCACTGCCACCACTGAACAGCCGTCACCATCGGCGGACAGTTTGTAGTCCTGCCTCTATGGGCTATTGTGCAGCCTGGCCCCTGCAAATCCTGTGGGTATGACACCCAGCTGAGTGACTGTGACCTTGCACTCCCCAAGATCAGCATCACTGGGCACAATGACCCCTCCAGAACCAGTGGAAGTGGCCATCCATTCACCCCATCCCCCCAGGATGAAGCTAACTGGGCACAATGCCCCTTCCAGAACAAGTGGAGAAGCCATCCACTCACCCCATCCTCCACAGGATGAAGCTCACTGGGTACAATGCCCCCCCTAGGTACTCCCTAGGACAGAGTAATGGGCATGCTGCCCCCTCCCGGACCAGTGGCGTTGTACCATCTTCCGGCTGAGGTGCCCCTCTTCCCCCGTCCCCCTGAGATGCCTGGCTATTTTTGACCTGATGACCCTGCAGTGTTCTCTCCGTGTTGTTGCAGGTAAATTGATTTTCACTTTTATTGAAGGGCAAATATCATTTTGACCTCTCTTTATGTAATCATCTTACTTCAATGTACCATGCCTAAAGGGCAAATTCAAATCTCTCTCTCTCTCCCTCTCTTCCTCATCCTCCCTCTCTACTATTTTGTGAATGGTATGAGTAGTGTATGGTCACCTATGGCTTCACATTGACTTGAGCTTTTGGACTGAATGTATACTGATGTGTAGCCTAGTGAGTGGTTAATGTCTTAGGTTCTCTTTGTTAAGGTTAATTGATTGAGTCATAGTGTTTCTATGGTCACCTGCTTCCTCCTCTAAGGTCTGGTGCATTACAAGGATACTGAATGAGTTAATTAAAAGATGATTTTTATTTTTATTGATGGACAATTATTACTTTTTTTTTATTTTTATTTTTTTATATTTTATTGAGTTTTGCAATATACAGAAAAGGTGATAACACAAACAGGGCCCTCCGTTATGACAACAAATTGTACATACTACAACCCTCCTCAACCTCAGGGTTTATCCCGGTCAACAAAAAGCTCCAAGAGTTCCTCACATTATGCATCAATATCGGGTGCCACATCTCTGGCCCATCCCGCTGGGATGCTATTCAACATAGTCTGCATATTCAGTCCAGGAGGTTTATCATATCATACATCGAAATCAATATATCAGCGGAAAAGGGGTGAAGCAACAAAAAGAACAACAACAAAAACGGCAGGTAGGGCGCGCAGACCAGACTATGCGAGCAAACCTCAGCAATACACAATCCTTAACCCGGTCAGGGAGGGATAGGATGCATCGTGCGCGGGCAAACTCATATCATTCCGCCTGCACGTTTCCAGACGTCAGATACTCACTCAGCGGAGCCCAGATATCCCTCGGCCGGGAACCTTCCGGCATAAGTTCCCAAAAGACCGTCAACTGATCGTGACAAAAGACAGCATCCTGGGGCCAATCAGATCTACGCGGCGCTCGTCCCCTGCCCCAGCACATGGCAACCCTACGCTTGGCCAGTAGCAAAAGTAAGCCCACCAACTGCCTATGTGGTGATGGACAATTATTACTTGTGCCTTCTTGTATGAAGACATATTTCTTAAGTATACCATGCCTAAAGAGCAAATCCAGTTCCCTCTCTCCCACTCTTCTCTGTCTCTTTAATCCGTCCTATTCTGTAAATCATATGGTTTGCATAGGCTTGGCATAGGCTTGGCAGTTCGGTCTGGACTGTTCCCATGAGGAACAGGGTCAAGACTGATTTGCATATGGCTGGGTCCAAACTGGGGTGGCATGGTAAGCAAAAGAACGATGGATTAAACCCAGATCTATGACTGGGGGTGAGTGTTTGACAATGTTCAGCATTCCGTCCATCACTTGTTGTTTTTGCTTTGTCGCCCTAAGTGGGAAGGGTATGCCCAGACGTGGGTCCCGTGCTTCCCATGCCACTGGATTCAAGCTAGCCTGGCTGATGAGGGGTGAAACCCCGAAACCGGTCCCAGGATGCTTGTTTCCGGTCCAGTGAGGACCTGGCTTGGCAGTTCGGTCTGGACTGTTCCCATGAGGAACAGGGTCAAGACTGATTTGCATATGGCTGGGTCCAAACTGGGGTGGCATGGTGAGCAAAAGAACGATGGATTAAACCCAGATCTATGACTGGGGGTGAGTGTTTGACAATGTTCAGCATTCCGTCCATCACTTGTTGTTTTTGCTTTGTCGCCCTAAGTGGGAAGGGTATGCCCAGACGTGGGTCCCGTGCTTCCCATGCCACTGGATTCAAGCTAGCCTGGCTGATGAGGGGTGAAACCCCGAAACCGGTCCCAGGATGCTTGTTTCCGGTCCAGTGAGGACCTGGCTTGGCAGTTCTGTCTGGACTGTTCCCATGAGGAACAGGGTCAAGACTGATTTGCATATGGCTGGGTCCAAACTGGGGTGGCATGGTGAGCAAAAGAACGATGGATTAAGCCCAGATCTATGACTGGGGGTGAGTGTTTGACAATGTTCAGCATTCCGTCCATCACTTGTTGTTTTTGCTTTGTCGCAGGGTATGCCCAGACGTGGGTCCCGTGCTTCCCATGCCACTGGATTCAAGCTAGCCTGGCTGATGAGGGGTGAAACCCCGAAACCGGTCCCAGGATGCTTGTTTCCGGTCCAGTGAGGACCTGGCTTGGCAGTTCTGTATGGACTGATCCCATGAGGAACAGGGTCAAGACTGATTTGCATATGGCTGGGTCCAAACTGGGGTGGCATGGTGAGCAAAAGAACGATGGATTAAGCCCAGATCTATGACTGGGGGTGAGTGTTTGACAATGTTCAGCATTCCGTCCATCACTTGTTGTTTTTGCTTTGTCGCAGGGTATGCCCAGACGTGGGTCCCGTGCTTCCCATGCCACTGGATTCAAGCTAGCCTGGCTGATGAGGGGTGAAACCTGGAAACCGGTCCCAGGATGCTTGTTTCCGGTCCAGTGAGGACCTGGCTTGGCAGTTCGGTCTGGACTGTTCCCATGAGGAACAGGGTCAAGACTGATTTGCATATGGCTGGGTCCAAACTGGGGTGGCATGGTGAGCAAAAGAACGATGGATTAAACCCAGATCTATGACTGGGGGTGAGTGTTTGACAATGTTCAGCATTCCGTCCATCACTTGTTGTTTTTGCTTTGCAGTGTATGCTCACCTATGGCTGCACAGTGACTTGTGCTTTTGGACCGAATGTCATAGCTATGTTTTGAATATACTTAGGTAAGAGTAATGTGTGGCATAGTGGTTAAGCGAAGATTAGATTTTTGAGTCTTGGTGTTCCTGTGGCCATGTGTTTCCTCAATGGTCTGGTGCATTACAAAGAAATCCAATGACTAAATTAAAAGTAGGCATTCATTTTTATTGGTGGCCAAATATTTTTTTTGCCTTTCTGCCCAAGGTCTTAGGCATACCAGGCCCGAAGAAAAAACTTCAGTTCTGTCTCTCTCTCTCTTTCTCCTCCTTCCTCTGTCCTATGCCATAAGTGACACATTTGGCAGTGTTTGCTCACCTATGTCTTCACAATAACTTTAGATTTTGGACCAAATGTTATAGTTATGTTTTAAATATGCTTAGTAAGGAGTGACGTTTGGCCTTATGGATAAGGTCTTAAACTATCATTGTGAATGTTGGGTGTTGGAGTCTTGTTGGTCCCATAGTCTTGTACCTCATAAAAAGTCTGGACTGAGTAAAGAGATTCAACAAGTAAATTAAAGCTAATATGATTTTGACTCGCTAAAAATGTTTTTCAAAGGAAATAATGAATAAAAGATTTTTAAAAAACTCTAGCTCTCACTCTCTCTGTCTCTCTCTTTCTCTCTCTATGCCTCCTTCCCTCCCGCCCCCCAAAAATGCTACAGTTGGCAGAATGTGCTCATCTATAGCCTCGGAGTAATTTCAGTTTTTGGACCAAATGTCATATTTATGTTTAGAAGATACGTAGTAAAGTTTCAGAAGAGGCCTAGTGGTTAAGATCTAAGACTTTCACTGTGAAGGGTAAGTGTATGAGTTGCAGTGTTTCCTCTGAGGCCTGGTGCATTACAAAGATGTTCAATGAGTCAATTACATAGATTTTCATTTTTATGAATCAGATAATATTATTTTTGCCTCACCATTTGACGACATCTTTCTTACGTATACCGTGCCCAAAGAGCAGATCTAATTATCTTTATCTCTTGTTCTTCCTCCTGCCCCTTGCTCTTATCTGTAAATGATACAGTTGACAGTGTATGCTCATTATGGCTCCATAGTGACTTGAGCTTTGGGACCGAATGTCATGGGTATGTTTAGAACACACTTAGTACAGAGTTATAAGTGGCCTAGTGCTTAAGGTCCCTCACTGAGAAGGTTAAGTGCTTGAGTTCTCGTGGTTGTATTGTCATGTGTTTCCTTTGATGTCTGGTGTGATTCAAAGGGGTTTAATGAATTCACTGAAAGTCCTTTTTCATTTTTATTAATGGGTGAGTATGGTTTCTTTCACTGTCAAAAGACATATTTTGTGAGTAGACCACGCCCAAAAGCAAATCCATTTCTCTTTTGCCTCTTTCCTTCGCCTTTTGTGTTCTTTAAATGATAGAGAAAGCTGGGTATGCTCACCTACTGCTGAAAAGTGGCTTGAGATTTTGGACTGGGTGTCATAGTTATGTTTCGAGCCATCATATGGCCTACTGGTTTACATTTTTCAATACGAGGGTAAAGTGTTCCAGTCTAAGAGGTTCTGTTGTCATGTACTTCATTTTAAGTCTGGTCTTTGCAAATAGGTTCAATGGGTAAGTTGGAGGACAATTTTTGTTATTGATTGGAAAATAGAAGGCATCTTTCTCAAATACACCATGCCCAAAGAGCAAATACAGATCTCTCACTCTCCCTTTTCTCCTCCTCCCTCACTCCTGTTCTGTAAATGATACAGTTGGCAGTGTATACTCAGCTATGGCTTTACACTGAGTTGAGCTTTTGGACTGAATGGCATGGTTATGTTTCGAAACAGTGCAGCTAGTAGTCATGTGTGTGCTGGTGGTTAAGGATTTCGGCTATCACTGTAAAGGTTAAGTATTTGAGTTGTGTTCTTTACAATGACATATTTCTTCTATAAGAGCTGGTGCATTACAAAACAGCTAAATGAGTCAATTGAAAGTTACTTTTTGTTTTCATTGATGGGCAGATATTAGTTCAGCCTCTTTGTCCAAAGACATCTTTCCTAAGTATACCAAGTCCAAAGAGCAAATCCAGTTCTCTACCTCTTCCTTTCTTTCTCCTTCTCCTTCCTGTTCTGTAAATAATACAGCAAGCATTGTATGTCTTTCCTTGGTTTTAAAGTGGCTTGAGCTGCAAGACCGAATGTCATAGATATATGTGAAGAGGTTTTCCAACAAATCACATGTGCTCTTGTGATTAAGGTGTCAAACTCTCCCAGTGAAGGTTAAATGTTTGTGTATTGTTGTTTCCGTGATCGGGGGTCACCTATAAGAACTGCTTTATTGCAAAGTCGAACAAGGAAATTCAATGTCAATTTTTCTTTTTCTTGAGGAGCAAATATTATTTGTGCCTTTGTGTCTGAAGACATCTTTCCTAAGTATACCATGCCCAAAGAGAAAATCCATTTCCCTCTCTCCCCCCTCCCCTTCCGTTCTGTAAATCATACAGTTGGTAGAGTATGCTCACATATGTCTTCATAGTGACTTGAGCTTTTGGACTGAATGTCATAACTATGGGGGTCATTCCAACCTTGGCGGTAAAAGGCGCTTACCGCTGTGCAGAAGACCGCCAGAACACCGCCGCGGCCGCGGTAAACCGCCACGGTCATTCTGACCCACAACAGGCAAACCGCCAAAATACAGACATCCACAAAAGTCTGCCACACCAAAGGGCAGCGAGAAACTGGCGATGACCAAACCTCCACCATCACGCCAACAGAAATACGCCCATGCCATCACGACCCACGAATCCACGCGGCGGTCTTTCAACCGCAGTATTCTATTGGCGGTACACACAGCCGCGCTCAAAATACACACACTTCTACAAAACACCACCACATTGGACAATTACAAATACACACACCTGATACACATACACACACCACTCCCACACACCCAGGACAATATAAAACACACACCCACATCACCCACAAACCTCCACTCCAACAGAATCGTGAACACGCACAGAGAAAAGAGATCCGAGCACCCAGACACCCATTTTACTGTCACCCAGCAATATTACCACGCACTTCACACAACACAACAATACACATCACCACACTTAGCACCACACAATCCACCCCACACATCACCCACACCACCCCATGGAACCGCAAAGACACCCCAGGTTTTCTGAGGATGAACTAAGGGTCATGGTAGAGGAAATTGTACGGGTAGAGCCACAGCTCTTCGGGACACAGGTGCAGCACACCACCATTGCCAGGAAGATGGAGCTATGGAGCAGAATAGTCGATAGGGTCAACGCTGTGGGAAATAGGGACGACATCAGGAAGAGGTGGAACGACCTACGGGGGAAGGTGCGTTCAATGGTATCCAGGCACAACATCGCGGTGCAGCGGACTGGCGGCGGACCCCCACCTCCTCCACATGGGACATGGGAGGAGCAGGTCTTGGCGATCCTGCATCCTGAGGGCCTCGCAGGAGTATCTGGAGGAATGGACTCTGGTAAGTCTCATCTTCACTACTTCATCTCCCCCACCCCACCAGCATGCCAACTCATACCTCCACCCTCACCCTCACCCCCATCACACCTACTCCTTGCAAATGTCTCACCATCACAACCCACCCATCCCAAACCCAAACCCAGCATGCGACCACAAAGCATGGACACCCATCACCAAAGCATGCCCACTGCACATACCCATCCCCCCCCCAAACCACCGTCACTAAAGCCCCCACACAGGAATGCAAGCACTGGGGTACACGGGCACCCACCCATTGCACGCTATGGCACACACAGATGCAATAACCATCCCTTTATACCCCTGCAGGACCCTAACGCCACGTCACCGCGCAGGAGGGTCCACAAATGTCCACTCCACCCCCAGAAGAGGCCCACAGTGATGACAGCACCTCTGTCGACCTGGATCTAGATGACCAGCCCGGGACAGTCGGTTCCCCTCAGACAGCCACAGGCCACAGCAGACCTTCCCCCCTCTGGGAACACCAGCACAGCACCCACCCAGCGGGCCCATCCCTCTGTCCCAAGGACACGTCAATCAGCGGTGTGTCCACCACTACAGGGCACCCAGGTTAACCCACCACCCCAACAACAACAGGGACCTTGGGGCAGTGGTAGTGGGCACACGGTCCAGGGGACAGAGGCCCAGGGAAACAGGGGAACTGGGAGGGCTGCAGTGCGACAGGGGGGGGACAGGCCCAGGGAACCCACTCTCCACAAGGCCCTCTCCTCCATCATGGGAGCCTACCATCATTCCCAGGAGACAATGGCGACGGTCCTGGCCAGGTTTCAGGAGATCCAGCTCCTGCAGGAGGAACAGTATTTGGGCTTCAGGGAGGAACTACGAACCATCAGTGCCGCCCTGGGCACCATCGTAGGGGCTCTGAATCAGGTAGTCACCACATTGCGGGACACTGTGGCACCACAAAGGGCCCCTCACACTAGCATGGACCAAGAACTGCCTACCACCTCTGCCGGTGCTAGTGGACAGGAGGCCCCGCCACAGGACCAACAGGCCACCAGCACCCCACCCCCTGCAGAAGGAGAACCACCCCGCAAGCGGGCCCTGAGATCCAGGAAGAAGATAGAGTAAGATGCCAAGACCCCCGCCAGCAAAGGATACCTCCCTGATTGTCATCCCACTGTCCCACTGTCCCACATTGTCACCCTGTCCATCCTTAAACTGCCCCTGCTCCACTTTCCACAGGCATCTGGACAATGCACCTGTGATATAAGTAGTCTGGACATTCCTCCACCATCACCCCTCACCGATTTGCAACCACCCACCAATATAGAGCACTGTAATAAACACAGTTATTGCACAAAACAATCAGGAGTCTGGCTGTGATTTTGAACAAATGTATTAGACATGACTGTGCCAAAATTCTCATTTACATTGTGATGACAAAATACCACTGTCACACAGCTGTAGTCCATGGGGAAACAAAGCAGATGTCACGCATTGGGGCCCACAGCTCTGAAATCGGAAGGGAAAGTCACAACTCAGTTACCATACACTGGGGGAAAAGGTCAGACAGTAGAGAGGTAGTAGTCTTTAAGTAAATGTAATATGCCGGTGTGGATTCTTACCTGTGTGTCATTGAAAATACTGCTGTATTACTGTGTTCCTGTTCTCTGTGTCGTCCTCTTCGGCTTCCTCGTCTTCACTCTCCACAGGCTCCACAGCTGCCACAACACCACCATCTGGACCATCCTCCTACAGAAAAGGCACCTGGCGTCGCAAAGCCAGGTTGTGAAGCATACAGCAGGCCACGATGATCTGGCACACCTTCTTTGGTGAGTAGAATAGGGATCCACCTGTCATATGGAGGCACCTGAACCTGGCCTTCAGGAGGCCAAAGGTTCGCTCGATCACCCTCCTAGTCCGCCCATGTGCCTCATTGTACCGTTCCTCTGCCCTTGTCCTGGGATTCCTCACTGGGGTCAGTAGCCATGACAGGTTGGGGTAACCAGAGTCACCAATTAGCCAAACAGTGCCTCTGGAGTTGACCCATCACGTAAGGGATGCTGCTATTCCGCATGATGTACGCGTCATGCACTGACCCAGGGAACTTGGCATTAACATGGGAGATGTACTGGTCAGCCAAACACACCATCTGTACATTCATCGAATGATAACTCTTCCTGTTCCTGTACACCTGTTCACTCCTGCTGGGGGGGACCAAAGCAACATGTGTCCCATCAATGGCACCTATGATGTTGGGATATGTCCAAGGGCATAGAAATCACCCTTCACTGTAGGCAAATCCCCCACCTCAGGGAAAACGATGTAGCTCCGCATGTGTTTCAGCACGGCATACAACACTCTGGACAACACCTTGGAAAACATAGGCTGGGACATCCCTGATGCTATGGCCACAGTTGTTTGAAATGACCCACTTGCCAAGAAATGGAGTACTGACAGAACCTGCACTTGAGGGGGGATTCCTGTGGATTGGCGAATTGGTGACATCAGGTCTGCCTCCAGCTGGGCACACAGTTCCTGAATAGTGGCTCGGTCAAGCCTGTATGTCAGTATGACATGTCTTTCCTCCATTGTTGACAGGTCCACCAGTGGTCTGTACACCGGAGGATGCCTCTATCTCCTTGCATGTCCCAGCGGACGGTGCCTATGAAGGACAACAGCGAGCACAGAGTCAATCAACACACAGGTACGTAACCACAGCTTGCACAGAACACGATTCCCAATGCATTGAATGGCTTGTATGAGTGTTGATGCAAGGCCTAGGTTTGTGTGACGCAGTAGAAAGTAAGCCATGTGGGCCCTTGAAATGGCGGCTGCCTGACCTGTGAAGTGCGACAATGGGATGTGAGGTAAATGCGCTGGCGTGGCACACCGTGGTGGTAGGCGGTCAAAGACCGCGGCGCAAAGCAGCATTGGTTAACATTGAACCCTATGGGTCTCAGGAGCCAATGACGATGTGCGCCGGCGGTCGCGGTACGCACCGCCGCGGTACGCACCGCCGCGGGCGTGACCGCCATTTTCTATCTGCTTAATCACTCGATACCTGATCTTCGACAGGAGAGGACCTACGCTGCAAGTGCTGCTGTGACCTCGGTCTGGAAGAGACAATGGCTCATGCGACTGGGGAAAGGGCCCCTGCCTTCACTGCTCAGGAATTGGAGAAACTTGTGGATGGGGTCCTCCCCCAGTATGCGCTACTCTACGGTCCTCCAGACCAACAGGTAAGTACACTGGGACCGTGCTTTGTGGGCAATGCCTGTGTTGAGTGAGGTGGATGAAAGATGGTGGGGAGGGGAGCGATTATGGCATGCATCAAACGACGGATGAGAGCATGTGCCACATGGCAAGGGTGGGGATGGTGGGCCACTCACATCGAGCATGCAGAAGGTGATGAATATTTTTCTCCCCCTGTACATGTCACATAGGTAAGCGCCCACCAGAAGATCGATATTTGGCGTGCCATCGCCAAGGACGTCCGGACCCTGGGGGTCCACCACAGACGGGGCACCCACTGCCGGAAGAGATGGGAGGACATCCGCCGCTGGAGCAGGAAGACGGCGGAGGCTCAGCTGGGGATGGCCTCCCAACGTGGGAGGGGTGCCAGTCGGACTTTGACCCCCCTGATGTCCCGGATCCTGGCGGTGGCCTACCCCGATTTGGATGGGCGCGTGAGGACATCACAGCAGACACAAGAGGGTGAGTACACTCTAATCCTGGTGACTTTGCGCGCAGTGGAGGTGTCTGGGAGGGGGAGGAGGGCTGTGGGTATCCCTAGGCCAGGGCGATTTCTGTAGGCTAGGCCCCTCCGTAAGGCATGGCCCTGTGCCCCTGCCCCCCACCTCTGTAGGGTGCCAAGTACAGCTATTCATGGCCCTGTGTCATCAATGTGTGCAGATGTCGCCCATAGGCTTGTAGGCCATGTCCCACGGATTGAGTAGTCGACCCCAAGTGCGCTGCGTAGTGCAGGGGGCTTCTGTGTCTGTCCTGTCCGCCAACGGTGTCGCCAATGCATGCACTCAACATGTCTTTATTTTCTCCCCCCTTTTTTGTGGTCTTCCTGTTCATGTGTGCATTAGCATCATCAGGCGGAGGAGAAGTGGCATCGGAGCACGAGGGAGCTGCATCCCACATGGCCATGGAGGGCCATGCAACGGACTCGGAATTCACCAGTGGGACGGAGGGCGAGGGGAGCTCCACAGCGGGGACTCGTGCAGATATCAGTGACAGCGACTCGTCCTCTGAAGGGAGCTCCCTTGTGGTGGCGGCAACATCTGTGCCCCCCGCAACAACAGGTACAGCCGCCACCCTGCGCACCAGCACCGCCCTCCCAGCAGCCCCTCAGCGTTTGCCCCGTGCCCACTCACCCAGGAACGTGGGCATCTCCTTCGCCCCTGGCACCTCAGGCCCTGCCCCAGTCACCCCTGCTGCCCTCAGTGAGGAGGTCATTGACCTCCTGAGGACGCCCACTGTTGGGCAGTCTACCATTTTGAATGCCATCCAGGGTGTCGAAAGAGAGGTGCACCAGAGTAATGCGTACCTGGAGGGCATTCATTCTGGTCAGGCTGCCCTTCAGCGATCGTTCAACACTCTGGCCTCAGCACTGATGGCAGCCATTGTCCCTGTCTCTAGCCTCCCCCCTCCAACTTCCTCCACCCAGACCCTATCACCTGTACCTCTGCCTATCCCAGACACACCATCAGACCAGCCTGCACACACCTCAACACCCAAGGGAAGCTCAGGCAGACATAAGCACCACACATCACACAGGCATTCACACAAGCAACATCCACATACAGACATAACAACACCCACTGCCTCCACTGTGTCCCCCTCCTCCTCGTCTCCCTCGTCCCTCCCTGTCACGTCTCCACTCATACCTGCATGCACAACATCTTCAGCCACTACCTCCATCACCAGCACACACACCAGAACCCCCCGCACACGTGCAGTCACCACCCCCACTACCATTTACACGTCCCCTGTGTCCTCTCCCAGTGTGTCTGTGACCTCCTCTTCCAAGATACACAAACGCAGGCAGCCACCCACCCAACAGCCATCCACCTCACGACAGCCTCCAGCCCAAGCACCTGCACCCAAAGACACCAGACTTAAAACTCCTACAACCACAACCTCTTCCTCCACTCCCATACCCACTACACCTACCCGTCCCACTGTTCCTAAAATGCTTTTCCTGTCCAAACTTAACCTATTTCCAACAACTCCCCCACCCCGTCCATGTCATAGGACTCCAGTCAGCGCCTCAGCCACCACAAAACCGGGACCTGTCATGACAGTCTGCCATGGACTGTGGAGTCCCCCACCCTCAAGGGCAGCCAGTTCAGTACGGAGCCAAAGCACGGCCAGCCCACCCCCGGAGAAACATCCGAAGATAGGCAGTGGCCGGCGCGAGAGGGTTAAAACACCAGGGACTAAAACCCCTATCATGGCTCCGGCAGGAAGTGTTGAGCCAGCTGCCACACCGCCCAAAGTGGTGAAGGGCCACAGGCGATCAGGGAAGGCTGGGAAGGGCAGCACGCCCGACAAGACCGCCATCAGCCCAGCTGGCCAGGAGGGCCCCGCCAGCCCCATCCCAGGTGGGCAGGAGGACACCAACAGGCCCGGTACTGCAGCCCAGGAGGGCCCCGCCAGCCCCATCCCAGGTGGGCAGGAGGACACCTACAGGCCCGGTACTGCAGCCCAGGAGGGCCCGCCAGCCACGGCTCGGGTGGCAAATGACCTCCACGCCATGGCCGGAGCCGCTGAACTGGGCCCTTCATCTCAAGCACCGCTGAACTGGGCCCTTCATCTCAAGCACCGCTGAACTGGGCACCGCCGTCTCAAGCACCGCTGAACTGGGCACCGGCGTCTCAAGCACCGCTGAATTGGGCACCGCCGTCTCAAGCACCGCTGAATTGGGCACCGCCGTCTCAAGCACCGCTGAACTGGGCCCTTCATCTCAAGCACCGCTGAACTGGGCACCGCCGTCTCAAGCACCGCTGAACTGGGCTCTTCATCTCAAGCACCACTGAACTGGGCCCTTCATCTCAAGCACCGCTGAACTGGGCCCTTCATCTCAAGCACCGCTGAACTGGGCACCGCCGTCTCAAGCACCGCTGAACTGGGCACCGCCGTCTCAAGCACCGCTGAACTGGGCCCTTCATCTCAAGCACCGCTGAACTGGGCCCTTCATCTCAAGCACCGCTGAACTGGGCCCTTCATCTCAAGCACCGCTGAACTGGGCACCACCGTCTCAAGCACCACTGAACTGGGCACCGCCATCTCAAGCACCGCTGAACTAGGCTCCGCCGATCAGAGCACCGCTGAACTGGGCCCTTCATCTCAAGCACCGCTGAACTGGGCCCTTCATCTCAAGCACCGCTGAACTGGGCCCTTCATCTCAAGCACCGCTGAACTGCGCCCTTCATCTCAAGCACCGCTGAACTGGGCCCTTCATCTCAAGTACTGCTGAACTGGGCCCTTCATCTCAAGCACCGCTGAACTGGGCCCTTCATCTCAAGCACCGCTGAACTGGGCCCTTCATCTCAAGCACCGCTGAACTGGGCACCGCCGTCTCAAGCACCGCTGAACTGGGCCCTTCATCTCAAGCACCGCTGAACTGGGCCCTTCATCTCATGCACCGCTGAACTTAGCCCTTCATCTCAAGTACCGCTGAACTGGGCACCGCCGTCTCAAGCACCGCTGAACTGGGCACCGCCGTCTCAAGCACCGCTGAACTGGGCCCTTCATCTCAAGAACCACTGGCCCATTAGCGGCAGGGGCAGGCCCGCATCTGTGTCGGGCAGGGCTGCATGAAGCACTCTGGGCACCACTCCCCCTCCAGAACCAGTGGAGACTGTTATCCACTTGAGAGACTGTGGCTTTGCACTCCCCAGGATGTAACAGTGGGCAACCCACCCACTGTAGAGACTTGTGAGACTGTGGCTTTGCACTCCCCAGGATGGAACAGTGGGCAAGCCACCCACTGTAGAGACTTGTGAGACTGTGGCTTTGCACTCCCCAGGATGTAACAGTGGGCAAGCCACCCACTGTAGAGACTTGTGAGACTGTGGCTTTGCACTCCCCAGGATGTAACAGTGGGCAAGCCACCCACTGTAGAGACTTGTGAGACTGTGGCTTTGCACTCCCCAGGCGTCGTGGACTCATCTGGCTGAGGTGCACCCCCTTCCCTTCCCCCTGAGGTGCCTGTAGTTTTGCTATCTGATGCCCCTGCAGTGTTCTCTCCGTTGGAGTCAGGTATCCTGTGTGGGCTTTGCCCATGTGATTTGGGCCCAGTGGTCCACGGACAATGCCTGCTGCAATGATCGGACTTGTACATTTATGTATATAAAAGTATTTGATGTGTTATATATTTTTAAGCCAGTAATACAATATTTTCAAATGTTTAGAATCATTTGCTTTTGTCTTTGCATTCTTCCGGGGGGTTTGGGGGGGGTAACTGTGATGTATTGCTATGCATTGATGTGTGTGTTGTAGTGCGTGAGGGTGGGGGTGGGTGTGTGGCGTATGTGTGTCCCCGTATTTTTTTCCCTCCCCCCTCCCCTGTGTCGTAGGTGCTGTACTCACCGTTGTCTTCTGCGCCGGCGTTCGTGCTCCTGGTAGAGGAGCAGGAAGACTATCGCTGGGAGGATGTTGAGTTCGGGTTCCATGCTGTCCTGATTCCTCGTGGGGTGTATGGAGGTGAGCGTTTTCTGTTCGAAATGGCTGTTTCCGCCGTGTTTTTATCGGCGGGGCTACCGCCCCGGAAAAGGTGGCGGATTGGTAGGTTGTGATAGGGTGGGCGGTACATTGACTCCCGCCTGTCTGTTGGCGGTGACCGCCGCGCTGTTTGTTTGTCCCGCCGTGGCGGGCGGTGTGTTGATGTGGCGGTCTTTGTTGGCGGTTCCCGCCAGGGTCGGAATTCCATTTTTTTTACCGCCAGCCTGTTTGCGGTTTGGCCGCAGCTTTAACACCGACCGCCAGGGTTGGAATGACCACCTATGTTTTGAAGATACTTGTAAAGAGCCATGTGTGGAATATTGTTAAGAGCTCAGACTCTCCTCTGCGAAGCTTAAGAGTTTTAGTTTAGTTGGTTCAGGTTGTCATGTGTTTCCTCTGAGGTCTAGTGTGTTGCAAAGTATACAAAAGTCGATTTTCATTTTTGTATTAATTTTTATTGATGGGTGGGTATTTATGTTGCTTCTCTGACTCAGTCTGAAGACAATTTTCTTAAGTATTCCATGCCCAAAGAGCAAATCCTATTCTCTCTCCCTCTCCTCCTCCTCCTCCCTTCCTTTTATTCTGTAAATGATACAGTTGACAATTTGTTCTCAACTAAGGCTTCACTGTGACTTGAGCTTTTGGGACACATGTCACAGTTATGTTTAGAACATGCTTTATAAAAATTCATGTGTGGCCTAGTGGTTATGGTCTTAGAACTGAAGTGTAAAGGTTAAGTGGTTGTGGTTTGGTGCTCCATTGTCAAGTACTTTTTTAAAGTCTGGTCTGTGCAAAGAGGTGCAACAAATACATTAAACGTTGATTTTTGTTTTTATCGAAGGGCGAATATTATATTGCGACTCTGTTTGAAGACATCTTTGTTATGTATGCTTTGCCCAAAACACCAATCCAATTCTGTCTCTCATTTTTTTCTTCCTCCTCCCTCCTATTCTGTAAATGATACAGTTAACAGTTATGGCTTCTCAGTGATACAAGCTTTTGTACCGAATGCCATAGTTATATTTCAGAAATGGGCAGCAAGGAGTCATGTGTGGCCTCCCTTTTATACTCAGTAAAGGATACAGTAAGCAGTATTTGCTCACCTATAGGGTAAGTGTTTGAGTCTTGGTGGCACTGCTGTCAAGTACTCATTTATAACACAGTCTTTGCAAATACATTCAAAGAGGATATTAAAAGCCCATTTTTATTGATGGGCAAATATTATGTTTGCCTCTCTGAAGACATCTTTCCTAAGTATACCTTGCCTAAACGGCAAATCCAATTCTTTCTCTCTCTCCCACCTCCTTCTTCCCTCATATTCAGTAAATGGTACAGTTGACAGTGGCTTCACAGTGACTGGAGCTTTTGGACCAAATGTTATAGTTATGTTTTGTATGTGTTTCAATCAAATCACACGTGGACTGGTGGTAAAGGTATTAAACTCTCCCAGTAAAGGTTAAGTGCTTGAGTCTTGGTCCTTCCATTGTCATCTGTCTCCTATATGATCTGGTGCATTGCAAAGTGGTTGAACATGTAAGTCCAAAGTTGATTATTTTTAATGATGGGCAAATATTATTTTTGCTTCTTTCTCCAAAAACATCTTTCTAAAGTATAACATACCCAAAGAGCATAACCAATTCCCTCTCCTTTCCTTCCTTTTCTCCCTACCTACTCTTCATTAAATGATAAAATTGACAGTGTATGCTCACCTGTGACTTCACAATTACTTCACCTTTTGGACTGAATGTCATAGTTATGTTTCAAAGGCACCCAAAGATGAATCACATCTGGCCTAATGGTAAAGGTTATAGACTCTCCCTGAGAAGGCTAACTGTTCGAGTCTTGGTCTTTTTATGGTCATGTGTGTCCTATAAGGACAGGTGTATTTCAAAGAGGTGGAATGAGTAAATTGACAGTCAATTTAGTTTTTTACTGCTTGGCAAATATAATTTTGCCTCTCTTGCCGAAGACATATTTCTTAAGTATACTATGCCCAAAGACCAAATCCAATTGTCTCTCTCCCTCCCTCTCTCTATCTCTCTCTCCCTTTCTTTCTCCTCCTCTCTCCTATTCTATAAATTATACAGCAATCAGCTTATGCTCAACTATGCCTTCAACGTGACTTCAGCTTTTAAACTTAAGGTTATAGTTACATTTCAAGACAGCTTGGTAAAGATTTACATGTTGCCTAGTGATAAGGGCTTAGTCTCTCAATGTGAAAGTTATCATATCATGGTGACTCCATTATCATGTACTTCTTTTAAAATTTAGTATTTGCAAAGAGTTGCAAAAAATAAGATAAAAGTTGATTTTCGTTTTTATTAATGGGCAAATATTATATTTGCCATTCTGTCCGAATGCATCTTTCTTAAGTAAACCTTGCCAAAAAACACATCCATTTCTCTCTCACGCTCCTTTTTTCCTCTGACTCCCTCCTATGCTGTAAATGATACTATTGACAGTGTATGCATACCCTATAGCTTCACAGTGACATGAGCTTTTGGACTGAGTGGCATAGTTATGTTTCAGATAGGATATGCAAAGGGTCATGGGTGGCCTGGTGGTTATGTCCTCAGGCACTCCTTATGAAGGTTAAGTGTCTGTGTCTTGGTCTTTCAAAGTCATGTGTACCTACAAAAGCTGGTGCGTTACAAAAAAGGTTGAATGAGTAAATTTAAAGTTATGTTTTATTTTTCTTCATGAGCAAATATTATGTTTGCCACTCTGTCTGAAGACAACTTTCTTAAGTATACCATGTTCAAACAGCAACTCCTACTCTCCTTGTTCCCCTTCCCCCCCTCACTCCATTGCATTCTGTTAAAGATACAGATGACAGTAGTGTATGCTCACCTATGGCTTCAGAGTGAGCTGAGCTTTTGGACCACAAGTCATAGTTAAGTTACAAAGATGTTCAGAAAGGTATTCTGTGACCTAGTGATTAAGGTCTTAAACTATCACAATAGAGGTTATGTTTTCGTGTCTTGGTCTTTCCATTGTTGTGTGTTTCCTATAAAAAAGGTTAAATGAGTAATTTGAAAGTTGCCTTTGTTTTTATTTATGGGCAAATATTATTTTTGCCACTTTTTCTAAAGACATCTTTCTTAAGTATACCATGCTCAATGAGCAAATCGATTCTCTCCCTTCCTCCTCGCTCCTCCCATCCTCCTATTCATAAATGATACTGTTGACAGTGTGTAATCACCTATCACTTCACAATGACTTCAGCTCCTGAAGCAAATGTCATAGTTATGTTTTGAACATGCCTACTAAAGAGTCGGGTGTGGCCTAGTGGTTAAGGCCCTAGATTCTGACTGTCAAGGTTAAGTGTTCAAGATTTGATGGTTCAATTGAAGTGTTTTGTCTGAGATCTTATATGTTAGAAAGAGGTTTGATGAGTATATTGAAAGTTGATTTTCATTTTTATTTATAGGTGAATAATAATTTTGCCTTTCATCATTCTTAAGTATACCAAGCCCAAAGAACAAATCCAATTCTCTCTCTCTCATTTACTTCTTCATGCTCCATTCTATTCTGTAAATGATACAGCAAGCAGTGTATGCTCAGTTATACCTTCAAAGTGTAAGAGCTTTTGGACTAAATGTCATAGTTATGTTTCAAACTAGCCTTGTGAAGAGTTGTGCCTAGTAGCTAAGGTCTTGGAGTCTCAATGTGAATTAATTCTGTCAGTCCAGGGGGGACCAGTTGTCAAAGTATGGTCTTAGCAAAGAGACTCAATGAGTACATTAGAAGATATTTTTTGTTTTTATTACAGGCCAAATATTAATTTTGCCTCTCTGTCTGAAGACATTTTTCTTAAACAAACTATGCCCATTTCTCTCCCTACACCCTTTGTCCTCCTCCTCCTCCCTCCCTCCTATTCTGTAAATGATAAAGTTGACAGTGTATACTCATCTATAGCTTCACAGTGACTTGTGCCTTCAGACCGAATGTCATAGGTATAGTTCTAACATGCTTAGCATAGAGTCATATGGGCCACGTGGTAAGACCTTAGACTCTCACTTTGAAGGTTAAGTGATTGAGATCTGTTGGTTGTCATGTGTTTTCCCTGAGGTCTGGTTCAGAGTGCGTCAATGATTAAAATAAAAGTTGTTTTCATTGTTATTGATGGGTGAATGTTATTTTTGCCTTTCTAAAAACATCTTTCTTATGTGTGCCATGCCCACAGAGCGAATCCATTCTCCTTCTCTCTTCCTTTAGCCCTCCTCCTCCCTCCTATTCTGGAAACTCTACAGCAAGCAGTGTCTGCTCAACTATGCTTTCAAAGTGACTTGACCTTGAGAGCAAATGTCAATTGTATGTTCCAAACAGTTTGGAAATGACTTGATTGTGGCCTATTGACAACTGTCTTAGTATTTAAATGTAAAGATTACATGTTTGTGGTTTGTTAGCTCCATTGTTAATTACTTTATTTAAAGTCTGGTCTATGAATAGAGATGCAACAAATACGTTAAAAGTCGATGTTTGTTTTTAGTGAAGGGCAAATATTATATTTGCCATTGTGTCCAAGTATATCTTCCCTAAAAAGCAAATTCAATCCAGTCTCTCTCTTCTTTCTTCTTCCTGTTCTGTAAATGATACTGTTCTGTTGACAGTGTATGCAAACCTATAGCTTCACAACAGCATGAGCTTTTGGACTGAATGAGTTAAAGGGTCATTTGTGGTCAAGTAATTAAGGTATTTGTCACTCCCTATGTAAGTGAAGTGTTTGGGAAGTGAAGTATTCGAGCCTTAGTCTTTCAAAGTTATGAATATCCTATAAAGGCTGGTTCATTAAAAAAAGGTTGAATGAGTAAGTTTAAAGGTTTTTTTACAGATTGGAAAATATTATTTTTGCCTCTCTGTCTGAAGACAATTTTCTTAACTATACCTGGCTCAAAGAGCAACTCCAATTCTCTCTCTGTCTCCTTTTTTCCTTCTCCTCCCTCCCTCCTATTCTGTCAATTATACAGTTTGACAGTGTTCGCTCACCTATGGCTGCACAGTGAGTTGAGATTTTAGTTTGAATGTCATGGTTATGTTTCGAAGATGCTCAGTAATAAATCATATTTGGCTGAGTGGATAAGGTCTTAGACTATCCCTGTAAAGGTTACGTTTTCGAGTCTTGGTCTTTCCATTGTCATGTGTTTCCTTGAGGAGTCGGTGCGTTACAAAAAAATTGAATAAGTACACTGAAAGTTGTTTTCGGTTTTTATTTGTGGGCAAGTTTTCTTTTTGCCTCCCTGTCTAAAGGAATCTTTCCTAAGTATACCATAGTCAAAGAGCAAATCTAATTCTATCCCTCTCCACTTCTTCCTCCTTGCTCCCGCCCATTCTGTAAACGATGCAGTTCACAGTGTAGGCTCACACGGCTTCATTGTCACTTTTGCTTTTGAACCAAATATCGTAGATATGTTTCAAAGCTATGAGTTGTAATGTGTTTCCACTGAGGTCTGATGCAGTACAGAGTGGTTGAATGAGTAAATTAAAAGTTGTTTTTTTTTCATTTTTGTTAATGGGCAAATATTATTTTGCTCTGTGTCCGAAGACATCGCTCTTAAGAATACCCTGCCCAAAGAGTGAATCCAGTTCTCTCTCTCTCTCCTTTCTTATTCCTCCTATTCTGTAAAAGGGACTGATCGCAGTGTATGCTCACTTCTGGCTTTCCTGGTGACTTGAGCTTTTAGACCAAGTGTCATTGTTATAGTTTAAAGGTGCTTAGTAAACGGTCATGTGTGACTTAGAGCCTGATTTCTACTTTTCTAGCGCCGCATTTGAGCCATTTTTTTACACAAAAGAGACGCAAACTTACAAAATATAATTGAATTTTGTACATTTTTGCCGCTTTTGTGTAAAAAAAATGACGCAAATGTGGCACTAAAAAAGTATAAATCAGGCCCTTAGTCGTTAAGGTCTTACACTTTTACTCTGAAGGTTAAGTGTTTGTGCTGTGGTGTTTTCTCTGCATGGGTCTTCTATATGGCCAGGTGCATTACAAAGAGGCTCTATGAGTAAATTAAAAGTTCCTTTTCAATTTTATTAATGGGCAAATATAATTTTTGCTTATCTGTCTGAAGACATCTTTCTTAAGTATACCATGCCCAAACAGCAAATCCGTTTATCTTTCTTTCCATTTCTTCCCCTCCTGCCTCCCTTTTATTCTGTAAATGACGGTGTTGGCAGTGTATGCTCAGATCTTTATTTCACACTGACATAGATTACTGGTGACTCTTGGCCACAGTTTAGAAACTGTATTTTGGACTAGTAACATTACTGATCATTTACCCTAATATAAAATAGGTAGCTATGTTACTCCCCATATCAGGCACCAATTCCAGTTGTGCACTTAGTGAGATCTACCGTCTGGAAAATTCAGCTATGTGGCGTCTGATCAAGAATACCAATATCTCACATTGGCAATGATCTTTCTCGTATACCCCTCTTAAAACAACATGACTTACCCTTCTTAGATAAATCCAACTTCACCTAAAAAATTAATAGCATAACTACGTGAAAGGAATTCCTTTTAGTTTCCCTACTACATCAATTCTATTCAAATTGTTACTTTAAAAAAGTAACAATTTTGAATAAGGCACAGTGAAAAAACGTGATGGCTTAATTTGATGTTTTATTAAATCAACTGAGAATTGTTGCTGCTCATGTCATTGTCACATCTACAGCACTTTTTGTTTAACACTGAATATTGCATTGCTGTCACTTGACCAAATGTGTTACAAAATATGTATCTCCAATGTTCTTATGAATGGAGTATGAGCAGATATTGGTGCTACACAAAATAAATATAATAATTTTTATAAGCTAACAAAATCTGTTTTTAATATTTGTGTACTATTGGAAAGCCAATATACTTACTGAGCTCTCAACAAATATTATCATTTTATTCAGTGATGTCTCTTACACTTTTGGGTAGCAAGAGTGTAGTCTGCTGTACAACTAGATGTACTTGATTCTCCTTGTAATGTGAATTTTGTTTAATTCACAATAGCCAGTGTAACTGAGGGATGTGCGGTTTATACCATCCACAGCTATTTGGGCAACCTGCAATCCCTTTGCCCTGCCAATAACGTGAGGTTAGAGCTTAAGCACTAACCACCTGTATGAATACCAACGTCTTTGGAGATAATAGAGACCAACAACTAGAGGAACATTTCAGGGATGAAAATGCTAGTAGCACAGATACTCACAGTACAACTAGCAACAAAGAAGGTCTGGAACAAAAATATCTTAAGCTAGAAATATGTAGGAAGCATGAACTGTCATGGTGCTGGAACGTTGTGACTCTATAAAAATACATTGAACTGAAGCAAGTTCCAAGGGGAGTCATAATTCTAACATTCAATTGAAGCCTTAGATCCTGATTTTGTAACGGAATGAGTTTACTCCACACAACTTCATATGTCATGATGACAATTCCTATCAGACATGCAGAAAGGATAAGACAAAAATCTAGTAGAGATAAAAGAAAATTGGATGATGAGATTAAAATCCTAAACTTATCAGAGTTATGTGGAAATAAATATACATTTCTTAGGGATATACTTGCCTCTTTTTTAAAAGAAATGTACAGGTTCAAATTGGGCACAAAGCTTCCAAGAAGGACACAGGAAAAAGAGAAGCACTCACTGTTGCAGCATATGATTTCTAAAGACCAATTGGGAGAGGGTGGTTACAAAGTTGGGATTTAAACTGACATAGACTCCACAATAGTCGCAATAGCGGTAACTCCACTTTCACCTCCTGAAAAGCAGGTTGTCACAAATGCATTAATTACTAAAAGCATCAATATTATAAATGTGTCAAACAAACTTCTTAACTTCTTACTGAGGATGAATGCAAACTCTTTAACCAGGGACTGAGCTTTTACCCATCGAATAAATGTAATTTTGAGCAAGTATATATTGATCAGTTTAAAACATTCATAAAATCATACTATGTAAATATTTGAATGAAAAGCCCACACAACCTGAATGTCCCACCTACAACCATCCCATGTAACATGGCCATACAGGACATTTTAGACATCGACACACTGCTTTCCATAGGTGATAAGGACACAGATGAAACATCACTGCATGATGTACTATTGAATGTCGACATTCCATCTGATCTTAACAGTGAGAGTGGCTTAAAACCTACATCACCTTTCGATCTGCCATTACCTTTCGGCAACAGCATAGATCTTTTCTTAAAATTAATAACTAAGATCTGTACAATTTGGAGGATCATTCCAAGAAAAGCAAACCACTCTACTCAGATAACCTTTAATCCCAGTGAACATTTGGCCTCCGATACTTTAATACATGATTCAGACATCATTATCAAGGAGGTGGACATAGGAGGCAACATTGTGGTAATGAATTAATCAGATTCTGTTGTAGAGATTGGCACACAACTGGGAAATTCACTAACATATGAGAGTTTGGACAAAAAAACTATTCCTGCAATCGCCCTCAACATCACCACACATTGCAAACAATGGAGGAATCACTGCCTCGTCAAGGATTTCAAATATGAACATCTCAATGAACCATTTCCAGTATTTCATTTCTTTTATGTCCTACCAAAAATATACAAATCTGAACCTTGCTGCTCCTAGATGGCCAATCATTTCAGGTATAGGTTTTCCAATCCAAAAGAAATGGGAGAACATTGACCGCTTCTTACATCCATTTGTAACAAGCATCCTTAGCTATATACAAAACACTAGAGACTTAGGCCCATATTTATACTTTTTTAGCACTGCATTTGCATCATTTTTTGACGCAAAAGCGGCGCAAACTTGCCAAATACAATTGTATTTGTAAGTTTGCCCTGTTTTTTCATCAAAAAGCAGCGCAAATGCGGCACTAAATAGTATAAATATGGGCCTTAATGAGCAAATTAAGAGATATGGTCTGGTCAGATGACATGACTCTAGTCACACTGGATGTCTGTACCTTCTACGCATTAATTCCCACAGCTGAGGGGCTAAAATCAAACAAAAATTTCCTTTCACATAAAAAGCTACTTTCTGTGAACACATAAACAGGATTTTGGACACAAGTAACCTAGTACTAGCAACAAATGCCTTCACCAACAACCAAAAATAGTACAGATAAATTCAAGGTGTAGCTATGCGTGCTAAATTTTCACCATCGTATGCCAACTTGTCCATGGACTACTTTGAAAAACATCACCTATTAAACAATGTCCACCTACTATCATTAATAACATTCTGTTTTGAGGCAGATAAATGTACGATATATTCAAGTTTTGGACAGGTGAATAACTCACAGTACAAGTTCTGTTGAAGCATTCCAGTGTCAACGATTACAATCTACTTTTCACTCATCATTACACTAAACCATCTATTGAGTTTCTGGACATCACTCTATATATAAAGGATCAACGAGACTGTACAGAAAAACAGCTGGCTGCAATGCTACATGTAAGCCTTAAGTTCCCACCCTAAATCCTAAATACAATCAATCCCCTTTGGTGAAATGACCAGGCTGAGATGCAATCTCAGTGGCAACATCACCTTTCACCAAGAAGTTTTAATAATCAATCATGTTTTTTTGTACAGATGATAAATACAGCTCTGTGAATAGATCCAGGAACAGAATATCACAGATCACCAACTAATTTTCAAACACAATGTAATTGCCACCAAATTCACCTTCCCTATACTTATTAACCGTGCAACAGTGGTATCTATAAAATCATATACAAACTTTAGCACATTCTGACAGTGAACACTACGCAGCAGAAAATCATCCACCCCAAACCCAAAATCACAAACTGCACAGGGAAAAATGTACAAGTCATTTTGTGTAACAGCTTCCTTTAACCAAAAACAGACTCCAGACCACAAATTTGTCTGATCCCCAAACGGGTAGCTGGATTTAAAATTGAGGCAGATGCAACATGTGTCCTTTGGCCATGGACAGGGCATTTGGATTTCAATATAAAAGTAGCAAGAAATAAAAAATGAATAACTTATTAATTGCAACATTATGTTTGTCTCTTATAAAACCATTTCTCACTGTTCCCAGATTCATATGGGTATATTCATATGAGAAGCCTCGAGGAGTGCATACAAAAGCATATCATAGTCATACATAATCGGGGTGACTTCTCCACTGGCTGCTCAGCTGCACATTACATTCAACTGCATGCTAATATGGATAACATTACACACAAATTCCATGAACTGGATAAGATAAAAGGGACTCCTCTGCTAGGTGTGGCAGCATCTACATTCCATAGAAGTGAAGCCAAATGGATAATCAAACTGAGATCTGTGGCTAGGGGACTGAAACAAGTAAGAGGACTACATCATTTTCTACTCGTAGACTGAACTTCAAAGCATACCATAAGTGATTTATATCAGGCGTTTTCTGGGTTTGTTTAGGATGAACCATAACTAAGCTTTAAGTGTGTTTTTAATTACTGAAAATACACACGCACGTAGAACGCACTGGGATGCCAGCAACAATGGATTTTCTATACTTGTGTATTCCCACGGAAAGCACAGCTTAATGAAAATGTTGACGAGTTGGAGATTCTCCTTACTCTCATGACCCGTAAGGATACTTTATTTTTGTCAAAGAACTATGTGATTAACTGTTACAATGTGAGACTGTTAATAGAAATTAAATTGCCAAAGAAAGGTGGACCCCACGCTGTAAAATTATTGTTATAAGTATTTTTTGCTTTTTCGCTTAGCTTCGTAGAACACAGAGGAACGATGACCCTTTGCGTGATTACTCATTTCTGACTTGGTTAAGAAGCATGAAATGAAAGTTGTTTCTGAAAGGTACGTTGCTGCCATCTAGTGTCGGACTGGTGGTGAAACAAGAAAATAATGTCTCCCAAGTTTGAGAGATGTATTTATTTATTTCACAAGTTAATACCAATAATGATAAGAACACGACTAAGAAGTATTTCTTGCAGCAGATTTAGTGATACTATTAACAAAATTAACGTTATTTCATTTAATAAATCTAAGAAAGGAGAGCTGGGATGGTCTTGCATTGACTGCGACGTGTGTTCTTTAGCCCCCGTTGAAGAAGTTGAAATGAAAAGCCCCTGGTAACTGAATGATCATTCCCCACAATGTACTTTTTTAATGTTGACTTGGAAGATGCCTCTTAGACACAGGAACCGATTAGCTGTGCAGGAAGACACGTTTTAAGGTGTTGGGGGCCAGTGCACCAAACTGTTTTATGCATTAGGCAAAGACAATCTTTTAAAGTGCCCATATTCTGTAATGATCTTTTAGCTGTTGACTCACATGTGATCCGCTTTTGTCTTAGTTGAGCCAAATAGATTGGACCTACTTAGATGGAGTTTGTTGGCGGATTTTGCGGAAGCCTGCAATATTGAGCACATCGGACCTCATTTACGAGGCCCTGTCGGCACACTGCACCACTGGAGCGTTATGTTTTTTTAGGCTCCGGTGCCGCAGTGTGCCGGGCCATATTAACAAGGTCACATAAATCCACCCAGCATGGGTTTTCATGGCCTTGTAAATATGGCCCCTTTCACGCATAACACTGCATGATTGGTGTTCCATGCAACGTTAAGGAATCTGGCACATTCCCAGATTTACAATTCTGGGAATGCATCAGAATCCTACGCGGTGGCGTAGAAGTGATTCAACAGGGAGAAATATCTTTATTTCTCCTTATTTTTCCTCTTTCTATGTGTGCTGTTTTCTGCAGCACACATAGAAAGAGGAAAACTCCTCTAGTGATTGTTTTTGTGCAAGAATGTGTCTCTTCCTGCGCAAAAACAATCACCCCCACAATGCAGGCATCCTTGCACCATGGTACAAGGGTGCCCTAGTTGGGGCTAGGCAGCCATTATGCCCCAGCACAGTGGGAGAGGACAGAAGTGCGCTGCATCTCATAGATACGGCACATTACTGCCCTCTCTTGGTGGCGCGGGCGGCACAGCAAAGCACTTGCTGCTCCGCCCTGCACCACGGGGCTCGCAAATAAGCCTCATTGTTTATTAGGCGAGCCCCTTTTGCCGCTCCTTATATATGTAAACTATAATTGATGCACCACATTGCTTTTCACAAATTGTTTTTATTGAGTTTCATGAGAAAATCATGTAATTTTCAGTGCAAGTCAAAATAAGTGTTTGTTATATTGCAGATTATATAAGACATACATAAAATAGTGGTTTCTCAATCTCCTCTAGCAGTCTATATATTTTTTTTTAGAAAGTGATAAGCGTTTTACCAACAAAATTAAATATATCAACACCCAGTGGTGGCTCGTGGGGATTACCGGGGGCTTGGGGCGTATGGCGGGAGGGGAGTTGAGAACCCACTCCCTCCAAAATAGGTTAGTAAAGACTGGATACATTTTATGTACTTTGGTCGAATACTAGTTCTAGTCGAGAATCGCCTTATAAATGTGCTTCTATCCCCAAGGTACTCCTAAACCCTCATTACAAGTTTCAGACTAATTTCCAACCCCTGTGCAAGCAAGCATTGACACAGGGATCGGAATTGCAAGTTGTGTGAAAATTACCCCTGATAAATTCCAGTTGGTCAAACCTGCCGAAATGTCTGTAAAAAAAGGCAGACCCTGGAATTTGGTGTGCTAGAGAGATTCTTCATGTTATGGCTCTGTTTCTGCTGAAACCTCGGAATAGGTGATATGCCACAAGTGGTAAATATCACACTCCTGTGTAATGGTATTACCATGTGTGACAAATTCCCCATCCTAGTCTGACAAACTTCTGAAATGTTAGCCCAATGTTTTTGCACGGGTGTAGTATAGGCTCTGCTATTTTCTGTAGGAGCTTATAGTCAATAGATATGAGGCCTCTCAATGCTCCAACAATTCCCACCCATTTCTCATAAGGGCTCAAATCTCTGGCTGTTGCTTACTCAAATTCTGGGTTGAACACCCAGTGTCTGAGCTGGGTGTGACAATATCTATCTGTATCATCGTGGAAAGCTTTTTTACATTCCTCAAATATCAAGAGTTCCCCGCTCTAGTGTATATATCCTTTTTTACTTATTTTCTTATTTATTTTAGGATACTACAATGTTTCTTCCTCTTTTCTTCAGTAACAGTCAGTCTTCAAACCACGTAATATTTTATTCAAAATGATGCTCAACGATTGAAGAAACAATCAATTTAAATTATTTTCTTTAAAACACTCACCAACTGCTTAAGAAAAAAATTAATGAAAAGGATGCCTGGTTGTTTAAATAGTTTTTACGTGTACGGTTGAATTATTGTAGAAACTGCAGTCGGGGATGCAACCATTTAAGCAGGCTGGGCAAATGGAAACACATATATTAAGGACCTGCATCTAGGACCACCTTGTTTTATGTCATCCAATGTTGTGTTTATGAAATGTGAATTAGAAATAGTGGCGGGCGGTGACCCTCAACAGTGGAGGGTCGCCGAGCCAAGTGCCAGTCCGGTGGCAGGCATTACAATAAATCACAATGCCTTTAGACTCAATTCCAAAGCTCTTAATCGTGGCTCGGTATTATACAGGCTGTGACTGAGAGCTCTGGAATTAAGGCTGAGGCAATCTGAGCTTCTCACAGTGCCTGTCATTGGGACAACAACAAAAATATAAATAAAATAAAAAACTCACCCACGCTCCATCTTCGCTGCAGTCAGCTTGACGGCACCTCATGGAGCCTCAGCCAGCTCCCCTCTCCAAATCCTGACCCTGCTCTCATGCTGCAAATGAGTTGCATGAGAGCAGTGCCAGGATTGGCTAGAGCATGCTATCTCGATGCTCCAGCAGGCACAGGTGGCCTTGTGCCTGCTATCCACCCAGCTGTCTAAGACAGCTACGGGGGGAGGTTTACACTGCGCATGTCAGACTGGTCGTTGCAAGATGGATGGCCAAACTAACATGCACAGTGTAAACGGCTGGAGTGAGAACCACTCCCCTGCTGCCAGTCAGCCGCAATGCCTCGCCCTAAACACTGCTCGGGCTGGGAGCAGTGAAAAATAAAATGGCAATTCATTTTATTACCATTTTATTTTTCACTTTTGCTGCACTGCAGCAGGGGGGCGATGCTCCTCCGCTCTAATGGAGGGGCCACCGCTGATTACAGATGTAATGCTCTTCTTCATAATTATTTGTTTTGGGAAAGGATGACATCAGTACAAGGTGCCAAGTGGGTGTTGAACACTAGGGACGGCAAACATAAAAGGCCTGGAATGCTAGATGCTTTAGATGGAAGTGAACCCAGTTTGAAACAGTGGGATCTGTCAGTGAACAATGAGCAGGATAGAGTAAAGTCTTTAGCAGCGAAGAAAGAATTTGAGTGTTGTGATGATGGGAAGAGTCAGATGTGTCACAAACAGTGCTGATGTCCAGTCAGATGAGAATGGCTTGTGAGTTGAAGTTTAGTGTAATGAGGAGGGTCATCTCAAGGTTAACTCCATGCTTTGGGAAGGGGTGAGAATGCTCTATTTCTAGTAGTGGCTATAGGTTGCTGAGATTGAGGTAATGTCTTAGTGGTTGAGTTGCAAAGTATCTGAATACCTTTGGATGTAGGTTGCAAATTTGGAAATCTAGCTGAATATTCTGTCGCTGGGTAATTTTGACTGGTGTCAGTAATGATGGGGTCACAGCTTGGGCCTGGGAAGCATTCATGATGTATAATAAAGGCCCGATTACAAGTCTGGCGGCCCGAAGACTGCCAGACTCGCAGTGGAGGTTGGACTGACATGGTTGTGACGGTCCAACCTCCACATTACAAGATTGGCAGTCAGTGCCGTCAAAAGACAGCCGTCTCCACCAGGATCTCTGATCCCTATGGGGTGACAGCGGTCGTGGGTGTAATCAGCCAATACGGTGCTGACGTCAGTACCGCTGTGCTGATTACAACCATGTTCTCCGCCAGCCTTTAAATGGCGGTTCAATCGCCATGAAAAGGATGGCAGAGAACAAGTGAGGGGGCAACAGGGGGGCCCTGCACTGCCCACAACAATGTCCCCAGCACCATCTGAATCAGCACTGTCTGCTGTGCAGAGAGTGTGCAGTCCAAGGGTGCTAGGGGGACCCTGTGAGACAGCATTGGACTCGGCTCCATGTGAAGGCAAGCCCAATGCCGCTGCATGCTTTCCACTGGACTGACCAATGGAAAGCTTGTAATGGGGCCAGTGGGGAGACCGCCAGCTCCACAGTGATCTCCTCACCACAGGTCTGGTGGTCAGTTTTTCCGACAGCCAAACTTGGAATCAGGCCCTAAGTCACTGAAGAGTGCAAGGTCACCAGTTTGATCCTGTGCTGACATCTTTAATCTGTAGACAGATTTGACTGGTTTAGGAACGTCTTCTGGTGTAATTGGATGAAAAGTAGAGCAGAAAGTAACAGAAATGTCAGCAACAATATTTTATGACACTAGTGGAAAGAAAGCTGGCTATCACTGGCTTCCACAAGTTTGTCTATTATCACTGGGAGTAGTCTATGGATGTCAAATCAGGTCACCAAGGAAGGTGCTAATGATTTGTATCCACTAAACTTGGTCAGAATAATTAATACTCTGCAGAGTTCTTGCTATGATTCCCAGCATCCATAGTCATATGTGTTTAGTATTCCTTTTGTTTTGTTAGGATAGATTTATTTTAGCCCTTGTAACAGATATTTAAACTTTCAGAATGCTTGAATTTAACACGTTTCAAAGCATTGACTTCCTTTGCTGTTTTCAGTATATACAGTTTATATTCCCTTTTTTTCAGAATTAATGCTGTTGCACATTCGGTAGATTTTTTTTTAGTTAAATGTACAGTTGACGTTATTGCATGTGATCACCAGCCTATGCATTCTTGGGTCCTCCAGTTGGATACTAAGGCTCTGCCCTATCATTTTTCCATAGTTTAATCATGTTCAGAAAAGAGTGCAGTAGCTTTCTGAACTGTGTACTGAATATCATGAGCCTGTCCATCACCGATGCCTACCACGTCCACCCACATTGCCCTGTGCCCAGTGTGGAGCAGAACACAGTACTCTTCCTTCCCTCCAAAGCAAACCTGCTACTCCTGTTGCTTACAAAATGTACTCCAGAGCAGAACTTGCTGTGCTTCGATATAACCATCCTTCACCGGCCACTGAAACTTCATAGTGGATATAGGGCCGGATTAAGAAGCTTTCAGATGGGATATTCTGTCACAAACGTGAGGGATATTCTGAGGATGTTTTCCAAGTTCAGTAGCATATAATGGAACTCGTAATATGGCAGGCAGGATATCTGTCACATTTGTGATGGAGTAAACCATTTGCCAAGGTCGTAATCAGGCCCATAGATTCTAAAAATCAATGTTTCACTGCAATCACTGAGGTCAAATCTAGCTCAGGAAATGTTCCCTGACCCACACCCACAAGAGGTAGCCATGAGTAATGCCTGCTACGTCCCTAAACACGTGTTTGAGGTCCGTGACCTTCTAGAAGACAAGGATTTCAATGTATTATTTGTGACAGAAACTGTGCTTACCGTGGTCAGAGCCTGCTTGGTCACTCCCACTAACTACATGATTTTCCATTTGGATAGGGAAGATGGAAGTCATGGGGGTTATGTGATGCTTTTTTTACAAAAACAAAGTCACTGTCAACATCAACACAACCCTCTCCTTTACTGAGCAACTCTAAGGTGCTAACAATAAATATATCTGCTAGTGCCCATTACCTCCTCTTCCACTTCCTCGCCCCAGCCCTTACTAAATGAGGTGTGTTCAGCTCACTGAGCGGCACCCTATTCTGCACCTAAAACAAATAAAGTGCCCTGAGTCCTTCCAAAAGAGGTTCCTCCCCTCTGGTTTCCCAGACTTTGTCTATTGACCACAACCAAATCATCTCCTGTTTTCATGTATGACCATTGGCAGATGTCAAGCAGTACCCCTATGATGAGGGTCCACCTTTGTTTTTTTAATTTCTTTCCAGACCTGGTGCTAGTCTCAGCCAAAAGCAAACTTTATTTCGTATCTCATTGAACACATAAAAAATAAAATACATTAAAAACTGCCCCGACAGCCCAGCATGTTAATTCATCGCATTTGTAGAAAACATAGAGCAACACAGCATTATTTAAAATTCTTGATTCACAAATAGGTAATAAAACTCTTAGTGTAAAAATGTTATGAAATTTACAAAAGAAAGTAAAATGTGAAACAGTTTGTTTAGATACACTATCACATGGACATAAGCAAATACCCACCAGATCATACAGCCCCAATGGCAAACATAGTAGGCTTCATATAGACTAACCCTAACCTATTTAGAGACGGTGGATAAATGGTCAGTTTTTATTGTCTGTCACCACCAGTAAAAACACAAATACCATGGGACAAAACTCCCATTAAGAAGAGGGGGGCATAGTTTTTTATTTTCAAAAAGAAAATCCCACTTTGGGGTTTTCAATTTGAAAATAAATAAAAAATTGAAAGCTTGCTGCATGGCTCCATCAAATTGACAGAGTCATCCATCAAATATTCAATGCGCTTACAGGAACCGCCGTTATGGCAGTTCCTCTATTTGCAAGAGGTGAACGCTGGGCTGGCGGACATCTCAAAATATGGAGGGTGGGTACTCCCTTAGCTCTATGACCTGACGGAGTACATGCCCTTAGTTTTAGGATTTTTTAATATAAACTGCAGGGATTTTCTGCATGCCATGAAGTGTTTGACCTTTTTGCTAACCAACTGTATTGTATATGTAGACACCATGGCCCATATTTATACTTTTTTAGCGCCGCATTTGTGTCGTTTTTTTATGCAAAATCGGCGCAAACTTACAAAATACAATTGTATTTTGTACGTTTGGGCTGTTTTTGCAACAAAAAACGACGCAAATGTGGCACTAAAAAAGTATAAATATTGGCCCATATCCCTTGGTAGCTATATATGGTATCACAAAAGAAGTAATTAGAGGGTTAAAATCCTCAATCTTTGCATCTAAAATGCTGATAGACTCTGAGAGAAAAGACATAATCAATACTTGAAGCACATTGGCAACAAAAGTATGCAGGGAAAAGTAACTTGAGGGGGGACCCTGACCGGTGCGCGTTAATTAAAACATAACTTATGAAACAATTAGATAGCAATTCGGCCTTCGGGTCTGGATGTACATTAGATGCTAGCAAATCACACTTATTAGAAGACATGCATGGGTCAAAAGTACTAAAGTAGATTTCAACGTTAGAAAGTCACTGGATAGTATCAAACTGGTAGTCTTGCTATTATTAAAAAAATCCACAAAATTAAACAGTAAGGAAAAAATTCAACTACCATGACTTAAAAAGTCGTTATTATAAAATTAGCTACATACAAGTTAAAATCATTCTTCTCACTTACACGAAATTCTTGACATACTTTACAGTTCATATAAATGGGGGTAATTTTCAAGCCATCAGGATTGATCTTATGCTGGCTAACCTTGTGGCAAGGTCTGCAATGACTCCATAGGATGCCTCTCCTTCTGATTAGGAGTGGGTAATAAATTCCACTTCGCTGACGGAGCTGGAGGAATTTTGGACACTCCGCATTAAGCTTGTAACACGGATTTCTGTCCAAATTCTGCCAACAGCCGCATTGTAAAGTTTTTGTCTTCTGTGTGGCTCACCAACTGTACATTGGGGAGCGAGTACTGTCATCCCCAAGCACAGTTTTCAGGTGCTCAGAGGGCACCCGGCTAGATGTTCTCACTGCAAACCATTGTAGGCAGTAATGACTGTTCATGGTGAGAAATCTTCTGCTTGAGTAGGAAAAACTACTTAAGCAGTAGCAAAATCAACTCGAGCAGCAGCACCCTCTAGCATGCCGTGTGTTGCCGTTCGTGTTGATTTTTCAGCAAGGGGCAAGCTCCAGGTGCTAAAAATCAGCGCATGCAGGGCAACATGCCAAATTCTGCCCAACTGAAGAACTCCGAAGAATCTCGTAGAGTTTTCATGTAACTCTGCAGAATTCTGCAGAGTGAAACTCCGCAGGATCCAACCACCCCTACTTCTAATCAGGTAGGCTGACGTGGATTCTACTCTATCTTGTAAGCACGCCGGCCTCAATCTTTAAGAGCTGGTGACTATGCTACTTGTACTTTTTTGGTCATCTTTCTTCTGTTGCAGAAAGGTAATGATTGCTCTGACTCGTTAGCAAAGATGGAGGTTCAAGGTTGTTATTTTTTTCCTGACTGCTTTTGGTAGGCTGCATTCCAAGGCGCGCGCCTTGTTACCGAAATGGTAAAGAGGGCCACAATTATGAAGCATCCTTTGCAGGGTTTCAAGTTATTTGATCATGCTCTAGATTAAATGCTTTACGAAGCTTTAAAAGTATGTAAACATTCTCTCCCCGTTTTTTTCCACGACAAATCTTTAGTGCCTGTGAAATCCTCTGCTAAGGTTTCTTTCTCTTGTCATCAGGATGTTCCTTCTTTACATATGGACTGGTCTGGCAAATCATGCTTCTTCTCCAAGCACCAATCTTCCAAGAAGAGTAGAGACAAATACGACTCTTCCCCTAGTCCAAATCTGCCACTTCTCTTAATCATTGACCGAGATCAGTCATTTCTATGGGTTGCAAGCTCTCTAACCTTCTTTACTGCATTGGGTGATTACTTATCATAAATTCCATTAGTCGGATTCCTTCTTCACACCCCAGTCAATACGAATGTTGGACTTACACCCTCCTTACAGGGAGCTTAGGTACAGTTCAGGAGTTGATTTTGGTGTGGTCAGAAAATATAGTCTGCCAAACAAGGGAGGAGGAGTGTCTCCTGGTAGGATCAAGGATGTTTTTTTTAGGTTGAGAATACCAGAAAGTGCAAGCTGTCTGCTTGGACAAGAACTATTGTCAGCTTATTAAATGTTACAGTGGGCCTAAAGCCCACTCATTGCTTATCATTGACTGGCATCATTATCACTCTCATTTACTTGCTCCTTATTTGATGGCTTTGCCTTGTGTCTGTTCGTCCTCTGAAGCATAACCTCTTTACTTGTGTCCTTCCACCATTCACTTTTAGGGAACTATTTTTTCTTTTTGCTTAAGCGTTACACAATGTGTGTGTTTTCCAACTGTCTCCCTCATGTGGTTCTCCCTCCCACCCCCACTCCTTGTTGCTCCCACTTGTCTGTGTTCTTTTCTCCCCAATACTGTGCTGCTCTCTTTCATATTTTTTAAAGCACTCCACAAGTGCATGTGTTTTCTAGCAGTCTCCCTTGTGTGCTTCGCTCTGCATCATGTGTTGCTCTCTCATCCAAGTGCATTTCTCCCACCCCTCAATGTGTACTGCACTCCCACTCTCACCTGCGGAGTCCTCCCCCAGTTGTGCTTCCCCGTGACCCTCCATGTGCTGCTTTTCTTCTTCCTCCCCGAGACCACTCCTCCATCCCTCCTCCCCGACCATCACAGCCACTAACATCTGCAATATTTTTTTTATTAACTAAAATAATGAAGAAAACGACACCTGCATCATTCTGCTGGTACACGGATGTGTCAGGATGTCAATGGAATGTTAGTGGAATGACGCAATTCCAATTGCACTATCTTTTTTTATGTTTATGGTGCTGTCCAGTGTCTCAATGCTGCACAGCACCACCAAAAGCAATTGGCCAAAGTGATAGGTCCCGAAGGCGGGGTCAATTGACTTGGAAAATGTTTGTTTGTTTTAGGTGACAGTGGGTTACCTGTTAGCTATGTGTATATAGTTCATTTAGTAAGGAATGTGAAAGAAACAGTCTGCAGATGGGATCACCAGTAAGTAATTGCAGCATGTAACACTCTACTTTGTGTTACTCTATTGTTCTCCTGTACCTTAGAACCTCACAATCTTTTCATTTTGATGGCCCTTCTGACTCAAATATCTCTCTTCTTATTAACACGTTACATGCTTTACTTTAACACGGTTATTTCATTCTGCTACTCGTGAAGCTGTCCACCGTTGAGATCTAATTGCTCAAGAAGGAATTATTTGCTTTTTTAAAAAAAATATTCCTACCACATGGTCAGGTGATTACTTAATCGAAATGTATCGTCCTATTCAGCAAAAACCCAGGACGTTTCAGTGGCTGTACATGTCCTGGAGGAAGATTTATGGGTTGGCTTAGAGTTTGGCGGGCAAAGTACTCCATCGCAGGTACTCTGTTGCAAACACCACGGAGTACACTGGCAAACCGACAGTCCGCTAGTCTCAGGGCTCCGTCGACTGAGAGATACCTATGAAAGACAGCTGGAATAGGGGCTGTCAGTATAAACCCATCACATTGCCCTCTGTGTTTAGAGTAGAGAATCTGATGTTTTTTTTTCTTTCTATCACCATTAGGAAATCTTAGCACTGAGGGACAGAAAAATATAATGACCCCCACTTTCTGGGAGAAGACTCCAAGAGGGTCATTCGTTTTTAGGGTCGAGCCTGGGCTAGCATGCGCTTGTGCATGCGTATCGCTTGCGAGACACCGTAGTAGTTAGAAAAGGGCTCGGAGCCCCGTCCATGTCACGTCAGGGTCTTTCATTGGTTCGTGGGCTTGCCTTTTAAAATCTGCTTGCTTTCAATAGTGGAAGGCATGCATACGTCATGCCTTTTCCGGTGGTTAGCCCTCCTCGAGCGCAGCGACCAAGTACTGAAAACATACGAAGCTCGCTGTTTTCTGTCCGGTTTGTGGACTACTTTTTCTCTTTTTTCACAGCGCGATCTCGCTTGGCAGCAGTCGAGCGCTTTGCATGACATCTACCCTGTTAGATAGTTAATTGCACTTTTGCCGGTTACGTAGATAATTGCACTTTTGCCGATAGGTTTCATTACGAGTGAACTGTAGCAGCATGATCGAGCTCTTTTTTTCCATTTAATGGGGCAAGAAAAGTCCGGTTGGGAGTTTACAACTGCTAATAGCTCTAACTATACCAAAAGTTTGTTATAGAAAAACTCCAAATGATAAAAGTTTTCTGGACTGCCAACAAAACCGAGGGCTGCTGTCAACCAAACATTTTGTATTTTGAATGGAACCGCCATGACGGCCATTCCTTTCATTGTACAGAGATGACTACTAAGTAGGACAGGCAGTGCTCCATACGCCAGAGGCTGAATTTGGCCCTACGTCAGCATCAGTGGGCCCTATTTTAGAGGCTTCCCATATAACTAGCCAGACTCATGATGACATATCGTAAAAACATTTGTCATACCGCAGTCATATTTCCTCTAGCCTAGAACGCCTGACCTGTTTCTGAAAGACCAATCCAAGCCAAAAAACAAACCCTCACTGATGGTTCAATGCCATTTTACATAAACCTAAAAGAGAAACTAAGCGTGCAGAAAGCAATTTGGCGTTCTCTTATAGCCATATAAAGAAGGTAAAATAAAAATAAACATTATGCAAATATATATCCGTGTTTAAAGAGGCCAACTCTGCCATTATTCAACTGGAATTGTTAATGCTGACAACAAACAAAAGGAGCTTAAGGTAAGCAATGAGATGACGTCTAATGAGCGTCTGATTCATTTTAATATTTTCTCTCAGGACTTCTGTTCTCTCTGGGGATTCTTAATTCCTGCTTATCAGCCAGCCAGGTTGCTGCTTCATGTAAGGCTGGTATGGTAAGATCTTCTTTTGAAAAAAGCCTGGGATGGAGCTGTTGATCATTCCAGTTTACAGTGTCATTGCCCTGTGTCCATCAACAATCAACCTCCTCGAACTGTATGTGGCTGCATCCTTTTCTGGAGTCCATTGAGCTACTGGATGACGTGCAAGACCTGGGATTTTAAGTGAACCGTTGCACTAAAATCACCATGCTGGCTGTTTTGAAGGATCTCAGGAACTATGGCCCTCATTATGAACACGGCGGTAAACACCGCACCGCCGGCGGTAAACACCGCACCGCCGGCGGTAAAAACCGCCAACAGAGGAACGGTCCGGACCACCAAATAATGAAGCAATTGAAACACAGGCATCCTGAAAACCACCCACTGCCAGCAGAGGAGTGCCGACAACGATGGCAGAGCCCGCTCACAGGCCGACGGAAAGGGCCAACCCGCCCATCAAATAATGAACCACTAGACCGCCGTCTGTTCTGGGGCGGGAACCACCGTCATGCAAAGCCAGGCATAAACTAACCAAATATAAGGAAACACTCACCGGAGGCTAACACAACATGCCGAAGCAGACATGGATAGAGAGCTGCAGATCATGCCAGCCCTGCTCCTTGCAATATACCTCCACGACCGAGACCGCCAACGAAGACGACGATGGTAAGTACCGCAACCTACGAAACAAGGCAAGAAAGGGCACAGTTACATACCCACTCCACCCACCCCGCAAAGGTCCCCAACCCTTCACAGCGGCACAAGCCATACACACAACAGCAAGGCAAATTCAACCTGAACATAGTACATACATGTGCCCCACACCCACAAACAATGAAACGAGAGATCAGGGATCCAGAGTGTGTTGCCAAAACACAGGCCACACATTAACTTTTAATTCAGCTCTCTGAGCAAATGATTTTTAAGTAAGGCCAATGGGCAGTCCATAGTGTTATGAGTCCCATGGGTTACAATGGCCCCAACCTGACTCCCACAAGTGCTACGGTACTCCACCTTATAGGGGCAACAATGGGGCACCCAGGCCCCTCAGGGATCAGGGGCATGGGGTGGTGGGGGTGGGGATTTACAACAGGGGTGGGCCTTGGATTTGCTTTTGGAAGGTGGAGGGGGTTTGGGTTTGGCCTTAGAAGGTAGGGGAGTGTGCTTGGACCGGGTGGAGCCAGATGGAATTGGCTCAGCACGGGGCTTCTTCCTCTCTAGGGAAGGGGTATGGGAATGTGAAGGGCGGAGAGAGGTGGGCTGTGACGTGGAAGGAGTGGAAAGGGCAAGGAGGTGTGCACATTTAGGGACGAGACAGGGTGGGCCAGTGGGTTGGAATAGGTCAGCACGGGAGAGGAAAAGTTTCTTTGGTGCAGTTGGGTTGGACCTGGAGGAGGGTGTGGGAGTGGAGGTAGAGGGTGTGGGAGTGGAGGTAGAGGGTGTGGTCGTAAGTGGTGTAGGTGTGCGTGTTGTGGGAGCAGATGACTAGACAGTATGCTGAGGTGTGGTGGATGTGTGATGGGTGGGTGTTTTGGTGCGTTTGTGTGTTTTTGGAGGAGGGGGGTGGACACAGTGGGAGAAGACAGGCTGCCAGTGTAAATGTATGTTGTTTGGGTGTCTGCAAGTCTGGTGAGTGTGCTGCATGTATCAACTAAAGTAGTTGTGGTGAGTGCAGGTGTGGTGTCTGGGGTGCATGTATGGATGTGTGCTATTGTGGTGACTGCAGGAATAGTGTCTGCAACAGTGAATGAAGGTGCAGTGCCTGGGGGTGTGCATGTAGAGGGGACAGACAGGGAGGCGAAAGAGGTGGGCAAACTGGGGGAAGTGGATGTTGCTGTGTGTGCATGTGTATGTTGGCTGTGTGAATGCTTCTGGTGGGAGGTGTGGTGCTTGTGTTTTGAAGTGTGCTTCTTGTGTGTTGAGGTGTGTGGCTGCGTGTCAGAATGTGTGCTTTGGACGGGTGAAGGGAGTGGGGTTCTGGAAGGGGTAGAGGAGGTTGGAGGGGGGACGGAATGACCAGGGACACTGGCTGCGGCCAAAGAGGAGGCCAGAGCCTGAAAAGATCTCTGTAGGCCAGACACAGCACTGTGAATGCCATCCAGATAGGCATTGGTCTGCTGCATCTCTGATGGTTGTCTGCCCTACAGAGATGGTTCTCAGGAGGTCAGTAGCCTCCTCCGTGAGGGCAGCAGGGCTGACTGGGGCAGGGAAGAGGTTCCTGAGGCGAAGAAGATGCCCACCCTTCTGGGTGTGCAGGCATGTGCAACTCGGTGGGGAGCAAATGGGAGGGCGGTGATGGTATGGGGGGTGGCTGAAGATGACACAGTAGGTGTGGGCCCACTAGGGTCTGCCACCGCCAGGGTGCCGCCATTGGAGGAGGTATCGGAGTCACTACCTCCAGTGGTAGTTGCCTCCCCGTGGTACTCCCCTTGCCCTCCAACCCACTGGTCCCCTTAGCGTCGGACGACTCTGCCTCTGAGGATCCGTGGGCTGCTGCATCCCCTCTCGCCGGTGCCTCAGTTCCCTCGTCAGATGATGCTGATGTACACAGACAACACAAGAGAACAGGGATGGAGAGACAAAATAGGAGAGACAATTGTAAATAGCTGAATGGAGTGAACATAGTGGTTCATACATACACCCATCCAGAAGCCCCTCCAACAGGCAGCACCTTCCACTATACCCATGGCTATGCCCTGACAAGTGCCCAGAACCCGGCTCTACAGCCATTCCCTAAACAACTTAAGGACCCGACGTGTAGGAGACCTGACCAAAACACCCCTCCTCCCCACGGGGGCCTTCATGTAGATGGACATCAGTCAGAGACCCTGCAACTAAGCAGCATAAACCCCAATGCACACATAGACATCCATCAAGGGTCAAATATATGGTATGTGTACTCACCCCCCTTGTGACTGCTGTGCAGCCTTCAAGCGCCTATCCAGGTCTGGGTACGCCACCGCCAGGATGCACAGCATAAGGGGGGTCATTGCCCAACATGCACCCCTTCCCCGTTGGGAGCACTTCCCCAGCTGGGCCTTGCAGATTTTTCGGGCCCAGCACCGCAAGTCCTTCCACCTCTTCCTGCAGTGGGTGCTCCGCCGGTTGTAGACCCCCAGGGTCCACACCTCCTTGGCGATGGCTTGCCAAAGTGCCCTCTTCTGGTGGGCGCTTACCTAAAAGGGACACACAGAAATGTAACACAGAGCTCAGGCACTTGGCAAACATATACAGCTGGCTATACGTCCACTATGGGACGGACAGTACAAATGGACTAACAGCACATACACACGCACCATGTCAGGAACCCTGGCCCATCCAGGGTCAGAGGTGCACACATATATGCTGCCAACACCAACCATTACACACAACCATGGCCCACAATCCCCCTACTCACCTGTACCTCTGGCCGTCCGTAAAGCTTGGCGTACAGGGGCAGGATCCCGTCCATGAGCCTCTCCAATTCCTCTTGGGTGAAGGCCGGGGCCCTTTCCCCTGCAACACATGCCAGTTCCATGACCACAGGCAGGACACAGCGGTACACTAAGTAGAGTACCTGCTTGCACGAGATCAGGGAGTCAAGTGAAGTTGGGGTGACGACTTTGCGTACGCACTGCGGCAATGTGGACTGTCACCGCCGGCAGCGATCATGATCCGCTAGGATTCCCCATTGACGTCCATGTTAACCAATGATTTTGCGCTCAGCAGTAAACACCGCCTTACGTTGTTACATCAACCGCTAGCGCTATGAGGTCACTTCCACAATGACAGTTCTGGATTACAGGGGGCAGACATTTTGGCAATAACTACGCATTTATAAAAATGCCATCTGCACAATGCAGGCCCTACTGTTCCACAAACACACATAGGCATGTGACTATTAACATTACCTCACCTGACAAGCCCTGATCTATATTTGTGGTCAAGTTGATGTTATGTCATACACATTATGCATTTGTGTCGCTATAATCAAGTCAGCAGTGCTCAATGACTGACAATGTGTGTCCATGTATGTGTGTTCCTCACACGTGTTTCCAACTCTACCTAGGACCCGACCCTTGTGGCGAGGATGAGCCCCATCGGTGTACAGACCACTTGTGGATTTGCGGACCATGGTGGAGCGTAACATCATTATCAATTACTGACTCACCCACATACCTATAATCCCCCCAAGAGTAAGTGAACAGGTGTACAGAAACCGGAAAATCTTTCACTCCATGAACATTCAATTGGTGTGTACTGCAGACCAGTACATCACACATGTGAATGCCATGTTCCCTGGTTCAGTCCATGATTTATTTGTGCTGAGGAACAGTAGTGTGCCACAGAAGATGGAACAACTACAAGAGGACAGAGGGTGGATCATAGGTAGGTGTTTCTGTCACTTATTGCTACCTAGCAGACAGTCAGGCTGTCTGCCTCGCAGGCTTGTCAATGTAAGTTCTGTTTTGTAACTTTTTCTAGGTGATTCTGGCTATCCCAACTTACGATGGCTCCTGACACCGGTGAGGAATCCTGGAACAGATGCAGAGAGGAACTAGGAGGGTGATAGAGCGCACAACAGGTCTCCTGAAGGCTAGATTTCGTTGTCTACATATCTCTGGGGGTTCCCTGGCCTATGGGCCTGAAAAGGTGTGTAGAATAGTGGTGGCCTGCTGCATGCTGCACAACGTGGCTGTGAGAAATTCTATCTCCCTCTTGGAGGTGGAGGGTGCTGTATATCCAGACCAGCGTCCTCAGAGAGGGGGTGAGAGTGATGGTGATGATGAGGAAGGGGAAGATGTAAATTCCAGGGCCCAACTGATACAACTCTACTTCCAGTAACTATGTGGGACTAAGAGCTGAGATTGGTGTCTGTGCATCATATGGTCAGAGTACCTTGTCATCTGGGGCGGTTGGAATGTACTAATTGCCACTGTGTCCAGGTCTGCATAGGACAGAATACAATTTAGTGGGGGGTTTTCTAAACATATTTAGGCACAACAACACGTAAGGCAAGTGGTTCATTTCATGCTACGCAGGTACAAATAAAGTTATCAACCAATTGCATCCATACTTTACTTTGTTCACACATTATGACAGGGGACATTGTTACAGGTGTGATATGTGTTTTCTCTGGTTCAGGGACTAAATTGTGCAAATTACAGTGATGGCAGTGGGTCAATGGTGGTTATCCTAAATGCCAACATGGTGGCAGCATTGTTGTCAGTATTGGTAGGTCCATCAATGCTTACATGAGTTCTTAAATATTGTTAGCACTGTTTGGTGGTTGATTGAGTGGGATAGTTGGTGGACAGTTTTTAGCAGAGTCACTTCTTTGAGGCGGCTAATGTTCTTGGCAGGTGTTCCAGTCCCATATCTTGGCCTGAGGGTCCACTTGGGTGCCTGTTGTTGGGCTGTAGGGGATGAGATGGAGGTCCCCTGTGTTTCCTCAGAGGGTAGTTTGTGTGAAGTTGCTGATGATGCTCTTATTGTCCTGTCTGTCTCCTGTGCTATAGTGGGGGCTTCCTGTACTGTGTGGCCTCAGGCTGTGTTTGGACAAGCTGCTGCAGCACACCTGCAATGCCGGCCATTGTGCAGTTTCCACTTCTCCATGGCCTCTTGGTGGTGTGCTTGCTGCATCCTCTGACTCTGCTCCACGGGTGGATATAATCTGGGCCTATCTGTCATGGGTATGGTGGTAGGCCCCCAGGACCTCAGAAAGCACGTCCTGGGCTGCAGAATCCATCCTGTGGCCTCCCCCCTGGGCCATTGATGCCCTCCCACTGGGCCTAGCCCCTGTGCCTGTGTCCTCTGCACAGGTCTGGTGGTGGCACTTGTACTGGGGCCATTGTCTTCCTGCCTGTTGGTAGGGCATGACTGTGGCCTCTGTACCTGTGTTCCACCAGTCTGTGGCCTGGACACACAGGTGTGTGGATGGTTGCCCTGAGCTGATGTTATTGCCTGGGTTGTTGGGGTGTCAGTGGTATCCTGAGTGTGGCTGCTGGATGGTGACAGTCCAGGACTGTGTGAGGGGCCAGCCTGCTCATCAGTGTCCAGGGTTCCATCCCCAGTGTCCTGTGAGGTACCTCTGTCTCCCTGGGGGGCACTGCCACTCTGTGTCCTGTCCGTCAGGGTGGCATGGGTGGTGGTGCCTGTTGGGGAAATTGACATGTCTGTTACATTAGCATGGTCAGATGGGGTGCAGAGGCCTGGGCAGGTTTGTGCAGCTTACACACTTTGGGGCCATGCAGGATGCTTTAGTGGGGTTAGCATTACTTTTAGCTTAGTATGTGGAGGTGCATTGTGGGTTTAATAGGCCATTGTGTTTCCTTGCAGGGGTGGGTGGCTGTGCACAGGGGGAGGGATGTGGGCCTGTTAGTGGGTTTGTGAGCATGCAGGGGTGGTGGATTCAGTGCCTGTAGGCTGGGTGGGGTGTTGGTCCTGGTGGGTGTTGGAGGGATGGGGTGGTGCATGCATTATAGGTGTGATGGATATGGGGTAAATGTAGACAACTTACCTGAGTCCATTCCTCCAGTGAGTCCAGTGAGGCCCTCAGGGTGCAGGATGGCCAGTACCTTTTCCTCCCAGTCATTGTAGTTCGGTGGTGTTGGTGGAGGCCCTCCCCCAGTCTTTTGGACTGCAATGTGGTGCCTCGATGCCATGGCCCTGACCTTCCCCCGCAGGTGGTTCCATCTCTTGCGGATGTCGTCACTGGTGCGTGGATGGTGTCCCACTGCATTGACCCTGTTGACAATGGTCTGCCATAGCTCCATCTTCCTGGCGATGGGTGTGTGCTGCACCTGAGCCCCAAATAGTTGTGGCTCGACCTTCAGGATCTCATCTACCATGGTCCTTAACTCCCTTTCTGTGAAGCGTGGGTGTTTGGGGGTGCCATGGTGAGTGTCGTGAATGGTGTCTGGGGTGGAATCTCGGTGAGGGTGCTCTTCTGTGGTTGGGTGTAAGTCTCGTGGATTGTGGTGTTCGGTGTCTGCTTCTGGTGATCTCTGTCTTCATGGCCTACATTCATTGCAAAGGATTGTGGGGTGTGTCTGTGAGTGTTTTATGGTGTTGTGGATGTGTGTCAGGTGTGTGGGTTTCTAACTTATCCAATGTGTGCACTTCTTACTGTTGGGTCCACTTGCCGCCCGTGGCGGTCTGCACGGCCAATGGTCGTTGGACTTCCACTGACCACCAAGGTCATTTGTGCATCATTATTTGGAGGGCGGGATGTCAGTGTGTCTGGCGGTGGCAGGGTGGGAGGTCCAGCATTTCCGCCGACAAGGTCCTGGCAGAGACTGGTGGACTGGTGATTTTTGTCAGAATCAGATTTTTGGTTCATTATATGGCGGGTTTCTGTTCACCGCCAACGGCGATCTTCTGTTCACCATTGCCACGGCGGTCAGCGGTGTTTACCACTGTGTTCATAATGACCACCTATGACACGATGGCTGACATATATATGCCACTGGCAGACTCTCTATAAGGTGTCTAATGTAGACATGTGGAATGCTGAAATGATCTCAAAGGCAAAATCACAGATGCACCACGTCCTCTTGTTCTCATGAAGCAACTCCATGTAAATAGCTTCATTTGTAGATCTCTGTATTAGTGAAATGAGCACCTTGTACAGCCCCCTGATACCCTCGGGTCATGTTCATGCTCTGGACAACTCTCTGAATAAATAAATCTCTCTCTGGCAGTGGATGGTGACCATATCAGTTCCCTTATTCTTTAGGTCAGTCAGCAGCATTTTCCAATGTCGACATAATCTCTTTATTAACCAACTTCAGGAAGTGGGCATCTGTGACAGTGTGCTAAAATAGTTTATTTGTTATGGTAAAACCTCAGCAGATAGCACTGGGTGTTTTTCATTTTGTATTGCACATGACTTCTGTGGGAGTATCTAAGAGATCGGCCCTCTCGCCTTATTTCCTTAACCTGTAGGTAACTTGCTGCTCTCATCTGATACTATAGATTTAACCTGTGATCCTACAGACTTAAGCTGTACACTTATGCAGATGATACTTAGCTTTTCTTTAGGCTGAGTAATTGCTCCATTAATAACAGCAGCGCTACAGAACAGGCTTTCAGTGACATGAAAAACAGTTGGTTCTCACTGGCTGAAGATTCACACAGACATAACTGAGATCTTGATTACCAGTGGGTACCAGTGCTCATGGCATCCAGTTTTTTGTCCCTCAGATTTTGGTCCCAGCCCTAAACCGTCTAAATCAGTAAAATGTTTAGACAAAACTTTTGATTCAGCTTTACGAATGGACTGGCGGGTAGCTGTAGTTGCTTTGTTTTGTACCTTCCACATGAGGACACCTCATCGTGTGCTTCCCCTTCTTTCTACGGAGAGTAGACATTCCGTTGTCACATTCCTCACTGAGTATTGACTTGACCACTGCAACAGCATATATTTGGGCATTAAGTGATAATTAATCGGTCACCTTCAGACTATTCGAAATCAAGCTGCACAAATGGTTGTGGCTGATCCTCGGTTTAGCCAGACTGCTCCCATTTTGAGAGCTCTCCATTGGCTCACCATTCAGGCCTTTACCATCTTTAATATGCTTTGTATTGTGTAACATACATTACATGGAACTATTTCAGCGTTTATCTCCAACCATTTCATTAGACACTACCCTGCAACCTGGCTCTGCTCAGCCAATCACCTTATTGTACTCACCCTAATAGTAGGTTTCACCTTGGTGGACTGGCTTCTTTATTCGGCTGCAAGTCATAAAAGAATACATCCATAAATAAAACCTTAATAAATGTAAAATATATAATTAAAGCAACAAACAACAAATCCAATCCCAAAACAAAAAAACACTCCATATTAAATATTACTAACACCAAACAAAATCCAAAAAGGGACTACTCTATAAATCGACAAGCCAACCTAGGATGCCTTATGCAAATAAATAAAATAACCTTCTCCTTGAAGATGTAAATTCAAAATTCATAAACCCAATACTGATCATGAAACATTTCCAAAACACATTTAAATAGTCATAAGATAAAGTCATCAAATATAAAACCAAATTGTAAATGATGTATTTACAAGCTATTTCAATATTCAATATGTCTTCCTGGCTGCTAGGGCACTTCTAATATAATTAATGACTGTGTAAAAGATTTGAGGAGAACCTAGTTGTTGTAAATAAATAATTCCAATCCAATTCTGCCTGGTATCAGTAGCTGGTAAAATTGGTACCAAAAAGCAGAGGACTATAAACAGAGCGAAAAAGCATAAAGTAGGTAGTACTTTGATGTGACAAATTATTGCATGGACATCTCAGGAGAGTCGCAACCCATGTACCCTGCAGGGGAAACACTACCACAAAATGAAATGTGCTGAATCGTAGTTGAATGAGGTAAAATCTATATTGCCAATTACTAACTAAAATAAGATAGGGCTCCAGCCTAGGAGAAATAGACAAAACAGGGAAATTAAGGACGGATGGCAGGGTCTGTGCCTTTCCAATACGTACTGTGGAACAATACTTAAAAAACAAAGCTTTGACTTGATCTTTTGTATTTACATCGACTAGGTGTTGGTTAGAAAGAAGCTCTGGTACATCCAACATATCAAGCATCTGTTTTACATATGATAACTAGAGAATATCAGACATAATATCTAATACTAGGCAATCCCTAAGAATTCCCCCTGAAAAGCCCACCACAGGCTTTCACAATATCTTAAACAATAACATCAAAGGAGCCACCTTAATACCATCTTCCAGGTTATTTCATCCATTGTAGAGAATAAACCTTAGTATATACCCAAACCTCTGCCCTGTAAAGACCAGCCAGAATACATTTAAATTTATAAATGTGTCCAAATGTCTCATAGGTCTATATCGTAATTTCAAGGCAAATGTGAAAACCGCTTCGGTGTAACAGTAAGGATCTTGAATTAAGTAGGTGGCCCAAATTAAAATGACATCAAAGGGGATACCTAAACAAGTACAGTTTTTGACCTAAGTAACAGGAATACCCCCAACTAAAAAAGGCTTAGATTTGCTGGTTTTGGGGCCACTAGTCAAAATGAATGACTTACAAAAATTAACTTTTAAATCCAAATGCTGGCAAATTTAAGATCTATCTCATGTCATCTGCACTTCAGGAAAGCATTAACAACATTGCTGTTTTCAAATCACTTAGCATACTTTTGGCTTGTGTTCTGTACATTCACCTTTCAGCTCCAAGGGACCCCTTGAGTCATACTGCTTCTAATCGAGTTCCCAATAACATAACAGTACAAGAGATAACAACAGCTAGGGCACAGCCTTGTGGAGCTCTTCGAACACCAGTGAAGTACTGTAAGGTCAGGGCTAGCAATCAAAATCCCTTTTGCATGCAGGTGTATGCATCCCTGCCTGATGTATAATCAGAAACCATGGTCTTCTTTGTGTCTATGAGGCCAGTTTTCCCACCTTGCCACACACAGAAGTTGAGTCAGCAAGTTTGCTGACCCATTCCAGACTACTACATAGTGGGAATAGTTGAAATCAAAGGAAGAGTGTCATTCCGACCCTCCTATGGGCCACGATTCTATGGCCTTACAGAATAGGTCAACATTTCCTGCCTCAATACCACTTGGCTGCCAGCTCCCACCCCCTGACTTAAGCCCCCATACCCTCCCTAGTACTTCCAGCAATGCTGGTTCACGTAATGCAAGTGCCAGACCTCCCAAGGGCTCAGGAAGCATTCAGCGGCAGTAGGCAGATCTTCTTCTGCTTACTTTGGAGGATGTCCAGCAACAAAACGCTATCACCTGTGGCCATTTGAGCCGTCCTCTCACCACCAGCTGCTACTAGTGAGGAAGATCTATGCAGGGAAGATCAGTTACTAAAGCCACAGAACTGCTGAGTTGGAAACACCTTCACTGCCGGGGAGTAATCGTGTGACAAGGTGGGAAAAGTCAGAGGGGGAGTCTCCAACCCGACTCTTTTGGCCCACCAATCTTTGACCTCATTGAGGAGGTGGACATTTCCTGCTTGTAATCTCTAGTCTGCTAGTTGCCTTCCCTCACTTCACACCACCATACAGGTTGTAGGACTCTCAGAGGTTAGAAGGTGGGCAGCAGCAGTAGGCATTGCTCTATCTACTGAGCCTTGTTAATGTGGTTGTCTTGTATTAAGTGGCTAGGCACTTTGGTACACAGCTCTCCCAGCTAGTCACCAGCTGCCAGTAATGATTAGTCCTGTGACCCAAGCTATGCCTGGCTAATGAGCCCTAACAAGAGCTAGGAGGAAACCGGTTTCAGGTTTGCAGAATACTGATGGACTGGGATGCCCCCCGAATAATTACCAGTGGCGAAGATTAATTCAAGCATTCCATCCATCACTTTTTTAAACACTTTAGTGATGACAAAGCAAGACAAAGGTCATCAAAGAAACATCCTTCTGCTTTGCAATTGAGAAGGCGTTAAATATTCTCAAAGTGTATGCTGTCAATACAGGGAGTGCAGAATTATTAGGCAAGTTGTATTTTTGAGGATTAATTTTATTATTGAACAACAACCATGTTCTCAATGAACCCAAAAAACTCATTAATATCAAAGCTGAATATTTTTGGAAGTAGTTTTTAGTTTGTTTTTAGTTTTAGCTATGTTAGGGGGATATCTGTGTGTGCAGGTGACTATTACTGTGCATAATTATTAGGCAACTTAACAAAAAAAAAATATATACCCATTTCAATTATTTATTATTACCAGTGAAACCAATATAACATCTCAACATTCACAAATATACATTTCTGACATTCAAAAACAAAACAAAAACAAATCAGTGACCAATATAGCCACCTTTCTTTGCAAGGACACTCAAAAGCCTGCCATCCATGGATTCTGTCAGTGTTTTGATCTGTTCACCATCAACATTGCGTGCAGCAGCAACCACAGCCTCCCAGACACTGTTCAGAGAGGTGTACTGTTTTCCCTCCTTGTAAATCTCACATTTGATGATGGACCACAGGTTCTCAATGGGGTTCAGATCAGGTGAACAAGGAGGCCATGTCATTAGATTTCCTTCTTTTATACCCTTTCTTGCCAGCCACGCTGTGGAGTACTTGGACGCGTGTGATGGAGCATTGTCCTGCATGAAAATCATGTTTTTCTTGAAGGATGCAGACTTCTTCCTGTACCACTGCTTGAAGAAGGTGTCTTCCAGGAACTGGCAGTAGGACTGGGAGTTGAGCTTGACTCCATCCTCAACCTGAAAAGGCCCCACAAGCTCATCTTTGATGATACCAGCCCAAACCAGTACTCCACCTCCACCTTGCTGGCGTCTGAGTCGGACTGGAGCTCTCTGCCCTTTACCAATCCAGCCACGGGCCCATCCATCTGGCCCATCAAGACTCACTCTCATTTCATCAGTCCATAAAACCTTAGAAAAATCAGTCTTGAGATATTTATTGGCCCAGTCTTGACGTTTCAGCTTGTGTGTCTTGTTCAGTGGTGGTCGTCTTTCAGCCTTTCTTACCTTGGCCATGTCTCTGAGTATTGCACACCTTGTGCTTTTGGGCACTCCAGTGATGTTGCAGCTCTGAAATATGGCCAAACTGGTGGCAAGTGGCATCGTGGCAGCTGCACGCTTGACTTTTCTCAGTTCATGGGCAGTTATTTTGCGCCTTGGTTTTTCCACACGCTTCTTGCGACCCTGTTGACTATTTTGAATGAAACGCTTGATTGTTCGATGATCACGCTTCAGAAGCTTTGCAATTTTAAGAGTGCTGCATCCCTCTGCAAGATATCTCACTATTTTTGACTTTTCGGAGCCTGTCAAGTCCTTCTTTTGACCCATTTTGCCAAAGGAAAGGAAGTTGCCTAATAATTATGCACACCTGATATAGGGTGTTGATGTCATTAGACCACACCCCTTCTCATTACAGAGATGCACATCACCTAAAATGCTTAATTGGTAGTAGGCTTTCGAGCCTATACAGCTTGGAGTAAGACAACATGCATAAAGAGGATGATGTGGTCAAAATACTCATTTGCCTAATACTTCTGCACTCCCTGTACTTATACAATGCATGTGTAGCCTAGATGCATCTGTAGTTGTGGGGAACAGTCCCATCACTTCATACTCTCCCCAATCTCAATTTCACAATAAGATGCTGTTTGTGGCAATGTGACACCTTTCCTTTAACGGACAGGCCTCCGTTACTACTTTTCGTAAAGAACTGCTCTGCTTGTTCAAGTGCAGAATTGTTGTAGCAACGTCTGTCTTCATTTGAGTTCTGCACGTCAGCGTGTCTCATTGAAGACCTGTTACCCAAGAGCAAATTCTTTGTCCCGAGACCTCTTGGTATGCTAATTTGCGTCCATGCTGTAATTAAGGTGTTCAGCTCGTCCTGCAATGGTTGCAGTTGATATGTCAAGGAACTTAACTTTGACGTTTTTTTCCAGAAAGGCATCGTCTGTCAGATTGATTTCACACTGATTTTTTGCATTTATTTAACACTGTCAACTAATTACCTCCTCAAATATTTAACACTGTCAACTAATTAACTCCTCAAATAATTAACACAAAGCATGGCGACTGGTGTTAAAGGTGGGGGAGATTGAGGTATTATTCCAGTTGCTGCAAATGCACAATATTGAACCAGAGCTCAAACATCGGCGTCCTACTTGACCAGCTGGTAATCTTACACAAAGCACTATACTTCACATTTACCCTGATTATCACATTTTCGAACGCCTTGAAGTAATTCAGCTAATGATACGTCTTACACAAAAACCTCTATTGTATCTGCTTTCATGCACTATAAGGTTGCTCTGTCTATAATAGCAATATACGTCATATATATGAGACACATGAAAACGGACTGCCATCTCGACTCACAAATGGCGTCGTCTGTAGAGGGGCAGTGAATATTTCTAATTTCATCAGTAAACACATCGTGGCGAGCGAAACAGACCAAATTAGATGAAAAGACCATACGTCTTCGAAATGCAGACGGGAGGCAGAAATGGATCCTGAAATCGCCCGCAAATTACCTTAAAACAGCATCAAGAGAGCATTCACTAATGGCAAAAAATGAATGGATTTGAGCAGAGATTAATAAATCGAAAAACGACTGTGATATCTTCACGTTCCATTCACCCCTCCCTTCGTCAGCTTAAAAAGTCACTCACGCACACTGTGACACCTCTAAGAATGGGTTAGTCTTTGGGAATGCAGACAGCAAGGGTTCACTGAACCTAAAGAATGCCCTTGACCTAGATAGAACTAATTAGTGGCTAGAAACATTTCAAAACAAAAGACATGAAGGGCCGTAGACAACCCTCTTGTTTTAACATTGCTGGCGCGCGGCACCAATAAAAGGAATATTGTCTACCTTGCGGCAGTCTTAACCCCCTGGATCCCGCTGAAAATTACTAAAAAGAATAAACAACCACCTCTTTTTTTACAGACCTCTCTGAGGATAAGAGCCCAACTAACAAGTTCTTCGTATTGGTGGGTCCTCGATCCAGACTCAATTGACATCTGGGCTGAGGAGTGACAACCCGGTGATGATGTATGTCACAATTGTGGGTGAAGATGTTGTGTTCTTCTAGCTCAAACTTCCACTACAGCTTCACAGTTAGTGGAAAAGTGCAGGGTACCACTTCCTATAGCCATTACTGACCTGTCACTCCTTGTCGTTTAGAATATAAAAATAAACTATCAGAATGAACTTTGAACAGTTGTTACTCAATCAGTTCTAATAACCAAACTAATTGCTAAACTAAAAAAAAAATCTAAAAGATAAAGAAATACATATTTTTTATTGTTAAAGAGTCACACTTTTACATGTCATTCAGTGTACAATCTACAAGCAAAGTATTTTTCTCAGCTGTGCTTATACTTTGGCTCTTCGAGCCCTGCCATACAGTTGACTTGCTCCGGCTTAGCCTCACTTTATGATTTCTTGGCTTCTTATATCTATTCAGCTCAACAAATTTTATACATTTAATTCATTTTCATTTGATAGCCAAGTGATAGTTCAGTTTGTTGCATGTTCTGAATGTGTTTGTTGATGCAATGGTACTTATTCGGGGCAATAAATAGCAGTAAATTTTAACAGGTTCTACTTCCAAAATGTTCCTGAGTTTTTGCATATAAACAGAGTTTACAGTAAAACTTGCTATGGGATATGTGCAGTAATAAAGGTTATTGCACATATCGGAATTTACAAGGGGTTTATAAGCGGGCCAATGATTTTTAGGTCAAAGTATACCAGACACAGCAACTATCTGGTTTACTAACAACATCTTGGGGCCATTTGGAATGCTTCCCTGAGAATGCATTCCACCTGTTGCTTGCTATTGGCTTTTTAGTTCGTAACTCACATTTTCTTGCTTTCTATTTGCTACCTTTATTTGTTTTACGCTGTCCAGCTTAGGTTTGTTACTTCTTTTGCCCAAAACTTTATTTAAAGTATCCTTCTGAGTGCTCTCTTTCTGTAACAGGTCTTTAAATCTTATCTTGTTACATGTGCTGTGCATTCAATTGCCATGTGCTCTGTCTTCTGAGGAAGCTTGGTGTTTACTTGTCTTTCTCTGACTTCAAAATGTGAGGATTTATGAGACAATTATGCTGATTACTGGGGTAATTCTGAAAAGAGGTGGAAAGAGATATTTTAACGCCATCTAAACAAATCAATACACTAGGTGATGACATGTCCACACATTATAGTTTGGGCTGTATACTTTTATCAGTAAAGCTGAATGTATGTGCAAATGTAATGATCATTTCAATTGAAGATGTGTTGTTCGCAATGGTAGTGTGCCATTACACCATGCATACTCCACTTTACCCCACTCCACTCCACTATACTCCATGCAACTGCACTCTATTCTGCACCATTCCACACTATGCCACTCAACACTGCGTCACTGCACTCTACTCTGCACCGCTGCACTCAACGCCACATCTCTCTACGCCTCTCTGCTCTACCCTGCATCAATGTACTCTAACTCACACTACTGTACTATGCATCCCTGCACACTTTGCCACTGCACTCTATACCACTTCACTCTCTGCCATTCTACTCTACGCCACTCCACTCCACTCTATGCCACTCTACTCTGCAACCCTGCACTCTATGTATAATGCCACTGCATTCTACTCCAATGCACTCTACTCTCTACCACTCCACACTACCCCAGTGCACTTTATGCCATCCACTCTACGCCACTCTAATCAACTCTGTGCGACTGCACTCTGTCCCACTGCACTCTATCCCATTGCACTCTACGCTGCACCACTCCACTCTTTGGCACTTCACTCTACTCTCAAACAATCTACTCTGCACCACACCACTCCACTCTACTCTAAGCCACTGCAATCTACACTGCACCACTCCACTCTGCATCACTCTACTCTACTCTGTACCACTCTACTTTATGCCACTGCACTCTTCACCAACCAATGCACTCTATGGCAGTGCACTCTACACAACTTATTAAAAAACAATGCCCTCTACGCCACTGCACCAATCTACTCTGCATCACTACACTCTGTACATATACTCTATGCCACTGCACTCTACACCATTGTACTCTATGCCACTGCACTCTATGCTTCTCTGGTCTACTCTGCACCACTGTACTCTATGCCACTGCTCTGTATGCCACTCTGCTCTGCACCACTCTATGCCGCTGAGCTCTACACCACTGCTTTCTACTCTACCCTATGCCATTCTATTCTACTGCAGTCTATGACACTTCACTCTACACCTCTGTACTCTGCACCATGCTACTCTAAGCTAATGGCTCTACTTTACTATGCACCATTGCAATCTACACCACTTCAGTCTAGGTCACTCCGCTTTACGCTGTGCTATCCCACTCTACACCAGTACATTCTATGACAACCACTGCACTCTATGGCTATGCACTTTACACGACTTACTCAAAACAATTTCCTCTTCACCACTGAGCCAGTCTACTTTACATCACTACACTACTCTATGCCACTCCACCCTACACAACTCCACTCTACGCCACTGCACTCTATGTCACTGTCATGTCTCAAACTATCCTCCATTCTCACTCGGACTCATCCCAAATCCCTTCGACCACTTTCATCTCCTAAATATCTCTGCCTAAGCTCTTCCCTCCAACTCCACATCTAACTCACCAAACCTCACTCTACCTCTTTGACCTCCCACACAACCCTACTAAATTCTCCTGCATTCATCTCACCCTGCTACTATGCTCTCCCTAACCCTTCCACATCCTCTTTCCCCTCCGCCCCCCTTTTATTCATCTCAAGCCTTTGGATTGAGTAAATGAAGGATAAACTCCCAATTAACACTTCTGGATTTCTTTCCTCCTCCACCCCTCCATTATTCCAGTCAATCTAACTAACAAACTCTCATATCCGCAACTCAAATTAACTCATAATAATACTAAAACTGTACTCCTTATTAAATTATACTAATCCATCACTAATTCTTGTTGGGTACCGGAGTGGCGTGCTACTCATCGAAAAGCACTTCGACGCCTCGTCAGGGGTAGTAAGCGCTATATAAAACGATTACAATACAATACAATACAATATTACTGCACTCTATGCCACTCTACACCACCACACTCTACTCAATGCATACTACACCACTTTACTCAAAACCCATGCACTCTGTGCCTCTGCACTCTATGCCAACTACTCTGCCCCACTGCACTCTACGCCACTATACTCTACTCTGCAACACTCTACTCTATGACACTGCACTCTTGCCACTGCACACTACACCACTCTACACCATTACGCTGTATGTCACTGCACTCTACACCACTTTACTTTACACCTCTGCACTCTATCCTACACCTCTCCACTTAATCCTGCACCACTTCACTCTACTCAGAAACAATCTACTCTATGCCAGCGCACTGTACGCTACTCTATTCCACCCTATGCCACTCCACCATGCACCATTCCACTCTACGCCATTGCACTCTGCGCCACTACAATAAACGTTGCACCATTCTACTCTACACCACTCTGCACCTTTCTACATCACTGCACTCTACACCACTTTATTCAAAACCAATGCACTCTTAGCCACTGTAATCTATGCCAATCCACACTGCACCAGTGTACTTTATGCTACTTCACTCTACAACACTCCACTCTATGATACTCTGCTCCATTTAACTCTTCTCCACTCTATGACACTCTATTCCACTCTATGACACTCCACTCTACAACACTGTACTCCACTCTGTGACACTCTACAACACTAATCTACTCTATAAGACTCTATGCAACTCCCTCTACGCCACTCCATGCCACTTTACCACACTTTATTCTATGGCACACTACTCCATTCTACTCCATTCCACACCAGTACTCCACTTTACGCCACTCTTCTCCACTCACTCAATGTCACTCCACTTTACAACATTCTACTCCACTGTATGCCACTCTATGCCATTCCACCCTACTATACTACTCCACTCTATGCCACTCCACTGTATGACAATCTACTCCGCTCTACACCTCTCTACTCTACAACACTCTACTCCATCCTAGATAACACCCTCTACGCACCTCCACTCTATTCTACATCACTCCACAACACTCTATGCCGCTCCACTCTATGACACTTTACTCCACTCTGATACTCTACTCTACTCTACACCACTGAACTCTACTCCACTTTACGCCCTTCCACTCTTCAACACTCTACTCCCTTCCCACATTCTGTGCCACTGCATGACACTCCACTTAACTGCACTCCACACTACTCTACTCTACTCCACAACTCTCAAGCCCACTCCGTAAAACCCCACTGTATTCTACAACACTCTACTTTATGACACTCCATACCACTCTCCTTTACACCACTAACTTTTAGTCTTGCTGAACAGCTGCCAAGCTGAAGTACAACCTGGTTAAAACGTGTTGGAAAAACTGATAGCTCTTGCATATGTGAGACCTGTTGGCTTTCCAATGCCTGTTTTATCCTGCCAACATATGACCCTGAGAGCAGGCCGAAACAGTTAAAAAACATTCTTTGAAATTAGGCGATTTGTTAATTTTAGCCTGGATTTGTGCTTGGAAAGCATAACTGTTTTCAAATGGTGCGTTGCTGCCATCCAGTGGCTTAGATCAAGATAGCACTGGGTTTGCTATGTACGTGATTGATATGCCTCCAAAATACCTAACAAAGATATCTAATGTGGCATCGTACTTATTGAGTTATTTTATTTATTGTTGTTCTTGTTTAGTGTGTACGAGGCATTTGAGTGCCAGCGCGCTTTAGTAAGAGTAAGTCATTTAAATTGTGGCATATTTGATACAGCATGCTGTATCAGTGGCTAAAAGTGGTAGTAATTGTAAATTGTATTTATATAGCTCACACTACTCCTGGCGGTGCATTGAAGGGCTTAGTGGTGAGTAGCACGCTATTCTGGAAACAAAGATAAAAGTTAAGGGTAAATAGAAGATTATTAAAATGTGATTCCTGTTTTTCCTTGTGGATTAGTTGTGGTAGGTTTGTTGAGTTTGTGCACTTGAGGTCACATGCGTTTAGTAGTGTTTTGAGTAGGGGTAGAATAATGGAAGTGGATCAGAAAAGGGAAACTGTAAATTATTGGGAGTATTCGACATGTGCACCCGTTAGTTGTGTTATTTGAATAAAAAAGAAGGAGAAGTTTGAAAAAGATGTTTGGGAGTTCATAGCAGTCGGAAATGTTTGGGATGAGAGAGAGGAGGAATGTGGAAACGCCTAAGGAGTTTTTTTTAACATATAAGTTAAAATAACATATACATGTATAGAGATATACCCACATATTGAAACATGTACGAATATGTATGCATACATACACATACCAGCCACTTAATAAAGACACAGTACCAGGCATACACCCCTATGTATGTATATATGTTACATAGAAACAGCAATATTTACACATTTGTTGTGGCTAAGTGTACAAAAAGGTTTTTGCCCCCCCCCCCCATATTATTGTAATTGCTTATAAATGGAAGCATATTTTCATGTACAGGGACAGAGGTATAACGTCAACTCTATTTCCATATCTTGATGTTCATAGTTTACCATTTATAAATATAAATGCACTGTGTGTATATATATATATATATATATATATAAAATTATTTGCACAGCACCATGGAGTCCGTGCGAATTCTTGGGAGCATTGAGGATTTACTGTTGTGTTTATATATCAAGGAGTCGGCCGAAACGTGCCTGTTTGGAATAAATTCCTGTGTTACCTCATAACTTGAGTGGGCGTGTCTTTTTGTGACTGTGGATTAACTGCTGCAAGGGGCCAGATTCCCATATACACCAGCTGCAGTGTCATGAAAGTCTATCCGGGCATCTCACCCGTAAAAACACCCTGCGACACCACATATGAAATATGAGAAATAAATGACCCTCCAGGACACAGGGTCTCTATAGTCCCCAAACCGCTGCTAAGGCTGGGTGAAATGATAGAGGAAGTGCTGGTGAATACAAGCGTTCTTTGAGGGCCTGTGCTCTAAGTGAGCACCAAGCCCTCATAGTGCAGTATATTGTGTTAAACACTGTCTGGTCAATGTGGTCTCACCTGTGTGGCTGTATATCATGTAATGGAGTGGAATCGGGAGGCATCATCATGTTCTTCCACCAAATGTGGAATATAGTCCTGAGGAAGATACCAATATTGAGAAAAATGGGCCTGCGCACACAAATAATACAATTCCGAGTCAGGAGTTTAGAACCCTCCCCGCATCTGTGGTGAGGTCAGCATCTCCCAACATATTCTGGGTGCCTCCATGCTCATGCTAATGTTATTAAATGCATTTTGAGCGTTCTGAAGAAGTGCTGTGACAGAACAGTAGGGATGTTAATGAATAGGTAAAGAAAGTTGGGTCATATCACCATTTTCAATACGGCAACCCTGTCTGCCATAGAAGGTGGCACCAGCTCGGGATCGCATTGGATCCAGAACCCTAGCTACCTCATGGGGTCACTACTCTACCGATTGAAGAATTCCATTTCACAGCGCTTAGTGGCTGAAGTCAGAGGAAGATTAATTGATGTAGACAAGTTTATACTCAAGCCCTGGTAGCACCCAAACCATATGTATTTGTGTATTATGGATGCTAAGAACTAGGTGGGTCTTTAACATACAATACCATATCAACCTCATAAAGAGAGATGCCCAGGGGCCGCAGGGTAAATTGCAAGGAGGAGGCTGCATGTCTCTGGCCAAGGATACACACCAGTGGTTCCAGGGTGACCACAAATAATAGCGGGGACAGGAAGCATCCTGCCTAGTACCCCTATGAATAGGCAGTACAACAGAGCTAAGTCCATTGACTCGTACACGAGCAACAGAGTAGCGTAATCCACTGCAAAAACTTTGGGGGAGCCCCATTTGTTACAAAATGTAACATATATTCCTAAAGCCTAGCCTTAGCAGCATCTAAAAGGACTGCCACCACTTCCAGGGAGGGGGTTCAACTGATGTATCAATGCAAATATCGTGGGCAAGTTGTGTGTTGTAGTTAGAAGTGTCTGCAGCCGAGTTGCTATTATTTTAGCTAAAATCTTTACATCAGTGTTAATAAGAGGTAGGGGCCAGTAGGACTCTCAGTACTCCGGCCCTTTATCCGGTTTTAATAGTGCACTGATTAGGGCTTCCCTAAGAAAAGGCGACAGCATGCACTTGTGGCATGCTTCCTGAAATAATGCATGGAGGTAAGGGGCAAGGATGGAGGCAAATTCTTCAAAAGATTCACTGGTGAGATCATCTAGGCCAGGCACTTTACCATTGGGGAGCGCAACTATAGCTACTATCATGTCATCTACTCTGATAGTTTGGGATAAGTATTCACTTTGGCCACTGGATAACCAGGCCAGGGCAACATCATCCAATTAATCTGGTATGGCACCTGCTGAAGCAGTCGCTCATGTATTATAAAGGTTAGTGTAAAAGTACGTGAAACTCTCCAAAATGGTGGGGCATCATAGTGTTCCATGCGACCCGGAGATATAACTTTCACAATTTGCACATGGACCCAGGGTGCCCTGAGTTTGCTCGCCAATGAACGACCTGGGTGCCCCCTCCTCATATGCTCTAGCCACAGATCGCCTGGACATGTGGTGTATTTCTTGGGCAGCTATGTCTTCGAAATTAGTGACCTGGCCGTGTATGGCAACAAGAGTGTGGGTGTTCGGGTTGGATTTATAGTAGCAATCTAAAGTGAGCAGTGTGTGTTCTATGGGCTGCATCACACCCATAATTACTTCAATATGCCAGGTTGCTTGCTAATACATACCTCCCTGGTAGCAACTGTAAAGTCTTCCCAGAGTTTGCCCACGCTATCCACGGAGCACACATTGTCTCAGAAATATGCATTGATAGCGGATCTCAGTTCCTCCCGGAAATCCGGATTCAGAAGGGCTCCTGGCCGGAAGCATCACATGAATGGTGCAGGGGCATTTGTAGGGATACACAGGGCAAGGCACCGGTGCATGTTATGATGAGGTCTTGGGCAAATGTTTGATATCACATACCAAGGAGCAGACGTCCCAGGTCACCAGCCAGCACTGTTGGTGGGGCCAATAGCCATGTCCACAAGAGGTGAATTTGCCCTCACATTGTGTGGGGTGGTGGAGTCTCCAAAGAGCCACCATTCCATGCTCCTCCATCCCTGCCTGATGAACCTTGGTAGAGTTTTTGCCATGCCAGTCCGTTGTTGCTGACCTATCCAGCATGGGATCCAAATATGTGTTAAGGCCCCCCCCCCCTCCCCCCCCCCCCCCCCACCCAATAGGACAGTGTCCGTTTACTGCTTAAGGATCTAATTCCAAAGTGTTAAATAAAAAGCAGGCTCATCCGTTCTCGGACCATATACAATCACCAAGGTGATAGGGATACCACACAGCATCTCCTGCGCAATGGCACAGCACCCCTATTCATCTGTCTGGGTTTATGTACTGGGAAAAGGAGCACCCTTCTTGATTAGGAACATTACATCCATAGAATAGAAGGAGTAATAGGAAGTTATACTATGCGCTGGCCACTGTGTGTTCATCTTATGTTCGGCCTGCCTACTCAAATGAGTTTCTTGAAAGAGTGCAATATGGACATTACGGCAATCTCAATAGGCCAGCATCTGTTATATTTTGCATGGGTTGTTCGGACCCTGCACATTCCAAGTCAGCAGTGTTGTTACCTCCGGGTGGTGAGATAATCCCATGTTAATATAGTTCCACTTGGGAAGCCAGGATATGTGTGCGGTATGGTCTACATGTGCAGTGTGAAGGGCCATGACTACTGTGGCATAACAAACAAGCAATCCCCTCCCATCCATCACCCACGTCAGTTTAGGGGTGGGTGGAGCTCACAAAGTTCTACTCTGCGGAATTCCGCAGAGTTGGCTAAAAACACTGTGAAATTCCACTGAGTTACGCTTGTGGCGGAGTGCCACCTGCCCTACCAGCCTGGCATGAATGCACCCGATCTCCGAAGCGCTAAGCACGTTGTGGTGGCTGGACTCTGCTTAGCACTTCTGAGATTGGGTGCATTCAGCGCAGGGTGGTATGCTGCAGGCAGAAAAGGGTGCTGTTTCAGGCCTCTTGTGCTGGCCTGGAATCTGCTGCTCTCCACACCTGCACACTTCCCTTCACCCTCTGCTGTTCTTCACAAACTTGTTACAGAGGGCCAAGCACAACCCTGTCTTGCACCAGCCTTGCAGTTGCTTCCTCTGCACTTATACACAGCCTCGGACCACCCTTTCTTTAGGGCTCACCACCAGCAGCCTGATATTTTCACAAAGTGACTAGCCTGGCTTGCCACTGGGCTCTAAGGCACTCTCTCAGACCAAACACATCTCTCTGTGGCAGGGGCTGTAGGTCTACCACTCAGCAGCTGATGCTCACCTGGTCTCCAGCTCTCCCTGCTGGCCTCAGCACCACACCCCCATAACACCACTTCCTTTCTCAGGGACTCTAGAGAGGCAGGTTATTTTCAAGTGGAGCTGTGACTGCACGTTTCCTTTTTTACAAAGCACAGACCCCACCCCCCCTCATACGCAAATAATGACTATGCCCAGTGCCGGCCCCATTGTACACATAGAAGAAAAAGCAAAACGAGGGTCTGACCTGGGTCCATGAGGGTCCCTGTTGCCAGCAGCCTGGCTCTCTGCCTCCCTCTTGCCCCTGCTCTCGGGCTGCTGAGGACAGTGAAAGGAGCGAGGCCTGGATCGGGAGCAGGCACCAGTGCAGCCCCTCAGCAGCAGCTTGCAGCAGCTCCACACCGACCAGCAGAAAGCAAAGCCTGTCGTAGCTGGGTAAATGTAGTTTTTTTGGGGCTGAGTGTGAAATGCAGTCTGGTTATGGGTCACAGAGAGCAATAGCAGGCTTTCTGTGCTTGCTCTGTGTGGGTCATAACTGGGCTGCAGTGCGCACACCAGTGAGCTGTGCTCCGCTGCTGGGCTAGCAGAGTTTTTGGCCGAACTCAGCGCTCCAAGCAGAATGTGGAGTGCCAAAAACTCCATTAACTCCGCCACTGGAGCAGAGATCACCGCCCACCTCTAGTTAGCATCCCAATCATGCCAACAACATTCCCAAATTCCACAAATAACAACTGAGAAGAATACAATGGACCATGTGTCCAAACTGTCATAAGATCCAGACATCAATAACTCATGGAGTATTACCGTGGCGGGTCGCCAGAGGTGGCCAGGGGAGTAGGGCAGCAATCCGGTCATGGCAATTGAGTGTACAATTTCACTAAAAGAGGATATGAACAAACCAGATATAGTAAGGGCGATTCCCAAAGTTCTTAACTCATGTGTCCTATGCAGCCAATTAGATGGGCTTATAAGAGCTCCCTGTGTGCTATGGCAGTTATTGTACATGATCCTTCATGGCTGAATCCTAGGGATCTCCTCGGTGGGTAGGAAGTGTTTTCAGTTAGTTGAGTGCCACTTTAGGGTTCACTAATACTTTGTGGTGCCCACAGTGGTCAATACGGAGGTGTGCCAGGTAGTTGATGCTTAACAGGTAGGAATTCTCTTATGGCCACCTGGACTGCCACTGTAAAGTCCAGGAAGAAGGAAACTTTATTGCAGTGATACGTATGTTATTTTCTCTCCTGACCTAGCCTAAGAATTGCATTGTGATTTCCATAGTTTAGAAGTTGTCCTATGTTAGGACGTGGAGGGGCTCCCAGGGGAAGACATGCCATGAGAGAACAGTACGCACACTCCACCACCAGCAGGCTAGAGAGGTTATCTATGCTGAACAAGAAGGTCAGCATTGTTTCTACATATTGTTCCACTCTTCCAGTGTTCATAGGTTAGGGGATTTACTGATTATTGTGGCAGGAGCGTGCTTCCAAGTCTTCATTTTTTGCCTGGATCACCACCAGCACCTTTTCTATGTTCAATCACTTATCTTAAGTCGGACTCCATGCTTGATATGCGTTGTTATGCCTTCATGATGTGTGCAGTCTGCTTATTCAGTTTTTCCTGCAATGAGATCAATGAACAAGTTTAGGGTATCTTTCTTCCCCTTAGTGGATGGTAGGCTTTGCTGCATGGCTTTGAGTGTAACAGAAAGAACTGTCTCATTTGGTAATGTAGTCTCAGGCTTTGAGTATGATGGACTATCACTTGGGGTTTTTGCAGTGTGCTTTGCCTCAAACGTGAGGCGAGATTGAGAATGATCTGCTTTCCCCATGATAGCCTGAGTAAGTGTCCCAGAGTAAATGTAGGCAGACAGTCAGTAATCCACAGCTCCAGAGGCAACACAGAGACGCTGTGCGACAGCAGACATTGAGACCCTTGAATCTTGAGAGGCACATGCAGGTGCTTGGAGGCCAGGAAGAAAGAGTTACAGGCCTTCTTGTGCCGTTTGATGCTGGTATAGGCAAGTTGCCAATAAATTGTTCTTTGAGGAGGTACCAGGAGGCTAATCAGTGGACAGTTGGTATGCGAGCAAAAGAGGGGGCCAGTGCAACTCCACATTTGTCGCACATTTGTTCCCCTCAGAGCCTCCTTCACCCCAACACACCTCCCAGGGCCACAGTCCAGAGGCAGCAGCCAGGTGCCTCCCACAACCTCACCTCCAGTCATGGGGAAGAGGTACTGCCCACCGTCGTCCTTCATCTTGCTGAGTGCGGAGGCCCCAATTGACCTGCCAAGCACCACAGGCGAGGCCCCAGCAGGCACTGTGAACCCCTCCCAGTGACGCTAACCACAAATCTCCCACCAGCATTCCCTATACCAGGGCTCTAGGGATCTGATGCCACTTCTAGTTCCTCACCGGCAGAAGGGGCCTGTCTGTATAGGTCACTGCTGCCTGCTGTTTCCGCTCAGTGCTAAAGCTGCACAGCCATTCGGGTACTGCCTACAGGGGCCGGGTGACGCAGTGCTAATCGTTCCTCCCGGTGCCACACACACTCAGGCGCTCCAGCCCGCAGCCACGGGGGAGCCGAGCTCAGCTGTTCACAGAGCAGTCCCAGCCACTACCAGGCCTGGCACTTTCCATACACCGGTCCTGGTGAAGCTGATCTCTGCCTGGGCCATGCCCAGTGGCCCAAACAGCAGTGCAGCCCAGCACAGCCTGAAAAATCACAGTTGAATTCCTGCAGTTTTAGTCAATAGGCAGCTGATTGGGCTTTCGCTTGTAGTGTCCTCCCCAGTCCGGAAGCATGTAAATGAACACACCACACACTGACCTCTGTAACAGGTGTCTTTATTCTTCCACATACTGTCGCTTGCCATTCACGCATTGCATAACTTTTATAATCACACCTTTGCAATTCCCATCTAATCATGTAATTCCTGTGTAGGGTCCACCCAGGACCTTGAGGGCATTAGCATGCATGATATCAAAGACACTACATCTTCCCCTTCTTTAATGAAAAGTACAAACAACATGAGCATTATATTTCCTCAATGAATCTTCAAGGATCTTTCACTAGTCTGCCAGATTGGGTGGTTGAGGTAGATGAGATGCATCTTCATAATACACAGAGCGCATATTCTCAGGTGTGCGACCTGGATGTTCAGACGGAGTCGCCTCGTTTGTCATGTCTGGAGCTGAATAACACTGAGGTAGATGTTTGAAGTGTAACGAGTCCCGTGTGATGGATTTTCTGGGACGATGCGTTGTCATCATGTGTCCTTTGCATAGCATGACCCTGAAAAGGTCAATAGCAAACGGAAAGTATTTTTTATGCTTCCGCTTTTGTTTGAGAAGTACTAAGTCCCCTTTCTCAAAGACTGTTTCCTGGACTTGTCGGCACTGATCGGCATATGTTTTTATTTTGCACTTTTGAGAAGTGTCCATGACACAAACCTTATCAGTAGTCACCAATCGGATCAATGTCCATTGTGGTAGTTTGGTTCTGATGGCTCTTCCAAATAGCAAGGTGGCATGGATCTCACCAGTTGTGGAGTGAAGAGTTGATCAATAGACATAAAGTGATAGGCACAGGGCTTGACTTAGATTGATTTCTTCCATCGATGCTCACTGAATTACCCTCTTGAGGGTGCCCATAAATCGTTCAACAACCCCATTGCCTTGGGGCCAGAGATGTGTGTTCCTTTGGTACTTAACACTGAGTGGATCAAGAAACTCTTTGAATTCTTTCCCATTGAAAGGCAGGCTGTTGTCAGATTTGAGAACAGATGGCATGTCCCATGCTGCAAAGATGTCCTCAAGCCGCTCAATGACTTTATCATGGGTTGTTGATGCTAAGTCTTCCACCAAAGGAAAATGTGAGTATTAATCAACAGTTGCTATTAGATGATGTCCAAGCAGCGCAGCCCTGGGGATTAAGAGTCCCCTTTCTGCAAGCCTTTGTATAGCGGTCTCACCACCATGCAAAGGCTGGCGGAAAGGAGGCACCGGGGACACCATTGGGGGCCCCTGCACTGCCCATGCACTTGGCATAGGCAGTGCAGGGGCCACCATGGACAGCCTCGATGCACATTTCACTGCCCGAATTATGGGCAGTGAAATGCGCTACGGGTGCTTTCGCACCCGATGCACCACAACATTGCCGCCCTCGGTTCCGAGCCGGCATCAATGTTGTGGTGAGTTTTCCGCTTGGCCAGTGGGCGGAAACCCTGTTTTTGCCCGCTGGCCCAGCGGAAAACTCCTAATTGGGTGGGCAAAAGACCTCCATTACTGGTGGTCTTTTGCCTGCAGCGGCTGCGGCGGTCCTGTGAAAGGACCACTGAATTCGTAGTGAGGTGCTCAGTCTTTTGTATCTGAACAAACAAACGTGAGTCGAAAAAGTAGCAATTTACCAACAGTTCTCTTCCAGCTCAAGTTGATGATATCCTTTGTTCAGGTCAAGACAGGAGAAGATTTTAGTTTTGTTCAGCTGCATAATCATGTCTGCTATATAGGGACCAGAATGTCTTCCTCAATGGTTTTGTTGGCCTGGCGCATATCAACACAAATGTGGACCACATCCCCCACTGCCCTATTTTGGCAGCACGACTGCGGATGAAACCCATGGCATAGGACCGGTGGAGCGTTCAATTATGTTATGTTTCAACAGTGTTTCTAGCTCTTTCTCAACAGCTGCTTATAAGTAAAAAAGGCACTCTGCAGTGCCTTTGGGCAGCAGGGTGAATGTCCCCATTAAGTTGCACTTTTATCTTTTTGAATCTTCCTAGGCCATGAAACAGTGACGGGAACGGAGGCACAATTTCAGCCTGAGCATGGATGCTGTAGTTGTGAGATATCAGTCTCATGTCAGCAGCAGTGCCAAAGCTAAGCATGAATGTACTATATTAAGTTCCTTGAAGTACATGAATTGGTGCTTGCTCTGACGTGTTTGTGTTGTAAAGTTGTTGTAAATGACCCTTGACTCTGTAGTGGTTGTGATGCAGAGTACAAGTATACTTTTCTGTTTCACGAAGTAAGGAGTGGCATAGAACACAAGTTGTTGAACTTTCCCACTGGCATGTTAATCAACGAACAACTCCCTATAAGGAAGGTTTTAGGGCAACCATTCACTTTTAATGCGATGCTGGGACAATGTCCAAATAAATTTTGTCACTTCGTTTTGTAATTTTCTTTCGTTTTTTGATCTTCTTTACAGGCATCTAGCTCTACAAGTGCATGTTGTTCCTTAGTCGATATCATCAGCTCACACCTGTCTTCTTCACTTGTGGTTGATAATGACATTGAAGGGCCTTTATACCAGGAAAGAATGATGATTGACTGTGCTTGGTTTCTACTTGTAACTGATGTTGCCTTTTGGCCTTGTGGGTGTGGAGAGAATGCTTCTGGAACCTTTGGAGGCTATTTTATTTTCTCACTTGATGCATTTGGTTTCTCTTTTACTTTGCAGACCGTTATGAAGTGATTTTCCTTCTCGCAACTTTGGCCTCTGGTTGGACATTTATTTTCATGGGCAAATGAAAACCCACATCAGAAGCATAACTTTTTCATCTTCGAAGACGTTGACTTGTAATCATCTGTTTTGTGCTTTTGCTTGCTCTTCATGCTTAACACTGATTAATTACACACTGTTCCTGCTTTCATATCAGTAACTTATCAATCTGCTCATTCTTCTGCCCTTGCAGCCATTAGCATTTTCTGCAAACTGAGTGGCTCTCTCAATATCCGTCTTCTGAAAGAAATCTGAAAGGAAGCCATAAATGACTCAGAGGCACATAGCTTCTTCATCTTTAAACTCACAGAATATACAATGTTTGAGAAGTGCATCAAGTCTCTCAACACATTCATCCATTATTTTCCCAGCTTCTTGTCATGCCTGGTTGAAGATGTACCTTTCATAGTCGACATTTGGCATCAGATTGAACTTGACATCCAAAGCTTTTGTTATAATTTGGTATGATGTTGCATCAGCTTGTGAGACTTTCTTTAGCACTTCTTTTGTCACCAGCAAGGTTTTTCAAATACTTCATCATTTTCTTATTGTCTTCTTCCCCTAGCACATCCGTGAAGCCATCTAACGTTTCGATCCATGCAGTCCACCTGGCGCAAATGGTCTGCCTCTTCACAGTCTCAAACAAAGGTGATGGCCTCGGGAATGTAGCCACGTTGTACTTTGTGCTTCCTCTGGTTGCCATTGAGAGTAACGTGCTGTTCAGGCAGCATTTGTCTTTTAAAGCAGGATTGGCAACCTCTCCTGACAACCCCTATTGCTTGGGCCTGGTCATCAAGCCCGATTTTTGAGGTTGTATAGAACTTTACTCACCTTTGTGGATAAGTACGTTCTGTTTTTGTACCTGGTTGTCACTGCCTTTAGCAACTGCTTCATACTGAGGATGGCAGCGCAGTAGTTCTTTTTTTAGTTTTACCAAAGGCTTTAGCCATGCTTTTCAAATGTGCTTCTCTGCAGAGCCTTCAACTACTTTGATGGCCATGTATGGGCTGGAGTAGGGTATCGACATCACATACGCCAACTGCAGATCTCTTTGCATCGATTTTTGGGAGCAAGTGGCACACATGAGCAGTTTGCTGTACTTTTGCAAACTTTCAGGGAAAGCAGCTTTGGTTCTCTCCCCTCCTCGTTGCCACCTGTAGTGTCCTCCCCAGTCCGGGAGCATGTAAATGAACACGCCGCACACAGAACTCTATGACAGATGTCTTTATTCTTACACATACCATTGCAAGCTGCTCATCCATAGCATTATAACTTTTATAACCACAGCTTAACACCTCCCATCCAATTACAGAATTTCTGCCTAGAGTCCACCCAGGACCCATCATGGATCAAGGACAACCAGGATGTAGAGAACTGCATTAAAGATTGCACCAGAGGTTTGCAACAGTGCACAGGCAGTAGAGGCACAATTTTACTGAGGAAACACCATTATTAAGAGTATGAAGCAGCAACCCTAGAAATTGGCGTAAAAGCAGTAGGGAGTCAGCAGAGACGACCCTTAGCATGTGAGCATATGTCACAGGAACAGGGGGCTCAGATTGTAAGGGCACCATAAGGGAGACTAATCTGACGCAGATCCTTCAAGAATCAGCACTTCAGTTTTATCACTTTTTATCTTTATTGAGTTATGCTTCTGACAGGTTGTGACAATATGGTGAGTGCCTGTATAAGACATTATTTAAAACGATTACATACATTTTGCCCGAGGTTGATTTATAATTTAAATAAGATAGAACTCAGTGTTGAGTCTTGATGGACCTCGCATGGCTCTGAATTTAGATTAAAACGGTGGAAAATAGTTAGGTTGGGACGTACCAGAAAGAGAAAATTTAAAACAAGGTAAAGCAGGGCCACCAAATCATAGTTTAGACAACCGTTGGATCAGTGCCTCGATCCATAATATATTTAAATTCTTCTGTGACAGCAATCAAGGTGGTTTCAGTGTCCTGAAGCGTGTAAAACCTTGGCTGTGATTGATTTAAGCTTCATTTCTTCATCAAAAGTAGTCAGCTGGTGGTCAACTTCCTTTTCTAAGATTTAAACAAGAATGGGACTAAAGTTACTAAGAATATCAGGGTCATTTATAGTTTTCTTGAGAAGACAAAGCACCAGGGCTCGTTTTCATTCAGGTAGAACAATGGATGACTTAAAAGAAGTAGTGCTGATATCAGTGATAATACCGGATTTAACATCAAGGGAGTATATTATATATGAGCAGGATAAGGGTTGACAGGCAATTCTGACTGACGTAACTGGGCTATAACATTGTTAGCTTCAGCAGCAAGAGAACTAAACTCAACAACAGTGTTGTAAATAAGGGATATGATTTGTGAATAAGGGTAACTTCAATGTTAGAACTAATTATAGCAATCTTTTCTGAGAAACTCTCAGGGAATGTCACAGAGATTTTGGATGGAATAATTGAAACGAACTTGGTTCTGGATTAGTGGATTATTTGACAATCCTGACCAGCACTCGAGAAGTGTAATGGGATATTATGATTTTGGTAGAGAAGACAGTAGACCCAGATTTTCGTGCCTTGGTTCTATATGTTTTTAGAGCTGATTTATGAGCTAACTTGGTGCAATCACTGCATTGATATCTCAACTTTTTCTAGGACTTTACATTTTTGATTGAATGCAATGGTGTGATGGAGTTGCTATACGAACTTTAAAAAGTTTGACTTGAACTATTCTTTCTCATTTTGTACTATCTATGGGACTTACTGGATAGAGCTTAGAGGTCAGAAATATTGCACATTGAAAGTAAGGATATGTATCAACTCATATTGGCATCTGTAACATTTAAGAAAGGGAAATGAGCGACATTATTTCTGTGGGTTTCTGACGTTATATTTCTGTGGGTAAAATGTAAAAGCAGATATTTACCATGCGCTTTTGGATTGTTTACATATGTTATCTTTAAATCTGTTTTTATCTAAGACAGAGAAGTCTGAGTTATAAGAGATTTGTATTCATTTAATATACTGAAAGATTTAAGAATGTTGAAGTGTGAACTTAGCTTGCATTTACAATGATTTATGCCAGTTTATCTGTGATGATACACCATGTTGCTTAACCGCACCCATATTGAACGCCCAGATTATACTTAGGCCTGTTCTGTGTTGGCTCTTCTAATATATTGAGCTGCCTTTTCATATTGAAAGCTGCAAGCGAGAATTAACAAATGACAGCTCAGCATCTAGGAAATACGTATTACCTGTATCTTTTCAAGATCCTCTCTGTCCTTCTCATGAGAAAGTCCTCCACCTGTTGTCGCTCACTGTGAGAGTTTCTGTATCTGTCACATGAACATTTTCAATTACTGCTTATGGGCTGACAATGTATAAAAAGTTGTGAATTGTGGGAAGGGTTAGCATGACATGTATTAACTCTTGTGGAAAAGAAGCGGGTATCCATGAATGCCATTTTTTCTTTTTTTCTGGAATAAACATGTTTTAGACTTCAAGCAGACTTGGAGCCATTGGTTTTTCTTTCACAGATTGTGGTGCCTTGGGCCGGGAACAGTCTACTCTAATTACAATGTGGAAAGAAAGCTTGACCAGATGCCACACGTTGATCCTCGCTACCCTGGTACAGAAAGTAAGGAAGAGATTGCTCCATGGAAAATAGGTATGAGTGTGGCCCAACACTCTACCCGCTGCTCAGGTTGAACACCGTTAGCAAAGTCGTATTAGAAGGTGCTGTCTAGGCATGCTAAATTTCTGTTACAATGTTTGCTTTCTTGTGTGATTTAAAAAATGTGCATGGGTCATCTGGGTAGGAGACAATGGATCTAGACAAGTTAGGTAGGTAGAAGGGAGGAATTCATAGCTGAAACAGAATGTGTGTATTCCACAACTTAAAGCGAGTGGGTTCTATAAAGGATGCAGAAAAGATGCAGAAGAGGGTGAAAGGCAAGATTGCCAGGACCATAGCACAGACCCTACAACAGTGATCATGAGTGTGAAAGAGGCTCACGGATCGAGCCAATTCCGCTCTTTCACTGTCCTCATGACATAGACCGAAAATTGGCCGAATGCAGGGGCATCAATGTGTACAAGTGAAAAAAACTTTCTTTCCTTCCTCCACAAGATCAGTTAGAAGAAATAAATGAGGGTTTCCCTCCAACCTGTCTTTCCATTTCCCTCCCTCCCTCCCTAAACAGGATGAGCTCCAGAGCAAGCCTGGCAAACCTCTTTTTGTGTTCCTGTGTGTGTGAATGTGGAAAAGGGATATAGGCTAAGAAGTAGTAGAAGACCCCTTACACAAAGGGACCCCTACCAATGCAATATACCAGCAGTATGGAAAAAGCACATGAAGTATTTAAAACAGTGAGTGGGATTTACTGATGAGGACAGAAAGAAAAGCATTCTAGAAGGTGGTACCTTTGACTTAGCGGGCTTGACAAATTCGAGAAAATGGTTAGAGGATCCTAAAAATAAGACTAATGCAGAACAATGGCCATCGTTTCTTAATTAGTGTGAAAAAACAAACAAACACAAACACGAGTCATGGGTTGGTGGGGTGAAGCAGACTCATGAGAAACTCCAACAACAAATTAGTCATTTAAGGGACAGAGTTAGGGTTTCTTCTGTCCTTACTACTCCTCATTCTCCCTTGTTAGTTCACCAAATTACTAAACCACCAGAGGAAACACAGGAGGCAAGGGAATAAGACACTTTAGATAACTTGAGTTTCCCCATGCCAACGGAGAAGGGTGGGAGAGAGTCTGTGGTGGTGCCTGGAAACGAGGCAGTGCTGGTGGCACATCCAGCTAAATGGGCACAAGGCAATAATCCACAGAGGCTGCAGCAAGCGCAAGAGCAATGACTTGCAATGGCGTTCTAAAGGACGGCACACATTGTGTGCAACCTGAACCAACTGTCTCAACCCAGTGTCCAGTTAGTATCTGAGAGGTGAAAGACAGCTGCAGACTACAGCCTAGTCATCATCCAGGGCAGCCTAACAAGCAACATAGGCCATGTGTCTGGAGACAGAGATCTAGAATATGACAGCAGTCACCCCTGATATACTGCTCTCCCTAAAAAATTACCCTGGCCCAAGAGGCAAGATAACCACTCATGTTCCCTGGTCTCCAGCCAATTAAAACACAATTCACTTACATTTGAGAAAGCACCTCAAAGCTAAGAGAAGAATTGCACATTATGTTCAAAAGTGTACAAACACACTAGGTAGCTGTGAATCAAGTGTTGTGATTGCGGGTGGCGGGTGAAGTGACAGATTGATACGTAAAGTCTTTAGCAGCGGCAAAGGACAGGTTGTTAAATGCTGTGATGGAAGAATGCCCCGTCATATAGACTAGAGGAAGATCACCATCTATAATTGTATCACCCGCAGATTACTTAGACAAGCTGAAGGAAGTATTTAAGAGGTACTAAGGTACAGATCACCCCACAGAATTTGCTCAGCATGCTGTGCGAGCTGCCCATGTACAGGGAGTGTTGTCAGATGTTCACAATCAATTGCACACTCTTTGAATTGGATGGCAGACTTGGGGTTTAGCTGAATTGGTCACGGTTTCAAACCGCTGTGCGGCCAGTCAAGAAAGAGAGAAATAATTTAATGAATCAAAATGAATGTGTTTGCAAAGACAGTCCTTCCAGCAAACAACAAAAGGAAGGGATATAAAAGGGTATTGGGGTGTCCAGGGAGGACAGTAGAGTGGAGGGTGGGCAGGGTAATTGAATGGAACAGCTAGAGGTGAACAAAAACCTCCAAGTAGATCACATTTCAATTGTTGTCAATTAGGGCACTGGAAAAAAGATTCCCCTAACTTGACCTCAGTTGTCCCTGCACAGTGCGATCCTCTCGGTTTTACTCAAATTGCTCAGAACCAGTATGCAGCTCATTAGGACAGCCAGAGAGGTGCTGACTGTACCCAGAAAACGTTAATTTCTCTAGACCAAACCAGCCCTCATGTTAAGTGTTTTGTCAATGGTAAACCCTTAACACGTATTAGTTCCCCTCTATACCTTCCCCTGGCTTGTCCATATATGTGGTAGGCAGCTCCTATCAGCGGGTTCCTCATAACATTACAGATCCTGTTTTTGTCACTTTTGGTCTTATTACTGAGAAACATTCTTTCTTACTGAGTCATACATCACATGCAAATCTGTAGAGTAGGGACGCATTGTGTTTGCTCAACTGCAGAGTCTCCTTCACTGGGCAACAAAATCTTCTTCAATGTTCTGCAAATCTACAAGAAAAAAATGCTGGCCATGCTCTGTGAATTTATCATCAGAATACTCCCAGTGATTCCCAGGTGTCTGAATATTTAACTAAATCACTTGACCAAGTTTCTTCTACTCTGTTGTCTACTTATGCAAATTGTGTTAGTTGTATATCACCTACTGATCTAATTAAGGTTAAAATGATCCCTATGAAAAAGCAGTCTCACATCTAATATTGAAGCTGAAACTATAGAAAGAATTAAACCGTTTATTGCTTATCTTTGAAAATAAAGGGGGTCATTACAACCCTGGCCGACGGTGTTAAAGCGGCGGTAATACCGCAAACATTCTGGCGGAAAAAAAAGGGAATTATGACTGTGGCGGAAACAGCCAACAAAGACAGCCACTTTAACACTCCGACCGCCACGGCGGTACAGACAAGCAGTGCGGCGGTCACCGCCAACAGACAGGCGGAAGACAAAGTACCGCCCACAGTATTACAACAGGCCATTCTGCCACCTTTTCCGGGGCGGATTCACCGTGGATAAAAACACAGCGGAAACAGCCATTTCCTCAACACACTCCACGAGGAAGGAGGGCACCCTGGAGCCGGAACTCCAAATACTCCCTGCAATTGTGTTCCTGCTACTCTACGAACATCAGCAACGCCGGCGCCAAAGACAACGGTGAGTACTGCACCTACGACATGGGGGGGAGGCAAAAGTCAGGGTCACACACACGCAACACCCCCACCCCCACCCCGACCCTCACCCACTACAACACACACACCAATGCATTTCCAAACATCACAGTAACAACCCCCCCGGAAGAATGCAAACACAAAAGGAAATTAGTACAACCATTGTAATGTATCAAAATACAGTAACCAAATATATACAGAAATATATACACATTCCAAAAATATACATCACGATTAGTAGTGCAGGTATGCACCATTTAATGTCTGTGGACCACTGGGCCCAAATTGCATGGGCGAGGCCCACATCAGATACCTATCCAGAAACGGAGAGAACACTGCAGGGGCATCAGATAGAAATACAACAGGCACCTCAGGGGGAAGGGAAGGGGGGGCACCTCAGCCGGATGACAGCACCACGCCAGATCCACGACAGGGCTCCATGCCCATTGATGTATCCTGGTGAGTGCAAAGCCACAGTCTCACAAGTCTCTACAGTGGGTGGTTTGCCCACTGTTCCATCCTGGGGAGTGCAAAGCCACAGACTCTCAAGTGGATAACAGTCTCCACTGGTTCTGGAGGGGGACTGGTGCCCAGATTGCATCACTCTCCCCGTGACGGTCCCAGTTCCGTCACTGCCCCTGCCGCACATGGGCTAGCGATGCTTGTGTTGGCGGTGCTTGCCCTGTTCAGCGGTGCTTGCCATGCCGGTCTTTGCCCTGTTCAGCGGTGCTTGCGATGGCGGTCTTTGCCCTGTACAACAGTGCTTGCCCTGTTCAGCGGTGCTTGCCATGCCGGTCTTTGCCCTGTTCAGCGGTGCTTGCCCTGTTCAGCAGTGCTTGCCATGGCTGTCTTTGCCCTATTCAGCGGTGCTTGACTTTGCTGTCTCTGACCTGTGCAGCGGTGTGTGCCATGGCGGTCCCTCATTGCCCAGCGGGGCTGTGGCTGCCGGGGCCCTCCTGGGCACTGACTCTGGCGATGGTCTCCTGACCAGTGACGATTGTGCTGCCCTCCTGGGCACTGACTCTGGCGGTTGTCTCCTGACCAGTGACGATTGTGCTGCCCTCCTGGGCACTGACTCTGGCGGTGGTCTCCTGACCAGTGACGATGGAGCTGGCGGTAGCCTCCTGGGCAGCGGGGATGATGGCGGCCTTCTCCGCCGTGCTGCTCTTCCCAGACTTTGGCGCTTTCTTCTGCCCCTTCCCCACCTTGGGAGGAGTCACAGCTGACTCAACACTCCCCCCGGGACCCTTGTGAGCGGCTTTGCCGGCAGGAGTTTTCACCCTCTCCCGTCGGGCACTGTCCAACTTCTGGTGCTTCACAGGGGGGTGACTGGCTGTAATTTGGCTCAGTGTCACACTGGCTGCCCTGGTGCCCGGTGCACTCCACATACCTCTAACAGGCACCACTAGTACCTGAGATTTTTTGGCTGAGGTGCTACTACTGGACCTATGAATTGGAGGGGGGGGGGAAGAGGTCAACGTTGCTCAGGAAAAGTTTCTGACGAACAGTGGGACGGGTAGCTGGAGGGGGTCTGGGAGTGGAGGAAGAGGAGGTGGTTGTAGGAGGTGTAACCTTTGATGATTTGGGTGCAGGTGCATGTTCAGGAGGCTGTCGTGAGGTGGATGGATGTTGGGTGTGTGTGTGCCCGCGTTTGTGTACTTTGGGAGGGGGCGTCACAGACACACTGGGAGAGGACACAGGGGACGTGTAAATGGTAGTGGGGGTGGTGAGTGCAGGTGAGCGGGGTGTGGTGCTGGGTGTGGTGCTGGGTGTTGTGGTGCGAGTCCTAGTGGTTGTAATGGTAGTGCATGCAGGTGAGAGTGTAGACGACACTGGGAGGGAGGAGGGAGACGACGAGGAGGGGGACACAGTGGAGGCAGTGGATGTTGCTGTGTCTGTATGTGGGTGATGCTTGTGTGAGTGCCTGTGGGATGTGTGGTGCCTATGTTTGCCTGAGCTGCCCTTGTGTGTTGACGTATGTGCAGGCTAGTCTGATGGTGTGCTTGGGATAGGCTGAGGTACAGGGGATTGGGTCTGGGTGCAGGAAGTTGGAGGGGGGAGGCTAGACACAGGGACAATGGCTGCCCTCAGTGCTGAGGCCAGAGATTGCAGGGTTCGATGATGGGCAGCCTGACCAGAATGAATGCCCTCCAGGAATGCATTAGTGTGTTGCAACTCCCTTTCTACACCCTGGATGGCATTCACAACGGTAGACTGCCCAACAGTGAGTGACCTGAGGAGGTCAATGGCCTCCTCACTGAGGGCAGCAGGGGTGACTGGGGCAGGGGCTGAGGTGCCTGGGGTGAAGGTGATGCCCACCCTCCTGGGTGAGAGGGGATGGGGTGAAGGCTGAGGGGCTTCTGGGAGGGCAGTGCTGGTAGGGGGGGTGGCGGCTGTACCTGTAGAAGTGGTGGGCACAGATGTGCCGCCACCACAAGGGAGCTCCCATCAGAGGACGAGTCCATGTCGCTGGTTGCTGATCCGGTGACCGCCGTGAAGCTCCCCTCGCCCTCCGTCCCACTGGTGTATTCAGAGTCCGTGGTGTGGCTCTCCATGGCCATGTGGGATGCAGCCCCCTCGTGCTCCGGTGCCACTGTACCTCCGCCTGATGATGCTGATGCACAAAAGAACAGGGAGACCACAAAAAGGGGTGGGGAAACAGAAGAAAGACAGGTTGAGTGCATGGCTTACCGCTACAGATGGCGGACAATACAGACACAGCAGCCCCCTGCACTACGCCGCGCTCTTGGGCTCTACAGATGCAGTTCCTGGGATAAGGACTACATGGCTATGGTGGACATCTGCACACATAGATGACACAGGGGCATGTATACCTGTACTTGGCACTCTACAGAGGTGGGGTGGCACATGGCCTGCATTACGGAGGGGCCTAGCCTACGGAACTCGCCCTGGCCTAGGGAAACCCACAGCCCTCCTCCCCCACCCAGACCCCTCCACTGCGCGCAAAGTCAGCAGAATGCGAGTGTACTCACCCCCTTGTGTCTGCTGTGATGCCCTCATGCGCCCATCCAACTCAGGGTAGGCCACCGCCAGGATCCGGAACATCAGGGGGGTCATGGTGCGACGGGCACCCCTCCTACGTTGGGAGGCCATCCCCAGCTGAGCCTCCGCCGTCTTCTTGCTCCAGCAGCGAATGTCCTCCCATCTTTTACGGCAGTGGGTGCTCCGTCTCTGGTGGACCCCCAGGGTCCGGACGTCCTTGGCGATGGCACGCCAAATATCCTTCTTCTGGTGGGCGCTGACCTACATGACATGTATAGGGGGAGAAGAGAAGTCATTGGCAACTGCACCGTCAAAGTGAGTGGCCCCCATCCCTACCCTTGCCATGTGGCACATGCATTCACACTCCGTCATGCTCTCAGAACTCTGCCCCCTTCCTTCCTACATCCAGCCCTCTCCACCCAGGCATAGCCCATACAACTTGCACCCTATGTACTGACCTGTTGGTCTGGAGGACCGTAGAGTAGCGTGTACTGTGGGAGGACCCCGTCCACGAGCTTCTCCAACTCCTGTGCAGTGAAGGCAGGGGCCCTTTCCCCAGACGCACAAGCCATTGTCTCTTCCAGACCGAGGTCACAGCAGAACTTGCAGTATGGGTCCTCTCCTGTCGAAGATTAGGTATCGAGTGATTGAACAGATAGAAAATGGCGGTCACATCTGCGGCGGTGATGTCCGCAGCGGTGCGTATCATCACTGCCGGCGCACTTCGTCATTGGCTCCTGGGACCCATAGGGTCCAATGTTAACCAATGCAACATTGCGCCGCGGTCTTGGACCGCCTACCGCGACGGTGTACAACGCCAGCGCAGTTACCTCACATCCAATTGTACCAGTTTAGAGGTCAGGCAGCCGCCATTTCAGGGGCCCACATGGCTTCATTTCAACTGCGTCACACATACGTAGGCCTGGACTCAACACTCTTACACACAACTTTTTGGATTATGTTTCGTGTTCAGTGTAGCTGTGGGTACATACCTCTGAGATGCTTATCTCTGTGGTCGCTTTTGTCCTTCCTAGGCACCGTCAGCTGGGACATGTGAGGAGATGGCGGAATCCTCCGGTGTACCGACCGCTGGTGGACCTGTTGAAAATGGAGGAGCAACATTTAATCATCACCTACAGGTTTGACCGTGCCACAATCCAGGAACTGTGTACCCAGTTGGAGCCAGACCTGATGTCAGCAATCCGCCATTCCACTGGAATCCCCCCTCAAGTGCAGGTGCTATCAGTGCTCCATTTCCTAGAAAGTGGATCATTTCAGACAACAGTGGCCATGGCATCAGGGATGTCCCAGCCTATGTTTTCCAACGTGTTGTCCAGAGTGTTGTCTGCCCTGCTGAAACACATGAGGAGCTACATCGTTTTCCCTCAGGTGGAGGATTTGGCTACAGTTAAAGGTGACTTCTACGCCCTGGGACATATCCCTAACATCATAGGTGCCATTGATGGGACCCATGTAGCTCTGGTCCCCCCCCACAGGAGTGAACAGGTGTACAGGAACCGGAAGAGTTATCATTCCATGAATGTACAGATGGTATGTTTGGCAGACCAGTACATCTTGCAGGTAAATGCTATGCTCCCTGGCTCAGTGCATGACGCCTACATCCTGCGGAATAGCAGCATCCCTTATGTGATGGGTCAACTCCAGAGGCACCGGGTGTGGCTATTAGGGGACTCTGGTTACCCCAACCTGTCATGGCTATTGACCTCAGTGAGGGGACCCCAGGACCAAGGCAGAGGAACGCTACAATGAGGCCCATGGGCGGACTAGGAGGGTGATCGAACGCACCTTCGGCCTCCTGAAGGCCAGGTTCAGGTGCCTCCATATGACAGGTGGTTCCCTATTCTACTCACCAAGGAAGGTGTGCCAGATCATCATCGCCAGCTCCATGCTTCACAATCTTGCTTTGCGATGCCAGGTGCCTTTTCTGCAGGAGGATGTTCCCGATGACGGTGTTGTGGCAGCTGTGGAGCCTGTGGACAGTGATGAGGAGGAAGCAGAGGAAGAAGACATTGACAACAGGGACTCTGTCATACAGCAATATTTCCAGTGACACACAGGTGAGAACACTTTCTTTACTAATACATTTACTTTCACACTTCTACCTCTATACTGTCTGTCAATTTCATGCAGTAATTGGTAACAGAGTTGTACATTTCCATTACGGTTTCACAGGTGTCGTTACCAACGTGTGTCATCTGCTTGCATCCTTCATGGACTTGTGATGTGTGACATAGGTATGTTGACATTACTATTGAGAACGGATTTTGTCATTGTCATAGCTAATACACTTTTTCAAAATCACAGACTGACTCCAGATTGTTTTGTGGTTCAAGGGTGTTTATTGAAGTGCTAATTATTGGAGGGGGTGGTAAAATGGTGATGGGTGATGGTGGAGGAATGTCCATGGCAGAGTCCAGTCTATTAGTCTCACAGGTGCACTGCACATATGGGCATTGAAGTGGAGCTGGGGCAGTTCCAATATGGACAGGGTTACAAAGTGGGACAGTGGGATGACAATCAGGGTGGTCTAATTTTTTGGCGGAGGTCTTGCCATCGTGCTCTGTCCTGTTCCTGGATCTCAGGGACCGCTTGCGGGGTGGTTCTCCGTCTGCAGGAGGTGGGGTGCTGGTATGGTGGTCCTGTGGCAGGGCGTCCTGTCCACTAGCGCTGGCGGAGGTGGTGGGCAGTTCATCGTCCATGCTAGTGTCAGGGGCCCCTTGGAGTGCCACGGTGTCCCTCATGGTGTTCTGTATGTCCTTCAGCACCCCTACGATGGTGCCCAGGGCGGAGCTGATGGTTCTGAGTTCCTCCCTGAAGCCCAAATACTGTTCCTCCTGCATGCGCTAGGTCTCCTGAAACTTGGCCAGGACCGTAGCCATCGTCTCCTGGGAGTGGTGGTATGCTCCCATGATGGAGGAGAGGGCCTCGTGGAGAGTGGGTTCCCTTGGCCTGTCCGCCCCCTGTCGCACAGCAGCCCTTCCAGTTCCCCTGTGTTCCTGGGCCTCCGTCCCCTGGACTGTGTGCCCACTACCACTGCCCGCAGGTCCCTCTTGTTGTTGGGGTGGTGGGTTATCCTGGGTTCCCTGTAGTGGTGGACACACAGCTGACTGACGTATCCTGGGGACGGAGGTATGGGTCCGCTGGGTGGGTGCTGTACTGGTGTTTCCAGAGGGAGGAAGGTCAGTGTTGGGCTGTGTCTGTGCGAGGGGAACCGACTGTCCCGAGGCCCACAATGGTCCGGGCTGGTCATCTGAATCCAGTTGGCCAGAGCTGCTGTCATCACTGTGGGCCTCTTCTGTGGGTGGGGTGGAGATGTCTGGACCCTCCTGTCTGGTGACATTAGGTAGTGGTCCTGCAGGGGTATAAAATCATGATTATTGCATCTGTGTGTGTCATGGTGTGCAATGGGTGGGTGAGCGTGTACCCCAGTGCTTGCATTCCTGTGTGGGACCTTGTGTGATGATGGTTTAGGGGGTTGTATGGGTATGTGCAGTGGGCATGCTTTAGTGATGGGTGTCCATGCTTTGTTGTGTCATGCAGGGCTTGGTGTTGGGATGTGTGGTTTGTGTTATTAGTACATTAGTGAGGAGTTGGAGTGATAGGGGAGGGGGTGAGGGTGGGGGTGTGTGATAGCATGCAGGTATGGTGGGGGATATGATAATTAAGATGTGACTTACCAGTGTCCATTCCTCCACTGACTCCTCCGAGGCCCTCAGGATGCATAATGGTCAAGACTTGCTCCTCCCATGTTGTTAGTTGTGGGGGAGGAGGTGGGGGTCCATCGCCAGTCCGCTGTACCGCGATGTTGTGCCTGGAGACCACGGAACGCACCTTCCCCCGTAGGTCGTTCCACCTCTTACTGATGTCCTCACGATTTCTTGGGTGCTGTCCCACTGCGTTGACCCTGTCCACGATTCATCGCCATAGCTCCATCTTCCTAGCTATGGAGGTGTGCTGAACCTGTGATCCAAATAGCTGTGGCTCTACCCGTACGATTTCCTCCACCATGACCCTGAGCTCCTCCTCCGAAAACCTGGGGTGTCTTTGGTGTGCCATTGGGTGGTGTAGGTGATGTGTGGGGTGGTGTATGTGGTGATGAGTGTGGTGATGTGTAGTGGTGTGGGGTGTTTTGTGCTTGGATGTTGTGTGGGTGATGGTGTTGTGTGCCTCTTTGTGGTGGGGTTGTCTATTGCTGTGCTCTCTCTGTAGCCTTCATCTCTATTTTTTGGTCGTAGGGTTTTGTGGGTGATGTGGGTGTGTGTTTTATATTGTGTTGGGTGTGTGGGAGTGGTGTTGGTATGTGTATCAGGTGTGTGTATTTTGAATTGTCCAATGTGGTGGTGTTTTGGAGATATGTGTGTATTTTGAGCGCGGCAGTGGGTACTGCCAATGGAATCCCGCGGTTGAAAGACTGCCGCGTGGATTCGTGGGTCGTAATAGCATGGGCGTGTTTCTGTTGGCGTGACGGTGGAGGTTTTACTTTCGCCAGTTTATCACTGACCTTTGGTGTGGCGGTGTTGTGTGGGTGTCTGAATTTTGGCGGATTCCGAGATGTGTGTCATAATAGCTGTGGTGGTATTCCGCGGCCGCGGCGGTGTATTGGCGGTCTTCTGCACGGCGGTAAGCGGCTTTTACCACCAATGTTGTAATGACCCCCAAAGTGTTTTAATGTACATCGTCTTTATCCGTAATACTCTAATCTTTCCTATCAAAAGGGTGGAAAGATCAATGTGTGCAAATTAATAGGGTGGCAATTCCCATTTTCAAAGCAGTCCCCAGCCCTGCTACCATTCTCCAATGCATCCCAGCAACCACCTGATGGTTTACCATGGTGGATCTGTGCTCCGCTTTTCTATCCACATTCATGAGCTAGCTAGTACCTTTTCACCATCTAATTCAGCAGAGGGCAGCTAACAAGGAGGAGATTCCTACAAGGGTTTACAGAGCCCTCTCCATTTTTCACCAAACCCTAAAATGAGATTTGGACACTTAGGCCCTCATTACGAGTCTGACAGTCCAAGGACTGCCGCCAAAGCAGTGGTTTTGCCACCAAAGCGGTGGTCTCACCATTTTTGCGTTGGTCAGACCTCCACATTATAACCATGGCGAAAGCTCCACGGTCGAACCGCCGGCACCACCAGTTTCCCTCCACCGGAGGGGCTGTTGGTGCCGATGGTCCAAATCTACCAGGGCAGCGCTGCATGCATGTCCCTTCTCTGCCAGCTTTTCATGGCAGTAACACACCACCATGTAAAAGCTGGCGGATACAGGTGCAGGGGTCCCCATGGGGGCTCCTGCACTGCCCATGCACTTAGCATGGGCAGTTCAGGGGGCCCCCATGGACAGTCCCATCGCGCTTTTCACTGTCTGCTGAAAAGCGCCATGGGTGCTGATGCACCCTATGCACCGCAACATTGGCGCCAGCTCGATTACAAGCCAGCGTCAATGTTGTGGGCTGTTTCCCACTAGGGCAGTGGGCGGAAACTCATAATAGAGGCCGCTGGAAGGTGACGGCACTGGTGGTGACCTGACCAATGGAGTTTGTTGGGCAGCCTTTTCCACCCGCCAGACTCATAATGAGGGGCTTCGTCTTCCTTGAAAATTCTACATTGGTTTAATCTGTTGATGACGTTCTGCTTGCCTCTGTCACTTTGGAACAATGCAAGGTAGAATAATATTTTTTTCTCACTGAATTAGCTAAGAAGAGGCATAAGGCTTCTAAAGGGAAATTACAATTTCTTCTTTCCCTTCTATCTATCTATCTAGGCAACATCTCTGCCAGGGAATAATGGATTGAAGCCATCCATAAGTTGCACTGTCCTGTGATTGTCTCTCAAGCTTGCACTTTCTTGGGAATGGCGGAATACTGTAGGCTGTGGATCTTACGCCTCACTGCTATGATTTGTCCACTTCAAAATTACTTTAAGAAAAAAAAACACTCAACCCTGCTCTGGACAGAGTAGACAGAACAAGCCTTTGTGCAGATGAAGCATGACCTAACCTCTTCACCTGCTCTGGGTCTTCTTAGCAATAACAAACCCTTTACATTTTACTGTTATGAACAGAAATGATTTGCTCTTGGGTTATTGGTGCAGAATAATACAAACCAATTTGAGATAGTTATGGATGGACACATAATGCTCCCTTCCAACCTACCAGTTTCACCTGCTTCCCTGAATATGCAGCTAAACGATGATGTAATCCTAGAATGCTACAGGCAGTTAATTCTCTGCCTCTACATTTTCTGTTCTCACCTAGGTTGAGAGTGACATGTCTATGGAGAACAACCGCACAGTACCCAATGATACTGAGTTTAATCAATCAGGAGAACACCCGTCTGCACCTGTTCGAAGAGTACCAACAGGGTTTGGATCTTTCATTTTGCTAGACTGGTACTCACTTGCCACTGACTCCCATAGGAGCTCACCAATGATTCCTGTGCACCCCAAAAAGAAAGACACCTGCCTGACACTGAGGACTGCCTTGCTTTTTCCAAAGAGTACCCCAATAGATCATCCTGGCTGTCACACTCCAGAAAATGCATCATGGCCTCACCTACTGATCTTACTTACTCTGTCCGGAGCATGTTTTGCCAGATACACAATGGTAGCTTCCTTGTGGAACATAGGGAGTGTGACATTAATCTTGTTGTGATTCCTGATTATAGTCCCCCTTTTAACTTTAAGCTTGCCACTGGAGTTCTCTACAACAGTTATGATAGCGCATATGCAGAGCATACTTTGTATGTGGTAATCAAGTGTACTTTGGCTAGCTAGAGACTAAGAAGGTACCTGCTACATTGACTATGTGATTCCTACTATCCATCACACTTCAAGAAAATGTCCTACTCGAGAAAAACAGCCCAGTGCCATTTCAGAAAACAATTGCTTTTCCATTCTCTTTGTGTGTTTGGTTGGACAGGCTTCCCGTGAAGTTATGATATCTGCTTAACTATTAAAATTAGTGATTAATGCATTAACAGTCGCATTAGGAATAGTCTTGACCAGGTTAACGCTCAACAAACTGTCATTTTACAAAGTTGAATGGGTCTGGATGTTGAGTTTGCTGCAATGGGTAAACTAGACCAGAGTAGGGTGTCAGTGTTGCACATATATCCCAAAACAACACATCATGAAGGGAAATCACTGTTCAACCAAACAAAATAATGGCTCTAGACATACATCCTTTTTTTACCTCGAGGTACAAAAGGGAGGAGATTGAGATCTTATTTTGCATTAACAATGATTCATGCCATTTTATGTTGTCATCGAGACCTCACGTTGTCTAATCCCAGCCATGTTGTATGCCTCTACTTTTTTTGCGCTTCTGACGTATATAGTCCCCTTTTCATATTGGCAATTGTGAGCGAGTATTCACTAATGACTAGCCCAGCATCTGACAAAAATATATTACGGGGCATAATTACAAGCCTGCTGCGTTGCTCTTGCACCGCGCAACATGCTGCAAGAGCGGCGCTAGCCAAAAAAGAGATTTTTGAAGCCACGCAAAGCAAATGGCTGTGTTGCCTTCTCTGCACCAAGGATGTGTTCCATGGGTGTTGCGTGGGTGTTCCCACGCAACATCCATGGATTTTGATGCATTTACAGAAGTGGTAGACCTGGGAATATGCCAAAAACCTTGACCTCTCCAGGTGAGGCATAACAAGGAGAAATATAATTATTTCTTATGGCTTTTTCCTCTTTCTATGTGTGATGCAGTATGCAGCACACATAGAAAGATGAAAATGCCTCAGGGGACTGTTTTTGTGCAGGAAGGCACCCGTCCTGCACAAAAACAATCCTACATGCAGACGAGGCTCCCTTGCACAGTGGTGCAAGGGTGCCTGTTTTGGCGCTAGGTAGCCTATTGTGCACCAGTGCTGGGGAAGGGACAGAAATGTGCACTTTTGGGACAAATACAGCACATTCCTGTCGTTTCCCTGTGATCTGCTGTACTGCACTGAACCACTTGGCCATGAATATAGCCCTCAGTGTTTCTTTCCAAGATCCTCTGCCTCCTTCTCCAAAGAAAAACCTGCACCTACCAACTCCCACTGTCTGAGTTTCAGTTTTGCAGGAACCTCTTATTTTTCTGCTTATGAGCAGAGAAAGCAGAAAAGTTGCGAACAGTGGAGGGGTTGGCTTACATGTTCAATCTCCCGTGGAGAAGAGGCGCTGCCTGAATTCAAGTACATCAACAAGAAATGGTCCAAAGCGGAAGAACAGCTTTTTAGTGATGCAAGAGCAACGTTATATAAAGTTTTCTCCAGGATTTAAATTGTCAAGACAATCGAGCAATTCATTATCAAGTAAGACGTAAAATCAATTGTTCCAAATCAATTAAAAGCATCTCTTAAAAGCAGGAGTTCTGCATGCCAACACCGGTCGTGCTTTCCAGTCCATATCTCGACAACTTTCCTGAAGGATCCGACCACGATTTATTTTTGCAACGTACTATCAATATACTTTCTACTGTACATTGAATGCAAGTGTCCAGACTATTCTTTCTCTGTTGCTATTATCAAAACATATGCTCAATTCCAGTATTTGATTGATTAACCTAGAAATGTCTGTTGGAACCTTTGCTGCTGATGTGTTTGTATACCGTGGGTTCCAGGCGGAGTTTGGGCTGCCCCCGTTTCTAAGAGCCATTAGAATTCAAGTAGGCTTGGAATCTTTGCACTTTTTCTTTTAAAGAAGAGATTTATTGAAATTGAATACGTTATAATGTACATTATAGTTTAAAAAGGAATTGTCTTTATAAACATATTTGTTAATATTAATTCTAAACTAAGCTTTGTTTGAAATTCAATTAGCAGGAATAATTGTAGTATGGTACAACATTACAGTTGCAAGATTAATAGACTGAACTTTATTCCAATGCCTAGCTTTTGGGATAGAAAAGTCCCTCGCATGGTGATGGATGTGTAACCCGGCCCTAAGTGTCCCTATCTGCCTTGTCATTGACGAAGATGAATCATTTATACAACGTCATGGTATAGACCTGTCTCACAGACTTTGGTCCTTTTGGACTGGGAGCGGCACCTAAATCGCTACCCTCATAGTGGTGAAAGGCTGCTGTTTTTGGCAGGAGTTAGGCAGCACAAGTACGGTAGTGGGAGCATACTACATGGTGATCTATAGAAGTAAATACGCCTTTTTACTTATGTCACTGGTTTGGGGCCTACAGGCTCACTCGTGTAAACTATAGCTTCTGTGGCTTAACTCGCCCTTGGCCTACATTAGGTTAGTGTGTAATGCTGTGCAGTGTATGTCTGTTGTATACATGTGCTGGGTTCATGTGTGCCTGCAATTGGCAAAATAAATTGATTATATTGTGCTGTGCAGTGTGTGAGTTATATGCCTGGGCTGGGTGTATTTGTGTTTTGAATGGTACAATAAATGAAAGATGCTGGGTTCCAGTTTGGAAGACTCAGGGCTGACTAAGAGAGCATGAGGAGTTAGAGGAATATCTTCCGGACATATTTGTGGATTGCTGCATTCTTGCGTGCTGAGTGGGATATAATGGAGGAGAGGAGAGCCAGGCTCATCAAAAGGTGCTCTTTTATTCAGAGAGAGGTCACAGGAAAGGGGCCTGAGCACATCACATCTCAGGAACGAGATAGAGCTGATAAGGGAATCATAAAGAGTAGGGCTGAGGCCCTGTGGTAACTTTTCAATACACATTCCTAATCACGCCCATGACCTATGTTGTAGGACTACCAGATTTGGGGTTGCTCCTGCTTTGATAGAATGCTTTCTGGAGGAATGGCAGGGCAGAGGGGAGGGCACTTCAGAAGGGAGCAGACCCCAACCAAAACTTCTAAGACTCAGAACGCCAATCTCATATGGTGTCTGGAAACTGACTTTAAGAAGAGTGAGCTCGAGGCCCTAAAATTGTCAACTGTCAAGCAACCAGTCATGTGTGCAAGGAGGAAAAACTCTGCAAGACTTCTGCCTGTGACCAGGATTGAAGGCTAAGGCCTGCCAGTCTCCCAGCTGGGTAAGGGGACACCACTCGGGGAATCCAACACCACTTTACCTGCGTGCTTGCCATAACCAGTGTGCCCTGTGAAGAAGAGGAGAGAGCTGGAGACAGCAAGGTCTAGTGGGAGATTCTGGTGATTGGGTCCCTGAAGGAAGATGTGCGCCGCACCACTCCACACTATGCCACTCCACACTGCCTCACTGCACTCTTTTCTGCACCACTCCACTGTACGACACTTCACTCTACGCCTCTCTACACACCACCTTACTCTATACCAATGAACTGTACACCTACACTATTCTTCTTAGTATCACGACTGCACTCTGCACTCAGAACCACCCCAATCCATGCCACTCTACTCTGCAACACTGAACATATGCCATTGCACTATACGACAATGCACATACCCTGTAGCACTACACTCTATACCAGTGCACCCTGTGCCAATCCACTTTTGGCCACTCTAATCTACTCTGCATTCTACGCCACTTTATGCCATTGTACTCTACCGTACACCACCCCACTCTATGCCAATGCACCCTACATCAACTTAATCAAAACCAATGTACTCTACACCTCTGCACTCTATGCCAACATCTCTGCACCACTGCAATCTGTGCTACTCTACTGTACTCTGCAACACTTTACACCACTGCAATATATGCCACTGAACTCCACACCTCTGTACTCCAAACCACTCTATTCTACTGTGGACCACTGTACTCTATGCCTCTGCTCTCTACGCCACTGTTCCCTACCCCACTCTACTCTGCAGCACCCTAAGCCATTGCACTCCACGCCAGTGCACTCTACGCCACTCTACTATACACCACTGCACTCTATGACAGTCTACTCTGCAACACTGCACTCTCTGCCACTCTACGTCACATCACTCTACTATGCACCAATCTCCTCTACGCCACTGTACGATAATGCACTCTATGCTATTGCACTCTACCCTGCACCACTCCACTGCATTCTGCACCACTCCACTCTACGCCTTTTCACTCTATGCCACTATATTCTGCAAAATTGCACTCTCTGTCCCTGAACTCGACACAACTCTTATCTGCACTACTGCTCTCTATGTCACTGCGCTCTACTCTGCACCACTCCATGCCACTCTGCTGCACTCTACACCAATGCACTGTACACCACTACACTCTATGCTACTGTACTCTGCACCACTGCACCCTATGACACAGCACTCTACGACACTGCACTCTATGACATTGAACTCTACTCTGAAACAATCCACTCTATGTCACTGCACTCTATTTCACTCTGCGCCATTCCACTCTATGCAAATCCACTCTATGCCACTGGAATCTACCCTGCACCACTCCACTTTGTGGCAAAACCCTCTACGACATTGCACTATTCTCCACTGCACTCTACTCTGAAACAATCTGCCCTATGCCACTGCACTCTTTGCCACTCTATTTCACTCTGCCCCATTCCACTCCATGCTACTCCACTCTATGCCACTGTAAACTACTCTGCACCACGCCACACTATGGCATTGCAATCTACCCTGTGCCACTCCACTCCACTCTGTTCTATGCCGCTGCACTCTACGCCATTCCACTTCATCCCAATGTGCTCTATACCACTTTACTCAAAACCAATACACTCTACACTGCTGCACTCTAGGCCAATTCACTCTGAACCACTGCACAGTAAGCCACTCCACTCTACTCTGAACCACTCCACTCTATGCCACTCCACTCTACTCTGAAACAATCTACTCTATGCTACTGCACTCTGTGTCACTGCACTCTACTCAACTCTAGTCCATTCTGCACCACTGCATTCTACTCTGCACCACTCTACACCACTACCCTATGCCACTGCACTTGACTCTGCACCACTCCACTCTACCCTGTGCCACTCCACTCTATACTATTTCACTCTACTCTGAAACAATCTACTCTACATCACTGCACTGTATGACACTCTGCTGCACTCTGTGCCACTTCACTCTACACCACTGGGCTCTGCATCACTCTACTCTATACCACTGCACTCTATACCAATGCACTCAATGCCACTTTACGCAAAACAGCACACACTACGCTACTGCACTTTAACCCCTTTCCCGCCAAGGACGTAATGGCTACGTCCGTGGCTGAGGCGCTACAGACGTAACCATTATGTCCAGGAACCGGTCCCCAGGGGAAGCGCTAGCACTCCCCCCGAGGGCTGCCACCCACTCCCCAGGTTAGGGTTGGAAGGGGAATCGCTTCCCCTTCCACCCCCACTCCCCCAAAAACATCAGCGCGCGATCGCGCACTGACATCATCAGAGGGTGCCAGGCGCCTGAAGCCATTTGCTTCCAGCGCGTCTAGAAGAAGGAGGTAAGTTTTGCCTCTGGGGGGATTACTAAAAAAGAGGCATTGGGGGAACGGAAAGGGTTTTCCTTTCCCTCGATGTCTCTTTCAGCATTCCTGCTGCCCGATCGCAGACACCAGGGATTTGTGTATGTGTGTGTGCGTGTGTGTTTATAGTGTGGAGGAGCGACCCCTTGGGCAAGGGTCACTCCCCTTGGGGGGCCAATGTATTTATCGTCATTTCTGCCCTCCCCCCCCCCCCCTTGTGGGCAGATCAGCCTTTTATTTTTAGGCCGATCTGCCTCCAAGTGGGGCAGAAGCAGCTAGAAACCAGGGATTGTTTTTGCATGTGTGTTTCTTTTTTTTGTGTTGGGGGCGGCCCCATGGGCAAGGGTCACCCCCAAAGGGCAAAAAGCACTATTGGGCTGTTCTGCCCGAAAGGGGTTGTCCCCAAGGGGCAAAAAGCACAATTGGGTAGTTCTGCCCCCTTTGGGGGCAGATGGGCCTATTTTTTTTAGGCCCATCAGCCCCCAAGGGGGTAGAATCCACTTAGCACCAGGGATCATGTGTGTGTGTGTTGTTTGTGGGAGGGTGGCCCATTGGGCAAGGGTCGCCCCCAAAAGGGGGCAACATATTCTATGCTATTTCTGCCCCCCTTGGGGGCAGATTGGCCTATTCTTTTTAGGCCCATCTGCCCCCAGGGGCAGAAGCCATATAGACGGCAAGAATTTTATTTTATTTCCTTTGTTTTTTTTGTGTTGGGGGGCGCCCCTATGGCAAGGGTCACCCCCACAAAGGGGACAAAGCACTGTTGGGTACGGCCTATTTTATTTAGGCCCATCTGACCACTTAGCGCCAGGGGTCAGGTGTGTGTGTGTGTGTGCATTGTGTGGGGGGGTGACTCCTTGGCCAAGGGTCGCCCTCCAAAGGGGGCAATATATTCTATGCCAGTGGTCTCCAAACTTTTTAATGCTTCGCCCCCCCAGTTGAAAAATAAAAATCATTGGGCCCCCCACAGAATTTTTCACAATTATATTATAAAGATGGCAATGTTTAAATATGTCTAGACCTATTTAAACATTGTAGTTAAGTACTGTTACCTTTTAAAAAATCCAATAACATGCTTCTGCTTAAAGCAAAGGCCTGTTATCTGTCTAAAGCTGCTTTTGTCCAGAGTCTGGCGCCCCCCCTGGGATCACTTGAGGCGCCCCTAGGTCTGAAGACCTCTGTTCTATGCCATTTCTGCTCCCTTTGGAGGCAGATTGGCTTATTTTTTTTAGGCCCATCTGCCCCCAAGATGGACAGAGAATACTAGACACCAGGGAAATTTTATAAATGTTTGGGGGCGGGGTTTGTCAACTGGTGAAGTATTTGCATTTGTGATTATAACAGTTTATTTCTCCTTCTTGTTCTAGTTCAAAGCTTTTGCTTCCTTTGCTGTGGCTTGTTGCCGTTTTGGCAGTGGTTGCCCTGGGGTTTGCGTAGTTGCATGTTTTAGGTAAGTAAATATTTTACTCCAAAGGTGTATTGTTGCCATGCAAGAATGACATGTTTGTAGGTGGTGTACTAAATGCAGGCTTGTGTGTGAAATTGTCCCTAGATTTGTGCACAATGATATTTGTGTTGTCTTATGTCTAATTTGCTTTTCTTTTTCTTTTTAGTGGGATATCATTGGTGATTGCTGTGGCTGTGCAGAGTAGTTGCTGGTGAGTCTTGCTTTTTCAGGCAATAGCGGTATAGTTTTTGAGTTTATGACTCTTAGTGATAAAGTCACACTTTGTTTATTACTTATCTTACACAGTGCTAGTTGTTGGTGGTGCATTTGTCCAGTTACTTTTTGTAGGAAGGATCATGGCCAGCCATAAGATGACCGCTCAGCAGGTTGTTGGTGTGTTTTTTTAGTCATCTTCTGACCATGATTATGAGACTGACTCTGCATCTGAGGCAGAGGAGAAAGTGCAAGATTCTGGAAGTGAATTTTCTGTCAGAGAGGAATCATTTGATGATGAGGCCACTCTCAGTGCTGAGAGTGAAGGAACTCTCAAACCCCAACGCCAACTCCAACGACATCCCGCCCTCCCAGAAACTCTGCGACGACCTCTCCACCTTCTTCCACCAGAAAATCACTACCATCCACGACAGCTTCAACGCCACTCCGCCGCCAGACCCCACCCCTGACAGCTCCACAGACGCCTGCCGCCTCACCGCCTGGACCCACGTGGACGACACCGAAACAATAACAACCATGAACACCATCCACTCAGGCTCTCCCACGGACCCATGCCCACATCACGTGTTCAACAAAGCCAACGCCATCATCGCTCCCAAACTCCGCAAGATCATCAACCTCTCCTTCGACTCCGCCACCTTCCCAGACAGCTGGAAACACGCAGAAATCCAACCCCTCCTTAAGAAACCCAAGGCTGACCCCAACGACCTCAAAAACTTCCGACCGATCTCTCTCCTCCCTTTTCCAGCAAAAGTCATCGAGAAGATCGTCAACACACAGCTCGCCCACTTCCTCGAAGACAACTCCATCCTAGACCCCTCTCAATCCGGTTTCAGACGAAACCACAGCACCGAGACTGCACTCCTCGCCGCCACAGATGACATCAGAACTCAAATGGACAACGGCGAAACCTCGGCCCTCATCCTCCTCGACCTATCAGCCGCTTTTGACACAGTCTGCCACCGCACCCTACTGACCCGCCTCCATGAAGCCGGCATCCAAGATAAAGCCCTCAACTGGATCTCATCCTTCCTCTCCGACAGAACCCAGAGAGTCCGACTCTCCCCTTTCCGCTCCAAAGCCACCAACCTCATCTGCGGCGTCCCCCAAGGCTCCTCCCTCAGCCCTACGTTGTTCAACGTCGACATGGTCTCCTTCTCTAAACTGGCCCGCCAACATCACCTCAGCATCATCTCCTACGCCGACGACACCCAGCTCGTCCTCTCCCTGACCAAAGACCCACTCATCGCCAAAACCAACCTCCACGAGGGACTAAAAGCCATCGCCGAGTGGATGAACGACAGCCGCCTGAAGCTCAACTCCGACAAGACGGAAGTCCTCATCCTCGGGCGCACCCCTTCGGCCTGGAACGACTCCTGGTGGCCCACCGACTTCGGACCCCCACCCACCCCAGCCAGCCACGCAAGAAACCTCGGCTTCATCCTGGACTCCGCCCTCACCATGTCCAAACAGGTCAGCGCCGTCTCCTTTTCCTGCTTCAACACCCTTCGAATGCTACGCAGAATTTTCAAGTGGATCCCAACAGGAACCAGAAAGACGGTGACCCAAGCCCTCGTCAATAGCAGACTTGACTATGGCAACGCACTCTACACAGGCATCCCAACAAAAGACATCAAACGACTCCAGCGTATCCAAAATGCATCCGCCCGCCTGATCCTCGACATACCCCGCCGATGTCACATCTCCCCTCACCTGAAGGACCTCCACTGGCTCCCCGTGGACAAGAGGATCACCTTTAAACTCCTCACCCACGCTCACAAGGCTCTACACAACACTGGACCTACCTACCTCAACTCCAGACTCAACTTTTACGCCCCCACTCGTCAACTCCGCTCTGCCAATCTCGCCCTCGCCATCGTCCCCAGGATCCAGCGCAAGACCTCCGGCGGCAGATCCTTCTCCTTCCTTGCCGCCAAGACCTGGAACTCTCTCCCCACCTCTCTACGCCAGACCCAGGACCTCCTCACCTTCAGGAGACTCCTCAAGACCTGGCTCATCGACCGCTAACAGCTCACCCCCCCCCCCCCCCCCCCAGCGCCTCGAAACCCTGACGGGTACATAGTGCGCTTTACAAATGAAATGATTGATTGATTGATTGATTGATGAAGTGCATGTTTTAGAGGAGGATACTGATGTGCCAATGGTGCAGCAGCTAGCAGCTGAAAGGCTTCCTATTGGAAGACCTGACACCTGGGTTGCACCAAACATGGAGCAGCCACAGTTGCCTGCCTTTACTGGTTTCCCAGGGTGTAGAGTAAATACGGAAAACATTTTGCCTGTCAACTTCTTTGAGTTGTTTATGGACGATGTATTTTTGGAAGAGATTGTTCAGCAGACTAATTTGCATGCAGAGCAGTATTTGAGGGACAACGCTGCCAGACTTAGGCCACACTCTAGAGCTAGACGGTGGATTCCCACAAATCTGGAAGAGTTCAAAAAGTTCTTGGGTTTAACTTTTTTGATGGGGCTGATAAGGAAGCCATCACTGTCTTCATATTGGTCTACCAGTCCCTTGATGGCAACTGCTATATTTCCTGCAATCATGGGTCGTAACCAGTATGAGCTTCTTCTTCGGATGTTGCATTTTGTAGATAATGCTTTAGCCTTGACACGAGATCACCCTGATTCTGACCATCTTTTTAAGATTAGACCTGTCCTTGATCATTTTGTAGATCGGTTTTCAGAGCTCTATGTTCCAGGCAAAGAAATATCTGTAGAGGAGTATTTGGTCCTGTTCAAGGGTCATTTGGGTTTTAGGCAGTACATTCCTAGCAAGAGAGCACGGTAAGGAATTAAATTGTGTATGCTGTCTGAAAGTAGTACAGGATATGTTTATAAATTCCAGGTCTACGTTGGTAGGGATTCCAGTATTGACCCCCTGGTTGTCCGCCCACTTTTGGAGTTAGTGAGAAAATTGTGTGGGAACTTGGTAGACACAAAGGTCACCATTTATATGTAGATAACTTCTACACTGGAGTTCAGTTATTCAAGGAATTGTTCAGAGTGGACACTGTTGCTTGTGGCACAAGCCACTCTAATCGGAAAGGCTATCCAAGAGAGCTTGTCGGTAAAAAAACTTGAGAAGGGACAGTGCAGTGCCTTGCGGAATGATGAGCTGCTAGCTCTAAAATTTGTAGACAGGAGGGATGTGTACATGCTAACTACCATCCATGATGAGAGTACTTCACCTGTGGCTGTTTGGGGTCAAGTTGCTGAAGTGCGCAAAGCTGTGTGCATCATTTTAGACTACATTAAGCACATGGATGGTGTTGATAGAGTAGATCAGAGGTTGAAACCTTACACTGGTGCTCGTAAGGCTTATGTTTGGTATAAGAAATTAGCGGTTTACCTGTTCCAGTTGGCACCTTTTAATGCTTTTGTTGTGTTCAAGACTAGTTCTCCAGAGTCAAGGATGACATTTGTGAAATTTCCAGAGTCTATCATAGAGAGCCTGGTGCTGGAACAGGCAACAGTTCCTAGAGAAGCAGTGGTGGAGGATGTGGCTAGATTGAAAGATCGTCACTATGCTGAGCGCATTCCTTCCATGGCCAAAAAAGACTTTCCTGCTAAGAGATGTAGAGTCTGTGCTCGAAGAGGTATCAGGAAGGAGACTAGGATGTACTGCCCTGATTGTCCTTCAAAGCCTGGGCTGTGTGAGGGTGGCTGTTTCAGGGGCTACCACACACAGAAGAACTTTTGGGAGTTACCATGAGCGTAAACTGCTGTTTTATATTTTCATATGTTCAGTTTCATAGTTGGCATTACTGTCATGTATTCAGATAGAGCTTTTGTGTTTGTAGTTTTGTACTTATTTATAATTAGTGGTTTCTTTGTTGTTTAAAAACAAAATGTGCATGGACTGGCGCTTGGCTGGCGGTATGTGTGGAGTGGCGCTTGGCTGGCGGTGTGTGTGGAGTGGTGCTTGGCTGGCAGTGTTTGTGGGGTGGCGCTTGGCTGGCGGCGTGTGAGGGGTGGCACTTGGCTGGCGGTGTGCGTGGGGTGGCGCTTGGCTGGCGGTGTGCGCGGGGTGGTGCTTGGCTGGCGGAGTGTGTGGGGTGGCGCTTGGCTGGTGGTGTGGGTGGAGTGGCACTTGGCTGGCGGTGCCAGCCATACGCCGATCCACACACTCCCATCAGCTGGTGTGATTGCTGTATCAGGCATGTGGGCGTATGAAAGTGATGGGCCCTTGATGCAAGTGTTTTAATGTGCTGGGCCCGTGGCTGGCGGCGAGCATGGTCTTGTGCATGTCATGTATGAAAGGTGTGTGAATGGACTGTAAAGCGGTTGGTGCTTTTTAGTGGCTTTACAGCTCACGAGCTGTGAGCCATTGGTTCGGTTTTATGGACTTTTAGTTACTAACAGTGCATTTCACTTTTGTGAAATCTCTTGTTAATAAAACTTGATCTACTGAACCATCACTCACCCTCGTGGCAAATCCAACCAGTATGTGTGGTAAAAATGGCAAAACTTGCTCCGCTGAATCAGGCATCGCAGCACACCCGTGACATGCTAGGTGTCTCAGGTGGGACCCCGATGATGAAGCATGCCACCAACTTGGTTGGCGGATGAGGGGACTTTTTAACATAACCTAAGCGCATTTCATGTCACAATTTTAGTGTTTGGAACATCACAGAAGTACGTGGACACATCAAAATGATCTATGACAAAACTACCTGTGTTTGGGGGGGGCACCTATATTTTTGGTCTCAGGTGCGGCCCTCATTTAGGGAAACCTACCAAACCCAGACATTTTTTAAACTAGACACCCCAAGGAGTCCAAGGAGGTGTGGCTTGCGTGGATCCCCCAATATTTTCTTACCCATTCTCCTCTGCAATCCTCAAAATGTGCTTAAAAAAACATATTTTCCTCACTTTTCTTTGTAGGATCATCGCTCTGGCACAAATTTCCTACCACCCAGCATTCCCCTCAGTCTCCCAAGTAAAATGATACCTCACTTGTGTGGGTGCCCAAAGCAGAGTCAGCCTAAAGATGTATAAAAGAAAAATAAGTGCTTATCAACTCGCTGTGCTATCTCCTCAATCTCTACAGGTTTTTGGCCTTTTTCTGTTGCAGGCACTTGGGCCACCCACACAAGTGAGGTACCATTTTTATTGGGAGACTTGGAGGAACGCTGGGTGGAAAGAAATTTGTGGCTCCCCTCAAATTCAAGAACTTTCTGTCACCAAAATGTGAGAAAAAAGTGGGGGGTTTTGCCAAAGTTTGCACAGGATTCTGGGTAACAGAACCTGGTGAGAGCCCTACAAGTCATCCCTACTTGGATTCCCCTAGGTGGCTACTTTTCAAAAATGCACAGGTTTGGTACATTTCCCTAGGTGCCAGCTGAGCTAGAGGCCAAAATCCACAGCTAGGCACTTTCCCAAAAAACTGCCCTGTTTTCTTTGAGAAAGTGTGATGTGTCCACGTTGTGTTTTGGGGCATTTCCTGTTGCGGGCAGTAGGCCTACCCACACAAGTGAGGTACCATTTGTATCAGGAGACTTAGGGGAACGCTGAGTGGGAGGAAATTTGTGGCTCCTCTCAGCTTCCAGAACTTTATGTCACAGAAATGTGAGAAAAAAGTGTTTTTTTTTGCCAAAATTTGAGGTTTGCACAGGATTCTGGGCAGCAGAACTTGATGAGAGCCCCACAAGTCACCCCATCTTGGATTCCCCTAGTTGTCTACTTTTAAAAAATGCACAGGTTTGGTAGGTTTCCCAAGGTGCCGGCTGAGCTAGAGGCCAAAATCCACAGCTAGGCACTTTGCAAAAAACAGCTCTATTTTCTTTGGGAAAATGTGATGTGTCCACGTTGTGTTTTGGGGCATTTCCTGTTGCAGGCGCTAGGCCTACCTACATAAGTGAGGTATCATTTTCATTGGGAGACTTGGGGAAACTCTGGATGGAAGGAAATTTGTGGCTCCTCTCAGATTCCAGAACTTTCTGTCACCATAATGTGAGGAAAAAGTGTTTTTTGCCCACATTTTGAGGTTTGCAAAGGATTCTGGGTAACAGAACCTGGTGTATAGCCCCACAAGCCACCACATCTTGGATTCCCCTAGGTGTCTACTTTTAAAAAATGCACAGGTTTGGTAGGTTTCCCTAGGTGCCGGCTGAGCTAGAGGCCAAAATCCACAGCTAGGCACTTTGCAAAAAAAAAGCTGTTTTCTTTGGGAAAATGTGATGTGTCCACGATGTGTTTTGGGGCATTTCCTGTAACGGGCACTAGGCCTACCCACACTAGTCAGTTTCCATTTTTATTGGGAGACTTGGAGGAACGCTGGGTGGAAGGAAAATTGTGGCTCCTCTCAGATTCCAGAACTTTCTGTCACCGAAATGTGAGAAAAAAGTGTTTTTTTGCCACATTTTGAGGTTTGCACAGGAGTTTGGGTAACAGAACCTGGTGAGAGCCCCACAAGTCACCCTATCTTGGATTCCCCTTGGTGTCTACTTTTCAAAAATGCACAAGTTTGGTAGGTTTCCCTAGGTGCCGGCTGAGCTAGAGGCCAAAATCCACAGCTAGGCACTTTGCAAAAAACAGCTCTGTTTTCTTTGGGAAAATGTGATGTGACCACAATGTGTTTTGGGGCATTTCCTGTCACGGGCACTAGGCCTACCCACACTAGTCGGTTTCCATTTTTATTGGGAGACTTGGGGGAACGCTGGGTGGAAGGAAATTTGTGGCTCCTCTCAGATTCAAGAACTTTATGTCACAGAAATGTGAGGAAAAAGTGTTTTTTTGCCACATTCTGAGGTTTGCAAAGGATTCTGGGTAACAGAACCTGGTGTATAGCCCCACAAGTCACCCCATCTTGGATTCCCCTAGGTGTCTACTTTTAAAAAATGCACAGGTTTGGTAGGTTTCCCTAGGTGCCGGCTGAGCTAGAGGCCAAAATCCACAGCTAGGCACTTTGCAAAAAACAGCTCTGTTTTCTTTGGGAAAATGTGATGTGTCCACGATGTGTTTTGGGGCATTTCCTGTCATGGGCACTAGGCCTACCCACACTAGTCAGTTTCCATTTTTATCGGGAGACTTGGGGGAACGCTGGGTGGAAGGAAAATTGTGGCTCCTCTCAGATTCCAGAACTTTCTGTCACCGAAATGTGAGAAAAAAGTGTTTTTTTGCCACATTTTGAGGTTTGCACAGGATTTTGGGTAACAGAAGCTGGTGAGAGCCCCACAAGTCACCCTATCTTGGATTCCCCTTGGTGTCTACTTGTCAAAAATGCACAGGTTTGGTTGGTTTCCCTAGGTATCGGCTGAGCTAGAGGCCAAAATCCACAGCTAGGCACTTTGCAAAACCCAGCTCTGTTTTCTTTGGGAAAATGTGATGTGATAACGATGTGTTTTGGGGCATTAACTGTCACGGGCACTAGGCCTACCCACACTAGTCAGTTTCTATTTTTATCGGGAGACTTGGGGGAACGCTGAGTGGAAGGAAAATTGTGACTCCTCTCAGATTCCAGAACTTTCTGTCACCGAAATGTGAGAAAAAAGTGTTTTTTTTGCCACATTTTGAGGTTTGCACAGGATTTTGGGTAACAGAACCTGGTGAGAGCCCCACAAGTCACCCCATCTTGGATTCCCCTAGTTGTCTACTTTTAAAAAATGCACAGGTTTGGTAGGTTTCCCAAGGTGCCAGCTGAGCTAGAGGCCAAAATCCACAGCTAGGCACTTTGCTAAAAACAGCTCTATTTTCTTTGGGAAAATGTGATGTGTCCACGTTGTGTTTTGGGGCATTTCCTGTTGCGGGCGCTAGGCCTACCTACATAAGTGATGTACAATTTTTATCGGGAGACTTGGGGAAACGCTGGATGGAAGGAAATGTGTGGCTCCTCTCAGATTCCAGAACTTTCTGTCACCAAAATGTGAGGAAAAAGTGTTTTTTGCCCAAATGTTGAGGTTTGCAAAGGATTCTGGGTAACAGAACCTGGTTTATAGCCCCACATGTCACCCCATCCTGGATTCCCCTAGGTGTCTAGTTTTCAAAAACGCACAGGTTTAGTAGGTTTCCCTAGGTGCCGGCTGAGCTAGAGGCCAAAATCTACAGCTAAGGACTTTGCAAAAAACACAGCAGATTTCAATGTAAAAATGTGATGTGTCCATGTTGCGTTTCCTGTCACGAAGATTAGGCCTACCCACGCAAGTGAGGTACCATTTTTATCGGGAGACTTGGGGGAACACAGAATAGCAAAACAAGTGTTATTGCCCCCTGTCGTTCTCTACATTTTTTCCTTCCAAATGTAAGACAGTGTGTAAAAAAGACATCTATTTGAGAAATGCCCTGTAATTCACATGCTAGTATGGGCGCCCCGGAATTCAGAGATGTGCAAATAACCACTGCTTCTCAACACCTTATCTTGTGCCCATTTCGGAAATACAAAGGTTCTCTTGACACCTATTTTCCACTCTTTATAAATGAATGACTGTATACCCGGTACAGAATGAAAATCCATTGCAAGGTGCTGCTCATTTATTAGCTCTGGGTACCTAGGGTTCTTGATGAACCTAAAAGCCCTGTATATCCCCCCAACCAGAAGAATCCAGCAGACATAATGGTATATTGCTTTCAAAAACCTGACATCACAGGAAAAGGTACAGAGTAAAATGTGTAGAAAAATTGCTGTTTTTTTCACCTCAATTTAAAAAAAATTTTTAATTTCACCTGTTACTTTATGTAGGAAAACCTTGTAGGATCTACACAAATTACCCCTTCCTAAATTCATAATGTTGTCTACTTTTTAAAAATGTTTAGCTTTCTGGGATCCAGCATTGTTTTCACACCCATTTCCGTCACTAACTGGAAGGAGACTGAAAGCACAAAAAATAGTAAAAATGGGGGATGTCCAAGTAAAATGCCAAAATTGTGTTTAAAAATTGGGTTGTCTGCTTCACGTCTGCCTGTTCCTAAAAGCTGGGAAGATGGTTATTTTAGCACTGCAAACTCTTTGTTGATGCCATTTTCTGGGGAAAAATCACAAGCCGCCTTCTGTAGCCCTTTTTTCCCTTTTTTTTTTTTTAAACAAAATTATCGCTGTATTTTGGCTAATTTCTTGGTCTCCTTCAGGGGACCCCACAAAGTCTGGGTACCTCTAGAATCGCTAGGATGTTGTGAAAAAAAGGACGAAAATTTGGCATGGGTAGCTTATGTGGACAAAAAGTTATGAGGGCCTAAGCGCAAACTGCCCCAAATAGCCAAAAAAAGGCTTGGCACATGAGGGGGAAAAGACCTGGAAGCGAAGGGGTTAAGCTGCACTCTTACACTATACTCGACTCTGTAACATTTTATGCCACGGCATGCTCTACCCCTGCACTCTATGCTGCACCACTCTACTCTGCGCCACTCTACTCTGAGCGACTCTACTCTAAATCACTGTACTCTGTGCCAATGCACTCATCACCACTTTTCTCAAACCCAATGCACTCTTCGCCACTGCACTCTGTCAATTACTCTACTGTAGACCTCTGCAGTCTGCGCCACTATAATCTATGCCACTAGTATCAGTGCAACTGCACGCTATGTTACTTTACACCACTGCGCTCTACATCACTGCACACTACACTACTCATTTCTACTCTACACTACTGTACTCTATGCAAATCTACTCTGCGCCACTACTCTATACCTCCCTACTCTGCGCCACACCACTCTACGCCACTCCCTGTATTCTAATCTATTCTACTTCACTGCACTCCATGCCACTGCACTCTACACCGCTCTACACCACTGCACTATACCCTGCACCACTCCACTCTATGCCACTTCACTCTACTCTGAAACAATCCACTTTACGTCACTGTACTCTATAACACTGCATTTTATGCCACTGCAGTCTAGTCTGCACCACTCTTCTCTAAGCCACTGCACTCTACATCACTCTACTTCACTGCACTCAATGCCAGTGCGCTCTACACCACTTTACTCAAAACCAATGCACTCTACATCAATCTACTCTCAACCACTGTACTTTATGCCACTTCACACTAGTCCACTGTACTCCATTCTAAACACTCCACACTATGATACTCCACTCTATGATACTCCACTCTATGGCACTTTACTCCATTAAACTCTACTCCACTGTATGACATTCCACTCCACTCTATGCCACTCTACTCCACTCTAAGACACTCTATGCACTCCCTCTATGCCACTCTATGCTTCTTTACTTCACTCCATTTTATGGCACACTACTACACTGTATTTCACTGCACTACTTCATTCTATGCCACTACATTCCACTTCACTTTACAACCCTATGAAACTCCACTATGCTCTGTTCCACTCGACTGTATGCCATTGCACTATCCTACACTACTCCACTCTACGACAATTTACTCTACTCTACGCCACTCTACTTTACAACATTCTACTCCACTCAAAGTAACACCACCTATGTCATTCCAGTCCGCTCTACACCACTCCAAGGCATTTTATGCCACCCTCCTCTCTATGACACTGCTCCACTCTGACATTCTACTCCACTCTACACCCTTTCACTCTACAATACTCTATTCCTTTCAATTCTATAATACTCCACAACACTCTGCACCACTCCATGACACTCCAGTTCACTCCACTCTACTCCATGCCACTCAACTCAACTCTATGCCCCTCCACGCCACTTCCTAACACTTCACTCTACTTCACTTTACTTCACTCCACTCCACGCCGCTCTCCTTTACCTCATTAACTTTTAGCCATGCTAAACAGCAGCCATGTTAGTGTACAACATGGCTAAAACATATTGGCAGAGCCAATAGATCTTGTATAGACGAGACCTATTGGCTTTACCAATGCTTGTTTCATAAAAGCAAGTATTTGACTGGGCAATCATTTATTTCCGATAGTGAAAGTATTTTGAGTTGTGAATTTGTGCTCACCTTGTGGAATCGCATTTCGGTTCTTCACCAACTTGGGCCTAATGGGCCCTGTGATACACAATGTCACTTGGGCCTATCTCTGTGGGACAATGTACAACTAACACAAACTATGCTTACTGATATGTTTCTGATATTGCCTGAAACGCACTATATTGCAAGGCTTGCCATTAGAATAGCCACCATAAAATATCATTGTCATTGCATGCTAGCTGAAGCAGTCTTCCTTCTTGAAGATACCATTTGTGTATGTGCTGTTCTCAGTTCTGTCATAACATGTATCACTTGATATTAGACACGTAGGACATATTAGGTAACTTCCTTGTCTGTGCTTCAATTGACTATATATGGTGCGTTATGAAGAATTGACTGTAGCACCCTTAGCAATAGTGAAAAATTGATCATACGTCAATGTCAAGGACCAATGAAATGCTTGATTCTGTTTGTGGTTTGATATTATAAAAGATCATGTATTACTTCCTTATTCAAACTGTTTGAGCTACATTTATGCTGCTCAGTCTCCATGTACATGTATTTGTTGTTTCTAAATAAACCTTTTTGTCAACCAGGAAGAGCTGGCTAACGGTTGTTTGTATCCTGAGATGGGTATCTAAAATTCAGCTTCTACATTTTGGTGGAGAGTGCGCAGCTCGTCCTTCAGATAGCTCTCTTCAGCCCAGCTCCTGCCACTGCACAGCAGGGTGGGCTATGGCTTCCTGGGGGCGGCTGGATGGGCCCCCCTGCGTGGGACACTGGAGCTGTAGTGAGTATCTGTTGCTTCCGTGATCCTTCTCCGACTACTCTCTCTCTAGTGGTTTCTGTTGATTTTTACGAAATAGGGGGGGAGAGGAGTGTTTTGTTAATATTTCTGCTTCATAGGTTTAGTAATGGACTTGTGGCTAATTTTTATATATACCGTTCCCCTTAGCCTGCTCTTCTTCATGATAATATTTTTTATTTGTCTGCACTGGCATGCCGATGTTGTTGCTCCCCACCATTTACTTCCTTCCTTCGTTGTGACTGCATAAATAGATTAGGTTTCCCGTGTTTATTGTAGATTGTTATTACTTCAAGAAGAGGTTACGTAAGTGAGGCAGCTAGTGGTGTTGTCTCGGAACGCAGCGGGAGGCGCTGTGTGATCACTGCTTAGCGAAGCAGTGACATCTCCAGCCGGGGGGGCTGGAGAGGGATACTCTGGCCAGAGGGGGGTGGTAGGTGTCCACCCCAGTGCTAAGGGGCAGGTGGTGCCCAGGTGTTGTGGAATGGTAGTTTTCCATTCCAGTAGAGCAGGCAGGAGGTGCTGGGCTCTTTCATTTTTTCTATTCTGTTCCCTGCCATATTGCAGTCTGTGTTCTATGTTTATTTAATGTTGGAGTCAAACTTTTTGGGTATGATGCACAAAAACAGAAAAATATGGTGAAATAATTGTGGTGTGTATGGATGAAAGTGGCTTTGATTTATGAATGCATGAATAGAAATGAGTGGTGTGCTGTATGATTTATTTGAATGCATGCATTTGCACTTTAAAAGACAGGAGAGAGGACTGTGACAGTAGGAGGCATTTGGAGGGTGGTTCCTGGTTGACATAAATTACAAGGGGTATATAGACATTTATGAAAACGGACTGATTTTAGCTGCTAGGATTCCAGGACCCAGGAGTACTAAGTGACTACCACACAACAGTGCACTATCACCACCCTGCACTCACCATACACCGGTACAAGGGGTGGGACCATTGCTATCTGTCAGGGCAAAGTTTTGTTGTGTCCCTCTGTCTTTTGTTTTCTTGTTATATGTGAGTGCATGGGTTGTTCACCGCAATTGCTTTACCTGTGTGTCACCGGCCACGGATCCGGTCCGGGTTCCAATACCATACAGCCGCCCCCTGCCTTAGGGCAGGATAGCAAGGGTGTGGTATTCTTACCTTTCTCTCCTGACTTTCTGTCATCTTTTCTAAGCCATAAGGACGCCAGTGGTCGCCGTCACTAGCACCTTTGGCACTTTACCCTTTCCAACTTGTGCACGCTTTAGCTGAACATGATTGAGTGCATTGTGGCATAAATGGAAGAAAGTTTTCAGCTTCACTAATACTAAAAGCGGTTGGCAGTAATTATCTGAGTAGATGAAGAGACCCCTGTTTATCCCCTGACGTGTCATTGGGTATGAGCGGTGGGTGCAACCTGCCGACACCCCTGTGTTCCCTGAAGTGATAGTAATTGTCTTGTATTAAGTCAGTTAAGAAAGAGTTAGCCATGGGGAACCCTCTTAGTAAAAACAATTTAGACGCACATCAACCCACTCCTCCAAAAGACAGTCCTGCATACCAAGTAGCTATTAAACAAGGCCTACACGCATTACTGCTCCTAGGCAAATGGCATAGACTGACAGCCAAAAGACCTGATTTACAAAATTTCATATTTAAGACAGATGCTGACCCTGAAAGGACGCAAGATAAGGGGATTAGAATGGGGCGCTTTCTATTCTTGGAATTATTGTTTACGAGAACTCAGAATGACAGATTACATAAAGGATAAAGTACACAAGGAATTATTAGAATTGAAGGATGGATGCTATATTGCGAGAAAGAGGAGTGACAAGAGAGAGGAGTGGAGAGATAAAATGCTTGAGGTGGTGGGGACTTTCCCATGTGTTCCTGTGGTAGGTGCACCACCACAGGAAGACAAGGTGCAGGAAATGCTGGAGGAGGAAGAAGAGGATCCACTCATAGAGGACCTCATCATAGGAAGACTATGGGGAAATAAAACAGGGTCCGAGGGGATGGTGCAAAGTGCGAAATCAGCAGCAGGGGCACAGCCTCTGGAGCTATCCTCAGCTCAGAAGGCTGCAGCCCGTGGACTGGCGCAGGGCTTAGAAAAGAGGAACAAACAAAAGTGGATCTGGAAGAGTTAACAGGCCAGCAGATGCTGCGGGAGTTGAGGGAGGAAGTGGCACATATTGCACTAAAATTAGATAAAGAGAGTGAAAAGTTACTCGTAGAATTAGAAAAGAAAAAGAAAAAGCCGAATTTATTGAAAACACATTGGAAGCAGCAATTTGGGGATACCCCGGAAGACAGTTTCAGAGGGATACCAGAGCTACATAAGATCATATGGGAGATATGTGTTTTCACTCACAATACGAAGTACAACATTGATCTTATAAACTCGCCTCATGAGGAAAGTTTACTAGGAAATAGACGGGGCAGCATATCAGGAAGCCTGTCGCAGGGAGGATCACCGTATATCACACCGAATAACTCCCCCAGCACACAAAGAAAGAATACGTTTCTAAAATCTGATAGCACAAAGTGTCACGCCTTACTCACAGACCTCATTGATGGTAGGAAAAAGGTGGCAGATTTAAAAAGGGACACTAGGAGGGCATACGGGGAAGAATTACTGGCCTTAGCACGCGCAGAACTAATGGCCCAGGGACCAGGAGTGCATGACAAATATACACAACATACAAACAATACGGACCCCCTGCCCGTAGAATACAGGTGGGACACCTCCCAGCTGAGTTTTACAGGGGAGGAATTGAAATGCTGGAGTGATGACAAACTGTATGAAAGATTGGAATATGCTATACTAAAATTACAAAATTGGAAGAAATTGTTAAAAGGGTTAAGACAGCGCAGGTGCTAAAGGACCTAGAGAAAGGAACAGAAAAAGTAACCCAAATGCCCAAAGGTACATCTGCATTTCACGACATCACACTTGTACGAGAAAGGGGAAGTGACTTCTGATGGCGGTGATGCCTGCAAGGTCCCAACCCCTCCAGCATTGATGCAAATATTCTGTGTGTTGAAGGAGAATAGTAGGATACAATGCTGTGTTCCAAAAAAAAATACTGGCTGTATTCAGGTGTAACATGTGTTTTCTCCTGACCTTTGGATTACCATTTGTTTGGTGAAATAGTTTGTTTGAATATTCCGCTGTTACTGAGTGTCATTGTTATTTATTTTTTGAGTGCTGATTTCCGTTTAAGAGTGTACTAGTATATGTGATTAGAAGGGCTATCCAATAGCATCTATTTGTTCATACATATTAAATGCTTCAGTGATGGGACTTTAGATACAGGGACAGTAAAAAATATTAATATAATGTTATCAATAGATCTACAATGTCACTTCCGAATGTATGTCCTGTGTTACACTTACACTGTAAGAGAAGGACTTGATGCATTGATTATACTCTCGACTATACAATGATGGTTGGCTATTACTATTAACATGTGTTTTCCAAATTTATTACTGCATATTATTTTTGGAAAGTATAATTAGAGAAGTTTATGTTGCGAGTGTGAGGCAGTGATGAGAGGGAGAGAAATTTTGTTTCTGTGTACATTAGGATTAGGTGTGCGCAAAGAGGAGGAATTTATTTAATTTAATTACCCCATAAATCAGTCAGATATGTCCCTTTATAAGATTTTGTGCATCTGCTGAGCGGTTCTGGATTGATGCACTACCACTTGCTTCATTGGTCAAGAGAGGCACCCTTGACAAAGTTGTCAAACTGAGCACCGTCTGAAATACTGTTTGACTGGCCTATGAACATGTCTCGTGCTGAGAAGTTATTATCTGATAAGACATTTTGACAGCAGTTTGCATTGCCTTCAGCATTAGGTGCTGCAGGCCCTTCCTGGCTAGACAACACTATCTGTACATGATCTCCAACAGGGAGATTGGGCTTGGGTCACCTGTAAAGTAGGAGGGACTGACCTCCTGGATCCACAGCTCTTACACCAAGAAGGTAGCGGAACATGGACATCCGCAGCAGCAGAAAGGAGTGGAACAACCATCACAGTAGAGTCTCCGCTCAACAAGGGCTGCTCGTGCTGCACTCCTGCAGGAGTCAGGCGGTACAAGTGGGTTCTGCAGGATCTCTTCATAGACTACTCGTGCAGCATGCCTCAGAAGAAGTACATTGATATAAAATACCTGCAGGAGTGGTTTCAAGTACTAGTAACCTCTGATACCACCCTGTAACATATACCAGAGGAGCATACAAAGGCTACAATATTGAAATTTCAGAAAAAGGACATTGAGAGAATTGTTATGACACAGATTCCATGATGCCAAGAAGAAGAAAAGAGGAGAAGAAGTGGACTATGGTGATTACAGCAATTTGTACCCCGATACCAGCTATAATTATCACAGCGATGTTGATAATATATAGGGAAGACAACAGACAGATACCATTTCTAGACCAAGAACATTATGAGAACAAAATTGGTAAAGATGAGGGGATACTGGAAGTAGAAAATGTGAAGAATGCAAGCGTGGGGAACAAGACACAGTGGGTGAAATACACAAAATGGGATGAAGATGTGGAGAATTACAAGGAAAATACATTTGTGCAGATGACAGCTATGTATAAAGAATAAGTGAATGTGTCCGACTGTTATATTTGCACTCACCAACCGACCACCACCGAGGGGAAGAGTAACTATACTTAGATTCCCCTCATCGAATATATTGCATGTAATATACTAAAGAACATGTTCGGGAGGGAAGTGAAAGGGCAATAAAGAGGAGGCTGAAGAAGGGAAAAAAGAGAGGAAAAAGGGATAGCATAATTGCAAATTGGGTATCTACACTAGCAGCGGGTAAAATGCCAAGTATAGAGGAAAAGAATGGAAATGCATATCTGATATCTGTGCTCCAGGCAGATAGCATCCGACCAACTAAGACAAGTGTAGAAGAACGGACAGAAGGTAAAGGGATGAATACGTGTGGGGAATTAACACCAAAGGCAGGGGAAAAGGAATTGTTGGATGCCTTCAACACAGGAAGGGATAAGGGTCACACCCAGGGTGGGACTAGCATTGAAATGTCATCAGCATCCCTTGCGATACACAAGAAGAAAGCACTGTGGTGTTTCCGATACCATAAAGGCAGCACTACTACTACCGACAATAGCAGCATAAAGGTAGGAAGTAGTAGCTGCAATAAAACTTCAGGCTTGGACAATATACGGAATGGCTCGACAGGTTTGTCCATAGGTCTCACGGCCCCAAAAGGAATATTTATAATTTGTGGGTCGTCCGCATATTTTAGATTACCAGCGGGTTGGCAAGGCACCTGCTACCTAGCATTCGTGTTACCTCGAATAGTGCATGTAACAGAGTTGCCGCAAGATAAAAAAGGAACACTTGGGAGGGTACGCAGAGAGAGGACACCCACATGGTTGGATAAGTTCATGGCAGTTCAGGATGTCATCGTGATGCCATTAGGAATAGCACATTCACAATATCAAACTCACATATTGGCCGAATTAGTGGAGAAATTGGCCAGTTCAACAGCAGGAGCCTTGAGTAACATTACTGAGGAGCTCACAGACATGGGAGCTGTTGTAATACAGAACAGGCTTGCATTAGACATCATACTAGCAAAAGACGGTGGTGTATGTGCCGTGATCCATCAGGAACGCTGCACATATATACCGGACAATAGCGGGAACATAAGGTAGAAGAAGGAGCAAAGAAAGTGGAAGACGGGGCAGAGGTAGGAGGAATACTGGATGGCATGGCAGCATGGTTCAGGGGTTGGGGTACCTGGTTGATAGAAGTTCTGGTGATAGGGATAGTGGCATGGATCACATTGTGTGTGCTGATCGGGTTTGTCCGTCCTTCATAGCTCTACTATTGAAAACAACCTGTCGTCTGAGCCACAAAGATAACCCTAAGCAAAGGTACGAGGAAATGCAAAGAGAAAAGAATAAGGTTGAAATGACGCCACTACATCAGGACCTTTGATGTTGTCATTGAGTATCAGAGGGCGGAATGTGGAATCGCATTTCGGTTCTTCACCAACTTGGGCCTAATGGGCCCTGTGATACACAATGACAATTGGGCCTATCTCTGTGGGACAATGTACAACTAACACAAACTATGCTTACTGATATGTTTCTAATATTGCCTGAAAAGCACTATATTGCAAGGCTTGCCATTAGAACAGCCACCATGAAATATCATTGTCATTGCATGCTAGCTGAAACAGTCTTCCTTCTTGAAGATACCATTTGTGTACATGCTGTTCTCAGTTCTGTCATAACATGTATCACGTGATATTAGACACGTAGGACATATTAGGTAACTTCCTTGTCTGTGCTTCAATTTACTATTTATGGTGCGTTATGAAGAACTGACTGTAGCACCTTTAGCAATAGTGAAGAATTGATCATACGTCAATGTCAAGGACCAATGAAATGCTTGATTCTGTTTGTGGTTTGATATTATAAAAGATCATGTATTATTTCCTTATTCAGACTGTTCGAGCTACATTTATGCTGCTCAGTCTCCATGTACATGTATTTGTTGTTTCTAAATAAACCTTTTTGTCGACCAGAAAGAGCTGGCTAACGGTTGTTTGTACCCTGAGATGGGTATCTAAAATTCAGCTTCTACAACCTCACTGTGCCTAACCCCACACACACACACACACACACAAGAAGCCTTAGACTGCCCAATCAAATCTACCACTGAGAGAATAAAGCAGAATTAATGGAGAACAATATGAAGGACCCTATAGGACTTTGCTGTTGTAAGTACTAGTGTGATTGTTTGCGCATTCTAGTACCATATGAAGTGCTTGAAGTCTGTGAGGCTCCTTGTAAGAAAGTGGTAAGTGAAGTGGCTAGCTGTACAGCTAAACCCACTTTTGAACTTTCCCCACTCTACCTTTTTGATTATCTAAGGTGACCTCTTATATAACCCCTCCATCAGACACCCACACCGTAAAGAAACTCTGGTCTGGAAGAATGATCCCTGTAAGAACCTGTAAAAAGACAAAATCTAACCCACTCAGGAACAAATCCATCCATTTAGATGGGATTTAGGGTCCTCAATACCATCTTCACACCTTTTTTCAAAACGATGCGCTGCAAACTGGGCTAATGATCATCAGTCAACAAAGCTGGAAGTCTCGCCACCTAATTCCACAGTAATTATATTTGCAAAGACTGTTTCTTATTCCCAAGCAGTGCAGATACAAGGAAGATCCTCACAGTTAGATGATGGTGAAGATATGATTCCTCTTAAGGGATATTTTTATATTTCCAGATGTTGACATAGATCAGATAAATAAAGAGACAGTGCAGAACAATCTTCCTGCTACCCCCTTGTGTAATACTCACAAATCTATGTAGAAGCTTTTTATCACTAGCCATAGCGAGAAATCACTCTTAGCACTGGAAACATCGGCTAATCCATATCTAAAGTTACATTTAAACCCATCTTGGAATTTGCCTGGAATTTATGTTTAATACTCCAAATTCCTTAAATGCTTGGAAAGGATTTTGACATCTAGATTTGCCTTACTGGACAAATCAGTAAATAATTTGGATCACATTCACAACTCTCTTTTGGCTATCGTCAATCTGTTGGCGGATAAAAAAGGGGAGGAGGGTGTAAGAAGTATGGCTGTGCAGCTTGCTATAAAAAAGAGGGGGTTGGATAGTTCTACTGGATCTGGAGTGGGTACACTGCACCAATGCTCCCTGTATAAGCCCAGAGAGTATGGCATGGAAGTTGGTGAAACCCAATGCAAGTTATTCAAAAGGATTAGTAAAATCTCTAAGGGTGAGAATAAACTGATATATTCCTTAAAAAATATTTTTGATCCACCCCTCTCGAATCCTAATGATTTGGCTTCACCTGGGGTGGATGTCTGTCCTAGAAATCATGTGTTCCCGATCTTTAAGAATACAAAGGCTTCCAAGGGGTGTACACCTGAAACCCCATAAGGCAGCAGAATATAGGTGGGAAAAACAGAAAAGGCATAATTTGCAGAAAAATAAAAAAAAATCTGAAAAAGCCCCATAAAACTGTTTCCATGAAATGTAGGAGTCACCATTAGCAACAGATAAAGAGGCAAAAACTGAACCAAAGACTCTTTATAATCCCTCTAAAACATCTGGGAATTCAGTGGGCCTTCCCCCCAGCAATCAAATCCCAAGAGTATGACTCCCACCCTGATGACCTTCCACTTGTCACCTCTACAAGTGACCTCATTCCATCAGCCAAAGCTTTTTGCTATCCAAATGATAGTCCAACCTAAAGGAAGTTCTCAGTGGGAAAAGCTTTCTAATTGTATATGCCAAAAGCAACTTCTACATTTGATTTTGTTGCCATGTTTGGTCATGATATAACTTTGAATAGATCTTTCTCATCTTGTTTTACAGATAAAGAAGAACTGAGCATGGCTAAATCAGTAGAATTGAGGTTAATGAGTGCTTTTATACAAAGCCTGGAGGCAGTCATATGCTGGGAATATCAGCTTTTGAGAAGTGATGCAAATTCATTAAGACTTTGCAAGAGTTTAGATATCTTTGAACTGAGAAAAGAAAAGTCTCCATTTTATAGGCACTTTATTTTTCTGTTAAGCTTATTTTAGTTAAATCATGTATATTTATGCTCTTGGTAAAAAATGCAATTAAATTCAATTTTTAAGCATGCTTCTACCAAATTAAGCCTACATTTAGATTCAGAATATTCTGGCAAAAAAAGTAAATTTGGTGTGATAATGAACAGCTCTATCCCGACAAAACCACAACAATCCTTAACACGGAATATTGATTATGGATTTAGATATTGGTTGACCCTTTTACATTTTTATATTTTGCCTTTAAAAGTCTTAGGGGCTGATTCTCAAAGGTAAACTTAAAGTTTTGTGTAAGTTTACAATTGTTTGCTATTCACAAAGGGATTTACTAGTAGTATCTTTACGAGTGTGGAGTCTCTGCACATAAAAAGATATGTCCCTTTGTGAATAGCAAACAATTGTAAACTTACACTAAAGTGTAAGTTAACCTTTGTGAATCAGACCTTTAATGGCCAGCTGGTCCAAATCAGCAAACAAGGAGAATGTATGTAATTTTTGTAATCATGGCATACAGAACTTAAGACATGTACTGTCTTTTTGTCCAGCACTGCTTCTTTTTTGCTGCAAGTTTCTGAGACCTTTTTTCTAAAATATTGTGCTCCAACAGTTGCTGAAGAACCTCATTTAATGTTTTCCCTCCTACTGAAATGTTCTATATGTGAGTTACGTGTTTAAGAGGAGGGTTTTGGGCACCGGCATGTTTTTATTTACAAATTAAGCATTGGGCTAACGTCATCGCTAATCACTGTGCTGTGTTAAGAATCCTAATTTTGTGCTTCTCTGGACCAAGCACTCTTAGAAAATGCCTACCAGTGTGGATGACACGTGAATCCTACACCTTGTAGTCCCCTGTAAAGTGCCCTGACACCCTACACTGGTATGAGAGGTGCTATAAAACAAATGAAGTACATGTGACAGAGAGGCTAGGGAGAGATGAGAGGCCCTTATGGTTTACTTCCTTTCCCCTTCACTTTTTTATGTGCAAAAGCTTTCTCAGAACTTGCATACCTAAAAAATAAAAACAGAAATCGCTCCATAAATGTAAAATCTGACCTGAGGATTCACCTTTCCTAAATAAAACCAAACATTGAAAAGGTAGTTGTCGAGATGCAGCGCCAACCTTCCCAATAAAATGTTTCAATTTTTGCATATTTTTCCGATATAAAATAATTTTATCTTTAATAATTTGAGTATTTGTTTGGTGTGTATTTGTTATATTTTTTGCGAATTACTGTTTTAATGTTTGAAAATGAAATCGTACAAATTGCTGGGGGTCCCCGGATTCCAGTAATGATTCATTGGGGGTCCTCAGGAGTCAAAAGGTTGGGAACCACTGGACTAGAATAATGGAGGGATAGAGGAGGGAAGAATCCAGAAGTGTTAATTGGGAGTTTATAGCAATAGGATGAGGCTTGGGATGAGTAAAGGAGAGATGGAGAGGGAAGAGTCTGTGGAAAGGGTTAGGGAGATCGTAGTAGCAGGAGGGGTTTTGGATGAGTCAAAGTGAGATAAATGAGGGAGAATTTATTAGGCTTGTTTGGGAGATCATGGTAGTAAAGTGAGGATTGGGTGAGCTAGATGCGGTAGAGGAGGGAAAAGCTTAGGCAGGGTTATTTTGGAGATGAAAGTAGTAGTATGGGTTTGGGATGAGTTAGAGTGGGGATGGAGGATAGATTGATGGAGACATGACATATAGTGATGGGTAGACACAGTAAAACTTACAAGAGAGTACATTTATTTATATTATGTTTTTATCTATATATATATATATATGTATATGTATATATATATGTACACAAATCCAACAATATCTAGTAGATAGCGCACTCTCAGGAATCCATGGAATCACCAATATTTATTAAACACAACGCGTTTCGGCTGTCTAGCAGCCTTGGTCACGTGCATAATACATCCAATCCACACTGTTTAAATAATATGAAAACAAAGACATAAAAATAGGACTGCTGTTTCGAAACAAATCTGCAATTGAGTAAACTTATATAACTGAATCTCAACAACCAGAGTTCATATTACACACTATTATTCCTACACCACACCAAATGAATACTAATGCAATGAATCAAATTATCTTTCTATATAGAATAACAAAATTCAAGGAAGGGAGGGGAAATCATAGAAATAGAAATAAGACTTGGGTAATTATGGCTTCTACAAGTATTGAATAAATATAAATATATGATTCTGTCAATAGAAGTTCATTCAATTATCCTAAAAATAAACCAAAAATATAGGAAAAATAAATACTACACCATTATGTACACACAATACATAAATATATACAAAAGGAAATTCTTATCTCAAAATCCACCACCCAATTAATCACGTGTGAAGAAAGATAGACAGGTTTTTTAGGAGTCCAACTATGATCCATTCAGCCACATTTCCTCTGTAAAGACATAATCAAATTAAATTGAATATATTAAAAATATTAAAAAATTATTATTGTCAAACTGCAGAGTCTAAATTTCATCCATTAAATAAAGTCTCTATATACCATCTCCAGACAGCTCAACATCCCATTATCTCTCAACATTAGTGTCTAGCTACAGGGTAATGAGGATCCTTTAATGTTATAGCACGCACATGTTCAAGAATACGCTTCTTAACATTATGCTTAGTGCTACCAATATACCATCAATGACATGGACATTTCAAAATATAAATGGTAAATGGAGTACTACAAGTCAAAAATTGTTTGATCTGTCTCATTACCCCAGGTTTACACGTAGGGTACTCTTTTCGTATCACACTGTTGCGGCAAGCTTTACAATGCCCACACGGAAAAAATCCTTGCAGATTATGTTCTTTTATGTGAGAGATGGAGGTGACATCATTAGATCTCAAAATATCATGCAAGTTTCGTCCCCTTCTATAGGTAATCTGAGGCCTTTTAATAATATTATTGCTAATCGAGGGATCACATTTTAAAATGTTCCAATTTTTTAGATGATTTTCTTAATTTGTGCTGTATCCTCATTATAGGTTAAAATCAATCTGATGTCATCATTACTTTCTTTCTCTATCTTAATAGTATTATCAAAAAGAGTCTGTGTTCTTTCTACTCTTTTGATTTTTTCTGTAGCTTTCTTAATCACCCAATCCGGGTAACCTCTCTCCCTAAATCTTTTAATCATCTCTCTTTGTTCTCTCTCAAATGCCTCATCAGTGTTACTGATTCTGTTAGCCCTCAAAGGTTCACCATACGGGATACTCCACTTGAGGTTCTCAGGATGCCCACTATTAGCATGCAATAAACTGTTTCCTGCTGTAGTTTTGCGAAAAAGTTCTGTTTTAATCATATTGGTGGTCATTATGACCCTGGCGGTATTATAACCGCAGGGCCAAAACGACGGGAGCACCGCCAACAGGCTGGCGGTGCCTCCCGGCGTATTTTGACCGCGGCGGTAGCGCCGCGGTCCCACCGCCGGGGCCGGTGGTTTACCGCCACAATGGCCCCGGCGGATGTAATCCGCCAGGGCAGCGCTGCAAGCAGCGCTGCCCTGGGGATTATGACATCCCTACCGCCAGCCTGTTTCTGGCGGTTTGCAACGCCGGGAAGAGGCTGGCGGTAAGGTTTGTCCTGGGGCCCCTGGGGGCCCCTGCACTGCCCATGCCCCTAACAGGGCCCCGGCCAGCTTTTCACTGTCTGCATAGCAGACAGTGAAAAGCGCGACGGGTGCAACTGCACCCGTCGCACGGCCACAACACTGCCGGCTCCATTAGGAGCCGGCTCCTATGTTGCGGCCTCATCCCCGCTGGGCCGGCGGGCGCAAACTTGGTTTGCGCCCGCCAGCCCAGCGGGGATGTCGTGATGGGGGCGGCGGGAGTGCAGCCGCACGGCGGTTACCGCTTCGCCCGCCAATGCCATAATGACCCCCATTATCTTGAATAATGATTTTTATATCCCAAAATTCAATAGAGGAGTGGCTTATGCTGTAGGTTAACCTAATATTAAGGTCATTGTCATTAAGTTTAGCAATGAACCGTATAGCCTCTTCCTCCGTTCCCTTCCATATTATAAATAAATCATCAATATATCTGAGCCACAAAAGTGGCTTGTTGTGATTCCGGGTATCTCTCCTCATTTTTGAAAATCTCTTCTTCCCACCAACCCAGAAACAAACAGGCAAAACTAGGAGCAAAGCAAGTTCCCATGGCAGTCCTGAGAATCTGTTTGTAGAGCACACCATTGAAGAGAAAAATATTATTAGTGAGACAATACCTTATCATTTCTACAATCATATCTGTATGTGCCAAATATGACAATGATCTAGTGTACAAGAAATGTCTACATTGAAATATACCTTTCTCATGATCAATAATGGTGTAGAGGGAGTTGACATCTAATGTTATCAACAAAAAATCATCTTCCCAAACAATGCCTTCTAATTTGCCCAAAACATCTTTAGTGTCACGGACATAAGAAGGTAAATTCATAACAAAATCTCTCAAGAAAAAATCAACATATTTTGAAACATTTTCCAATGCACTGCCACATGAGGAAACTATTGGTCTTCCCGGAGGGTTGTCCCTGTTTTTGTTCATCTTGGGAAGAATATACAATACAGGTAACTTGGGAAAATCTTTTTTCAAAAAACAAAATTCTTCCTATATTAAAAGGCCTCTGTCTTTCCACTCCGCCAAACATTGCCATATTCCTGTGATACTACTCATGTATATATCCTTAGTTACAGGCATATAAAACTGTGTATCATCCAGTTGTCGCATAACCCCATCAATGCATCTCTGTTTTTCCATAAGTACTATATTGCCTCCCTTGTCAGATGGACAAACAATGATATTATTGTCTTCTGCCAATGATTTAATAGTAGTTCTCTGCTCATATGAGAGGTTCTGACTATTTCTAGGTTTAAACCATGTTCGATGTCGAAATCGTGTCAAATCATGGACAACCTGTAGGAGGCTGGACTGGCTTGTAGTGAGTACCAAGGGGTACTTGCACCTTGCACCAGGCCCAGTTATCCCTTATTAGTGTATAGGGTGTCTAGCAGCTTAGGCTGATAGATAATGGTAGCTTAGCAGAGCAGCTTAGGCTGAACTAGGAGACGTGTGAAGCTACTACAGTACCACTTAGTGTCATATGCACAATATCATAAGAAAACACAATACACAGTTATACTAAAAATAAAGGTACTTTATTTTTATGACAATATGCCAAAGTATCTTATAGTGTACCCTCAGTGAGAGGATAGGAAATATACACAAGATATATATACACAATAGCAAAAATATGCAGTATAGTCTTAGAAAACAGTGCAAACAATGTATAGTTACAATAGGATGCAATGGGGAAACATAGGGATAGGGGCAACACAAACCATATACTCCAAAAGTGGAATGCAAACCACGAATGGACCCCAAACCTATGTGACCTTGTAGAGGGTCGCTGGGACTATTAGAAAATAGTGAGAGTTAGAAAAATAACCCTCCCCAAGACCCTGAAAAGTGAGTGCAAAGTGCACTAAAGTTCCCCTAAGGACAAAGAAGTTGTGTTAGAGGAAACCGCTGAAAGAACGCCAACAAGCTTTGCTAGCTGCAAATCATGCGTTTGGCGTTTTTGGACGCTGCTGGGGCCCAGGAGGGACCAGGAGGTCGCAAATTGGACCTGAAGAGAGAGAGGACGTCGAGCAAGACAAAGAGCCCTCACTGAAGCAGGTAGCACCCGGAGAAGTGCCAGAAACAGGCACTACGAGGATGCGTGAAACAGTGCTTGCCGAAGTTGCACAAAGGAGTCCCACGTCGCCGGAGACCAACTTAGAAAGTCGTGCAATGCAGGTTAGAGTGCCGTGGACCCAGGCTTGGCTGTGCACAAAGGATTTCTGCCGGAAGTGCACAGGGGCCGGAGTAGCTGCAAAGTCGCGGTTCCCAGCAATGCAGCCCAGCGAGGTGAGGCAAGGACTTACCTCCACCAAACTTGGACTGAAGAGTCACTGGACTGTGGGGGTCACTTGGACAGAGTCGCTGGATTCGAGGGACCTCGCTCGTCGTGCTGAGAGGAGACCCAAGGGTCCGGTAATGCAGCTTTTTGGTGCCTGCGGTTGCAGGGGGAAGATTCCGTCGACCCACGGGAGATTTCTTCGGAGCTTCTGGTGCAGCGAGGAGGCAGACTACCCCCACAGCATGCACAAGCAGGAAAACAGTCGAGAAGGCGGCAGGATCAGCGTTACAGAGTTGCAGTAGTCGTCTTTGCTACTATGTTGCAGGTTTGCAGGCTTCCAGCGCGGTCAGCAGTCGTTTCCTTATCAGAAGGTGAAGAGAGAGATGCAGAGGAACTCGGATGAGCTCTTGCATTCGTTATCTGAAGTTTCCCCAGAGACAGAGACCCTAAATAGCCAGAAAAGAGGGTTTGGCTACCTAGGAGAGAGGATAGGCTACTAACACCTGAAGGAGCCTATCAGCAGGAGTCCCTGACGTCACCTGGTGGCACTGGCCACTCAGAGCAGTCCAGTGTGCCAGCAGCACCTCTGTTTCCAAGATGGCAGAGGTCTGGAGCACACTGGAGGAGCTCTGGACACCTCCCAGGGGAGGTGCAGGTCAGGGGAGTGGTCACTCCCCTTTCCTTTGTCCAGTTTCGCGCCAGAGCAGGGGCTAAGGGGTCCCTGAACCGGTGTAGACTGGCTTATGCAGAATTGGGCACATCTGTGTCCAACAAAGCATTTCCAGAGGCTGGGGGAGGCTACTCCTCCCCTGCCTTCACACCATTTTCCAAAGAGAGAGGGTGTCACACCCTCTCTCAGAGGAAGTTCTTTGTTCTGCCATCCTGGGCCAGGCCTGGCTGGACCCCAGGAGGGCAGCTGCCTGTCTGAGGGGTTGGCAGCAGCAGCAGCTGCAGTGAAACCCCAGGAAGGGCAGTTTGGCAGTACCAGGGTCTGTGCTACAGACCACTGGGATCATGGGATTGTGCCAACCATGCCAGGATGGCATAGAGGGGGCAATTCCATGATCATAGACATGTTACATGGCCATATTCGGAGTTACCATTGTGAAGCTACATATAGGTAGTGACCTATATGTAGTGCACGCGTGTAATGGTGTCCCCGCACTCACAAAGTTCAGGGAATTGGCTCTGAACAATGTGGGGGCACCTTGGCTAGTGCCAGGGTGCCCTCACACTAAGTAACTTTGCACCTAACCTTTACCAGGTAAAGGTTAGACATATAGGTGACTTATAAGTTACTTAAGTGCAGTGTATAATGGCTGTGAAATAACGTGGACGTTATTTCACTCAGGCTGCAGTGGCAGGCCTGTGTAAGAATTGTCAGAGCTCCCTATGGGTGGCAAAAGAAATGCTGCAGCCCATAGGGATCTCCTGGAACCCCAATACCCTGGGTACCTCAGTACCATATACTAGAGAATTATAAGGGTGTTCCAGTAAGCCAATGTAAATTGGTAAAATTGGTCACTAGCCTGTTAGTGACAATTTGAAAGTAATGAGAGAGCATAACCACTGAGGTTCTGGTTAGCAGAGCCTCAGTGAGACAGTTAGGCACCACACAGGGAACATATACATGCACACCTATGAGCACTGGGGCCCTGTGTGACAGGGTCCCAGTGACACATACATATAGGCCACAAACCTATGAGCACTGGGGTCCTGACCAGCAGGATCCCAGTGACACATAACAAACATACTGAAAACATAGGGGGTGATTCTGACCCCGGCGGTCTTAGACCGCCGGGGCCAGGGTCGGCGGGAGCACCGCCGACAGGCCGGCGGTGCCCCGCAGGGCATTCTGACCGCGGCGGTAAAGCCGCGGTCAGACCGGCAACACTGGCGGTCTCCCGCCAGTGTACCGCTGCCCTATTGAATCCTCCAAGGCGGCGCAGCTAGCTGCGCCGCCGAGGGGATTCCGACCCCCCCTACCGCCATCCAGTTCCCGGCTGGCCGCCCGCCGGGAACCGGATGGCGGTAGGGGGGGTCGCGGGGCCCCTGGGGGCCCCTGCAGTGCCCATGCCACTGGCATGGGCACTGCAGGGGCCCCCGTAAGAGGGCCCCTACAAGTATTTCACTGTCTGCTTGGCAGACAGTGAAATACGCGACGGGTGCAAATGCACCCGTCGCACCTTCCCACTCCGCCGGCTCGATTACGAGCCGGCATCCTCGTGGGAAGGTCGTTTTCCCCTGGGCTGGCGGGCGGCCTTTTGGCGGCCGCCCGCCAGCCCAGGGGAAAACTTGAAATACCCGGTGCGGTCTTTCGACCGCGGCGCGGTATTTTGGAGGGCGGAATTCTGGCGGGCGGCCTCCGCCGTCCACCAGAATCAGAATCAGGCCCATAGTGTTTTCACTATGAGCACTGAGGCCTGGCTATCAGGATCTCAGTGAGACAGTGAAAACAGTGACAAACACCCTGACATAAACTCACAAACAGGCCAAAACTGGGGGTAATAAGGCTAGAAAGAGGCTACCTTCTCACACAACCATATCATAAAAAGTGTCAATATTGTCATGGTTCATGTTAGGAAAAAAGGTAGATTTTGGTTTAAAACCTGATGTAACTGTAAGATCGTAAGTGATGCCCATATCATCCAAAGTCTGATATAATTCATTCACTCCTGCTTGCACAGGTCGTTCTCTCTCCACCTCATGAAGAGTTATCAAAGTATCAACGTCACTAATGGACAAAACCTGTTCACCATTATGAGTATTAGAACAATCCTAGCTATTGTTGTTTAAGCTTTTCAATTTAAACCACTTTTTTAATTTCAATTTTCTAATAAATTTAAACAAATCAATACGAGTTTCTGCATAGTTAAAACGTTCAATAGGACAAAAAGAAAGGCCCAAAGACAAAGTCATTTTATCGTTATCTGTTAGTCTATAATCTGGTAAATTAATGATAGTCTTATTCACCATTTCAATATCCATTACATCTGTGCAATGGAGTTTCTTATAGATTTTCCCACTTGCCCCAGATTTTGATCTATTCTTGTTACGATTTCTAAGTCTTTCTCTCCTCTTCTTGCTCCGGCTCTTCTTCCTCTTCGGCCCGTTGGCCGGCCCCTGTCATTGTGTACTTCTCCTTTTTGATTGTAAGGAATTTGCCTGCCACGTCGTAACAGGCGATACTCGTCTAAAAAAGTAGCCGGCTTGCTGATAGTTTCAATATTCGATATATCACTGTCTGTTGAACTTGTAGAATCAATCTCTCTCACACTCCCCGGATCAATTTCTGAGATGGAGGGCTGGCTCACAACCGTAGAATAACATGTTCCTGGTTTGTACAGGTGATCATATTTTCTGCTAAATGTCAAAATCCTTCCACTTTCATAGTCCCCTATATCTCTATGCAACTTTTGCTGTTTCTTGATCTTTATATCATCTTCATACTTTTTTAATCGTATCTTCATTGCTTCCAAGAATTTTGAAATAGTCTCTTTTTCTCTTTCTGGTCTAGATTCATAGCTATCTTTTTTTTTTATTTCTAATAATAATAACTCTCTGTCACACCAAGCATACTTGATTAGAATTTCCAACATATGTCTTGAACTACTTGCCGAGTTCTCTGCCCATTCTTTTAACATCTCAGGATTAGGAGAATCATATGCTGGTGTAATAAAAATCCTCAGACCCCTCGGGATCATCTCTTGATCGATGTAGTTCTGCAGAGAGGTGGCTTCCCACCACTTCGATATTTCTTGTTTAAAAAATGTCTCCAATTTATGTAATAATGCATTTAAATCACTGTTGTGATCTGCATCACTTCCAAATGTTTTCCCGTTCATAGAAGTCTTTGCAAATAATGCCTCGGCTGCCATCTTCCTCTCATTATCAATATTGTCCTTCATGTTCCCTAAAGTGCTTTAGTGCTTAAAACACAAACTACACCACACAGAAAAATTATATATAAACTGTCCTTAAAGAAATATCTTCAGAAAAAAAAATTCAAAATGTTGTGCAGCTGTCCAATCACAGAAAAAGGCACAATAGAATAGGCAAAAATAAATATCAGAGACTCCTTGAAACCCCTGGGCAAATATCCAGTTCCCCTTGCCGTATCAGTGGGATAAGTAATAAATGATTCCATCCAATACAGGTCCTGAATTGACTTTTTGGTTTACACGTGCAATGCGTTTTATGACCTGAAAACAGTATAACTCAAAAAACTACTTAAGTGTTTAAGAATCCCGAAGTAGTGAGTCCGCGTATGTTTCAAAAACACGCTGTAGTCCAATGCAGCACGCTCTGTTTAATCATGAAGTACACGCTTGAAAATAAACACTTAAAAATAAACGTGTTCCAGCACCTTACCCGAAGCCCGAAACGACAGGGTTACAAAACCGCCGGCATCCAACTGGTTCATCCATTAAATAAAGTCTCTATATACCATCTCCAGACAGCTCAAAATCCCATTATCTGTCAACATTAGTTCTCCTTTTGTATATATTTATGTATTGCGTGTACATAATGGTGTAGTATTTAATTTTCGTATATTTTTGGTTTATTTTTGGGATAATTGAATGAACTTCTATCGACAGAATCATATATTTATATTTATATTTATATATACAATTCCTACATTAACTCATGTTTGGTTTTAGGGGCAAGGAAGAGAGGAATTGATATGATATTTTTGAAAATGGGGGCATTGGCTTAGGAAAGAATGTAAATGTGAATTAATTTATTCAATACTTGTAGAAGCCATAATTACCCTAGTCTTATTTCAATTTCTATTATTTCCCCTCCCTTCCTTGAATTTTGTTATTCTATATAGAAAGATAATTTGATTCATTGCATTATTATTAATTTGGTGTGGTGTAGGAATAATAGTGTGTAATATGAACTCTGGTTGTTGAGATTCAGTTATATAAGTTTACTCAACTGCAGATTTGTTTTGAAACAGCAGTCCTATTTTTATGTCTTTGTTTTCATATTATTTAAACAGTGTGGATTGGCTGTATTATGCACGTGACCAAGGCTGCTAGACAGCCGAAACGCATTGTGTTTAATAAATATTGGTGATTCCATGGATTCCTGAGAGTACGTTATCTACTGGATATTGTTGGATTCGGATCATTTTATAACCTGCTTGCTCTGCCGGTACTACGCACCACCCCTCGCGGGCCGCTTGGAGCCCGTTTTCGAGCATCTGTTGTTGATATATATATATATCAATGAGTAAGGCTGTTGCCGAAACGCGTTGGATTTGTGTGCTGAAATAAATTGATTTGCACCTTGGAGGTGTCCTGGATCTCCTGTTATTTGAAGGAGTGTTGGAAGATATATATATATATATATATATATATGTATATATATATATATATATATACCAACAAAAACTGCTTCACTTCAAAGCCATAAAGGAGCACTCTCCAGGTTTGCAGCTAAGTTAATTTCCCCAGCATGACGTGTTTCGGCTAAATGCCTTTCTCAAATGACAGCAAGTAAAAAGACACTCGCACTCAGCTGTTTAAATAATTTTCCTTCATTGTTAGTTTTAATATTAGTCATCACTGCAGGGATGTGGAATTCCTAATGCCCAGAACATCTTGTTTGGGGTCAAGGGCAACAAGTTTTTATGTTTACTTTGTCCTTGGGACAAGTAGGCCCAACCTTCTGCAGCACAAACCCTTTGGCTGCCTGTTTACAGAGAGTGGAACTCTCTACAATTGAGGTAATGTGTTTCCAAAATATAATGCTGTTCGAACTTGTATTTATGGTTCATTATTTGAAAACCTTCATTATTAGGGTGAGTGCTGTAAATAAATGTTTTAAGGTCACACTTCACTACTGACGTTGGTTCCAGTACAAATAAAAAAAACGTGTATACACATGTTTGAAAAGTTTAGGCTATGAGGCTAAGTATAATGCTCCCAGAATGCTCTCTGATTAGATGCAAATGAGGTGTCATTTAGTAAAATGTTTTGATGCATGCTAGTATTTCCCAAAAATATTTCTAATGGAAAATCAGTATAACCATTTTCAACACGATTATGGGAAGCATGAAAATAAACAAACACTGACAAAGCCAACTGATCTGACATATTTTTATAAGTCTTTTAGTTTCATCAATGCGTGTCTTGTTTTGACATGGCTTTTGTAACACTTTATTGTTATGGGAGCTACCAGGCCCTCAACATTGTAACAAACACTGGCAAAAAAAAAAAAAATGTTTTTGAACTCTAAAAGCACACGTTGCCACCAGTGGCATAACAAAGGCCCCGCAGCCGCCCTCCAGGGGGCCCCTTCAGCACAGCACCTGCCCTGAGTGAGTCTGGAGAGGGGGCTCCTCCATGTTCTTTGCAAAGGGGCACCCTCCAGTTTCGTTACGTCACTGATTGCCACTGTAGTTCCTGACACTGAACAAAACTACTTTGTGTGCCAATATGCTCCTTGTGGAAGAGAAGAATGCGATCACTCACAGTAAAGCCAGGCGAAAGAGAGAGAAATAGAAGTTTAATAAAAACAAAATGTCTTTAACACCAGACCTAATTAGGGACCAAGACCCACATGTAGGTAGCTTTTTGCATGTCGCAAACAGCGACTTTCGCTGTTTGCGACGTGCAAAAAGCACATTGCGATGCACAAACCCAGTTTTGCGATTTGGTAACCTGGTTACCGAATCGCAAAACGGGTTTGCGACTCGCAATTAGGAAGGGGTGTTCCCTTCCTAATTGCGACTCACAGTGCAATGTAGGATTGTTTTGCGAACGCAGGCGCAAACCAATCGCAGTTTGCACCCATTTCAAATGGGTGCTAACACTTTCACAAAAGGGAAGGGGTCCCCCTGGGACCCCTTCCCCATTGTGAATGTCACTGTAAACATTTTTTCAGAGCAGGCAGTGGTCCACAGGACCACTGCCTGCTCTGAAAAAATTAAACAAAAACGTTTCATTTTTCGTTTTTGTAATGCATCTCGTTTTCCTTTAAGGAAAACGGGCTGCATTAAAAAAAAAAAAAAAAAACTGCTTTATTGAAAAGCAGTCACAGACATGGTGGTCTGCTGTCTCCAGCAGGCCACCATCCCTGTGAGGCCGCCATTCGCAAGGGGGTCGCAAATTGCGACCCACCTCATGATTATTCATGAGGTGTGCATTTGCGAAGCCCTTGCGAATCACAGATTGTGTCAGGGACACCATCCTACATTCGGATTTGCGACTCGCAATTTGCGGGTCGCAAATCTGAACCTACCTACATGTGGCCCCAAATTCTTAAAGAAAGTCACAAAAGTGCACCCATGGTATATGTCGTACCCCTATAAAATATTTGTGAACTGTATTTTAGCATGGGTAAATACGCATGTGTAGATTTGCTCATGTGAAAATCTATTGAGCATTTGCAAGTTCATTTTCCCTCCAGCCACTTTCTTCCCAACCCTGGAAGAAGTTCTAATTCTGCCACTGTCAGGAGGAAATGTCCAACCTTTCTTATTATGGAAAATATTAGAGAGAAGCTGGTGAAGATCTTTAAAACATGCAGATTAGTAGGTTTGCAGACTCAAAGGCATTCCAGCCCTGGACCTATTGCTTACTGCTTCCTCCAGCCCCAGTATGCAGATCTGCAGAAAGGTGGAAAAATAAGGAAATTGCTACAGTAGGGATTGAAACTGCAAGTATTGAAGCCCTACTATGGTAGTAGCCCTGGCATAATCAGAGAGGCTGTTATCAGAGCTCTTACATAATGAGATTGCTGCCATAATTTGGCGCCACATTACATGGCACCAAAGGGACAAGTAGATCTTTTTACAGGACAAGTAGATTTGAGAAGCAACAAGTAGATATTTTAATAAATTCCACACCCCTGGTCATCAGTGAGAAAGGACTTCAGTTCATCCATAAATCACGTAGCTAAGAGCGCTGCCATTTTAACCTGTGTTGTTAATCGTTTTAAAGTCCCAGTTGCAGTCTCTCTATGGTAGATTTTACCAGCCTCGTGATTCTGGGCACATTAGAACTATCATTGTAATCGGCGCGCTTTCAGCATGAAAACTTTATATTGTTATAGAAATATGCGAATGTCTTTTCATGAAACAATTCAGTTAAACCTGTTTATCTGTCTTATGCCCATATTATTTCCATACCTGAAGGCCGCAGTCTTGTGACTAATGCCAATCCATGTAGTCATGTCTTGTAAAATCAGCAAGTATTTCAATATTTCAGGGCTGCGGCAGTTCTGGCATTTATAATTATGAGTTTCTCCAAATGCCTCTGAAAATGCCGAACACTTAATGATGGGTACCTCCTCCGTGCAAGTGGCATACACGTAAAATATACCAACAAAAACGGCTTCACTTCAAAGCCATAAAGGAGCACTCTCCAGGTTTGCAGCTAAGTTCATTTCCCAGCATGACGCATTTCGGCTAAATGCCTTTCTCAAATGCCAGCAAGTGAAAAGACACTCGCACTCAGCTGTTTAAATAATTTCACTTCATTGTTAGCTTCGATATTAGTCATCAGTGAGAAAGGACTTCAGTTCATCCATAAATAATGTAGCTAAGAGCGATGCCATTTTAACCTGTGTTGTTAATAATTTTAAAGTCCCAGTTGCAGTCTCTCTATCCTAGATTTTACCAGCCTAGTGATTCTGGGCACATTAGAACTATCATTGTAATCGGCGCGCTTTCAGCATGAAAACTTTATGTTGTTATAGAAATATGCGAATGTCTTTCCATGAAACAATTCAGTTGAACCTGTTCATCTCCGTCTTATGCCCATATTATTTCCATACCTGAAGGCCGCAGTCTCGTGACTAATGCCAATCCATGTAGTCATGTCCTGTAAAATCAGCAAGTATTTCAATATTTCAGGGCTGTGGCAGTTCTGGCATTTATAATTATGAGCTTCTCCAAATGCCACTGAAAATGCCGAACACTTAACGATGGGTGCCTCCTCTGTGCAAGTGGCAGACACGTAAAACTTACCAACAAAAGCAGCTTCACTTCAAAGCCATAAAGGAGCACTCTTCAGGTTTGCAGCTAAGTTCATTTCCCCAGCGTGACGCGTTTCGGCTAAATGTCTTTCTCAGTCATTATTTTATTTTTCTTTCTTTATTCATTATTATTATTTATTTACTTTTTAAACTTTAATTTACTTATTTATAATTTGAGTTTTATTTATAGATTTTATTTTATTTATTTTTATTTATACACACACACATATAGATATATATATATATATATATATATACGTATGTATATATATATATATATTCACATAGAGATACATATTTAATCGTGAGTAAATATACATTTGTTAAATAGGTTTAAAGAGTATGTGTGTAATTTATTGTTATGACATAGTAGCAATACATATTTCCTAAAGAACTATACATATCTAGAATATACACATATTCAGATTAAAAATATTTATCAACACAGGCATACGCAGTCAATTGCTGTTCGAATATGGTGGTTATGAAGGAAAGAGCCAACTCTTGAGTAGTCTTCTGAATACAAGATAGTTATCCGTGCATCTTATATTTGGGGGTAAGGAATTCCATAGTTTTGCTGCTTGAACAGAGAAGGATGTACCACCTATAGTCTTTTTCTTGTATGGTGGTGTTCTAAGGCGGGGTGCCAATCTTGAGCGGAGGTTTCTTTGTTGAATGTATTTGGTTATTTTGTTTCTGATAAAAAGCAGTCCTGTTCGATGTATAGCTTTGTGGGTGATACAAAGCAGCTTGAAGGTGGATCTTCTGGCAACAGGCAACCAGTGTAGTGTTCTCAAGGCAGGGGAGACGTGGGCTTGTGGCTTTACATGTAATAGTAGCCTGGCAGCGGAGTTTTGAATACGTTGTAATTTTTTCGTAATAGATAGAGATGATCCATGGTAGAGGCCATTGGCATAATCCAGTTTGGATAGTACAAGAGAGATAGTAGCCTGCACCTTGTGTGGAAATCCGAGGTGGGGGAAGATGCGTTGCAGAGTCTTCAAGGTGATGAAGCTTGTTCGTGCTAATTTGTCCACTTGGGCATTCATAGTTAACTTGGAGTCCATGGTAATTCCGAGGTTTTTAACTTCCTTGGATAATTGAGGAGGTGGTCCGAGATCGTCAGGGGAGGCGCACAGTGGGTCATAATTTTTCCAGTCACCACATATGAGTATTTCTGTTTTGGAGGCATTTAGTTTGAGATGGCTCCAAGCAATCCACTGATCAACAGCTCTGAGGCAACTGAAGATTTGTGAGTTTTCAATGTCTTTGGGGCATTCCAATTTAAGTAGTATTTGTATGTCATCTACATAGTTGTAGCATGAGAGTTGAAAATCATTGATCAGTTCTGGTAATGATATCATGTAGATGTTGAAAAGCGAAGGTGAGATGATTGATCCTTGGGGGACCCCTGCTTTTGTGAGATAGGTTTTGGATGAGAAGGGGGAGAATAGATAATATTCGTTCTGTTTTGAAGGTAGGATGTAATCCAGTCGAGAGCAGTCCCTTCAATGCCGGCTTCCAATGGAAACTGGTCAACTGAGAACTGTTTAGGTGCAGGGCTTATTGGGAATTTATGTCTATCCCTGGTCCTTAGCAGGAGGCTAGCCAACTAGCCCCTCAAGTCCACTCACTGGTCCTTGGCATGAGTGGGAATAAATCTAGCCCTTGGGGTTTCTCTCCACAGGTTCAACAGCAGGAGCAGCCCTTCTCTTTCTGAAGTCCTGTCTAGGCTCAGGAAGTACTGCAAGTACAGGCTTGTTTGCTGTGAGCTTTCATTCTGAGGTCCACAGGTTGAGCAGGTGCAGTCCTTCTTCTGTTCTTTCTGGTTCCAGGAGTGTCCTGAGGCTAGAAGCCAGGGATATCACTTTTATGCTAATATTCAAGTTTGTGGGGGGGGGGGGGGGGGGAGACTCACTAGTCAATTGGGCTACCATTCCCATGGAACAACCCTACTGACTTTTACATGATTTCCAGTGGGACTAGCACTAAACAATCTCACAGTGCTCAAATCGAAGATGTTGGGACCCTTCGTCCCTGGTTCTGAGCTATGAGCACACTCTTGAGGTGTGTCCAGGAGAATTAGTCACTCCTCCTAGAAAACCCGTTCTGCCACAGGCTTTCCACCTATGGAAAAGATGCCAGCCTTGTTTACCCACCCAAAGGAAAGAGCAGGCTGCAATGTGACTCGCATCAGAGGTGGCTTTCTCTTTGAAGCTGGGCCATCTGTGGCCACAGCCCTCTGTCCATCTTGTTGGAAGAGGTCACCTCCTCCCACCCACAGTCCCACTTGTTCCCCATTCCCGGAAGCGCTTCTGGCAGGAAGGCACCAGGCTGCCTCAGAAAGCAACCGCCGTAGTTAATGAGAAAGGCCTGCTAGATCTTTGAGACAAGAATGTGGTGACTTTCTAAAGTCACCTTTGCATTAAAAGTTAGTTTAAATCAAACTTCAGCAATAAGCCAGTTTTAATGTAACAGTTAATTTAATACTTCCAAGTACTATATTTGGTGACCACAAACGAAAGTTAGCTTTAAATGGCTGGACAAGTGTAACATCATGTTTGCCAATGGGTCTACCAGACTTGCTACAGTGAAAACGACAATTTTTAGTTTTCACAGGTAGAACATGTATAGTATAAATTCAACATTTCATTCTTTTTAATATCCAGAACCCTGCCTTATGAGCTTAGGGGTGACTTATAACTATTTGGACTGGGCAAAAGAGTTGTTTAGCCATATTGAGCTGTCAGTTTAAAATCCATCCAACTAGGCAGCAATGGCAGTCCTAGAGCCATGTTTCCACATTGCCACTGCACTGGTGCCACCATAAGTACTACAGTGCACTGGTAACTTTTAACTTTCTATCCCTGTGTACACTTTAGACCATACTATGGGCTTACAGGTAAGTTAAATAAACCAATTGCACATATATTTTGAAGGGTCAGAATGCAAGATGTGGGGTTTTGTCAGCAGAGCCCAGTGCACTTCAGAGTTGAGAAACAGCAGCATCAGTTCAAACATTTTGTGGTGATCTTGCAAAAAATCAATTTCCTTACACGTTATGTCTTAATTACAGGTTTTTGTTTTTTACTCAGCACTCCTTCAGCCTTTGGCAAGACTCTGGTTATAGAAATATTAAAATTAAATAAAGTAAAATCTTGGCATGAAAGAGACCACAGATGACAGAGCTCTTATTGTACTTCGCACATACCTGAAATCTTATACAGTTGCTATCTTAGCAACCAGCACCACCAAGAAATACCACACACATCTTCACCTCCTCCCTCCCCCCGGCAGGGTCTGCACGTAGACCACAAGCAACTTACTACTCATGAATCAATCTACTTTCACTTTTATATTTACTTACGGGGCTACTACCTTAGATGAAAATGGTGGAATTTGAGCTGGTGCTGATTTGGGAACAGCCGTTCGTTTGTGCCTGGGTGTGGTGGTTTCTAGGAGGAAAGGGGTGTCAGGGTTCTAGGAAGAGCACTGGTCAAAATTATGGAGCTTTGCCCAGTCACTCACCTAAATTAAAATGGCCTAAAACAAGGTGCCAGAGTGCAGACCTCTCCCTCAAATCAGCTTCACTTGCTTAGATGACTGTTCTGGTGGAGACCCTATTCATTCGGCATGACATGGGCAAGAGCCTGGTATGGGCTTACATTTCGGATGCACAAAGAACGCAAACATTTACCTGTTTCCAAGTACGACTTCAATCTGTTGGAATAAGAATGGAGTGTGTTATTGTACACAGTGTGTTATACCTTTGGGAGAAGAGCATTGGCAGGCGTCGATCTATGAGGGGGGTTAAAGGCCTTTTTAAGGCATGAGTGAGAAAGGCATGAGCAAACTAAGAAGTGTGAGAGTAAATGAAATGAGCCCGTGGGGGGGGGGGGCGTTATCAATAAATCACTAATGCATTCACTGCACAGGAAATCTGTGCCTGTTAGGATCAGCAAATAGCATGTATGTACATATGTAGACATATCTGTAAAACAAACACCTAGCTAGAGAGCAGTGGGGCACTGAGCATTACAGAAGCCTTGGAAATGAATCAGAATCGTTTACATTGAGGAAGAGTATTTGTGAGTGTGGAATCCTATCATTTAAAGATGCCTTGCTCTATGAAGCAGTTCCTTTTAAAACTGCGGGAGGTTTAGGGCAGTTATGATGCTAGCAAAAATGTTGCTGCTGATCCTGGGGGCCAGGATGTTGTTCCAGATCTCATGGACACAGATGGAGAAAACCTGTCTTCTGATTTTCTCTTTTCACTGATTTTTGCTTCCAGTCTAGAGATACATTGGTTGTGGCTGAGGTGTTAAGATTTCCCCCAAGTATACTGGGTGGCCTTTCAGATGGTCTTGTAAGTGATACATTGGTCTTGGAGATGATATAAACTTGTAAGAGGGCAAGTGTAGTTCCTTCAAGGGTACGGTAATATGGTCAATTTATTTTAGATTGTAGATGACGTGTGACTGAATGTAGGGTAGCTTTTGTAAGGAGGGCCTGTTGTCAGGGAGACCAAAGAGGAGAGCATTGTTTTTGTCTAAGTTCAAAAAGACATGGCTGTGAATGGTTATTTGGTTGAGTACCACGGTGCGACTTTTGTTCTGACATCTACTTCAGGGAGGATGTGTTTATTTTCTTCAGGAAGAAAAGTTGGTACTGGGCTATACTGGTTTTCTTCCCGGTGTGTTCTTTGAAGATGAAGTATGTGTCAACAGTATAGGCGAGTGACATGCATTGAGTGTCAGGTGGGGAATGTAGCCATCCAGTTTCATTTTTGGGAGCCATGCTTAAATTTATGCTTGCTTGCCTCTGCTAGTGCAGGTGCTTTAATTAGAAATATATTAATGAATATTATGTATTTTCAATAATGAGTTTATGTAGAAAAATTAATAACGTAGAAAAATAATGCACACATTTGGAAATGTGACCTCGAAGAATGGGCACCAGTGTTCATGAAATGTACTAATTGATGATTAATACTTATGAAATATTGAAATGTATTAGACTAATGTAGTAATAATAAGGGTTAAGAATTGTGCTCTAGTTTTATTAATTGTAGGCCTTAACATTGTGACTGTCTTGGCCTAGTCGTGTCAGGCCTCATGCAGAACCTGTATTTCTTAGCGGTTAATAAAAACGCTGACAGAGTGAATTAAACTGTGAAATGTTCATTGTCTTGTTAAAAGTGCTTAACAGAAGCTTTTTGTGAGAACCGACTGCAAGGAAATGATGTTCCTGCTAGTGTAACAACTTATGTAATGTCTGTGAGATGTCCTTTCCCAGGACGAGAACAAAGAAGACGCTGACGGGAGCTGAAGATGCAACAATATTGTTACCTGACGAGCCAGATGATGAGGGCATCATAAAGTGAACCAATCAACTCCATGTGAAAAGAGAAATATTAGAATTCATAGATTTGGTATAGAAATATTATTGGGTAGAGTATAAACGTACGATTAACTGACCAATAGGCAATTAGGGGATAGTTTAGGTGACTTTGATATAACAACGCGACAAAAGAGAATTATTCAGACTAGAAAGGAATTAGAGATTAGAGAAATTTGAGATGCAGAGACTATAGTGGAGAGATTTGAGATTCATTGTCATTGGGCTCATACTCTCTGACTGAGAGCCTGATGCTTTGATGATCGACTGATGATCTGAGGACGAAGAATGATTCTGCTTTGCTGACCCATACCGAGTATAGGTTGATATGATGAAATGTGACTGTAATGCGTTTTATGCCTTTTCTTTCTACGTACCAACTGCGCTGTTTTGACAGATCCATAGTTAGATGTTTTTCCTAAATTTGTGTTCTAAATTGTTTGAATGAAGCCCAACATGCTGATGCTAATTTGACATTAGTTTAGGGCACTCATAAAATGACTAAAATTTACAGGGACTAATGATTGATGAATTACCTTGCTGCATTCCATGTACGTTATAACTTTGTCGCAACTGACTCTATTATTGATTTGCACTGTCGCTCTAGAATGTGTTGTGGTTCAAGCCTTGATTAGATTGCATTTCTTCTGCTGCTTTGGACAACCAGTATTGTTTTTATATGTGTTTCATTTGATTTTGAGATTAATCTACATGACTTTACTATTGTTAATACAAGGGAAATAAACTTACTAAACTTTTACTAAAGGTGTGGTTATTCATGGCTGAAAGGTCATGGTGCGTGACATTTACTGACTCCATTGATTACTGATTTTATTGACTACTAATGATTGTTGATTATGGTGTAATGATTCATTTACTGGAGCTGTGGTAAGAACTTCTTAATATGAGTCAAAAGGTTCATCAACCTAGTCGCGTCCCCTTGTAAGTTTACTTATTAAGGTCTGACGTGTTAACACTGCTATCAGTGAATAGAAGGTATTCTGTCTTGATTGGTTCGAATTTTAGTAAGTGCTGGATATTCATTTCTGAATGTGATCAAGGAAAGTGTTGAGTCGCTGAATGTACTAAGGAGCAGAGATTTTCAGGCAGAGTTGCGTGTCAGATGCATACAGTGCTACTGTCAGTGAGTAGACTTCCAAGGGGTGATATGTTTTAACTTTGCACAGTTGCATGCAGAATGGCATGCAGAAACACAGTGTATGCAGAGACACTGTTTATGTATCATATTCTGCTTTTAATGTAAAGTTTGCTGCAATAACTGGTTACAGTAATGCAATTACTGAATAGTAGTATTACTGCGAATAAGACCTTCTCTAGATGAGGGATACACTGCTCCATAGGGACTGACACTCATTCAAACAACCTATAACCAATTGAATACATTAATTGGAAACTAAGCAAAGTGTTTTTTTATGATAACGTCACCACCGCCCCAACTCCTGTTCCTCCCCAGTGTGCACCAACAATCCCCTTCATTCTTAGTGACAATAAATGAATAAAAAGATAATAGTATTATTAAACAATGGTCCTTCACACAGAAGAAGTGGTGGAGAACCCCCTGCTTCCATCTACCGGGTTCTCCCCACTTTCCCACTCCCAAAACCCATAAATGATAAATTCGTTGTTTTGAAGCACCTTTTGAGTGTGAATTATTTTTGAAAGCCTCCTATTTCGCAAATGGTAGTGCGCCTTTGTGAGATCAAGCCTTTTTAACCCACAGGAACAGCGGTGAACCGAGTTCTTCCAGTCTCGAGGGCTCCCAGCTCGATGGGCCTCAGGGTAGAACGTTCTTAGGTTCCCTGGTGGTCGAGCTCTCACCCAAAGCTACAAATCTCCATCTCCCTCCTCCTCAGATTATAGATGGTGTCGGAAAACGTATTGTGATTTCGTTGAAAGCTATGAAGCAGAATCACAATATAGCAAACTACGATTACACTTGGAGTCAAAGTCCACTTCGGCCTTAATGAATGGTGGATCCCGACGCGGAAGGACACACCATATCGCTGTTGTGCGTCCTCAACAAAAGCAGAAGCGCCCAGTGCGCTCTGCCAGCTCTCCAGAGAAGTCGTGTAAGTGATAATGTCTCTTACCCTGACCATCCCCCCTTCTTTCTTCTTCTAGTCTACCCTGCTCAGCCCTTCTCCACCTTCCTAAACTCCCCGTGCAGCAAGTGCCGTAAATCACTTTCGCCGCGCAGACGCAGACAGACTTTGCCAGAGCGAATGCTTGAATTACCAGCAAACAATGAGATAATTACAGTGCTATTTTCACTGCAAGTTGTTGTGGTCTGTTCGGGGCCAGCGGGCTTAACAAGCTCTGCAGGTGATTCTGCTTGTGCCACATTTTTTGTCAAACAATGAAGCTGAGGTTCTTCAAAACCTGAAGAAATAGGTGGAAATTCTGTACGTTCCTCTGATGACATTTGGCCCTTACATAAAACTCTCCAGTCGTCTCCGGCGCCATGTTGGCGCTGCCTTAAAAAAGGTAAATGTATTAATTCCTATCCTGGTTTCCCTCCTATTTCTGGCAGTGGAGAAGGAAATGTCCATCTAACTAACCTGACAGGCCAGTGACAGGTTTTGTCACCTTTGATAGAGCGGAACGTGGTAACAAATTTACCTACGTTTGGACGCTCTTTAGGTCGATGAATCTTTTGACTTAGTGGGAACTCTCTATACTCTTATATCGATCAATCGCATCCAATCAATAATCAATAACGAACATAAGCAACACCTTGAACGACATAACACTTAACAATTAATCCAGAATACATTTCGACGAACCCTGACCTTTCAGTCAGGAATAACCACACCAGTTTATTGCGAAGTTAGTGAATTTATTTCCCTATATTAACAAGGCTAGCACAATATAAATGTGTCTCAACACCAAATGATAAACATAAATGAACATTAATAACTGTCCATATCGTCGAAACAAGTGTAATCTATGAAGCATTTGAATCACAAGGCATTCGATAATGGCAATGCAAAGCACTAACACGATAATCTGTAACGAACTAATGGCATACATTTAGTCAGCATAACAAGATCTCTAATTGCATCGTGCGACACATGGAATCCTCGTCTAACCTCGAATTAGCATTGGCATGTGGGACTTCATGCAAAAACAATTTAGCAACATTAATTTAGAAAAAACTCCTAGCTAGGGCCCTTATCAAAATCAGCAGTTGGTTACCTAAAAGGAACACAATGCAATTTTACAATTTCCTTTCATATTTACCAATTACGATCAGCATACAAGGAAGTCTTCGTCTCACAGGTACCGTTCTTCGGTCATCCTGGGTACCGTTTCTCGATCAGCATGGGACGGGACAAAGGGGCAGGGGTGAACGGGGCAATTGCCTCACGGCGGCAAGGTAAAACTATTACTTCATGCAAAGGGATCAAATCAAAGTTACAGTCTCTAGGGCAAGAATCATTTAAAGTCTCTTTCTCTCGATTAGAGAAAGAATCAAAGTCTCTCAAAATGGCGTCGCAGCAAAGTGGGCCATAATAGCTACGAAGTCTGCAAAATGGCGGGCATCGTGCTGGTAATGGCTGTAATGGCTACCTTCTTCTCGTGCACCTGGTTTTTATAGACAACAGTTCGAGTCCAGTAGGGTCTCCATTGGAGGGTTCATAGGTTAGCTTCAAATTGACCAATCAAACACGACAGTTCTCAAGCTTTTACTTAAGCATACATTATCCTTGGAGATGGGTACGCAAATTGCAACATTGTTTTCCAATTAGCTTACTCTCAGAGCCTCCATTGTCCGCACCTGCAAGTCGACCTTGAATTTAAGAGAAAATATGCCAGGCTGGCACCAATCTTTAAGATAAGCATGTGAACAGTTTCTGTGGAAAAGTACAGCTTCAAGCTAAAATACACGTTTATTAGCACAGTGGAAAAATACGAGCATCTAAACCGTGAGACCAGGCAACTAGGCCAAAGCCTCTGCTAAAGTAATGCTAAGCTAAAACATTTCAAACAAGCAAATCGTAGCACACGTTTATGATTATGTCGGATTAGTGCAATTCTAATTCACCACGTTATATAAAGCACGCGTATAAATGATGGCAAACTACTCTGAGGGCACATTTTGTCCCGTACAATCTTTATTAATTCGGTTAATATTACACATGATTACTTCAGCACTACGTTTAAGCGTTAATAAATCAAAACCTTCATTTTCTGCTTCATCACCTTCTATTTCCAGTCGGTCGTCGCTCTGTCTGTAAAGCTTGGGCCTACATTGCACACTTCTGACCACAGTGAGACATTCTATTGGGCTGTTATTCTTATTAAGTGACTGCAGGCCCTGCCTTCTTGTCTTTCCCATGCTGCATGGCCCTGCAGGTACCCCACCAGTTGCTCCTATTAGTGTGGGGTGACGCCTTCTGTAATTAGGTAGGCCTGAGATACTAATTTATCAACTTTGTCATGCATTCCTGTGGACTGTAGTTCCTGCCCTGTTGTCTTTCCATGGCTGTGCTACACAGTTGGTGTTTTGCCAGCTGTTACTTTTACTCTGAGGCAGTCTTGAGTCTTAGTCAAGACAGACCTTGCTTAATTCACATTTCTGACCACAGTCGGGCCTCCTGGCAGGTTGCGGTTGTGTTTCAGTGACCTCTGACCTACCCAGTGTCTTGTACTTTTAGAGGAGGGCTTTGCAGTTGGCACACTACAGATTTGTCCTACTTCAAGGGTTTTCCATGCTGTCATCCTAACAGGTGCTAACAAGCAAAACTTCGGAAGCTTATATAGGGCTCTCATTTGTAGCAAGCTCTCTTCCACTGAAGCTTCCTTCTATCTTTCACCTCCACAACAGCAAAGATATTAGGAAAGTAAGTGTGATGCATGCTACCCCATCTTGAGGGAAAGGGCCAACAGTGCTGTTTTTTTTACTGGAACAGACCATGTGAAGTTGTTTTCCAGCTGTGTGCCATTAGCACACAATGCAGAACATTTTTTAGAGAGATCCTGAACCGAAGCAGCAACTGGGGGTTCCTGTTTGTAGGTGTGTTGATAATGAGCAAAGAATTTGATACATTTCATAGCTATTTTCAGATTCAAAGAATCAGGGGATGAATGGGAAGCTGAGCGCGAGTACCGCAAACACCCGACACCGGGCATGGCATAAAGTCCTAATGCCTGAGGAAATCAAGTGCAAATAGGAAGCAAGCAAAATATCGAGAGATATTTCTATGCATGTGATGTGTAGTTGCTGCAAACTTACACATATTGAGTAATTTACCCTTTGGCGAATGTCTTTGAGTTCAAGTTTGTACTGGGGGGTTTGAATCTCTTTGTGGGATGTTTATTGCAGGCATTGAATCTAAGCCGTTAATTGCACTGATTTTGCTAAGCTATTCGAGGAGTGTCTGTTTCTTTCTTCGTGTAGAATGCTGTCCAAATAATTTCTCTAATTGAATGATTTATTTTCTAATATGCATAGGCATGCAATTGATTTCCGCAGACTTCGGTAATCATTGATTTGTAACTCTCATTAGTATTTCTACCTAATTTAAGAAGGTTATTAATAATTTGCAATCAAAAACCTTTGATGGGTTCCTGTTTTGAATGTTATCTGAAGCTCCCAGTTGCATTGTTGGTGCTGCACGGAGTTTAGGTGGGCTTCTTCTGACACGGATGTCTTTTTCTGTTCGTTTTCACAGTGCTTCATAACGAGTGATGATGCTTTGAGGCTCAGGGCCAAGGCACAGTTTCAAAGTTTCCCTCATTATGTTGTAATGCAATCCAAGGTATTGCAGAATAATGCTTAATATATCTTGTTCTTCCAAATTCATCCTAACACTTATCATTTGGATATGAATTTCCTTAATAAGTTCACATTTCCTATTTGAGCTATGCATTTCATTGTGAAGAAACATAGGCATCAACGTGCTGTTCTGAATTTTAGTAAAGTTGTTTTTACATTTGCTAGAAGCAGTTTAAAACTCACAGGAAAGTAATTTCTGTGGCTGTGCTTTGAAAATTCTGTGAACGAGGTTTAAGCGTGTCTGCATTGAAAAAATCCCATTGCCTAAGGCGAGGGAGAAATGAAGCAGGCATTAACCCTATGGTAAATGCCCTCCACTTTCAGCCCTAACCTTGGTACGTGTGCCAGAGAATGAAAGCTGCTACCAGGTTGTCTCAGAGGTTCAGAGAGTCCAAGAGTACGTCCAAATTTGTAGGCTTTGAGCAATATTTCTGGTTTTATCAAGTGCTAAAAAAGGCCAGACGTTGAAGATAGGCAGCTCATTCGTCACTGGTAGGTCAGAGGGAGGGTCTAAAAATAACACTTGGGGCTGGGTCTCCTAATTTAAACATGCCCACTCGAGTTGCGGGCAGATTTCCCGTAAAATGGACCCATAAATGGAATATTATAATTAATGACCCCCCCACGTGCTGGCAGGAGTGTATCTATTAATAGTGCAGCAGGGTTAATGGTAGCCGGGTTAAAGGGTGTGAGGACCCCGCTGGATCTCTGATATAGTTGTTTTACTAACCAAAACTGGGTTTCCCTTTCTGGTTTTAGGGCCTATGGCTTTGCTACACCCACTGCATGTTGGAATTTTTCTCCCAACAAGAGTGTGTGGAGGTGACGAGGGGGAGGGGGGCGTCAATGATGGGGAGGCGAGGGGAGTCAAAGAGAGAGTTAAAATAGGGTCTCAGGGACCACGGAATGGAATCCCAAAGGGCAAGAACCATATATACAAAGACGTTAGTCAGAAGGTTAGAGGTCGGGCCTTTCACTGGTGTCTTTACATCTACTTTAGTTGCTCCTGTAGTGTAACATAAAGCGTACTGCTGCTTGGCGTTACCACAGATGAGGTAAGATACTTCTTGCTAACCCAAAACTCGGTTGAACAAACAGGTGTGTTTTTGTCAGTTTGGGGCAAGGTGGGTGTTAGAAATGGGGTTATTGGTTGGCAGTCAGGTTACCCCCTGTCCAAGCAAAAGCCCTCACTCTAGTCAGGGTAAGTCACACACAATCCAAGATTATCCTGTGCCCACCCTCTGGTAGCTTGGCACGAGCAGTCAGGCTTAACTTAGAAGGCAATGTGTAAAGTATTTGTGCAATAAATCATACAATACCACCATATAGCACCACAAAAATACACCATACAGTGTTTAGAAAAATATATAATATTTATCAGGATAATTGTAGGTCAAAACGAATAAAGTTGCAATGTGAATTTGTAGAGATATCACTGAAAAGTGATATAAAGGGGGTCATTCTGACCCCGGCCGGCGGCGGAAGCCTCCGGCCTGGCTGGGACCGCCAGAATACCGCGGCGCGGTCAAAAGACCGCTGCGGGTATTCTGGGTTTCCCGCTGGGCTGGCGGGCGACCGCCAGAAGGCCGCCCTCCAGCCCAGCGGGAAACACCCTTCCATGAGGATGCCGGCTCCGAATGGAGCCGGCGGAGTGGAAGGGGTGCGACGGGTGCAGTTGCACCCGTCGCGATTTTCAGTGTCTGCATGGCAGACACTGAAAATCTTGGTGGGGCCCTGTTACGGGGGCCCCTGCAGTGCCCATGCCATTGGCATGGGCACTGCAGGGGCCCCCAAGGGCCCCACGACACTCCATACCGCCATCCTGTGCCTGGCGGCCAAAACCGCCAGGAACAGGATGGCGGTATGGGGGTCGGAATCCCTGTGGCGGCGCAGCAAGCTGCGCCGCCATGGAGGATTCCCCAGGGCAGCGGAAAACCGGCAGTACACCGCCGGTTTTCCGTTTCTGACCGCGGCTGTACCGCCGCGGTCAGAATGCCCAAGGGAGCACCGCCAGCCTGTTGGCGGTGCTCCCGCGGTCATTGGCCCTGGTGGATTTTACCGCCAGGGTCAGAATGACCCCCAAAGTGTCTTAAGTCTTTAAAAAGCAAACAAAGTCTCTTTCAAGCACAAAGTACCTGGTTTGGAGTGGAAAATGTCCTCAGAGGGCCACAGAATAAGAGACACATGGAAAAAGGGTGTGTGTGTTGATTTCTCCCCAGCACACACGGACTTGCGTCGTTATTTTTCATGCGGGGAAGTTGTGCGTCGTTTTCCGGCGCACGACAGTCTCTTTCTGTGGATCGCAGGGATTACCAGATGTCCCAGGTCTGTGCGTGGATTCTGCTGCTTGTTTACCAGCTGCACGTCGTTCTGCGGGCTGTGCGTCGAAGTTTCGCTCTCACGGCAGGCGTCGCGTCGATTTCTCCTATGGAGGTCGGGCGGCGTTGTCCTTGCGAGGCTGTGCGTCGAAGTCCCGGTTGTCCCGAAGGCGTCGCGTCGATCAGCGTCAGTGTGCGGCATTTTTCTTGCCGCGGCACAAGCTGTGCGTCGAAAATTTCGGCGCACAAAGTGTCCAAGTGGAAAAAGAAGTCTTTTTGGTCCTGAGACTTCAGGGAACAGGAGGCAAGCTCTATCCAAGCCCTTGGAGAGCACTTTTACAGCCAGACAAGAGTTCAGCAAGGCAGCAGGGCAACAGCAAGGCAGCAGTCCTTTGTAGAAAGCAGTCAGGTGAGTCCTTTAGGCAGCCAGGCAGTTCTTCTTGGCAGGATGCAGTTTCTGGTTCAGGTTTCTTCTCCAGCAAGTGTCTGATGAGGTAGGGCAGAGGCCCTGTTTTATACCCAAATGTGCCTTTGAAGTGGGGAGAGACTTCAAAGAGTGGCTAAGAAGTGCACCAGGTCCCCTTTCAGTTCAATCCTGTCTGCCAGGGTCCCAGTAAGGGGTGTGGCAGTCTTTTGTGTGAGAGCAGGCCCTCCACCCTCCCAGCCCAGGAAGACCCATTCAAAATGCAGATGTATGCAAGTGAGGCTGAGTACCCTGTGTTTGGGGTGTGTCTGAGTGAATGCACAAGGAGCTGTCAACTAAGCCCAGCCAGACGTGGATTATAAGGCACAGAAAGATTTAAGTGCAAAGAAATGCTCACTTTCTAAAAGTGGCATTTCTAGAATAGTAATATTAAATCCAACTTCACCAGTCAGCAGGACTTTATATTACCATTCTGGCCATACTAAACAAGACCTTCCTACTCCTTTCAGATCAGCAGCTACCACTTCAATACTGGATGAGGGCAACCCCAATGTTAGCCTATGAAGGGAGCAGGCCTCACAGTAGTGCAAAAACGAATTTAGGAGTTTTACACTACCAGGACATGTAAACTACACAGGTACATGTCCTGCCTTTCACCCACACAGCACCCTGCTCTAGGGGTTACCTGGGGCACGTATTAGAGGTGACTTATATGTGGAGAAAGGGGAGGTTTAGGCTTGGCAAGTACTTTTAAATGCCAAGTCGAGGTGACAGTGAAACTGCACACACAGGCCTTGCAATGGCAGGCCTGAGACAAGGAAAAGGGGATACTTAAGTGGGTGGCACAACCAGTGCTGCAGGCCCACTAGTAGCATTTAATCTACAGGGCCTATGCACATAGAGTGCACATTACTAGGGACTTATAAGTAAATTAAATAGTCCAATCAGGTATGATTCAAGGTTACCATGTTTTAAGGGAGAGAGCATATGTACTTTAGCACTGGTTAGCAGTGGTAAAGTGCGCAAAGCCTAAAAGCCAGCAAAAACAGTGTCTAAAAAGTGGAGGGAGGCAGGCAAAAAGTTAGGGGTGACCACCCTAAGGCTGTCAGGTCTAACATGTGTCCCCCCCAGCTGAAAGTGGGGAGAGCTACCCGACCTCCTGGGAGCTCTCATCGCTAAGGCGGAAGTATCTGGAGAGACCATCAGCATTGGCGTCGTCAACCCCTGGGCGATGTTCCTCCGTAAAGTCCATCCCCTATAGGGAAATGGACTACCTCAAGAGTTTTGGATTCTCACCCCTCATCTGCATGAGCCATCTGAGGGGCCTGTGGTCTGTCTGAACCCGGAAGTGAGTCCCAAACAGGTAGGGTCTTAGCTTCTTCAGTGCCCAGACCACAGCAAAAGCTTCTCTCTCAATAGCACTCCACCTCTGTTCCCGTGGTAATAGCCTTCTGCTAATAAAGACTACTGGTTGGTCTAGGCCCTCCTCATTTAGCTGTGCTAGGACCGCCCCTATGCCATGCTCTGAAGCGTCTGTCTGCACAATAAATTCCTGGGAGTAGTCAGGGGCCTTGAGCACGGGGGGCGTGCACATGGCTTCCTTCAGGGAGTCAAAGGCTTTCTGACAAGCCTCTGTCCAATTCACCAACCTAGGTTGTTTCTTGGAAGTGAGTTCTGTCAAGGGTGACACAATGGTACCATAGCCCTTGACAAATCTGCGGTAGTATCCTGTGAGGCCTAAAAAGGCTCTCACCTCAGTCTGAGTTCTAGGTGGTTGCCGGGCCTTGATAGTTTCAATCTTGGCCTGGAGTGGCTGCACCTTGCCACCACCCACTAGGTGTCCCAAGTACACCACGGAACCCTGCCCAATCTGGCACTTACTAGCCTTGATGGTCAGGCCTGCCTGTTGCAGGGCCTGAAGCACCTCCTTGAGGTGGAGCAGGTATTCCTCCCAGCTGGAACTGTAGACAGCTATGTCATCCAGGTAGGCTGCACAGAAGGCATCCTTGCCAGCTAGGACCTCGTTAACCAACCGTTGGAAGGTAGCGGGGGCATTTTTCAATCCAAATGGCATCACCCGGAACTGGTAATGGCCATCAAGGGTTGAAAATGCGGATCTTTCTTTAGCCCCCTCAGTCAGGGCTATCTGCCAGTACCCTGAAGTAAGACCAAACGTACTCAGGAACTTGGCAGCGCCCAGCCTGTCAACGAGCTCATCAGCTCGGGGGATGGGGTGAGCATCAGTCCGTGTGACTGAGTTGAGACCCCGGTAGTCCACACAGAACCGGAGTTCTGGCTTCGCACCTGGGGCAGTAGCCTTAGGGACCAACACCACTGGGCTGGCCCAGGGACTACTGGATTTCTCGATAACCCTTAGAGCTAACATCTTGGAGACCTCCTCCTTGATGCTGGCCTTCACCTTATCCGATAACCTGTAAATTTTGTTCTTCACAGGGAGACTGTCACCGGTGTCAATGTCATGAACACAGAGGTGGGTCAGTCCAGGAGTAATGGGGAACAGGGGGGAGAACTGCTCCAACAGCTCATAGCAGTCTCCTTTCTGGTTTAGAGTCAGGGAGTCAGAAAGAATGACCCCTTTCACTGACCCATCACCTTCTTGGGCAGAGAGGAGGTCGGGGAGAGGTTCACTCTCCTCTTCCATTCCTTCATCTGTGACCAGAAGCATGTTGACCTCAGACCTCTCAAAATGAGCCTTTAGTCGGTTAACATGGAGCACCATTAGGGGGTTCCTAGGGATTTGGAGGTCCACTAGGTAAGTGGCCTCCCCTTTCCGCTCCTTTACTTCAAATGGGCCAGACCAGCGGTCCTGGAGAGCTCTAGGCTCTACTGGCTCCATTACCCACACTTTGTCTCCAGGTTGAAACTCTACTAGGGTGGCCTTCTGGTCCTACCAGCATTTCATTACCTCTTGACTGGCCTCAAGGTTACTTTGGGCCTCTTTCCAGAAGCGGGTCATCTGGTTGCGGAGGGCCAACATGTAGCTGACCACATCCTGAGGGGGTGCCTTTGGAGCTTTCTCCAACCCCTCCTTGACAATGCTTAAGGGTCCCCTGACAGGGTACCCATAGAGAAGCTCAAAGGGACTGAACCCCACCCCCCTCTGGGGGACCTCTCTGTAAGCAAAGAGAAGGCATGGTAAGAGGACGTCCCACTTACGCCTCATGGCCTCAGGGAGGCCACCAATCATGCCTTTCAAGGTCTTGTTGAATCTCTCCACAAGACCATTAGACTGGGGGTGATAGGGTGTGGTGAACTTGTAGGTTACACCACACGCATCCCACAGAGACTTCATGTATGCAGACATGAAGTTAGTGCCTCTGTCAGACACTGTCTCCTTTGGGAATCCCACACGGGTAAATATCCCCATCAGAGTTCTGGTCACCACCGGTGCAGTTACGGTCCTCAGAGGGATTGCCTCTGGGTAACGGGTGGCATGGTCCACCAAAACCAGGATGAACCTGTTGCCTAAGGCAGTTTTGGGGTCCAATTGAACAACAATGTCGATGCCCACCCTTTCAAAGGGGGTGCCAACGACAGGAAGTGGAATCAGGGGGGTTTTAACCCTTTTTCCTGCTTTACCACTGGCCTGGCAGGTAGAACAAGATCTACAGAACTTATCTGAGTTTGTCCTCATTCTGGGCCAATAAAAGTGGGTGACAAGCCTGTCAAAGGTCTTGCCTTGCCCCAAATGTCCTGCCAGGGGAATGTCGTGAGCCAGACCCAGTAGGAAGGTTCGGTAACACTGGGGGACCACCAGCGCACGCGCTGCCCCAAAGGCCGGAACCTTAGGCTCACTGTAGAGGAGATCATTCTCCCAATATATGTGGTGATTGCCAGAGGCTTCACCTGCCGCCTGGTCTGAGGCTTGCTTCCTCAGACCCTCTAGAGTGGGACATTCTTTCTGCGCCTTGCAGAATTCCTCCCTGGTGGGTCCACCCTCAACTTGCCAGCCAGCAAGCTCAGGTAGGTCACCTAGGGTGGCATTGTCTTCCCCAGTTGGCTCGGGAGCCTCCTCCTCAGGAGCCCCGTCAACCACTGCGGGAACTTCTGGGACCGGTTTCCCGCGCCCCTTGCCCCTCCTCTTGGCAGCTCTCTGGGCCATTGTTCCAGGCTCCAGACGCCCTTGACTTCCCTCTCGGTCAGCCATGGACCGTGTGGTCATGCAGACCCACTCAGGTAACACTAACATCTCCAGGTGAGATCTGAGCTCCACTTCTTTCCAAGCAGTATGCTCAAGATCATTGCCTAACAGACAATCTACAGGCATGGCAGGACTCACAGCTACTTTCAGAGCACCAGAGACCCCCCCCAAACTCAAAGGGAACCAGAGACACCGGTAGGTGACTCAACGATTGTCAGCGACTATGACCTGGTGGAATGTATTAGGGACTATCTGCTCTGTTGACACCAGCTGACTCTTGATAGTAGTCAAACTGGCTCCTGTGTCACGCAGAGCCGCCACCTTCTGCCCATCAATGGTGACCCACTGCCTGTACTTGGAAGTATTTTGGGGCATGTGGGTTTTGGGCACCATTTCTCCTTCTCCCAGGGACACTAGGGAAATCTCTACCTGTTCCCCAAAGCTATCTGGGTCCATCTCCCCCCCGAGCGCTACACTAGTCAACCCAGGTGTCTATCCAGTAGTGGACGGTGCTCTCTTGGAGCACTGGGGGGTCGCCTTTATAGTGACCATACTGGTAACACTCCATGCATTTGGGGTTGGATTTTCCTGACCTATCATATGTCCCTGGCTTTTTCCCAAATCTGGAAAAGAATGGTTGCCACCCCCTCCCTGGGAATTCTTTTGGGGGCCTTTGGAGAGTTCCTTATCTGTAAGTTTATCTCCCCCCTCTTTCTTCTGTTGGGAACCCTGACCACCTTTGTGGGTGTCCCCCCAGGTACCTTCTTGGACACTCTGGTGCTAACCCAGAGGTCCGCCTCCTCAGCAAGCTTCCTGGGATCAGTCAGCTTACTATCCACTAAGTGCTGGCGCAACTCTGTAAAAGTAGTATTAAGCATATGCTCTCTCAGAATCAAGTCATATAACCCTTTATAATCATCTACTTTGTTGCCCCGCACCCATCCATTCAGTGCCTTACTGGAAAAGTCAAAGAAATCTACCCATGTTTGTGTGGTTTGTTTGGTGCTGTCCCTGAACCTCTGACGGTATCCCTCAGGGGTCAGCCCAAACTTGGCAAGTAAAGTGGCTTTCTGAAGTGGGTATGTGTTTTGATCAGGTTGATCCAATGTGAGAAGTGTGTCCCTCCCCAATGGCGGTACATAACCCCACATAGCTACCCCCCATTGCCCTTCAGGAACCTCATGGGCCCTTAGTGCAACTTCATAAGCAGCTAACCATTTATCTATGTCATCTCCCACCACAAAACTGGGCACCACATTTTTGGGTATACAAACCTTCTTTTCTCCAGTAGGTCCTGTCAGTATGCTGCCACCATTATTGCTGGATTCAGACTGCTTTGCCTTGAGATCCAGCTCCTTGAGACTCAGTTCATGAGCCAATAACAGTTTCCTTTCAGCCAAGGCTCTCTCAGCTGCAGCTTCAGCTCTTTCAGCTTCAATCTGTTTGGCTGCTCTTTCAGCCTCAGCTTGCTTGGCTTCTCTCTCTGCCCTTCTTTCCTCCTGTTGAGCCTCAATTTTCAGTTTTGCCATTTGCAATTGGAACTCCCTTTCCTCTCTCCTTTCCTCTGCGGTCAGGCTTTGCACAGAGACACTGCTCCCTGGTCTGGAAGGGGGCACAATTGCAGTGGTAACACCATCCACAGATAGCAACAAATCCTCTGAGGGGCCATTTTCTGGCTCTTCTTCCTCATCATCCTCTTCTAAATGGGCTTCTGCCCAGGCCCTCAGCGCCACTTGAAAGTCCTCCTTTTTGGAGGCCCCTTGGGTGGGTACCCTCATTGCCCTGCAGAATCCTTTTAGTTGTTTGACCGTATATGTATCCAACAGGACTAGGTCAAAGTCTCCTATCTGAGACCCAGTGAGAGACATGTTGAGTGAGGATTTAGTTTTTGAAAATTGTCAGGAAAAAACGAATTTGCAAAAAGAGATAAAAATCAAGTTGACCTTCAACTGTGGGTAGGTAGTGAAATACTTAGCTACTGTATGTCACTGCACAAATACAAGTCCTATCCTCACCGCTGATCACCAATGTTAGAAATGGGGTTTTTGGTTGGCAGTCAGGTTACCCCCTGTCCAAGCAAAAGCCCTCACTCTAGTCAGGGTAAGTCACACACAATCCAATATTATCCTGTGCCCACCCTCTGGTAGCTTGGCACGAGCAGTCAGGCTTAACTTAGAAGGCAATGTGTAAAGTATTTGTGCAATAAATCATACAATACCACCATATAGCACCACAAAAATACACCACACAGTGTTTAGAAAAATATATAATATTTATCAGGATAATTGTAGGTCAAAACGATTAAAGTTGCAATGTGAATTTGTGGAGATATCACTGAAAAGTGATATAAAGGGGGTCATTCCGACCCCGGCGGACAAGGACCGCCGGGGCCGGGGATGCGGGAGCACCGCCAACAGGCTGGCGGTGCCCCGCAGGGCATTCTGACCGCGGCGGTTTGGCCGCGGTCAGAACAGGAAAACCGGCGGTCTCCCGCCGGTTTTCCGATGCCCCGAGGAATCCTCCATGGCGGCGCAGCTTGCTGCGCCGCCATGGGGATTCCGACACCCCATGCCGCCATCCTGTTCCTGGCGGTTCGCCCGCCAGGAACAGGATGGCGGTATGGGGTGTCATAGGGGCCCCCGTAAGAGGGCCCCACAAAGAATTTCATTGCAACTGCACCCGTCGCACCTTCCCACTCCTCCGGCTCCATTCGGAGCCGGCTTCCTCGTGGGGATGGGTTTCCCGCTGGGCTGGCGGGCGGCCTTCTGGCGGTCGCCCGCCAGCCCAGCGGGAAAGCCAGAATGGCCTCCGCGCCGGCCATATGGCGGCTCCCTCCATGACCCCCAAAGTGTCTTAAGACTTTAAAAAGCAAACAAAGGGGGTCATTCTGACCATGGCGGTCACCGACCACCAGGGCCAACGACCGCGGAAGCACCGCCAACAGGCTGGCGGTGCTTCCTGGGCCATTCTGACCGCGGCGGTAAAGCTGCGGTCAGAAAAGGGGAACCGGCGGTTTCCCGCCGGTTTTCCCCTGGCCCAGGGAATCCTCCATGGCGGCGCTGCTTGCAGCGCCGCCATGGGGATTCCGACCCCCTTCCCGCCATCCCGTTCCTGGCGGTTTTTACCGCCAGGAACAGGATGGCGGGAACGGGTGTCGTGGGGCCCCTGGGGGCCCCTGCACTGCCCATGCCACTGGCATGGGCAGTGCAGGGGCCCCCTAACAGGGCCCCATAATGATTTTCAGTGTCTGCTTTGCAGACACTGAAAATAGCGACGGGTGCTACTGCACCCGTCGCACCCCAGCAACTCCGCCGGCTCCATTCGGAGCCGGATTCATCGTTGCTGGGTCTTTCCAGCAGTTCGCCCGCCAGGAACAGGATGGCGGTATGGGGTGTCATAGGGGCCCCCGTAAGAGGGCCCCACAAAGAATTTCATTGCAACTGCACCCGTCGCACCTTCCCACTCCTCCGGCTCCATTCGGAGCCGGCTTCCTCGTGGGGATGGGTTTCCCGCTGGGCTGGCGGGCGGCCTTTTGGCGGTCGCCCGCCGGCCCAGCGGGAAAGCCAGAATGGCCGACCGCGGTGCGGTCATTCGGCGGTTCCCGCCAGGCGGGCGGCTACCGCCGCCCGCCACGGTTGGAATGACCGCCAAAGTCTCTTTCAAGCACAAAGTACCTGGTTTGGAGTGGAAAATGTCCTCAGAGGGCCACAGAAGAAGAGATACGTGGAAAAAGGGTGTGTGCGTCGATTTCTCCCCAGCACACACGGACTTGCGTCGTTATTTTTCACACGGGGAAGTCGTGCGTTGTTTTCCGACGCGCGGACAGTCTCTTTCTGTGGATCGCGGGGATTACCAGATGTCCTGGGTCTGTGCTTGGATTCTCCTGCTTGTTTACCGGCTGCGCGTCGTTCGGCGGGGCTGTGCGTCGAAGTTTCAATCTCATGGCAGGCGTCGCGTCGATTTCTCCTCTGGAGGTCGGGCATCGTTGTCCTTGCGAGGCCGTGCGTCGAAGTCCCGGTCGTCCCGAAGGCATCGCGTCGATCAGCGTCGCTGTGCGGCCTTTTTCTTGCCGCGGCACAAGCTGTGCGTCGAAAATTTCGGCGCACAAAGTGTCCAAGTGAAAAAGAGAAGTCTTTTTGCTCCTGAGACTTCAGGGAACAGGAGGCAAGCTCTATCCAAACCCTTGGAGAGCACTTTTACAGCCAGACAAGAGTTCAGCAAGGCAGCAGGGCAACAGCAAGGCAGCAGTCCTTTGTAGAAAGCAGTCAGGTGAGTCCTTTAGGCAGCCAGGCAGTTCTTCTTGGCAGGATGCAGGTTATAGTTCAGGTTTCTTCTCCAGCAAGTGTCTGATGAGGTAGGGCAGAGGCCCTGTTTTATACCCAAATGTGCCTTTGAAGTGGGGGAGACTTCAAAGAGTGGCTAAGAAGTGCACCAGGTCCCCTTTCAGTTCAATCCTGTCTGCCAGGGTCCCAGTAGGGGGTGTGGCAGTCCTTTGTGTGAGAGCAGGCCCTCCACCCTCCCAGCTCAGCAAGACCCATTCAAAATGCAGATGTATGCAAGTGAGGCTGAGTACCCTGTGTTTGGGGTGTGTCTGAGTGAATGCACAAGGAGCTGTCAACTAAGCCCAGCCAGACGTGGATTATAAGGCACAGAAAGATTTAAGTGCAAAGAAATGCTCACTTTCTAAAAGTGGCATTTCTAGAATAGTAATATTAAATCCAACTTCACCAGTCAGCAGGACTTTATATTACCATTCTGGCCATACTAAATATGACCTTCCTACTCCTTTCAGATCAGCAGCTACCACTTCAATACTGTATGAGGGCAACCCCAATGTTAGCCTATGAAGGGAGCAGGCCTCACAGTAGTGCAAAAACGAATTTAGGAGTTTTACACTACCAGGACATGTAACCTACACAGGTACATGTCCTGCCTTTCACCCACACAGCACCCTGCTCTAGGGGTTACCTAGGGCACATATTAGAGGTGACTTATATGTGGAGAAAGGGGAGGTTTAGGCTTGGCAAGTACTTTTAAATGCCAAGTCGAGGTGACAGTGAAACTGCACACACAGGCCTTGCAATGGAAGGCCTGAGACAAGGAAAAAGGGGCTAATTAAGTGGGTGGCACAACCAGTGCTGCAGGCCCACTAGTAGCATTTAATCTACAGGCCCTATGCACATAGAGTGCACACTACTAGGGACTTATAAGTAAATTAAATAGTCCAATCAGGTATGATTCAAGGTTACCATGTTTTAAGGGAGAGAGCATATGTACTTTAGCACTGGTTAGCAGTGGTAAAGTGCGCAAAGCCTAAAAGCCAGCAAAAACAGTGTCCAAAAAGTGGAGGGAGGCAGGCAAAAAGTTAGGGGTGACCACCCTAAGGCTGTCAGGTCTAACAGTGGGAGTGGAGGGAGGCATGTGATCTTTTTGATCGGGACCTCAAACTGAAAGAGGTGAGTGTCCTCAAATTCAGATAGATATCATTTTTTCACATTTATAAGGGAGTACAAGTGCTGGTGCTCGAGCCAGAAGAGTTGGGTGTTTGAGGTCAGTTTAACAGTTCTTGTAGACTACAGAGGATGAGGTAATATCTCTATTTCAAACGCTTTGGTTTAAAACTGCAGTCACTGCGAAAGGGTCAGCTAGGCAGTGATTGGGTGAGGTTTCCTCTGAGCCAAAGCCTGTCATGTTGTGAACTTTCCAAAAGAATCTCGACTGCAAGCCTGCAAGACGTCTTACCCAGCTGAACGCTACTTATTAACCTATGGTATGACATGTGAATTTGCGGGTACGGACCCAGGCAGCAGACATTAATAACACCTATTATATACTGCTTCTACTCGACCAATATGCAACGATCATATGACAATTGTTTCTAGAACAGTTGTGGTGTTGGTGCGATATATTGAGGCCTGCTTCCTACCTCTGTTGGACTTCTTTGCTGGAGAAGGCCATTGGAGAGGGGCTACATGCTGTGCTGGGCATAGGAGCTCCTGATTTCTTTCTTATGTTGTGATGTAGACAACCTTGTCTAGGCATTTAGGTCAATGGCGACCCAATGCAACAGTGGAACTTTTAGATTGTATCTTGCTGAGAGCTTGAGCTCATGGGTTGCTGTATGCATTGGAATTCTAGATTTTGGAGCTGTGGTGGGCATGGAGGCTGCAGATTTTAAAATTGCTGTGAGCATGGCAATGCTGGTTTTGGGGATGGACTGATGGAGTTGTAGTTTCTGGGGATTTGGGCAAGGTGGGTGCAAGATCTCTAAACTTTATGGTTGTGGTAGGAAATAGGACTCTAGGTTCTGGTAGCCCCATTGTTGGGTTCAAGTAGGCTTAGGCCTTCAGGTTGTGGAAGAGGTAGGGGGCATGTGGGCTGTAAATTCAAGGTTTGTGTTGGGAATGTTACTCCAGATTGATGGGCTGTGGTGGGCATGGTAGTTCTAGCTTCTGGGAATGAGGTAGGCATTGATGCTGCACATTCTGTCTAGGTGTGGATGAAGCTTCAGAATGTGGGGTTATGTTAAAGGGCCCGAGATGCCTAGAGTCACTGAGCATGGGGGCCCTTGATTCTAACTCTCTTGTGGTCATTAGGGTCAAGATTCATAGGCTGTGGTGTACATGGTTACTCCTGATTCCGGGCTTGTGTAGCATAGGGATCTTAGTTTCTGATGGACACGGACTGTGGATTTGCAGGTGTTGCAATAACAGGCTTTAGACTCTGGAGTTGGTGTTGATTGATGGCATCAGGTTACAAGAATAATTGAAAATGATGGCTACAGATTCTAGGCTTATGTAGAGCCTATGGCTCCAAATTCACAGGTTGTGGTAGCTGTGATAGTCCTATATTTGGGGCTATGGTGAGCGTGGGGATCTTAGTTTATGTGCTTGTACTGGTAAAGGTTTTTTTTTTATTTATGGTGTTGCAGTGGCCAGAAGATGTAGATTTTGGTGTTTAGTGGTATCCAACTTTAAATTCTAGGGCTGTAATTAGAACAGCTGTAGATAGTGGGATTTTGGTGGCTATCAAAGCTGCAGATTACAGGGTTGCAACGGTCTGAAGGCTGCATATTTTGTGGTTGTGGTGGGTACAGGTACAGTACATTCTAAAAATGTGAGCATGATATCAGTTTATTCTCCGAGTTGTGATAGGTGTGAGCACTTCAGTGGTAATTTCAAATGTTGTAGTTGGCATGGGTGGTCTAGACTTTTTTGATTGCGATGCATTAAAGAGGTGTACATTTCTGCTTTGCTTTGGGTATAGGGTTTGTAGATTTGTTTTTGTTGTATTAGGACAGGTTTTTAGGTTATCAGACTGTGGCAGGAAAGGGGCTGTAGATTCCACAACTGAGATAGAAATAAAGGCTATAAATGCTAGGGTTGAGGTGAGTATGGAATATAGATTTTGGCTGTGTTTGGCACTGAGTTTGTAGCATCTGGGGTTGTGATGGGCAGGAGGCCTTTAGAATATGTTGTCGTTTCCATGGGATTGCTAGATTCTAGAGTTTTGTTGGGAATTGAAACTGTTTGTGCTGTGATGCAGTGGGAATGTGGCCTGTATGATTTTTAGGTCTCAGCTGCAGTTTTATTGTATCCAATACAGTATAAAGGGTGGGCTTTGGGTCAAACACTCATGATTGGATCGTTTTCCTTGTCAATCTCAGTTCACTACTACCTATTCAATGGCATTCCTCCATACTTCTGGGTTTGTACCACCCCGGCATTGCAGCTTCTTTACCGTCATTTGGATTAACTGAATTGTACTCTTCCACTACTGATGTGAGGGAACTACTTTTTAAAACTCACCTTGAGGCAGCTAAAAGCTGTCTGTTATCAAAAGACCTATTGCAGGCAATATAAAAACTTAGAGTGGGTATTGGGTCAGCCCATTGCATATCATTGGTCTGTTCTTTTATAAATTTTAGTTGATTGCTTCTTTTTCAGTAGCTTCTCTTCTTCTTGTGTTTGGCTTTCTACTGGTGAATTGCTTGTTTACCATCCTTTGAATTAGGTAAGTTGTATTGTAACCACAATAAGTAGTATGATCATTTGGACTTTGTTTTCTGAACAATTACCCAAGGAAGATCAGGGCTTCCAGGAAAGAAAAGTCGACTTCAGGGACACCTTTAAGGAATCCTGATCTGGCACCCACCCCAACCTAAAGCTCTTGACTAAGGTAAGAGCCTATCTGTGTACACAACTGCATCCACCCCTCCACATAAACTACTCTGAAACACTTGAGTAACATGACAGCCGGGAAGTTCTATCAACAGTGCAGCAGGTGCAGTGGTACACAGGCCCACACAGGCTACTGCACCCCAGCTTTGACTCTTGTATTACCTAACTGGGTGGAGGGTACCCATTGGCCTTGATTGCATTATACCCCATGGCACCCTTAATACGATGGAGATGAGGGCTACCCTCATAAGGCCACATTGTTCACCCCACACCTGAATCACTCTGTCCTGACTCACTTAAGTGAGCAACAGCCGGTCCACATGCCCAACGTTCACCGCTTCACAACCGTAACACCCCATGGTGAAACAATTGGATAAGGGAAGACTCCTTCACACCACTTCCAATAGCACCTCACATCTTCCCTTTACTAATCCACTTTAATTAATCTCTTCCTATTCAAAACACTAAAGTAAACGCATGAGATCTCAAGAGCACAATCGTAATAAGCATAATAAATACCACAAGGAGAAGAAAGCACTTATTAATAATCTACTACCTACTTACCTCTAACTGTTTGTTCCAGAGTAGTGGGCTACTCACCACAAAGCACTTTAGCGTCTCATCAGGGGTAGTAAGCGCTATATAAATACAATTTACAATTGTATCAATTCACTGCTTACGTTCACGGAAATACTTATTTCAGCACTACATTGGAGTTCATGAGTTGTCTTGATTTCTCCAATTATTTCCCTGCATGCTGCTTCTCCTGTCACACTCCCATCCCTAGAACACTCTCTATTGATCTCCATCCCCACCTTCTCTGTTGCTTACCCCCTACCCCGCCTGCTTGTTTTTTTTAAAACAAACTCCATCCACCAGCATTGCTCACCTGCTCACAGCTGCCATTGTTGAGGGCCTTTAGTTGCTACTTCACCCACCCCTAAAGTTTAGTTGCTCCCCTCACCATTTATGCCACATTCAGAAGATGTACATCATCATGTTGCTTCACACAACATAGTGTCCATGCTTACTGTATTAGAAGTATAGAAAACAGTGTTTTCTATACTCTTCAGATGTATGCTGCATTGCGTTGTCACATTGCATGACACAAAAAGGTGGCAATCTTGAACGTATAGTATATTGTTTTTTATACTTAAAGCATTGCTGATCGTTGCTGTTGGATTTGCCAATGCTAACACATTATAAAAACAATTAGCAGTGGCAAACCCAATAGTGACGGCAGTGAACAATTGACAAAGCAGTACCTATAGGGTTTGCCAGCCCTTGATTCAAATTGTAGAAGTCATGGGTCGCTAGAGCTGGTTTTAGGCTGTTGGTGTGATGTTGGCTCTAGACCCTGCAATTGTGGTGGGCATGGGGCTTCTAGGTTTTGGAGCTGTGGTTGACATGATGCTTTAGATTTTGAATTTGCTGTGGGCTTGGGGTTCAGCATTCGGGGAATTTTGTTGGCAGAGGGTTATAGCTTATGGAGTTGTGGAAGGCATGTGCACCATCGGTTGTAGGGTTGTTTTGACTGTGTGGGCATCAGGTTCTGGGATTGAGGAGGCGGGGCATTGTGAAATCTGAAGTTGCAGTTGGCACGATGTTGCAGATTCTAGGGTTGTGGTGGGCCTATGAAATGTTTATTCTTTGGCTGTAGTGGGTATATGGGCACCAGGTTCCAGGACTGTGGTGGACATGGATTCCTCGATGCTGGAGTTCTGGTGGGAAGGAGTATAAATTCTAGGTGAGTTGTAGGCATCTGGTCTTTCCGTTCTGGGATTGTTGTGGTTATGTGGGTGCAAAGTTCCAGAATTGGACAGATATTACCCTAAAGCTGGCCATGGGTTGCCTAGATTCTGGGCTGTTGATGTGCTCGCGAATCTGGGTTTTATTGGCTTCTGTATTTCTAGTCACAGAACCTGCTGTGAAGAGAGCCTCCTCAAGAGATCAGGCTGATCCCGTTTGAGTTACGCAGTCAGTCATCTGTATAAATGGGGCATATCATACCAGAAAGTTTTGTTTTCGATGATAGAACGAGGGTTCAGTGCCGCTACCTCCAGCTTGCACTTCCGCCAGTCACGCTACAGGCCCCCAGAGGAAGGCTCGCGCACATTCCGAAGGGCATTCAAGGACATCTTGTAATTACATTCAGGAAATGAAGCCAGTGTCCCCCTCTCCCCGGGGCTCCGAAGGTTACCAGGCCCGGCCCAGTGACCAGTGCACCCCATCCACGCTGTAGGTAATCATTGATGAGTGAGCGCTGGGCAGGGTGCTGGACCCACCCCTCCCTTGGTGGTTAATCATTGATGGGACAGGAGCCTGGCAGGCGTGACCCGAGCCCAGCCCTTGCAACCCCTTCACTTCACCGACCGTGAAGTCCAGAAGACCCGGCCACGTGAGGCCTACATACTTTCACCGCTCTAACCAAGGAGGCCCAAATAAGTTAAACTTTTTTTATTTTAGTTTCAGACTAGGTGGAGGAATATTATTAAAGCATATAATCTAGATAAACCGGACACACGAAGAAAAGTAATATTCGACTCTAAACAACAACATTGTCATGCACTTCACCAGTTGGGAGAATACAATTTTCCACACGTTAGAAACGTAATAAATATGTTTTGAGCAGCTCTCATAAAATGCACGGGCAAATATTTGCCATACACAGGACATACTCAGAACATACCTTTTCTTGCCTTACTGACTCTCCCAATCCGCCCCACCACTTCAGCCAGGCCTAGCCCAGCAGGAGAAATGAGCCCTCTTATGATGCCACCTTTGACAGGAGGCAGATCATTTCAAAGTCTTTCTCCAATGCACCGCAAATGAAGTGAGATGATGGACTTTACATTTTGCAAAAATAAGGGAAACAATATGTTATAGTCTTTCTCGTGACTGAGCGCGAGATATGATGGTGCTAGCAAGAGTTTGCCTGAGCTATGGCAGATTGTTTGCTCAAAAAGGAATCAAGTCAATGACATAAAGGCTTTATTGTGTATCTTCCCACGAATTTTTATTCTATATGAGGCAATACTGCATGCGATGTTACCTCGTGTGCTGTGGCACCCCATACACGAATTGCGAGAATTTTAAAGTTGTTCCCTAAAACATTCAATTGGAGGATTCCCCCGTTAAATTACCGCCATCAAAAAGCAGAAAGTCAACACGTCACCACAAAGCAAAAGGGAATTCCCCAATCACATACACTTTGGCAATAACAGGTGGCACCATAACTTCTGCTGTGCATGTCCACTGGTCAAGTGGTGTCATTTATCGAATTTTAACATGGCAAACAATAAAATGCTTTTGGTCCATCTTGAGAGGCATCATCCCTGCTGGAAACACTGGTATCATTTCACTATGTGCAGCTATGTAGCAGGACGCTGACATGCTGGGAAGAACGGCATTCTGCGACAGGTACAATGTAGTGGGAAAAGTTGCATCAGTGACTGGTCTGTACTCGTAAAAATATTGAATCTGATTTTATAGTCTGACAGATTACTCTGACTGCACTACTACATATTGAATACTTTCCTCGATTCTTCTAAACTTACCACCCACTTGAGATTTCTACCCCTCCCTGTTTCCTAACTTATAAATTTTTCCTTCATTGGGGTGCTTTTCACTATACTGCGAGCTGAAGATCCCCTATACTGAAACTCAGTTACTATCTATAAGGTAACCTTGCTGTATGTTTCGCTGCCACGTTGACCAGTGAATAGCTACATGCCCAAATGGAGTGGGTTTCGTCATGGCATTTACCTCTCTCATCAGCACAAAAATATGATACAAAAAAGAATAGGGAAAACTTGGTAAGAAAATGTGTTTCATCAACTTAGACCACATTGCCTGTTGCATGCACAGCATAACCCTTAAATGTCCCCTAAAGACATCTCCATATTTTCTTCTTAATTCTGTCTCCAGATCCAAGATGTCCTCTTCATTTGCAGCCCCACTAAATGCATGCATTCTACCTTCTTTTCTTGGAAACCCCGAGAATGTCAAACGCTTCTTCATTGCAGCCAACAACTGATAGCTTTCAGTGACTTTACTTCTAGTTGCCTAAACAAACCAGTCTCCCCACATCCTCCAGGGAGTCCAAGACTGACCGCTCTTCCTTAGGCACTTGTCTGTTTTCGACCTACTCAACCTAATCCATTGTTATCCTATCACTCCAAGCCTTTTCACGGCAGACTCCCTTATTCACATGCCCACGTGTGAGCCATACTACCCTGGACATTTGAAATACATCGGCCTTGAGTTATCTCCTAGATCTACTGACAAACTGCTTACAACTTTTCCACTATCCCATCCAATATACCCACTGCAATCTCAGTATGTATCTTGGTCTAAAAATAAGATGAGGCCCCATGCATTTCAGTACAAATTTCCTCCCCAGTTTCAATACTGTATTGTCAGCATGTGCCTGTTCACCAACACCACCATGCTCCGTTGACTTCTTTACAGGTCACCCACCAGTTTGTCATCTCAGCAACCGTAGCACAAATGCCACAACCAATGGTAAGAGTTCAAAAAATGTTATGCCATGGCACTTTTTCTTTTTCCTCCACTGCTTTTTAACTTCTTAAAGTACTACTTACCCTGCCAGTATAGACTAAAAACCCTGGCATGAATATCGGAGTTAATCTAACTAGGCCACTTACCTTCCATGCCATCCAAATCCCATTTGCGCCGCATCAGTGGTTGCTCAACGAACCTAATTTTCTATATATAGCTTACAGAGCACAGACATACACAGCAAAAGAGGTCTGTTAGAGCTAAAGATCCTGCATGACAAAACAAACACAAAACTCAAAGAGGCTACTACTTAATGCAATCCAAAAAGTCACGTTCCTAATATGTTCCTAAACTTGCAAATGTTTTCATCACCTCTAATTGATTGAGATGATTTGTTTCATAAAGTAACTGAGAGGACCATAAAAGTTTGTCCACCATAGGAAGTACAGTCAAACCTAAAGAAACACCAGCAGTCTGCGGGGAGCTGAATGTAACATACCAACTGAGTCATGGTGAGTGAAATTTACCAAGGTAATCCCCCAGTTCCTGCAAGGCAGAATTTCACAGAGATAATTTTAAAAATGTGTTAGAAGACGAACTAAGCTATGCTAGCCTCAGATAAACCCAGGGGCAATGGGAATTTACGCAGGTGGTAGCGTTACAAGGTCTCCTATTGGAAAACCTGCTTGGATGAGAGGACTAGTCTGCGTAACAATCAGAACACACTGGCTGACCCAAAAGTATAGCTAGGTCTTGTTTAATCTCTACTCTGAAACTTTGAAAGATCACTGAACATTAATTGCCCGATACAGAAAATCTTCAGTAAAAAAAATATAAAAAAGATATATCCAATTTTAGAACAAGTAGATTAATGGAGTTTCTAGGTCAGTGTTGTGCATATATATATTAAGTGGGTCTTGGTGGTATTTTTTACACATCCTGGTAACGGTGAGATATCTAATAGGTGGCCCATAGCAACTGGAAGTTGATCTGATGGTCTGTGTGGGCAGGGCCTGACTATCACTGTGCCCAGGGTGAGTGAATGATTGACCACGTGGATAGATGGGTTTTGCTGAAATATGTTCAGGCTTGTGTGCAGTTCGTGGGTCAGGTAGTTGTTGGAGAAAGATATAAAGACTCTAGCTAGTTGGGTGCACCACTACACCCTGCAAAGTGCATCCTTGGGGTCTGGCAAAGAAATTTGGACCCCAGCGACATCCCATGATTTACCAAAGGACTGTCAGAAAGAAATACACTTTTCTTGGCAGTATTATGAAGTGCCTACCACCACCGTGGAGTCAGAGACACTGAAAACATTATTCGATGCTCATTGCCACAGTAAGAAAGTATACCTGAATAAAAGTGTGAAATGGCTTCCAAAATTTTAGGCATGCAGTTTTATGAATACTAATGTCATGAAGCTCTGCTTGAGGTATACAGGAGGCCACAATAAACACAAACATTTTGTCTTGTATTCAGTAGCAGGCGTAGAACAACTGCTCTCAATAACTTTCCTATCACCTCTTGTTCCAAAAGAAGAGATAATCTCTTTGAATGTGACAAGGGAGTAGGGTAAATGGAAGGATAACTGCAACACAGGACTCTGGAGGTTTTTGACACAGACCCAAAAAGGGGGAGGGCATGGGACTGTTACTCAACACCCAACATGCACAAAATAGCTAAGGAGCTAGAGGCCCTGTATCTCACGGAGGACACAAAGGTAATGCCAGGCATTGAGATATTCAGTTATAAATCATGGCTTACCCTGGTAAAAAAAAAATCTAAATTGGTATTAGGCTGTGGATCAAAGAGAACTGATTAGGCATCACTGTTCCACGATACATCCTAAACAGAGTAAAAACGTAAAACTAAAAAAAAAAATATGAACTTTACTAAATACACTGCGGCATCCAGAGCTGAGTTAGCCTCAGGGAAACAGACGTATGACTTCAAAGTATTGTATTGTATTACACGGTTATTTATGTAGCGCTTTCCACGCCCCATGAGGCATAAAACTCTTTTCTGTGTGGTTTGGTCTAATTATATAGTGCTCCTTACTATTTGTGAGTTCGTGATATACTCTGGTTTTCATCTGGTTCCTATGTGCTCTGTGGAGTGCATGGCTGGAAGGTTGCTGTTCATGTATTAGCCTACGCTGGATATGCAGTGCAGTGTGTGTGGGATGATGGTGTTGTAGGTGCACAGTGCATTAAAGGTTGCTGCACATAAATATAGATGCTTCGGAAAAGTGTGAAAATAGATGCATTTGCAAATGCAGGTTCTTATCTGTACTTGGGTGGGAAGTATCACAATTTGAAACCGCCGTTGATGCGAATTAAGAGCATTAAATAGAGTCTTAACTGGGAATTGCAGATGGACAATTTAATGGAGCACTGTTAGATCACCAGATTTATTTCATGGGATCCACCCAGGAGTGGCAGGTGAGTAGCCCATTGTGGTACAGTTAAATCACCAGGAGTCTAACTAGGAGCAAGAAATGAGCATACCACTGGAGGCACCGTTAAACCACCAGGGTATAAGAAAGTGTCTTCCAGGGGGCAACAGGGGGCACTGTTAAACCACCAAGGAGTATTCAACAGATTACATGGAATCTCCCAGAAGCAACACATGAGCAAACAATATGAGACAATGTATGAACCACAAAGCAGTACTAAATTTAGTCTAACTGGGTGCTACATCACAGCAACCCAGAAAGCCTCTGTTAACCTGCAAAGGTTTAAATGGAATTTACACAGAAGCGACAGATGAGCAATCCATTGGTCACTATTAAACCTCCAGTGAGTAATATATAGTATAGAGGGTGTTTACCTAGGAACAACAGATGAGCAGCTCATTGGAGGCATTGTTGAACTAACAAGGAGTATTACAGAGGGTCTACCTGAAAGCCTCAGATGAGCCACCTTTCAGAGGCTCTGTTATGCTACCAGGGTGTGAGGCATGGTCTACGCAGGAACAACAGATGAGACGCCCCTAAAGGCACTACTAAACCACCAAGGGGTATCACATGATGTATACCTAGGAGTGACAGGTTTAGCAAACCATTAGAGGCACTGTGAAACAAAAAAGGAGTATTAAGTAATACAATGGAGTGTACACAAGAGTAACAGTTGAGTAACCTGCTGGAGGCAATGTTAAACCACCAACCAGTATTACATTGACTCTAACATGGAGCAATAGTCATTTGATCTACTCTCAAGCCACCAGGATATCATATGGAATTTACCAAAAAGCAACAGATGAATAACCTATTTGCCAATGTTATGCCACTAACGTGGATTAAATGGCGTAGGCGGACTCTACCGAAGAGCAACATATGAGCAATCCATTGGAGGCCCTGTTAAACTGGCAATGAGTAGTAAGTAAATTAGATGGAGTCTACTCAGGAGCACCAGATGAGAAACCAATTGGAGACAATGTTAAACCACCAATGACTATTAAATTGACTCAGTCTGGAGCAACTGATCAGCAACCCTTTGGAGACTCTCTTAATCCATCAGGATAATAAACTGAATTTACCCAGAACCAATTAACGAGTAACCCATTGGTTACTGTTAAACCATCAAGGAGTATTAAATGGATGATAGAGTGTAACCAGGAGTACTCTGCAGAATGTACATATAAGTGACTGGTGTGCAACCTATTGTAGGCACTGGTAACACACCAGGATATCAAATAACGGCCACACAGGAGCAACCGATAGACAGCCCTTGGAGACACAGTTGCACTTCCAAATAGCACTAAATGAATTCAATGGTGCGTACCCAGGAGCAACAGATGAGCAACTCATTGCAGGTTGGCAAGGTAGAATATGCTGCTATTTGTGATCCTGGGCAATTGTTGTCATCTGTACCCATCCAGGAGGCCTTGTTAAACCACTTTGAATTGGAATATAGCAACTTTCCAAGAGAGATGGAAGCCTTATCTCAAGAAGCACCACTAAACCCACCAATATCCCTGGATGAAGTCAATCTAGAGGTGGTAATGCTCAGCCCCAAAGGCAGTGCTAAACCACCTTCACATTACCACTTGAAGACTGCAGAGGAGTGAGAAAGACCAAAAACCCAACAACAATGTTAAGCCAGCAGTACATACAGTATGTTACCTCCTGCCCCTCCCCCAGTATAATAAGAGGACAACTCTTGGACACACTGTAAACCTATTAGAAATATCATTTTGGGATAAAGCACCTATAGTTAGTTAGTTACCCTAGGTTTTTACATTCTTCAAGTAGTAGCTGTTTTGGAGTGTTGTGAGCTGTGAACCCCGTGAGCGGAAGGTAATTGATTATTAGTAGAGGGTGGGAGTAGGAAATAAGAAGATATGATTCTGGACGAAGGGAATAGGTTCAGGTTTAAGGCTCTTTTCAGGTCCTTATAGACCCAAAGAGACAAGACATCTTTAACCTACTGCCCTTTACCTAAATGCCTGGGCTATATGTCATGGGGCGAGGGGTTAAATAGTTAATGAAAGGGTTTGACTGTGGAAGCCTCTGTGTGAACAGAGGAGGTCACGTGATTGGACTGAGCACTCATCATAGACTTTTGATGAGAGAGGAGGGGTCTGATGGCCAATGAAAGAGTCTGCCTGGTGATGAAATAGAAGAGAGCAGATGGGGAGCAGACACCAATGCATAACTATCTGCAGCTCTGCTTTAATGCTTTGAGTATGGAGGCCTTCGACCTTCAGCTCCACTGGACACTGCTAATCCCTTTTGCATTCAAATGAAACTGGGCGTAGCCATACACATTCACGAGACTGAAACTATGCAGTAGATAGTAAACTTTTCTTATACCTTAATGATATAACACTGGGGTTGTCACTGTCCAGGTAGGATGCAGACAACCCTCAGACCTAAAATTGGGACATACAACGGTCACCCATTCAACAGGTTACAAGACGATAGTCTTTAGACAACATATACGAAACTCAGCAGCCAAATGTGGCGCAGTATGAACGTACTTTGAAAACCGAGCAGCGTTGAAGTGATCAGTAAAAAAGTCAAAGAAAGTCAATGTCCTGACAGCAATGCGTAGGGCTCAGATTATTTGTTGAATTTAAAGTGCAGACCGAGTTTCCTGTTTCGCCATGCATGAGTCACTCTCACAGACACCCTGGCAAGAAAATGGGAGGCGAGGTCATGGAGGGTCCATCTCCATAGATTGTTCCATGGTGGTGGTTTAATGTATACATGATGCCCCAAGAAATTCAGGAGACCAAGATTTTGATTCCAGGGCATCCAGTAACACATATCACGTGTGAGCAGGGCCGGGCTGGGAACCCAAAGCAGCCCTGGCAATTGTGTCGGACCAGCCCAGTGTGAAGCACCGCTACTTTTGTTTCTGGAGGCCCATATTGCAGCACTGGCCCCCGCCACTGAAAAAACGCCCCCCACCCTTCCAGCCTCCGGGCAAAACGCCCGCTGCCCGCTACGGCCAGGACAGCCCTGTCAGTGAGCCCTCATTTTTTAACCAAAATCATGAATTTTAGTGCAACTCATGAAGCCCATTACTACAATTTGAAAATGTAAACTTGAATTTTAACATAGGGTAAAGCAGGGATAAAACTGTAAAGTCATCTGATGAGTTATATATGTTGTGAGCCGGGTGAGGCCTTGGATTATGAATTGTAGTGTTTTAGACACTGTGTGCACAAGCGTTCTGTAAAGTAGTTCTCTGTGTGTTGCGCAGTCTTTTATAACCTTAGGAAAAACAAAACAAATATTTCAAATTAAAAAAAGATTTTCCACGTGATTTTCCTTGAGCTGAAGATAATAATTCTTTAAAAGACATTGATTCTTTTTTCAAAATGTTTTTTAATTGGTTTTCATACTTATCATAACAGGTACATATTCATCCGTCTAGTTACACATTTTCATGAACATTGCTTGTGGCACATGTTTCAAACAGATCAAGCAGCCTGGGGTGGCATGGTCAGTTCCCTCTGGTTGGCTTCTTTTCCCCGAATCGCAACCCACCCAAGCAGCACCATCCTACTTTGTTCCCACGCCCAGGGCCGCCTTTAGGGTGGTGTGACCAATGGCACCGCATCGGGTGCTGACTCTGGGGGGACGCGGTATTTGCAAGAATATTATAGTAGTTTTAAAAGCTCCTGCTGCTGTGTTCCTTGCCTCCAGCAATTTTCTGGCAACAATAAAAATGTCAAGATAACTCCGATGATTAATGTTCTGTCTGGAGAGAGATCAGCGGTTTCTCTAGTGGAAGTTTTAAGGTAGCACACAGGGTTAATATGTCTCCTGCAAAGAACATGTACCACGCAGATCACAAAGTGCATATAACGCAAATGGGTCAGTGCGTTACTGCTTTTGTCAGAGATCCTTTTGTTACTTGGAGTTTATAAGATAAAATCCTTACATAGAACAGTAAGCTACTGTCATCAAAGAACTGTGTGCATTCCTCAAGGTATAGATTAGAGAGTATTATTTTTTCCCCATCTTTTATTATCCTTTTGTTGCAGAAAGGGTTCATTTGGGAATAAATCAATTCTTATTATTAAAGAGAACATCCAACCATGGTGTTATACATTAAATTCTGAATTTGTGCTTCTCCAGACTAAGCACTATTAAACTATACAGCCTACCTGTATGGCTGACATGTGACTCTTACATCTTTTAGTGCTCTGTCTTCTGTGCCATTTATTATACACTGATTTACTGACTTATAATTGATTGCCTATGTGTAATGTGTGTGTGATGTAAAGTGCTCTGACACCTACACTGAAATGAGTGGCGCTACAAAACTGATTAAATGCACCTGAGGCAGAGTGGTTGTGGAGACTTGAGGGGCACTGTTAAAGAGTGCTAGTGAAGGAATCGTGGTGGTCTTTGGGGAGCGCCAACAAACATTGTCACACAGGGCACCACCGGCGCTAAGGCCAGCCCTGCCCACGCCTGCAGTGATCCCATAGGAACAGGATGCAGTAGTATGTAGTACCATTTAGCCAATATGCCATGACATTAACCTGAACAGTAACATTCGCAACAGTGATTATGATATTCATGGGTCGTCCTAGAAAGAAAAGTGAGTACAGTCAGTGGTTGAATTTAAGAATATCTGTCCAGAAATATTGCCTTAAATAAAATATCTTTCCACTGGATGTGGATTTTCTGTTATTAAGCCCAACTTGGAGATATTTTTGTAAACGTTTTTTAGGACACAATGTTTGCATCAAACGATATACTGCCAATGATATCCTGAAACCACGCCCAGTGGGCATACAAGTAGGTGCCAGGGTTGAATCGGCCTTCAGGAGGCAGGTTAAAAGTCAATGTAAGAAGAGCGGGCAGGTTTAGTCTGCGCCTGGCAACTCCTCGTGCCAGCTGAAGGTGTCCTCTCGCAGCTCCTCTGCTGCTCACCTCCCCTTTCTCTGCGAGTCTCTCAGAGATCAGACATTACCTCACTCTTCAAGCACAAGCCCAGAATCCCAATGACTTACACCTTGAGGTACAGTGTGTTCAAGGGCGGTGATGTGACCAGAAATAACCCCGCCTTCCCTGCACCTTCAGGCCTACTCTCCCAGTGAGCTGTCCTCCTACACCCAGCGTGTCATCCATGCAGGTGGTTGCAAGCGATGGGTACTGGAACTCATTTTTCGGGAACAAGACTTGTTTTTCATCATTAGATTTTTACTCCGAGTGTGAGAGAGAGAAGGGTAGAAAATAGAGGAATAAAGATAGGAAAATAGTGACATGGTGAAAAGAGGGATGAAAAAGAGCCTGCAAAAGAGAGATAAAGAGACAGTCAGTCTGGGGCGGTGACAGAAAGAGGCGTGAGGTAAAATGAGGACTAAGTAGCCTTGGGACTCCACAACTCAAACACTCGGCGATGCCAGTGGCAGGCACCTAATGAACACTTTGGGCCCCTCCGTTTGGATCTTTTTCTATTTTTACAAATTAAGCACTGTCTACTATCCTCTGTTAACCGAAACATGCACATGATTGACTCGGGAATACAGAGGTGGTCGCCCTACAGATGGCTGAGGGCCTGAAACTGGGCTTCAGAGTCCGTCACCCTTAGGGCTCAAGAGGCTCCAGAGACTCGGACAGAAAAAACAAACAGGCCTCGCACAGGGATGCAGACCCCGTGGCCCGGACAGCTGTGTGTTACAGGAGGTTCAGAACTTCTAACCTCTGGGGCGCACGGGCTTATAGACAGCACAGGCTAGCTTGTCACATCTGGGGCTCAGTGAGCTCAGGGGATTGGTTTACAGCCTGTGAACTGTACAGCTTAAGGTGATGGTGTAACTCGGCCTTTTACCTCCAGAACTGTATGAGCCGGAAGTATTCGAATGGAGACTGTTGCTTCTGAAGTTGCATTGGCATACGATACAACAGAGCCTGTTACCGCTAGAGGTGGATAGGTCCATGGATGGTACAAGGCACAGACCTTGTCTTCTTGAGGGTTCTAGGTGCAGAGGGGAATAGCAATGCCATATTGTATGTCTTCTGGGTTTATAGACAAACGGCTCTTACCCCCTGCACGCACAGATACATTACTCACACCCTGACACCCATTAACGACAGACAAATTTGACAGTGCACCCCATATGTCAGGCGCGTTTGGGAAAGATGTTGGGGTAATTCATTCACCTGTGGATCAAGATAGTCATGAGTACAAATCAGAGGTGAAAGTAAACATCTAACCGCATGATTGACAAATAAATCATTGGGAAATGCTCAACCCCGTGTATATATTTACCAAAAGGGCATACAGTATTTTACCTCTAGGGTTCTATAGTCTACGAGAATACCATAGGCATAAAGGGGCAGTTGTACTAAAATGTGATTTCCTATTTGGAAAGTGCATACCCAAGCATGGCAATGGGCAAAAGGCCTCTCTTGGTGCACCCCAAAAATAGTGGAACACATGTAGAGCACAAATATGTCCAAGGGGAATATGTGTTCTCTATTGCAATTAAAAAAAATCATTTTGGGGTGTTTTTTTAAAATTGCACATGGTTACCTTCGACTTAAAGTCGATGGTAATTGCATTTCGTAAATGCCCAAATCACAAGTAGGAAATGCTTAGTACATCAGATAGGAACTGCAAATAGGTAATCCCTTCTTGCGATTTCATATTCTGGGGATCACAAACTGCGATTTCCTACGGGCCTTTGTACATCAGAAAAGAACGTTTTGCATTTCTTAACATCCCAAAATACAGATTCTACCCTTAACCCTTTGGGTGCCCAGGACGTAACGGTTACGCCCTCTAATACACCGTTCGGTTGCCGAGGACGTAACTGTTACGTCCTGTTATGGACCCTCAGGGAGTGCTAGCTAAGCACCATCCTCCCATGGGCAGGGATGATAGGGAATCGCTTTCCTTTCCACCCCGCCCCCCACTGACCTCCCAGTGACGTCTGATGATGTCAGCGCGCAATCGCACGCTGACCTCATCAGAGGCCGCCCCCACCGCAGTGGAAACCCAGCTTCGAGCGTGGCTCGTAAGAGAAATACAAAAGCATTTCTGGTCCGATCACGTGGTGAGGGCGGGAGAGGCATCAAAGGAAAGGATAGGCCTTTCCTTTGATGTCTCTCTGAGCATTTCTGCGGCCCGTTCGTGAAGCGATCAGGCAGCAGAAATGTCCACTAGATACCAGGGATATTTTTTTGTTGTTATTGTCATGAGGGGAGCGACCCCTTGGGCAAGGGTCGCTCCCCAGGGGGGAAAATTATTTTAAGGTCATTTCTGCCCCCCTGGGGGCAGATCGGCCTATTCTAATTAGGCCGATCTGCCCCAGGAGGAAGACACCTCTAGGCACCAGGGATAATTTTTGTTTTGTTTTTGTTTACTTTCTTACACGTGAGGAGCGACCCCTTAGGCAAGGGTCGTTCCCCTGGTAGGGAAGTTTATTTTAGGCCATTTCTGTCCCTTGGGGGCAGAAACCACTAGGCACCCGGGATTTTTTTTGTTGCCAATTTCACGCAAGGGGAGCAACCCCTTAGGCAAGTTGACTTTAGGCCATTTCTGCCCCCATTGGGGGATGATCGGCCTATTTCCCAGGCCGATCTGCCCCTAGGGGAAGCAGAAACCACTTAAGCACCATGGATTGGTGTGTGTGTTTTGTTTGGGAGGCAGTCCCTTGGGAAAGGGTTGCTATGCATGGAGGCACATTACAGCTGGCCATATCTGCCCCCCTTGGGAGTAGATCAGCCTATTTGTGGAAGGCCAAAAGCCCACCAGAAACCAGGGAAGAATATTTTTTTTTTTTTAAGAGGGTGGGGGTATGGCCATACCTCTACCCAAATAAATGGGGACAAAGTTGTTCTGCCTGGGGCAATTACCCCCAATCCACTCCCTGGGGGGAAGAAAGCCTACTAGATGCCAGGGAATAAAAAATAAATAAAACATAGTAGGGTGGTGGCTACCAACCATTATGGGCCTGGTTATGCCCCCCCTCAACTGAAGGGAGTAACGGTCTTTCACCTCTCTCCTGGCACTCTAAAACATCTTATCCCACGGCAAGCAAGAGGACATTTGATTATTTTGGGTTTTGGTTTTACATTTGGGCGAGGAGAGCTTGTCTAACTCTCAAAATCATCACACTTGGAATGGTGAGGGCTGCACTTTTTGGACTTTGGGACGCTGCCATGTAGAAAAATCTACAAGACCTAGACACATCTGAAAACTAAACATCTGGGTGAGTCCAGGGTGGTGTGCTTCACATGCACCCGCACCATTTTCTTACCCACAATGCCCTGCAAACCTCCAACTTTGCTGTAAATCACACATTTTTCCCAAATTTATGTGATGTAACCTTCCGGAATCTGCAAAATTCCTACTACCCAGCATTGTCGCATTCATACCAATAAAAATTCTGCCCCACTTGTCAACCTAAAATCGTTTTCTTTTCAAACTGCCCTTTTGGACATGCTTTGGTTCCCCCTCAATTTCAACAAGTATTTGGCTCTTCCTTTCACAGGCACTGGGCCCACCTACACAAGTGAGGTATCATTTTTAGGGGGACACTGAGGGGAACGTTGGGTGGTAGAAATGTGTCCCAGTGCAGTGATCCCACAGAGAAATGTGGGAAAAATGTGATTTTTTAGCTACATTTGAGGTTTGCTGAGGATTCTGGGTACGAAAACACTGGGGATCCATGCAAGTCATACCTCTCTGGACTCCCTTGGGTGTCTAGCTTTCAGAAATGTTTGGGTTTGGTAGGTTTCCCTATATGGCTGCTGAGTCCAGGACCAAAAATGCAGGTACTCCCCCAGCAAAAACAGGTAGTTTTGTATTTGATAATTTTGATATGTCCACATAGTGTTTTGGGGCATTTCCTTTTGCGGGCACTAGGCCTACCCACACAAGTGAGGTACCATTGTTATCAGGAGACTTGGGGGAACGCTGGGTGGAAGAACAAGTGTTATTGCCCCTTGTCATTCTCTACATCTTTCCGTTCCAAATGTGAGACAGTGTGTAAAAAAGATGTCAATTTGAGAAATGCCCTGTATTTCACGTGCTAATATGGGGACCCCGAAAAACCGATTGCAAGATACAACTCATGTATTGGCTCTGGGTACCTAGGGCTCTTGAAGAACCTACAAACCCTATATATCCCCGCAACCAGAAGAGTCCAGCAGATGTAACAGTATATTGCCTTCAGAAATCTGGCATCGCAGGAAAAAGTTACAGAGCAAAACATGGAGAAAAATGGCTGTTTTTTTTCACCACAACTTAATTTTTTTTTATTTCAGCTGTTATTTTCTGTGGGAAAACCTTGTAGGATCTACACAAATGACCCCTTTCTGAATTTGGAATGTTGTCTACTTTTCAGAAATGTTTAGCTTTCCAGGATCCAGCATTGGTTTTACACCCATTTCTGTCACTAACTGGAAGGAGCCTAAACGCACAAAAAAACATTAAGAATGGGGTATGTCCCAGTAAAATGCCCAAATTGTGTTGAAAAATGTGATGTCCTGATTCAAGTCTGATTGTTCCTGAAAGCTGGAAAGACGGCGATTTTAGCAACGTAAACCCTTTGTTGATGCCATTTTCAGGGGAAAAGCCACAAGCCCTCTTCTGCAGCCTTTTTTCCCATTTTTTTTTAAAAACACAAAAGTTAGCTGTATTTTGACTAATTTCTTGGTCTCCTCCAGGGGAGCCCCCGAACTCTGGGTACCTCTAGAATCCCTAGGATGTTGGAAAAAAAGGATGCAAATTTGGCATGGGTAGCTTATGTGGACAAAAAGTTGTAAGGGGCTAAGCGCGAATTGCCCCAAATAGCCAAAAAAAGGCTGGCACCTGAGGGGGAAAAAGCCTGGCAGCGAAGGGGTTAAGAAATAGAAAAGGGCTTTGTACACCTGGCCTATAGCATCTTACTTACACCTCGACTTCTGGATAGCCTCAGGGTGGCACAGGATACTCAGCCTATTATATTGTATAAGCTATGGGAATGGAAGATATAAACCATCTCCACGTGAAAATAAACAGAAGCGCCAAAACACGGCAGATCTCATAAATTTGATGAAGTTGGTAAGTGCTATTATCAGCCACACTGGTATCAATAGGCCACTCCTAATAAGGCAATAATGAAATGTGTCTTTTTCAATAGGGAGGTCAGATTTGCATTCCCTTCTTCAATTATTGAATTTAAGCCTGTAGGACTTTCTAAAAGGATTTAGGAATTCTACATGCATCTTGGTGTAAACATCTTCTTAGTTTTCTGTCAGCCAGAATGCTTGAATTAGTCTGGGAGTGTGGAAATTATTTATCTTGGCTCACAAAGATTTTGAACACAATTGGTGTATGGATATTGGGTTCAAATCTAATTTGGATGCAAGTAGTGGTGAGGACAATGGTATGTTGAATATCATGTGTGACTGTGGAACACATCATTGATTTTGTCTTGTGTGATTGTGAAACAGATGTTTGAGTTTATTTTGTGTGGATTCGAAGCAGAGGTTTTGATTTTGCCCAGTGTGGATGTAGAGTAGAAGTTTTGATTTTGTCCAGTGTAGATGGGAGCAGCATGGAAATATTTATTGCGTATAGAATGTAGGTCTTTGTCGGTGGTTGTGTGTGCACTCTCATTGGTGTATTTATCTATGTACTTACGTTTTCTGGCATTAGGTCATGCACTGCCTAACTTGTGGAGTGAAGGACTGCACAGCAGTGTGCTCATGTGCTATTCTATTTTTTGCATGTCTGGGTTGTGTGAATTCTGTTTCTATATAAAAAGGGAGGAATCCCCATGGGTAAAGAGGTACCCGTGATGTATGTGTTTCTGCAAAAACAACGGTACCCCATGCAGTACATAAGAGCCATAGGATGTGCTTTGGAATTCAGTCAGACCCATGATTTTATGTCTAAAAGACATATGTGTTTATTTTGCATAAATACTTAAACACTGTCTGGGACTGAAGGTACTGTGATCTGTGACCCTGTAGTTCCCACACTAGCTTTGGATTAGACAGATTTAGAGTATGGTCTGACTCTGGGGCTGGGGACCTTTGTGTGCTCTGCTTTACACCAAATGGACCACAGAGAGGTTACTGAACTAAATGAGGTGGCAGGTCCACAGGCACATTAGGTGGTCTAATGAGAGTGATCCCAGTGGTGGCATGAAATAATAAAGGGCACCTGAGTGCATGGAGGACCAGGAGAATGTCGCTAAAAAGACTGTGAAAAAGCTTGTTGCCCTCCTTGTCAGTCAAGGCGGAATACTTAGAAGGGCAGGATACAGATAGCCCATAAGCAGAGGCTATAGGCAGGCCCACACAATGCTCGGTCCTGCATGCTAAGATGCAGATCTTCCCCTCAACTTAGTGGGAACCAGATTACTGGCTGTTGAGAGCTGAGCTGAAACAATGGAATATTTTAATGTCCAGGCTCAACCTCACTTGCAGGACACAACAGCATGTTTGGAAACAGCCTTAGAGGAACTGAGGACTTAAAATACAGATCCTAAAGAAAGAATCTGTACATCATGGTCTAGCACAGGGTTCTGCAAAGTCGGTTCTGCAGAGCCAGGTCAATGCCAGGTTTTTAGCATATCCACATTTAGAAAAAAGATGTTTCAGAAATCTACATTCTTCTAAATGTGGATATGCTAAAAACCTGGCATGGACCCGGCTCTCCAGGACGACTTTGCAGAACCCTGGTCTAGCAGGACATGTAGAGGCCTGAGTGGGTTTTTTTGTGGTGGGCATGTTTGTGCCGTTGCTAGGAGATAAATATGAAGAAATTAGATTAAATAAGGTCCACGAGTGGATCCGAACCAACCACAGCACACCTAGAAATGGCATCATTTTTGGCCAAATTCCATTACTACTCTTAGAAGTAGATGATCCTGCAGATGGCAAGGAAAAAGGATGTAGTGACTTTCAAGGACTTTTCCTGCCCTTAGACCAACCTCAGAGAAGCTCCAGATAGAAAAGACCTGATTCTGATGGACAGATCCTTTTGGACATATGTGTAAGTATGGTGATCAGTCTCATCACTTCTCAGACAGAGTAGGCATCAAGAGTCCTGGGTCTTGAGATTATAGATGAAATCTTGGAAGTCCTAGAGCAAGATCAGGTGCATCACAGGGACAGTGAACTTAGAGACCTGTGGATAGATGGAGGAGTCAGAGGCAGAAAAGAGAAGAGAAGGAGGTAGCTGCAGAGATGCTGGGAGAAGTGCTAAAGGCAGCTAAACTGCAAAATGCTTGAGTAGCCCAAGTACTGGTTTGGACAAAGACGGGCACCTATTAGTAGTTGGGAGCACTTAGGGTCCTCTGGAGATCTGATTGTGCCAGAAGTGACCTCGAGATTTGATATTTACATTGAAAAATGACTGTGCCTCATTAAGGGGGTCATTCCAAGCCGCCCGCCAAGCGGAAACCGCCAATTGGCTGCTCCACGGTCAAAAGACCGCGGAGGCCATTCTGGCTTTCCCGCTGAGCCGGCGGGCGCCTGCCAAGGGAGCGCCCGCTGGCCCAGCGGGAAAGGCCCCGCAACCCAGAAGCCGGCTCCGAATGGAGCCGGCGGTGTTGCAGGGGTGCGACGGGTGCAGTTGCACCCGTCGCCATTTTCACTGTCTGCTAAGCAGACAGTGAAAATCATGCTGGGGCCCTGTTAGGGGGCCCCTGCACTGCCCATGCCAGTGGCATGGGCAGTGCAGGGGCCCCCAGGGGCCCCACGACACCCGTTCCCGCCATCCTGTTCCTGGCGGTAAAAACCGCCAGAAACAGGGTGGCGGGAAGGGGGTCGGAATCTCCATGGCGGCGCTGCTTGCAGCGCCGCCATGGAGATTCAGCCCAGACAGGGGAAATCCCCTTTTCTGACCGCGGCTTTACTGCCGCGGTCAGAATGGGCAGGGAAGCACCGCCAGCCTGTTGGCGGTGCTTCCGTGGTCATCCACGCCAGGGTTGGAATGACCCCCTAAGTGTGAAGGTGCCAATGCCATTAATGTCAAGATAGCTTGTGTACTCTGTCTTGGGATATGTGAATTATTTTTTTAAGCTTGAAAATAGAAAGTTTATTGAAGATTCATACAATATTCAAAAACATTTGATAACAGGAGAGAAAAGAAAACAGTAACAGTTCAATTTCCTAAAAGGTACATCATAAGAAGCATAATACATATATTAATACTTTAAATCACAAAATGTACATGCATATATTACATATATCAGTAGAAAAAGTTCTAAACAGTAGGTTAAGTACAATAAAAAATAAGGAGAAACAGTTCATGGTGGTTTCCAGGAAAATGATTACATGCAGAGTAAGCCAAAGAGTTAAGGTAATTCGTAATAGGTAACCATATTATGTCTCTTTTAAAACCCAGGGACACAGGGTAAACATAAGCTCTATCCAACCGACGGTTATAACATATACCATACCACCAAGCCTGAACGGATAATTGAGAGGAGTCTTTCCAAGTTTTCGTAATTTGTTGAAAAGCAACAGCCAACCACAGATCCAAAATTGCAATAGAGTTTTTTGAAAAACGTGACCAGTCGGAGCCATGGCTGCCTAAAAATATATTTGCAAAAGTTAAGGAGATTTGAGTTTTAAAACGTATATTAATCTGATTCCAAACCGTAATCCAAAATTGAAAAGTGTATGGGCACTCAAAAAGCATGTGTTTAAGATTTGAAACCGGTTCACTACAAGACCAGCATGCGGGCGAAAGGTTTAAATTAATTTTATGTAAAGATTAAGGTGTAATTAATAGTCTATTATAAACAAAACATAAAGTTTGAATTGCATTAGCTGCTCTTGAGGTCTTTCATATTTTAATCCACACATTATTCCATAATGAGGGAGAAAATTAAATAGCCAAATCTTTTTCCCATTGTATTTCTACTGCTGATTTAGGTCTATCTGCAGGAAGAGCTGTAATTGTTTGGTAAATACGGGAAGCCGAGGCAGACTGTAGCAACACGTTCTTAATTGGAGAAGAACGCACCAATGGTGCTTGCTGAACTGAGAAAGATTGATAAGAAGTATTTATAGCATGGATTAGGTCATCATATTTCTTATTAAAAGAGGATGGAAGTGAAAAAAGAAAACGTGCTTGTTCAAAAGAAAGAGGAGAATCATTGTCAAAAAGTTGGTGGACCCACTTCAACCCCTTCAAATGCCACGCTTTCCAGTAAATGGTTTTATTATTTAACTTGATGAGTTTGTTGAACCAGATTGACAAATTCAGAAATTGCAGTCTGTCTTCATCATATGAAGTAAAAATAGGTTGCAGAATTCTGCATGAGTTATTCAAAATCGGGAGGGAAATTAATGAAGTCTTTTTTGACAGAGTTAATACTTCCGGAAATGTAAACGGAGCAACAAAGGTTTTTTCAACCTCCACCCATAAAGGCAAAAAAGTGGAAACATCTTCGGTCAATAAACAGGAAGCCTGTTTAAGAGAAAAAGCCATATGATAAGAGCGAAGATTCAGAAAATTAACTCCTCTGTGAATTTTAGGTCTCATTAATTTTTGAAGAGACATTCTGGATCTCTTATTATTCCATCAGAATTTAGTTAAATAGAATTCAACCTTTTAAAATAATTATTTGGAATATTAATTGGAATATTTGATAAATAGAAGAGAATGATTGGAAGTAACATCATCTTTAGAGAATCTAATCTTCCCCACCAGGATAGAAATAAAGGGTTCCATTTAGATATAAGAGACTCAAGGCTAGAGAATAGTTGCAAGAAGTTACAAGAAATTGTATCCCGAAATGAAGATTTAAACCATAGACCAAGATATTTAGTTTTATCATTGTTCCAGTGAAATTTACAAGATTTAAAGTCATCCGGAAGTCAAAATTTATTTAAGGGGAGATTTTCACATTTTTCTTTATTTAACTTATAACCTGAAATAGAAGCCAAATGTTCTACCTCAGAAAGAAAAGAAGGAAGTGAAGATTTCAGATTTGACATAAAAAGTAAGATATTGTCAGCATAAGCTGAAAATTGTATCTGTCGCTCTCCGAACCGGAAACCATATACATTTGGATTAGCCTTAAGTTTCAATAAAAAAGGGTTCCAAGGCAAGAACAAACAAAAGCAGTAGTAACGGACATCCCTGACGAACTCCTCTATGAAGTGAGAACGAAGGAGAGATGAGACCATTCAAATAGATAGCAGCTTTAGGAGAGGAATATAATAATAAGATAAGATTTATAAATTTAGTTCCAAAGCCAAACCATGAAAGCGTTGAAAAAATAAAGAACCAGTTAACACAATCAAAACCTTTTTAAGCATCAAGAGTAATTGCAAAAAGTGAATCTCTATATGTCACAGATTTACTTAACATGTTAAAAAATAGGCGTGTGTTATCTGATACTAGACACCCCTTAATAAAGCCAGATTGTTCCTTACCAATTAACTTAGGAAGAATCAATTCCATTCGCATAGCGATAATTTTAGCAACAGTTTATAGTCTAAGTTCACTAGAAATATGGGTCTATAATTCTTACAAAACTTTGGATCCTTGTTAGCTTTCGGTATAAGGACAAATAAAGCCTCCTGAAAAGACTCTCCAGAAGATTTTGTGTTAACAAAATAAGTAAAAAGATTAAATAATCTTGGAACTAATAATTTAGAAAAATGTAAATAGAACTCAATAGTAAAGCCATCAGGGCCGGGAGCTTTACCTTTTTTAATAAGATTTAGTGCAGCCAGAATGTCATTAATAGAGATATCATTGTCGAGAGCAGTGAATTCAGAAGAGGGAAGTACAGGTGACTTAATAGTAGACAAGTAATCCCTAATAAGCTCCTGCGTGGGAACATATTCAGGGGTATATAACTGTGTGAAAAAAATGAACAAATTCATCTAAGATATCTTCGTTCTTGTGTAGTAAAAGATAGGAAGAATTATAAATAGATTCAATCCTTGTTCTATCTTTTTTAATTTTAAGATAATTTGCTAAACGTTTTCCTGATTTATTTTGGCCCCCATAATATTTAGCATTGGATTTAAGAAGATAAGAATTAGCAATATCAGTCGAATTTCTATTAAAAGTGAATTTAGCTTGAAGTAATTCCTTAAGACAAGTTTTGGACTTGGAAGAATAATAAAATTTTTCTAGTTGTTTAATACGATCCATTAAGTTAAATAACTTTTTGTTAGCCGTTTTCCGTTTTTTGGCAACAAAAGAGATAATAAAATCCCTAGAGGCCGCTTTGAAAGTATCCCAGATAATCTGAACAGATAGTTGGGGATTATCATTTTCTACAACAAATTGTGTAGCAAACTTCTCAAAAAGCTTAGTAAAATTAGTATCAAGAAGTAGTGAGTTATTAAATCTCCATCTATCTTGGCTGTTTATGTGGTAAAATATCAAGATCCAAACTCACTGGAGCATAATCCGATATTAATATGGTACCAATTTCTGAATTCAAAACATGTTGCACGAGATGTTGTGGGACAAATAAATAATCAATCCTCAATTGGAAAGAATGCACTGGAGGAAAAAAAGAGAATTCTTGTAATGTGGGGTTACACAATCTCCAAACATCTGTTAATGTTCTTTGTTCAATCATGGAGGTAAACTGGGAAATATGGTGGATGGTACAAATCTAGGGTTAGATTTACGATCAAGGAAGGGACCCATAACCCTATTGCAATCACCTCCAAAAATTAAATAATCATCAGAAAGAGTCATTAACTTAGCTAATATTTCATTCCAAAAAGAGTTATCAGGTTGGGTTGGAGCATAAACATTAAATATAGTGAAAGGTACTTTATTAATATTCATTGAAGCTATAACCCATCTACCCTGCTCATCAGACTCTTGAGAAAAATCAGAAATATTCAAAGCTTTATGACAGAGTATAGTAACTCGATTTCTTTTCCCCATACACGGAGAGGAAAAAACACGACCCACCCATTGTCTTTTAAGTTTGGCCACCTCAGCACATGTTATATGAGTCTCTTGTAACAAGGCAATATCAGCTTTTAATTTTAAAATATGGGTTAAAAATCTTTGACATTTTATTGGGGATCCCAAACCTTTAACATTCCATGAAAGAAATCTAATTGTCATTTAACATAGAAAACAAATACCGTGATCATGAAAGTTAGGCATGTAGATCACCTATTAGTATGTAGAAATTGAACCAAAAGAAAATATTTATGGTAAAAAAAATGAATAATAGAAGTATAAACAAGTAAACAAAGAGAAGAGAGAAGAGAAGAAAGAAAATGAAGAGAGGATAAAATTAGAAAAACCAAGTGAGTGTAATATAGAAGAAAACATTAAAACTACATAAAGAACATTGAACGAATAATAAAAACATACTTATGAGACAAAAACAACATGAGGGTGATGAAGCCAGAAAGGGAGGACGACGCAACCCTCACTCCATAACCGCAGACACAGAAGGGAGATCCAACCACACACTTTGCAACCACAAAAGACTGTGACACTGAATATATAAAATATCTAAAAGAGAGAAAACAGAGGAAACATGTAAACCTCTTAAATACTTGAACACTGTTAAGATTACATTGAACCAAGAAAGGACACATCCCTTAAATATGAGCAAGATAAAAGGGAAAAAAGAAAAAACAAGTAATTTAATAATCAATTCTCTGATAATTTGGAAGTGTCCATTGTTTCACCTCTACAAAAGTCAATAAACCGTTGAAGTAATACTGGGTCCACATATGTTGTGGTCTTATTGTTGTATGTAACCTTGAACAGGCACGGATGAAAAAGACCATATCGGGCATTAAGCGACTTCAATGCCGGATGCATAGCTAGAAATTTCTTCCGTTTGTCTGCCATCGATTTAGCATAATCTTGAGCAAAAAAAAAGATTGGACCCTGACCACGTGATCCGACCCTTAGCTCTTGCTGCTCTGAGAACCTTCAACAAGTCTGTATACTCCAAAAAATACAGTATTATTCCTCTTTGTTTCCTTAATGTTAAAGCCAAATGTGAAGGGTGACCAAGCCTATGCGCTCGTTGTATATTCATAATAGGAGAAATAGGCAGGTCCAGAATATTGGGCAAAAATTCTAGAAAGAAAGATAAAGAGTCTGAACCTTCAATTCCTTCAGGAAGACCATAAATGCGTAAATTATTCCTGCGATTCCAATTTTCTATATCTTCTGCATGCTTTTTCAGCATAGCAACTTCAGATTGTAAAGACTGTATCGATAGAACTGTATCCTCAAGGACTTCCACTCTTCGTTCCACAGAAGAGACTCTGTTCTCCACAAGAGACCATTTGTCATCCAATACTTGTAATTTTTTATTAGTATCCTCCATATAAGGTGTGAGCGCTCTTATTTCCACAAGAAGTAATTCCATAGAGAAAGTATCTACCACCTTAATAGGGGATGGAGGATCCTTTTTAGCTCTCTTATTTGTGGATGTCGAGACCGTTACCGGAAGCTTAGACAAAACTTTATTTGTAAGAGCAGGAGGAGAAACAGTTGTTGAAGGTGTAACATCGAGAGAAGTAGCTCCTGTAGTCTCCATATTTGATAAAGAAGCAAAGGAGTTTGATAAAGGAATATTGGGCCAGATGTAGCAAAAATAAAAATTGCGACTCGCATTTTGCGAGTTGATGCGACTCACAAAATGCGAGTCGCAATATGTAATGCCAGAAAAAAAAACTATCCGATTTTGCGACTCGCAGCCGGACTCGCAACGCAGTGTGCGAGTCCGCAGATTGCGAGGTCGCTTTTTGCGAGTGTGCAAAAAACGAACTCGCAATTAGCGAGTAGGTGTCGCAAATTGCGATTTCCTTGATAATTGCTTGCAGGTGCAGCAGAACACTCCAGAAACCACACCAGAACACTCTGGAAACACTTCCTGGCACATGATGATGACATCACAGCCAGGAAGTTTACAAATACACCTGGGAGGAGGGAGGACCACACCCTTTTATAACTGCCAGTCTTCACACAGAACAAACAGCAGCTGCCATGGAGGGAACCCCAAGAAAGAGGAAGCTCAAATTTTCTGAGAGGGAGCTGGAGGTGCTGACAGAGGAATGCTGTCAGCACCATGATGAGCTTTTTGGGAGAGCAGCCCTCAATGTCCCTGAGGCCACAAAAAAACTACTCTGGCAGGACATTCAGGATAAAATCAATTCCCTGGGTGTGAGCCACAGGACAATCGAGGACATTAAGAAGAGGTGGTATGACCTCCGCTCCCGGGCCAAGGAGAGGGTGGCAGAAAGGCTCCAGGAGATGAGAGGCACAGGAGGGGGACCATCATCTGTGCCACCACCCACACCCCTGGAAGAAAGGGTGGAAGGAACATTGGACCAGGAGGCAGTGTGTGGATTTGGGGACCTGGACACCTCAGAGCCCGGCACATCAACCGGTGAGTACCATTTGATAAGCCTGTACCCCTATCAATGCCATACCCCCACCCACCATGTACACAGGTGCATGCACAACCAAAATAGCTCCATTTCAGGGTAGAAATTGCCAGAATGATGCATTATGGGAAATGTAGTCAAATAGGCAGTTCATAGGCAAATGTTTATTAGGATGTGTGCAATAGATAGTAGACACTGACAGTCTGTTCCCCATGTCCCACAGGTCTCCAGCAAGACACCTCCAACACCCCAAGCACCCAGGCCCAGGAGGACACCCCAGGACCCGCCAGCACCCCCACCTGCACGGTCAGCAGCATCCCTGCAGTAGCAACACCTGCTGCAACAATCACGCCAGAAGCTGCGCCAGCAACAGGCAGGGAGGACACAGGTGGGAGCACAGGGCAGCCACCGCTGCGCAGGCGTCGCAGGACAAGACCATCTGGGCTGCAGTCTGCATCCGGGATACTTCCTCCAACCACCAGTGAGGCACATCTGCTGCGTGGTCAGCGCCTGCAGAACAGAATTTTGGGCAGGATCAGTGGTGTGCTGCACCGCTTTGTGAGAAACAACCATGCAAGCATGCAGCACCTCAACAGACGCATGGACATGATGTGCCAGAACACTGGAGACCTTGCCCTTGCCATTAGGGAACTGGCGGGAGGACTGCTGGCCCAGGCAGAGGCTGGGCGGCGCAGAGATCGGCAGATAATGCACCGACTGGACAGGATGGCCACATCGATCGGCAGGCTCGCCATTAATACAACAGGCCTGTCGAGGAGGACAGTTGGGCTGCAAGTAGAGATGGGCCATTTTGCTGGGGATGTTGCCAGGGGCCTGGGACGTCTCACCCACATAATCGAACTTATGGAGACACAGGAAATGTCGAGGGCCACAGGGGAAACACCCCAAGACAGTGAGGAGGGCTCAACAGTGAGCAGTGTCTCTGCCACTGACAGCAGGGTGCTCAGGAGTGGTAGGCACAGCACCACGGACGCAGCAGGGACCAGCCAGGCTGGCAGGAGGGGCAGGAGATCATAGATAACACCCAGGACCATTAAATGTGGCACATGGCGTTAATGTGCCACATGACTGGTTGGCATTTTCCTGCCCATGGACAATTTCGACTTGTATATAGTTTCTTACTTACAGTAATAAAACAGTTATTTTTGTTCCACTTAACAAATGGAGTTTTTGGTCAATAGGTGAGTATGGTGGGAGTTGACACGTACCGTCCAAAATATTGTGTTGCAATGTGGTCCCGTCTCAGTCTGCCTTGATTAGCTATACTCCTATCCCCATGATGGCGATGTGGTTGTTCTTGCTCTTCATCATCCGGATCTGGGTCTGCAGGGGTGAGAGGTAGCCCACGTCGGGTGGCTATGTTGTGGAGGATGGCGCATGCGACCACAATTTTGAATGCGGTAATGGGGGTGTATTGGAGGGCGCCTCCACTGCGGTGGAGGCATCTGAATCTTGCCTTCAGGAGTCCGAAGGTGCGCTCTATCAGGTTCCTGGTCCTCTTATGCGCACTGTTGTATTGCCTCTCTGATTCAGTGCTGGGTGTTAAAAACGGAGTCATGATCCAAGGCCTGAGAGCATAGGCACTGTCACCTGTTGGGCACAAAAGTACACTGTTAGGAAGTCCAGATAGTCGTGCACAGTGACCTGTGTGTATGTCTGCAAGTGTCTATGGCTCTACCTAGGAGGTAACCGTCTCCGAATTCCCCACGTTCCAGGCGTTGATGTATCCCACTATGCCTAAAAATGTATGAGTCATGGGTACTGCCTGGAAACTTAGCTACGATGTCCGTGATGACATAATGGGCATCACAAACAACCTGTATGTTGAGTGAGTGGGTACACTTTCTGTTGCGGAAAATGTGTTCCAGATTTGCAGGGGGGCATATTTGAATGTGTGTCCCATCTACACACCCTATGACATGGGGAAAGTGGGGAGAGAAAAGAAAACAGTAACAGTTCAATTTCCTAAAAGGTACATCATAAGAAGCATAATACATATATTAATACTTTAAATCACAAAATGTACATGCATATATTACATATATCAGTAGAAAAAGTTCTAAACAGTAGGTTAAGTACAATAAAAAATAAGGAGAAACAGTTCATGGTGGTTTCCAGGAAAATGATTACATGCAGAGTAAGCCAAAGAGTTAAGGTAATTCGTAATAGGTAACCATATTATGTCTCTTTTAAAACCCAGGGACACAGGGTAAACATAAGCTCTATCCAACCGACGGTTATAACATATACCATACCACCAAGCCTGAACGGATAATTGAGAGGAGTCTTTCCAAGTTTTCGTAATTTGTTGAAAAGCAACAGCCAACCACAGATCCAAAATTGCAATAGAGTTTTTTGAAAAACGTGACCAGTCGGAGCCATGGCTGCCTAAAAATATATTTGCAAAAGTTAAGGAGATTTGAGTTTTAAAACGTATATTAATCTGATTCCAAACCGTAATCCAAAATTGAAAAGTGTATGGGCACTCAAAAAGCATGTGTTTAAGATTTGAAACCGGTTCACTACAAGACCAGCATGCGGGCGAAAGGTTTAAATTAATTTTATGTAAAGATTAAGGTGTAATTAATAGTCTATTATAAACAAAACATAAAGTTTGAATTGCATTAGCTGCTCTTGAGGTCTTTCATATTTTAATCCACACATTATTCCATAATGAGGGAGAAAATTAAATAGCCAAATCTTTTTCCCATTGTATTTCTACTGCTGATTTAGGTCTATCTGCAGGAAGAGCTGTAATTGTTTGGTAAATACGGGAAGCCGAGGCAGACTGTAGCAACACGTTCTTAATTGGAGAAGAACGCACCAATGGTGCTTGCTGAACTGAGAAAGATTGATAAGAAGTATTTATAGCATGGATTAGGTCATCATATTTCTTATTAAAAGAGGATGGAAGTGAAAAAAGAAAACGTGCTTGTTCAAAAGAAAGAGGAGAATCATTGTCAAAAAGTTGGTGGACCCACTTCAACCCCTTCAAATGCCACGCTTTCCAGTAAATGGTTTTATTATTTAACTTGATGAGTTTGTTGAACCAGATTGACAAATTCAGAAATTGCAGTCTGTCTTCATCATATGAAGTAAAAATAGGTTGCAGAATTCTGCATGAGTTATTCAAAATCGGGAGGGAAATTAATGAAGTCTTTTTTGACAGAGTTAATACTTCCGGAAATGTAAACGGAGCAACAAAGGTTTTTTCAACCTCCACCCATAAAGGCAAAAAAGTGGAAACATCTTCGGTCAATAAACAGGAAGCCTGTTTAAGAGAAAAAGCCATATGATAAGAGCGAAGATTCAGAAAATTAACTCCTCTGTGAATTTTAGGTCTCATTAATTTTTGAAGAGACATTCTGGATCTCTTATTATTCCATCAGAATTTAGTTAAATAGAATTCAACCTTTTAAAATAATTATTTGGAATATTAATTGGAATATTTGATAAATAGAAGAGAATGATTGGAAGTAACATCATCTTTAGAGAATCTAATCTTCCCCACCAGGATAGAAATAAAGGGTTCCATTTAGATATAAGAGACTCAAGGCTAGAGAATAGTTGCAAGAAGTTACAAGAAATTGTATCCCGAAATGAAGATTTAAACCATAGACCAAGATATTTAGTTTTATCATTGTTCCAGTGAAATTTACAAGATTTAAAGTCATCCGGAAGTCAAAATTTATTTAAGGGGAGATTTTCACATTTTTCTTTATTTAACTTATAACCTGAAATAGAAGCCAAATGTTCTACCTCAGAAAGAAAAGAAGGAAGTGAAGATTTCAGATTTGACATAAAAAGTAAGATATTGTCAGCATAAGCTGAAAATTGTATCTGTCGCTCTCCGAACCGGAAACCATATACATTTGGATTAGCCTTAAGTTTCAATAAAAAAGGGTTCCAAGGCAAGAACAAACAAAAGCAGTAGTAACGGACATCCCTGACGAACTCCTCTATGAAGTGAGAACGAAGGAGAGATGAGACCATTCAAATAGATAGCAGCTTTAGGAGAGGAATATAATAATAAGATAAGATTTATAAATTTAGTTCCAAAGCCAAACCATGAAAGCGTTGAAAAAATAAAGAACCAGTTAACACAATCAAAATCTTTTTAAGCATCAAGAGTAATTGCAAAAAGTGAATCTCTATATGTCACAGATTTACTTAACATGTTAAAAAATAGGCGTGTGTTATCTGATACTAGACACCCCTTAATAAAGCCAGATTGTTCCTTACCAATTAACTTAGGAAGAATCAATTCCATTCGCATAGCGATAATTTTAGCAACAGTTTATAGTCTAAGTTCACTAGAAATATGGGTCTATAATTCTTACAAAACTTTGGATCCTTGTTAGCTTTCGGTATAAGGACAAATAAAGCCTCCTGAAAAGACTCTCCAGAAGATTTTGTGTTAACAAAATAAGTAAAAAGATTAAATAATCTTGGAACTAATAATTTAGAAAAATGTAAATAGAACTCAATAGTAAAGCCATCAGGGCCGGGAGCTTTACCTTTTTTAATAAGATTTAGTGCAGCCAGAATGTCATTAATAGAGATATCATTGTCGAGAGCAGTGAATTCAGAAGAGGGAAGTACAGGTGACTTAATAGTAGACAAGTAATCCCTAATAAGCTCCTGCGTGGGAACATATTCAGGGGTATATAACTGTGTGAAAAAAATGAACAAATTCATCTAAGATATCTTCGTTCTTGTGTAGTAAAAGATAGGAAGAATTATAAATAGATTCAATCCTTGTTCTATCTTTTTTAATTTTAAGATAATTTGCTAAACGTTTTCCTGATTTATTTTGGCCCCCATAATATTTAGCATTGGATTTAAGAAGATAAGAATTAGCAATATCAGTCGAATTTCTATTAAAAGTGAATTTAGCTTGAAGTAATTCCTTAAGACAAGTTTTGGACTTGGAAGAATAATAAAAAATTTCTAGTTGTTTAATACGATCCATTAAGTTAAATAACTTTTTGTTAGCCGTTTTCCGTTTTTTGGCAACAAAAGAGATAATAAAATCCCTAGAGGCCGCTTTGAAAGTATCCCAGATAATCTGAACAGATAGTTGGGGATTATCATTTTCTACAACAAATTGTGTAGCAAACTTCTCAAAAAGCTTAGTAAAATTAGTATCAAGAAGTAGTGAGTTATTAAATCTCCATCTATCTTGGCTGTTTATGTGGTAAAATATCAAGATCCAAACTCACTGGAGCATAATCCGATATTAATATGGTACCAATTTCTGAATTCAAAACATGTTGCACGAGATGTTGTGGGACAAATAAATAATCAATCCTCAATTGGAAAGAATGCACTGGAGGAAAAAAAGAGAATTCTTGTAATGTGGGGTTACACAATCTCCAAACATCTGTTAATGTTCTTTGTTCAATCATGGAGGTAAACTGGGAAATATGGTGGATGGTACAAATCTAGGGTTAGATTTACGATCAAGGAAGGGACCCATAACCCTATTGCAATCACCTCCAAAAATTAAATAATCATCAGAAAGAGTCATTAACTTAGCTAATATTTCATTCCAAAAAGAGTTATCAGGTTGGGTTGGAGCATAAACATTAAATATAGTGAAAGGTACTTTATTAATATTCATTGAAGCTATAACCCATCTACCCTGCTCATCAGACTCTTGAGAAAAATCAGAAATATTCAAAGCTTTATGACAGAGTATAGTAACTCGATTTCTTTTCCCCATACACGGAGAGGAAAAAACACGACCCACCCATTGTCTTTTAAGTTTGGCCACCTCAGCACATGTTATATGAGTCTCTTGTAACAAGGCAATATCAGCTTTTAATTTTAAAATATGGGTTAAAAATCTTTGACATTTTATTGGGGATCCCAAACCTTTAACATTCCATGAAAGAAATCTAATTGTCATTTAACATAGAAAACAAATACCGTGATCATGAAAGTTAGGCATGTAGATCACCTATTAGTATGTAGAAATTGAACCAAAAGAAAATATTTATGGTAAAAAAAATGAATAATAGAAGTATAAACAAGTAAACAAAGAGAAGAGAGAAGAGAAGAAAGAAAATGAAGAGAGGATAAAATTAGAAAAACCAAGTGAGTGTAATATAGAAGAAAACATTAAAACTACATAAAGAACATTGAACGAATAATAAAAACATACTTATGAGACAAAAACAACATGAGGGTGATGAAGCCAGAAAGGGAGGACGACGCAACCCTCACTCCATAACCGCAGACACAGAAGGGAGATCCAACCACACACTTTGCAACCACAAAAGACTGTGACACTGAATATATAAAATATCTAAAAGAGAGAAAACAGAGGAAACATGTAAACCTCTTAAATACTTGAACACTGTTAAGATTACATTGAACCAAGAAAGGACACATCCCTTAAATATGAGCAAGATAAAAGGGAAAAAAGAAAAAACAAGTAATTTAATCATCAATTCTCTGATAATTTGGAAGTGTCCATTGTTTCACCTCTACAAAAGTCAATAAACCGTTGAAGTAATACTGGGTCCACATATGTTGTGGTCTTATTGTTGTATGTAACCTTGAACAGGCATGGATGAAAAAGACCATATCGGGCATTAAGCGACTTCAATGCCGGATGCATAGCTAGAAATTTCTTCCGTTTGTCTGCCATCGACTTAGCATAATCTTGAGCAAAAAAAAAGATTGGACCCTGACCACGTGATCCGACCCTTAGCTCTTGCTGCTCTGAGAACCTTCAACAAGTCTGTATACTCCAAAAAATACAGTATTATTCCTCTTTGTTTCCTTAATGTTAAAGCCAAATGTGAAGGGTGACCAAGCCTATGCGCTCGTTGTATATTCATAATAGGAGAAATAGGCAGGTCCAGAATATTGGGCAAAAATTCTAGAAAGAAAGATAAAGAGTCTGAACCTTCAATTCCTTCAGGAAGACCATAAATGCGTAAATTATTCCTGCGATTCCAATTTTCTATATCTTCTGCATGCTTTTTCAGCATAGCAACTTCAGATTGTAAAGACTGTATCGATAGAACTGTATCCTCAAGGACTTCCACTCTTCGTTCCACAGAAGAGACTCTGTTCTCCACAAGAGACCATTTGTCATCCAATACTTGTAATTTTTTATTAGTATCCTCCATATAAGGTGTGAGCGCTCTTATTTCCACAAGAAGTAATTCCATAGATAAAGTATCTACCACCTTAATAGGGGATGGAGGATCCTTTTTAGCTCTCTTATTTGTGGATGTCGAGACCGTTACCGGAAGCTTAGACAAAACTTTATTCGTAAGAGCAGGAGGAGAAACAGTTGTTGAAGGTGTAACATCGAGAGAAGTAGCTCCTGTAGTCTCCATATTTGATAAAGAAGCAAAGGAGTTTGATAAAGGAATATTGGGCCAGATGTAGCAAAAATAAAAATTGCGACTCGCATTTTGCGAGTTGATGCGACTCACAAAATGCGAGTCGCAATATGTAATGCCAGAAAAAAAAACTATCCGATTTTGCGACTCGCAGCCGGACTCGCAACGCAGTGTGCGAGTCCGCAGATTGCGAGGTCGCTTTTTGCGAGTGTGCAAAAAACGAACTCGCAATTAGCGAGTAGGTGTCGCAAATTGCGATTTCCTTGATAATTGCTTGCAGGTGCAGCAGAACACTCCAGAAACCACACCAGAACACTCTGGAAACACTTCCTGGCACATGATGATGACATCACAGCCAGGAAGTTTACAAATACACCTGGGAGGAGGGAGGACCACACCCTTTTATAACTGCCAGTCTTCACACAGAACAAACAGCAGCTGCCATGGAGGGAACCCCAAGAAAGAGGAAGCTCAAATTTTCTGAGAGGGAGCTGGAGGTGCTGACAGAGGAATGCTGTCAGCACCATGATGAGCTTTTTGGGAGAGCAGCCCTCAATGTCCCTGAGGCCACAAAAAAACTACTCTGGCAGGACATTCAGGATAAAATCAATTCCCTGGGTGTGAGCCACAGGACAATCGAGGACATTAAGAAGAGGTGGTATGACCTCCGCTCCCGGGCCAAGGAGAGGGTGGCAGAAAGGCTCCGGGAGATGAGAGGCACAGGAGGGGGACCATCATCTGTGCCACCACCCACACCCCTGGAAGAAAGGGTGGAAGGAACATTGGACCAGGAGGCAGTGTGTGGATTTGGGGACCTGGACACCTCAGAGCCCGGCACATCAACCGGTGAGTACCATTTGATAAGCCTGTACCCCTATCAATGCCATACCCCCACCCACCATGTACACAGGTGCATGCACAACCAAAATAGCTCCATTTCAGGGTAGAAATTGCCAGAATGATGCATTATGGGAAATGTAGTCAAATAGGCAGTTCATAGGCAAATGTTTATTAGGATGTGTGCAATAGATAGTAGACACTGACAGTCTGTTCCCCATGTCCCACAGGTCTCCAGCAAGACACCTCCAACACCCCAAGCACCCAGGCCCAGGAGGACACCCCAGGACCCGCCAGCACCCCCACCTGCACGGTCAGCAGCATCCCTGCAGTAGCAACACCTGCTGCAACAATCACGCCAGAAGCTGCGCCAGCAACAGGCAGGGAGGACACAGGTGGGAGCACAGGGCAGCCACCGCTGCGCAGGCGTCGCAGGACAAGACCATCTGGGCTGCAGTCTGCATCCGGGATACTTCCTCCAACCACCAGTGAGGAACATCTGCTGCGTGGTCAGCGCCTGCAGAACAGAATTTTGGGCAGGATCAGTGGTGTGCTGCACCGCTTTGTGAGAAACAACCATGCAAGCATGCAGCACCTCAACAGACGCATGGACATGATGTGCCAGAACACTGGGGACCTTGCCCTTGCCATTAGGGAACTGGCGGGAGGACTGCTGGCCCAGGCAGAGGCTGGGCGGCGCAGAGATCGGCAGATAATGCACCGACTGGACAGGATGGCCACATCGATCGGCAGGCTCGCCATTAATACAACAGGCCTGTCGAGGAGGACAGTTGGGCTGCAAGTAGAGATGGGCCATTTTGCTGGGGATGTTGCCAGGGGCCTGGGACGTCTCACCCACATAATCGAACTTATGGAGACACAGGAAATGTCGAGGGCCACAGGGGAAACACCCCAAGACAGTGAGGAGGGCTCAACAGTGAGCAGTGTCTCTGCCACTGACAGCAGGGTGCTCAGGAGTGGTAGGCACAGCACCACGGACGCAGCAGGGACCAGCCAGGCTGGCAGGAGGGGCAGGAGATCATAGATAACACCCAGGACCATTAAATGTGGCACATGGCGTTAATGTGCCACATGACTGGTTGGCATTTTCCTGCCCATGGACAATTTCGACTTGTATATAGTTTCTTACTTACAGTAATAAAACAGTTATTTTTGTTCCACTTAACAAATGGAGTTTTTGGTCAATAGGTGAGTATGGTGGGAGTTGACACGTACCGTCCAAAATATTGTGTTGCAATGTGGTCCCGTCTCAGTCTGCCTTGATTAGCTATACTCCTATCCCCATGATGGCGATGTGGTTGTTCTTGCTCTTCATCATCCGGATCTGGGTCTGCAGGGGTGAGAGGTAGCCCACGTCGGGTGGCTATGTTGTGGAGGATGGCGCATGCGACCACAATTTTGAATGCGGTAATGGGGGTGTATTGGAGGGCGCCTCCACTGCGGTGGAGGCATCTGAATCTTGCCTTCAGGAGTCCGAAGGTGCGCTCTATCAGGTTCCTGGTCCTCTTATGCGCACTGTTGTATTGCCTCTCTGATTCAGTGCTGGGTGTTAAAAACGGAGTCATGATCCAAGGCCTGAGAGCATAGGCACTGTCACCTGTTGGGCACAAAAGTACACTGTTAGGAAGTCCAGATAGTCGTGCACAGTGACCTGTGTGTATGTCTGCAAGTGTCTATGGCTCTACCTAGGAGGTAACCGTCTCCGAATTCCCCACGTTCCAGGCGTTGATGTATCCCACTATGCCTAAAAATGTATGAGTCATGGGTACTGCCTGGAAACTTAGCTACGATGTCCGTGATGACATAATGGGCATCACAAACAACCTGTATGTTGAGTGAGTGGGTACACTTTCTGTTGCGGAAAATGTGTTCCAGATTTGCAGGGGGGCATATTTGAATGTGTGTCCCATCTACACACCCTATGACATGGGGAAAGTGGGCAATCCTGTAAAAGTCCAGCTTGGTGCTGTTCATTTCTGCCTCATTCCTTGGTAAGTATATGAAGTGAGACATGTGCGTGACTAAGGCATCTAGGAAGGCCCTGAGGAACCTTGACACTGCACTTTGGGATACCCCACCTGCCACAGCAATGACCCCCTGCCAAGAGGTGCAGTGAGCATAGTACTTGCACATGCGTAGGAATGGCGCAGCCACGCAGAGTCTGGTGTTCTAGCTGTGGTTTGAGTAAATCTATTAATTCTAGAATGGCTGCGCTGCTAAGGCGGTATTTGTCATAGATCTCCTCTTCAGTTTGCTGAAAAAGAGTCTGCCTGGTTCTATATATCTTCTCCTGTCTGTGGCCCCTCCTCCTCCTCTGCTGGGCTGCGTAGAATCTCCTCCTCACTGCTATCAGGTATATCTCCGCCATCTTGAGTAACCCAGATGGCTTCTGGGTCCCCTTTTATACTTTGGTAATGGTTACCACCTGCTCTGAGTTAGTGGTAAATGGGACATGCAAACTGGGCTTTTTGCGACTAGTCGCAATTTGCGAGTTGCAATTGCATAAGGTTTGCGACTCGCAAATTGCGACTTGCTATTTGCGGGTCTCAAAATGGGGTCGCAACGGATGCGACTCGCAAACGGGTCCCATCGCTTTTTGCGAGTCGGAAATGGGCTTTTTGCATCCCATTTCCGATTTTGCACTGTCGCAAATTGCGATTCTGCCCGTTTGCGAGTCGCAAACCTTTGGTACATCTGGCCCATTATCAGGAGTTTTATTACACTGTACTTTGTTGTGGGTCAACTGAAGGTTCCTGGATCTGCCCATAAGCAAGAATATATAATCCTGCCCAAAATGTCATAAAGTATATGCCTTATAAAGTGAAGGTTCACCTCAGATGAGAGATTAGAGTGAAAAAACAAGTTAAATCTGGATAAAATTGCTCCAAAAAGTAAGGCATAATGAGTAGAGAGCACAAAAGCCTACACCTAGATGCCAAAAAATGTAAAAAAAAAAAAAAAAAAGTATTTCAGGCATCAAAGCATATTCAAAAAGGTGAAATGTGGGGTAAAAGAAAAAACAAAATGGCGGCCGCTGTAAAAATTCACACACAACCGCCATAAAAATCATCAAAGAGGATGCAAAAGTACCTCTGAAGTCCTTTTAGGGGGAGCACTTAATTCCAGGCATGTTCCCCCGAGTTCTGCCATCTGCAGGGACATTATATATGTCCAAATGAAGCTGCCGGCACTCCCAACTCCTGCCGCGGAGCTTAGCAGAAGGCGGCCATCTCCGAACAGCGTCAAGCCACGCCCCGGGATATGTGACTTATTGAGCTTTTAAAGAGGAGCTATGCTTCCCTAATAATCACAGCTCTGCAGTTGCCATTGCCTACATTTAGGTGGGGTGTGGCAGGCAAGGGGGAGCGAGCACTATTGCAACCTCATGATGGTGACGTGTTTGTTTACTTTACATTTATTATCTTATGTTTTGAGTTTGTTATTTGGTCCATAGAAATGTGGTAGTGGAGAGGGCTGGGGAGCACAGCCACTCTATCTCTCTTTGTAAGATCTGCACCCAGAGGAAGTCGTAATTTGACGAAGTGTTTGCCTTTTGGTCCTGAAAGCTGGAGGATGGAAGTTGAGAGGAGAGTGAAATTAAGAAGGTCCTCACTTTGCAGTAAGCTTAGATAATGGTGTACATTGTCTGTTTGAATGTTAGGAGCCTGAACTTTCCATTGAAGAGAAGTCCAGAAGGCCTTATAGGTGACCCATCTAAATGTCATATGCCTGCAGGAGAGACACCTAAAACAGAGCAAACATACATAAGAAACAAGGCATTCGCAGAGTTTTAGTATGCCTCAACCCATCCATACATAAAAGGGTTTCTATGTTCTTGAGAAGAGAGCTCTTTTTTTGGTTGATTGCCAGTATGTCTGAAAAATATTGAAGGTCCCTGATTATATGTGGTGTCTAATGGATATTTTAGTCACCTTCATATCATTTTCCACTGCCAACACAATCTATGTCCGTACATGTGTTTTTTAGTAACTCTGGCAAAAGTGGCAGTGGGGGAGTTTATTCTAAAATTCTAGATTTTTAACTTACTGAAAGATAGTGCTGAGTTCAGATCAAGTTGAGGCAGGGTACAGACAGCGACTTTCTTTAAGGAACTCAAAAGAATAACCATAGCCCTGGGATTGATGGATATTTGGAGGGAGCTTTAAATAATTGACAGACATAACTATTTCTTTTCACATGTCCATCAGACACATTCAAAAACTGATTATACTCTAGTGAGCAGAGCTGTGGTCCCCTTGATCAAAGACCCTGAGATAGGTATTGTAGTTTTCTCCGATCACACCCCGACATCTTCTGTTTAAATATAAGACAGGGGTAGCTGAGATCAACAGGATGGAAGCTACGTCCAGTCATGCTAAGTGATCTGGTCTTTAGAGAAGGGTTTGAGAATCAAATTGAAGAGTCCTTTTTTGTCAAATGAGATGAAAACTACACCCAAATGAGCTTTGGCTGCTATAAAGGTGGTCTTTAAGCATCTGTATCACTCTTATGGAGCACTTTAAGAAGGTTAGAGTATCAGTAGCTCGAAAATAGGAAGCAAAATAAAGGAAGCATGCTGCAGAATAAAGAGAAAGCCCATCAGAGACGCTCATCCACACGTTGATCTCGACCAGGGGACAGTTACGAGCTATTTTCACAAATAGGATTGAATTAAGGCAGCTTCACCTATGGTGTCTTTTACATGTTACAGGAGACAAAATTGGAACACTTCTAGGTCGTAGGTTGAGGGGCAACATAGATAAGACATATATTCAGATTTTTTAAAGAACGACAAAAGCAAATTAGAGATCTTTTGAAATTACTACACTGCCCTATGTGATAGAGTTGAGCACATATTTAGCCAGCAGACCTTGTACGTAGCTTCAAGCCCATCTTCCTAAGCTATCTTCTAGGCAGAGGTAAGATTTGGAGTGACCTATTTTGGAAGAGGAGGTACAAAGAGCTATCCAAACTTCAAAGAAGAATAAATCTCTGGGACCCTAAAGGTGCGTTCACACTTACCACAAAGTATTCCACTGGCAGTTGATTTCTAAGTTGTTGGTGTCATCTAAAGACTTTGGCCCTCATTATGGCATTGGCGGTGACTGTTAAAGTGGCGGTAATACCGCCAACAGCCTGGTGGTAATTACTGCCAATTTATTAACATGGCGGTGATACTTCCCATAGACAGCCAATGTACCACACCAACCGCCAGGGTGTTAACACCACTGACCACAGCGGTAGCCATTAACAACCAGGTGGAAGTCAAGGTACCGGCCACCATATTATGACATAGCAAACCACCAGGATTTCCGGGACAGTACCAACGCCATCAAAAGCCTGGCGGAAACACTGCACAAAAAACGAAACACTCACCTTCAGGGACACAAAGGAGACCGCTGCCGCCATGGAACTGGAACTTCAAGTCTTCCTGATGCTCTTCTACACCATGGCCCTCCTGGAACACCAACGCCGATGAAGACGACGACGACGACGGTGAGTACAGCAGCCTAGCACACAAGGGAGGGAGGCAGGAAAAGGAGAGTGACACACACACGCACAACACACACCATTCACACACACACACCATACACAGAACCAGCTGAAGAGTAAAACCAATGTCACAGGACCTACGTATAATTAAAACAAGGACCACATTGAGAATTAACGAACACTGTAATTTGATGCCAACAGCCACCATATTGTCCATTCAAAAGCAAATGCAGGCATCAATGTCCAGAAAGGGCCAATGGCCTGTCCAAAGTACAAAAGGGCCACATGGCCACAGGGCACAGTCCAAGCCCCAACTTGACTCCTGACACAATCTGGAATCCAATGTGCAGGAGCATCATGTTGGAAATGGGCAGGCACCTCAGTGGGGAGGGGGGAGAGTGGCACCTCAGCTGAAGTGGAGAACATGCCCACTGGTTCTGGAGGGGGCTCCTTGCCCAATTCTTTCTTGTGGGGAATGTAAGGCCACAGTCTCTGAAGTGGGGAACATGCCCACTGGTTCTGGAAGTGGCGGCTGCTGTGCCTTTGCTGGAGGTGAGGGCTCCTTACCCACTGCTGTTGGAGGTGTAACCCTGGCTGCCTCTGCTGGAGGTGGGGGCTCCTTGCCCTCTGCTGGTGGAGTGGTAACCTTCCCTTTCTTTGGTGGTGGAGTGGGAACCATCCTTTTCTTTGGAGGTGGAGTGGGAACTTTCCCTTTCTTTGGTGGTGGAGGGGGATCCATGTGTCCCCTCTTGTGACAGGTCCCCTTGGCCTTTGACATGCCACTTGTGTCCTTGCCTCCAGGTCTAGGAGGTGCCTCCACTGTCCCCGTCTCATGTCCCTTGGTTTTCACCACCCTAGTCCTCCCTTTCTGAGGCAGAGGTGTGCTCACAGTAGGAGTGGCAGCCGTCACACTCTGCGGCCCCTTCGTGCCAGCAGCTGATGATTTGATGAGAGCAGTGGCAGACTGTTTGGCTGAGATGCTGTGCTGGGTCGTTGGACCCTGCACTTGCGGGCAGGACGGGGGGTGGAGGGAGAGGGAAGAGGTCAAGATGTGCAAGGAAGAGCTTCTTAGGGACGCTGGGATGTGGGAGGAGAGATGGGAGTGGAGGTTAAGGAAGTGGTTGTCGTAGGTGTACGTCTGCTGGACTTGGGTGCAGGTGCATGGGCAGTATGTATGTGTGAGGTGGATGGCTGTTGGAAGTCTGAGTGCGTGATTTTGTGTCTCTTGGGGGGCAGACAGGGTGGGAGAGGAAAAAGGGGACATGTGGATGGATGTTGTGGTGGTGTTTGCAAGTGAGGTGTGTGCGCTGCTTGGTGTGGTGATAGTGGTGGTGGCTGTTGATGCAGTGCGTGCAGGTGTGAGTGCGGATGTGAATGTGGGAGGAGGAGGAGCGGGAGGGGGAGACAATGGAGGCAGTGGATGTTGTTGTGTGTTCAACTGTGTGGTGTTTGTGTGAGTGCTTGTGGCCTGAAGTGTGCTGCCTCTGTTTGTCTGTGCCACTCTTGCGTGATGTTTTGTGTTCATGCTTGTCTGTATGTGCGCATGGGATGGGTTGGGGTTGAGGTGACTGGGAATGGGAAGTGGTGGTTGGAGGGGGGACGGTAGGAACAGGGACACTGGCTGCCATCAGAGAGGAGGCCACAGCCTGAAACAATCTCTGTTGGGCCACCAATACACTGTGGATGCCCTCCACGAATGCATTGCATTGCTGTATCTGGGATACCAGCCCCTGGATGGCATTCACAATGGTTGACTGCCCTACAGAGATGGCTCTCAGGAGGTCAATAGCCTCCTCACTGAGGGCAGCAGGGCTCACTAGGGCAGGGTCTGATGACCCTGGTGCGAAGGAGATGCCCACCCTCCTGGGTGAGCGGGCACAGGCAACTCGGTGGCGGGCTACTGGGTGGGCGGTACTGGTATGGGAGGTGGTGTCTGTACCTGCAGCTGAGGTGGTTCCAGAGGTGTCCGCCACCACCAAGGAGCTCCCATCGGAGAAGGAATCAGAGTCAGTGTTGTCACCATCTGTCTCCGCCGTGGTGCTCCCCTCGCCCTCCGTCACACTGGTCACCTCGGTGTCAGTGGATTCTGCCTCTTGGGTCCTGTGGGATGCAGCTCCCTCAGTCGCAGGTGCCCCTGCTCCTCCGCCAGATGATGCTAATGCACATATGGACAGGGTGACAGAAGAAAATTGGGGGAGGGGAGACAGGGAGAACTGGGTCAATTGCAGCACCAACACCACAGATGGCATACACATTACCATCACACACAGGGATCCGGATTGAGCACTAAGCATCACAGTGGCATTCAATTGGCTAGGTACCACAGCAAGATGTGAGCCAACCACCACCTACTGCACCCCTCCTGGGACCCACTAAGCCCTGTCTGACATGGAATGCCACCTAGCTAGGTTACAAGGTTTTGCTATACACCCATTTACCTTGAGCTGGACTATGCAGTAATGCCTGAGCTGGCATTAGGGGGCACCCACTAACTGAAACCCACCACCAGGATCCCATGCCAGCCAACAAAAATGGTGTCACGCTCACTGTACTCACCCCCTTGTGACTGTTGTGCTGCCCTCAAGCGCTCATCCAGCTCTGGGTAGGCCACCGGCAGTATGCGGACCATCAGGGGAGTCAGGTTCCAACGGGCACCCCGCCCTTGTTGGGAGGCCATCCCCAGCTGCGCCTCCGCGGTTTTCCGTGCCCAGCGTCTAAGGTCCTCCCACCTTTTCCTACAGTGGGTGCTCTGCCTTCTATAGACCCCCAGGGTCCATACCTCCTTGGTGATGGGACGCCACAATCCCTTCTTCTGACGGGCATTGACCTGCAGAAGTAATACAGACAGGAGGACACCATTAACCATACAATCCAGGGGGCGTGGCCACGAAGCCAAAGATGGCGCACGCTTGATCCGTCTGCTCCGGAGGGGCCTAAACTTCTCCTGTTATCCTGGGCCACCCCCCGGGGCAAATTGACGGGGAGCGAGTGCGGGGACCCGTTTGGGAGACCCGACCACCAGTGGAGCCCAGAGCGAGCCTGGCGGAGCCCGTCAGAGGCGGCCGGCGAGCCCCCCGGCCTTGGGCCTGTCGCCGCGTTAATGTCGGGAGCCGGACTGAGCGAGTGAGCGGATACGCGGCTGGGCGTGGGACCGCGCGCCGTTTGAGGGGGAGCCAGCCGACCGCGGCTGGGGAGACGGGGCGGCCCCCCTCCTGCCTGGGGGTTGCTGCAGGGCTGTTCGTGGAAAGCCTTGTGTTCCCGAGACCGCGGAGGAAGGTGTGACGGCGACCGGGGGTGCGTGCGGGCCCTCCGGCCCCACCCTCGCAAGTAAGGAGAAACGACCGGAGCCCCTGGGCCTGGCGGGGGCCCGGCTGCCGGGAGCCTTGCTGTGGCGCCGACCCTGCATGCGGCACGCTGTGTCTGGCGGAAGGGGCCTCTGGTGTAGCGGACACCCACTTTGAGCACCGGCACACTCCTGCGGAACGGGCCGGGCCCCGGGAGGGCCGCCCTTGGGGAGGAAAGTACCGGACCCTCGGCCGAGCGAGACGATCAGTGGATAGAGGGGCCCCCTGTTGGATGGTCGTGCCCGTGGTGGCCTACTGCGCGAACGGAGCGCTGGCCCCTGCGCTTGGGACTAGCATGGTGGGCCCCGGGCCACAGAGCATGAAGGATCGCCCGGCAGCATCTGGGGAGATGAGAATCCCGGGGTGACCCCGACTGGGGCATGCCAATCGAGGAACTGAGTAACGGCGGACGGCCGATGGCCCGGGGGTAAGGCACAGCGAAGCGGCGCTTTGCAGCACCTCCTTAAGAGTGGATGAACTGCCTAGCAGGGCTCGCCTGCCGAAACGGGATGGGAGCGGTCCGCGGTACTCCGCGCGGTGGCCCACCGCGGGGGATGGTCGATAGTGGGCGCCTTGCCTGACCGGACCGGTCCGGCCCCTGAAGTGGCGACTACTGTGATCGAACTGGTGTGGTGCCTCGTGTCCTGGTGCAACGCGCCCCGAGTCCACGGAGATCCAGAGCGAGAAAGCACGGGTCTCTGGTGCTGATGGGATTCTACCTGGCGGCCCCTGCGGGCCTTGAACTGCGCTTGAGACGGAAGTCCTAGATGGGGGATCCCCTGAGCTAACGCACCGTGGTCAGATTCGCCACTGGGGGGGGACGATCTCCTACGTAATCGATGTCCCCTAAGAACCGCCACAGGGCTAAAGTCATGGACGGCACAGCGACCCCCGGGCGCGGGGGGGGGGACGTGCGGGGTCCATTGCAGGTCGATGTACAGGACACCCTGGACAAAATATTAGGTGCGATAGAAGACACTAAGTTAACACTGCAACACAACATCAATCAGGTCGCGGTTGAACTGGGCCTCTTGAGGGCTGACCATCACAAATTATCGGACAGAGTCAAAGAGACAGAAACCACACTGGCCGACATCGCACCAAAACAAAAAGACCTGCAGGCCGAAATGTCGCATCTCAGAGATAGAGTGATGTGACTATAGCGAAGAGCTGAGGACGCAGAGGGGAGAAGCCGGCGGAATAACGTGCGAGTGGTGGGCCTCCCGGAGGGGGCAGAAGGATCAAATATGGTAGAATTCCTGGAAAAATGGTTGAGCACAGTGGTGGCACCGGGCCGGCTGACTTCATTCTATACTCTGGAAAGAGCGCACCGCGTGCCTGCGAGGCCCCTGGCGCCGGGCAGGCCCCCCCGAGTGGTGATCGCAAGATTACTGCACTATAGAGACAGGGACATCTTGCTACAAAGGGCGCGAGAAGAGGGCCCATTTAAGGTAGCAAATGGCGAAGTCACGCTGTTCCCGGACTTTACAGTAGAGGTACAGAGTAAGCGTGCCTCATACATGGCAGTCAAAAGGGCCCTAAGGGACGAAGGTATACAATATTCGTTGCTGTACCCGGCTAAGCTGAAAGTAATGCTTGACAGTAAAACAACACTTCTTCAATCCCCGGAGGAGGCATGGGAATGGCTGGAAGCTCATGGGACCCAGACAGAGCGGCTCGGGAGGGGGGGCCCGACCGGGTGTGGACCGCGCCGGCCCCCCAGGGGAAGACGGACCCAAAGTCGCCCACACTTGGCGCCATCCCGGAACCAAAAAGAAAGTGGCAGAAGAGCAGCACTGGAGGCTGTGGCCCGTGTGAACGGAGAGGGGACCCCCCGGGAGGACTCTGGCGGTGAATCTAACGAGACTGTGATGTCATCGGCGGGGGGCTCGAGCAGCTCGGTGCAGGCCCCGGTAGTGACCCCACAAACTGCAGATGACCTCTGAGGCCCAGAGGCTTACCGGATACCCCGGGGCGGGCGCAAATGGTGCACTAATGGCCCCTCCGTGCAGGGCCACCCCCCTACTGGAATCTCGCCTGTACAGGTGGACTGGCGAGAACTGCAACTAAAAGATGAAACATGCTGCACTGTTGCACGGGTGTTTTTTCTGTTTTTGGGCAGCCTACTGTTTGAGAGGTGCCGTGGGGAGGGGGAGTTGGGATAAGCAGTTACAAGTTAGGATGGCAAGGGGTGGTGAATGGTTGCGTAACAACAGTGCTTCACTAAGGATCAGGGGACAGCAGACGGTAAAAGTAGCAAAGAGTAGCCAATGTAAATTTAAAAATCACCAACATGGCAGAATACAATTTCTTAACGTGGAACGTTAGAGGGATGGGGTTACCGGCCAAGCGACACAAAATACTGGCTTATTTAAAAAGGAGGAATATACAGGTAGCAATGCTACAGGAGACCCACCTGGCGGCTGGTGAACCTGAGAGATTGAGACGTAGGTGGAGGGGGCGGGTGTTCGCAACAGAGTACTCAGCGTAAGCAAGGGTAGTAATGATCTGGATCCGTGCAGGGGTTCCCCTAGAGATAGAAGCTTCCAACATAGATTGTGAGGGGAGGTTCGTGATTCTGGAGGGACAGCTATGCGGCACACCGATTGTCCTGTGCTGCATGTATGCCCCAAATCAGGACCAGATCCCCTTTTTGACGAAATTATCGAGCCACCTCACCCGCCAGAGGAGAGGAGAGCTTTTGGTTGGAGGGGACTTCAATAGTATATTAGATGTAGACTTGGATAGATCCTCCCCCCCACTACAGGGTGCAATGTCAAGTAAGATAGCTGGGAAACTTAGTGAATGGATGAGCTACTGGGGGCTAGTGGATATATGGCGGGAACAACACTTACACGACAGGGATTACTCATATTATTCGGGCCTTCACCGACTCCACACCAGAATCGACAGGGTGGCGTGTACGCCAGACCTTGCACGTGGGATGGTTCACTCAGAATATCTGGGCCGTACACTGTCCGACCACAGCCCCCTATTGGTAACATGGAGGGCAGCAGAGATTAGGCCCCCCATTCCGGCCTGGAAATTGTCCCCTACAGCACTTGAGGACCCAGCATATAGAGAAGCCCTGAGACAGCACCTGACTGACCATATTCAATTTAACAGTGGATCCACCACCTCTAGATCTACGGAATGGGAGGCCCTCAAGGTGGTGACAAGGGGTTTTTGTCTTGGACAATCGGCCGGAGTGAGACGCACACTTGAAAGGGAGCTGACTACGCTAGAGAAGATAATACATGAGGGAGAACTTACTCAGGGGACTGGCACACTAGTAAATGAGAAATATACTCAGGCAAAGAGGGACCATTCCCAGATCGAAGAACAACTTAGATGCCACAGCACACAAAAATACTTTGCCTCCCTACAATCTGAAGAGGGTAGGTCTGGGAAAATGTTAGCCTGGTTGGTGAGGCCGGGTGGAGAGGCTGAGCCCATCACAAATGTGCTGGATAAGGAAGGGTCATGCAGAAGTAGACCAGGCCCTGTAAATGATGCATTCAAGGAATATTACACCTTTTTATATGGAAAACCGGCTGAAATCAGTACGGAGGTCTTTGATAATTACCTACAACATATACCTATAACGAGCCTGATGGCCGGAGACAGGGATAGGCTGGGGGGCCCAGTGACGGTGGCGGAGGTCAGTGAAGCTATAGCTCAATTAGCCTCAGGGAAGACCCCGGGAACAGACGGCCTCCCCATGGACTTTTATAAAAAATTCGAGAAGCAACTGACCCCCCAGTTGGTAGAGATGTATACAGAATCGCTACAGAATGGGATAATGCCGTGCACCATGAGAGAGGCAATGGTAGTCCCACTCCCTAAGACAAAATCTAGGCAACCTTCGGTGACTGACTTCCGCCCCCTGTCAATGCTAAACAGTGATTTTAAAATACTAAGCAAGATCTTGGCCAACCGTTTACTCCCTCTTGTACCAACTCTGGTACATGTAGACCAGAATGGTTTCGTCCCGAATCGCAGCACCTCCTTAAACCTGAGACGTCTCTTTGCGGTCCTGAATATGCCTAGCGACATGAAACCTGCAGCAGGGGTGTTGCTCGCGGTGGATTTTGAGAAGGCATTTGACTCGATCAGATGGGACTACTTGAGAGCAGTGATGCTCCGTATGGGAATGGGTGAAGATTGGGTCAAATGGGTGGACTTGTTGTACACGTCACCGCTGGCAAGAGTGAGAACAGGTAAAACAGTATCCGGAACTTACCCAATTCACAGGGGAACCAGACAAGGTTGCCCATTGTCCCCACTGTTATTCGCCCTGGCCATCGAGCCGCTGGTGTCCCAGATGCGGCAGGAGGGCGTGGGTAGAGGAGTGGAATGGGGACACCAAGAACATATCATCTCGCTATATGCTGACGATATACTGTACTTGTCTACCTTAGGGACGGAGAGAAGGATCTCCCATGGGCGCTGGGAGTGCTGGAGAACTATGGGAACATATCTGGACTTTGCCTCAACCGTAGCAAGACATGCGTGTTCCCTATGGCTCCGGGCGGCGAACGCCCGACAACATGCCCTGGGGATATGATTTGGGCCCCTCGAACCTTTAAGTACTTGGGCATACAGGTGTTTCACGACAGGGCAGACTTGCGCGAGGGTAACCTGGGCAGAGTTCTACGATCTCTAAAGTCCTCGGTGGGGTTCTGGCGATCGCTGAAATTGACGATAATGGCCAGAGTAGCATTGTCCAAAATGGTCATGCTGCCCCGGCTTCTATACTACTTCGCTAACATGCCCCTTCTGATTCCAACAGCGTGGTTTCGTGAACTAAACACCCTACTCAGGGAACTTATATGGGATGATGGCCGTAGACGCACCTCGCTCCAGATACTATGCAGGCCAACTAACAAGGGGGGACTAGGAGTGCCAGATTTTGAAGCCTACTACCTGGCATCCCAGCTGCAATGGGTTGCCGGGTGGCTCACAGGTAAGGGTCACCTGGAGAGGTACGCCGACCAAGTAGTGGAGGACATAAATCAGTTCATTGCTCGAATGACAAATAGGAAGCTTAATCCCCACATGCACAGCCCGATGACAAAAGTGGCGTCAGCATGTTGGAAGAGGTGCGTGAAAAGGGATGGCACTGTCCCCCCGTACTCTCCGGCCCTACCCCTGGCGGTACTTACGATCGAGGCTGGTGAGAGGAACCTGGGAGGCATGAGCCTCGGAACCTGGAGGAGAGCAGGAATAGAAACGGTGGGAGACCTGTTTCAGGAGGGAGTGTTGAGGTCTTTCACTAATCTTGTTGACAGTGGAGTCTCCCCGGGTCAGTTCCTTATGTATCATAAACTGATACATGTGCTGAAAACGCACTGGATCACGGTCAACGCGGAACCAGCCACCCACAGGGTGCTGCATCTCCTATTGACATCAGGAGATGAGTCCCATCTGATATCTAAATTATACCGAGTTCAAGTTGAGGATGCACTAGATTCCCTGCGGCCACTGAGAGAGAGATGGGGGAGGACAGTCGGTAGGGAACCGTCAGATGCGGATTGGAACAGAGCTTTGGCTTACCCCCGGACCGTCGCTCGCAGCACGCGCCTGAGATATATACAATATAATTACCTCTACAGAACGTACCTCACCCCACATCGGCTAACAGTAATCTATGGGGGAGTTCCTAGGGTGTGCCCCAGATGTAAAAATGTAGACGCAAATTTTGACCACATGGTATGGACCTGTCCAGAGATCCAACTGGGGTGGGAAGAGGTGATGTCCGACCTATCGAGACTCCTTAATATGAACCTGACTCCGACCCCTGACAGATGTTTGATGGGCTTTGGGAATGGGTTGCCGCGGGGAAGAGTGGAGACCCGATTTCTGAGTCTGGCACTGGTATTATATAGGAGACAGATCACAAAGAACTGGAAGGCACAGTTTCGGCCCCCCCGGGTTGGGTGGAGACAAGACGTTACAACATGGGTTAGAGCCGAACTCCAGGTCCTGAAGAGCGAGGAGGGGAGGGGACTGCGTCGCCACCCTATAGCACAGAAATGGGAAGTAGCAATGACAAGCTGGGACAATATATTGAGAACAGCGGACGCAAACGCTCCAACAGGAGTGGAGACTGGATAAACATAGGAAGGGAGGAAATGTTGCCTCGCCCTCTAGGACATGATAAGGGAAGACACGATAAGACCGAGATTGAACAAAAGGCGGACAACAGGGGACAGAGCCCATGACATTGATTAACAGACAGGCTGGACCCGGTAGACGCCCCACCCACCTGAAACCAGACAAGTCTATGAGTAATGACACCATACATACTGGAAAAGCCAAGAAATGGCATCCCCCTGCATTAGCAGCCTCCACCCCCTACTTTGCCATCATGTTTAAGTTTAAGTTAATTAATGTTTGAAACAAGTTAAAGGTGTTGTATAATAGCTAGAAAAACATGACTCTGCTACACTAGGCCAATTGGGCAACCCATACGAGAAGAAGCGCCACTGATGTTCTATTCTTGCATACGTTTAAAGTATAAAGGTTATCGAATAATTAATGAAGTAGAACATTCAAACAATGTAGACAGTAGTGATATTAACACTGTTATGCACTAACACGAAGCAAACAAGATGGTGCTGTAAACATAATACTGTTTATTGAATGATAAAATGTTAATAAAAAATATTAAAAAAAAAAAAAAAACATACAATCCAGCCTGTCACACGTCTGGCCCACAAATTACATTTCCATCTCCATTGGCACACACATCACCTGGAGCCTTCCGCCATAACGCCCAACGCTGGTGGAGTTACATCACTTCCACCTGTCCATACTTACAGGACAGGCGGTCACCGTTTTACGGTGATGGGCAACAATCAGAAATTGCAAACTGCATCATTGCTGTGAATTGTACATACATTGCCATTCACATTGTCCGATTACATACATGATCAATTACACTGGGGTGGTGGTTCCATTGTTCAGTTTGTTACACATTTCTCACTCTTGTGTCCCTTAGATACCTACCACTGCAGAGAAATAGAAGGAGGAGGCAAGACACCATGTACAGACCCCCTTGTGGACTTAGCTACACTGGAGGACAGGCATATAATACTGACCTATAGACTGGAAAGGGCCACAATCACAGAGTTGTGTACTCAATTGGAGCCTGATCTGATATTAGCTATCCGTCATCCCACTAGGATCCACCCTCTTGTGCAAGTTCTATCAGTGCTCCATTTCCTGGCAACTGGTTCTTTCCAAGTGACAGTAGGCTTGGCAGCAGGAATGTCACAGCCAGTGTTCTCAATAGTGCTGGAAAGGGTTTTGTCTGCCTTGCTCAAACACATGTGCAGCTAAATAGCTTTCTCCCAAGTGGAAGATTTGGAAACTGTAAAGGCTGGATTCTGTGCAATGAGACACATTCCTAATATTTTTAGGGCGATTGACGGAACACACATTGCATTTGTCCCCCCGCCAAAATGAACAGGTGTTCAGGAATTGGAAGTGTTTCCACTCACTCAATGTGCAAATGGTGTGCCTGGCGGACCAGTACATTTCCTACGTCACTGTCAAGTATCCTGGGTCGGTGCATGCCGCCTTCGTCCTGAGGAATTACAGCATCCCAAATGTGATGGCACAATTACAGAGGCACAGGGTGTGGCTAGTAGGTCAGCCTGAGTACCCACCCAATATATGTCGGTGTATGTCTTCGGGAGTCATCCCCCAGACCATTGTATAAGGCTAATGTTTGTCCCTCAGTTCTTGCAGGTGACTCTGGCTACCCAAACCTGTTGTGGCTCCTGACCCCTGTGAGGAATGCCAGGACATGGGCTGCGAATTGGTATAATGATGCACATGGGCGAACCAGGCAGATCATAGGACATACCTTTGGCCTCCTGAAGGCCAGGTTCAGATGCCTCCATCTGACAGGTGGATCCCTGTGCTACTCCCCTGAGAATATCTGCCAGATAGTTGTAGTATGCTGCATGTTGCACAACCTGGCCCTCAGACGACATGTGCCTTATCTGCAGGAAGAGGATAATGGAAATGCCCCTGTAGCAGCAGTGCAGAGGATAAGGATGTGGACAACAGAACATCAGTAATACGGCAGTACTTTCAATGACCCACAAGTAAGACAGTGGAACTGACCATTCCTCTAATTATTTATGTTTTCAATGTGGCTGTAGGAGGATGGTAGTCACTTCCTTTGCTTCTCAACTGACTGTCACATATGCCTTCTCAATTTGCAGATGTTGGTGTTATTACAACTGTGTACTGATATGATGACTACAGACAGCTACAGCTCATTATTTGTATACTATACCAAAGTTCATGTCAATTGCACAAGATGTAACTGTTAACATAATTGCACATTTTCATCACATAAAACCCTACCACTCAAATTGTGTTCAAGGGTGTTTATTGTAGTGAAATCTATAGAAGGAATAGTGCAATGGAATGGGGTGATGGTAGAGGTAAGTCCAGGGTATTGGTCCAGTCTGTTTGTAACACAGGTCCAGTGTCCACGGGGCAATAGGAATGGAAGCAATGGCAGTTCAAAGTGGACAAGGTGAGACAGTGGAACACAAGGGGGACATTCAGGAGGGCCTCATTTACTGGCGGTGGTCTTGGTCTTGGCAAGTGTCTCTTGCATCTGTCTGCGTCGCAGGGAACATTTGTGGGGTGGTTCACCTTCTGCAGGGGGTGGGGTGCTGGTGGCCTGTGGGTCCTGTGGCAGGGACTTCTGTCCTCTATCTGCAGCAGATGTGGTGGGCTGTTCAGTTGACTGGTTAGTGGAAGGGGCCCGCTGGTGTGCTGTATATTTCCTCATGATGTTGGCCATATCAGCCAGCACCCCTGCTATGGAGACCATGGTGGTGTTGAGGGCCTGCAAATCTTTCCGGATCCCCTGATGGTGTACCTCCTGCAGCTGCGGGTTCTCCTGCATGTTGTTAAGAATCTGGCCCATCTTGTCTTGGGAGTGCTGGTAAGCCGCCAGGACATTAGAGAGTGCCTCCTGGACAGTCGGTTTCCTGGGCCTGTCCTCCCCTGGCGCACAGCTGGCCTTCGTGTGTACCTGTCTCCCTGTGGGGACACAGGTGTTGTGTGGTGTGTGTTGTGCAGTGGGTGTTGAATAATGTGGTGAGGTGTGGGGTGTGTGACCGATGGATGGGTATTTGCGTGGCTATCTCTTGGCTATTTTTCGTATTCATAAAGGGTTGTGGGTAATGTGGGTGTGTGTTTTATAGTGCTGTGGGGATGTGTGTATCAGTGTCAGGTGTGTGATTTTAGTTTTGGCCAATGTTGTGTTGTTTTGTATTTGGGTGGCCATTCTGACCACATCAGTGTGTACCGCCAATGGTTTACCACTGCTGAATGTCTGCCATGGTGATTCGTGGGTCATAATGTGGTGGGTGTTGTTAGGGTATGGGTGTTCGTACCGACAGTTTAACATTAACCTTTGGTCTGGCGGATAAGTGTTTGTGGCAGTATTCTGTCGGGTTTAGTTGGATGTTCGCCTCCCCAACGGTATGTTGGCGGCTGTCACTGCAGCTGTAAGCCGCATTTACCACCAGTGCCACAATGAGGGCCTTTATGCCTTGCTAGCACATTCTTTACCTACTCCAGTGTGTGGTCTTCTGTTTGTGGCTGCTTAGGAGAAAATCGTTGGGAACTGCATTAAGTCGCGGGATTGGGAGGGTTTGAAAAGTGATTATCATTGAAGTTCTTTCTGCCTCAGAAACCGTGAGATGTGTTATAAGCTTATGTATCACGGGCACTACATCCCAGTGTGACTGCAGCGTATGTACCCCATAATAGGACAAGGATGCTGGAGAGAATGTGAGGGGAAGAGGAGCACACTACATATACGGTGGAACTGCCCTCGATTCACAGCATTCTAGGATGAGGTATCAAGAACCCTGCAAGAGATATCAGGGTACCCAATTTCTCTTGATCTAGATGTCATGTTGCTTACTCAGAGAAAAGTAGATTTCAAATGTGTTTGTAGGAATCTGACTATATAGTATGTCACAATGAGAAATACTGTGCAAAGAGTCCAGGGGTTTCCTTGTTAGTGGACAGGAGCTTGCTCTATCAATCCCAAGATGTTCTATTAGAGGGTAGTGTGGTCAAGCAGCCTTAGGCTTATCAGACAGGAGTGTTCGACATGTACCATAGGCACACAGTCAATAAATGAGACACACAACTCAATAAGGAGATCAACACCAGTTTACAAAAATAACAAGTATCTTTATATATATTTAGGCACCATAATCAATACAATTAGGTAATTACGCTTTGCAAGAGAACTACTTTCAGGTTTCAAAAGTCAACACTGTGTATTTTTCAGGCATGCAATGTTATTCTATGGAGGAAAAACAAATACTCCATACCGGTATAGTTTAGCGACTTACAGGACCAATTTCCTGGACTTAAGGTAAATATGGAGTGAGGTCCAAGGTAGCACCAACAGTTCTCCTCGGGCGGCACTGGGGCGGCCGGGGAAAGAGGTGCAATACAGAGTGGGGCACCCAAAGTTAGGTAATGCTGATCAGTCCATTTACAAAGAGGCTGCCTGTTTGGACTGGAAGGTCATTCAGGCTAAACCAGCAAGTGGGCTCAGCCTTCACAATGCTCAGGGACGCGGGAACATCTAAGGTCAACTTCTCCATGGGCTAGGGGCGACGGGTGCAGAGGTGTCTTGAGGTGTCTGATTTCCATCTCTGGGCGCACTCCCAGTCAGAGGGGACTGAGAACAGAGCCTGCAGGCGGAGTCAGTGAGTCCAAAGTGGACAAGTCTCTGAAGGGCCGGGGGACTGTTGGCCCACTTCAGCTCAGACTAGATGGCACAGGTGCAGTGGTGCTTTTCGGTGTTGGGTTTTTGCACTCCAGAATCCGCTCAGGTCTCTTGGGGTGCCTGCAGGATGCAGGGAAGCAGCTCTGCTACCCCACATGAATTCCTGGGTCTTTGTTGAAGGCAGGCAGTCCTCCCAGGCTTTTGGAGGCATGACAGTTTGCAGGACAAGACGACTGGTGCAATTCGCCAGGAACAGCAGACAGGCTGGTAGGGCTGGGGCCAAGTCCGGTGCTTTTTCTTCAGTCTTTGCTTTCACAGCTCTTGTCCTTCTTCATAGGTCAGCAGGAATCTGATTTCCTGGTGCCAGGGGCTCCCCTAAATAATCATCTAGGGGCAGTCAAGGGAGTGTAGGGTAGTAGCCAAAAGGCTACTTACTACTGGGGTCACTGCACCCCCTATATGGCCACTTCCTGTGGGAAGTGGGCATAACTCTGTCCTAGAGTTTCTAGTTCTGCCATCACCAAGATGGCAGACTTTCAAAAGTTGTTCCCACATCAGGCAGCTCACTATAGGGGTGGGACTGACCTGAGAGGTGGGCACGTCTCTCTGACTACTAATTTTCCCGGCTGTCCAGGTGCCAAATGGACTCTGGGCAGGGGAGTCGGCATCCTTCTCCTTTGAGGGAAGCCAGATCTACATACCAGGGGTGGTGAGCTTATTTAAAGCCCCCTACCTTAGAACACAGATTTGCAGATCATCCTGTTGGGAGGGGTTTGCTGACCCCCCTGTCAGAGCAGGCTTTGTTCCTGTCCACCCGAGAACAAAGGCTTTCACCCTTGGGGGTCAGAAATCTGTCGTTGGTGGAAGGCTATTTAAAATTAGTCAGCCGGCACATGGTAGAGGGTAGGTTTTCAGGGAGCACCTCTAAGGTGCCCTCTGGTTCCATGTACTAATAAATCCATCACTTGTGTCAGTGAGAGTTTATTAATACAAGAGGTCTGATACCAAAAATTCTTATTTCCAGTGAAGCCATCATGTAGGTGGGGAGCTCGTACTGCACATGCACTTAAAACGACTTCCCTGTTCACTTACTATATCTGAGAATCTACAAAGACGTAGCAGAGGCATATCTGCTCTTACAGATATATCATTACAAGTAATATAATGCACCCTGCCTTAGGGCTGTAAGGCCTGCTATAGGAGTGACTTACATAACTGCATGCAGGGTTAGGGGAAATGGTACACAAGCTGTGTGCCATGTCATGTTTTCACAGCAATGGTAGTGCTAGATGAGGGGTCCCTAACGGTGGCACAATACATGCTGCAGCCATTGGGGACCATCTTTGGTACACATTCCCTAGGTTCTAGGGGTACCATTTAACAGGGACTTAAAGGGGTCCCAAAGGTTTGGCTAATTGGGGCATAATTGCACAGTTTTAGGGAAAGAGATCTGGCACTGGTGACCTGGTTAGCGGTAACCCAGTGCACTTTTGGGCAAAAATGCATCAATTACCAGGCAAAAAGTGAGGAAATTGGCAACCGGTACGGCAAGGACCTTTTTTTGAAGGACAGGTAACACCATTCGTCCAGCCGTTTCAACCTCACTTCAGCGGGTGAATGAAACCATATGTGACACAACCACAATCAACCTTTGTTCCACCCTTTAGGCCCCCTTTTTAGGGAGAGGCCAAAATCAGCAGCGAGGAAAGAAGACAAAGGAGGTGAAATAGGCAGAAGGACAACCAGTGGTGCAATTAAGAAGTATGACCAAGGACAAAGCAACAGGAATGAGCAGTCACTAGTGTTCAATGTTACAAATATTGCACTCACAGAAGAACAACCTCAATAAAGTTAGGAATAATAAAGGACTGGGCTTTGTCCCTACTGCATTCTTAGACAAATTCAAACTCCACAGTGAATTGGCAGAAGTCTTTCCAAAACTAAAACTTAAAGCTTTATTTCAGGAAAAGGAAACACCAGAACTGGCAGGCGACACAAATCTTAAGTGGGAGTCAACATTCTGCCCTCCCAATACTTAGCAGTTGAGATTCTCGCTTTTGAACAAGCTATTTTCAAAGATATAGAAACCATTGATAACACAAGATTTCAACCATTCCATAATATGACTTAAAAAAGAACAGCAAGCCTTCCGAGACCTAAAAGCCAACCCAGATCTCACCATAAAACCAGCCGATAAGGGCAGAGGGATTGATCTGGTGAACAAATTGACTGTCAGAAACAATGCACAAATGTATTGGCTGACGTCAGACATTACAGACCTTTAACAGAAGACCCTACATCTAGACTCTAAAGGGTAATAGCAAATGTGGTAGAATAAGCTGAAACCAACTATTGGATATCACCAAAAGAAGCAGAGTATTTACAAGCAAAAATGTTAAAGCACTGTATTTTTACTCCCTTCCTAAAATGCACAAAAATAGGATACCAACACAGGGCGTCCTATCGTCTCTGGCATCAGGTCATACTGGAACCGTGATCACAATTTGTCAATTTTTTCTTACAACCAATAGTCCAGCGGACCCCAACCTACTTGAAGGATACCAAAGATCTCCTAATCCATCTAAAAGGTGGGGAATACGAGCTGATTTACGGCCTACTGGTCAGGCTTGACATTAAAAGTATGCATACAAGTCTACCACAGGATGCAACACTACATACTATTGAAGAGATCTTATTCAAGCAAGATTGGCAATTAAACCCACCCCAACACTTTGTGCTAGAATGCTGCCAAATCGCACTAACTGAAAAAATATTTGAGTTTGAGGGCAAATTATATCTACAAACCCAAAGGAATTTGATGGGCAGCACTTTTGCCCCAAGCCTGGTGTGGCTCTATGTGAGTTCGTCTGAGGATACCAATGTTCTGAATAGATCCAACCCATACCAAGAGAGAATCTCACTGTGGAAACGATATACAGACAACATCCTGATCATTTGGAAAGGTGACCTTGACACCATACAAGGATTTCTAGATTGGCTAAACACCCGTGATAACAACCTAAAGCTTAGGTGCACTGCACACAAAACCACTCTAGATTTTCTTGACGTGACTATCTTTGCGGAAGATATGACCCTAAAATCCAAAACCTACTACAAACTGACAGCTAAGAATACTATTCTTTTTTGACAGTTTTCACCCACGGCCTTGGAGAGAAAATCCCTCATACAGTCAGTTCCTCAAGATACGTCATAACTGCAGTAACATTAAGGATTACAAGACACAGACATCAGACCTCACAATAAAACTAACAGAAGATCTACAACTGAATAATCACCTGAAATGGTCACTTAGGAGACACACTAATGAAATTCCATGCATGTGATCTACATGATTATGTGCCCTTGCCGACTCAGATATATAGGCAAAAAGAACAGATGATGGATGGAATGCTGAACAATACAAACACTCACCCCCCAGTCACAAAGATCTGGGATTAATCAATCATTTTTTTGCCCACCACGTCACCCCAGTTTGGACCAAGCCATATGCAAATCAGTCTTGACCCTGCCCCCCATTGTAACAGTCCAGCCCAAACTGCCAAGCCAGGTCCTCCCTGGATCAGAAACAAGCATCCTGGAACCTGTTTTGGGGTTTCACCCCTCATCAGCCATGCTAGCTTGAATCCAGTGGCACAGCAAGGACAGGACCCATGTCTGGGCATACGCTTTCCAACTTAAGGCAACAAAGGCAAAAAGAACAGATGATGGTCGGAACGCTGGACAATACAAACATTCACTCCCAGTCACAAAGATCTGGGTTTAATCCATCATTTTTTTGCCTACCACACCAACCTTGAATGGAATCAAGGCAATTGGTTTATCAGCATAGCCCTTCATCTTAAACTTTTAATGAATTGGGCTCCCTGAAACATGTTTTTTGAGCACCTGATCTCTTTTCTAAGGTTCACTTCCTTTCTGTTATTTAAAAAGTGGGGGTGACCATGTAATAAATGAGCACTTTCGTACAGTGTTGTGGTCAGATTGGCATTTAGTGTGGCAGAACCTCAGGGCATCAAAAGTTTACAATCTTTCTGCTGAACGAGGAGGGAACAGCCATCTGTGGTACAGTGGCACCATCGATTGTGAACATTTGGGAGGATTACCAAAACAATTAACCACAAATAGATGAAGGTACCAGTTCTTCTGTAGACAACAAATCGAAGAGCAATGACTTGCTTAGTTAAGATATGAGTATTTGTATAGCACACAACTCACCTGGCAGGGTATTGTGGCACTAAAGGAGGAGTTGTATGCACCGAGCCAGGGTCTGGGTTAGATGAAGAGCCAGCTCTTCAGTTTCTTGCAGAATTCAAGAACTAAGGTGGAGGCTCTGATGTGTAAGAGGTTGTTGTTCCAGGCATTGGCAAGAAGGCAGAAGAAGGCAAAACCGGCAGATCTGGTTCTGCGTATGCAGGGTGTTTGTGCAACAAGTAGTCCGACTGAGTGGTGGTACCTAGTTAGTTTGTGGAAGTTTAAGCAGCTTCTTGGTGCAACGGCCTGATGTTGTGTGAGACTTTATGTGTGTGCGTGAAGAGTTTGAAGAATGCTTATTTGTGGACTGGGAGCCGGAGGAGTTCTGTCCTGCTCGGGGTGATGTGAGTGGGTGGTGGGAAGTTGGGGATGAACCTGGCTGCAGAGTATTGTATGGTCTGGAGTCTTCTGGTCAGTTGAGCATTGACTCCAAAGTAGAGTGCATTGCCATAATCCTTGCTGGTGTTGAGGGCTTGAGGCACAGTTCGGCAAGTGTTGGTGAGGAGCCATTTAAAGGTCATCTTGAGCATCTTGAGTGTGTGAAAGCAAAGACAGACTGAATTCAATTGGCCGGTCATGGTGAGTTGGTTGTCAATTACTATTCTGAGATTCTTTGTATGTGTTGCTGGGAAGGGTATGATTCTGAGTTCAGCAGGCCACCAGGAGGAGTCCCAAAGGGAGTTGTCTTTGTTGAAGGTTATTACATGTTGTCTGGGTTGAACTTGATGTAGTTGTTTTTCATCCATATGGCAAAATGCTTGCTGCCTTGTTAGATGTTATGCTGCTTAATTTGAAGGGATTGCATTGGTGATATGATGTCATCATGACATGTGATCTTTGGATATGGTGACTTCTAACCCTATCAATTAAAAATAAAGACTTAAAAAGCAATGGGACAAATGCAGATCAAGAAAGAGAAGGCAAAGGAAAAAATATGTTGCTACTAGTAACAGGGAAAGAAGCCGGACAGGATGTGGCAAGGTTCCATGTGCTTAGATGGTGAACAATGTTGGCACATTTGAAACACTTATACAGACTACGAAAGATTAGAAAAAGGCCAGAAATTAACAATGGAATTTCAAAATAGAACAGAAACACAGTATTGTATCATTTTATGTACTTCGGGTATCAAATGGAGCTGTAAAGACAAGCTAACTTGAATATTGGTTTCTATGAAAGTCCAGTGCCTATCCAACTCAGCCAGATGCAGAGTGAATTCAGTGTATATGTGAACTCCTCCTGCGGGGGGCTAGGATTCTAGTGAATTCAGAAGGAAATTTTCTATCTAGAAATGATTCTAACACACTTTATGAAGAACACCCAACAAAACTAACAGGGCATAAAAGTAAGGCTGTATCTTTCCAGATGACTGTGCTTGATTGGATTCCAAATACCAAGAGAAATGTTGCAACAATAAGCTCCCTGTCTAGGGAGATTCATGGAAAGATATTCAGATTTTGGTATCAAACCTTTAAGTAGGAGGCTTACAATTTCTACAGATTTTAAAATGGATCTGACACCTTCAGGATGATGGTGTGTGATAATGGCTACGGTTGATATTTTTTTTCAATATGTTTTTTTCGCTAATATTTTTCATCTTCAAGTTTTGCACCGTACTAACATTTCCACTGCAGGTACTCAATATCTTTAACCCTTTTGGAGAGCTTTGTAAAAGGCTTTGGGAGTCGAATAAGCTCTGTCTTATAGTTACTATCCCTATTCAGATGGCAAAGTGAGTCAAAAAATCAGGGTTTGAAGCAGTATACGGCCTATGAAATGCGAGGTAAAAGGTCTGCCTAATAATGAGGTGTGAAATTTCACTATAGTCATGCAATTCACAGTGCCATCAACGTTTTGCCCTGTGTCTATAGGTCAGGATTTCATCCTGACGTTTTTCTGTCAACTCCTGATGTACAGTATATGTGTTAGTTCCAGTGACTGTAGATTATTTCAAATGGTTAGAGGAGCACGGACAACATGTTTCAGGGAGCCCAATTCATTAAAAGTTTAAGATGAAGGGCTATGCTGATAAACCAAGATCACATTCAGGCTCTTTAGCTCCTGGAAAGCAGGTTTGGTTGTATTCTTTTTTACTTCCCATTCATACCTTGTCAGTAAAAATGGCAACCCCAATTTTTTGGGTAGTTTTTGGTAACTCACCAGGTAAATCCTGTGGCCTTTCAATTGAAGCTACCCCATGTTTGGACACTTTATTCTGTTTTCCTTCATCTCAACTGTAGTCATATGTTCCTGAATTTTACCACCATCTGAATAGCCATCAGCTCTGGTACAAGGGCAACCACATTTTGAGATTGAAGAAATGTGTGCTTGTTGGACTTTTCAAGGCTGTCTTCAATTCCTGATCCACTGGAAAGATTATCCACTGGAAAGATTATCCTCCTAGAGAGTGTTCTTCACACTTTCAGTTCATGCTCTCTTGCTAATCCATTGTTCCTCTCAAGAGCACCCTCAGAAGACCGGATCTATATGGTTAGGGAATGCTGTTGAAACTGTACTGAACACCGAGCAGGGAACAACCAGAGGCACTGAGCGGGCCACAGAGGAAGGAATGGTGTCTATATTGACAGACAATGTGTTCTGAGACACTGTGTTTGGCACACTGCTGAGCAGGTGTGTTAGACCTGACAGCCTTAGGGTGGTCACCCCCAACTTTTTGTCTGCCTCCCTCAATTTTTTACACTGTTTTTGCTGGTTTTAGGACTCTGAGGACTTTACCACTGCTAACCAGTGCTAAAGTGCATATGCTCTCTCCCTTACAACATGGTGACATTGGCTCATACCCGATTGGCACATTTAATTTATTTGTAAGTCCCTAGTAAAGTGCGCTGCATGTGCCCACGGCCTGCAAATTAAATGCTACTACTGGGCCTGCATCACTGATGGTGCCACCCACATAAGTAGACCCTTAACCTGTGGGTGTGGTTTAACTGCCACTTCGACTTAGAAAGGAGCCAGGGAGTAAACAGGTCATATTTAGGATGGCCAGAATGGTAATACAAAATTCTGCTGACTGTTGAGGTTGGATTTTATATTACTTTTTTAGAAATGCTACTTTTAGAAAGTGAACATTTCTCTGCACTTAAATCCTTCTGTGCCTTACAGCCTGTCTCCAATCCACGTCTGGGCTGGGCTGGTTGACAGCTCCCTTGTGCATTTCACCCCACAAACACAGGATGCTCAGTCACACCTGCACACATCTGCATACTGAATGAGTCTTCCTGGGCTGGAAGGGTGGAGGGCCTGACACTTACATTTCAAAGGACAGTGGCCTGCCCTCACACAAAGGACTGCCAAACCCCCTACTGGGACTCTGGCAGACAGGGTGGTACTGAAAGGGGACCTTGTGCAGTTCAAAACCACTCTTTGAAGTCCCCCCCCCCACTTAAAAGGCACTTTTGGGTGTATAAACTGGGTCCCTGACCCTACCAACTTAGACACTTCTTGGGAAAGACACACTGCACCAGAACCTGCAACCTGCCAAGAGAAGATGCCTGGCTGCCTAAAGGACTCACCTGGACTGCTTTTCTGTAAAGGACTTCTGCCTTGCTGCTGCCCTGCTGCCTTGCTGGCCTCTGGCTCTGCTGAGGAGTGCTCTCCAAGGACTTAGATTGAGCTTCCCTGCTGTTCCTGAAGTCTCAGGACTAAAAAGACTTAATCTCTGACAAGAAACTCCTTGTGCGGTGAAAATCGACACACAGCCTGCAGAAATCGATGCACATCCTATCCAGCAGTTAGAAAATCACCACATCGCCAAACCGGGACGACGCAGCCCGGGTCCCCAAACGGAGATCAACGCAGCACCAACGCAGAGCAACTTCAATGCACAGCCCACCAGATCAACGCACTGCCGAACCAGAATGACGCAGTCCGACTTCCTGTGAGAGGAATAAACACAGAACCAACCGTGCGGCAGAAATTCTGCTGCATCACCCCCCGGATCGACACAACAGATGTGACTTCGTCCCACAAGCCCAGGATTTCCACGCATCGTCCCTGGGGGTCAAAAGACCCCGCATCACAAAGAGGATTCAAGCCTGCACACCGTAAATCGACGCAAAGCCCTTGCAACGTGGAAAAGAATAGATGCATCGCCTGTGTGCACCTGGAAAACTGACGCACGCCTACCTTTTTCCACGCATCTCCTCCTCTGCAGTCTTTATGCGTATAATTTTGACACAAACCATGTACTTTGTGCTAGCAAGAGACAATTGTTGCTTTTAAGAAGTAAAGACTCTACTTATCATTACAAAAGTGATATTTCAACTGTGATTATCAAATCTTGATTGTTTTGACCTCAATCTAATCAAATAAATATCCTATATTTTTCTAAACCTGCCTGATGTCTTTTTGTGGTGTTCTCACTACGTTATTGCATGATTTATTGCACAAATACTTTACACATTGCCTTCTAAGTTAGGCCTGACTGCTCAGTGCCAAGCTACCAGAGGGTGGGCACAGGATATATTTGGATTGTCTGTGACTTACCTTGACTAGGATTGTGATCCCTATTTGGACAAAGATGTATACCTCTGCCAACTAGAGACCCCATTTCTAACAAGGTGTAACCCCTGAACTGACATTTTATCTCCACTGAAGGGGAGTTACATGAGCTAGTCGGATTACTGGGCATGGATGACAGCAGTGAGATTGTGAAACACAATGCTGATCACTGGTCAGGAGATGTCAAACTTGGGCTTCTTCTTTGTCCACATGGTAAACACTTTAGTTTCCAGGAAGTGGGGGGTGTTAGCATATAACCAGCCATTTTCAAGATGAGGCCATGCTCATAGAAAGTTAACAGAGCTTCCCAGTCCACAAAGGGACACAGGTCTTTCCTATGGTGTCAGTTCCTTTTAATAAAATAAGAGGCGTTTTCAAGAGCTCGATGAGTCGCAGTACATTTATTCCCTTATTTTCTAGTTACCTTCATCGCTCCTTCCTACTATTTTTGTTCCTTCTTATTGCTTCAGACTGTTTTGACCTTCTGGATTCTATGCCTGGATTCTGCTTAGCTATTTTCTTTTTCTTGATGTCAAGAGGAGTTATATGCCTCATTGATATCTCCAACACTACTCTCCATCTTTAATCATGAAATACATGATTGCCAATGAAGTTTTCTTTCCCCATTGTGGGTTTTTCCTCTCAATTGGGACACTCTCAAGGAGGTACTTGACACCTGTCACATCTACTATTATGTGAAGGGTTGCACTGTGGAACCTGGGACAAGTCACACTTTCCTATGGTAGTCAAGAAAGTGCCTAAAAGGCCTTCTTACTGTGCAAACCTCAACAATATATATGCTTTTCATTCGAAAATCCTGAAAACAATGTAAAACTAAAATTTATGTTACAAATATGCATGACAGAGATCATGCAAAGTGCACTCTGGGGATATTGGTTCAGGGCCTGATTACAGGCAGCGCTGACCACTTGTTGAGAGTTGGGTGCAAAACCTAGCATGAAACCAGGCCACGTGACAAAGCACCACTATTCATGGCCTTAGTTTGTGCATAGCAGGGGTTGGCCACACACTGAGAGCTGGGCGTAAGGCCTGGCTGAATTCATGACCCCGTTGCCTATGGATGGTTGGGTGTGAGCCCTGGCCATAGGCCAGCCCCTGCAGCCAACAGTCCAAAGATAGTCAGCCTTGCTTAGGGTGGGTGCTAGCTGCTTACAGAGGGTTGGCCAGGTCCTTGGTCAGCCTCCACTGCACAAAGGGCATGCAAAGCCAGAGTTGTCATAGAAGATGTACGTTGTATATCATTAAAAAAACATAAATTCATTGAATAACTTCTTTTAATGGAATGTATGGTTATTTTGCTCATAACACCTTAGCATAAGTTTAAAAATGTGAGATTTCATTAAAAACACAGTAAGGTGCGTTTATGGTTACGAAATAAAACCTAAAACCCCCTGGGATTGACCAGTCATAGTTTGTTGCACAAACCATAACATAGAACTCACCAAGGAAAACATAACACCCACACAAGTGCATTGCTTACGACCACACAATATTTATGCAAATATATAAACATAAATGTGCAACCTAACATCATTAAACAATTCTCCAAACAAAGACATGTTGATCACTGCTGCAAAGGGCGAGCAAAGGAGGCTTTGGCGTTCTGGTGGCGTTCATACGTATAAAAGCTGGACCGCTGGAACTGTCCCCTCTTCCTGGTTGGTACTGATCGGTTAAAATCAGACAAGCAGAATGCCCTCTGGCACAAAACTTAAATAAAAAGCACTCCCTAGGAGTAAATAGCAAGAACGTGCTGAACGTGTACTTTGGATACTGCTTTTACGACAGTAAGTAAAAATCTCCAATTTGTCCAGGAACAGACTATACATAAATCACAGTGCTACCCAGAGAGAATGCATGGATGCATATGTTGGTATTTGTAAGCCACAAACCTAGCTGGAGAGCAGCGAAACACCAGACATGGAGCAAAGCTCGGTAGAAAATACATTAGTGTGAAGTTAGGTAACAGGGAGAGAGTTATTGGGTCCGCACACAGTGTACCATGAAGAACTGTGTCCTTTGCTTTCACCTGAATTTTAGGAGGGTTGGCATTATACTGATGTCAGTTCCAAATCCTGGTTATTGATGGAGAAGACATGCCTTCCATTTTATTCCTCCTATATTTTTGAATTCTAGTCTAGCAGCGTTTAAGCTCCTGTTCTGTCATTGCCCTCCAGAGGTGCTGAATTTGTTGGCTGTGTAAGTCAGAGTCGTATTCAGGGTTCCTGAGGTGATCAATCTGATCATGGAGTTGTTAAGGTAAAGAAGGGGGTGCCAATGTAGTTCCATCGTGGTAGGGGTGAAATGGTATGACTTCTTCAGATCCCTGATGAATTGTGCTACTGCATAAAGGATCCCTTTGAGGGGTGCCAAGGTGGTGTCAGGGAGACTGCTGAGCAAAGCACTACCCCCATCCTGGTGGGAGAGGACCAGCACCTGCATTGCTCTGCTAAAGTCATCCTCTAAATTAAATGGTTTCACTTTCTTCAGGTGGGAGATTTGGTACCATGCTATTGTGGTCTTCCTTGTGATATGCTCCTTAAAAGGGAGTTTAATGTCCATTATGAATCCATGAGATATAGCACTATATGTATGCCGGGGGTCAAAGTTTGTCAGATTTAAGTTGGAGAGTCATGGTTGAGTCTCTACTTCCTTAGTGCTGTTGTCAAACATGAGGAATTTGGTTAGATATCACATACTTAGTGGATCTCCATGTCTGACTGCAATCAATACAGGATTTCAGTCCCTGTAAGTTGTTGGTTGAGGTAATTGTACAATAGTGTTAGATGTCTTTGGCATAGTAAACATTTGTAATGTTGCTGTGTATGAGAATGGAGCCAGTGGTTTACATGTAAATTAAGGTGGTTGGGAGTGCAGAGAGTGTTCTTAGGGACTTCCAAGGAGACAGGAAGAATGTGGGAACTATCAGTGCCTATCTGTACAAGCTGATGGAGTAGGGTGTGAACTGCTGCAGGGTTGCGCCTGAGAAGAGCATGCACATTTCTAGGGTGTTCATCAGAGCAGAATGTTTACTGACGCCAACAGAAATATCAAGCAGGATCAGAAGCCAGGGGTTAGATATGTATTAGAAGGGCATTGTTGGTGACGTGATGGATGTCAGGCTTGGCAGAGAGAGGCATTCACAATGTGGAGGAAAGAGGTGACGGCATCTCCTTGAACTGGCTTGATGATGGACAATAGAAGCATATTTTCTTCGTACGAGATGGCCATGAGAGAGCTCATGATGGTGTAGAGGTCAGTGTGTGAGATGAAGTCGAATTAGGTCTATTTGGAGCTAAGGAAATAGTGATAGGAGGTATTGTGCCGTTGTAGTTGTGTTGTTGAATCTGGTATTGTTGATTTTCTCGATGAAGAATAGCCTGCTGGTATTGTATTTATCAACTGAAGGAGAAGAGGACTGGTGCAGTGTTTGATGGCCTTAAAGGGTGTGTTGCTTCTGTAGGTGCTTCATTAAGTTACGTTATGTTCATAAAATGTATAAAGTGCATAGCTGCCCCAGCAGTGGGGCTTCCCAGTGCTACCCACTGAAACAAGTAGAACCACCCAAGAGAGAGGATAATGAGCCTCTAGTAGGTAAACAGCCAGGTTTTGAGTTTTTTTCCTAAAGTAAAGATGGGTCTAAATATTCCTTAGCTCAAGAGGCAAACAGTTCCAGAGGGCAGGAGATAAAACTAGAAAGGAGCAGCCAACAGCTCTTTTCCTCTGGAAGCCTTAGAATAGTCGCCAGGATGCGCTCGGCCAAGCAACGTGTTCACTTTGGAAGATAGGGCTGCATAAGATCGAACAGGATGGGAACACTACATGTATTCATGATCTTATGTGCTGTTGTAAAAGCTTGAAATTGAATGCGTCTCTCAATCGGAAACCAATGGAGCTTGTGAAGAAGTCCTGAAGCAGGACAAAACTTAGGGAGGGGAAAACAGCAATCTGGCTGCCACATATTGGATTGACTGTATTCTCTTTGAAATAGATTTTTTACTGCCTAGGTACAGAATGTTACAGTAGGCCAAGCAAGATAAAATAATCAATTGACAAATATGATGTTATGACAATAATAGGTTTCAATCCTCTCAACAGGCCAAAACATGTACCATCCAGAGCTTCACTGATGATGGTCTTGTAGTATGTAGCCAATGCTATGATGATGAGGGACCTTTGAGCTGCCAGTACTTCTTTGAGAAGGATATGGCTGTATTTGCGATATGAGCTTCTCCATTTTTTCTCTTGTCTTTTTGTGATGCGTTTCTTCTCAGTTCCTGACTGTAGCACAATTCTGACAGTTTATGTTTGAAGAGTGAGTTTTCAAACAGCATTTTTTCACATGTCGTCATTGTGGAGTTGTCGATGTTGAGGAGAGTGTTGACATCTGCCGACGGGCTGGTAATTTTCTGGCAAGTTGATTAGCTGTTCTTGAAGGGTATCAAGGGGTAAGTCCTTGATGGATTGTAATGTTGGTTTATATTTATTTTGTTGGACTCGATGCTGCAGTGCATTGTGGAGGATGAAGTGTGGAATAGCAAAGTGATTGTTGATGAGAGTCAGAACGGCCATGGGTGTTGGTGTACTGACTGAAATTCTACTTGGGAAGATACTGTAAGGAAGGATTGTTTGTCTTTTCTAGGTGTAGTAGATTGTGCCCTTCCAGAACAAAAGAGTACATCTTGTGAGGGCTATCTCATGCTATCAGAATCCAGGTCACAAATGAAAGAGCTACAATAGGTGAGCCTTTGGTATGTCAGGCGGGCGATCCATCCATATAGAGAAACTAAGTGGTCACCTAAGGTGCCAAATTAAGGGAGTGCCAAATTATTTGAAAAAAATCGAAATTAAAAAACGGGTGGAGAGGCGGATTTTAAATGGTTCATCTACTCACCATCTCACCCAAGGTTGGATCTTGATATCAGGAGAAGCAGGGGCCTTGTTCAGGAATGGTCTCACCACCGATAAAGCTTCTGAAATCAAAACCAAGAGATTAGTACATGTTGTTAGCTGTCTTTCGAGTGAATTTTCATTGGAAAACAAAACCAGCTCTGGAAAAGATGTTATAACCAGATCGGTATTAGTCTGAGCGAAACAACCTTGACCACCTGCATAGAGATTTGGAGGGGTGTTTTCTCCAAAAGACAATTTTAGAATGCTTTTAGTTCAATCAGTGCATTTCATAGCACATTTATGTCAACTATATATAGGCTAGAAGGCTACTTTATTTACAGAGAGTTGTGAAGAGGAAGTGATGAAAGTCCAGTACTCCAGAATTTGCCACACAGCCCAGAAGCAGTATTTCTCCAAAGTCGAAAATCATGCGTGATGCTTTGAATCAGTTATGCCCGGTACAAAAAATGGGTGCACAGCAGGGAGGTAGATGTTTGCGCCTCAGCAGAAGCAGTGACTCGTTGTCTAAACACTCCTAAAAAATCCTAAGTAGAGAAAAACTAACCGTTTTAAATGTTTTTTCATCACTGGTCCTTAGATAGTTAAGACTCCATCTAAAGTACTGCTAATGATAAACATGGCCCTAAATATGCCACATTGCCAGAAATACGACTCCCCCTCCTCAAAAAGGCCTGTCCTAGCCCCTGTGGCAGAAGACAGCTCGCTGAGTCAGCACACAGGGCGGTTGTTCACAGTGATACGACTGGTGCATGTTACTTTGATGTCTGAGGCTCAAGCCTCAGACATGTTAGTGCAACCATCCCCACACAAGTTTCCCTCTCCTGTTCCATCCCATCGCCACCGAGTTTTTCACTGGGTCGTGAGCAGCCGACGGTGACAGGTCCTTCCAGGTTCTGGCGGCACGCATTTGGAACTGCACTGGCCTTAGTGCAGCCTGCTCAGTATATTCCGCAGGGATAAAGGCTGCTTGTGAAGGAATGCTCTCTGAGTCAGTGGATGCATGCACTGGTAGGGGGCCTCTGCCAGAATACAGCAATCGGCTCTTTAAGAGCTGGGTTGTGGCAGCCCATCCATTCCTGATAGAAACCTTCTTCCTGCAGCTTATTGGGGGCATAGTAGAGACGCCATTGGTCAATCCACCCTGCTCATGGAAAATGTAAATGTCCTTGCTTGAGGTCGCAACCTTAGATCCATCATGGGGAACTCACGCCTCTTCTAGTATCATAAAACTGAAAGAGTCACAATGCAATTGTTCATCCAGTCATTAAAAACAGAATCAAGGCATGGCAAGGTCAGCAAAGCTTGGCGCTCCTGTAAGTGTGACTCTGACTTTAGGGTAGGCTTCTCCAATGAGTAGCTGGTAAGCTACTGATAGCTCTCCAACGACTTGCAGTAGCTCTCCTGTGTACAGCCCAGCCTACTAAATTGAACGTTTTTGCCTGGCTGAATATATGTGAAAACTGAATTTTCTTTTGCAATTTTTCAAAAATATTTCAAATTCTTCTGAGATTCCTGTAGGATAATTCCGAAATACAGCACAAACATTTTTGGGGTGGTTAGGTATTACCTGGCATTTTTGGTGATATTATATTGTGACGTGGTGGGTATGTCCATGTTTTATCCCTCATTCTCTTTATCTGTGTATAAGTGTGGCCAGAATATTGACTGTTTTGCAATTCTACTTTTTTCTTGCTTTATATATTCCTTGCTGGTTTAGTGATTTTAAGTGGAAAGGAATACATATGTATGTGTGTAGGTGTGTATGTATGTATTCACATGCATATATATATTCGCTGAAAACCCAAAGGTTACAGGGATGTTTTAGCTAGGTTGACATTTTACCTGTATAAAACAAAAGAAATTAAGTAGTTAAAGTTATATTTATAGTTATAGTTATACTTATATTAAGAAACGTATAGTTTCTTCGGATAAGTATAACTATAACTATAACTATACCTGCTGAATTTCTATGGTTTTGTACAGGTAAAACATCATCTTAACTATAACATTCCTGTAATCTTTGGTATTTTCAGTGATTTCCTATTTTTTTTTAACATTCACGATAATATACCCATCACTGCGCAAAGCCTTCGGCCATGTACCGCAAGGGTTGGCTGCAGGATTTGGCCCATGGCCAGGCCCTGTGGCCAACCCTTCTGCATGCACCCAAACTCAAGCTGCCCATGGCCTTTGGCCATGGGCAGCATGTGGTTGGATGCAGTGGGTGTTTTTGTTCCATCAGAGTTTCTCTGATTCCGCGGATCCACTGCGGATTTACAGAGGGGGCCACGCTGAGCCCTGCACAGGATCCGCAGAGCCGACCAAAAAAGCAATTGGGTACTTTTTTGCCCATGAAGGGTCCCTAAGGGGTCCCTCCATTTTGTCCTGTGGGGGTCAGGATACCTGTATCCTGACCCCTTGTGCTTTGGCACTGTTTTTTCCCACCTCCCAGCCGATGCGACAAACAAAATGGCGGGTGCAACTTTTCTGTCAGGTTGCTCCCAGCCAATGAGGGCCTTACTTTTTCCACAGATCCTCAGATCTACCGCAGGTGGATCCACAGAGGATCTGTGCCCCTATATATCTATATTTTTAACCTTACATAACTTTCAATCTACTGAACTGATTTACACCGGATCAGAAAAAGCATAATCTGCAGACCAAGATCTAGCTTCTTGCCAAATTTGATGTAATCCTGCCTAGCGATTCGAGCTGTAGCTGTGTCTAAAGAATGCAAAATCCCCATAGACACAGAATGAGGAAAAAGTGTTTTGGGACCACTCCTTTTTCTCTGCCCCCACTTGAGGTCTCACCCCAAAACTTTCAAGACACCAGATAAAGTGAGTGTTATATTAGTTTTGAAAATTTTGTAAAGATTCATTAAACGGTGCCAACGTTGTTGACTAAACAAAAAACGCTCTGTCTGTGGAAAAAAGGTCGTAATTATTACTACCAACAGGCTTTAGTCAGATATATAGTAAGTGTATCCTAATTTGATGTTTATGTTGGTCCTGATGAAGTGTCATTGGATCCGTATGGACCATCGGACGCGAAACATGCTGACCCACGTCTAGAGGCTAAGTGACAAATTCCCTTGCCCTGACTCCTTATGAGAAAGTGGTTGAGCATTATCCTCACACTTACACTTTCACGTTGTTTTTAATCTAAGTTCTCGGTCTTTGCAAATAAATCATTTGGTTGTTGAGGCTTAGAATCAATTTTAACCTAACCTTTCTCTCCTGTTCAATGAGAGTCTGCCCTCAGGCAATCAATTGAGATACCCTTTCGTGGCAGCCTCTACAAAAGATCTCCGGCAAAGAGCCCCCGCAAGGGGAGCCCGTCAGACATTGCAGCGCCGGTCTGATGAGGAGCATCCCCCGATGATGAAGCATGACATCCAAACGGATGTGTGAGGGCTCTTGTTCCTAAACCTTTGGGTTTCCTGTGTGATCCTCTGGAACAGTGTACCTTTTGTCTTGTTACGAGTTTACTGGGAGTAAGTACACTGGACCACGAATCTCCCTGTCCCTCTTTATTGTTATTGACTTTGTACAGGTAAAACATATATATATAAAACGTCCCTGTAACCTTTGTTTTTTTCAGTGAATTTCAATGTTTTTTTTTTTAACAATCATGTTAATATAACCAGCGCCACATACAGCCTTTAGCTGTGCACCACGAGGGTTGGCTGCATGCACCCAAACTCAAGCTGTGCACTGCCTTTGGCTATGCAAAGCTTTTTTTTTCAAATTTTCTCTGGATCCGTAGATCCACCGCAGATTTACACAGGGGGCCCCACTGAGCCCTGCAGGGGATCCACAGCTCCGCAGGTCAGATGAATAAAAATGGTCTCTTTTTTGCCCATGAAGTGTCTCTAAGGGACCCTTCTATGTGCTTAAGGGGTCAGAACACCTGTTTTATTCCCACACCCCCAGCCGATGCAACAAACAAAATGGCAGCTGCAACTTTTCTGACAGGTTGTGGCCAGCCAATCAGTGCCTTGCTTTTACCCCAGATTCGCAGACCCACTGTGGGTGGATCAGCGGAGGATCCACATCCCTACATATCTATTTTTTAAACTTAAATAACTCAAAATCTACTGAACGGATTTACACCAAATCACAAAAAGCACAATCTGCAGACCAAGATCTAGCTTCCAGCAAAATTTGCTGTAATTCCATTCAGTGGTTCGGGCCGTTTTCTCAGTCCCCGCTTGATGGATCGCCCACAAACATTCAAAACAATAGCTAAAGTGAATGTCGCATTAGCTTTCAAAATTTTTTGAAGATTCATCAAATGGCCCCAAAGTTATTGACAAAACAAAAAACGACCCATCTATGGAAAAAAGATTTGTTTTGGCTCTTTTTTGGATTGTTTCTGGAAGAAACACATATGGACCCTCAGGGGTGATATACATATTCCTCCATTAGAGGCTGCCATTGTCTTCTTCATGGATTACAATGGTGAAGCGCAGCCAGAAACAGATGAATCTATTTCCTTTCCTTTCAAGGGGAGAAAAGGGACTTGAGATCTTGAGATTAAGATGCCTTTTCAACTAGGAGGGGTTCTGACCAAACTCTTAATTAAAACATTTTGTTGTTTAAGATTTGGATCTTCAAGAGGATCAACAAACATAATAAAAGTAATTTCATTGCAATATAAATGCAGAAAACGTTAGATAGCATAAAAAAAAACCATGTAATTTTATTTTCATGAAACAATAGGAATTGGCTAGTCTTTTCAGCACAATATACACCAGATCTAATAAGGAGAGTATTCAAAAATTGGCTTCCAATAAAGTGCAGTGCTGGACAGACAAAAAATACATGATCAGGATATTGTACACTATTATTACATAATTCACATATCCTGTTCTAGACATGTATTATTTGACAGGCACCTGTAACAATCCTTAAAGGCAAAATGGTTATTCTTGATCATAAATGCAAGCAGTGAACTCCATAATCTAGATTCCATGTCAAGTAGGGCTGAGGTTTCTTTCGCAATACAAGAAGAGACAGTGTAATTGTTTTTATCCTTGTTGGAGCAGTAATCTATGGACGGTTTCCCAGTAACATTACAAGAGAACAGTTTTAGATGAAGTTTTAACTGTGACAAAGACATAACTTCAAATTAATATTGCTGGATCTTAAATTGTTTTAAAGCATAAATACAATTTATGTAAAATTTATGTAGAAAATACTGTCTTATCTCTTTTGTATAGCTATTTCTGAATACAATTGTTTCCACAGTGAATTTTACTCACGATGAAGCAATCAATACCTCCAGTGTAAGACTGCTGCTATTCCCACTACAAAGGTGCTATAATAGAATAGCTTGAGTAGTGGCTAGCATATTCAAGCTACACAATTTGCACAATATTTTGACCTTTGTGGCGTTCATACAAAAACTATTCTGGACATTAATAGTTTCTATTGCATACATGAGACTTGGTGGAACTTTCAAACGATATAACAGAAGACGATGAATAAAATGCTTATGTCTTTGGGCATTATAGTAGGTTCTGAGACCATGTGCATGAGATGTTGCTCTTCAAATCAGATGCTGTATGCGCTCCTTATCTTTTAAATTAGAAGATAAATGTTTCCCTAAATAAGGATGAGTTTTTACAGTTTTCCATATTTCGTTAACAAGGCACCATTCATATTTTAATTTTCTCTGGTACCTTTTACCCTTAAAAATAAGAAATTTAACTTTTCCATACTTATCGCTAGGTAATTAACTACAGTGTATTGTTGGAGCCTACCAATGCGTTTTTGTAGACACTTTGGAGTAAGATCTAACATTACAATGTGTTCTGCATACAGTTGACATGAAATACTTTGATCTCCCACTCTTAAGGCATCACCATATGATAAATATAGCTAATGGTAAATAATATACTAACAAGGGAAAAAGTAATAGTGACAATGAGCAAGCCTGCTTCAATCCATTCTTGGTATAAATTCAGGATGAAAGACCTTGCTCTCCATCCAGTGAAATATGGTACCAAGTTGACGTGTGCAATAAAATAATTAACCAAAGCAGATTACAAGGAATACCCAACCTTTGCAACTTTTTTCAAAGAGTAGGTCTGTCTACAACGTCAAACGTGGTAGAAAAATCTATCAAAGCGGCATAAACGAATAAACCTTTGGAGGGAACACAATTTCTTTAAGTCAAGTCAAAATATCTTTATTCGATTTTACAAAAAATCACAGAAGAAAAATAAAAACAATAAAATCAAACAACATTATAAACCACTGCTAAAAAATGATGCTGTCCTAGTCATCCAATGTTTTCCTACATTGAACTGACAATTTAAAAAAGCAATATATCTTCTAAAAGCATGGGGCCTCAAGATACGCGTGAGGCAACAGGAAAAGAAACAACTATATAAACAACAGAAAAACATAAAATGCAACAGAGATTGAGATGATACCCCATCACAAGGGCAGGGAGGCAGGCATCTCCCCCAATGGTCAGAGTCTCTGGGGAAGCTCAACAAATGCCCAACCGTGCCCGATCTAAATCTAAAAATAAGTGATCTTTCCCAGCAGGTAGGTTCCAGGGAGAAGTAAAAGGAAGTTTTCCCTGAGACCAACAAGATATAACAATCTTTGGTACAAGGTTACTCCGTGCTTTGAGAAGTTGTATGCTCTATAAATTTAGTCTTAACAACTTGTGACCTATCTGACTTTTTCAGGTTTTCCGGGTGAAAAAACAGGTCACTAAGTCCAATGGCTACAAGAGACTCCTTAAAATAGTTCACCCTCCTTTCAAACTGAGACAGTCCAACATAACTTCTCTATTAAAACTAGCTTCCATGCTGGTCCGGGCTTTTGTCCACAGTAAGAGCTTTTCAGTAATTAGTTGAGCAATATTATCAAAGGTAAAACTATTTGCCTCTAATCATGCTTGTTCTATAGGGTTTATCTCATTGTCATTCACCCAGCTTTGGAGGTGATCCAAAATACTTTTTGCGAGAACAATTGAGTCCAGTGAAGTTTTGTATCTATATATATTTGGGAGACTATGAAATCCCTTTTTATTTAGAGGGAAAACATTACCCCCCTGACTCTCAATGGTTCAGTTAAACAATTCTATTTAATGATCAAATCAATTTATGAGGACCTTCAGAAGAAGCAGGAGGAGCACGGGTGGAATGTTTTGCCTTCAAGACCAGATTCATCACAAAGGTCTTTTACGGCTCATTCTTCGGTCTCCTCATCCTTTTTCTCTCATAACTATGATGGTGACTCAGACAATGGGAATTAAGGTATTCCTAGAGGGAAGTACATTGAGGCAGAAGGGATGAAGAGCTTAATCTCTTATATGTCAACAAACTGCCAGCTGCCTTTAGAACATGATCAACCGTCAGTCAGCGAGGTTTGTTTTTAGGCAGTTTAATAAGCCGACAATCGTCAAGTTTCCAGTCAGTACAATGGGACAGGGTCTTGTTTTAAGAGAGAGTGGAAAGATCCAGAGAACATATATGTCCCTAGATTTATGGGAAGGTTATCCCCCTGGGAGAGCTGTGACGACATCTTCAAAAACTCGTAATAGACACAGTTTTAGAAAACCTTACGTCAGGCTGCTAAATTACTTGCTGACCTTGCATTTTTGTCAGACCCAGTACATAAAAAGGCTGAAAATTATTTGAAGAGAGCATACTCAGTGCAGAATTTATCTTTAGGAACAGGGATTTATTCAGTCTATTCATCTCAATATTTAGTGAAAGATTTTCATTCCTTATCCCTAGTCATTCAGGAGGGAGAAGATATTTCCCAGTTGTTGGCGATCATGGATGTCAAAGCTAAGTTTTTGTCTGGTGTTACTTTTTATAGATTAAAAACATCTGCTATGACAGTGGCCAGCATGGCTGCAAGGAGACAGTTACATTTAAAGGACTGAATGGTAAATTTAGCTGAAAAGGCTAGTCTCCTAAAGATGCTGTTTCCAGAGGAAAATGATTTTGGTGGGGAGCTGGAATCATTGATTCGTAAATCCTTTAACAGGAAATGTCCTCCCATATAAGTCCAGTCAGAAGGTTTCTCAAGAAATATGAGAGCAAATGAGCATTACAGAAATAGAAGATTTCAGCAGTGTTCTGATAAATCTGGGTTTCAGCCAAAACAACAACAGAGTGCCTCCAAGTTTAGTCAGTTGTTTAGAAATAGTAAACACTTCTGACTATATGGGGGTCAGTCGCTTCATGGGAAATATGCAACCAATTAAAATGTTTCAGGCAATATAGATCAGGAGGCTTATGGATCAGTGAGTGATTCAAGTGGCATCAGACAGTTATTCTTTGAACATTCAGACTCCAATTCCAGACAATTATTTTGCCCTCACCCCCTTAAGCCCACCACCACCACTCCAAGAGGTTTGGTAAAAAAAGAAAGGCTTTGCAGGAAAAAATATCAATTTTTACTTGGATTTGATGCTTCAGGTTGAATTGGTAGTTCAGACTCTAAAGGATTTTAGTTTTCTACTCAATCTAAAAAACACACTTTTCAAAGTCTGTTGTGCATCGGAGCCTGGTTTTAAACAGATCTGGAATGTGTATTTCGTCCTACAAAAAGGAGAGATACATTGATGCAAAGACTGTTCCTGCTATTGCAAAAAGAACATGCTTCATCAGAAAGCTCCTGCAAGTCCAAGGAGATATGGTGAGTGTGCTACAGTGTTCTCCTATTGAGTGGTGGGGCAAGTAGAGGTAGAAGAACATATCCTTTCAGGGATATGTTTACTTCCCCTTTCTTTCTTTCATTTTTTACTTCTCCTTCAGGTAGCCTGCCTGTTTGAGGTACATGGGTCAATTGGGTCCTCCATTAGGTCCCCAGGTCCTTCATACCTTATTCTTCACCATTGCACTCCAGCATTTCACAGACTTCGAGGCAATGATTCCAGTGTTACAGAATTTAAGATTTCATCTCCAGGGGTGGGTGAAGAAACAGATTATGGTGAGGGGTATTCCTTTCCAGCCTCAAAGCCCAGTGGTATCAACAAAGGATGCAAGCATGGCAGGATGAGGATGGTTCTGGGATACAGATCAGCTCAGGATTGCTAGCCAATAAAGGAAACTGAAAATTCTTCAATCTGGAGAGAATTCATGTCAGTGTCAAGGGCTCTTTATTTCTTCAGGACAGAGGTCCAGCAGAGAGATGTACTGATAAAGATGGACAATTCTGTTTCAATGTCGTATCTCAATAGACAGTTTGGCACAGGGTCCAGGTCCTTCAATGTTTTAATGGAAAGGATTCTAAATTTGGCAACAGCTAATGTTTTGTCTCTCCAGGCGATTCACAATTGGGGGAAAGGCAACACGGTTGCGGGTGCTATTAGCAGAATTGTCCCTTTCTCTTAGAATTTCATAGTAACAGGAAATGCCTGTCAAGAGATTTGCAAAAGGTTTGAGGAGTTGACAAATTTATTTTCAGACTACCGAAATTCTCTTTTTCCTCAATTCTTTTTCAGGTTTCAGAATCTGAGGGCAACAGGGGTAGATAGATTGACTTGTCAATGGTCCATCACCTTTCTATATGTTTTTTCCCTCTTCTCCTAATTCCTTGCCTAAATTCAAAGATCCAACGTGAAGAAGCAGGGTGAATCCGGTGTGTCCTTATTGGCCAAGAAGGCATTGGTTTCTCTTTTTAATGGAACTATGGATGGATCACATTGGTCCTTTCCACTGCACTCATATCCTCTGGTTCCTTCACCTTTTTTTGCTAGCATCCTTACTGTGGCTAAAGCTAGCAGTTTCGGACTTAAAAGGGAGGGGGTAAGGGCTTTAAATCTTTCTCTGTCTGTATCCAAGTATGTCCATGCTGCAAAAAGCGAGTTTACTTGGAAGACATATATCCATCATGGGTAATCCTTTTCCAATTGTTGTAAATAAATACTTTATCTACAGTCAGGCGTGTTCCACTGGACATTCTGCAATGTCTACAAGAAGGTTTTGACAAGGGTCTCTCAGTTGCCACTCTTAGGTTGCACCAGGCTGCTACCAAAGGATTTTGTTCCCCTTGGGGTTCTTTGACAGAAATAGACAAACACTCTCCTAGGCTCTTTAAGGGTTTTGAGATATTAACGCCACAAGTAAGGAATATGTTATTACTGTAGGATTTGTTGTAGGTCCTGAAAGGTTTTTTGAAAAATCTTGCTTTTAGCCTTTGGATAACATCTCATAATTCTTGACTTTGAAGGTGGAATTTCTGGTAGCCATTGCTACTGCTAGGATTTGGGGGCTTTGAATGCTTTAATGACTATTCCTCCCTGTTTGAGAATATTTGAATATCAAATTGTGTTAAGGATGAATCTTAATTTTCTTCCAAAAGTAAATTAGGCTTTTCACAGGTCACAAGCAATTATTCTTCTGGTTTTGCATCTGGAGAAATTTAATGTAGTCATAGCAGTCAAGGGTTATTTGAGGAAGCTCTCAGGCTATAGAAAGGTGATGTTTATTTTTAATTAGGCACAAGCCAGGAAGGAAATCCTTACTGTCTACATTGGCCTGATGGTTTAAGGAAGGAATATGAACAACATATTCTATTGCCGGACCCCCATCCAGGTTCCGGCCAGGCACTCTTTACTAGAGGCATGTTGTCATCCTGGACAGAAAGGTGTGAGGTGTCACAAGGGGCCTCTGTGCTACAGCAACTTGGGACACTCATTCTACATTCTATAACCATTGTAGGTTGAAACTGAAAGATCAGAGCTGGAGTTTGGGGCAGGGGTTTTGAAGTCAGCTATAATGCTGTAAGCCTTTTGTATGCTCCCTCGTTCATTTTCATATTGCCCTTAGAATAAATGTGCATTATTTTCAGCACAATTCTGCTCTTGGTCAGAGTTGTTGCTGTTGGTTCGAGTATCGCTGCTTATGTAAGGACTGGAATGAGGAACCGACGAGGGGTAATGTTTAGATTACTGTTGGTAATCTCCATTACTCCGATTCCTCATTCCTCTTCCCAGTACTTAACCTTCCCACCCTCCCAATATGATAGAGAGGGGTGAAGTTGAGGGTGCTATATGGATTACAAAAGGAGGAGGTAAAGAAGTTGTCCCTTTAAGTATATATATATATATATATATATATATATATATATATATATATATATATATTTCAAAACAAACAGTTGATAACAACTGTGACGCTGCACTCCAGAAATATTGTGCTTTTTTTTATTTATTTGCATTCATAAGAATCACCAAACATCACCACCGACGCGTTGCAACCTACTGGTCCTGTTCACAGTGTCTAAGTGTTTTTTCAATGTCTATTATTTATAGTCTCTTCCCTACTACCCACTCTAGTGCATTATGGGACATGTAGTGTCTTTAAAAACAAATTCTTAAATCAAGGGATACCACCACTCACATTATTTTACAAGAATGTAATATAAACCCACATCTATGCAAAAGTCTACGGAAAGTATGTTTATCCTCATTTGAAAGTCTATAAATAGAACCCAAACAGGAAAACCTATGCTATGAAATGATGTTGATTGTCTTTACGAGTTATCCTGCTCTAGGGGATTCACTCATCTCACCACAGTTGGTAATCATAAGAGTTGAACTTCTTTCACTTTCTATGAATGTTACTCTTATTTCCACTTTACAAACTGTCAGTAACACATATTTATAAACGTTCTAGTTGTTACCAGATATATCCATTACTATTCTATAATAAACAATTATGTGTCTGTATAATATCTATTGATATACATGTTATTGCATCTTGGATTAGAAGTGATAATGAAGTTCCTCATCCCCATTGAGACCCCTCGGGCTCTTGGTTCTTAATTGTATTATAAATCGTGATTCCATCCGTCTTAGTTTCAACTCTCGGTCTCCTCCCCTCTCCTTACTGTCAATACTTGCAATTCCAAAGAATTTAATATCTGTCCAACTGGCCTCATCATGTAACATCAAGTGTTTGGCCATGGCATAAGTCAGATCATTATTTTGCACAGCTCTGATATGTTCTAAGATATGTTTTTTGAGTGGGCAGATTGTACTGCCCACGTAACGTAATCCACAGGTACATTCAATTATATAGACCACATAGCTTGTATTGCAAGTGATGCTTTTATTGATCATCACTTTGCTGCCATGATAATCCAAGAATTGTTTCATGTTGATCCCTATACAACATGCTTTGCACTTACCACAGCATACACAACCAATTGCTTGAGCTGTAAGCCAATTTGGCAGTTTTTTCATCTGAAAATGACTGTTGACCAATAAGGGCCTGATTCTAACTTTGGAGGACGGTGTTAAACCGTCCCAAAAGTGGCGGATATCCCACCTACCGTATTACGAGTCCATTATATCCTATGGAACTCGTAATACGGTCGGTGGTATATCCGCCACTTTTGGGACGGTTTAACACCGTCCTCCAAAGTTAGAATCAGGCCCTAAGTCTTGTAAAGGCGGTACCTTTTTTATAAGTTACCATTGGTTTGTCACCCACCATTTTGCCAACATCTGGATCCTTTCTTATCACATCCCAGTATCTATTAAGGATGCTCAAAATTAGATGACTCTCCTTACTGGATGTCATTACTAGTCTTATATTAGGTTCGTTCTGTGGTGTGTTATTCATTGGTTTATTCAGTAATTCCTCTCTTGTCCGAGATCTTGCTTTTAGTTCTCCAGATCTTATATCTTTCTTTTTATATTTTCTCTGAACGAATCTCTGTCTGGTCTCAATAAACCTTTGTTCCATTTCTTGTTCGGTGGAGCAGTTTCGTTTCATCCTAATAAATTCCCCATATGGTATGCTCTTTTTGAGCGATGTTGGGTGAAAACTGTCTCCATGCAATATACTGTTCGTTGAGGTTGCCTTCCGAAATAAGGTCGTCTCAATTTGATTGTTCTCTATGTATAAAGTTAGGCAGGCTTTGCAGACTCCTAAGTCAAAGCACCGGAAGACTGGATCAAAGGCAATGAGGAAGTCCCAGTGGAGTGTCTGGTGGGAAATGATCTGGAAACCTCTGCATGGGCAGAGGTCAAAAGGAAGGCTTAATCAGAAATGCTGGGCTCCCTGAGTGGGTGTGTGTGACAACCAGAGCACAGGAAGCAGGACAGAAAAGTCAAGAGCACTTGGAGCCTGAAATAATGGCCCAAGACTCTAAGTGCAAGAGAAAGGGCAAGAAATCTGCTAAGCAGGCAGCTTCAAAGAAGTCACAGGATCAGGAGGAGACTTCTCCTGAGGGAGATGCCCTGATGCCTGATGAGGGAACAGCAGCTGATGGAGCCTGGCCTGACTTGGCAGAACTCTTAAGTGCAGGGGGACCCTTCAGAAAGGACTTATGCCAAGGGCAAAATATATTCCCTACTCATGAGGACCTTAGGAAGCAGACTGCAAGGCAGGAAGAGGGAGATGACAGTGGAACTCACAGCCTCAATGTGCAGGAGTCCATCTTTCCAATAGACCTCACAGGGTCTAAGGGAAATATGGGAGCCCATCTATCCAATAGACCTTATTGTTCATATGTTGATATGACTCAGCCACTTCTACTTTAAGGTTCAGAAGTCTATCTCTGCCCTTCACTGAAAATAATTCCCAAAGTAGAAAGCCCCAGTATTGGCGTCCTATCTTCTTCATTATGCGGGCCATCTCAAAGGCTGCAAATCATTTATCAATGTCAACACCAACAGTAAACTTGAGGGCAATCCTTTTGGGTATTTTGGGGTTGAAAGATTCCTCTTTTTCACTAAGGGTATTGCTGCCACCATCATCTTTGGACATGACTCTTCTTTCTTCAAGGGCTAGTCTCCTTTCCTCGAGTTCCAGAGGGAAGTTGTGGAGGAGCTTGACCTACTCTCTAGTGAGAGTAGGTCAAGCTCCTCCACAAGGTTTTCTACCACCTTACAAATGGGGGGTATGGAAGAGTGACTCCTGTAACTTCCCACTGGTGAAGGGGGTTGGGGAGGAGGGGGAAGGTTTGGTCTTCACTATCTTCCTCATTATCTTCATTGTGGGCTTGGGCATCATTGTCGCCTTCTCCAAGGTCTTATTCTGAGGAATGACCCTCTCTCTCTAGTTGCTCTTTCTCATAGGAGCTGAGGTTTCTCCTTTTAACTGTAGCTCTATAGCTAATGTCTCTTGCTTTGCACAAAACCCTCAGATCACTGATACTTAGGGCTGGAATGAGTGACAAGTTGAGATTCTCACCAGCCTCGATGGTGCACTAACATTTACTTGAAAGTTGGGACCTTACTAAAATGTTACATGAACTTTTAAAACATTTGTCTAGCTCTCTAAAACTTTTTTTTAACTTCTTGAGACCACTGTTAGAATAGGGGTATACACAGGGCCCTAATAATTCCAATTAAAATCTCATTTTAAACGATTTGAAAAATTACTTTGAGTCTATGACAATTGGGATGTTCTTGTGTACTAAAATACTTATGACCAAGTGGTACTGCCAAACACAAGTGCAGAATCCCACCCCTGTAACACCAATGTAGGAAAGTGGTGTATTATACAGTGATGCTGGTTAGGTTCGCTATGTAATAGTCTCACAACACCCCAAAGATGATCCTTGGGTATAAATATTTAGCTCAGTCCTGGCAGTGTGACAAAGAGCAGTCAGGCTTTTCTAGAGGAACATGTGTTAAGCATTTTAGAGTACCAACATGGACAATAAGTAATTGACACGTCTCAAAAGAAATGCGACACCAATTTATAAAATATAAAGCAGATTTTGTAAATTTTAATTTAGACACCAAAACAAGGTAAGTCAGATATGTATAACCAGAGTTATGGAATTTCAACTGAAAAATAATTCAATACAGTTCAAGCTGTCATGTTAGATCAGACGGTATTTGCATAGCACAACTTGTCACCCAAGAGGGTATCCAGGCACTTGCTGCAGCTGTTATTAGAAGACCCAGGTTTTCAGCCCCTTCCTTAAGTGGGTCAGCGATGATGTAGTGCGGAGGTGGAGGGGAAGCGTGTTCTAGGCCTTGGCGACAAGGTGGGAGAAGGAGTGTCCTCCTGTGCAGCATATGCATGGTATTTTTGCCAGGCGTGCAGAGCTAAGGTTCCTGGGCGGTTGGTGGAGGTGAAGGTAGTAGTTAAGGTAGGTGGGTCCTAGGTTGAGGAGGGCTATGTAGGGGTCGGTTAGGAGCTTGAAAAGACATCTCTTGTGGATCGGGAGCCAGTGTAGGTCCTTCAGGTGCTGGGTGATGTGGGTTCTCTTAGGTAGGTTGAGGATCAGTCTGGCAGCTTTATCCTGGATTGTTTGGAGTCACTGCAGGAGTTCAGTGGTGGTGCCAGTGTAGAGAGTGTTGCCGTAGTCTGGACGGCTGGTGCTGAGGGCCTGTGTCACTATCTTCTTTGTGTTGAGGAGAAGCCATTTGAAAATCTTATGAAGCATGCAGAGCATGTGGAAGCAGGCTGAGGAGACCGCAGTGACCTGTTGTCTCATTGAGAGTTCACTGCCAAGGATTATGCCAAGGTTTTGGGCTTGATCGTTTAGAGTTGGGGCCAGTCTGAGTTCCCCTGGCCCCCAGGAGTCGTTAAAGAGTGTTGAGTCTCTGCCAAAGATCAGCACCTCTATTTTCTCATTATTGAGCTTCAGGCAGTTGTCCCTGATCCAGGTTGAGATGCTGTTCATACAGGTATAGAAATTTATCTTTGTTCAGGCAGGGTCTGTTGAGAGCGAGAGGATAAGCTGCGTGTCATCGGCATAGGAGTCAATGATGATGTTGTGTGCTCTCACAATGTCTGCTAATGGTGTCATGTAAATGTTGAAGAGGGTTGGGCTGAGTGAGGATCCTTGGGGAACGCCTCAGATGGTGTGCTTTACTTGTGATGTGAAGGAGGGAGACAGACTCTCTGGGTGTATCTAGTGAGGAAGGATACCATCCACCTGAGTGCATCCTAATCTGCCGTAGTCTGTCGATGAGTGTGTGGTTGAAGTCGGTGTCGAAGGCGGTGGAGAGATCGGGTATGATCAGGGCGTCTGTTTTCCCCTATCGAGAAAAGCACGGATGTCATCCGTTGTGGTGATTAGAGCTGTCTCAGTGCTGTGATTGGCTCTGAAACCTGGTTGGAATGGGTCTAGAAGGTTGTTTCTCTCCAGGTGTTTATTGAGTTGGCAGTTGATGGCCTTCTCCAGTACTTTGGTGGGGAACAGGAAAATGGGGCAGTAGTTTTGCAGGTCACTGGGGTCTACAGAGGGTTTCCTGAGGAGGGGTCTGATTTCTGCGTGTTTCCAGGCTTCTGGGTATGTGGCTGTGGTGAGCGATGTGTTTATGATGATGATAAGCTGGTGGCAAATCTCGTCTCATCCGAGGTTGAAAATTCTGTGGGGGGTGGGGTTGGTGTGTGCCCCCGAGTGAATGGAGCTCATGATGTTGGCAGTGATTGATACGCTGAGCTGTTCCCATGCAAAGAGTGGGTGTCTGGTGGTGGTTGTGGAAGGGAAGATAGGGGGTTCCAGGGGTTGGGGATCAACATTTATGTAGATGGTTTCTATCTTGCTGTTGAAGTGGTCTGCGAGTGCCTCACAGACGTCCTCTGAAGGGGTGGTGGAGTTTTCAACAGCTGTCGGGCAGCAAACTCTCTGACGATCGTGAAGAGTTCCATGGTCCAGCTGGTGCTGGATTTGATCCGGTGGTCTTGTTGTATAGCCATTTTAGTTATAGCTCCATGCACGTTATTTTAGCATACTAGGGCTGCCGCTGTGCACTTTAACCTAGATATATTTTATTCAGCTTAATTTTATTATTCTTACAAGAGCCACTTTGCGGTCTTGTTTTATTTCTCTCTATCGAGCTGTTTTTGCCTAGACCAACACTTCGTTCTCAAATAAGACATTCTTGCTCACTCTATGCTTCATTCAAGGATATAGTAAGATAGGTTGCCGGTGAACGTGGTAAAGTTTTGTCTCTGGTATTCAAAGAAAACACTCATCCTTACACATGGACATTTTCTCAGAACATCAGCTGTTTTGGTATAAAAACACTTCCTTGTCCCTTACACGTTAGAGGGAGATTCCAGCCAGAGTACCATGTTGTCTCCCCAATTCCAGCCCTTGAGGCTGTCGCCAAAGCCAGTGTTCCAAATGCTAAAGCATTACATCCACGTTGGATACAATGGGCCACGTCTTTGAAAGCCACTGATGTAGACTACATTTTCGACCCAAAATTACAAACTCTATAATTTTTGCAATATGAACTAGAATACCCAGTTCCAGCAAACACACTGCCTATTGATCACTATCAAAGAGTCATGTACACCGATGGCTCAGCGCAACCTGCAATTGGCACAAACCATCAATACTCCGCTGCTTGCGCAGTCGTAAGTGGCTATATGGAGGATAATACATTTTGTCCCCAACATACATACATGCAAATCCTAGGGGACTGCACAGCACAATTAGCAGAGCTAAAAGTTCTTGTGATGGCACTGGAACACACAGATCCTGCACAGTTAACACTTATTGTTTGCGATTCGTACTATTGTGTCCAGTCCTTCAATGAATACCTCCTTTACTGGCGCCAGAATGGATTCAGAGATTCTAAAGGCAACACCATCAAACACAGACTCCTGTGGGGAAAAGTAGCATATCTGAAGGAAACGCTAACAACTGTCCATGTTTTACATACACTTGGACACCAGCTCGTTGGAATGCACATTGCAGGGAATACACTGGCTGATGAAGCTGCAAAGTTAGCAGTCGCCATGGCCGCTGTTGCTGCAGTAACCCACTTAGGTGCGAAACCGGACGAAGACATATGGGCTGCCGTGAAAGCTATGGCTGATGGTACGCTCTATCCAAAAGCATTTCCAGCTAAATATTCCTACCAAATGGGAGGCTGCCTAAACGCTGAGGTTAAGATACCAGGCATAGGGTTTCGGGATACTTCCAACAAAGATATAAGACCAGAGTTGATTAAAGCAGCGCATGAGGTGGTAGCATCTGCCCATGCAGGTGTGACGGCTACAATATCATTATTACAAGCCCGTTATTGGTGGTCAGGCCTATACAAAGAGGACAAGCAGTATGTCCTTTGTTGTGACATCTGCCAACAAATTAAAGTATCCACTGCTAAGAGCCCACGCAGACACCCCTCCTAATTTCCAACAAACCATTACAATGTGTGTACTTTGACCATTGTGGTCCCCTAACACCGGGCAGTGCATACAAATACATCTTAGTTGCTGTTTACTCTTGCTCCTGATTTCTCAGGGTGTGGCCACAACGCTCGGCTGAAGCTCGGACTGTTATTAAAGATTTGCGAGTCTTTATCAGTACATATGCAGTTGCTGCTTTCCACACTGACCAGGGCCCCGCTTTTGCCTCAAGGGCATTCAGGGATGCCATGGCTTCAATGGGGGGGGGGGGGGGTCAACTCCAGTACTCGTATCCAATTGGTCCAGAAGGAAATAGTGTTGTGGAGCGACTAAACTGTGATTTAAAGCAGTCCTTAACAGCCAGAGTCTTAGGTACGGGTCGTAGTTGGCTTAATCACCTGTATGGAGTCCAGAGAGCACTTAACAATCTGCCTAGAAGGTCCCTGGGGAGTCGTACTTCATATAAGTGCCTGTTTGCAACTCAAATGTATGTTCCAGATCTTGATGGTCCTGGCGTCAAGGTGCCAGAAACACCCTTTGACATAAAAGAACGTGCCTTACAGGAATTACAACAGTTCCGTGATGACAACGCTTCTGCCAGTGCTTTCTCCACAGGAATCAAGGATGTACCTGTAACACCTACAGACTGGATTCCTAAAGTTGGGGACCTAGTACGTGAAAAGGATGCTGTGAAAAAGGAGTTTGACCCTTCTTATCGTGCACCAGTCCCAGTCTTGGGAATACACAGAACCAGAACTTTCATTCTACCACCGTTGGCAGGTGCTAAAGAAAACCGCTTTGTGTCTATCGACAATGTCAAATTATACCATGTGGCCGATCCTGCACAGCCGACCAAAAGGAAAAGCCAGTAGTTCCTGAATCCCTCTACCTACTGGTCAAGAAGTTCCTCTACAAGTTGGAGCTGATACATCTCCAAGCTTGGGGAGGGTGGAAAATGATCTTGCATTGGTTCCACTAACATCAAACAATACAGAAATTACTGATCGATTTGACACTACTTCAACTCATCTGTCCTGAGCCACCGCGGGAAACACCCACTCCACTCCACCTACAAACATGGCTTCAGCCTTTGCACTAACTGCTTCTGGATATTTTGCCAACATCAACGACAACGTTTCAGACTCATTTGCTTCTTCGACACCTGAACTGTCAAAAACACGTAAGCTGATAAATTGGCTTAAAGTAACTTACTTCATTCTTCCATGGAATTATCTGTGGCTTTCCTTGACTGTACTGGCTTTCCTGCTTTGTATTGGGTTTATCATAACATTCTTTTTATTAATACATGGTCATTTTTTTCTGGAAAAATCAACTGTTAAACTGGTGGATGAGGTCCTAAAACCACATTTGTCTTCTCACAAGGTCCGCAGAGACTTCTCTTTTGTGAATATTTCTCCCATACTAATTCCTGATGGGATTGTTTGAGATAAAGTAACATTTGAAATATACGGCCCCACTGAGGTCATTCAAATACCATGTGTGTTTAAACTTACATGAACGATATAATAATACCCAGAGTTGTTTCTGATGATTGGGATGTGAAAACAGTTGATTCTATGATGACTGAATTGCAGTATTACACTGTATTTGAAAACAAAGATGTTTATCAATCTAAAGAGAATTACAGTGATATATTTTGCTATAATTACTATGGGCACCATTTCATCCACAGAGCAAGTACCCCAAAGACTGTTTTTAATTACACACAATGGGAACATTGTCCAACTCCACCACAAGGTAGTTCTAAAACATACTCTGAAAAATGTACATATTTTTCTGGGCACGATGTTAAAAATGCTGAGTCATATTATTTTAAATTGCCACCGATAGAAAATGCACGCATATTATTGACAAGTACGAAATGTATTTATTCGGATTCCTTTGTTTCTCAGTTGACTATAGAAGGCTATGAATATTGGCTGAAGTCGATTGACTTAAAAAGTGTGTGGGGAACTAGACATTGGCAAATACGGGGGAAGGAAGCTTTGTTTAGAGCATGCCTGATACCTGTTCAAATACTTTTTTTTAAATGAAACTGTACAACAAATAAGTTGTTTAGGCTTAGCAAAGATTAAGGAATTGAACACGCCCAGTATTCCTGCACCTGCAAAATTTCAAAAATGGCAAAAATATATAAATGCAACTGAAGATTAGCTCGATCGATGGGTCCAGAATGGCACTTTTAATGCTTCACTGTCACGTCCAGGCGGGTGGTTATTGTGGCTAACAGATACCAATGGTTGTCATAAACGTTTTATTAACTCCACGGGGTTTTAGAACTAGTAGGCCGGACCCTCGTTATATATCATCCGAACATGCAGGTATAGTAACAATATACAGTGTAGGGAAACTGTGCCAGCAATGGTTAAAGAGTTCCTCACTAGATGCGGTTAAAGAACACCTTAGTCTCCTGTCTAATAACACCGACTTACAGGACTTTAATACACAGAGGTGATCATTACAACCCTGGCGGACGGTGATAAAGCGGCGGTAAGACCGCCAACAGGCCGGCGGTAAAAAAATTGCAATTACGACCGTGGCGGAAACCGCCAACAAAGACAGCCACTTTAACACTCAGACCGCCACGGCGGTACAAACAAACAGCGCGGCAGTCACCACCAACAGACAGGCGGGAGACAATGTACCGCCCACACTATTATGACAGGCCAATCCGCCACCTTTTCCGGGGCGGATTCACCGTAGATAAAAACATGGCGGAAACAGGAATTTCGAAGGAAAAACACTCACCTCTACACACCCCACGAGGAACAAGGACACCATGGAACCGGAACTCCAAATTCTACCTGCGATAGTCTTCCTGCTCCTCTACCAGGAGCACGAACGCCGGCGGCGAAGACCACGGTGAGTACTGCACCTACGACACAGGGGAGGGGGAGGCAAAAAACAGGGACACACACACGCAAAACCCCACACCCACCCTCACCCACTACAACACACACACTAATACATGTTGATACATTACAGTTACACCCCCCAAGACCCCCAGAAGAATGCAAAGACAAAAGGAAATGATTGTAACGATTGTAATCTATGAAAATCCAGTACACAAAAATATATATACACTATAAACAAATATATACACCAATAATACAAGTCCCGTGGACCACTGGGCCCAAAATGCATGCGCGAGGCCCACACTCGATACCCGATCAAAACAGAGAGAACACTGCAGGGGCATCAGATAGAAATACAACAGGCACCTCAGGGGTAAGGAAAGGGGGGGCACCTCAGCCGGATGAGTGCACGACGCCAGATCCACGAGGGGGCTCAATGCCCACTGATGTATCCTGGGGAGTGCAAAGCCACAGTCTCTCAAGTCTCTACAGTGGGTGGTTTGCCCACTGTTCAATCCTGGGGAGTGCAAAGCCACAGTCTCTCAAGTCTCTACAGTGGGTGGGTTGCCCACTGTTCAATCCTGGGGAGTGCAAAGCCACAGTCCCTCAAGTGGATAACAGTCTCCACTGGTTCTGGAAGGGGACTGGTGCCCAGAGTGCTTCATCCTGTGAAGGACAGAGGTAGTGGATGGATGTCTCCACTGGTTCTGGAGGGGGACTGGTGCCCAGAGTGCTTCATCCTGTGAAGGACAGAGGTAGTGGATGGATGTGTTCACTGGTTCTGGAGGGGGACTGGTGCCCAGAGTGCATCACTCACTCCGTGACGGACCCAGTTGCGTCAGTGCCCCTGCCGCTCATGGGCTAGCGGTGCTTGAGTTGGCGGTGCCCTGTTCAGTGGTGCTTGAGTTGGCGGTGCCCTGTTCAGCGGTGCTTGAGATGGCGGTGCCCTGTTCAGCGGGGCTTGAGTTGGTGGTGCCCTGTTCAGCGGGGCTTGAGTTGGCGGTACCCTGTTCAGCGGGGCTTGAGTTGGCGGTGCCCTGTTCAGCGGGGCTTGTGCTGGCGGTCCTTCATGGCCCAGCGGGGCTTGTGCTGGCGGTCCTTCATGGCCCAGCGGGGCTTGTGCTGGCGGTCCTTCATGGCCCAGCAGGGCTGGGGCTGGCGGTCCTTCATGGCCCAGCGGGGCTGGGGCTGGCGGTCCTTCATGGATCAGCAGGGCTGGGGCTGGCGGTGCCCTCCTGGGCAGCTGGGCTGGGGCTGGTGGTGCCCTCCTGGGCAGCTGGGCTGGGGCTGGCGGTGCCCTCCTGGGCAGCGGGGCTGGCGGTTCCCTCCTGGGCAGCGGGGGTGGGGCTGGCGGGGCCCTCCTGGAGGTGCTGGCGGTCCTTCATGGCCCAGCGGGGCTTGTGCTGGCGGTCCTTCATGGCCCAGCGGGGCTGGTGCTGGCGGTCCTTCATGGCCCAGCGGGGCTGGTGCTGGCTGTCCTTCACGGCCCAGGGGGGCTGGTGCTGGCTGTCCTTCATGGCCCAGCGGGGCTGGTGCTAGCGGTCCTTCGTGGCTCAGCGGGGCTGGGGCTGGCGGTGCCCTCCTGGGCAGCTGGGCTGGGGCTGGCGGTGCCCTCCTGGGCAGCTGGGCTGGGGCTGGCTGTGCCCTCCTGGGCAGCGGGGATGATGGCGGTCTTCTCCGCCGTGCAGTTCTTCCCAGATTTACCGGGTTTCTAGTGGCCCTTCCCCACGTTGGAAGGTGTCACAGCTGACTCCACACTCCCACTGGGACCCCTGGGAGCGGCTTTGTTGGCTGGAGTCTTCCCCCTCTCCCGCCGGGCACTGGCCAACTTCTGATGCTTCACAGGTGGGGGACTGCCTGTGCTGTGGCTCCGTGCCACACTGGCTGTCCTGGTGGCCGATGCACTCCACATACCGGTGACTACAGGCACCACTGGTCCCGGAGATGTTGTGGGGAAGGTGCTACTTCGGACCTATGAGATGGACGGGGTGGGGGAGGTGTGGGAAAAAGGTCAAGGCTGGACATGAAATATTTTTTGGACACACTGGGACGGGTAGCTGGAGGGGGTTTGGGAGTGGAGGAAGAGGTGGTGGTAGTAGGAGGTGTACGTTTGGTGATTTTGGGTGCAGGTGCATGCGCTGGAGGCTGTCGTGAGGTGGATGGCTGTTGGGTGGGTGTGTGCCTGCGTTTGTGTATCTTGGGAGGGGGCGTCACAGACACACTGGGAGAGGACACAGGGGACGTGTGAATGGTAGTGGGGGTGGTGACTGCACGTGAGCGGGATGTGCTGGTGGGTGTGCTGGTGAGGGACGTAGTGGCTGTAGAGGTAGTGCATGCAGGTGTTAGTGTAGACGAGACTGGGAGGGAGGAGGGAGATGACGAGGAGGGGGACACAGTGGAGGCAGTGGATGTTGGTGTGTCTGCATGTGTGTGTTGCTTGCGTGAGTGCCTGTGGGATGTGTGGTGCTTATGTTTGCCTGAGCTTCCCTTGTGTGTTGACGTGTGTGCATGCTGGTCTGATGGTGTGCTTGAGATAGGCAGAGGTACAGGGGATTGGGTCTGGGTGGAGGAAGTTGGAGGGGGGAGGCTAGAGACGGGGACAATGGCTGCCATCAGTGCTGAGGCCAGAGTTTGAAAAGATCGGTGAAGGGCCGCCTGACCAGAATAAATGCCCTCCAGGAATGCATTAGTTTGTTGCAACTGCCTTTCTACACCCTGGATGACATTCAAAATGGTAGACTGCCCAACAGTGAGTGACCTGAGGAGGTCAATGGCCTCCTCACTGAGGGCAGCAGGGGTGACTGGGGCAGGGCCTGAAGTGCCTGGGGCAAAGGTGATGCCCACCCTCCTGGGTGAGCGGGCACGGGGAGAAGGCTGAGGGGCTGCTGGGAGGGCGGTGCTGGTAGGGGGGGTGGCGGCTGTACCTGTAGATGCGGGGGACACAGATGTTTCCACCACCACAAGGGATCTCCCATCAGAGGACGTGTCTGTGTCGCTGGTCTCAGCTCCTGTCCCCGCCGTGAAGCTCCCCTTCGCCCTCCGTCCCACTGGTGAATTCCGAGTCCGTAGTCTCGCCCTCCAGGGCCACGTGGGATGCAGCTCCCTCGTGCTCCAGTGCCACTGCTCCTCCGCCTGATGATGCTAATGCACACAAGAACAGGGAGACCACAAAAAGGGGGGCGGGGACGACAGAAGAAAGACATGTTGAGTGCATGGAATACCGCTACCGTTGGCGGACAAGACAGGCACAGAAGCCCCCTGCACTACGCCGCGCTCTTGGGCTCCACTGTTCAATTCCTGGGAAATGGCCTACAAGGCTATGGACGACATCTGCACACATAGATGACACAGGGGCATGAATAGCTGTACTTGACAGTCTACAGAAATGGGCCGGGGTGCCACATGGCCTGCCTTACGGAGGGGCCTTGCCTACGGAACTCGCCCTGGCCTAGGGAAACCCACAGCCCTCCTCCCCCACCCAGACAACTCCACTGCGCGCAAAGTCAGCAGAATGAGAGTGTACTCACCCCCTTGTGTCTGCTGTGATGCCCTCAAGTGCCCATCCAACTCCGGGTAGGCCACCGCCAGGATCCTGAACATCAGGGGGGTCATGGTGCGACGGGCACCCCTCCCACGTTGGGAGGCCATCCCCAGCTGAGCCTCCGCCGTCTTCTTGCTCCAGCGGCGAATGTCCTCCCATCTTTTCCAGCAGTGGGTGCTCCGTCTGTGGTAGACCCCCAGGGTCCGGACGTCCTTGGCCAAATATCTTTCTTCTGGTGGGCGCTGACCTACATGAACTGTACAGGGGAAGAAGAGAAGTCATTACCAACTGCACCGTCAAAGTGATTTGCCCCCATCCCTATCCTTGCCATGTAGCACATGCATTCACCGTCTTTCATGCATGCAGCACTCTGCCCCCTTCCTTCTTACATCCAGTCCTCTCCACACAGGCATAGCCCATACAACATGCTCCCTGTCTACTTACCTGTTTGTCTGGAGGACCGTAGAGTAGCGTTGTCACGGCTTTGGGCGGGTCTGATCAGGACTCTGGTTGGGACACCCCTTGAGGTCACCGAATATCCTAAAGAGGTAGTGTACTGGGGCAGAAGAGCAGCTAAAGGCATACACAGAAAGGACAGCTATGGACAGACACATGAAACAGGAAAGTAAAAGCAGAGCAACCCTTGTGTGAACAAATTGGAAACGGATTACTAGTGGACAAACACGCTGGGGTTGTACACAGAGTAAGGCGCAGAACCTCCCACAGTGACAGGGACTCTCAATGCCTCTGTGCAGTTTGCTCTTACAGATAGTCACCCTGCCAGCCCCATAGAAAGGAGGCAGCAGAAGTGATTCTGTCTCTGGACCCTAGAGCACAAACAAGGATAGTACTTACATACACAGGACACGCTCTTGTGGGTCCAGCTGGAAACACAGTGGTGATTCCTGAGAAAACAGCAATAGCACACTGTCACTGTTAGGCACGAAAGACAACGTATAACACTAGACAAGGATGGGGGCTGGAATTGCCTCCTGGAAACCAGGAACCAACCCCAGTACAAAGGAGGACACTTATACAGTGGTGAAGACTGATAGAACACTTACCAGACACAAAGAACCAAGAAGAAACAGAAACAAAAGGGAACAAACAAAGAGGCAGAGGCAAGAACTGGGAACAGGCTCAGGCTGAAGTAAAGGCGGGGCTAGGACTTGAAAACAGGGCGCAAATGTCTGGCTGGGACAAACAGAGACAGGACTGGGAAACTGAGAGCAGGCTCTGGCTGGAACAGACAAGGACAGGGCTGGAATACAGGGAGTAGGAAATGAGCAGTAAACAGGACTGGGAAACAGAGAGAAGGTTCAGGCTGAAACAAGGCAGGAGCAGGGCAGAGAAGCAGGGAGCAGGCTCTGGAAGAAACAAACAGGTACAAGGCTAAGAGATAGGGAGCAGACTCTGGCTGGAACCATAAGGAGCAGGGCAGAGAAACAGGAAACAGGATCAAGCTGGAACAGAACAGGAACAAAACTGGAACACCATCCGACAAAGGGTCTGTAACACAAAGGAATCGAAGTCCAATGCACGACGGGGAGCTTGAGGAAATGGCTGCTTATAAGTAGTTCCAAGCTGGGCTGCACAGGAGAGGTCACAGGTGTGTGTAGTTTCAGACACTTGCAAGTCCTGGAGGAGAGGATCCAGTGAAAAGGAGCAACTGGACTTCTCCCATAGAAAACAATGGGAAACAGAATCCGGGCTTTCCTGGCTACCAGGCTGTGCATTATGGGATTTGCAGTCCCAGGAAGCAAATGTAGTACTACACAAGTGTACCACAGAGAAAAGAGAAACAAACAGGAGTCAGCAAGGGACTCTAGATAAGTGTTTAAGGTGATTCCCAGGCTTCTGACAGTTCCCTTACAGCGCCCCCTATAAATGGGACAACAGCGTCGTAACAAGCGTGTACTGGGGGAGGACCCCATCCACAAGCTTCTCCAACTCCTCCGATGAGAAGGCAGGGGCCCTTTCCCCAGACACTCGAGCCATTGTCTCTTCCAGACCGAGGTCACAGCAGCACTTGCAGTGTAGGTCCTCTCCTGTCGAAGATCAGGTATCGAGTGATTGAACAGATAGAAAATGGCGGTCACGTCCGCGGCGGTCACGTCCGCGGTGGTGCGTACCGTCACCGCCAGCATACATCGTCATTGGCTCCTGGGACCCATAGGGTCCAATGTTAACCAATGCTGCATTGCACCGCGGTCTTCGACCACCTACCGAGACGGTGTACAACGCCAGCGCAGTTACCTCACATCCCATTGTCCCACTTTACAGGTCAGGCAGCCGCCATTTCAGGGGCCCACATGGCTTCATTTTCAACTGCGTTACACATACCTAGGCCTAGTCTCAACACACATACAGGCCACCTTTTGTGTATGATTGGTGTTAGGGGTAAACTGTGGGTACGTACCTCTGAGTTGTTTGACTCTGTGCTTGCTGTTGTCCTTCATAGGCACCGTCTGCTGGGACATGTGAGGAGATGGTGGCATCCTCCAGTGTACCGACCGTTGATGGACCTGTCGACAATGGAGGAGCGATATTTGATAATCACCTACAGGCTTGACCGTGCCACAATCCAGGAACTGTGTACCCAGTTGGAGCCAGACCTGATGTCAGCAATCCGCCATCCCACAGGAATCCCCCCTCAAGTGCAGGTGCTGTCAGTGCTCCATTTCCTTGCAAGTGGCTCTTCTCAAACAACTGTGGCCATGGCATCAGGGATGTCCCAGCCTATGTTTTCCAACGTATTGTCCAGAGTGTTGTCTGCCCTTCTGAAACACATGCGGAGCTACATCGTTTTCCCTCAGGTGGAGGATTTGCCTACAGTGAAAGGTGATTTCTATGCCCAGGGACATATCCCCAACATCATAGGTGCCATTGATGGGACCCATGTGGCTTTGGTCCCCCCCCCACAGGAGTGAACAGGTGTACAGAAACTGGAAGAGTTATCATTCTATGAATGTACAGATGGTATGTTTGGCAGACCAGTACATCTCCCATGTGAATGCCATGTTCCCTGGCTCAGTGCATGACGCCTACATCCTGCGGAATAGCAGCATCCCTTATGTGATGGGTCAAATCCAGAGGCACTGTGTGTGGCTATTAGGTGAGCACCTGGAAGCAAGTCAGTGGGAATGGTTGTCTGGGTCTGGGGTTATCCCTCCAGGTTAGTGTGTGTCTAACAGTTGCCCCTCACCATTTGCAGGTGACTCTGGTTACCCCAATCTGTCATGGCTACTGACCCCAGTGAGGAATCCCAGGACCAGGGCAGAGGAACGCTACAATGACGCCCATGGGCGAACTAGGAGGGTGATCGAGCCCAGGTTCAGGTGCCTCCATATGACAGGTGGATCCCTATTCTACTCACCAAAGAAGGTGTGCCAGATCATCGTGGCCTGCTGTATGCTTCACAACTTGGCTTTGTGACGCCAGGTGCCTTTTTCTGCAGGAGGATGGTCCAGATGGCGGTGTTGTGGCAGCTGTGGAGCCTGTGGACAGTGATGAGGAGGAAGCAGAGGAAGAAAACATGCACAACAGGGACTCAGTGATCCAGCAAAATTTCCAGTGAAACACAGGTAAGAATACAATCCTGCCTACTACATGTACTTTTACACTACTACCTCTCTCCTGTCTGTCGTTTTCACCCAGTGTATGGTCACTGAGTTGTCACTTTCCCTTACGGTTTCACAGATGTGGGTTCCACTGCGTGACATCTGCTTAGATTCCTCATGGACTAGAGCTGTGTGACATAGGTATGTTGACATGACTATTTCAAAAACATTTTGTCACTGTAATTGCTAATACACTATTTCAAAATCACAGACAGACTCCAGATCATTTTGTGCTTTAGGTGTGTTTATTTAAATGCAAAATATTGGAGGGGTAGTAAAATGGTGAGGGGTGATGGCGGAGGAGTGTCCATGGCACAGTCCAGTCCATTAGTCTCACAGGTGCATTGCCCATATGGGCATAGGAAGTGGAGCTGGGGCAGTTTAATTATGGACAGGGTGACAAAGTGGGACAGTAGGATGACAATCAGGGTGGTCTCATTTCTTGGCAGGGTCTTGGCATCGTTCTCTGTCTTGTTCCTGGATCTCAGGGACTGGTTGCGGGGTGGTTCTCCCTCTGCAGGGGGTGGGGTGCTGGTGTGGTGGTCCTGTGGCGGGGCGTCCTGTCCACTAGCGCCGGCGGAGGTGGTGGGCAGTTCATCGTCCATGCTAGTGTCAGGGGCCCCTTGTAGTGCCACAGTGTCCCTCCTGGTGTTGAGTACTTCCTTCAGCACCCCTACGATGGTGCCCAGGGTGGAGCTGATGGTTCTGAGTTCCTCCCTGAAGCCCATATACTGTTCCTCCTGCATGCGCTGGGTCTCCTGAAACTTGGCCAGTACCGTTGCCATCGACTCCTGGGAGTGGTGGTATGCTCCCATGATGGAGGAGAGGGCCTCGTGGAGAGTGTGTTCCCTTGGCCTGTCCGCCCCCTGTCGCACGGCAGCCCTCCCAGTTCCCCTGTGTTCCAGTGCCTCCGTCCCCTGGACTGTGTGCCCACTACCACTGCCCCCAGGTCCCTGTTGTTGTTGGGGTGGTGGGTTATCCTGGGTTCCCTGTAGTGGTGGACACACAGCTAATTGACGTGTCCTGGGGACGGAGGTATGGGCCCGCTGGGTGGGTGTTGTGCTGGTGTTGCCAGAGGGGGGAAGGTCTGTGGTTGCCTGTGCCTGTGTGAGGGGAACCGACTGTCCAGAGGTCCCCGATGGTCCGGGCTCGTCATCTAGATCCAGTTGGACAGAGGTGCTGTCATCACTGTGGGCCTCTTTTGTTGGTTGTGTGGACATGTGTGGACCCTCCTGTCCAGTGGCGTTGGGTAGGGGTCCTGCAGGGGTATAAAAGGATGTTTGTTAAATCTGTGTGTGTAATGGTGTGCAATGGGTGGGTGACCGTGTACCCCCAGTGCTAGCATTCCTGTGTGGGAGCTTGTGTGATGGTGGTTTAGGGGGGTGTATGGGTATGTGCAGTGGCCATGCTTTGGTGATGGGTGTCCATGCTTTGTAGTTGCATGCAGGGCTTGGTGTTGGGATGTGTGGTTTGTGATGTTGGAACATTTGTGAGGAGTTGGGGTGCTGGGGGTGAGGGTGAGGGTGGGGGTATGTGATAGCATGCAGGTAGGGTGGGGGATGTAATAGTAAAGTTTTGACTTACCAGAGTCCACTCCTCCACCTACTCCTGCGAGGCCCTCAGGATGCAGAATCGCCAAGACCTGCTCCTCCCATGTTGTTAGTTGTGGGTGAGGAGGTGGGGGTCCGCCGCCAGTCCGCTAAACCGCCAGGTGGTGTCTTGAGACCACGGAACACACCTTCCCCCATAGGTCGTTCCACCTCTTCCTGATGTCCTCCCGATTTCTTGGGTGTTGTCCCACTGCGTTGACCCTGTCCACTATTCTGCGCCATAGCTCCATCTTCTTAGCTATGGAGGTGTGCTGCACCTGTGCTCCGAATAGCTGTGGCTCTACCCGGACGATTTCCTCCACCATGACCCTGAGCTCCTCCTCCGAGAACCTGGGGTGTCTTTGCCGTGCCATGGGGTGGTGTAGGTGATGTGTGGGGTGGAGTGTGTGGTGATAAGTGTGGTGATATGTAGTGGTGTGTTGTGTGAGGTGCATGGAAGTTGTGTGGGTGATGGTGTTGTGTGCCTGTAAGGAAATGCCTCCTTGGCATGGTTACCCCCTGACTTTTTGCCTTTGCTGATGCTATGTTTTGAATTGAAAGTGTGCTGAGGCCTGCTAACCAGGCCCCAGCACCAGTGTTCTTTCCCTAACCTGTACTTTTGATTCCACAATTGGCACACCCTGGCATCCAGATAAGTCCCTTGTAACTGGTACCTCTGGTACCAAGGGCCCTGATGCCAGGGAAGGTCTCTAAGGGCTGCAGCATGTATTATGCCACTCTAAGAGACCCCTCACTCAGCACAGACACACTGCTTACCAGCTTGTGTGTGCTAGTAAGAACAAAATGAGTAAGTCGACATGGCACTCCCCTCAGGGTGCCATGCCAGCCTCTCACTGCCTATGCAGTATAGGTAAGACACCCCTCTAGCAGGCCTTACAGCCCTAAGGCAGGGTGCACTATACCATAGGTGAGGGTACCAGTGCATGAGCACTGTGCCCCTACAGTGTCTAAGCAAAACCTTAGACATTGTAAGTGCAGGGTAGCCATAAGAGTATATGGTCTGGGAGTCTGTTTTACACGGACTCCACAGCACCATAATGGCTACACTGAAAACTGGGAAGTTTGGTATCAAACTTCTCAGCACAATAAATGCACACTGATGCCAGTGTACATTTTATTGTAAAATACACCACAGAGGGCACCTTAGAGGTGCCCCCTGAAACTTAACCGACTATCTGTGTAGGCTGACTGGTTCCAGCAGCCTGCCACACTAGAGACATGTTGCTGGCCCCATGGGGAGAGTGCCTTTGTCACTCTGAGGCCAGTAACAAAGCCTGCACTGGGTGGGGATGCTAACACCTCCCCCAGGCAGGAGCTGTAACACCTGGCGGTGAGCCTCAAAGGCTCACCCCTTTGTCACAGCCCCGCAGGACACTCCAGCTAGTGGAGTTGCCCGCCCCCTCCGGCCCCGGCCCCCACTTTTGGCGGCAAGGCCGGAGAAAATAATGAGAATAACAAGGAGGAGTCACTGGCCAGTCAGGACAGCCCCTAAGGTGTCCTGAGCTGAGGTGACTCTAACTTTTAGAAATCCTCCATCTTGCAGATGGAGGATTCCCCCAATAGGATTAGGGATGTGACCCCCTCCCCTTGGGAGGAGGCACAAAGAGGGTGTACCCACCCTCAGGGCTAGTAGCCATTGGCTACTAACCCCCCAGACCTAAACGCGCCCTTAAATTTAGTATTTAAGGGGTTCCCTGAACCTAAAGATTTAGATTCCTGCAACTACAAGAAGAAGGACTGCCGAGCTGAAAGACCCCTGCAGAGGAAGACCAGAAGACACCAACTGCCTTGGCCCCAGACTTACCGGCCTGTCTCCTGCCTTCCAAAGAACCTGCTCCAGCGACGCTCTCCAAGGGACCAGCGACCTCTGAATCCTCTGAGGACTGCCCTGCTTCGAAAAAGACAAGAAACTCCTGAGGACAGCGGCACTGCTCCAAAAGAACTGCAACTTTGTTACAAGGAGCAGATTTAAAGACCCCTGCAATTCCCCGCAAGAAGCGTGAGACTTGCAACACTGCACCCGGCGACCCCGACTCGACTGGTGGAGAACAACCAACTCAGGGAGGACCCTCCGGCGACTCTACGACTGTGAGTAACCAAAGTTGTCCCCCCTGAGCCCCCACAGCGACGCCTGCAGAGGGAATCCCCAGGCTCCCCCTGACCGCGACTGTCTGAACTCCATTTCCCGACGGCTGGAAAAGGCCCTGCACCCGCAGCCCCCAGCCCCTAAAGAAACGGAACTTCTGTGCAGGAGTGACCCCCAGGAGGCCCTCTCCCTTGCCCAGGTGGTGGCTACCCCTAGGAGCCCCCCCCTTGCCTGCCTGCATCGCTGAAGAGACCCCTTGGTCTCCCCTTGAAACCTGAAGGAAACCCGACGCGTGTTTGCACACTGCACCCGGCCGCCCCCGCGCTGCTGAGGGTGTACTTTCTGTGCTACTTTGTGTCCCCCCCGGTGCCCTACAAAACCCCCCTGGTCTGCCTTCCGAAGACGCGGGTACTTACCTGCTGGCAGACTGGAACCGGGGCACCCCCTTCTCTCCATTATAGCCTATGTGTTTTGGGCACCTCTTTGACCTTTGCACCTGACCGGCCCTGAGCTGCTGGTGTGATAACTTTGGGGCTGCTCTGAACCCCCAACGGTGGGCTACCTTGGACCAAAAACTGAGAACTGTAAGTGACTTACTTACCTGTGAAAACTAACAATAACTTACCTCCCCCAGGAACTGTGAAAATTGCAGTGTCCACTTTTAAAACAGCTTATTGTGTTTTATGACAAAGGTATTCATGCTAATGTAATGATTCAAAGTTCCTAGAGTACTTACCTGCAATACCTTCCAAACAAGCTATTACATGTGAAATTTGAACCTGTGGTTCTTAAAATAAACTAAGAAAATATATTTTTCTATAACAAAACCTATTGGCTGGATTTGTCTCTGAGTGTGTGTACCTCATTTATTGTCTATGGGTATGTACAACAAATGCTTAACACTACTCCTTGGATAAGCCTACTGCTTGACCACACTACCACAAAATAGAGCATTAGTATTATCTCTTTTTACCACTATTTTACCTCTTAGGGGAACCCTTGGACTCTGTGCATGCTATTCCTTACTTTGAAATAGCACATACAGAGCCAACTTCCTACAGTGCCTGTGGATGCTGTTGTTCTTGCTGGTGGTGTCTCTCTCTGGCCTTCTTTCTGAATGGTTTGTGGGTGATGTGGGTGTGTGTTTTATATTGTAATGGGTGTGTGGGAGTTGTATGTGTATGTGTCTCAGGTGTGTGTATTTTGAATTGTCCAATGTGGGGATGTTTTGTAAGAGTGTTTGTATTTTGAGCGCAGCGGTGTGTACTGCCAATGGAATACCGCGGATGAAAGACCGCCGCGTGGATTCGTGTGTTGTGATAGAGTGGGCGTATTTCTGTTGGCGTGACGGTGGAGGATTTGTTTTCGCCAGTTTATCACTGACCTTTGGTGTGGCGGACTTGTGTGGGTGTCTGAATTTTGGCGGATTCCGAGATGTGGGTCATAATAGCTGTGGCGGAATTCCGCGGCCGCGGCGGTGTGTTGGTGGTCTTCTGCATGGCGGTAAGCAGCTTATACCGCCAATGTTGTAATGAGGGCCAGAGGCATTAATCTGCCTATTTCCACACTTCAATTCACCTCCTGTTTAAGACACATTCCGGAAGGCAGATAAAAGGCTAGGAGATAGTTACATCCATGAGGTGTGGGAGCTGCCCTTCTCGTTCAGATGTCTCCGTGGCATGAAAGAAGTCTTTCTTAGCGGTAGTGAATGCGAGACTTCTGTCAGCCATTCAATGGTTTGTAAACAGCTGTCCTTGAATGGGGTGTGTAACACGTCTGCAGCAAACTTGGCTTGTTATTTGAAGGAAGTTCCAGTCCCCCTGATTAGACCTACATTCCAGGTGCTTTCAAACGGCAGCTATGTTCTCCTCAATGGTGAAGACTGTTGTGAGATGCGAGCCGGAATAGCTTATGTTGTTTCGGTCTCTAAGATTGTTACATGCTGCGGGAACATACGTTTGCCTCCCAATAGATTAAAAGAGGTAGCTGACATCTGGCTCCATATTGCTACTTCTAATGTGAATTTTGACAAGTTGAGCAGACTCAAAGCTTTACTGTTTCAAAAACATGTGACCCTCACATCTGCATGCAAGACCTACGCACTTCAGGTGGCAAGGTCGTCAGCAGAGATACAGTCCCTTTTAAGTACCAACTTTCCGAGACACTTTGGTGAACGTGTGGGACGAATATTTAATGCGTCCAGTGCTACTGGAATTGCAAATTTCTTTAAGGCTGTTGGTTCTGGTTCCGTTCACACCTTCTCCTCCATATTTGGTTTGATACCATCAGCCATCCACTCAATATTCTCAAGTATTTTCTGGGGATTTCCAATAACTTTAGCTATAATAGTTGGTATTTTGCTGTTGCTACTTTTTATGCGCAATGTCTTTCCAGCCGCAACAAGGAGGAATGAAAGTGCTCCCATCAGCGCAGCTAGAGGAATTAGAGTGTGACTAGTCTCTGTCATTCAGACCGGTTTTGCATTGTGTGCAGCCCGTGTTTCAGTGCCTTTGGTGCTCTTTCTAACATGCACTTGAAGTTTGTCTTTCTACGCTTGCTTTCATTGGATGCTGATCAGTTGATGTTTTTGCTGAGGGTTCGTTACCGGACATGCGCGTTGAGGGTGTGGTTGCTGCGGGAAGCTACTTATGAGTTGCCCTTCCTGGAGGATGCAGCTCTTAACTCATTATTGGGCCATCACGGAACGCTGCTGCCTTGGCTGAGGCTCAGGCTATGGAACACAACTGCTCCTTGGTCCTTCTCGGTGATGCCTTTCCAAGTTTAACGCCTGCCGAAGTGGAAGATTTCCTGTCCTCCATTGTCCAGGATTCAATTGGCAACTTTCAAAATGACTCTGACTCTTGAAATTCAGTCCATTTTAAGCCACATGTTAACATTTTAAATTGTCCTTTTATATATGCTCATATGTCCTTTTAACTTATTGACAATTTTTACATATATATCTTAGGTTGAGTTTTAGTAGTTTTTATATATACTTAGGCCCTCATTCTAACCCTGGCGGTGTAACACCGCCAGGGCAGAGGGCAGAGGAAGCACCGCCAACAGGCTGGCGGTGCTTCCTGGGCCATTCTGACCGCCGCGGTCAGAAAAGGGGAACCAGCGGTTTCCCGCCGGTTTTCCCCTGGTCCAGGGAATCCTCCATGGCGGCGCTGCAAGTAGCGCCGCCATGGGGATTCCGACCCCCTTACCGCCAGCCTGTTCCTGGCTTTTTTCACCGCCAGGAATAGGCTGGCGGTAACAGGTGTCGTGGGGCCCCTGGGGGCCCATGCACTGCCCATGCCACAGGCATGGGCAGTGCAGGGGCCCCCTAACAGGGCCCCACCATGATTTTCACTGTCTGCTGAGCAGACAGTGAAAATCGCGACGGGTGCCACTGCACCCATCGCACCCCTGCAACTCTGCCGGCATCCTCGTTGCAGGGGCATTTCCGCTGGGCCTGCGGGCGCTCTTTTGGAGAGCGCCCGCCGGCCCAGCGGAAATGTGAGAATGGCTGCCGCGGTCTTTTGACCGCGGTGCGGTCATTTGTCGGCGGGACTTTGGCGGGCGGCCTCGGCCGCCCGCCAAAGTCTGAATTAGGCCCTTAGTCTTTGAACCACCTTCAACCGACAAGGAGAGGGTGTTGTGTAGCCATTTTAGTTATAGCTCCATGCATGTTATTTTAGCATACTAGGCCTGCCGCTGTGCACTTTAACCTAGATATATTTTATTCAGCTTCATTTTATTATTCTTACAATAGCCACTTTTGCGGTCTTGTTTTATTTCTCTCTATCTAGCTGTTTTTGCCTAGGCAAGCACTACGAAGCTCAAACAAGACATTCTTGCTCACTCTGTGCTTCGTTAAAGGCTGTAGTAAGATAGGTTGCTGGTGAACATGGTAATAGTTTTGTCTCTGGTATTCATAGAAAACAGACATCCTTACGTAGGGACAGTTTCTCAGAACATCAGCTGTTTTATTATAAAAACACTTCCCTGTCCCTTACACGTTAGAGGGAGATTCCAGCCAGAGTACCACGACTGTATGCTGATTGCTGAACGCTTCGCTACAGCTGCTTATGCAGACTTCCTGCCTTTTCTCAGGTATGGGGTATGATGTCTTCCCAGGGGAACCTGAAGGGCAGAATTAGAGCTTAACATGCTATGCTCTATTATAGTCTAGGTAGGAATTAATCTATTGACTCTAGTGACAATATGGTAGCATTATTCCTATGCTTTACTCTCTGTGTCATGATTTTAATCTTGTCATGCTGTATCGTCCTGGTTATTGCAGCCCATGCTTTGCTATCCAAGATGCAATCGCTTCATTAAAATCTTATTGAAACATATACTGCCTCTGTTTGTCATTGTGTATGTGAGACTAATGTCACTGAGAGAAACGTATGAGACCTGAGTGACCACGGTTTCCCTGAGAAATCAATTATGTCATGTGCTCAGCTGCCCAATCGTCCCTGCCCTTGGGTAGAGATGAGGCACTGTTAGTTAGCTGGAGCAAAACCCGGATTGGGGCGACAGGTGTCACCTGTAGTGGGTAAGGCTCAGTCTTCCACACCGCAGGCGATTCTGCCGCTCAAAATCCAGTAGTCTCATTAGAATAATGAGAGCCTACGTGACAGGCTAAGGTGACTTTTTTGGCAGTATTAATCTGGTGGCGATAGATGTTGAGGGTTAATATGAAGGTGGATCGGTCGGTGAGGTTCTTGCTGGTATGCCATGTTCTCTCAAATTATTTGTGTTTTGCCTCCTGGAGCTCCGGAATGTATCAGCTTGCTTGCTTGGAGGTTTTGTGGGTCTTGGCTTTCTTGATTGGGGTGGCCTGATTGGTAATGCAGTAGGTGAAGTTCTGTACTGCCTGATCCACATTAGCAGTGATGTTGGGTTGTGAGATGCTGAAAGCACTGGTCCAGTGCTGCTTGGTGATCTTGGACTAGCCGTGGGAGGTGGGGTCTGTGGTGGTTCAGGATGGTGCAGCGGGGTACAGCTATGGTGAAGTGTACGATGGAGTGGTCCAACCATGTGAGTGCTGAGGTGTGGCTGTATCTGACTCTGTTGCTGGAAGTGAAGATAGGGTCCATCGAGCATCCTGCTTTGTGTGTGGTGTTGGTAACCAGCTGATTGAGGCCAATGTTGTGTTGTCTTTCTAGGAGGTTGGTGGAGTTGGTGTCCACAATACCGTTGAGGGGGAAGTTGAGGCCTCCCATGAAAATGTAGTGCTCGGATTCAATAGCCAGCGGGGTGATGAATTCTGTGATGTCGATACTGAGGCCAGTTCTCAGGCCCAGTGGGCTGTGGCAAGGGTGCCTTAATTGTGATGGTGTCGTTTGTGTGGAGTTGGAAATTCATGTGTTCTATGATCGGCGTGGGAGGTGGGGTCTGTGGTGGTTCAGGATGGTGCAGCGGGGTACAGCTATGGTGAAGTGTACGATGGAGTGGTCCAACCATGTGAGTGCTGAGGTGTGGCTGTATCTGACTCTGTTGCTGGAAGTGAAGATAGGGTCCATCGAGCATCCTGCTTTGTGTGTGGTGTTGGTAACCAGCTGATTGAGGCCAATGTTGTGTTGTCTTTCTAGGAGGTTGGTGGAGTTGGTGTCCACAATACCGTTGAGGGGGAAGTTGAGGCCTCCCATGAAAATGTAGTGCTCGGATTCAATAGCCAGCGGGGTGATGAATTCTGTGATGTTGATACTGAGGCCAGTTCTCAGGCCCAGTGGGCTGTGGCAAGGGTGCCTTAATTGTGATGGTGTCGTTTGTGTGGAGTTGGAAATTCATGTGTTCTATGATCGGCGAGGTTGTGTTGTTGGTGAAGTGCAGTTGATTGATTTCTTGTGTATGATGGTACTGCAACCTCCACATCTTTTGGTGCAGTTGTGATGTTTAATTTTGTAGCTAGGGACATAGCCATAGCACTGTCTGAGGCTGAAATGGGGGTAATCCAGGTTTCTGTGATGAAGATGATGTGAGGGGCAAGGGTGGAGATTGTGCCCAGATTTCAGTTGCATGTTTGCAAAATGATCTGGTGTTGAGCAGGAGGCATCTGAGACACTCCAGGGTTGGCAGCTGGTGATGGAGTGTTGGTGGTGGATGTGTCTTGGGTGGCGGTGAATCAGTAATGGGTGCTGGAGAACAGTCCTTTTGTATGCTGAGGCGATGCATGGTGGCAGTTGATGTTGCGTCCTGGGTTGAGTGCAAAGAGATCTGAGGATGAGTACTTCTGGGGGTCAGTTGGGCCCAGGTTGCTGGCACAGGGTACGGTCCAGGCATGGATGAGCGCAGTCAAGCAGCGTCCTCCATAAGTTGACCTGGGAGGTGGGAGGGGCGGGCAGGGGAGGCGGGGGCAGGAGTGGTAGAAAAAAAAGGCGCAGGTAGTGGGAGAACTGGAGCCAATGATACAATAAACCAATATGGCACAATAAAACCAATAAGGCACAAGAAACGTCCATAAGATAATACCACTATACCAGTGACAGTCCAAAAGTAACAGTAAAAATGAACAGTTAGCAGTTAAATGTGAATCTGATACCGATAGACGGCGAGACAGGTCGGGCTGACCTCAAGGCCTGAACTGGCCATGTTGTGGGCTGCAGGCAAGGCTGCTAACCCAGGGAGCTGGTGCGAGGCAGCGGGGAGAGCGTGTGCAGCCCAAGGTCTAGGCTAAGCTGTCAAACTTTTACCTTTGCAGTCAATTGGGAAAATTACTAGTGACATTCGGCCACTTGCCGGGATCAGTTCAGAGGAACCCACTTGTAGTTAAGGTTTTACAGGTCCCATGGCCAAGCTGCGACATTTAGGCCAATTTTACCTGGCTCATGGGACCCGGGCTCAGAGGTGTCCTGGCTATCCTTGGTCTTAAACAGGGGAGCCACAGGTGCTGCAAAATGGTACTTGCAAGTTGAGTTTGTGGGATCCCACTAGGGGTTAAGCTTGGGTGGGCCCCTTGACTAGGATTCACCAGGCAGAACAACTCCACCTAGCTTGGGTGTCTTGGGTGCAGAGATGTTCTTGGCTATCCTTGGTGCTGAACGGGAGCTGCGCTTGCTGGTTTTGCCACTATCTCCCCTTCCAGAGGCCCTGTGAATAGCGGTAGTCTGCTGTAACTTGGTGGAGAGCTGGACTACACTTCCCACAATGCATTGGACCACCTGCTTTTAGGCGATCCCTCGGAGGGGCCCGATGGTCAGCACTTTTTCAGTTCTGGTAGGTGCTTTTTACCTGCGGTGTGCAGGGGACTAATGTGACTAGTCCAAGAGAGTCTGTTCTTGCCGTTGGCTCACAAAAGGTTTATTCTTGCTGGGGGATTCAATCTTTGGTCCAGGACGAGTTGCAGTCAAGCAGTTCCATAAAGGTTGCCACAGGTTCAAGGTGTCTCACCTTTTGTTTCTACTGGTTTCTGTTGTCGTAGATGCAGGTCTCCTTCTGTCCTTTCTTCGCAAGGTACTGCAGATCTGATGTTCTGGTGCCAGGGGTGCCCCTCAAATCCTAGATTTAGGGGCATTAGGGGTGTGGGTGCAGATAGCCAATGGGCTACTAGCCCAAGTGGCTAACTGTCACAGTGTCCTTTCCTCGGGATCTGCACATTGCTGAACAAAAGGCCCACCTCCCGGCGTCACCATCTCAGAAAGCTATTATAGCACAGAGTTATGATGAAGCCAGTCGGGGGAAGGGAATTAGGGTAGGGAACAGCAGGGAGAGAGATCTGAAAAGAAAAAGTTAGAACAAATATGCACTTACTCATTCATAGCAGTACAACTCATCAATAGACTCTTGAAAATAAAGGCATCTCCGTGAATATCAGATTGAGACCCTTTTGTGAAATGAGGGCGAAGCCCCTTCTTTAAATCATGGAACAAGAACAAACTACAACCTCTGCACGAGCTTTGGACTATGGTCATACTCTGAATATCAATCCTGTAACTACTATGCATTCATAACATAAACGTTGAATCATGACCTAGACATTCTCTAAGACTTAAATATGTATCTCACATATTATGCTTTCCAAAAAAGTACAATGAAAACTATAATTTGCTTATCTCCAGAATGTTTTTGCATTAACAACTATAGAACTGAAAGTTTTTACTCATTGAACTTGAAGCACTTTAATTATAATACCAGGAAGCGTTTTTACTTGTCTTGCCTGAAGCGTTACGCTCGGAATGCTAAGGGGGCGCTTTGCTCATGTGGCCTGAATCACTTTGATTGTTGTGCCAAGAGCCTTTTACTCCTGTGGATTGAAGCGCTTTGATTGCCATGCCAAGAGCGCTTTACATCTGTGGACTGAAGCGCTTGAATTGCCGTGGCAAGAGCGCTTTACACCTGTGGACTGAAGTGCTTGAATTGCCGTGCTAAGAGCGCTTTACATCTGTGGACTGAAGCGCTTGAACTGCCGTGCCAAGAGCGCTTTACACCTGTGGACTGAAGGGCTTGAATTGCAGTGCCAAGACCGCTTTACACCTGTGGACTGAAGTGCTTGAATCGCTGTGCCGAGAGCGCTTTACAACTGTGAACTGAAGCGATTGAATCGCCGTGCCAAGAGCGCTTTACATCTGTGGACTGAAGCGCTTGAATTGCCGTGCCAAGAGCGCTTCACACCTGTGCTCTGAAATGCCTTTGATCATCGCGCCAAGGCCGCTGTACTCTGGAAACTGAAAACGCTTTGCTCGTTGTGCTAAGGGGAGCTTTACTTCTGGAAGTAACGACTTCCTCCAAAATTGGATTCATCAAGGCGTAACCGCTACGAGTACAACCTACTCGTTTTTTAATTCACCATGGAAACAAGGATACTTCGATTGGATGTCACTCTGCCATGCAGGAACTCTGCTCTTCTTCAGAGAAACCCCCACGAGGTCTGACTGCATTGAAGTCTTCAAAATAGTGAGCAACGTGCTTGGGTGTGGCTGGGCTTTATAGGCCTGCCACACTCCAAGATGGCTGCTGCCTCTAAAAACATGGGAATTGTAGTCCCTTCTTGGAATAGCACTGATAAGTGCATCTTGCCCACCAATGTCCTGAACCTGCAGCTCTGTGAGCTTTACCACAGGGCAGACGACGCTGATGGCCACCTTTGGAACAAGAGGGGGTGACAAGTGGTGCGCATAAAGTGCCGCAGAACTGCGCAGCGGAGTTTCGGGCGGGACCTGGACCGCGCATGGCCTTATTCCTGACACTAACCCACCCCTGGGGTGACCACCCCTCATGGGATGTCGCACCTTTTCTACCCAAAACCCTCTATTTTGCCACTTTTCCAGATGGCAGAAGTCTTCCTCGGATGTACAGACCAGGTAGCCAACCCTAGAGGTGTGGCTAGCCTTCTGGGGGAGTATGACTCCTGACTAACTAATATTCTTGTCTGCCCGGGGGCAGATATGACTGGAGGCAGGTGGATGGCTTTGTCCTCCACTGGAGGACAGCCTGCTTGCATATCAGTGGCGGTGTGCCCTATGAAGCTCACCAACCTTGATGTGCCATTTCACTAGCCTTCCTAGGAGGGAGGGAAGAAGGGAAGGAGGAACGGAGGGAGGTGTGACCTCCTTTCCATCCAGACTTTTGTCCTGACTCCTGGGAGTGTTTACACTTCTGCCCAGAGGGTCGGAATCCAGCCTTTGTGGCAGGAGCTGCTAGCTGGCAGCCAGAACACAGAAAAAATGAAGCAACTACGTGGGTAACCTCTGAGGTTGCTCTTTGGGTGCATGGCACATCACCCTCGACACAAGACTTGTGTCAAGGTGAGAAGGCATGTTGTTTGACACCAAACATAACCCATTTCAGCAGTACCATAATGGAGCTGGCAACCATGGGTTTGCCTGGCTGCCAGCCCATGTTTTCCTATTGCCTGCCTTTCACTTAGCCTTTAATGGAAGAGGCCACTATAGAGACATAGAAGCTTGAGCTTATTTGTCCACACCTTTAATGTAATGCACCCTGCCTCCTAGGCTCAGGAGGCCTTTCTTTGTGGTGACTGACATATACCAAAGACATTGCTTTTGCTGTGCCATGTATAGGGCCTCATTACGACCCTGGCAGTCATATGACTGCCAAGGTTGCGGTGGTGGTCGGACCAACAGCAATGCAGCGGTCCAGCTGCCACATTACGACTGTAGCGGTAGTGCTGCAGTCGGACTGCCGGTTTTCATCTACACGATGGACTGGTGGTGCTGGCGGTCCAAATCCGCCAGGGCAGAGCTGCAAGCAGCGCCGCCCTGGGGATTACGATCCCCTTTTCCGCCAGTAACCCCACCATGAAAAGGCTGGTGGAGACAGGGTGCAGGGTGCCCCAGGGGGCCCCTGCACTTGGCATGGGCAGTGTAGGGCCCCCCCTGGCCAACCCGGTTGCATTGTGAATATTGCGATGGGTGCTGCTGCACCCTATGCACTACATTGCCGGCTCTATTATGAGCTGGAGACAATGCTGTGGACCGTTTCCCCCTGGGCCACTGGGCGGAAACTGCGTTTCTGCTCGTAATGAGCCCGGCGGGGAGGCTGCCACACTGGTGGTAACCTACCCATCGGGACTTCGGTGGATGAGCTTTTCCGTCTGCCAAAGTCATAATAAGGCCCATAGTGTGGGCCCGTCGCATTAAAGCAGTTTACACTGCTCCTGCAATCTGAAATGGCAGGCCTGCTGTCAGAAGTTTACTTGGGTCACTCAGGGTGGCACAAACAGTGCTTCAGGCCCTGCTGATCCCTTTAACACCCATGCCCTGGGTACCACTGGTACCACATACTAGAGACTTATAAGGGGTTAAAGAGCTTGCTAATTTAGGATACCAATTCACATATACCAATTTAGGGATACATTTCTGGCACTGGGGCCTGATTACCAGGCTCCAGCACACTTTCAGAGTCATAACCATCAGGATCTAGTGAGAAAGGTGTGGGGGTGACCATCCAAAATGGGCATTTTGCTACACCCTCTCAAAGCCACTTTGGGCCCCAGGAACCCCTTCCTCAGGGCCTTTTTTTAACGGGGAGAGCAAATCTCCCTCACCCTAAACCACTTCGGGTCCCAGGGTCCAAACGATTTTTGTAAAGGGGAGGGTGTTTCTCCCCTTCACAAGTCACAAGGGGCCTGGGACCCCAACCCCTGGGCCTTTAAGGGGAGGGAGGAGCACAGCAGCCCATAGGCCCCCTTTGCGTGGAGGGGGTGAGCTTTAGATTTGGGATAAAATATTACTTTACATTAAAAAATAAAACCCAGAAATTCACTGAAAAACAAACAAAGGTTAACGTAACCCTATAGTTAGTTGTGATAAAAAGATCCGATGTTGTTCATTGAAAAAAACAAAGGTTAACGTAACGTCATAGTTAGGTATGATAAAAAGATCTGTTTATCTTTTATTTTTTTACTTTCATTCCAAGATTTGGTGGATTGGTACAATGATCAACCAACCTCCCGTTCTGCTTCTGCAGCTGCAGGGTATGTTCAAGTATGTACAAGTGAGAGTGATGCTGAGCGAAGTTGTCTGGTGGGTTGGTGGTTGTGAAGGTGGTGATTGAGGTATGCAGGTCCTGTGTTATGTAGTGACTTCAATGCATGTGTAAGAAGTTTGAACTGGCAGTGCTTCCTGATGGGAAGCAAGTGGAGCTCTCTGAGGAGAAGTGTTGTGTGCGTTTGACACAGGTCAGGTACTAGTCTGGCGGCAGCGTTTTGGATGATTTGAAGTCTGTGAAGAAGATAGATTTGGATGTCAGCGTAAAGTGGGTTGCCTTAGTCCAATCTGCTTGTGATTAGGGCCTGCGTGATGGTACGTGTGGTGTCCAAGGGAGTGACTTGAAAAATGTATGTAACATACAGAGGATGAGGAAGCATGAGTGATAGTGTTGACCTTGAACTTCATGTCATGTCGAGGTTGGTGTCCAGGATGAGGCCTAGGTACCTAGCTTGGTCAATTGGGGTAGATGTCGGTGTGACATCAGTGATGACATCATCCAATGAGTGTCTTAGTTTGTTTTATAGTTTGCATAGTGATGGATAACTACCAAATTACTTTTCTACCTCGTTTGTTTAGCCTGTGTCCAGCTCTGTGATGGGTGATGACACTGATAAATATGTATAAAACGCACGTGCTCCTAATGCATCTTAGGTGGATAGAGGTATTAAAAACATTTTAAATCTTTGTATTGAAGAATAACTTTGTTTGCAGGTGACAGTTAATTGCGTTTAACATGTTCTACATAAGTTGGTTTGGCTCTGCGAAAGTTTCCAACAGGGCAGAGAGTCTACTTTCTAAATACTAAGTATTGTAAGTAGCCTTGAGTCCCTTTACAGAATCGTCTCAGCATGACAATTTCTACATAACATAGAAGACTGTGTGCACCAGGTACTAACCTATGTGCATGTGCTTGTTTCGTTTCAGATGATGGGTTATCTGTAAAGTTTTCACCACCGTATGAAGGTTGACCTTGTTTATTGTAAGTGACTAGTCTCTCTTTGGACACATTTCAATGTAGGTTCAACCAGGCCTGGACTTTTGACTTTGTCCCAGTCCAGTGCAATCAGATGGTCCCGGTTGATGTTTTTCACTTCTAAGCAGTTTTCTGCAGTTTATTATTTAAAAATCCATAGCTGAAGTTCTACTTATTGGATTTTTGTCATTTTGGTTGTTTTATTTATGGCAGTATATTCTATTCTTCTATCCAGGTGTAGTAGCTTTCTGTGCAGTGTTTTCATTGTTTTACTATTTGACATGTTGCATAAATACTTTACATGTTGCCTCTTAAGTTAAGCCTGTCTGCTCTGTGCCAAGCAACCAGAGGGTGAGCACAGGTTAAGTTAGGGTGTGTTTGTGAATTACCATGACTAGGATTGTGGTTCCTGCTTAATCAGGGTGCATACCCATCAACCAGAAACACAAATTCTAACATTGGTGATCAACAGTGACAATAGAACTAGTGTTTGTGCAAAGCCATAGAGTAAATTGGTATATAATACTATCCCACATCAAAGACCAAGCCGAGTAAATTCTCCCTAATTGGCCTTTTTAATTATTTCCAAATGTATTCCCTCTTTACCTGGCTGTGTCTGTAACCTCCGTTGGAGTTTTTGCTGGCCAACCAGAAGAGCTACACAGTGGCCCAGCTTAAGGAGTTTTGTCAGGGAAGGGGGCTGTCTGCTAAGAGAAGCAAAAAAGGCATAACTCCAAAAGACCTTGAGGACAGGAGCAGAGGCCCAGCAGACCCCAAGAGATGATGATGAGAAGGAATTAGATAATGAGGAAGGATTAGAGCAGGACCCACAGGAGGGTCTTGGAATGCAACATGGTGAAGGGGATGGTAATATCCTCCTAGCAGTGGAGAACACCTAACAAATAGGGAGCAGTGTGCCTTCCAAAGGCCTGTTCCCAGAGGAGCTGGAGGACAGGAGGGAGGAGAGAAAGCTCAAGGTGGAGCTTGCCAAATTGAACTTGGAGAAGGGGCAAGCTCTGGAGGAGGAAAGACTGGCCATGGAGCATGAGCTCAGTCTCTCAGAGCTGGATTTGAGAGCTAAGCAGATTGATTCCAGCAGTAATGGTGGCAGCAGACCTGCAATGTCCACTGGAGAAGGAAGGGTCCGCATACCTAAAGATTTGGTGCCCAGCTATGTGTTGGAGGATGACATTGATAAGTGGTCTTCAGTGTATGAGGTAGCTCTAAGGGTGCACAAGGTTCCTGGGCAGTACTGGGGTTAGCTTGTGGGGGTACATACCCACAGTGGGGTGGGATACACTCCTTACACTAGAGGTAGAAGATTAGACACAGTACACACACATGGAGGCCATATTTACTAATAATTTTGGGTTGACCCCTGAGAGATACAGGCCGAAATTCAGAGGCAGTCACAAACCTACCACACAGACCAGGGTGGACTTCCTAGATGATGCCAGTAAGGCACTGAAGGGCATGGTGAGGGGCAGCAAGGCAGAAGATTATAATGGGCTGTGGAACCTGATTCTTAAGGAGCACATGCTTGATGTTTGTTTTACAGAGCTGTGCCAATACCTGGCTGATATCAAGCTGACTGACCCCAGAAGCTTACTGAGGATGATGACCTCTGGGGCAGCACCAGAATGTCCAGAAAGGTACCTGAGAGTGACCACAAGAAAAGTGGTCAAGGTCCCCCCCAACAGAGTGATAGAGAGGGCAATGGAGACCCAGACAAGTCTCAGGTCAAGGAGGAAGGAAAGGGTACCCATGTCCCTTCTAAGAAAAAAAGAGGGAGGTTCTGGTGGGTACTGGCCCTGGGCAATCCATTTCCAACCCCACTGCTTTGATTGTTCCCAGCTAGGACATAAGTCAGAGTGGCACCACACAAACCCCCCGGAATAATGCAAAGACACAATTTAAATGATCTATAAAATATATGTATAAATAGCTCCATTTAAGGAATGGCAAATATGCCATATAAAAGATACAAAAATAAGGAATGAACATAGTCCACAATATATCCATAGGCAAAAAGTCCTGCACATTCCGTCAAAGTTCCATAGTCCTTGGGCCAATGTGCACAAACACATGGGCAAAGCCCACACAGGAGACCAGATACCATTGGAGAGAACACTGCAGGGGCATCAGATGATAAAACTACAGGCACCTCAGGGGGAAGGGAAGGGGGGGCACCTCAGCCACATGAGTCCACGACGCCAGATCCACGAGGGGCCTCCATGCCCACTGTCCCATCCTGGGGAGTGCAAAGCCACAGTCTCACAAGTCCCTACAGTGGGTGGCTTGCCCAATGTCCCATCCTGGGGAGTGCAAAGCCACAGTCTCACAAGTCCCTACAGTGGGTGGCTTGCCCACTGTACCATCCTGGGGAGTGCAAAGCCACAGTCTCTCAAGTCTCTACAGTGGGTGGCTTGCCCACTGGACCATCCTGGGAAGTGCCAAGCCACAGTCCATCAGATGGATTACCGACTCCACTGTTATTGGAGGAGGCATGGTGCCCAGAGTGCTTCCAGAAGCCCTGCTCGACACAGAACCGGCACTGACAATGGGCCAGCAGTGCTTGAGATGAAGGGCCCAGCGGAGCGGTGCTTGAGACGGTGGTGCCCAGCGGAGCGGTGCTTGAGATGAAGGGCCCAGCGGAGCGGTGCTTGACAGGAAGGGCCCAGCGGAGCGGTGCTTGAGATGAAGGGCCCAGCGGAGCGGTGCTTGACAGGAAGGGCCCAGCGGAGCGGTGCTTGAGACGGCGGGGCCCAGCGGTGCGGTTCTTGTCCCAGCGGGGCCCTGTTCAGCGGTTCTTGTCCCGGCGGGGCCCTGTTCAGCGGTGCTCCTCCCGGCGGGGCCCGTTCAGCGGTTCTTGTCCCGGCGGGGCCCGTTCAGCGGTTCTTGTCCCGGCGGGGCCCTGTTCAGCGGTGCTCCTCCCGGCGGGGCCCTGTTCAGTGGTGCTCCTCCCGGCGGGGCCCGTTCAGCGGTTCTTGTCCCGGCGGGGCCCTGTTCAGCGGTGCTCCTCCCGGCGGGGCCCGTTCAGCGGTTCTTGTCCCGGCGGGGCCCTGTTCAGCGGTGCTCCTCCCGGCGGGGCCCTGTTCAGCGGTGCTCCTCCCGGCGGGCCCGTTCAGCGGTTCTTGTCCCGGCGGGGCCCTGATCAGCGGTGCTCCTCCCGGCAGGGCCCTGATCAGCGGTTCTTGTCCCGGCGGGGCCCATTCAGCGGTTCTTGTCCCGGCGGGGCCCTGTTCAGCGGTGCTCCTCCCGGCGGGGCCCGTTCAGCGGTTCTTGTCCCGGCGGGGCCCTGTTCAGCGGTGCTCCTCCCGGCGGGGCCCGTTCAGCGGTTCTTGTCCCGGCGGGGCCCTGTTCAGCGGTGCTCCTCCCGGCGGGGCCCGTTCAGAGGTTCTTGTCCCGGCGGGGCCCTGTTCAGCGGTGCTCCTCCCAGCGGGGCCCGTTCAGCGGTTCTTGTCCCGGCGGGTCCCTGTTCAGCGGTGCTCCTCCCGGCGGGGCCCTGTTCAGCGGTGCTCCTCCCAGCGGGGCCCGTTCAGCGGTTCTTGTCCCGGCGGGGCCCTGTTCAGCGGTGCTCCTCCCGGCGGGGCCCTGTTCAGCGGTGCTCCTCCCGGCGGGGCCCTATTCAGCGGTGCTTGTCCTGTGCGTCTAGGGAGCCAGACCTGGGCAAGACTTCCCGCTCATTCACCATCCGAACTTGCGGTCGCGGCACCCTCCTGTGATGGAGTCCTGGGCCCGTGGGTGTCGTCCGTCACACCCGGAATGGGGCTGGTGGGGCCCTCCTGGGCAGCTCGCCTGCTGCCTGACTTCTCCGCCCTGCTGCCCTTGCCCTCCTTCGCTGGAGCTCTGTGGCCCTTGCCTCCCTTGGATGATGTGGCAGGTGACGGGGCAAGGCTACTGTCCTTGTTGGCAGCTGTCTCAGGCCGGGCCTTTTTCTTTTTTGTCCTCTTCCCAGGGGGGGGGCTGGCTGTCCCCTTGCTGCTGGCCGATCTTCCTGCCCTAGGATCTGGTGGACTCCAATAGCCCTGCACTATGGTCACAGTAGATGCAGGGCTGGTGGTGGCTGAGGTGCTTTTTTTAGTCTTACCAGATGGAGGGGGTGGGTCAGTGATTGGAACGAGCTCAAGGTTGGAAAGGAAAAGGACTTTGGAAGGACAGGGATGGGTAGGTGTAGTGGGTTTGGGAGTGGAGGAAGAGGATGTGGTTGTAGGAGAGTCAAGTGTGCTGTCTTTGGGTGCAGGTGCTTGTGACGGAGGCTGTCGTGAGGTGGATGGCTGTTGGGTGGGTGGCTGCCTGCGTTTGTGTGCTTTGGAAGAGGGGGTGACAGACACACTGGGAGAGGACACAGGGGACGTGTAAATGGCAGTGGGGGTGGTGACTGCACGTGTGCGGACTGTAATGGAGGGTGTGCTGGTGATGGAAGTACTGGCTGATGGTGGTGTGCATGCAGGTGTGAGTGGAGACGTCACAGGGAGGGAGGAGGGAGATGAGGAGGTGGGGGACACAGAGGTGTTAGTGTAGGAGGCTGGACTGGCTTGTAGTGAGTACCAAGGGGTACTTGCACCTTGCACCAGGCCCAGTTATCCCTTATTAGTGTATAGGGTGTCTAGCAGCTTAGGCTGATAGATAATGGTAGCTTAGCAAAGCAGCTCAGGCTGAACTAGGAGACGTGTGAAGCTACTACAGTACCACTTAGTGTCATATGCACAATATCATAAGAAAACACAATACACAGTTATACTAAAAATAAAGGTACTTTATTTTTATGACAATATGCCAAAGTATCTTAGAGTGTACCCTCAGTGAGAGGATAGGAAATATACACAAGATATATATACACAATAGCAAAAATATGCAGTATAGTCTTAGAAAACAGTGCAAACCATGTATAGTTACAATAGGATGCAATGGGGAAACATAGGGATAGGGGCAACACAAACCATATACTCCAGAAGTGGAATGCGAACCACGAATGGACCCCAAACCTATGTGACCTTGTAGAGGGTCGCTGGGACTATCAGAAAATAGTGAGAGTTAGAAAAATAACCCTCCCCAAGACCCTGAAAAGTGAGTGCAAAGTGCACCAAAGTTCCCCTAAGGACAAAATAGTCGTGTTAGAGGGAGAATGCAAGGAAAACACAAATCAGCAATGCAACAACGATGGATTCCTGTCTGAAGGTACCTGTGGAACAAGGGGACCAAGTCCAAAAGTCACAAGCAGCTCGGAGATGGGCAGATGCCCAAGAAATGCCAGCGGTTGGTGCAAAGAAGCTCTTACTAGGCTGAAGAACTGTGAATACTGCAGGAACGACAAGGGTTAGAGACTTCCCCTTTGGAGGACGGATCCCCCACGCCTTGGAGAGTCGTGCAGACGTGTTTTCCCGCCGGAGGGACGCCAACAAGCCTTGCTACACGCAAATCGTGCGTTTGGCGTTTTTGGACGCTGCTGGGACCCAGGAGGGACCAGAAGGTCGCAAATTAGACCTGCAGAGAGAGGGGACGTCGAGCAAGACAATGAGCCCTCACTAAAGCAGGTAGCACCCGGAGAAGTGCCAGAAACAGGCACTACGAGGATGCGTGAAACGGTGCTCGCCGAAGTTGCACAAAGGAGTCCCACGTCGCCGGAGACCAACTTAGAAAGTCGTGCAATGCAGGTTAGAGTGCCGTGGACCCAGGCTTGGCTGTGCACGAAGGATTTCCGCCGGAAGTGCACAGGGGCCGGAGTAGCTTGCAAAGTCGCGGTTCCCAGCAATGCAGCCCAGCGAGGTGAGGCAAGGACTTACCTCCACCAAACTTGGGCTGAAGAGTCACTGGACTGTGGGGGTCACTTGGACGGTGTTGCTGGATTCGAGGGACCTCGCTCGTCGTGCTGAGAGGAGACCCAAGGGACCGGAGATGCAGCTTTTTGGTGCCTGCGGTTGCAGGGGGAAGATTCCGTCGACCCACGGGAGATTTCTTCGGAGCTTCTGGTGCAGAGAGGAGGCAGACTACCCCCACAGCATGCACAAGCAGGAAAACAGTCGAGAAGGCGGCAGGATCAGCGTTACAGAGTTGCAGTAGTCGTCTTTGCTACTATGTTGCAGGTTTGCAGGCTTCCAGCGCGGTCAGCGGTCGATTCCTTATCAGAAGGTGAAGAGGGAGATGCAGAGGAACTCGGCTGAGCTCATGCATTCGTCATCTACAGTTTCCCCAGAGACAGAGACCCTAAATAGCCAGAAAAGAGGGTTTGGCTACCTAGGAGAGAGGAAAGGCTACTAACACCTGAAGGAGCCTATCACAAGGAGTCTCTGACGTCACCTGGTGGCACTGGCCACTCAGAGCAGTCCAGTGTGCCAGCAGCACCTCTGTTTCCAAGATGGCAGAGGTCTGGAGCACACTGGAGGAGCTCTGGACACCTCCCAGGGGAGGTGCAGGTCAGGGGAGTGGTCACTCCCCTTTCCTTTGTCCAGTTTCGCGCCAGAGCAGGGGCTAAGGGGTCCCTGAACCGGTGTAGACTGGCTTATGCAGAATTGGGCACATCTGTGCCCAACAAAGCATTTCCAGAGGCTGGGGGAGGCTACTCCTCCCCTGCCTTCACACCATTTTCCAAAGGGAGAGGGTGTCACACCCTCTCTCAGAGGAAGTTCTTTGTTCTGCCATCCTGGGCCAGGCCTGGCTGGACCCCAGGAGGGCAGCTGCCTGTCTGAGGGGTTGGCAGCAGCAGCAGCTGCAGAGAAACCCCAGGAAGGGCAGTCTGGCAGTACCAGGGTCTGTGCTACAGACCACTGGGATCATGGAATTGTACCAACAATGCCAGGATGGCATAGAGGGGGCAATTCCATGATCATAGACATGTTACATGGCCATATTCGGAGTTACCATGGTGAAGCTACATATAGGTAGTGACCTATATGTAGTGCACGCGTGTAATGGTGTCCCCGCACTCACAAAGTTCAGTGAATTGGCTCTGAACAATGTGGGGGCACCTTTGCTAGTGCCAGGGTGCCCTCACACTAAGTAACTTTGCACCTAACCTTTACCAGGTAAAGGTTAGACATATAGGTGACTTATAAGTTACTTAAGTGCAGTGTAAAATGGCTGTGAAATAACGTGGACGTTATTTCACTCAGGCTGCAGTGGCAGGCCTGTGTAAGAATTGTCAGAGCTCCCTATGGGTGGCAAAAGAAATGCTGCAGCCCATAGGGATCTCCTGGAACCCCAATACCCTGGGTACCTCAGTACCATATACTAGGGAATTATAAGGGTGTTCCAGTAAGCCAATGTAAATTGGTAAAATTGGTCACTAGCCTGTTAGTGACAATTTGAAAGTAATGAGAGAGCATAACCACTGAGGTTCTGGTTAGCAGAGCCTCAGTGAGACAGTTAGGCACCACACAGGGAACATATACATGCACACCTATGAGCACTGGGGCCCTGTGTGACAGGGTCCCAGTGACACATACATATAGGCCACAAACCTATGAGCACTGGGGTCCTGACAAGCAGGATCCCAGTGACACATAACAAACATACTGAAAACATAGGCCCTCATTCTGACCTTGGCGGTCGGCGGAGAGGCGGCGGTCGGACCGCGAACAGACCGGCGGTATTAAAAATGGCATTCTGACCCTGGCGGGAACCGCCAACACAGCCCGCCAACTTAACACTCCGACCGCCACAGCGGTACAAACAAACAGCGCGGCGGTTCCCGCCAACAGCCCGGCGGCAGACAAAGTACCGCCCACCCTATTACGACCCACCAATCTGCCACCTTTTCCGGGGCGGGAGCACCGCCGATAAGAACACGGCGGAAACAGACTACGAACGGGAAAACGCTCACCTCCACGCGAGATTCCGGCAGTATGGAGCCAGAGTTACAGGTCATCCCCGCACTCCTATTCCTCCTCATATACCAGGAGCACGCCCGGCGGCGCGGAAGACATCGGTGAGTACTGCACCTACGACACAGGGGAGGGAAAAGATTACCGGCACACACCCACCCACCCACACCCACTACAACACACACATCAATGCATTCCCACAGATCACTGTCACAACCCACAAACCACCCCCCTCCGAAATAATGCAAAGACCAAAAGAAGAGATCATAAACGGCCAGATATATTGAAATATGGACACCAGTAATCCAAATAAATAAATAAACTATGTACAAAATATATACAGCTACTAAATGTAGTCCAACCACTGTCCGTGGATCACAGGGGTCCTGTGCAAAGGGGCAAGGCCCAGTCCCACGACAAGAACTCCACGGAGAGAACACTGCAGGGGCATCAGAAAGAAAATAGGACAGGCACCTCAGGGGGAAGGGAAGGGGGGGCACCTCAGCCACTTGAGTACACGACGCCAGATCCACGAGGGGACTCCATGACCACTGGCCCATCCTGGGGAGTGCAAAGCCACAGTCCATACAGTCCATACAGTGGGTGGCCTGCCCACTGGCCCATCCTGGGGAGAGCAAAGCCACAGTCCAAACAGTCCATACAGTGGGTGGCCTGCCCACTGGGCCATCCTGGGGAGAGCAAAGCCACAGTCCATACAGTCCATACAGTGGGTGGCCTTCCCACTGGGCCATCCTGGGGAGAGCAAAGCCACAGTCCATACAGTCCATACAGTGGGTGGCCTGCCCACTGGGCCATCCTGGGGAGAGCAAAGCCACAGTCCATACAGTGGGTGGCCTGCCCACTGGGCCATCCTGGGGAGAGCAAAGCCACAGTCCAAACAGTCCATACAGTGGGTGGCCTGCCCACTGGGCCATCCTGGGGAGAGCAAAGCCACAGTCCATACAGTCCATACAGTGGGTGGCCTGCCCACTGGGCCATCCTGGGGAGAGCAAAGCCACAGTCCATACAGTCCATACAGTGGGTGGCCTGCCCACTGGGCCATCCTGGGGAGAGCAAAGCCACAGTCCATACAGTCCATACAGTGGGTGGCCTGCCCACTGGGCCATCCTGGGGAGAGCAAAGCCACAGTCCATACAGTCCATACAGTGGGTGGCCTGCCCACTGGGCCATCCTGGGGAGAGCAAAGCCACAGTCCATACAGTCCATACAGTGGGTGGCCTGCCCACTGGGCCATCCTGGGGAGTGCAAAGCCACAGTCCATACAGTCCATACAGTGGGTGGCCTGCCCACTGGGCCATCCTGGGGAGAGCAAAGCCACAGTCCATACAGTCCATACAGTGGGTGGCCTGCCCACTGGGCCATCCTGGGGAGAGCAAAGCCACAGTCCATACAGTCCATAACAGACCCCACTGCCACTGGAGGAGGCAAGTTGGCCAGAGGACATCCTGCAGCCCTGCCCGAGATAGATCCTGCCCTGCCACGTCTGCCAAAGGGCCAGCGGTTCTTGCCCTGAAGGGCCCAGTTCAGCGGTTCTTGAGACGGCGGGGCCCAGTTCAGCGGTTCTGGAGACGGCGGGGCCCAGTTCAGCGGTTCTTGAGACGGCGGGGCCCAGTTCAGCGCTTCTTGCCTTGAAGGGCCCAGTTCAGCGGTTCTTGAGACGGCGGGGCCCAGTTCAGCGCTTCTTGCCTTGAAGGGCCCAGTTCAGCGGTTCTTGAGACGGCGGGGCCCAGTTCAGCGGTTCTGGGGACGGCGGGGCCCAGTTCAGCGGTTCTTGAGACGGCGGGGCCCAGTTCAGCGGTTCTTGAGACGGCGGGGCCCAGTTCAGCGGTTCTTGCCTTGAAGGGCCCAGTTCAGCGGTTCTTGAGACGGCGGGGCCCAGTTCAGCGGTTCTGGAGACGGCGGGGCCCAGTTCAGCGCTTCTTGCCTTGAAGGGCCCAGTTCAGCGGTTCTTGAGACGGCGGGGCCCAGTTCAGCGGTTCTGGAGACGGCGGGGCCCAGTTCAGCGGTTCTTGCCTTGAAGGGCCCAGTTCAGCGGTTCTTGAGACTGCGGGGCCCAGTTCAGCGGTTCTTGCCTTGAAGGGCCCAGTTCAGCGGTTCTTGAGACGGCGGGGCCCAGTTCAGCGGTTCTTGAGACGGCGGACGGTCTATGGCCAACTGCTAATTGCCTGGTGGTGCCCTCCTGGGCAGCGGGGATGGTGCTCCTTCACTGCCCACCTGGGCTGTGGGTGGTGGGGCCCTCCTGGCCAGCTGGGCTGGGTCCTCCCTGGGCAGCGGCTATGGGGGTGGTGGGCTCTCCCGGGGCAGCTGTGCCGGTTCCTCCCGGGGCAGCGGCTATGGGGGTTGTGGGCTCCTCCTGGGCAGCAGGCCTGCTGCCTGACCTCTCCAACTTGCTGCCCTTGCCCTCCTTAGTCGTCGGCCTGTGGCCCTTGCCTCCCTTTGGAGCTGTGGCTGGTGACTGTCTCTGGGTGGTGTCCGGGGGGGGATGTAGAAGGCGGGCTCCTGCGGCGCCCCTTCCGCCTTCTGCTCCTCTTCCCAGGGGGTGGGCTGGCTGTCCCCTTGCTGCTGGGCGAAGATCCAGACATGCGGGCTGGCGGGCTCCAATACCCCTGCACCCTTGTCAAGGGGGCTGCAGGGCTGGTGGTGGCTGAGGTGCTCTTCTTACCCCGACGAGAAGGAGGGGGGGGCTCAGGGTCAGGAAAGAAGTTAGTAGTGGCGAGGAAGAGCTTCTTGGGACAATGGAGAGTGGTAGGTACAGTGGGAATGGGAGTGGAGGGAGAGGATGTGGTTGTAGGTGAGTCATCTTTGCTGTCTTTGGGTGCAGGTGCAGGAGGGATAGGCTGTCGTGAGGTGGATGGCTGTTGGGTGGGTGGGTGGCTGCGTTTGTGTGGTGTGGAAGAGGGGGTGACAGACACAGTGGGAGAGGACACAGGGGACGTGTAAATGGCAGTGGGGATGGTGACTGCACGTGTGCGGACTGGAGTGGAGGGTGTGCTGGTGATGGAAACACTGGCTGATGGTGAGGTGAATGGAGGTGTGAGTGTAGACGTCACAGGGAGGGAGGAGGGAGACGAGGAGGTGGGGGTCACAGAGGTGGTAGTGACTGTTGGCATGTCTGCATCGGAATGTTGCGTGTGTGAATGTCTGGGTGATCTGTGGTGCTTATGTTTGGATGAGCTTCTCTTGGGTGTTGAGGTGTGTGCAGGCTGGTCTGATGGTGTGGGTGGGACAGGCAGAGGAACAGGAGACTGGGAGGAGGGAGTTAGTAGAGGCAGGCAGGAGACAGGGACAATGGCTGCCGTCAGTGCTGAGGCCAGAGCCTGGAACGATCGCTGATGGGCAGCCTGACCCGAATGAATGCCCTCCAGGTACGCATTGCTGCGATGAACCTCCCTCTCCACCCCCTGGATGGCATTCAAAAGGGTAGTCTGCCCAACAATGAGCGTTCGGAGGAGGTCAATGACCTCCTCACTGAGGGCAGCGGGGGTAACAGGGGCAGGGCATGAGGTGCCTGGGGCGAAGGAGATGCCCGGCTTCCTGGCAGAGCGGGCACGGGGCGAACGCGGAGGGGCTGCTGGGAGGGCGGAGATGGTGCGCTGGGTGGCGGCTGTACCTGTAATGGCGGGGGGCACGGATGGTGCCACCCCCGCAAGGGAGCCCCCTTCCGAGGACATGTCCGTGTCGCTGCAGGCTCCAGTCGTCCCCGTCGTGGAGCTCCCCTCGCCCTCCGTCTCACTGGTCCAGTCTGACTCTGTGGCATGGCCCTCCTGGGCCATGTGAGATGCAGCTCCCTCCTGCCCCGATGCCACTTCTCCTCCGCCTGATGATGCTGATGCACACAAGCACAGAAAGACAAACAAAAAGGGGGGGGGAGAGAGAAATAAAGGGATATTGAGTACATGGATCTCCGGTACAGTTAGCGGACATGACAGACACAGATGCCCCCTGCACTAAGTTGCGCACTTGGGGTCCGCTACGCATTCCGTGGAACATGCCCTACACGCCTAGAGTTGTCAACTGCACCCATGGATGACACGGCCCAGGGATGGCTGTACTGACACACTACTGAGGGTGGTGGCTGGGGACACAGGGGCTTACGGGGGTGCCCAGCCTACAGATATCGCCCTGGCCTAGGGGGACCCACAGCCCTCCTCCCCCACCCAGACACCTCCACTGCACGACAACAGAGTAGATGATGCTTGTACTCACCCCCTTGTGTCTGCTGTGCTGCCCTCACGCGCCCATCCAAATCAGGGTAGGCCACCGCCAGGATCCGGAACATCAGGGGGCTCAGTTGACGGCAGGCACCCCGCCTACGTTGGGAGGCCATCCCCAGCAGAGACTCGGCGGTCTTCTTGGTCCCGCGGCGGATGTCCTCCCACCTCTTGCGGCAGTGGGTGCCCCGTCGATGGTGGACCCCCAGGCCCCGGACTTCCTTGGCGATGGCACGCCAAATCCCGATCTTCTCATGGGCGCGGACCTATGTGACACGTACAGGGAGGGAGAAATACCACGTTCAAGTTACTCAGCATTTTCCTTTCCAGTGGCCCAACGCCCCCCATCCCCGCCAGGCCCCCCGCCAGGCCCCCCGCCATGCCCAACATGCACCCCATCCCCGCCAGGCCCCCCGCCAGCCCCAACATGCACCCCATCCCCGCCAGGCCCCCCGCCAGGCCCCCCGCCATGCCCAACATGCCCCCCATCCCCGCCAGGCCCCCCGCCAGGCCCCCCGCCAGGCCCCCCGCCATGCCCAACATGCACCCCATCCCCGCCAGGCCCCCCGCCAGCCCCAACATGCCCCCCATCCCCGCCAGGCCCCCAAGCCAGCCAGTGGCCCCAAATCCAGATAGAATTAAACTCACTTGTTGGTCTGGAGGACCGTAGAGTAGCGCATACTGGGGGAGGACCCCATCCACAAGTTTCTCCAACTCCTCTCCAGTGAAGGCAGGGGCCCTTTCCCCAGTCGCAGCAGCCATTGTCCCTTCCAGACCGAGGTCACAGCAACACTTGCAGTATAGGTCCTCTCCTGTGAAAGTTCAAGTCGCAAGTGGATAAGTAGATAGAAAATGGCGGTCACGTCCGCGGCGGTGCGTACCGCGGCGGTGCGTCCCGCCACCGCCGGCGCCCTTCGCCATTGGCTCCTGAAACCCATAGGCTTCAATGTTAACCAATGCGGCTTCGCGCCGCGGTCTTGGCCCGCCGCCCGCCGCGGTGTGCCACGCCAGCGCATTGACCTCACATCCCATTGTCACACTTCACAGGTCAGGCAGCCGCCATTTCCAGGGCCCACATGGCTCAATTTCAACTGCGTCACACAGGCCTAGGCCTTGCATAGCCACTCATACACGCCATTCACTGCATAGAGAATCGTATACTGTGCTAGCTGTGAGTACGTACCTGTGGGTTGCCTGACTGTGTGCTCCATGTTGTCCTTCCTAGGCACCGTCCGCTGGGTTGGGCGAGGAGACGGATGAATCCTCCCGTGTACCGACCGCTGGTGGACCTGTCGACAATGGAAGAACGCCACATTATCCTGACCTACCGTCTTAACCGTGCCACTATCCATGAACTGTGTGCCCGGCTGGAGCCCGACCTGATGTCCCCCATCCGCCAACCCACAGGGATTCCCCCTCTGGTGCAGGTCATGTCAGTACTCCATTTCTTGGCAAGTGGGTCATTTCAGACAACCGTGGGAATTGCTTCTGGGATGTCTCAGCCCATGTTTTCAAAGGTGTTATCCAGAGTGTTGTCTGCCCTGATGAAATCCGTGAGGAACTACATCATTTTCCCTGAGGTGGGCGAACTGGCTACAGTGAAGGGTGATTTCTACGCCCTTGGACATATTCCCAACGTAATTGGTGCCATTGATGGGACCCATGTGGCTTTGGTTCCCCCAAGAGACAGGGAGCAGGTGTACAGGAACAGAAAAAGTTACCATTCAATGAACATCCAGGTGGTGTGTTTGGCTGACCAGTACATCTCGCATGTAAATGCCAAATTCCCAGGGTCAGTGCATGACGCCTACATCCTCAGGAATAGCAGCATCCCTTACGTGATGGAACATCTACAGAGACACCGTGTATGGCTAGTGGGGGACTCTGGGTACCCCAACCTGTCGTGGCTACTGACCCCAGTAAGGAATCCCCGGACCAGGGCAGAGGAACGGTACAATGAGGCCCATGGGCGTACTAGGAGGGTGATCGAACGCACCTTTGGCCTCCTAAAGGCCAGGTTTCGCTGCCTGCATATGACCGGTGGATCCCTAATGTACTCACCTAAGAAGGTGTGTCACATCATCGTGGCCTGCTGCATGCTTCACAACCTGGCTTTGCGCCGCCAGGTGCCTTTCCTGCAGGAGGATGGTCGAGACGGTGGTGTTGTGGCAGCGGTGGAACCTGAGGAGAGTGACGAGGAGGAAGACGACGGGGCTGAAACAGACAACAGGGACAGAATCATTGAACAGTACTTCCAATAGGACACAGGTAACATTTCAAAGATAATTTAGTAAAAGTTAACTACTCTGCAGCATCTCTGCTGCCTGTCTATTTGCCCCAGTGTATGATGACTGAGTTTTGGCTTTTCCCTCCCTATTTCAGATCTGGGGTCCCCACTACGAGTCCTGTGCTTCGTTTCCCCATGGACTACAGCTTTGTGGCAGCTGTTTGTTGACTTCACCATGTACAAGGACATATTTGCACTGTCATGTCAATTACAATCTATTGAAATCACAGCCAGACTCCTGATATTTTGGTGCAAAATAGGTGTTTATTGAAGTGCTCAAAATGGGATGGGTGGTTTCAAGTGGGTGGGGGCTATGGTGAAGGAATGTCCATGGCAGAGTCCAGAGTAACAGTCACACAGGTGCATTGTCCAGAGGCCTGTGGAGAGATGGAGCATGGGCAGTTCGAGGATGGACAGGGTGACAATGTGGGACAGTGGGATGACATCAGGTGGTATCCATTGCTGGCGGGGGTCTTGACATCCTACTCTGTCTTGCGAGATCTCAGGGCCCTCTTGCGGGGTGGTTCTTCTCCTGCAGGAGGTGGGGGTCTGGTGGGCTGCTGCTGTGCGGGGGCCTCCTGTCCACTAGCGCCGGCGGAGGTGGATGGCTGTTCTTGGTCCCGGCTAGTGGCAGGGGCCCTTGGGTGTTGTTCAGTGTCCGCCCTGCTGTTTACGAGGTCCTGCAGCAGCCCTACCATGGTAACCAGGGTGGTGTTGATGGCTCGGATGTCCTCCCTGTACCCCCGATAGTGTTCCTCCTGCAGCACCTGGATCTCCTGGAACCGGGCCAGTACCGTCGCCATCGTCTCCTGGGAGCGGTTGTATGCTCCCATGATGGTGGTGAGGACCTCGTGGAGAGTGGGTTCCCTGGGCCTCTCCTCCCCCCCCTGTCGCACAGCTGCCCGCCGAGTTGCCCTGTTTCCCTGGGCCTCTGCCCCCTGGCCGGTGTGCCCACTACCACTGCCCCCAGGTCCCTGTTGTTGTTGGGGTGGTGGGTTATCCTGGGTGCCCTGTAGTGGTAGACACACCGCAGATTGACGCGCCCTGGAGACAGAGGCATGGGCCCGCTGGGTGGGAGCTGTGCTGGTGTTCCCAGAGGGGTTAGGGTCTATAGTGGCCTGTGCCTGTGTGAGGGGAACCGACTGTCCAGAGGTCCCCGATGGTCCGGGCTGGTCATCGGTGTCCAGATCGACAGAGCTGCTGTCATCGCTGACGGCCTCTTGGGTGGGGGGTGTGGATAATTCTGGCCCCTCCGCCGCGGTGTGTTGACGGTCGGGTCCTGCAGGGGTATAGAGGTATGGTTATAGTTTCAATGTGTGGCATATGGGTGTATCTGTGGGTTCCCGTGTCCCCAAGTGCTGGCATTCGTGTGTGGGGGCTTTGGTGAGGGTGGCTTGTGGGGGGGATGTGTATATGCATTGGGCATGCTTTGGTGATGGGTGTCCATGCTTAGTGGACGCATGCAGGCCTAGGTTTTGGGATGTGTGGGTTGTGATGGTGAGACATTGGCGGGGAATAGGTGTGCTGGGGGTGGGGGTGAGGATGGTGGTGGGGGTGAGGATGGTGGTGGGGGTGAGGGTGGGGGTGAGGATGGTGGTGGGGGTGAGGGTGGGGGTGAGGATGGGGGTGGGGGTGAGGGTGGGGTTCGAGGATGGGGGTGAGGGTTGGGGTCTGATTTGGCATGCAGGTGGGGGGGAAGCAGTATTGAAGCTTCAACTTACCAGTATCCATTCCTCCGCCGACTCCTGCGAGGCCGTCAGGATGCAGGATGTTCAAGACTTCCTCCTCCCATGATGTGAATTGTGGGGGTTGAGGTGGGGGTCCTCCGCCAGTCTTCTGCACGGCGATGTTGTGCCTGGATACCATGGAACGCACCTTCCCCCGTAGGTCGTTCCATCGCTTCCTGATGTCTTCCCGATTTCTGGGGTGCTGTCCCACTGCGTTCACCCTGTCGACAATCCTCTGCCATAGCTCCGTCCTCCGGGCAATGCTGGTGTATTGGACCTGTGTGCCGAACAGCTGGGGCTCTACACGAACGATTTCCTCCACCATAACCCTGAGTTCTTCGTCTGTGAAGCGGGGTTGTCTTTGGGGTGCCATGGGGTGGTGTGTATGATGTGTGGGGTGGAGTATGTGTATTTAAGTGAGTTGAGTGTGGTGGTGTGTGTTGTTTTGTGTGTGGATAGTGTGTGGGTGATGGTGTTGAGTGGCTGTGGCTGTTATGTTTTGGATGCTGGTGTCTCGCTCTTGCCTTCTTTACGATTTTGTAAGCGTAGGGGTTTGTGGGTGATGTGGGTGGGTGTTTTATATTGTATTGTGTGTGTGGGAGTGGTGTGTGTATGTGTATCAGGTGTGTGGGATTCAAATCGTCCAATGTGGGTGAGTTTTGTTCGTTGGTGGGTATTCTGACCGCGCCGGTGTGTCCCGCCAATGGAATACCGCGTTTGAATGACCGCCGCGTGGATTCGTGGGTCGTAATGGGATGGGCGTATTTCTGGTGGCGTGGCGGTGGAGGTTTGGTCACCTCCACCTTTCCGCCGACCGCTGGTCTGGCGGTCTGTTGTGGCGGTCGGATTTTCGGAGGTTTGCCTTCTGCGGGTCAGAATGACCGTGGCGGGTTTCCGCGACCGCGGCGGGATTCTGGAGGATTTCTGACCGGCGGTAGGCGCCTTTTACCGCCGAGGTCAGAATGACCACCATAGTGTTTTCACTATGAGCACTGAGGCCTGGCTATCAGGATCCCAGTGAGACAGTGAAAACAGTGACAAACACCCTGACATACACTCACAAACAGGCCAAAAGTGGGGGTAACAAGGCTAGAAAGAGGCTACCTTCTCACACAACCCCCCCCCAAACGAAGGACAATAAGGCTAACCTTGGCCAGTTGAGACTTTATTGTCTAAGTGGTGATAAGTAGAGAGTAGCTCTGCAATAGACTGGTTACTCCCTTTATCATCCACTATATGGTTACTTCCCTGTGGGGATGTAAACCACCCTGTTTGAAGTTTTTTAGCTAACCAACAATGTGAAGATGTATTTTCAGAGTTTCTATCAGTAAGTTTTAGTTTAGAGCAGTGGGAATTATCCACTGAACCTATTTGTAATGATGGAAATGCCAGACAGGGATGCTGTCTCAGTAAAGCCATAGCTGGGCAAAAACTTTGTCCATTTGGCTGGAAGAGGGAACAGGGATGCTGTTTCTCTTGAGTTGGAGCAGGGCAGGGATGCTGTCCTATGAGCTCCACACTAGGGCAGGGATGCTGTCCTAAGTGTTGTGAGGCAGTACAGGGTTTCTGCACTAAAGTTTCTCTGGGAGGGTTGGAGGGATGCTCCATGTTAACTAAAATGGTGCTCTTTTTGTCACCAATGTTAGTTATCCCACAGAGAGGTACTTCTACCTCAGGGAGTCCAGCTTTGCCAGCTGATGATTCCCTTGGAACAGGTGCCACCCCAGGAGAGGTTTCTCCCACCACAGGAATGGTATCCTGAATGGTAGGGTGGTTAGGGGATACTGTGATACCCTTTTTACCTGTTGATGGAGAGGGATCCTGAGTTTTCAGGCCTTCTCTCCTTTGCTTTTTCATTTCAGTAGAAATGAGAGGGAACAATTCCTCAGGGATGCCCAGCATGGCTGCATGGGCATAAAACTCTACATCAGCCCAACCTGAGGCCTCTAGGTCATTACCTAAGAGACAGTCTACAGGTAAGCTAGGTGATACCACCACCTGCTTAGGGCCAGTAACTCCACCCCAACTAAACTGAATTATAGCTAAGGGAAGAAACTTAGTGGAGTTATGGACATCAATAATCTTATACTGTTGTCCAATGATGTGTTGTTCAGGAGGCACTAGGTTTTCAGTCACCAAAGTGAAACTGGCACCTGTGTCCCTGTAGGCCAAGGCCTCAACACCATTTATTGAAACTGTCTGCCTGTACTTATCCATTGTAAGGGGACAAGCAGCCAGTGTGGCAAGGCCAGTGCCACTAGGTGTGACAGAAACTGTCTTGGGACTGATGACATCAGTTTCCACTATGGACCCATAAGTGAACCCAACTACACCCTTTGCTTGACTGTTGCCAGCAGTCCCACCACTAGTACCACTACTGCTAGGGGCACTAGAGCTTGATGTATTAGTGGTGGTAGGCTCAGGGGGTTTACCTGGACAGGACTTATCCCCTGGCCTATGGCCTCTGTTTTTACACACAAAGCACCAAGGCTTTTTAATGTGTGCAGGTTGGGAAGAAGAGGAATAATTTGTTTTATCCCCACCCTCTGAAGAGTGTTTAAGATTTGAAGTGGGATCTTTGGTTTTACCCTTATCCCCATGCTTATCTTGAGATTTTTCACCATCTTTCTTCTTATTGCCATCTTTGTCACCCCCTGTATGAACTCTTCTGTTCACCCTTGTTCTGACCCATTTGTCTGCCTTCTTTCCCAATTCTTGGGGAGAGGTCAGATCAGAGTCTACCAGGTACTGGTGCAACAAATCAGACACACAATTATTAAGTATATGCTCTCTCAGGATTGTGTTATACAGGCTTTCATAATCAGTAACTTTACTGCCATGTAACCACCCCTCCAAGGCCTTCACTGAATGGTCAATAAAATCAACCCAGTCTTGTGAAGACTCCTTTTTGGTCTCTCTGAACTTTATCCTGTACTGTTCAGTGGTTAAGCCATAACCATCCAGGAGTGCATTCTTAAGAACTGTAAAATTATTGGCATCACTTTCTTTCACAGTAAGGAGCCTATCCCTACCTTTTTCACTAAATGATAGCCATAGGATAGCAGCCCACTGCCTTTGAGGGACATCCTGTACAACACAGGCCCTCTCAAGTGCAGCAAACCACTTGTTAATGTCATCCCCCTCCTTATAAGGGGGAACTATCTTGTGCAGATTCCTGGAATCATGCTCTTTTGCAGGATGACTATGGGGAATACTGCTGCTGCCACCATGGGTATCTAAACCCAACTTCTGTCTTTCCCTCTCTATTTCTAAAGACTGTCTATCCAAATCCAGCTGTTGCTTCTTGAGCTTCAGTCTGGTTTGTTCCCCTCTCAATCTATTGAGCTCCCTTTCTAACAATCTGTCATCAGGGTGGGTGGGAGGGACATTTCTAGATACAGAGGTATGATGGGAATGAACAGAAGGAGACCTGTCCCTTACAGAGGGCACCCTAACAGCTTGGCTACCAGCATAATGTGAGAGCACACCATCAGTATGGTGTGATTCAACCTCTGTACCAACTATGCTAGACTGTCTAGTAATGGGCAGGCTGAGAAGTTTCTTTCCTGAACCTTTTCCTGGGGGAGTCCCTGGATCAGATTGAGAACCATTAGCTACTTTTTCTACAGATTGGGCACTTATGGCCTTATCCTGTACTCTAAGCATATTAATTAACAGTTCTAAGGAAGGATTCTTCCCTACACTCAAACCTCTCTCTATGCAGAGACTCCTTGCTCCTTTCCAGCTAAGGTGATCATATGCAAGTTTGGACAGTTCAACATTTTTTCCTGTGCCAGACATTTTTTAGAGAGAGTTAAAGTGATAGAAAAAGAGAAAAAAGTTTTCAGAACTTTTTGGAAAGACAGAAAAAACTTTTTAAACTTTTAGGAACTTTTTGAAAGTTTAGAAGTACTTTTCAGCACTTAGAAAAGAGTGAAAAGAGGAAATGCAAAACTTTTTGGCTATGTGTATATACACTGACCTTGTTTTGTATATTTTTCTCTTATGAAAAGTACAATGACAAGAGTGGTAAGTAGTCTCAAGCACTTATCCCACCACTGCACAACCAATGTAGGAGGCTGGACTGGCTTGTAGTGAGTACCAAGGGGTACTTGCACCTTGCACCAGGCCCAGTTATCCCTTATTAGTGTATAGGGTGTCTAGCAGCTTAGGCTGATAGATAATGGTAGCTTAGCAAAGCAGCTCAGGCTGAACTAGGAGACGTGTGAAGCTACTACAGTACCACTTAGTGTCATATGCACAATATCATAAGAAAACACAATACACAGTTATACTAAAAATAAAGGTACTTTATTTTTATGACAATATGCCAAAGTATCTTAGAGTGTACCCTCAGTGAGAGGATAGGAAATATACACAAGATATATATACACAATAGCAAAAATATGCAGTATAGTCTTAGAAAACAGTGCAAACCATGTATAGTTACAATAGGATGCAATGGGGAAACATAGGGATAGGGGCAACACAAACCATATACTCCAGAAGTGGAATGCGAACCACGAATGGACCCCAAACCTATGTGACCTTGTAGAGGGTCGCTGGGACTATCAGAAAATAGTGAGAGTTAGAAAAATAACCCTCCCCAAGACCCTGAAAAGTGAGTGCAAAGTGCACCAAAGTTCCCCTAAGGACAAAATAGTCGTGTTAGAGGGAGAATGCAAGGAAAACACAAATCAGCAATGCAACAACGATGGATTCCTGTCTGAAGGTACCTGTGGAACAAGGGGACCAAGTCCAAAAGTCACAAGCAGCTCGGAGATGGGCAGATGCCCAAGAAATGCCAGCGGTTGGTGCAAAGAAGCTCTTACTAGGCTGAAGAACTGTGAATACTGCAGGAACGACAAGGGTTAGAGACTTCCCCTTTGGAGGACGGATCCCCCACGCCTTGGAGAGTCGTGCAGAAGTGTTTTCCCGCCGGAGGGACGCCAACAAGCCTTGCTACACGCAAATCGTGCGTTTGGCGTTTTTGGACGCTGCTGGGGCCCAGGAGGGACCAGAAGGTCGCAAATTAGACCTGCAGAGAGAGGGGACGTCGAGCAAGACAATGAGCCCTCACTAAAGCAGGTAGCACCCGGAGAAGTGCCAGAAACAGGCACTACGAGGATGCGTGAAACGGTGCTCGCCGAAGTTGCACAAAGGAGTCCCACGTCGCCGGAGACCAACTTAGAAAGTCGTGCAATGCAGGTTAGAGTGCCGTGGACCCAGGCTTGGCTGTGCACGAAGGATTTCTGCCGGAAGTACACAGGGGCCGGAGTAGCTTGCAAAGTCGCGGTTCCCAGCAATGCAGCCCAGCGAGGTGAGGCAAGGACTTACCTCCACCAAACTTGGGCTGAAGAGTCACTGGACTGTGGGGGTCACTTGGACGGTGTTGCTGGATTCGAGGGACCTCGCTCGTCGTGCTGAGAGGAGACCCAAGGGACCGGAGATGCAGCTTTTTGGTGCCTGCGGTTGCAGGGGGAAGATTCCGTCGACCCACGGGAGATTTCTTCGGAGCTTCTGGTGCAGAGAGGAGGCAGACTACCCCCACAGCATGCACAAGCAGGAAAACAGTCGAGAAGGCGGCAGGATCAGCGTTACAGAGTTGCAGTAGTCGTCTTTGCTACTATGTTGCAGGTTTGCAGGCTTCCAGCGCGGTCAGCGGTCGATTCCTTATCAGAAGGTGAAGAGGGAGATGCAGAGGAACTCGGCTGAGCTCATGCATTCGTTATCTACAGTTTCCCCAGAGACAGAGACCCTAAATAGCCAGAAAAGAGGGTTTGGCTACCTAGGAGAGAGGAAAGGCTACTAACACCTGAAGGAGCCTATCACAAGGAGTCTCTGACATCACCTGGTGGCACTGGCCACTCAGAGCAGTCCAGTGTGCCAGCAGCACCTCTGTTTCCAAGATGGCAGAGGTCTGGAGCACACTGGAGGAGCTCTGGACACCTCCCAGGGGAGGTGCAGGTCAGGGGAGTGGTCACTCCCCTTTCCTTTGTCCAGTTTCGCGCCAGAGCAGGGGCTAAGGGGTCCCTGAACCGGTGTAGACTGGCTTATGCAGAATTGGGCACATCTGTGCCCAACAAAGCATTTCCAGAGGCTGGGGGAGGCTACTCCTCCCCTGCCTTCACACCATTTTCCAAAGGGAGAGGGTGTCACACCCTCTCTCAGAGGAAGTTCTTTGTTCTGCCATCCTGGGCCAGGCCTGGCTGGACCCCAGGAGGGCAGCTGCCTGTCTGAGGGGTTGGCAGCAGCAGCAGCTGCAGAGAAACCCCAGGAAGGGCAGTCTGGCAGTACCAGGGTCTGTGCTACAGACCACTGGGATCATGGAATTGTACCAACAATGCCAGGATGGCATAGAGGGGGCAATTCCATGATCATAGACATGTTACATGGCCATATTCGGAGTTACCATGGTAAAGCTACATATAGGTAGTGACCTATATGTAGTGCACGCGTGTAATGGTGTCCCCGCACTCACAAAGTTCAGTGAATTGGCTCTGAACAATGTGGGGGCACCTTGGCTAGTGCCAGGGTGCCCTCACACTAAGTAACTTTGCACCTAACCTTTACCAGGTAAAGGTTAGACATATAGGTGACTTATAAGTTACTTAAGTGCAGTGTAAAATGGCTGTGAAATAACGTGGACGTTATTTCACTCAGGCTGCAGTGGCAGGCCTGTGTAAGAATTGTCAGAGCTCCCTATGGGTGGCAAAAGAAATGCTGCAGCCCATAGGGATCTCCTGGAACCCCAATACCCTGGGTACCTCAGTACCATATACTAGGGAATTATAAGGGTGTTCCAGTAAGCCAATGTAAATTGGTAAAATTGGTCACTAGCCTGTTAGTGACAATTTGAAAGTAATGAGAGAGCATAACCACTGAGGTTCTGGTTAGCAGAGCCTCAGTGAGACAGTTAGGCACCACACAGGGAACATATACATGCACACCTATGAGCACTGGGGCCCTGTGTGACAGGGTCCCAGTGACACATACATATAGGCCACAAACCTATGAGCACTGGGGTCCTGACAAGCAGGATCCCAGTGACACATAACAAACATACTGAAAACATAGTGTTTTCACTATGAGCACTGAGGCCTGGCTATCAGGATCCCAGTGAGACAGTGAAAACAGTGACAAACACCCTGACATACACTCACAAACAGGCCAAAAGTGGGGGTAACAAGGCTAGAAAGAGGCTACCTTCTCACAGTTAGTGACTGTTGGCATGTCTGCATCTGGATGTTGCTTGGGTGAATGCTTGTGGGATCTGTGGTGCTTATGTCTGGATGAGCTGCCCTTGGGTGTAGAGGTGTGTGCAGGCTGGTCTGATGGTGTGGATGGGATAGGCAGAGGAACAGGAAACTGGGACTGGGTGGAGGGAGTCAGAAGAGGGAGGCTGGAGACAGGGACAATGGCTGCCGTCAGTGCTGAGGCCAGAGCGTTGAACGATCGCTGATGGGCAGCCTGACCCGAATGAATGCCCTCCAGGTATGCATTGCTCCGATGCACCTCCCTTTCTACACCCTGGATGGCATTCAAAAGGGTAGACTGCCCAACAATGAGTGTCCTGAGGAGGTCAATGACCTCCTCACTGAGGGCAGCAGGGGTAACTGGGGCAGGGCCTGAGGTGCCTGGGGCGAAGGAGATGCCCACCTTCCTGGGTGAGCGGGCACGGAGCGAAGGTTGAGGGGCTGCTGGGAGGGCGGGGCTGGTGCGCTGGGTGGCGGCTGTATCTGTTGTGGCGGTGGGCACGGATGTTGCCGCCACCGCTAGGGAGCTCCCTTCCGAGGACGTGTCGGTGTCGCTGACGTCTCCACGGGTCCCCGTTGTGGAGCTCCACTCGCCCTCCGTCTCACTGGTGTACTCTGAGTCTGTTGTATGGCCCTCCGGGGCCATGTGAGATGCAGCTCCCTCGTGCGCCGATGCCACTTCTCCTCCGCCTGATGATGTTAATGCACACATGGACAGGAAGACAAAGAAAATGGGGGGGGGGAGAGAAATGAAGACAGGTTGAGTGCATGCATTGGCAACACCATTGTCGGAGAGGACAGACACAGAAGCCCCCTGAACTAGGCCGCGCAATGGGGGTACACTACTCAGTTATTGTGACTAGGCCTACGGGTCTATGGACAACAAATGCACACATGGGTGAGGCCGGACCATGGATAGCTGTACTTGGCACCCTACAGAGGTGGGGGCGGGGGCACAGGGCCGTGTCTAACGGAGGGGCCTAGCCTACAGAATGCGCCCTGGCCTGGAGATAGCCACAGCCCTCCTCCCCCACCCAGACACCTTCACTGCGCGCAAAGATAGCAGAATGTGCTGATACTCACCCCCTTGTGTCTGCTGTGATGTCCTCACGCACCCATCCAAATCGGGGTAGGCCACCGCCAGGATCCGGGGCATCAGGGGGGTCAATTGGCGGCTGGCACCCCTCCTACGTTGGGAGGCCATCCCCAGCAGAGACTCGGCGGTCTTTCTGGTCCCGCGGCGGATGTCCTCCCACCTCTTTCGTCTGTTGTGGACCCCCAGGGCCCGGACGTCCTTGGCGATGGCACGCCAAATGTCGATCTTCTGATGGGCGCTGACCTATGTGACATGTACAGGGTGGTAAAGGACATCGCATCAGTTTTCTGCCTGGTCAATGTGAGTGGCCCCCCCCTCCCCAACCTTGCCATGTGGCACATGCTCTCATCTTTCGTGCGTTGCACTCCTCATTCGCTCCCCTCCCCACCATCTTACATACACCCCACTCAACACAGGCATAGCCCATTCAACGTGCACCCTGTGTACTAACCTGTTGGTCTGGAGGACCGTAGAGTAGCGCATACTGGGGGAGGACCCCATCAACAAGTTTCTCCAATTCTTCGGCAGTGAAGGCAGGGGCCCTTTCCCCAGTCGCAGCAGCCATTGTATCTCCCAGACCGAGGTCACAGCAGCACTTGCAGTATAGGTCCTCTCCTGTGGATGATCAGGTCTCGAGTGATTAATCAGATAGAAAATGGCGGTCATGCCCGCGGCGGTGCGTACCGCGGCGGTGCGTACCGCGACCGCCGGCGCACATCGTCATTGGCTCCTGAGACCCATAGGGTTCAATGTTAACCAATGCTGCTTTGCGCCGCGGTCTTCGACCGCCTACCGCCACGGTGTGCCACGCCAGCGCAGTGACCTCACATCCCACTGTCACACTTCACAGGTCAGGCAGCCGCCATTTCAAGGGCCCACATGGCATGATTTCTACTGCGTCACACAGGCCTAGGCCTTGCATTGCCACTCATACAAGCCTTTCAATGCATAGCGATTCGTGTACTGTGCAAGCTGTGTGAACTAACCTGTGGGTTGCTTGACTCTGTGCTCCATGTTGTCCTTCCTAGGCACCGTCCGCTGGGACTTGCGAGGAGAAGGATGAATCCTCCCGTGTACCGACCGCTGGTGGACCTGTCGACAATGGAAGAACGACATATCATACTTACATACCGGCTTGACAGAGCAACTATACATGAACTATGTGCCCAGCTGGAGCCAGACCTGATGTCCCCCATCCGCCAACCCACGGGGATTCCCACTCTGGTGCAGGTTCTGTCAGTACTCCATTTTTTGGCAAGTGGGTCTTTTCAGACAACAGTGGCCCTATCATCTGGGATGTCTCAGCCTATGTTTTCTAAGGTTTTGTCCAGAGTGTTGTCTGCCCTGATGAAATACATGCGGAGCTACATTATTTTCCCTGAGGTGGGCGAATTGGCTACAGTGAAGGGTGATTTCTATGCCCTTGGACATATCCCCAACATCATTGGTGCCATTGATGGGACCCATGTGGCTTTGGTTCCCCCCAAAGAAAGTGAGTAGGTGTACAGAAACAGAAAAAGTTATCATTCGATGAATGTCCAGGTGGTCTGTTTGGCTGACCAGTACATCTCCCATGTAAATGCCAAGTTCCCTGGGTCAGTGCATGACGCGTATGTCATGCGAAATAGCAGCATCCCTTATGTGATGGAACAGCTACAGAGACACCGTGTGTGGCTAATTGGTGACTCTGGTTACCCCAACCTGTCGTGGCTACTGACCCCAGTGAGGAATCCCCGGACCAGGGCAGAGGAACGGTACAATGAGGCCCATGGGCGATCTAGGAGGATCATAGAAAGGACCTTCGGGGTCCTGAAGGCCAGGTTTAGGTGCCTGCATATGACAGGGGGATCCCTCATGTACTCACCAAAGAAGGTGTGCCAGATCATCGTGGCCTGCTGTATGCTTCACAATCTTGCATTGCGACGCCAGGTGCCTTTTCTGCAGGAGGATGGTCCAGATGGTGGTGTTGTTGCAGCTGTGGAGCCTGTGGAGAGTGAAGAGGAGGAAGACGACGGGGACGACACGGACAACAGGGATACAGTCATACAACAATACTTTCAGTAGCACACAGGTAAGAAACAGCCACCCCAATTTACATTTACTTGAGGCCTCATGCGTCTCCACTGTCTGTGTTTCCCCCCAGTTCCTGTTAACTGATTTGTGACTTTCCCTTCCCTTTTCAGAGCTGTATGACCCACTGCCTGACTTCAGCTTTGTTTGCCCATGGACTAAAGCTTATTGAAATTGGTATGTTGTCATCACAAAGTAACTGGACATTATTGCACCGTTATGTGTAATACATTTGTTAAGAATACAAGCAGACTCCTGTTTTTTTATGTGGAATAAGTGATTTATTTTAAGTGCTACATATAGGTAAATGATTGGGAAGCAGGGATGGGTGGGGGTGGAGTAATGTCCATGGCAGAGTCCAGTTCTCAGTCGCACAGGTGCATTGTCCATATGCCTGTGGAAGGATGGAGCAAGGGCAGTTCAAGGTTGGACAGGGTGACAATGTGGGACAGTGGGATGACATCAGGGGGTATCTTAGGCTGGCGTGGGTCTTGCAATCCTACTCTGTCTTCTTGTGAGATCTCAGGTTCCGCTTGCGGGGTGGTTCTTCTTCTGCAGGAGGTGGGGTTCTGGTGGCCTGTCGTTGTGTGGGGGCCTCCTGTCCACTAGCGCCGGCGGAGGTGGTAGGCTGTTCCTGGCCTGGGCTAGTGACAGGGGCCCTTTGGGGTGCCACATGGTCCCGCAATGTGGTGACGATCTGGGTAAGGGCCAGGACGATGGTCCCCATTGCGGAACCGATGTTCCTCAGTTCCTCCCTGAACCCCATGTACCGTTCCTCCTGCAGTTCCTGGATCTCCTGGAACCGGGCCAGTACCGTCGCCATCGTCTCCTGGGAGCGGTGGTATGCTCCCATGATGGAGGAGAGGGCCTCTTGGAGAGCCGGTTTCCCGGGCCTGCCCCCCCCCTGTCGCACAGCAGACCTCCCAGTTCCCCTGTGTTCCTGGGCCTCTGTCCCCTGGACGGTGTGCCCACTACCACTGCCCCCAGGTCCCTGTTGTTGTTGGGGTGGTGGGTCAACCTGGGTGCCCTGTAGTGGTGGACACACCGCTGATTGACGTGTCCTGGAGACAGAGGCATGGGCCCGCTGGGTGGGAGCTGTGCTGGTGTTCCCAGAGGGGGTTGGGTCTGGTGTAGCCTGTGGCTGTCTGTGGGGAACCGACTGTCCAGAGGTCCCCGATGGGCCGGGCTGGTCGTCTGGCTCCAGGGAGACAGAGCTGCTGTCATCGCTGGGGGCCTCTTCTGGGGGTGGGATGGACATCTCTGGACCCTCGGTGGCGGTGTGGTGGCCTTCGGGTCCTGCAGGGGTATAAAGGTATGGTTATTGCTTCTGTGTGTGGCATTTCGTGTGATGGGTGGGTGTCCGTGTACCCATGTGCAGGCATTTCCTTGTGGGGGCTTTTGTGAGGGTGGCTTGAGGGGGTGATGTGTGTGTGCAGTGGGCATGCTTTGGTGATGGGTGTCCATGCTTTGGGGTCACATGCAGGGCTTGGTGTTGGGATGGGTGGGTTGTGATGGTGAGCCTTTTGCTAGGGGTTGGTGTGATGGGGGAGGGGGTGAGGGTGGGGTTATGATTTGGCATGCAGGTGGGGTGGGGGTGGGAAGCAGTAGTGAAGATTTGCCTTACCAGAGTCCATTCCTCCGCCTACTCCTGCGAGGCCCTCAGGATGCAGGATGTGCAAGACTTCCTCCTCCCACACGCTAAATTCTGGGGGAGTAGGTGGGGGTCCGCCGCCAGTCTTCTGCACCGCAATGTTGTGCCTTGATACCATGGAACGCACCTTCCCCCGTAGGTCGTTCCATCTCTTCCTGATGTCCTCCCGATTGCGTGGATGCTGTCCCACCGCGTTAACCCTGTCCACTATCCTTTGCCATAGCTCCATCTTCCTGGCAATTGTGGTGTGCTGCACCTGTGCCCCAAAGAGCTGGGGCTCTACACGGACTATTTCCTCCATCATGACCCTGAGTTCGGCGTCACTGAACCTGGGGTGTCTTTGGGGTGCCATGGGGTGGTGTGGTTGAGGTGTGGGGTGGCGTTTGTGGTGATGAGTGTGGTGCGTGTGGTGGTGTGTGGTGTTTGGTGCGTGGATTCTGTGTGGGTGATGGTGTTGTGTGCCTCTGTGTTGTGGGATTCTCTGTTCTGTGCTCTCTCTCTAGCCTTCGTCAATGATTTCGGGTCGTAGGGGCTTGTGGGTGATGTGGGTGTGTGTTTTATATTGTGTTGGGTGTGTGGGAGTGGTGTTAGTATGTGTATCAGGTGTGTGTATTTCGAACTGACCAATGTTGCTGAGTTTTCTATGTGTGTGTGTATTTTGACTGCGGCGGTGTGTACCGCCAATAGAATACCGCGTTTGAAAGACCGCCGCGTGGATTTGTGGGTCGGAATGGTATGGGCGTATTTCTGTTGGCGTGACGGTGGAGGTTTGGTCAGCACCATTTTTTCGCTGACCTTTGGTGTGGCGGATTTTTGTGGATGTCGGGTTTTTGGCGGTTTGCCAGTTGCGGGTCAGAATGACCGTGGCGGTTTACCGCGGCCGCAGCGGTGTTATGGCGGCCTTCTGGCCGGCGGTAAGCAACTTTTACCGCCGAGGTCAGAATGACCCCCTCTGTCTGTTCACTGAAATCATCTACTGATGGGAGCTTTACAGGGGTGGCCAATGTGGCCTTAAGGGCAATTTGTCCCCACGGGCAGGGCACAGACCATGCCATGATCTCCCTTAGTTGGGAGATTGACTCAGAGGTAATCCCTGAGGGTGGCAGACCTCACTTACACTAGGTGGAAGTGAAGGGGGTCTCAGTCACTGCTCTGAGGGTCACCAGGGCTAGCCATACCATGATACAATGATAGTGAAAAGGCTAGTTTCCTCAGAGCAGTACACCGGCCAGGTGGGTGGGGTGACCCCGGCCCATGGTAGGACTTTTTCCGCCATATGGCCCTGGTATCCCTGAAGTGCGGTAGGGAGATGAGCCAGTGGAGGGCCACAGTTAGTACCCAGATGCCCATAGACTGCATTCTGGGGAATGAGTTGCCCTCATGGCAGGGGAACTGAGAGGGGGAGCCCACCAGGGTGCCGTAACAGTTCAGTTTTCTGGGCGTACCACTCCCAAACAGATGGTACAGGAACCCAGATGGAGGAGCAGAGTTGGGGAGGACTCAACTCTGTCCCCTAATCAGCCAAGTGGTCAAGACCATGGGAACATTGACCAGTATCAGGATACCACGCCCAAACTGGTGGGAGGTAGAGTGGAGAAAAGGTGCAAGGCACCAGTGGCGGCTCCTCCACTATGGCGGTGGAACGTCTCCCCCTCCGCCAGCAGCAACTGCTGCAAATCCTTTAACAATTAAAAAGGACAATAAACTAAGTTTATTATCCTTTCATTGTTAAAGGGGAAGGCATTGGGGATAACGGGACGAGGGGAGTGTACTGTGCACTCCCCTCGGAGTGCATGTGTGTTTGGCCAGCCATGTCGGGCTGGCCAAACGCACATGAGCAGTAGGCTATCTCCAGCCTGGCACTGTGCTGCTGGGCTGGAGAGAACTGGCACATGCTCCCAGTCTGCCTGGGAGCACCCTGGCTGGGCAATCCAAGCCAATCCTAATGCTGCTCTGAGCAGCGTCACGATTGGCCACAGGGGAGGCTGGGAGCTTGGGCCTGCAGCTTGCTGAGGAGACACAGGAGCGGCGGCGTAGCATGGCATACAGGTAAGTTTATTTTTTACTATTTTTTTCAAATGTTATTAATATTTTCCCCGCCACTCCCCACCCTGCCCCGTCCCCTGTAACACTTGTGAGCCACGACTGCCAGTCACCTGATGCTACTGCCCCCACTCTGCGAAACCACAGAGGTCAGAGATCCCTGGATGGCCTGGGGCCTGGTTCTTGACACGGACAGTGTCAGTGGCCTCTGTTGGTTGCGGTCCTTGTGGGCAGAGATGTCCCTGGGATGGAGACAGAAGCCTCATCCAAGGGGTAGAATGGGCCACATCACTTTGTTGGCCACAGTGGGACTGTCTGCCTATTAGAAGGCATCTGTGAGAAAATTAAGGTTAGGTGCTCCACAGGTGAGGAGAAGGGTTACCCATGGGTCAGTCCAGTGGCTCAGGAAAGCATAGACAAGAGGTATCCAACTGAGTTCAGAGAGGTGTAGAACTGACAAGTGCCCCTGGAGTAGAGGGCCGCTGACCATGTTTTAAGCAGGGAAGTGCGTCAAGGTATTGATTAGGCTCCCCTGGTTTTAGGCTGGAGGGGAGTTGAATAACCCTCTCTGCTGGATCACCCCCAAACCTTTTGCCTTTTACCCTCCACGTTTTGCTGAATTTGTTTTTCTTGGCCCTAGGACTCTGTGTACTTTACCACTGCTAACCAGTTCTAAAGTGCATGTGCACTCTCCCTAAAACATGGTCAAATTTGTTTATACCCATTTGGCATATTTAGTTTGCTTGTAAGTCCCTTGTAGAGTGGTATAACATATACCAAGGTCTGTAAATTAAATGCTGCCAGTGGGCCTGCAGCACTTACTGTGCCACCCGTTCCAGTAGCACTTCAAAACATGTCCCAGGCCTGCCATTGCAGGCTGAATGCAGTGTCACACTTCCATGTCAACTTGACATTTAAAACCCCTTGCCAGTGGGGGGTGTCCAAGATGGAGCCCAGACGATAGCGAAACCTCGGAGCTCTGCCGTCTGCCTGATAACAGTGGTGGAGATCGGACCTTCAGATCACCGCTGGAAGGTAGGGGTGCATTAAAAAGTTGGAGCCACAAGCCTTGTGCCCCATCTTCGAGGTTCAGATGAAGCACTCTGTGGCTTGCCTGACTTTAAAATGGCAGCTGCCTGGAGCTAGCCGCGGACAAGTCTACTTGCTATGCGGGATACCACGCACTGTAATCCTCGATGCCAGAGACCTCTATCTAATTCAGATCCAGAGTCCTCCCATAGAGTCCCTGACTCCAAATAAGGGACAAGATTGATCCCCAGCAAGGCTATTTTAGTGGAAGAACCAGCGAATGGCCCGTGCAGCAGTAAATAACACGCAGCGGCGTGGCAGTCCGCACTGGGGACATTAGAGGAGCACAGCATGACACCGGCACTGCTGAACAGTGGTGCCATGTTTGGTGTGGGGTCCCCCCTGTGCGCCGCGGGGAACGGACACAATCATAAGGTATTGCAGCACCTGGATGGCCTGGGATGCCGCTTAGGCTCGTTTGGATCCCGCCCACCTTGGCTGAGAATGGTTTGGGCCCACTGTGTCATGACAGTGGGCGGTGAGACCCGGTGGATTCAGTGGGCAGCACTGAATGTCCTTGAGGTGAGTGCTACCTGCCTGTGAGCCGCGCACTCCAGTACAGCTGCAACCAAAAAATTGGGAGCATCAGGCCTCCTAGTGTGCTCTGCCAGGCAGCTGGGTAGACATTCGTGGAGTAGCTGGAAATATGTGCTACCCTTAGAACACTAGAACATAGATTGGTGGCTGACAGAATAACTTTTGTGGAACCTCAGGGATCGGTACGGGCCTACTCCAGGGAGAATCATGCAGGCCCACGCACCCATAGAAGAGACACCTCCATTAGGAATCTGCTTACTAAGCCACTGTGGAAAAAACTGGGCCACCACGAGTAAGCAACCCCCCTGGCATCCCCACCAACAGATGGCGACACCACAGGAGCGACCAACGGTGCTGTGCCCATCACATCTGCCTTCCTGGAGACTCTCTTTGGAGCTCAAAGAGCGGATATCGCAACACTTAAACAGGACATTACAGCAACCATCAGGGGTCTCACAAAAGAAATGAATGAACTGCGAAACTAGCGACGCGCAGGGAGAAGAATTGGATGCCCATTGTCGTGAAATACTGGACTTGCAAGACAAAAATGGAGAACTACGATACCAGGTGGAGGACCTTGAAAATAGGTCCAGGAGGACCAACATAAGAATCAAGGGAGTTTAGCTGCAAGCAGCAGGACGGAACCTGGAAGACTATGGCCCTCATTACAACCCTGGCGGTAAATCCCGCTTACCGCCGTGCAGAAGACTGCCAACACACCGCTGCGGTGGTGGAATTCCACTACAGCCATTACAACCCAGAGCTCGGAATCCACCATAATCCAGACACCCACACAAGTCCGCCACACCAAAGGTCAGTGATAAACTGGCGATAACAAAACCGACACCATCACGCCAAAAGGAATACTCCCACACTATCATGAGCCACGAATCCACGCGGCGGTCTTTCAACCGCGGTATTCCATTGGCGGTACACACCGCTGTGCTCAAAATAAACACACATTTACAAAACACAACCACATTGGACAATTCAAAATACACATACCTGATACACACACCACACCCACACACCCAATCCAATATAAAACACACACCCACATCACCCACAAACCCTTACTACCAGAATTCTGATACCATGCCCGAGAGAGACACCACCATCAACAACACCAGCATCCACAGACACACATCATCACTCACACAACATCCAAGCACCTCAAACAACACACAACACATCCTGTCACACATCACAACACACACCACCTCACACATCACCCACACCACATCATGGCACCTCAACGACACCCCAGGTTCTCTGAGGAGGAGCTCAGGGTCATGGTGGAGGAACTCGTCCGGATAGAGCCACAGCTATTCGGATCACAGGTGCAGCACACCTCCATTGCTAGGAAGATGGAGCTATGGCACAGAATCGTCGACAGGGTCAACGCAGTGGGACAGCATCCAAGAACTAGGGATGACATCCGGAAGAGGTGGAACGACCTACGGGGGAAGGTGCGTTTCGTGGTCTCCATACTCCAGATTGCTGTACAGAGGACTGGCGGTGGACCCCCACCTCCTCCCCCACAACCAACAACATGGGAGGAGCAAGTCTTGGCAATACTGCATCCTGAGGGCCTCACAGGAGTAGGAGGAGGACTGGACTCTGGTAAGGCAAATCTTTACTACCTTATCCCCCCCACCCCACCTGCATGCCATCACTTACTCCCACCCTTACCCTCACACCCATAACCCCAACAACCCACAGATATCCCACCAACACAACCCACACATCCCAAAACCAAGCCCTGCATGTAACACCAATGCATGGACACCCATCACCCAAGCATGTCCAGTACAGATACCCACACAGACCCCAAACCAATTATCACACAAGGACTTAGACAAGAATGCAAGCACTGGAGTACAGGGTCACTCACCCATTGCACACAATGGCACACACAGATGCAATAATCATGCCTTTATACCCCTGCAGGACCCCTACCCAAAGTCACCGGACAGGAGGTACCAGACATATCCAGTCCCCCCACAGAAGAGACCCACAGTGATGACAGCAGCTCTGCACACCTGGATCAAGATGACCAGCCCGGCCCATCAGGGACCTCAGGACAGTCCGTTCCCCTGACACTGGCACAAGCCACCACAGAGCCTCCCCCCTCAGGAAACACCACCACAGCACCCACCCAGCGGGCCCATCCCTCTGTCCCCAGGACACGTCAATCAGCAGTGTGTCCACCACTACAGGGAACCCAGGCAAACCCACCAACCCAAGACAATCTGGGGGCAGTGGCAGTGGGCACACAGTTCAGGGGACAAAGGAACAGGAAAACAGGGGAACTGGGAGGACTGCTGTGCGACATGGGGAGGACAGGCCCAGGGAACCCACTCTCCACGAGGCCCTCTCCAACATCATGGGAGCATACCATCATTCCCAGGAGACGATGGCAACGGTACTGGCCAAGTTTCAGGAGACCCAGCGGCTGCAGGAGGAACACTATCTGGGGATCAGGGAGGAACTGAAGTCCATTACCACCACCCTGGTCACCATTGCATGGGTGCTGCAAGACCTTGACAGACTTATGCTAGCTCCAACAATAGTATGAGATGTGTGAGGCAGTGACATCTTCTTACCTGTGTCTCACTGGAAGTATTGCTGGACAATGTTGTTTCTGTTGTCGATATCCTCTTCTTCTGCCTCCTCTTCTTCACTGTCCACAGCTGCCACAAGACCACCAGCTGGACCCTTCTCCTGCAGAAAAGGCACCTGCCGTCGCAAAGCCAGGTTGTGCAGCATACAGCAGGCCATGATGATCTGGCACACCTTCTTTGGTGAGTAGTAGAGAGAACCACCTGTCATATGGAGGCACCGGAACCTGGCCTTCAGGAGGCCGAAGGTCCATTCAATCACCCTCCTAGTTCACCCATGTGCCTCATTGTAGTGTTCCTCTGCCCTTGTCCTGGGATTTCTCACTGGGGTCAGTAGCCATGACAGGTTGGGGTAACCAGAGTCACCTGCAAATGTTGAGGGACAACTGTTAGACACACACTAACCCGTAGGGACAACCCCAGACCCAGACAACTATTCACACTGTATAGGGTCCTTGTCCTCACCTATTAGCCACACACGGTGCCTCTGGAGTTACCCCATCACATAAGGGATGCTGCTATTCCTCAGAATGTAAGCGTCATGCACTGAGCCAGGAAATTTGGCATTCACATGGGAGATGTACTGGTCAGCCAAACACACCATCTGCACAGTCATCGAATGGTAGCTCTTCCGGTTTCTGTACACCTGTTCACTCCTGGGGGGGGGGGGGGCAGTACCAAGGCCACATATGTCCCATCAATGGCACCAATGATGTTGGGGATATGTCCCAGGGCATAGAAGTCACCTTTCACTGTGGGCAAATCCTCCACCTGAGGGAACACGATGTAGCTGCGCATGTGTTTCAGCAGGGCAGACAACACTCTTGACAACACGTTAGAGAACATTGGCTGGGACATCCCTGATGCAATGGCCACTGCTGTTTGAAAGGAACCACTTGCCAGGAAATGGAGTACTGACAGGAACTGCACTAGAGGGGGGATCCCTGTGGGATGGCGGATAGCTGACATCAGGTCTGGCTCCAATTGGGCACACAGTTCATGGATTGTTGCATGATCAAGCCTGTAGGTGACTATTACGTGTCTCTCTTCCATTGTCGACAGGTCCACCAGCGGTCTGTACACCGGAGGATGCCGCAATCTCATCACCTGCCCCAGCGGACGTACCCTATGGACGAGAACAGCGAGCAGAGAATCAGCCAACACTGAGGTATCACAAAATGTCATTTTCACACATTTATTAATCCGCAATGTGCCTGTTACTGTGTGTATGCAAGGCCTACATTGGTGTGAAGCAGTTGAAATTAATGCCATGTGACTCCCTGAAATGGCGGCTGCCTGACCTGTAAGGTGGAACAAGGGGATATGAGGTAACTGCGCTGGCGTTGTACACCGTCGCGGTAGGCGGTCGAACACCGCGGCGCAATCCTGCATTGGTTAACATTGGACCCTATGGGTCCCAGGAGCCAATGGCGATGTACGCCGGCAGTGACGGTACGCACCGCCGCGGAAGTGAACACCATTTTCTGACTGTTCACTCACTTGATACCTGACCTTCACAGGAGAGGACCTACACTGCAAGTGCTGCTGTGACCACAGTCTGGGAGCAACAATGGTTCATGTGTCTGGGGAAAGGACCCCTGCCTTCACTTCGGAGGAGTTGGAGAAACTAGTGGATGGGGTCCTCCCCCAGTACACACAACTGTACGGTCCTCCAGACAAACAGGTGAGTACACTGTGAGAATGCTGCATGGGCAATGCCTGTTTGGAGTGGTGTGCATGGAAGAAAAATGGGGGGGGACTGAGGCCTGCATGTGCAGACGGTGAGTGTATGTGCGTCAGGGCAAGGGTGGGAACATGTGCCAAAGGGGATGACGGTCCGGACGGGTAAAGATTTTCCTTTTCCCCTGTACATTCCTCTAGGTCAGCGCCCACCAGAAGAAGGACATTTGGCGTGCCATCACCCAGGACGTCCAGACCCTGGGGGTCCACCACAGACAGAGCACCCACTGCCGGAAAAGATGGGAGGACCTTCGCTGCTGGAGCAAGAAGACAGCAGAGGCCCAGCTGGGGATGACCTCCCAATGTGGGAGGGGTGCCCCTCGCTCCATGACCCACCTGATGTTCCGGATCCTGGTGGTGGCGTATCCGGCGTTGGATGGGCGCTTGAGGGCATCACAGCAGCCACAAGGGGGTGAATACACTATCCTTCAGCTGACTGTGCGTGCATTACAAGGTGTCTGGGCGGGGGAGGTGGGCAGTGGGTTCCCCTAGGCCAGGGCAAGCTTTGTAGGCAAGGTCCCTTGTGAGGCAGGCTCTGTGGCACCCCAACCCCACTAGTGGTTAGTGCCATCTACACATAGTCAGGCTCCTGTGACTTCCAGGTGTGCATCAATCGGGCTTAGGCCTTGTACCCCATGGGCATGTGATATATCTAGAAACTATAAGTGCATGGCGTAGTGCAGAGGGCTGCTGTGTCTGTTGTGTCCGCCAACGGTAGTGGTGTTGCATGCACTGAACATGTCTTTCTTCTGTCTTCTTCCCCCTCCTTTTTTGTGGTCTCCCTGTTCTTGTGTGCAGTAGCATCATCAGGCGGAGGAGCAGTGACACCGGAGCAGGAGGGAGCTGCATCCCACTTGGCCCTGGAGGGCGAAACAACAGAGTCTGAAGCCACCAGTGGGACGGAGGGCGAGGGGAGCTCCACGGCGGGGAGAGGAGCAGACAGCAGTGACAGCGACTCCTCCTCTGATGGGAGCTCCCTTGCGGTGGCGGGCCCCTCTGTGCCCCCCACATCAACAGGTACAGCTGCCCCCCCTACCAGAACCGCCCTCCCAGCAGCCCCTCAGCGTGTGTCCCGTGCCCGCTCACCCAGGAGTGTGGACATCTCCTTCGCCCCAGGCACCTCAGGCCCTGCCCCAGTCAGCCCTGCTGCCCTCAGTGAGGAGGCTATTGACCTCCTGAAATCCCTCACTGTTGACCATTCTGAATGCCATCCAGGGTGTTGAGAGGCATTTGCAACAAACAAATGCATACCTGCAGGGCATTCATTCTGGTCAGGCGGCCTTTCACCGAGCTTTCCAAACTCTGGCCTCAGCACTGATGGCAGCCATTGTCCCCGTCTCTAGCCTCCCCCCTCCAACTTCCTCCACCCAGACCCAATCCCCTGTACCTCTGCCTATCCCAAGCACACCATCTGACCAGCCTGCACACACCTCACCACACAAGGGAAGCTCAGGCAAACATAAGCACCACACATCCCACAGGCACTCACGCAAGCAACACACACATGCAGACACACCAACATCCACTGCCTCCACTGTGTCCCCCTCCTCGTTGTCTCCCTCCTCCCTCCCAGTCTCATCTACACTCACACCTGCATGCACTACCTCTACAGCCACTACGTCCCTCACCAGCACACCCACCAGCACACCCCGCTCACGAACAGGGCACCGCCAAATCAAGCACCGCTGAACAGGGCACCGCCAACTCAAGCACTGCTGAACAGGGCACCGCCAACTCAAGCACCGCTGAACAGGGCACCGCCAACTCAAGCACCGCTGAACAGGGCACCGCCAAATCAAGCACCGCTGAACAGGGCACCGCCAACTCAAGCACCGCTGAACAGGGCTCCGCCAAATCAAGCACCGCTGAACAGGGCACCGCCAACTCAAGCACCGCTGAACAGGGCACCGCCAAATCAAGCACCGCTGAACAGGGCACCGCCAACTCAAGCACCGCTGAACAGGGCACCGCCAAATCAAGCACCGCTGAACAGGGCACCGCCAAATCAAGCACCGCTAGCCCATGAGCGGCAGGGACACTGACGCAACTGGGTCAGTCACGGGGTGAGAGATGCACTCTGGGCACCAGTCCCCCTCCAGAACCAGTGGAGACATCCATCCACTACCTCTGTCCTTCACAGGATGAAGCACTCTGGGCACCAGTCCCCCTCCAGAACCAGTGGAGACATCCATCCACTACCTCTGTCCTTCACAGGATGAAGCACTCTGGGCACCATGCCCCCTCCAGAACCAGTGGAGACTGTTATCCACTTGTGAGACTGTGGCTTTGTACTCCCCAGGATTGAACAGTGGGCAAGCCACTCACTGTAGAGACTTGAGAGACTGTGGCTTTGCACTCCCCAGGATTGAACAGTGGGCAAACCACCCACTGTAGAGACTTGAGAGACTGTGGCTTTGCACTCCCTAGGATGTTACAGTGGGCATGTATCCCCCTCGTTGATTTGGCGGCGTGCACTTAAGCGGCTGAGGTGCCCCCCCTTTCCCTCCCCCTGAGGTGCCTGTTTTCTGGCTCTCTGATACCCCTGCAGTGTTCTCTCCGTCATGGTCGGGGATCTTGGGTGGGCCTCGCCCATACCGTGTGGTCCCAGTGTTCCACGGACTTTCTTTGTGCAGTACCTGGACTTCTATAACTGGTATATATTTTGTACATGGTGTATATATATATTTCTGCCTACTTGTTTGTAATATATTCCGATGGTTACACTAATATTCTTTGGACTTTGCATTCTTCCGGGGGGGTTGGGGGGTGTAACTGTGATGTATTGATATGCATTAGTGTGTGTGTTGTAGTGGGTGAGGGTGGGGGTGGGGGTGTTGCGTGTGTGTGTCCCTGTTTTTTGCCTCCCCTGTGTCGTAGGCGCAGTACTCACCGTGGTCTTCGCCGCCGGCGTTCGTGCTCCTGGTAGAGGAGCAGGAAGACTATCGCAGGTAGGATTTGGAGTTCCAGTTCCATGGTGTCCTCGTTCCTCGTGGAGTGTGTAGAGGTGAGCGTTTTCCCTTCGAAATTCCTGTTTCCGCTGTGTTTTTATCCGCGGTGTATCCGCCCCAGAAAAGGTGGCGGATTGGCCTGTCATAATAGTGTGGGCGGTACATTGGCTCCTGCCTGTCTGTTGGCGGTGACCGCTGCGCTGTTTGTTTGTACTGCCGTGGCGGTCTGAGTTTTAAAGTGGCTGTCTTTGTTGGCAGTTTCCTCCACGGTCGTAATTGCTATTTTTTTACCGCCGGCCTGTTGGCGGTCTTACCGCCGCTTTAACACCGTCCGCCAGGGTTGTAATGACCACCTTGGTATCCTTGCTTGCTGGGCTGCATGTCCTCACCAGGACCGGTTTGTTGCACGCTACAGAAATTTAAGAAGGACAACACAACAACACTATTTAGCACTACCCTTCACAAATCCCAGAGGAGGCGTGTTCCTTTCTGTCTTCTTTTTCTTTCCCTATCTTTTCGTTCGCCCCCCCATTTATAAAAGAAAGCCCACCAACAAAACAATTACTTACCCCGTTTTCCTTTGTTCCCTGTTTTCCCTTGGATACATCCTACAGTGGGAACTGCTGGCAATGAGATCGGGAAGATATCTAAATAAACAAAGAAAAGAAAGAGAAGGACCAATAAGCAGAAAATTCAAGAAGTAGTTTTCTGCTTATTTTCTGCCCAGAACAAAAGGAACAGAAAGAAACAGAGAGACCCAAAGAGGAACAGTAAAAAGGAAAAAGAGTGAATAAAGAACTACATAGAGAAACATATAGGAATAATAAAGTCAATTCACTATTCTTTTACCATAAACCGTTGTGGGAACCCTTTTTGTTTCTCTAGGTTAAGCCCTGACAGGATACCTTCTAGCCAACCCACGACATTTTGGTGTCAGAAGTGGGATTTGAATATCCTGTGGGAAACCCAGGAATATAGAGGGCAAACCCTCTTTAGAGGGTATGATACAACAACTTGCTGAGGGATAACAACATTTGCAAATGGTTTGGGAGGAACAACAATGAGAGGCCCAAAATGTCCGAGAGACTCTACAGAAAGCATTAAGGAATCAAGCTACTATAATAGCCAATAATCAATTGGTAAATGAAACAGCGCTTCCGAAATTAACAGACACTATCGCTACCAGTCTGGTACATCCCAACGTCCCCAGTTCTGTACTGCAAAGATTTCAAGAGGGAGAGGACCCTGATGCCTTTTTTACAAACTTTGAAAGGGTGGCAGCTTCAGCCAATTGGCCTCAGGATCGGTGAGGATAATTTGTGGCACCTCTGTTGACACGAAGATTACAAGCTGCCTACCAGGCCGTCAATCCCGGGGAAACGACCCCTATCCAGAGATAAAGAAGGCTATTCTAGAGAGGGTGGGATTTGATTCGGAATAAAAGAAGGCTATTCTAGAGAGGGTGGGATTTGATTAGGAATATTACTGTATAAAATGTAGGAAGACAAAGTGGATTTCTATGGAAAAACCCCGAGCCCTATATTATAGCCTTTGAACCCGCCGTAGCGGGCTCTTCCGGCTATTAAAGGCCCGCTCCCGCGTAAGGGAGAGGGCCTTTAATAGCTGGTAGAGCCCGCTACGGCAGGTTCTAAGGCTATTAGAACATTCTGCCACTCAGGGCAGAATGTTCTATTAAATAAAACAAATTCCTCACGAAGCCCGAGGGGATTAAAATCCCCTCGGGCTCCATGAGGCTTTGTTCACAGCTCTTGCTGTGAACAAAGAGAACAATGGAATGTTGGCGCTGCGGGCTTTTACCAGCAAGTAAAAGCCCGGAGCACTCCATTGTTTTCAATGGAGCTGCCAACGTTCCAATGTTCTAATATAAGACTTGGGATTAAAATGGTTAAGTCCGATAGGTACCAACAGAGAAGAAGCAATTCAGACCATATTATTAGAGCAATTCTTAGAAGCCCTACCTTTACAAACACACAACTGGATCAAACAACATCCTAATGTAGATACGACTACAGCTATAGATTTAGCATGTGCGTTTCACCGAGCTCCTGAGTTTAGAATAGGGTCCCAGAAGGGACAGACTTCTGGAGGGCGTGTATCTATATCCTCTTCCCAAACACGACCGGTAAAAAGCCCAGAGGAATTCCAGATTCCTAGAATAACCGATAGAGAATCAAATCAAACACCCCAATGTTATAACTGTGCTGAGTGGGGACATACTGCACAAAACTGTCCCCACAAAATACTAAAACCAGAGCCAATGGAATTAGGAGTGACCTGAGGCAGGGTATTTTGCACTGCCCGAGAGACATCCCAATATATAAAGGAAATGTTAGTAAACTGTATACCCACTCAGGTGTTGATTGATTCAGGGTGCAGCCAGTTAGTTATTAGGGCAGATTTGGTACCAAAAGTTCAAATAAAGAGTAATGAATTTGTCTCCATCTGCTGTATCCATGGGGATATGGAACAATATCCCATGGCCGAGATTCACACTGAATGGAGAGAAAAAAAAGAATCTCTTATGGTGGGACTGATACCCCCATTTGGTTGAAGAAGTTATCATAGGAACTGATTATGTTAATTTTTCTGACTTACTAGACAATGTACGGTCCAGTCAGAAAACAGACTTATGGTTAAGTGAAGCTCTGTTTGCCCAAAACCCCATTACTTCGGGTAAGGGAAAAATAAAATTAAGTAGGAGTGACAAAAGAGAAGCAAAAAGATTTTTCCGTATGACTAACCCTTCTGATTCTTTCCCTGTAACCTTGACATAAAAACCCATCCTGGCGACCTTACCACCATTCCGGGCCAGTCAAAGAGAAGATTCCACATTACAACATGCTTGTGCTGCCGCCGTTACAGAAAAAACGGGACAGGTTTACTATACAGGGTTGTACGACATAATAATCAGGAAAAGACCCAGCTAGTGGTACCCAATACATATCGCATCCAAGTACTACATTTAGCAGACAGTCAGGTGGAGGGAGGACATTTTGGGAGAGAGAAAACAGAGGAATACCTGCTTCAACAGTTTTATTGTCCTGGGGTATTTTAAGACATTTGCAGGTTTTGTGCACAATGTCCGAAGTGTCAAGTTATTAACCCGGGAACAGTGTAAAAAGCCCCCCTTTATCCATTACCTGTTATTGACATTCCTGTTGCTAGAGTCGGTATGGATTTAGTAGGCTCATTGACCCCTTCCTCTAGAGGCTATATGTATAATAATTCCTGGTAGATTATGCATCAAGTTATCCAAAGGCTATTCCTCTTACCAGTATGACCACATAAAGCGTGGCATATGGCATGATAGGATTTTTCTCTTGAGTAGGTTTTCCAAGAGAACTGCTAACCGACCTAGGAACCCTATTTATGTCCTGTTTAATGACTCAAATATGCCAAATATTAGGGGTAAAACTAATTCGCACGACTATCACCCACAGACAGACGGCCTAGTGGAAAGATATAATCACACCCTTAAGACATGATTAAATAAAACAATATCTGACTCGGGCAAAGACTGGGACAAAAAGTTGCCTCTGGTGTTGTATGCCATACGGACTCACGTGCAAGCCTCTACAGGACATAGTCTATTCGAATTAGTGTTTGGACGTCAACCTAGAAGCCTATTAGATATGGCCGCATAAAGATGGGAAGAGAAAGAGACAGAGGAGAAAGACATTCTTGAATACACCCACCAATTAAAAGATACCCTAAGACACTTGCAAATAGGGGATAAGGTGTTAGTGTTATTACCCAGCTCAGAAAATAATCTATTGGTAAAATGGCAAGGACCTTACGAAGTGATAGAGAAAGTGAACCCCGCTACTTACCTGTTACTAATATCCGAAACACCCAGAAAAACACAGATCTATCATATAAATCTATTAAAGAAATGGGAAGAGACAGACAGCCCCCCTCCCACAGTAGACACCAGGTTTTTGGTAAATAAAGCAAAACCCCTAAAAATAAATTTATGTCCTCAGTCAGAAGATTCTGGTTATTGTCTTCCCCACATTAATCCGGATCTCCCGAAAGAACAATGAACACAATTACTAGAAGTATTATGCCAAAATCAAAAACTGTTCTCTTGGATTCCTGGAAAGACCCCTTTAATACAACATACTATAAAGACACAGGACGGAAAAGTCATCCGTCTTCGACCGTATCATATCCCGGAAGCACGTAAGAAAGTAGTGGACCAAGAAGTCCAGAACATGCTACAAATGGATAAAATTGAGCCCTCCATTAGTCCATGGTGCTCACCAGTTGTCCTGGTCCCAAAAACAAATGGAACTGTGCATTTTTGTATTGACTTTCGTCCATTAAGTAATGTGTCCAACTTTGACACATACCCGAGACCCAGAGTAGATGAGTTGCTCGAACAACTAGGGAAAGCTCAATATATCGCACCCATTGGACCTCACGAAAGGATACTGGCAAATACCCTTTAATCCCCAAGACAAGGAAAAAACAGCTTTTTCCACCCCCTCGGGTTATATCAATTCACCGTACTTCCCTTCGATCTACATGGGGCCCCTGCCACCTTTCAACGATTAATGGATAGGTTGTTGAGTAATCATGTAGGTTATGCTGCGGCATATCTCAACGACATTGTTATACATAGTGAAACCTGGAAAGACCATCTACTTCACCTCTCTAGAGTTTTCCATACTCTAATTGAGACCTGATTAACCGCTAATCCTGACAAATGTAATCTGGCACGAGATGCCATCTCATATCTCGGTTATCATATAGGAAAAGGACAAATACGACCCCAACTGGACAAAGTTGAAGCAATTCTTAAGGTACCTCCACCCTAAACAAAGAAAGAAGTGAGATCATTTTTAGGGATGGTGGGGTATTACCGTCGCTTTATCCATAACTATTCCACTATCACAACCCCCCCTAACTGACCTTTTAAAAAAGGACCATCCCACAAACTTCAGGGTCCTGAATGCAAAACAAATCAATAGTTATGAGACACTCAAACAGTTTTTGACAACTGAACCAGTTTTGCGCTGCCCTGACTTTACAAAGACATTCTATTTACAAACAGATGCATCTGATGTGGGCATAGGTGCAGTCTGGTCAGAAAAAAACAAAAATGAGATAAGCCACCCCATTGTTTTCATAAGCAGGAAACTACTACCATGCGAAAAACATTATCCAGTGATTGAGAAAGAATGTTTAGCAATTAAATGGGCTGTCAAAAGTTTGCAATATTATTTACTAGGTCATCAGTTTGTCTTGAGCACCGATCATGCTCCTCTCACTTGGCTAGCCCGGAAAAAAGATACTAATTCCAGAATATTGCGGTGGTTCATGGAGATCCAACCTTTTATATTTCAGATTCAACATTTTCCAGGAAGTCAAATAAGCACTACAGATTATTTATCTAGAAATCCTGTAGAGGCAGGCCTCGATCAGCCCTTCCTAAAGAGGGGCATGTAAAACAGGGTGGAATCGGACGCCACAAGCGTGGGGCCGACAACAGAGTGCCCCAGTGGCACTCCGAAACTACGTCAACAGGAAAGAGAGCACATGAACCCGGAAATAGAGGGTTCGAGTGGACCGCATGGGAGAGGGAGAAGTGAAGAGGACGAGGAAGACGCGGAAGAGAGGCCGTCCGGAGGGGAAAACGCTGAAAAACAAAGGACCGACAGGAGAAACCACGGAGGAGGACGATGCGAAGAACAAGGACACATTAGAGAGAGAGAGAGAGACGGGACGGACAGCGGACCCGCACGCAAGGGAGAAACAGACTGGGAAGAAGAAAGAAAGAGCCCGCCAGGAGGGACGTGGCTCATGCAAGTATGTGCCTGCATTCGGAGTCCCACTATCTATTTGTGGGGGTGGGGAGAAGGGGGAGACGGAGAGAAGAGGGGAGAGGATGAGGATTGATTTTTGGCAAACAGGGATTGCTCCTAAAAACACTTGGGGAGTCATTACAAACCTGGCGGTTGGTGATAAAGTGGCGGTAATACCGCCAACAGGCTGGCAGTAAATACCACCACATTATGACCATGGCGGAAACCGCTCGGACAGACAGACACTTTAACACACCAACTGCCAGGGCAGAATTAAAAGGCACCATGGCGATAGCCGCCTACAGTCAGGCGGAATAGAATGTTCCGCCCACTGTATTAAGACAGTCCAATCCGCCACCTTTTCTGGGGCAGTACCAACGACATCAAAAGCCTGGCAGAAACACTGCACAGAAGGGAAACGACTCATCTGTGGCGACTCAGGGAACAACCACGCCGCCATGGAGCCCGAGCTGCATGTCTTCCCCATGATCTTCTACATGCTGCTCCACTACGAACACCAACGACGGCGAAGGCGACCACGGTGAGTACAGCCGCCTTGCACACAGGGGAAGGGGGGAGGAAAAAGAGAGTGACACACACACACAACACCCCCACCCCCAACACCATACACACAAGCAGATGTAGCAACATAACATATTTACCCAGTACCCTTCAGGAATAATGCAAGGATAACTACAATAGATTAAAAAGAGTGTAATAAGATAAAATAGTAGCAATACGTGCATCCAAATCAAAAGGTATATACATATTTACAAATGAAGGGACACTGCCCAGTCCTCAATGTTCATGGGCCACAGGGCCACATTACAAAGTACAAGACCCCACTTTACTCCTGTAACAACACAGAGAGAACACTGCAGGGGCATCATGTCGAAAATAGGCAGGCACCTCAGGGGGACAGGGAATGGGGGGCATCTCAGCCAGAAGATGGTACAACGGCACTGGTCCTGGAGGGGCCAACATGCCCTGTGCATGGTCCTGGGGATCGCAAGGCCACAGTCTATTAAGTGGGTGACTTGCCCACTGGCTCCGGAGGGGGCAACATGCCCATTACTCTGTCCTGGGGAGTGCAAGCCCACAGTCTCTCAAGTGGGTGACTTGCCCACTGGCTCTGGAGGGGACAACATGCCCATTACTCTGTCCTGGGGAGTGCAAGACCACAGTCTCTCAAGTGGGTGTCTTGCCCACATGCTCTGGAAGGGGCATCGTGCCCAGTGAGCTTCATCCTGGGGAGGATGTGGTGAGTGGATTGCATCACCACTGGTTCTAGAGGGGGCATTGTGCCCAGTGAGCTTCATCCTGGGGAGGATGGGGTGAGTGGATGGCTTCTCCACTGGTTCTGGAAGGGGCATCGTGCCCAGTGAGCCTCATCCTGTGGAGGATGTGGTGAGTGGATGGCATCACCACTGGTTCTTGAGGGGATATTGTGCCCTGTGAGCTTCATCCTGCGGAGGATGGGGTGAGTGGATGGCTTCCCCACTGGTTCTAGAGGGGGCATCATGCCCAGTGAGCTCATCCTGGGGAGGATGGGGTGAGTGGATGGTTTCTCCACTGGTTCTAGAGGGGTCATCATGCCCTGTGATGCAGATCTTGGGGAGTGCAAGGTGACAGTCTCTCAGGTGGGTGTCATACCCACAGGATTTGCAAGGGGCAGGCTGCACAACAGCCCATGGACGCAGATCTACAGAATGTCAGCCGGCGGTGATGGCTGTTCAGTGGTGGCAGTGGTGCTGCTGCTGCTGCTGGTAGTGGTGGAGGGAGGCTCCAGCCCATCCCCTGCAGCCTCGGACCGCTGCCCACTGGCGCTGCTGCTGCTGGTGGTGGTGCTGGTGGCGGTGATGCTGACAGAGCTGGTTGTGTTGTTGGGGGGAGGCTCCAGCCCATCCCCAGCAGTCTTGGATGGCTGCCCACTGGTGCTGCTGCTGCTGGTTGTGGGGGGAGGCTCCAGCCAATCCCCTGCAGCCTCGGACGGCTGCCCACTGATGCTGCTGCTGCTGGTGGTGGTGCTGGTGGCGGTGATGCTGGGGGGGCTGGTGGTGGTGTTAGGGGTAGGCTCTAGCCCATCCCCTGCAGCCTCGGACGGCTGCCCACTGGTGCTGCTCCTACTAGTTGTGGGGGGAGGCTCCAGCCCATCGCCTGCAGCCTCGGACGGCTGCCCACTGATGCTGCTGCTGCTGGTGGTGGTGCTGGTGGCGGTGATGCTGGCTAAGCTGGTGGTGGTGTTGGGGGGAGGCTCCAGCCCATCCCCTGCAGCCTTGGGCGGCTGCCCACTGATGCTGCTCCTACTAGTTGTGGGGGGAGGCTCCAGCCCATCGCCTGCAGCCTCGGATGGCTGCACCACCATGGATGGTGGTGGGGTCTCTGACTGAGTCCCAGCACCAGGCCCCTTGTCCTTACTGCCTGCTGGTGCAGGCCCCTTGCCTTTCCTGCCAGCATCTGGCGCTGGCTCCTTGCCCTTCCTTCCTGCAGCACTTGCAGCTGACTCCTTGCCCTTCCTTATGCAGCACTTGGGGCTGGCACCCTTTCCGTCTGGCTGGCTCGTGGCCGGGATCCTTTTCCACCTTGAGTTGCTGGGGACACTACTGTGCCCGAGGACTGGGTGGCTGAGGTGCTTGCCTGGGTTTTGACCACCCTGTCCTGACGTGAAGGACGGGGGAGGGGTAGGGAAGAGGTCAATGGTGGAGAGGAAAAGCTTCATAGGGACATTGGGGCGGGAAGAGGGAGGTGGTTAGGGAATGGAGGAAGAGGGGAGGCTCCAGCCCATCCCCTGCAGCCTTGGACGGCTGCCCACTGGTGCTGCTGCTGGTGGTGGTGGTGGTGGTGGTGCTGGTGGCGGTGATGCTGGTGGAGCTGGTGGTGGTGTTGGGGGGAGGCTCCAGCCCATCCCGTGCAGCCCTGGACAGCTGCCCACTGGTGCTGCTGCTGCTGGTGTTAGTTGTGGGGGGAGGCTCCAGCCCATCACCTGCAGCCTCGGACTCCTGCCCACTGGTGCTGTTGCTGGTGGTGGTGCTGGTGGCGGCGATGCTGGCGGAGCTGGTGGTGGTGGTGGGGGGAGGCCCCAGCCCATCCCCTGCAGCCTCGGACGGCTGCCCACTGGTGCTGCTGGTGGTGGTGCTGGTGGAGGTGTTGCTGGTAGAGCAGGTGGTGGTGGTGGTGGGGGAGGCTCCAGCCCATCCCCTGCAGCCTCGACGGCTGCCCACTGGTGCTGCTGCTGCTGGTGCTAGTTGTGGGGGGAAGGCTCCAGCCCATCCCCTGCAGCCTCGGACGGCTGCACCACCATGGATGGTGGTGGGGTCTCCGACTGAGTCCCAGCACCAGGCCTCTTGTGCTTAATGCCAGCTGGTGCAGGCCCCTTGCCCTTCTTGCCAGCAGCTGGGGCTGGCTCCTTGCCCTTCCTTCCTGCAGCACTTTATCTGGCTCCCTGCCCTTCCGGGCGGGAAGAGGGAGATGGTTGGGGAGTGGTTGTAGGAGGTGTCAGTCTGCTGTGTTTAGGTGCAGGTGCATGGGCTGGATGCTGTTGTGAAGTGGATGGCTGTTGGGTGTCTGAGTGCCTGCGTTTGTGTTTTTTGGGAGGAGGGGGCACAGACACAGTGGGTGAGAACACAGGGGACGTGTGCATGGATGTGGGGGTTGTGACTGCCAGTGAGGTGTGTGTTCTGATAGGTGTGGTGGTGATCCTGGTAGTAGATGAGAATATAGTGCATGCAGGTGAGTGGAGACGCAACAGGGAGGGAGGAGGAAGACGAGGAGGAGGGGGACATAATGGAGGTAGTGGATTTTGGTATGTCTGCATCTGGATGGTATTTGTGTGAGTGCCTGTGGGATGAAGTGTGGTGCTTGTGTTTGCCATGTCCGCTCTTGTGTGTTGTCCTGTGTGCACGCTCATCTGCCTGTGTGCTTGGGATAGGTTGGGGTTGAGGGGAATGGGACTGGGAAGAGGAAGTTGGAGGGGGGAGGGTGGAAACAGGGACAGTGGCTGCCATCAGAGAAGAGGCCAGAGCCTGGCTTGATCTCTGTTGGGTCGCCAAGCCAGTGTGAATGCCCTCCAGAAATTTGGGCTGCCAGCCCCTGGATGGCATTCACAAGGGTTGACTGCCCAAAAGAGGTGGATCACAGGAGGTCAATAGCCTCCTCACTCAGGGCAGAAGGGCTAACTGGGGCAGGGTCCGAGGTGCCTAGGGCGAAGGAGATGCCCACCCTCCTGGGTGAGCGGGCACGGGAAACTCGCTGAGGGGCTGTTGGTAGAGCGGTGCTGGTACGGGGTGGTGGCTGTACCTGTAGCTGGGGTGGGCACAGAGGAGTCCGCCACCACCAGGGAGCTTCCATCGGAGGAGGTATACGAGACCTCCAGTCTCTGCCGTGGTGCTCCCCTCGCCCTCCGTCCCACTGGAGCCCTCACCATCGGTGGACTCTGCCTCCTGGGTCCTGTGGGATGCAGCTCTCTCCGTCACCAGTGCTTCTACTGCTCCGCCAGATGATGCTAATGCACATAATGACAGTATGACAAAACAAAAAGGGGGGGAGAGACAAAGGATACACTTGGACAGGGGCGGCACCTACACCACCGTTGGCGTACACAACACACTCACACACAGGGAACAGCCCTACGCACTAGGCAATGCACTACCAGTTACAATGCTAGTCACCAGGCCATGGGTAGGGACACATACCGCCAACTGCAGCATTCCTAAGAGCCACACACCCCTGCCCAGTAGTGGATGCCTACTAGCTAGGTTGGAGGGATTTCACATCAGAACCCTGCCCAACATGGGACCTATTCTGCAATGTCAGCCCTGGCTTGGGGGCACCCACAAGTCCACATCCCCCACCCGGATACCACCCCACCAGGCGTAAGTAGTAATGAAGGGCACTGTACTCACCCCCTTGTTGCTGCTGTGATGCCCCCAAGAGCCCATCCAGCTCCAGATAGGCCACCGCCAGTATGCGGGCCATCAGGGGGTTCAGGGTTCGACGGGCACCCCTTCCTCGTTGGGAGGCCATCCCCAGCTGGGCCTCCTCTGTCTTCCGTGCCCAGCGTCTCAGGTCCTCCCACTGTTTCCGACAGTGGGTGCTCCACCTGCCGTAGACCCCCAGGGTCTGCACATCCTTGGCGATGGCACGCCATATACACTTCTTTTGATGGGCTTTGACCTGCAGAGAAATACACACAGGGAAAGGTATTAGTCCGACCGTTCTGCCATTTACACCCCCATCCCCATTAGCACAGACATGGCCCAGCATACATGCTGCACGCTGCCCAGGGCCCATCCACCAACCCCCCCACATGAGGCCTTCACACACAGCACTCCATGCATTCATGCCCTATGCATGATACTCACAGTGTACTCACCTGTTGGTCTGGAGGCCCATACAGCAGTCGGTACTGGGGTAGGACCCCATCCACTAGTCGCTCCAACTCCGCCGAGGTGAAGGCAGGGGCCCTTTCCCCAGTCACATGTGCCATGGTAGGTTCCAGACACAGGTCACAGCAGCACATGCAGTGTAGGTCCTCTCCTGTTGAAGGTCAGGTAGCAAGTGAGTAAAAAGATAGAAAATGGCAGTCAAGTCCACGGTGGTGCGTACCGTCACAACCGGCGCACATCACCATTGGCCACTGTACCCCATAGGGCCCAATAATAACCAATTATATCTGCAGGTGACTCTGGTTACCCCAACCTGTCATGGCTACTGACCCCTGCGAGGAATCCCAGGACAAGGGCAGAGGAACGTTACAATGAGGCACATGGGCGAACAAGAAGGATTATTGAACCTACCTTCGGCCTCCTGAAGGCCAGGTTCCGTTGCCTCCATCTAACAGGTGGATCCCTGTGCTACTCACCGAAGAAGGTCTGCCAGATCATAGTGGTATGCTGTATGTTGCACAACCTTGCCTTGCAACGCCATGTGCCTTTTCTGCAGGAGGAGGAGGCTGGAGATGGTCATGTGGCAGCAGTGGACCCTGTGGACAGTGAAGATGAGGAGGATGAGGATGAGGACAAAAGTGAAGTCATTTGTCAATACTTCCAATGACACACAAGTAAGACAGCGTTTTTCACAATTCATTGACAGTTTGATGTGTGACAATGTCACTGGCAGGCTGTGAATTCCTTATTCTATGCCCACTCAATGTACCCATTGGCATCTCTTTTTGCAGATGTTGGTGCCCCACTATTGCACCTGCTGTGTTCAGTGCAGCCAACTACAGGTCTTTCCTATGTAAACATTACTGTACAGTTGAATTGCAATGTTTGATCCTTGTTAAACGAATACATTTTTAAATCATTTGAAATACTCCATACTTGTATTTTTTCAAAGTGTGTTTATTGCAGTGCTCTGAAGAAAAGGGGGAAGTGCAATGGGCTGGGGTGATGAGGGAGGAAAGTCCAGGTTAGAGTCCAGTCTGTTTGTATCACAGGTGCATTGTCCAAGGAGACATAGGAAGGGGAGCAATGGCAGGTCAAGGTGGACAGGGTGACACAGTGGGACGCAAGGGTGACATTCAGCAGAGTCTCATTACCTGGCAGGGTCTTGGCAATAGTCTCTGGCTCCTGCCTGGATCGCAGGGAACGTTTGTGAGGTGGTCCTCCTTCTGTAGGGGGAGGGGTGCTGGTAGCCTGTTGGTCCTGTGGCGGGGCTTCCTGTCCACTAGCGGTAGCGGAGGTGGATGGCTGTTCAGTAGTCTGGCTAGTGTCAGGGGCCCGCTGTTGTGCCACTGCCTCCCTCGTGCTGTTGGCCATGTCTGACAGCCCCCCTGCAATGGAGACCAGGGTGGTGTTTATGGCCTTCAAGTCCTTCCTGATCCCCAGGTACTGTCCTTCCTGCAGCTGCATGTTCTCCTGCATCTGGTCCAGAATCTGGGCCAGCGTATCCTGGGAATGTTGGTATGCTCCCAGGATTGCAGTGAGTGCCTCCTGGAGAGTCTGTTCCCTGGGCCTGTCCTGCCCCTGGTGCACAGCAGTCCTCCCAGCTTCCCTGTTGTCCTGTGCCTCTGTTCCCTGAACCATGTGCCCACTGCCACTGACCCTAGGTCCCTGAGTGTCCTGTGTTTGTGGTGTGCCATGTGGTCCCTGTAGTGGTGGACACACTGCTGATTGACGTGTCCTGGGGACAGAGGTATGGGCCAGCTGGTTGGGTGCTGTGGTTGTGTTTCCTGAGGGGGGAGGCTGTGTGGTGGTGTGAGACTGTGCCTGGGTAACCGACTGTCCGCAGGTCCCTGGTGTGCCAGGTTTGTCATCCATATCCAGGCGACCAGAGCTGCTGTCATCACTGTGGGCCTCTTCTGTGGGGGGACTGGATGTTGCTGGCACCTCTTTTCTGGTGACATTGGGTGGGGTACCTGTGGGGATGTAAATGCAGTGTTATTGTTTCTGTGTGTGACATCTTATGCATGGGTGGGTTGCCCTCTACGGTTGTTATTGCCCTGGCAGCTTTGCCTTGTGTCAGTTGTTATTTGGTGGGCTAGGTGATTCTCTCTAGTGTGCATGCTGTAGTGTTAGGTGTCCATGCAGGTCTGTGAGTGGTGTCCATGCATTGGTATGGCATGCAGGGCTTGACATTGGGATAAGTGGGTTGTGATGGTGGGGTGTGTGGGAAGTGGTGGAGTGATGGGAGTGAGGGTAAGGATGGGGGTATGTGATGGCATGCATGTAGGAGGGGGTGATAGTAATAGAGAGTTGACTTACCATAGTCCAGTCCTCCTGCTATTCCTGCCAGGTCCTCAGGATGCATGATCGCCAAGACTTGCTCCTCCCATGTTGTTAGTTGTAGGGGAGGTGGGGGTCCACCGCCAGTCCTCTGTACTGCGAGCTGGTGTCTTTCTGCAATGGAACGTACCTTCCCTGTAGATCGCTCCACGTCTTCCTATTTTCATCCCTTGTTTGGGGGTGCTGTCCCACGGCATTGACCCTGTCCACGATTCTCCGCCATAGCTCCATCTTCCTAGCAATGGATATCTGTTGCACCTGTGATCCAAATAGCTGTGGCTCTACCCTGATTATTTCGTCCACCATGACCCTTAGCTCCTCCTCAGAGAATCTGGGGTGTCGTTGTGGTGCCATGGGTGTAGTGTGAGTGGTGTGGGTAAGGGTGTGTAGGGTGACGTGTTGGGGTGTGTGATGTAAAGTACATGGGTGGTGTATAGGTGATGGTGGTATGTGGCTCTGGTTGTGTGAGTGCTCATGCTGTCTCTCTCTGCTAGCAATTGTTTGTAGTCGTAAAGGGTTGTGGGTAATGTGGGTGTGTGTTTTATAGTGGTGTGGGTGTGTGGGTGTGGTGTGTGTATGTGTGTCAGGTGTGTGTAGTTTGAATTATCCAATGTGGTGTTGTTTTGTATGCATGTATGTATTTTGAGCGCGGCAGTATGTACCGCTGATGGTTTACCACCATTGAATGTCCGCCGTGGTGATTTGTGGGTCATAATGTGGTGGGTGTTGTTCTGTTGGCGTAACGGTTTGGGTTTTGATACCACCAGTTTATCACTAACCTTTGGGCTGGCGGATTTGTGTGCGTGGTGGAATAGTGACGGATTGGTGTGTGTGTGTCATAATATGGTTAGCGGACATCCGCAGGGCGGTATGTTGACGGCAGCCAGCATGGCGGTAAGTGGGATTTTCCACCAGTGTCATAATGAGGGCCTTGGTATCCTTGCTTGCTGGGCTGCATGTCCTCACAAGAACCGGTTTGTTGCACGCTACAGAAATTTAAGAAGGACAACACAATGACACTATTTAGCACTACCCTTCACAAATCCCAGAGGAGGCGTGTTCCTTTCTGTTTTCTTTTTCTTTCCTTGTCTTTTCTTTCGCCCCCCCCATTTATAAAAGAAAGCCCACCAACAAAACAATTACTTACCCCTTTTTCCTTTGTTCCCTGTTTTCCCTTGGGTACATCCTACGGTGGGAACCGCTGGCAACGAGACCGGGAAGATACCTAAATAAACAAAGAAAAGAAAGAGAAGGACCAATGAGAAGAAAATTCAGGAAGTAATCCACTAGAACAAAAGGAACAGAAAGAAACAGAGAGACCTAAAGAGGAACAGTAAAAAGGAAAAAGAGTGAATAAAAAACTATATAGAGAAACACATAAGAATAATAAAGTCAATTCACTATTCCTTTAACATAAACCGTTGTGGGAACCATTTTTGTTTCTCTAGGTTAAGCCCTGACAGGATACCTACTAGCCAACCCACGACACTATGCTACCTGTCTTCTCCCCTTTTCCTACCTATCATGTACAGCGAGAATTAGTTGTTGTACTATATTTACCTGTGGGATGCTAGTTGGTCATTTCCAGGTAAACCATGGTCTGTCTCACAGGCACACACTTCCACACCATTCCCCCAATTATTATACACATTATCTGTTATAATATTTGGTGGCTTAACATGCCCACAAAACGTTTTGCATTTTTGTCTATGCTCTGAGAATCCAAAAGTGATATTTATCTGGTACAGGAAACTCACCTCATATAGGCTGACTGGAAGCTTCTAAGATCCAAGTGGTTTGACCGGCAATACTTTTTCTCTGGCACAGGGAAAAATGCTGGAGTAGCTATTCTCTTGGCCTCCCACTTCCTGTGCAAAGTTGTTCAGACAGAGACTGATATCCCAGACAGGCTCCTGTCTCTTCGCATCACACTACAACAACATACCTTTACACTTGCTACCCTCTATGCACCCAATGAACACCAGGAGGCTTTTATTCTAGAAACCTTCAGTAGGGTGATGGCCACTGCAGATAAGGATATACTAATTGGAGGGGACTTCAGTTTAATGCCCCATACGGGACTGGACAGATCTGCGCAACTGGTGGGACAGACAGGGGCGTTTCCCACACAGTGTTTGGAACAGCTGATTAACTATGGGCCCACAGATGTCTGGCACAGTCGCCACTCCACAGAGAGGGACTACACCTTCTTTTCAGCGGCCCACCTGACCTATGCATGAATAGATCTCTATCTAGCTACACCGCACCTCTTGCAGTCCATCACTCATGTAGATATAGGAACTGCAGCACTCTCAGACCATGCTCCTCTCCACACCACCATACTTCTCTCAGACCTAGCCCCTAAATAACACACCTGGAGCCCTAATCATCGAATCCTTACTAGTGAAGCAGATATCACAGAGTTACCGGGCGCCATTGTGTACGCCACAATGACCTCCCGGACACACCCATTGCAACGCTTTGGGACACACTGAAATCGGTACTTGGCTGCCACCTGATTGTCCCGGTGACCTGCCTTAACAGAGAACAGAGGGATAAAAGAGTTTTGCTTGAGGGGAAGGTGAAAGAACTAGAAATGGACCACAAACTGACAGGGTCTTACAAAGATACGCCAACAATTAAAAATAGCACGCAAACAACTTTGGGCGCTGGACATGGACAGATTGGCATACGCTCTTGTCCACACCAAACAAAAGTTTTATGTGGGGAGAAGTAAAGCCAGGTGACTCATAGACACTGCTTGCGGGCCCAAGTAATCCGACAACTGATAGCAGCACTGGAGGGACCCAAGGACGAACGCCTGGATCAGGATGAACAAATTGCCCACTCCTTCTAGCAATTTTATGCCCAGCTCTACTCCGCTGACTGCTTAACAAAAGGAGACTTTCTGCCATATTTAGCACACACCCCATTAGAGCATTTACCCACATCAGACACTCTGCGTTTACACCAGGATATCAGTGTGGATAAAGTGCTAGCTGTAATCTCCCATTTACAATCCGGTAAGGCTCCCAGGGACGATGGTAATACCTCAGAATTTTACAAACTATTTGCTGGCCAAGTGACCCCTATACTCACTTGCCTATACAACTCCTTCAGCACCATAGGCACCCTTACAGAATCTATGAAACTCACCATTATCACAGTTTTTCCCAAACCAGGTACGGACCTACTATACTGCTCCTCTTTTCGACCGATTTTGTTACTAAATGTGGACACCAAGATAGTTACTTCTATCTTGGCGGGTCTATTGGCCCCTTATATGCTAGTCCTTATTGATCCGGATCAGGGGGGGTTTATCCCCGAGCACAACTGCAGTGATAATACAAAACGCATATGTCACCTGCTGGATAAGACTCAACACTCCCAGACACCGGTACTGTTGTTATCAGTTGACACTGAAAAGGCATTCGACCAGGTGCATTGGCCCCACCTGTTTGCAGTGCTTTGGAGGGTAGGCCTGGGCGAGCGGTTTATCAGCTGGGGACAGTGCAGTTATAATGGTCCTAATACAGCGGTACAGGTGAATGGACTAACATCTTCCCCCTTTCAGGTCGCTCAAGGCACCAGACAAGACAGCCCATTTTCCCCACTACTTTTCGCACTGTACATGGCGCCCTTTGTTAAGCGTATTCGTTGAAATCCTATAATAACTGGCATCCATATAGGGAGACAAGATCACAAGCTAGCACTCTATGCAGATGACATTTTGGTGGCCTTGGGGCACACCCTTCAGTCTTTGCCCCCGCTGATGGAGGAGTTGGAGGCTTTTGGAAAGTCCTCTGAGTTTAAGGTGAACTTACAAAAATCTCAGATTCTAAACTTGACAGTCCCTGCAGCAGATCATGTTCTTCTACAACGCTGCATCCCCTTCACCTGGGCGGCACAGGGAGTGATGTATTTGGGACTTCACATCCATTCCACCATGGTTCAAACAGCAGTATCTAACTATGGTGCCTTACTGTTGAGCGCACGTGGACCTTCACTCCTGGAAGGCCTACGCACTCTCCTGGCTGGGCCACATTGCAGCAGTTAAGATGACCTTACTACCTAGAATTCTAAACATCAAGCAGACGTTGGCTCTACCTCCCCATGTGCTGACTAAACTGCAACATCACACGGAGGACTACATTTGGGAAGGGAAAAAAGCATGCATAGCCAGGAAGCAGACTTACCTGTCTCCAGAGATGGGTGGCCTGGGGATCCCTCACCTTATGCGCTATCAGGCCACTCAACTGAGGTACTTAGTAGAGTGGACCAGACCTCTCACAGAAAAAAACTGGCGCTTCATTGACCAGGCTGTCAATGGCATACCCATCAGGAAGATACCGTGGCTACCTAAGCACCATAAACCGTCAGGAGTTATATCTCCCCAATTTTAGGAGCCACAATGGGACTCTAGGACAAGGTACAGACAAGCAGAAATCTTTCCACCCGAATCTCGCCCCTCACTCAAATCATAGGTAATCCAAACTTCCCCTCGCATATCAGGGACCCGGTTATGTGTTGTGGCAGCAGGCCAATTGTAAGAGGATTGGTGGCTTGTTTAATTCATCCAGTCTTCTGACTTTCGCTTAGATCCAACAACAATATGGTGTCTCTGAAACCGCTCGATGGCAGCGTTTGGCCTTGTGCCATTGGGTCACTCAGCCTTCCACTCAGCCATACGTGAGCTGCCCCGTATTCCCGTTATAAGCCCCACCTGCATCCTCTGCACAGTGGCGCTGGGCGAGGGAGTGCGAGCATTCCTTCACACCTAGGGAGTGGTCCAAAATACTCAAATGGGCTAACTTGTCGGCACGAAGCACCTCGAGTAAAGAGACACTTCTTTAGGTAAGACACTATTGGTATTGCACACCGTACGTGTTGCCCAATGGAAGAGGGATGGAGAAGCTCACTGTTGGTGGGCTGTACTCAAGAGGGAACCCTGACACATCTCCTTTGGAGATGTCCGAAACTACACTGTTACTGGTCTGAAGTTTTAAACGCCATTGACAAAATATATAACATAACAATCCCTAGGTTTCCAAGCTATATCCTTTTGGGCCTTCCAGGAGTCTTAAACTACCCCTTGAAATCGCTACGGGGACGAGCAATCACATTGGACCTATGTGCTGCTAAGCAGGATTTGCTAACACGATGGGGCACTGGCACCATACCCACACATCTAGTTTGGCTATATAGACTCTGGGACTTAATAGACATGGAGAAGCTGACAGCCACAGTAGATCAAAGTTTGCCCCAATTTGATAAAACATGGGGGCATTGTTTGTCCTACCTCTCACAAGAATTTGGAACTCACTTGCCCCGCTTATCTACGGATCCTCCGCCTCACACCCACAGACTCAGTACCGCCCTAGTTTTATACATTATAGAGGAGGACCCTGGCTTGATCCATATCACGCTCTGCAATCTCAGCTTCATTGCTTCAGGCACCTGCTCAGCGGTATAGGTACACATCTCTTTTCCTCATGTTTCTTTTACTATCTTTATTCCTTCTCTCTATTGTTCCTCTCTATGCAGTGGATGCAGGTGAGAGGTGTGTACTGTTTTATAACTATCATGAAAATCAATAAAAATATTTAAACCTAAAATCCCTTTCCAAGCTTTAAACTCCCCTTTCATTACATATAAGGTGGGCCGTAAGTATCCCATAGAGCAGGGTGCTATAGAATTAAAAGGTCTGACATGTGCCTTTCAGTTTTACATGTCCTGGTACTTAAAAACTCCCAAATTCGTTTTTCACTAATGTGAAGCCTACCAATCTCACAGGATAACACTGGGGATTCCTTGTTACATTTAATAAGCTGTAATTCCTGATTGAGAGTAAGTAGATCTGTCACAATTGGTATCTATGGATATTGTAATGATAAATTCTCTTTAATGGAAAAGTCAGGTTTTTGGATAAAGTTTTGAAAATGCTACTTTTAGAAAGTTGTCATGTTTCCACTTTTAGCACTGTGTGCCTGCAAGCCTGTCTCTGATCACATGTCTGGGGTCTGTGGCAGTTGGGCTGTGTATTCCCTCTAAACAGCCACACACAATGGGAGCTTAGGTGTGAATTGATGAGCTTTGATGGCCATCCTGACAGGATGGGGGGAAGGAGCTGACGAGAGGCTCACACTTATACCAGAATAAGCTATGGTCTTGGCCTAACACAAAGGGCTGCATATCCCTCTTTAGTGAGTTTGGAGCAAGGACAGGAAGGGACAACCTCTGTGCGCTTCAAAGAATTCTCGGAATACTCCTCAACTTCAAAGGCGCCACTGGGTATAAGAACTGGACTACAGACCCTACCCCTTCAGTACACTTCTAGATCTATGAATACCCTGCCTGGAAGGACTGCTGTGCTGCTCCAGGGACTGCCTCTGTGCTGGAATACTTCTCTGGAAGAACTGCTGCCTGGCTGTGCTGACCTGCTGTCTGCTGCCCTTCTTGCATTGGTAAGAAGGACTGGACCTGTAACTCTCCAACCCGGTGACTCCAAAGGACAACTGACTGGTCTCCTGATCCGAAGTCTCAGGGACCTAAAAGACTTCCAACTAATCTAACACTGCAACTGGATTCTGACAGCTGTGAGCATGACCTGCCCAGTGGTGCCACCCCAGTCCTGGCTCCTTGGAAGTAGATCTTAAGGTATTGCTCCAGCAGAACCACTGCATCCCCACCGTTTCCAGAACAGAACCAGCACATCTCTGCAGTTCCGTGGATAAAACTGGTGCATTACATTCAGAGACAGCAATGCAGTGCTTCCCTTGGTGCAAAGTCCCTGCATTTTTATCACCGGCAGCCTCAGTGACAACACCAAACTCAGCTTTGCAGCCACTGCGCTCAATGGAATCAGTGCATTGCCTGGACATCGACGCAGCTGGCACCTGCACCCGAACTCCCTTGCATCTCAGCTCTGTTGCATTGCTACCGCTGTGTGGGGAACTTTGTTACATCTTCTTGACTGAGTGTGAAAAATCGATGCATCTCAACAGTGTGGTTCAGAACAAATGCAATACTCCCGCACTATGATTTAAGATACTTTGGTTCAGCAGGCCCAACGGAGTCCCTGCAACCGGCCCGCGCTCCATCGCTGTTGGACTGAAATTTTGACTTTGTCCCAGTCTGACACCACCATATAGCCCAGGTTGGCGCTTTGTGCTTCTAAGTGCTTTTCTACCATTTATTCTTTAAAAATTCATAACTCAAGTTCTACTTATTGGATTTTTTTAATTGCGGTCTTGTATTATTCATTGCATTAAGTTCCTTTTTTCTAATCAGGTGTGGTATCTTTCTGTGTGATGTCTTCACTGTTTACTCTTTGAAGTTTTGCACAAATACTTTACACATTGCTGCTTAAGTTAAGCCTGCCTGGTCTGTGCCAAGCTACCACAGGGAGAGCATATGTTATTTAAGGGTGCGTTTGTGACTTACCCTAACTAGGACTGTGGTTCCTGCTTGATCAGGGTGGATACCCCATTTCTAACAGTCATTCAGATTTCTAGCTTGATCTGTGGGGGTAGGCATATGTCCCAATTCAGCTGGCCACTAGGAGAAGCCCCATGGAGAGCTCCGGATCCCGAAGCTCAGGACTTCAGTATTGTCCGTGATTAGTTTTAGGCAGTCCTCTTTCATCCATTTTGCCATGTTGGTCATGCAGGTTGCAAAGTTGGTTTTGGTGGTGTTGTTATCGTCTCTGAGGAAGAGACTGGGCTGGTTGTCGTCAGCATAGAAGACAATGTTGATTCCTTGAGCTCTAATGACGCAGGTGGGAGGTGCCATGTTTATGCTGAAAAGGGTTGGACTGAGGGAAGAGTCTTGAGGGACTCCGCAGACAAGGTTCTTGTATTTGGAGGTTTACGGTGGGAGTCTGACTTGCTGGGTTCTATCAGAGGAAGGGAGTGATCCATCGCAGGGCGGCTCCTTGTATTCTGGAGTTGTGGAATCTTGAGATGAGAGTGCTGTGGGATGTGGTGTTGAAAGCTGCAGAGAGTTTGGGGAGGATGAGAACAGCAGTATCCCCTCTAACCTTGATAGTCCAGATGTAGTCGGTTACTGTGATGAGGGTGGTTGCCATGCTGTGGTTGCTGTGGAATTCTGACTGTGTGATGTCCAGGAGGTAGTGCTTTTCTAGATGGTTGGAACGTTACCTGTTGATATTTTTCTCCATTACTTTGGAAGGGAAGGGTAGGAGTGAGACTGGTCTGTAGTTACTGAGTTCTTCTGGATCTGCCAAGGGTTTTTCCAAAAGAGCTTTGACCTCAGTGTGTTTCCAGTTGCCTGGGAAGGTTGCGCTATGGATGAAGGTGTTGATGATGGTTCTGAGGTTGGCGCTCATAAAGGTAATTCTCCAGTTGTACATATGGTGTGGGCTGATGCTGGTGGGACTCCTGAGTGGATAGTTTTGATAATTCTGGTAGTGACTTCTGCAGCAAGAGGGCTGCAGTCTGTTAGTTGATGGTTGTTTTTGATGGTGGTGGGCAATAGTCTGATGGTGTTCTTCTGAAGTGTGTTGGGGTTCAAAGTTACTGTATATCATGAGTATTTTGTTGTGAACAAATGTTGGAGAGGTTGTTGCAGAGGTCCTGTGTTGGGGTGATGGTGGCTGCTGCAGAGGTCCTGTGTTGGGGTGATGGTGGCTGCTGAGGGGTTGGAGAATTCTTTGACAATGTTGAAGAGTTCTTTGCAGCTGTTGAAGCTGGTTTCTAGTCTCAGTGCAAGCTGCTTTACTGGCTTTTTTGATCTGTGTGTAGTATCTTCTAGGCATGGATTTGTAGGTGTTCCTTGCGTTATCATCTCGGCTGGTTCTCCATCTTCTCACCAGATGTTTGCAGTAATGTTTAGAGTTATACAGGTCTTTTGTATAACAGCAGGATTTAGCGTTGTTTTTGTATGTCTGACTTCCTTCAGGGGGGCTAGTGTGTCAATGCAGTTTGTGATTGATCCAGTTGTTGAAGGTTCTTATGTCGTTCTGAAGGTCAGCAGTGAGGTCAAGTTTGTTGGAACTTAGGGTGTGAGTCAAGTTCACTTCCGTTATTGTGTTCCAGCTGCGTCTGAAGTTGCTGTCTGGGCTTGGTATTGTTGAGTGGGGTGTCTTGGTGTAGAACTGTACAATGGAGTGGTCAGTGTAGGGGAGCGTGGTGAAGTGGCTGAAGGTGACTTTGTTGCTGGGTTGAGCAATGAGGAATCAGAGTAATGGAGATTACCACCAGTTATCTAAGCATTTGCGCTGTTTTATGATAGTGAATGTGCATGTTATACATTCGGCAGCAGATTTCGTCTGTGGGGCCAAAATGAATGATCACATCCCACAGATGTTGTTTACTCTTGACTGACTACCCATTGAAGCCAGGGCCATATACAAGATGGCTTGTATCACACACAAAGCCTTACACACACACACACACTCCATGCTACATGACAGACAAATGTAAATTATCCACGGGTACTAGACCATTGCAAAATACTGAAGCAATGCTGCTAGAGGCCTGACCTTTAAAAAGGAATGACTCATGTCACAATCCTTGCCAGGCAGAGCAACCAGAATACTGAACAACTTTACCTCTGAACCAACACACCACCTCTTTAAATGTTATCTTTAAATCGGAGATGAAAGCCCTTCCCCTTCAAAGAAATTTTAGCTAACCAATCCTTCTCACGTTTAACCTTGATGGTGTAGTCTCAGCAATGATTATTGCCCTGTGAGCTACTGCACTACTGTCCAGAACATGGCATCACCTGACAACCTGTTACTCAAATGTTATCACTGCTGCAATACATACTATACTTAGGGCCACTGGAATTATGAAATGCTGCAGCTTCTTTTTGCATAATTATGAATTTGCTGGTTTTGCCACATATTCCATGATAGAGGTGGGCGAGCCACTGAAAGCTCAAGCCTGAAGCCAGACTTTTACTCAGCTTGAGGTCCTGTTGGACCCTTAAGCCCATAACGAACCGAGCTTTCATGTGGCCTCTACTCACCTCTCTTTCTATATCCAGGATGTGACCTTACAGCCAGTGTTGCCGACTATGGAAGTGGGAACCAGGTTTGAGTCCTGCATCAGCTCAGCATCCTGTGATTTCAGGCACAGCACTTAATCCCTCATTGCCTATAAACAATGAATGTGACCTAATGTAACTGGTGCTCGTGTAAAAGGGCACAATGGTTGCGCTAAGTAAAAACTGCAGAAAAGTGTACAGAGGGGAAAAACAAAGGCTTAACATAAGAAAAGACAACAAGGTACCTATTTGCTGGCAGATTTGTATAAAGTGAGAACAGAAAACCTGGATAAACTGTGGCTTTCCTGATTAATTTGTGTGATTTTGGGAAAATATTTTATTTAACCAAGTCTTTTTTCTTCATTATTGTGTTTGAAAGCACTTTCAAATATTTGAGTTCAGAATACCAGTGGTGTAACAACATATTCTGTCTACTAGAAATATGATGTTGCTCTATAATATTCTAGGCCGGGTACAGGGTTTACATGACAATTGTTTTGTCTCTTAGTTCACTAATGGTTTACACTTACAAATCATCACTTGTAATAAGTACTTCTCAGTGTAGTGGTATAGTATGAGATATTAATGTCAGAGCTTTCACGTGTTAGAGAAATAAATACTTTTTGATTTTTGAAACAACATTTTCATATTTTATGTGATGTCTACTGTATGATTTCCATAGCAAACATTTTCAGGGCTCAGCTTGTGTATGAGCTCTAAGATCTGAGCCAGACCATTGGTTCAGCTCTGGCTTGGCTCTCCCTCTTAATTTGTTGGTTTGACCATCTCTAATCCTGCTGTATAATCTGCAGATTTAAACAAAACAAATTGTTTCTAGCTCAAATGGATCTAAAGATAGTAAAAACATTGCAACATGTATTTGCATACAGTGGAAGGCCCTTCACAGAGGTTAACTGATCATCTTTCAGTTGCTTATTTCTGTATTTGGTTCTTAGACTGGTACTAATAAGGTAAACACATTGCTCAGACAGAATTAACATATACAAATTACAGAATATTTAAGTAATACTTTCAAAAAATGCGCTGCATTATTCTGCATAATTTGGCTTTTTCGCTGCATAATTTAGTCAACACTGCCACATAATTTGGTGCTGTCCTGCTGCATAATTACAGTGGCCCTAAATATACTCCTGTGTCCACTGCTTCTTTATGGTGCTCTTTAATGTACATAGGTGTTCAGATAACGTAATGCTTCTCCCTATATAATGATCTGTCATCTTCGGATTTTTATTTTTTATTTTGAGCTTCAAGTTGAAAAGAGCTCTGGTACTTTTGGGTACTGACCGCGCTATATAAAAATAGATAAGTAAATAAATAGATGCGTCATTTTGAATTGTGCCATTTGGAGCAAGGCGATACCGATCAGCTTGTCGCCAGGCACCCAAGCCTCCGCGACTCTGTCAGACTGACTTAAAATCTGGCTGCACAGCTAGGCCTGACAAGGACAGCTGGACCTGTCCTCTCTCTCCGTCACTCGGTCTCTGACCGTCTGCAGCATTCGTCCCCTCTTCCTTCTACCACCTCTTTTCCTCCCTTCCTATAGGCCATGAAACGGCAGCACGTGCTTTCTCCTCCCCTGAGTCACATGGCGCCGTGCCTGTGATGGTGGGGGCAGGGGGCGGTGGAGCACTGAGGTCCCCTCCCCCAGCTCCTCCTCTGCCTCCCCACTCCTCCCGTGTCAGCTGGAAGCTCCTGAGCAGGAAGTGTGCTCAATGCCCTTTGCCTGTCCTAGAAGCCGAGCGGAGACAGGAGGCTAGGGGGCCATGCTGGCACCCAGGCTCTGAGGATCCCCTACCGGGGAGAGGGCCCCCACATCAGCCGACAGGGGATGCTCGCCTGCTGGCCTCCGTCCAGGTGAGCGCGCCCACGCTACTGCTTGCTGCCCATCCGCCACTTGCTCCAATCTGTCGCCGGGTGCCAGCGATCCCGCAGAGCCCCCCGTACTCACAGTGCCCTGTCTGCCTCTCGATGTACCTCTCCGAAGACTGCTCCCCTTAACGCCCCCGTATCCTCCGCGACCTGCTGTATACATAGATTTCAAATCGGTTTACCTCCGCTTAGTTTGTCACCACACATAATACAGGCTTGTGTTTTCAGGCTGTTGGATGGATACAAACTTTATGATGCCATTGCATGTGGGGGCGGGGGTCTGAAGGGCAGTCCTCAGGAACCCCTGCCTCCTTCCTGTAACCCACGATTAGTCCTCATTGTCACATTATACTCGGCGCTCTTCTGCAAGGTTTACGGTACTTCCACTCAACAACCGTCTAGAAATTCTATTGTATATGGGGTACTCTGGTATGTTTTTTCCTCCCGCCCACCCAGTACTGGGTAACAGCAGAGGTCTACTGAGGGGTGTCAGTGGGACTAGGTTCTGTGACCCTCCCCATCGCCCCTAAACCATGCTTCACACAGATCTCTCCAGCGGCACACTTGCGATCTTGAATTGGAAACTGGGGGTTACACCTATATCCCTGTAGCAGGCGCATTAACCCTTTAAGTATTTCACTAGGATCAGAACCAGTAACCTGCAGTTTTCACACAGATGGTTGCCTTGTGCATATTAATTTACAGATCTGTTTACAGGGATTAAAACAAGTAACTGTGTAACAGGCGCATTAGTACTTAATACTGGGGTTATCCCATTTCCGAGAGTTCCGGATTTTTATAGTTAAGACATCTGGGGTACACGTCTCTAAATATAACACAGTTTGGTGTCGTTAGTTGCCCCTAATCCTGCTGTATGATGCATTGATCTACACGGAATCATGTACTCTAGTGTTATGATTAATCCTAGATAAAATAATGTGATTAACCTATTATATGCCCAAGGTCACACAGTGTTGTCAAATGGCTTGCACAGCAGCGCCCAGTGTGGTAAAAGTTATTAGCCCAGGATCGAGCACACTGATCACGTTAGTCCAGGATCATACACTTTGTTCCACATCACATACTTTGTTCAAATGGTCTAACGGGGCAGTCTGACCTCTGTTCTCCTGGTTGTACTATTGTTAATTCGGGCACGCATCGCCCTGTTCCCCTCCGGGGAGCCACCTCTCTCCAGTCCCGCTGCTCCCGTACCAGGAGCTGCGCTCCTTTTAGCCCCTCTCCCACTACTGGATGTATGACCTTGAAAGGTCATTCCGACATCTCAAGGTCTAATTCTGTACCCTCGCTGCCAATCAGGCCCCCTACATTTCCACTCTGGACAGAAGAACGCTGCTTTCAAGCGCGCAGGAGGGAAATGACACCTGGAGCATAAACCGAAATATTTTGCAGAATTTATTGCTTGATTTGAATACATATTATTTGGTATTAAACTACCAGATACCTGTGCTACAATTATTAGTGCTTACTGTTAATAATGCTCCAACTGTGGCAGTAGTGGTACGGTTCATTCTTTAATTGGTGCTGGTAATGGTGGTTTTATATTTTTTACTTTATCGTGTGTGTTTTAATAGTTAAATATTGTATTTTGCTGCAGTGCAGTTTATTTTTCGAATATGCAATAAACTATAAATTAATATTATTTCGTCAATCCTATTATCACAAAACGCCTGATTGGATGTGGCTCTTAAGTGAGGGGCATGATGTCGGACCCTGATGTAGTAGGCTTCTGATTTCCAGTACTGACAATCATCTTTTCTTTAAACTATTGAGAATGGAGGGCAGGCGGGTAGAAAGCTAACTTTAAGTAATTTTTCGATATACTTCTGCAAAGTGCTCTGGACGTTGGAAAATGATTTTTGTTTGCTCTAGACATGCCTTGGCAGTGATGGGTGTTGCTGGGCTGGATGGTATCGCTGTGCGCTGCTTGGGCTGTGTGTCCGTGATGGGCAAAGGTAGTGCTGCATATTGCTGGTGTTGGATCGTAGTAATGTACGTTTTGAGAGTTTGGATGTCTGTGCACCAGCCTTCTGTTGTTCGTGCTGTTTCCTATGGGTGCTGGACTTGTCACTACTGTGCTGCTGCAGTTTGAGGTGTTTTTTTCGCGCTGCTGGTCTGTAGTTCAGCAGATGGTTCTATGTGATGCTTGGCTTGAGTAGCAGTGCTGTGTTTTCACTAGAGAATACACATAATAAAGCGCCAGGGAGCCCCAGATGGTGGTGGCAAAGGCAGCCAGCTGTAAAGAGCATTAGGGGTTATGGCACACAGGACGTGTGTAAAGAAGCCCACGAGGCAGTGTTAAAGAAACCCTTGGGTGCACCTATTGGGCATGGTTAGAAGCCGCAGAGATAGTGGGGGTAAGGCTAAAGGACAGAGAAATAAATAGCAGGTGTAAAATACATAGAAAATGACACATTAGTTAACAAAACCCATGGTAAGAGCACTTGGAGGATAGCAGGAGTAAAACAACCCTGGTGTACATGATAAGGGATGTTCAAGAATGGCTAAGGAGCCATTGATCAGAAGCAATGTTGGAAATAACTGTAGGTAGTTCATTCCACTGAACCCCACTCATTTATACCAGTCTGGTCCCCTAAATTGCGTCTCAACAGAGAGTTTGGGTGTACACATTTAACCTCATGCTCCCCAGTGTTTTGGTTTTTAAGGACATTGTAGTCCATCCGTCACACTCCCATGAGAGAGGCACTTTTGTGTGCCTTTTGGGCCTGCCTTCTGCTGCACTTTCGGTTCCTTAATTCTACAGGCAAGAATGGCTTACAGCAATTAAATTTGGTAGCCTTTAGACAGTTTTTACACCTGGCCTTAACACCATACTTAAAAGGTACAGCCATATACATTTCCTATCCTCATCACTGCAGTTTCTTTCATCTGTGTAACCCCAATGCTGTTTTAAAATATTACACCCATGGGCATGCTGAAATCGTTTCTTTCAACATATAAACGTGTATTTTGCTGTGTTTTTGGTGGTGGCCCCAAACCACGTGATTTTTTTAGTCCCAGCTCAAACAGGTGTTAAAAGCCCTAAATATGAACTGAGATTTTTAAAATACTTTTGCTCCCAAAATTGTTTCATCGAATTAAAGCGTAGTTCCTTCCTGTACGTTTCTAATGAGAGGGAAAAAGCACGAAATTCTTCCTTTAGTACTCACTGAAGAGAGACAATACTCTATTGCCTTAGTTCTTGTAGGCTGTTGTTGCTGTGATCGAAAGGGGATCTTCTCTAAGTATTATTTTCTTTCCAAGTCCTCGATGACAAAATTGTGTGTAGCATCACCCCGTCCCCAATATTACAAAGCTGCCGCCATCCTGAAGTACCTACACTTGCTTTAGAGCCAGGCTCGAATTTCGTTTGGAATTATCTGCATTGTCCATCACTTTATATACAGCACTGACCAGTAGTTTGCAAGCTAAGCAATTTAGCTAAGTAACTAGTGCCCATTCCTTGCCCACTTCCACCCATTATCTCCTAAGATCACCAGGATTAAAAAGAATTGGAGCTCACATCTTTGCCACTCTTGATTCTGTTTTGTGGAGTACTTTGCCTCTTGAATTAAGGAAGTAATATTCTCATCTTATTTCTAGAATGAGGCTGAACATCGTTCTTTGCAGCCAAGCACCTTTTGAGATGTAGCTTTTGCCATCTTCACAATTCTAGTGCCAAGCTAACTTTTGGGTGACAGTGCGCCTTAGAAGACTTCTCTTACTTACCCTAACCAAATACTTTATCCGGCCTCAGGGAGCTTTATACAAATTCTGTGGCATGTGCACCTTGGCAATTCCTTAGATAGGCCAGTTACTTTGCCTCTTGAGCCAGGATAGGCACGATCATTTGAATCTGCTTCTCTTGAGCCAGAAGGCAGGAAGGGTCCATTAGAACCTGCAGCCTAGGCAGCAAGGGCCTTGTCCATCCCTAGGTGGACAGGTCTTAGGCCCAGTCCTTTGAAGCACTGAGCACAAGTAACCAACTCACTGACCCTAATTGTGCCAGCAAGATTCTAAGTAGCCATCTTCCAGTCTCCGGATGTGTGGGTTGAATCGTGCGTAGCGCCTGCTCGGCCCTGTTCTCCTTTTATAAACACCCACATTAAATAAATGGTGCAAGGTAGCATGTGAGTGAGTATCTGGTGGGATCTCTGTACTTCATTAGTATGTTGTGAAAGTGCGAATTGGGCGTATTAAGACGTAATTTTCATTCTGCTTTAATAGTGACTTCTTAACTGCCAGGGGGCAGGGCAAGTACACCTAGCAGGCAGATGTAAATATACAAATAGGGCACTGGTAGAAAAGTGACAGAGGCCAACTGTGACAGCGTAAAGCGACAGGGGTGCAGGGGTTGAGAGCTCCTGCGGTAGGGACCCATGGTAATTAAAGCCATGCATCCGTGGTAAATGCACTCTGAATACAGGATGGGGAGGCCTAGTGGGTAGACACACCCCATGTCCTTTCGCTCCCAGTCGGAAATGAGGGCCCCTTCAAAGACTGCAGGGCACGCTTTGTAGTTCCTAGTCTAAACATGATTCCCTGTAGGGGGTTACACAACAGGTGGGGGTGGACAGAATAAACAACATGCCCACACAACCGTCCTATACGTTTCCTCAGTTGTCCTTTGCTGCCCTCCCAGTTGCTCAGATGGCGCCCTGGTTTCTCCTGCCTTATCTCAGACGTAGCCCGATTCCCCAAGGAGCGAAAGGCTGTAGGACGTATGAAGATCAGTGCTGAGCGCAGAGGACGAGCTGACCCCGGCCTTTGGCCGCCTGCTGTCCTTTGACGCGGCACATAAGGTGTCTGACCTCTGCTCCACTGCAGGCCTTGCGGCTGACCATTTACTCCTGATAAATATGTGAGTGTTTGCAGTGGCGTAGCGTGGGGGGTGCAGGGGGGGCCGGCCGCACCGGGCGCAACATCTTGGAAGAGACTAAATCCACGGGTTAGGGGGCACAAATTACTTGCCTTGCCCCGGTTTAGGGGGCGCAAATGACTTGCCCTGCCCCGGTGCTGACAACCCACGCTACGCCACTTACTGTGTTTGCATATCGTAAACAATAGTTGTTGGTCATCAAAAGGTGCACGCTGCCCTCAACCATGTGAGACTGAAACCTGGCCTCCACAGTTCTTGCAGGTATCCTAACAGACTGGCCTCCAAACTTGGTGGTCTCTGAGGAAGAGGGTCCCTCTCCTCACATGTTGCTCACAGTCGCTATGTCTCGGTTCTCGCTCTGTGACGATCTCTGTGTATACTCAGCTTTATAATGATACGCCTCCAGTCAGCTCTGTAGCGATCTCTCATTAATCAGCCTTGTGACAATCTCTCCACACTCAGCTATTTGGCGAATTGGCCTCATTCAGCCTTTGTGACCTCCTGTCTCCGCGCTCTTTCTCAGTGCGCAGCCTCTGTGATGCCTCTTGGTTTCCCCGCTCTGCCCTTAGCCAAGGTGAAAGTTGTTCCCTCTGTCCACAGCCCTGTGTAGAGGTTTGTTTAGGTATTTGATGGAGTCCTGACAGGCCATCTTACAGCCACTTTACAACGCTCGGAGACACAGTATACGGACATGATCAAACAATGTGTACAGTCACAGTGAGCATATTGACCTCTCTTCTCTCAGTCAGTGTGGCTGTCTTTTCTCAAACACTTAATTTTTGTAAATGTGCTTTTTTCACTTTCAACTGTGTGATTTCTCTGCATCCAGCAAGTGTGATTTTTGTTTTCTTTTTCACCCCCCCAATCTTTGTGAAGGTCTTTCCACGCTCAACGGTGCCTCTCTTTAGTGTCACCACCCCACGCAGTAGACCACCATGTTTTTGGTTGGGAAAACTGTTGATAAGTTTACTAATCTAATTCGAGACACCTGTAAGGTTAATTTATGGGCGAACCAGGTGTTACAGTGCTGTGTTAGATTACTAGCGGACACCCATCCCGAATACCAGGCCAGAACATCCAGGAGTAAACATACTATCCGTAGGTCAACGACATCCTCTGCTCCGTGTTCAAGAAGAGCTGTAGTTCTCTATAATTCTTGAGTTGCCGCACCCCAGAGGCACAGAGCAATTAAAAGCCAATCTCCAGTAGTCAGGATGCCAACAGTCGAACACCACTTAGTGTCAATATTGGCAACTTTCCCCCCAGGAAACACTGAAAAGATTACTACTTAGCCAACAAGGAACATAATAACTCGGACAACACAAGGTTCGGTGGAAAACAGAATGTTGCAGGTTTATTTCATAATTGAAATATGCCAGCTTGGTGAGTTAATTTATGGACGATCCAAGGGCAGGCAGCGATGATTAACCTAAGCTGCCCACAAGCCTGATGAGCTAAAGAACAGCACCATGGGCCAGCCCATTCGGTGTTACAATTTTCTCGATGGGGAGCTTTCTCTCTAAAGACTGTGGACCACCAGTCGAGGATTAGAACTCACGCTTCTTGAGGGCGGAGCGTCACCAAGGCAAAGCCTCTAGTTGCTCAGGGTTGCAACTGCCCGAGGGACTAACGGGGCGCCGTGGCTTGCATCCCAGTGCTCTGCCATAAAGACTCCCGGGTTTGGCCTAGAGCAACCATGGTGTGCCCCTTGAGTTGGTATGCTTATGCACCAACTGCCTCCGGATCGCCCTGTAACTCCGCCTGCAGCACAAATAAACAATTAAAATGTTCAACAGCCGAAGCGAAATTCTAACTGCTGCATGCTGGGTATGGGATGGGTGGGGGACAGCGAGGTCAGCAGCGGAACAAAGAGAGTCGCACCTATACAGGGTGGTAAATGTACCTGCCAAGCCGGTGCCGGAAATGACACATGGGAGAGAGCTGGACATGGGGCCCCCCAGGGGGGCCCAATGAGTGGAAGGAAGGTGAGTGTGCCATATGCGGCACTAAGGGGGCGCCCTCTTAGGAGGGCACACGGCATGTGCCGCAGGCAGCCACATTCTTCTCAGTGTCCCCCAATGGCCCAAGGGCATGGAGTTTGTGCCCACCCACCATAATTGGGGCTTTTCTTACTTCTTGCGTTAGGATCGCTTTGTAAGTCTGAGTCCATTGTTGAAAAACAGTAATATAACGTAATTACTTCTTGTTTTCAAAGCTGGATGGGTTGGCGATTTTCACAGCGCCAGGGTGGAAAGAGGGCACCATTTCCAGCGCCAGCCGCAATGTCTCTCGGTGGCCACAGAAGAAATACTGTCTTCACCGGCTGGTGTGAACTACTAAAAGGCTGTCCACGGTATTGTAGCCCAGCGGGCGATGTGGCTAACCACTCCCCCACTCCTCTGGTCTTTTGTTTGAATCTTTTTCAACACCTCAGACAACAACAAAAAACCGAAGGATATAAACAGATGCTACATTTATGATGAGAAAAAGACCGATTTCATGTGACGAGGTTCTGTTTTTCATAGAATCGCTTCCTGCCAGATAATTTCCCAGCAGAATATTGGATGCTGGTACAAATTCTTTCGAGAATTGTGTGCTTTAAGATTTACTACAAGCTTCAAAGTGGATTTTCCTCCCAGTGCATGTGTGCGATTTAAATATGTCGCCCCCCAATGAAACGTTTTTCAGCCCTAGTACGAATATAAATAGACAAACCTTTCTTCGGAAGGCGACTTTCCCAGTTTTCTTTACTTCATCTTGTAGAGTCCATGAAATACAAAGGTCCCCAACAGCCGAGCCATATGCAGCTTTAAGTAGTTCTTGGCACCAGCTCTGTACTTTTAACTTAAGATAATTTTGGGTTTTCGTGTTACTCATCCGGTTAATGTTCCAATTTTATTTTCCAGACTGTCATTTGCTGAACAATCTCTGTATGCCTTTGCCCTTGAGTCTGCCCTGCAGTATCACTAGTATAGCACAAAAGATTACACAATCTCAATTTGTGGGTTTTCCTATCAGGGGGTCACATGGCAAGATGTATCTAATCTGGTTGTTTTTAGGTGAAATATGTCTATCGGTATTTTTACCAAAAAGTAAACTTTCCTTTCTAATTACCGTCATGATTCGCACAATGGGACCGCTGCAGCTGCAGTTCTCCTGCCAGGTACTTGTGTGAAAGAAATGTGCTGGACAGCCACACGGACATCCATCCACGCATCCTTTTACAATTACTGCTTATTTTATAACACTCGTGCTGAAACTATTTTTTGTTAATACTATTCCCACAGCCTCTCCTCCTATTAGTTGCCTTTTAATCTCTTTTGCATTTCAGCGTGTTCCGACGTGCACCAGGTAGTCTCTTTGGGGTTTCATTATTAGATTCAAATGAAGCACACCTTACCTTCCCAATTTCACAAAAAAATGAGTACGTAGTGTATTTGTTCTAAAAAGAACTGAAGTTGGAAAATAGATGCAAAGAATGTATGGATCTTCTCTTTGGCATAGATTCTTCAAATACAAAATGTTTGTTGACGTCTCCATTGACTTGTCCCTCTTGACCCACCTTAATCTGTAAGAAAGGATGCCAGAGAATACTTTACAGCTCCTTGGAACTTGGGTTCTGCAAGCAAAATAATCTGAATTTCAGTAAAGCAGTGGAGTTCAAATATACATTGGCTAGATTCCCTTTGATTGCTGGATTTTACTGCCAGAAAATGTTTGCATGCGCTGGTATGACAGGGAAAAAGTGGGTTAGCATTAAGAGTCAAAACAAGTGATCCCAGAACTCTTGTTTCTAACCATTAGTCATGCACACTGCTCATTACCGGTGTAGGTATAGTATCCTTGCATTTATGTATTTGTAATTTCTATAGTGTGAATCTATCTTGCCAAAAAGCAGGGAAGCACTTTACAGGGTCAAAAGCAAAAATACAGTCTGTGAGTGACTGAAGAGTATGCCGGGTTCTCACATTGTTTCTTTATTTCCTCTTATCACCGTAAGATGGACAAGTCTCGGTGGACCCCAACATATACAGTAGTGTGAAAAAAGGTTGTCAGTAATTCAGTTTGCAGATTTGTGACGGGCATGTCTGCACCTATATCCCCAGAACACTGTGGTGCTGCACTTATAGGACAACCTGTCCCCTCATTGGAATGGAAACCATTTGTCAGAAACTCTATCAGAAAAGAATGTACCTGAGACTAGGATTCCAGAGAAGCAGAAGATAAATTCCCAAATCTCAACCTCTACTACAAGTAACAAGTTTTAGAACCTGTCACATACACCAGACAGGGGGAAATGGGATTGAGAAGAAAGGAGAGACTGCCACTGGATGGTGTGTTGCTTAGTTCTTAGTTCACTATCTGCCTACTGTGTTGCTTCTTCTTGAGTAATGAAAGAGTTTTCCTGCTGCACCTGTAGCCAAAACAAGAAAACAAGCAATATGTACACTCTAGTTCTCTATTCTATCTAAATTTCCCTGTGTTTAACCAATACACAAAATGCAGAGTTTACCTATTATTCACAGTGGAATTGCTGCTCGTGTCACAATTCAACTCAACGCACTAGGAGTGTTTCATGCTTAAAAAAGTTGAGCATAGCGACAAATTGTATATAGTCTTCTTTTGTGCATTTATGTATTTTGATTCCTTCTTGCAATTACTTTTCATTATCTGTAAAATAAATGTTTGATGGCATGTGTAGCTGCAGATACACATGCTTTGCAAAAGTCCGCAATCTAGTGTTGGGCTCTGAGTGTTACAAGTTCTTTTGCTTCGAAGAAGCTTTTTCGAGTCACAAGATCGAGTGACTCCTCCTTCGGTAATAGTGCGCATGGACATCGAGTCCTTAGTTAGATTGTTTTCTTTCCACCGTCTGGTTCCGATTTGTTTTCTCTCGCTTCGGTAGATCTCCATTCAGTACTATCGGAACTTCTCTCTATAAACATTGGTATAGTTTTCAATCGCATTTTCTCACTTATATTCAATCTTATTGTAATCGTCCAGGTTGATTAAACGCCCTTTCGGGCAACCGCACCCTTCTTGGGCCTACTTTGACTTGTGGTTGTCGAACAATGTCAGGCTGATGGAACGACTCCGTTTCGTTTTTGCCCTCGGTGTCATGTCAAGTTCCTATACACCAGTCAACACTCGGTGTGCAACCTCTGTCTTTCTCTGGATCATTGAGAAAAAAGCTGTGAAACGTGTCAATCCTTTCGCTCGAAGAAAACTCTTAGGGATCAAAGAGCATGTCGGTTGGAGATGGTGTCCAAGTCGTTGGAACAAACACCCGACATTTTCGGAGAAGAACATGCCCAAGCTGCAGTTCCCACCTCAGACTGATTCGGAACAAGACTCGGATGGGGACAGCCAATCGCTTCCAGCAGCGCAGTACATGAGTACATCATCCCCTTCCCATCACCCAAAGACAACTAAAAAGACTTCAGCACTGGTCTTGAGTCCACCACTGCTTGCCGGCCATGGTCAGACCAGAAAAACACATGCGGATGACCAACCCTCGGGTTCAGCACCAAAATTTAGGACCAAAGTGCATTCGGCGCTGACCGAACAGCGTGCCACACCTGTTTTGGGATCGAGTCGAAAAGCAGAGCCTTCCACCTCGGAGCTGAAACCTGTGGGTGAAAAATATGCTCCAACTACTGAGGAGTCTTTGAAAATAAGGCCCACAATAGACGTAATGGGTGCTAAACAGTGCAAAATCCAGATACACAAAGACACTGGAAGGATTATTGCTTCTCCTCCTCTTACAACAAAGAGAAAGTTCTCTTTCCAAGAGACTCTAGAAGCTGCCTACAATCAGGTCGTAGGTAGGGCAGCTGCATATCACAAAAGTGCAGTTGCATACAGATCCCAATGAGGATGATGTTTTAGTCAGCACATTAACATCCACTCACAAGGAGTATCAATGTCTACCCATGCTCCCAGGCATGCTTAAACATGCAGATGGCATTTTCAAGGAGCCAGTGAAGGCTTGAGTTATCACACCAAGGGTAGACAAAATGTACAACTCTGCACCTTCAGATCCACTTTTGATTGCACAACAATTGCCACCTGACTCTATAGTTGTCAGTGCAGCAAGAAGAAGGGCAAATAGCCAGTCCACAGGGAATGCTCCTCCCCCAGACAAGGATAGTCGTACATTTGATGCAGTGGGGAAACAGTAGCAACTCAAGCTGCTATTCACTGGAGGATTGCAAAATCTCAAGCTCTGTTAGCCAGATATGATAGAGCTCATTGGGATGAAATGGAGGAGTTCTTACAATACCTTCCACCAGAACACCAGAAAAGGGTACAGCAGATAGTTGCTGAGGGCCAGGCTCTCTCTAATAACCAAATTAGTCCTGCCTTAGATGCAGCATACACAACAGAAAGGGGTATCAACACCAGTGTGATTATTAGAAGGCACGCATGGCTAAGAACTTCAGGGTTCAAACCTGAAATACAACAGGTAGTATTCAATAGGCCTTTTAATAAGCAACACTTAATTGGCCCAGAAGTAGATACCACCATAGAGAAACTAAAGAAAGACTCTTATACAGCTAAGGCTATGGGTGCCCTTTACACTACCCCTACTCTGGAACTTTTTGTAGGCCCCAGTTCAGAGGTGGTTTTAAACCATCAACCTCAGAGTCGTCCATATCCCAACAGAAACAAGGACAACAATTTTACAATAGAGGTTCTTACAAAGGAAATAACTTTAGAGGTAGCCACCACAAGAGGTTCCTCCACCTCAGCCAAACAGTGACTTTCTGCACATCACCACACAGCATACATCTCCTGTGGGAGGAAGACTGGAAAATTTCTACGAACAATGGCACAACATTACAACCGATCAGTGGGTGCTGTCAATTACCCAGAATGGTTATTGCCTAAAACTCATTTCTACTCCACCAAACATTCCCCCTCGCTCGCACAGGCTTTCTCTGGCAAACCTAAATTTATGAAAACAGGAGGTACAATCACTTCTACTCAAGGGTGCAATAGAGATGGTACCTATATCCCAACAAGTGGCAGGAGAATATTATATATACTTCCTCATACCAAAAAAGGATGGTACTCTAAGACCAATCCTGGATCTCAGACCCCTCAATCAGTACATCCTGTCAGAGCATTTCCACATAGTCACTCTTCAGGATGCCTTTGCCCTGCTACAAAAACAAGACTACATGACAGCATTAGATCTAAAAGATGCTTACTTCCACATTCCCATACATCCAGCATATCGCAAATTTCTAAGATTTGTGATAGCAAGCAAGCACTACCAGTTCAAAGTACTACCCTTTTTAGTAACTACAGCACCAACGGTATTCACCAAATGCCTTGCAGCGGTTTCATCATATCTAAGAAGGCAACATATACATGTCTTTCCTTATCTGGATGACTGGTTAATCAAAGCTAGCACCATTCAAACCTGTCAACAGCACTCACTGTACACAGTGGATACCCTACACAATCTGGGGTTCACAATCAATTACCAGAAATCTCATCTGCAACCAACCAAATGCAACCGTATCTGGGAGCAATTCTGAACACTCATTCAGCATTAGCGTACCCAAACCCTCTGAGAATTCAAACTTTCCACTCTCATATCTCAACTACAATAAAATCACACAGTAAGGGTTTATCATGAAACTTTTGGGAATGATGGCATCATGCATATCAATCGTGCCCAATGTATGTCTAAATATGAGACCTCTACAACAGTGTCTCTCGCAACAGTGGTCTCAGGCACAGGGTCAACTTCATGATCTAGTGTTGTTCGACTGCCACACTTACAACTCTCTGCAATGGTGGAATCACACCAACTTATCAAAAGGACGGCCATTTCAGACCATAATCACAACCGATGCATCAATGATAGGTTGGGGAGCTCATATAAACAACCTTACCATACAAGGGGTTGGGACTTAATTTAACAAATTTATTACATAAACCATTTGGAATTGCTAGCAGTGTAACTAGCACTCAAAGCTTTCCAACCACAGATCATGCACAAAACAGTGTTGATAAGGACAGACAACATGACCACAATATATTATCTGCAAAAACAGGGACACACACACTCCTCTCAATTGTCTCTTCTAGCACAGACAATTTGGAAATGGGCAATATACAATCACGTTCAACTACTAGCAGAGTATATCCCAGGGATACAAAACCAACTAGCGGACCTCTTAAGTAGGACGCAGCAACAAATACATGAATGGGAGATTCACTCAGGAGTGATTCATCAATACTTCCACATGTAGGGACCCCCTGACATAGACCTCTTCGCAACAAGAGAAAACGCAAAATGCCCAAACTTCGCATTCAGGTACCCACATCCTCAATCCAAGGGCAATGCTCTATGGATCAATTGGTCAAGGATATTTGCATATGCTTTTCCTCTTCTCCCACTAATTAAATTTAAGTCACACCTCCCTCAGTACGATACTCATAGCTCCCACGTGGGCACGTCAACATTGTTGAATCTGTCTGTAGTTCCACATCACAAGATCCCAAACAGACCGGGCCTATTGACTCAAAACAAAAGTAAATTCAGGCATCCCAATCTCAGTATGCTCAACCTGGCGATTTGGCTCCTGAGGTCATAGAGTTTGGATATCTACAGCTTCCAACAGAATGTATGGACATTCTAAAAGAAACACGCAAACCTACAACCAGACAGTGCTATGCAGCTACATGGAAACATTTTGTATATTACTGTCAACCCAAAAACATTGATCCACTTAAAGCATCAGTACAAGATATTGTCTGTTATTTGCTTCATTTACAAAAAGCAAATCTTGCCCTCTCATCTATTAAAATTAATTTAACAGCAATAGTTGCTTACCTTCAAAACAAACAGAATACGTCTCTGTTAAGGATCCCTGTCATAAAAGCTTTTATGGTAGGCCTTAAAATAAGTATTCCACCTAGAGCTGCACCAGCTCCTGCCTGGAATCTTAACATCGTGCTCACAAGGCTTATGGGTCCACCATTTGAACCCATACATTCTTGCACTCTTCAGTTTCTCTCACAGAGGTTGCTTTCTTAGTAGCAATTACTTCCTTAAGGAGAGTTAGTGAAACTCAGGCATTCACTTTAGAAGAACCTTTCTTCCAAATTCACAAAAATAAAATAGTACTTAGGACAAACCCAAAATTCCTACCTAAAGTAGTTCCACCATTTCACATCAGTCAGTCACTGGAATTGCCAGTCTTCTTTCTACAGCCAGATTCAGTTGCTGAAGTGCTCTTCACACTCTTGATGTTAAAAGAGCTCTTGTGTATTATGTAGATAGAACAAAAGATTTCAGAAAATCTAAACAACCTTTTGTGGCTTTTCAACAACCTCATAAAGGTAATCTTATTTCAAAACAAGGATTAGCCAGATGGATAGTAAAGTGTATTCAGACTTGCTATCTTAAAGCTAAAAGATAGCTATTAGTAACTCCTAAAGCACATTCTACTAGAAAGAAAGGCTCTTCAATGGCATTCTTGGGAAATATACCAATGGCAGAGATATGCAAAGCAGCCATGTAGTCTAAACCACACACATTTTGTAAACACTACTGTATGGATGTGGTATCTCACCAACAAGCAAATGTTGTTCAAGCAGTGCTTAAAACACTATCTCAAACTACTCCAAATCCTACAGGTTAGCCACCGCTTATTTTGGGAGTGGACTGCTTTTCAGTCTATGCAAAGCATGTGTATCTGCAGCTACACATGCCATTGAACGGAAGATGTTACTCGCCCAGTAGACATCTGTCCGTGGCATGTAGTGCAATCCCACTATCTAAGGAGTCTAGATCATAACACTCTTCCTCCACCACTTCTACTTCAGAGCTCTCAGCCCAAGTAATCCACGCTATTTCACCCATAATTCCTTTCGCAGCACCAGTGCGGTTTAATGTGGATCCACATAATGCACAAATATTCCTCACACAGTGTTCATTGCATTTTTTGTATAGACCCATAATCTTTGCTGAAAACCAATCCAAAGCAGCTTTCATACTGTCTTACTTGAGTGGAGATCTGGCCGCTTGCTCCATGCCTTAAATTACCCGTAATGATCCTATCTTAAATCATTTAAAAGAATCCAAAGCAGAATTTTCTGATATTTTTGATCCACAAACTGTTCCATAAGATACTGACAATGGACTCATAGTTAAAACAGGGAAATGAAGGCCTGATTGCTTATTTGGCAAAGTTCAATAAATTAATTGTCACAACTGATTGGCCTAAAGAAAAAAGAGCAGCTATATTCAACCAGGTTTAAAAGACTAGTTGAAGGATGGTTTAGCACAGATTCCAAAGAGACCCAGAGATGTTTCAAAATTAATTGATTTGGTCTTACAGATTGAGCAACTAATTCATTCTTCACAAATAGCCAAGATTCAATAACAGAGAGGAGCCCTAGTCTCTTTCACTTACAGAGCCTCTCTGCCCAACACTACTCACTACTCCTTATTCAAAGAAGGCTGCTCAGAATCACGGAACAGGCTCATTAACAAGACACTTTCTTGAGTCTTGAAAAGTCCGTCAGGAAGCTTCTGTGGCATTTGAGCCACTACCGTAAACAGAAGGGAGGCACGCTCGTGAGACACTTCTCCAAGGCTTGAAGAGTTCTGTCTGGAAACCCCAGTGCAATGCGAAGACACGATCGCTTCTCTCAGGAAGACAGTTGAAGTGCACGTTGCGCTGTCTGTGCACGTGAGTTATTGTTTAGTGCCCTCGAACTGAATGTCTGAAGCAGAAACTTATATTGTAGTTTTTCTGCGAGCCAGCATCTTGGGTGTCCTGTTTTTGAGTCCTTGGAGAGCCTTGATGAGAGTGGGCAACATCAGAATCAAATGGGAGCGATTTTTTTTCCATTGTGTGTATTTAAATTACCTTTTATCTTTAGTGTGCAATTGTTGTTTGACTGTTGATGTCTGTGCATCTGCACTCACAGTCCTGACGCCATTACTCTGGTTCTTGCATGAGATTCCATCTCATAAATGTATTTCGATGATCTAAAATGCTCCTGAATGTTTTTTGGGCTCAGCGCTTCCGCTTTTTAGGTCTTACCTGAGACAGCGCATGCGCTGTCACTTGTGTGACATTTAGTTAGCTTACAGTGAGTTAGAGCCCACTTATTGCTTACCACTGGCGAGCTTCACCATGACTCTTATTTGCATGCTTTGGATTTGTTTTCGCTGCTGGCTTCAGATCCTCCTTTTCTGTTTGACTGTCCCCTGGAGCATGGCCAAAGTACTTGTGTTCTTCTACCACTCGCGTTTTGGGTTCTACTTTTTTCTTTCTGTTGAGTACTACATGAAAGTGCATGTGTCTTTATGTTCCTTGCCCGTTTTCTTTCCCCTCCATGGCCACTTTCTTGAGTTGCTTTTACCATCCCTCTCCTTCATGCCTGCTTCCTTTCCATTGCTTGTTCTCTCCCACATTTTATGTGTTGTTGCCCTCACCTCCTTCTGCTGTTCGTGTTGTTGCTTATCCCGTCCCGCCCTCTGTGTTGTTGCCTATCCCGTCCCGCCCTCTGTGTTGTTGCCTACACCATCCTGCCCTCCCTGTTGTTGCTTGCTCACTTCTGCCATCATCCACCCTCTGTGTTGTTTCTGCCCCCACCTCTTGTCCCTCCCACCCTATCTGTCCTCAGTGTTGTTGCTTGTACTCTCCTGCCCTCAAGCATTGCATCTTGCCCTACCCTGCGGTGCTGTACAACATGACAAAAAAAAAGTGACAAAGCGTATAGTTCTCTCGTAGGTGAGACCTATTGGCTTTGCCAATGCTTGGTTTACATTTTTCTTTTTGTTATTATTATCAGGTAAACTGTTATCTATTCTTCTTCGTGTATCAGCACAGCACTCTCTTTAGTCCCAATACCAAAGAGTAAAATTGCTTTGTAGATGATGCAGTTGGTTTTCAAAAGGTTGCCAGCCGCAAGGAAAGCCAGTGGAGATCTATAGGTTGTGGGTGATGTGGACTACCGCTATCTGAATCATGTCTCAATACTTTCAGACTGGATATAAGTTAAAAAGAAAGCAAAAAACACAGGTCCTCAAATTTCTAAAAATGTAGGTCCTCTTGTGTTTGTTTAAATTTGAGATTACATGTGTTCCATTCTCTTGCACATTGGGACACAGTCTTGCCTGGTGTTGAAAAGGAACCATTCTAGTCTTATCGGAGATTGGCTAAAAGTAGGGATTGGCTAGGTGTGTGGAAGCTTAAATGTGTTTTAGAGACCTGGTAGTCCTGTTGTGTGGTGGCTCTGTTGACCACGGAGAGAAACTTGAATGCGGTTGCATGTTTTAGTGATTGTCTAAGTAATTTGCGAAATAGGGGACTGAGAGTAATATTAAGGTAATATTTCCTTGTTTCTCTGATCAGGCTCTGTCTCAGAGATGGTCACGAGTGAAAAACAGGTGGTTGGCAAGCTACCATAGAGGGCCTTGTTGCTTATGAGCCTTAAATTGTCAGGCCTTTTCCCCAGAAGGCATTCAGTGGTCCCAAAAGGAAAAGGAGTGTACAAAATAACAGTTTTTCTTTGCAAACATACGCAGCGTCCACCAGGTAGTATCTTGTGAAAATAGAACATAAGTGCATACCTTGCATTCCAAAGCTACACACGAAACCAGCAGGACACTGGTTCGAGGAGAAAATATCGCTGCATCCTAGTTCCTGCAAGACCTTTACTGCTCAATCCAGTCTCTGATGGCAAAAACAAAATATTGCAAAGTTTGATGCGTGTGAAATATTGTGACTTTCTTGAGAAATAAATTGCCCAGGCGTAGCTCCTGGGCAGTTCTCTGGTGAGTAACTGTCATGACCACTTCCGTTCGATGGCTCATAGTACTACCACTTTGCTCATTGGGCGCTGAGTGTTACTATTTCAGCCTTAACTCTGTGAGGAGTTTCTAAGGATATAGAAGCCGATATTTAGTAGGACATAAACTAATGACTCCTAAATAGTTAACACTGTCCAGTCCTAGCTATATCTATGGCAAGCATTTGCATAGTCAATAGGTCTTGTCTTTGGGACCTTATAAGTGTTTAGACATGCATCACATTATCCTGGGCGCTGTGTCAGCAGGGATTGAAGAGCTATACAGTTAGTACACACTGGGTCATGCAGTCTGATTCAGGAATACATACTTGCCTCGGGAATCATTTATGGACACATTCCAAGGCTTTTTAACGCACAGACTGAAAGCAAAGGGCCTCAAAGCAAGGTAACAGCACTTAACATTGTGTGTGCGACTGCTTCACTAGAGCATTGAACAGCCTGAAGAATGAGCATTAGGGGAAAGTTATGCTTAACATAATAAGATGACAGATTTAACACACCTCCCGATGAAAAATGTGCACTGACTTTACAAAAGCCTAATTGTTCGAGAAGTGCATGAACCATGCTATATGTGAGTTCAGGCTGTCTGTGAAGCACTAGACCAGAGATGCTGTGAATCACAATACAGCCAGTCATTAGATGCAGCCAATATCCATATCTAGAAATCAAGGGCTACAGCTAATAATTGCAGAGATACACTGAGCAGAAAAAAACGGAAGAGATACTATGCAGAACCATAAATTTAAATAGAATTGTCTCCAGCTTAACTAATGTCATGTTGAAAGGTCTATTTGCATTGCCAGCTCATGAACCTGTTACATATTCATTTTTTAAATCTAAAACATTGTGTGGCCTCAATTATTAATCGCAGAATGTTTTCATGAATGTAACTTTTCATAATATAAATGACTTGGATGAGAAATGCTAAGAAGATTACACACACCGAGCTGCACTGCAGTAGAAGTTAAACAAGCATTGGCAAGGCCAAAAGCCAAATCTAAAAATTAATGATGGCAATTTCCCTTTCTGATAATTACAGCAGTGTCTGCCTTCACAGGAGATCCATAAACTACATCCTACGAAATACTTTTCCAACCATGTCAATGCAGCGCAGCATAACCCGCATACAGTATTGTGGGCAGCTTAACCACTAACAATTCGTAAATTGTGGTGTTGTTTTTTGACGGTTTTGCAATACTAAAGGTAAAACTAAATCACTAAATCCCAGAATGCTGCGTGTTCATTGGTTAAAAAAAACAGACATGTGGTTCTATCTTCTAATAATGATGGGCTCCTTGTCATGCTTGTCAGAAGGTTGGTCTAATGTGCTAGAGGAACACACTTTAAAAAGCGGCGGCACACAGGGTAGTTGTGACCTAAAAGTAATCCGTGGTATTTCTAACCCACAGTGTGAAATGAGTCATCAAAAAGCTTTGAGTGATTCGATCAATTAAAGCCAGTACCAGCTCGCCTTTACATCTGCAGATTACCGTATACATTTGCATTTTAACTCATTGCATACATTTGCACTTCTTCCAGGGAAGTAGACACCCCGGCAGAAAGACTTGTTAAGCTGTCTGCCCGGCATCAGTTTTACAGCACAGGAGACTCACTACATGACGCTTCAGCTGAAGTGTTTAAAATATCAGAATTAACCGTCCTTGGATGGTTCTCTTTTTAGGAAAGTAGGGGAATGTTTTTTCATAAAACAGAAAAGTATGGACAATTCATGCCCTTCGACCATTGCACATAGTAGTAGACCAAGAGCTTTCTCTCTGTACAGTGAGGTGCAGTTACACAGTGAAAAGCGTTCTTTTCTCATGCAGCAAAGCAACATAGTAGATAGTTCCCTCTGTGCAATGGAGTCACCAACTGCAGAGCGCTCCATCCCTGAGGAGTGAAGTCACATACAATAATGCCCCCCCTTATGTAGTAGGCACACACTACAGGCACCCGCTTCCCTGTGTGGTGAAGCCTCAATTGAGGCCACCTCCCTATTAAAGAAATTCGATCCAAGGCAACACAGAGGGTTACAAATGTACTGGCTGCTAAACTCCAGAAACTCAATCTCTTTGACAAACACACAGCTGGGCTCTTTCATATAAAAGCTAAAGTGGTATTTTGTGTATACACAAGAGTTTCTCATTATTATACAATGTATTCCCAGCCCAGGGCTCATTTATACTCAAAGTTTTCACTGTTTCCCGGCTTCGATAAGGCTATGGCCTCCACGTCCCAGAAAGGCATAAATACACTGCAAGCGGAGACAGAGCAGCGCAGTATTACTACAGAGCACGCAGTCTCTAATAAGCCAATGCATACTCTACACTAGGGTGTCACAATTAACAAGCAAACAGCACTTCTCAGACTATCCGCTAAAGAGACCGGCACCACAAACAAGCAACACTTTAAAGTCCGACAAATAAAATTGAACAGGTGCCCTCGGAAAACAGTGTCTGACATTTGATCTCAGTATTTGAATGCACCGCAAATGTGGCAAGGTAACAAGATTTACAGGCCTGTTTAACAGAGGTTAGAGTGGTTGAAAACCCAAACTATTCGAGTTCAGTGATCTTAAAGAAAAAAAAGAGTTTCTGAAGCAGTTGCTATAATGGGACAAGCGTACGGCTACAAGTACTAGGGCGGTGCTCTGTGGGAGGGAACAGTTCACGAAAAGGAGGGACAAATAGGAACGATTAACCACTTGGAAGCAAGGCTTTTTAAAGGACACTCGAAGAAACAAATTAAAAGCAATGGGCAGGCTGTAACCCACTAAGTATATACAACATGTCTCGAAGAGACAGTGCAAGTGCTGACTAGGCTCGACCTAAAAATGGGTCTTTATTAAGAACAGCAAAATGTAGAACAATGAAAATAAAGAATGATTTGGGGCCTTGACATACCCCCAAAACTTTTGTAGCACTAACACAGTGAAGCAATATACTGTGAAATAACATGGGTGTCTATGAGATAGAGTTGTGCCATGGGGAGAATATCTGAATTCTAGGCTATGCTCAGAAACATTTGGACCTCAGTCCCCTTACCATCGTTGTGTTTACTGCCCCCAGTAAGTGAGACAAAGGTGCCAGTCGGAGTCCTCCAATATACGAACATGCTGTTACACATCTGACATTTTTCCTAATTTCTGAGTGGTCTTGAGTGCAAGGAGAGGCAAATGAGTGAGTGAGTTTTTGGCAAGGAGGCTGAGAATCGGCTAAACATTTTGCAAAGCACAACATTCTTTGAATGCCTAATTGCACATCATGCAAATGCGAATCAGTATGCTCTAAAGAAAATGTTTTTAAGGTTCCAGAAACTGATGTAAGGTAAACAGTTCCATAGTCTGTTTTTAAAGTGGCTACCAGGGCTCTGGTGCCTGGTGACAAGTGAGGTCTGGTCACAGTTCTGCAGGAGATAAATAAATTCTCCATCTGGTCTCAAGAGACACAGTTGAAAAGGGGGGGGTACTGAGGCTGGAAATTAGCTGGTAATCATAGTAGGTTTCCATGGCCTGTCTAGGGTTAGTGGCCCATATTTCATGAGCTATTGGTTGTAGTCACATTTTTCAGGAAGTGACAACCAAGGAAACTGGAGCACTCACTAGCATCTACTTTTAGCTGGGATTTATGGTCCAACCGGACCAGGTATTCACAGACCCATAGCTTTTAAAGTGATTGTTCAGAGCATTCTATGACTGGGTCAACCACTGATCAAACAAACCCGGCAGACCTTAAATGAGGTCACAGTGTAGGCTCTTTAAAGGCACAGTTCTTCAATGCCTCTTTCTCGTCCGCAATTCTCCAGATGTCCTTCAGTTTGGCAGTGTGAGCAGACTTGCAAGACCTTCGTGGCTCTTAAGGGATTCATACCCTTGAGGCATCTTTCACATATGTATTCAGTCAACTGTGCATTACTCTTTGTGCCTCTGCTTACATGCCTGCTTCTTGCTCTGCAATCCAGCTGTTTTTCATTTTGGAAATAGTACAACAGCAGGGTTCTAGACTTGGTTCCCACCTTGGGGCAGATAGTGCAGCATGATACGTCCTGGTTTTGTTCAGATTCCTCTGGGCTAGGGTGCAGTTCCCTAAGTTCTAAAGCCAGATCAAGGAACTGTCTCCGGAGGGTTATTCATTATCCACTTCTCAGGCAAACGCTGGAAGATGCACCACTTCCAAAAATCCAGTACAGCGCACGTCTTCCTGAGCTTTTATTTTATTTATAAAGGGAGTGCTGCCAAGCAACAGTTGTTGAAGGAGATGTTTATTCTGAAGAGATAGAGGAGTTTTCTGAATTGCAGTACCTGTAATACCCAAACAGCTCTAAACTTAAGACAAAGGGGGCATCACAGCTGACCACCAGGCTGTGGATTGGGCCCCATACAACCTGTACAGGGTGACATAGGGTCAAGTGATCTTCAGTTAGATCTAGAAGAAGATCTGACTAGGCAGTCAAGCGAACAGCTGAGTCACACTGAGTTTTGGTATGGTAATCCAAAAGCATTCCTTTCCATAGGTCATAATGTTTCCAGGTCTAACAGCATCCAACACCCTCAAACACCTTAACATCGAACCCTTCACAGCTAATTAAAAAGAGACTTGTAGCTGAGAAGCTGGAGAAGGGCGTTGCCTAAGAATTTCCTATATATACCCATTACTGGATATGTCCCTCACCTAGGAGCATCCTCTAGCATCAGGGTTTCTCTCATGCTAGTCTCCCATCTTCGAGGTACCATTCCAGCTAACGGACTCTTAGGTTAAATTTGGTTACTTGCACCATTTTATGTTTGTTCCAGTTTCTGTCCTTGGGGCAGCACTTATGTCTCAGAGACGCTCATACAATTTCATCTCTCTCCGGTTTCTGGGTACAATCTACGCCCATGGTAGAGACCTAATAAGAAACTGAAGGCCAGCCTAAACTGGTTTGACAGGTATTCTGCTGGGAGAGTTCACAATCTGTACCGACAATAAAAAAGACCCACAAATGCAATTGTTCCTAAGTCAACTTGAAGCTATGGGTCTCAACCTATGAAGTCGAAGGTCAAACCGGCAGAAATGGGCATACACTAGACTGGACCTTAACTGAGGAAAATCGTCACCTGAAAACATTTGTACTCATTTATTTTAGTTTGACTTATCATACCCTTGTTTTATTTATGCTTAAATGAGAGGATAATATTCTTATATTGAATGAAGGCCACAAAACATTACTGTGGAGGGTTAGGAGGAACTAACCAAACTTGTTGTGGAGACCCAGTTGCTCCCAAAGCCTCCTCTGTCATTCTAAAGTAGAAAGTATTATAAAGTTGACAATACGATGTTTTAGGGATATATGACAATTTAGCTCCTCTAAGTGAAGTGATAGTATGTGATAAGGCCAGACACTTACAAAGGTTGTACTCTTCAGTGGAGAAGTGTGGCTCAATGGTTAGAGCGGCAGACCCTGAAGCAGAGATCTGGCTCAAGACCAGGGTTCAAGTCCCGCTTCGGCAGGTCTTGGGCTCAATTCCCCTTGACCAGATAATTCTCGCCTCGGTGCCTAATCTAATTCATGGGTCCCACTCTGCAACTCTGGGCAATAGCTTGCTTAATCTCCACAACGGCCCCAACAGCGCTTGGATGCCTGGCTTCACCCTGGGGGTGCTCAGGAGTGGGTGCCTCACAGGGAAAAGCCAGGAGGGGTTCCATAGCGGTATGAGTACAGCGCCTTGAGACCCTAACGGGTGAGTAGTGCGCTATACAAGTGCTAATTTACATTTACATTTCTAAGAGAGGATATTAAGAAATTGCAGACTCCAGAAATGCAGCATTGTTGGTGTTGCTCTCGGCTATATTCAGCGCCATTGACTATGACATTTTTGCTCAGTCATTCTAATAGATAGTTTAAATTGTTCTCACCAACAGCTCATCTCAGGAAGGAAAGTCTCCCCACCACCCCATTTAAGCTAGATGCTGATTGGTGTTATGTTTGCGCTTAATGCTTGACCTTTTAAATATCTCGATGGCACTGGTGTATTTACACTGGTTTTTCCTCTTGTGTAAAGATGCTATGATGAATGCTGCCCGTTTTGAAGGCTTGGACGCAAAAGACTTGGATCACTCTTAACGCTAACAAGATAGAACTTAGGCTGGTAGGTTCTAAGGCTATGGTTAAAAGTTGAGGGAATTCCTCAAGTTTAGGACAGCCTGTGAAACAAGCATTGGCTTCTCAGTGAAGGCTAAGTCTCTTAGTTTAATCTTTTTCTCCAATCTCTTATTTACAGATTTCATTAAAAAAAGTCACAGTATTCCAAAAGTACAATATTGCAACTACCAAATCACATACAATCAACTTGTTTAGAGAATACTGGAGAAAAATAAAAATCACACCACTGTATTATTAGCTTATGAGACATATCTTAGGGTACTTTGAGGCACCTTATGACAAAACAGTGGACATAGTACTGTTGCGGGTGACATAACTTTGATAATAGAAATTTAGAAAAAAATTAATCAATGTTGAAAGAGTGACACTGCATATTAACAGTCAAGGTGTCCGTTTCTGATTAAGCATATACACATACATCTCCAACCAAGGTGTGCTCACGTGTAACGGTACAAGACAACTCCAAATCCAACTTTTCAAATAGAAGAGGACCTCAAACATTGGATCAATCAGCCCATATCCAGAGGGGTTATACTAGTATGGGAGGTGAGAATGGGACAGAGATGAGGCAAATATGTTACAATGCGTCCGTAGATAGGGACAGGTGATTAGGAGAAGGCCGGTAAGGAGAATTAATCATGATTTCCCATAATACTGAAGGAAGTCGACCTATAGTCAGGACCACTGGAATTATGCGGCATGAGAAGGCCAAATTATGCGGCAGGGTTTAGTAAATTATGCAGCAGGCAAGACAAATTATGCCGCATAATGCTGCACATTTTGTAATAATATTAGTCCATTATTTCAACATTTTTTTAACTTCATAACACTGTTTAGGCATTGGTTGCACTTATAAGTTCTGGTTTAATACCCAAATGTAGCAATAAGCAACAAAAAGGTGACGAGTACTGTTTTCCACAGGGCCCTTCACTGCACAGCAACACGTGTTGCTGCACTTTTATTAACTTTTGAACGTTTGAGCTAGAAACTTTTTTTTTTTTTTAAACTATACTGATTATGCAGCAGATGATGGATTATGTGGCAAATGTAATTATGTAGATATCGCCGTGGCCGCAGAATCATATAATTCCAGTGGCCTTGCCTATAGTCCCACAGCAACATGTGAACATCCCTCTTCCAGTGCTGATTGCTTCCCACAATTAATTGAACATTTTCACCCAACACACAACTAAACGTTACACTACCCATTCTCGCTAATATGGTTTAAAAAGGTTCCATGATTTCTGATGCCATTTTCTTTGGGAAGTCTTTCATTTGGCACAGTGTTAACTGGGGGCCAGTGTCAGTCGGAATCCCTTCTGTGCATATGTCTCTGACAAACATATTACTCAGGAACTCAACTACATTGTCTATGTTTCACAAATCTTACTTTGAGGCAACCAAGTACCCAAGGGACACTTTCAGGGACCACATTGCCAAGGATCTTGTCAATAAAAGGCCCACATGTGTCCCATCCTGATCTTTCTCAAGGCTCTATTTGAAAATGGACACAGCACTGTCAGTGTCCCTTGTGACTTATGAGACTTATTGCTCATAATGCAGGGAAAAAAAATTTGAACATGTCTTTTTAGCATCCTGTCCACACCAGGCCACCAACAACCACATCTAGCCTTTTGCTTCAGCGCTAACATGTCCCCATGTCTTGTGAAGCATTTTGACACTTACATCCCCAATGTATCACCATGGTATACCACACCACGATCAACCAGCAATTCATTCTATATTGTCTTGCAGCTATTTATAATATGAATAATAGCATGCACAGCAAAATACTTCTGTATTTTTTTCAAATGCCCACAGTTGAAATTTTGGTATGCAACCCTGGTGCGTGCTCTACACAACCCACGCATATATATTGGTAATGTTAGCTGGTGCCCAAATGGTGTACCAGTCCAAAGTGCACTGCCTTGAGGCCTGTTGGCAGACATAGTCAACAACATTTTTAACAATATTAATCCAATGTACTCCATTTTGTCATCCATTCCTCAAAACTTTATTCAATATAATTTCAATGATCTGAGTTCATACTGCTCCAAATTTGTTACTACGAGATGTAACTTATATGATTCCTCACTGATAATGATTGTGTCATTAAAAACCCAAAGCATTCCGGGGTGAAGGGGTAACTGCAATATAAACATTCAAAAAGGACATCTCAGCACAAACAATAAATTGTGTTGCTGCAATCCACAACACCCCACACAACAATGGTGATGTAGTTTTGCCCATTCTAGTGGTGCCGCATGCATAATTTGAACTTGTGAAAATACTGACGCACAAGCCTTCCACCAAACTGGTCTGTGAAAGTGCTGCCTTGAAACCCTAAAACAGCTTACAGGGTAAACAATGAGAATACCTCACAAAGTTTGACTGCCCAAGCGAAACTAACCCTCAACTCTTAAAACCAGTGATTGTGCTGAAATTCACATCTGTGTCACCGTTAATAAAGGTGACCCCTGCCCCTCTGTTATGTGAACTCGTGCATAGGTCATAACCCATCTCCTAAAAGCTTTAAGCCAAACGGCTACTGTGTGCTTAACCAAAAATAAACCAACCTTACTCTGGTTGAGTGCTAAAAATTCATCCTGGCAAGAGGGAAGCCAACATTCGTGGCTCGCCAGAGTTACAGGGGGCTGCGGCGGGGTGGTGCGCGGGGGTGGGGTTGGGTGGGGGTGGGGTAAAGATATTTAAATTAAAAAAAAGTACCTCCTCGCTGCACTGCTTCTCTCTCCCGCGTCAACTCTGTATGCATGCATAGGCTCCCAGCCTGCCCTGCGGCCAATCCTGACACTGCTCAGAGCAGCGTCAGGATTGGCAGGGTGCTCAAAGGCAGACTGGGAGCCGATGCAGGCTCTCTCCAGCCCGGCAGCAGTGTTGCCGGGCTGGAGACCGCCTTCTGCGGATGTACGTTTGCATACATGCGCTGTGAGGGGAGTGCACAGTGCACTCCCCTCACTGCTCATCACCCCAGGGCCCCTCCCCTTTCACATGGAAGGGACAGTAAACATAGTTTATTGTCTCTTCCTTGTGAAAGGTTTGCAGCTTCTGCTGCTGGTGGGGGGGCGACGCTCCTCTGTCCAAGCGAAAGAGCCGCCACTAGAAGCCAATGCGGTACTTCAAAAAATTAAAACCCATGGCATGACCGTCCGTGCACACCCGCTCTGTGCCACATAAAACTGTAAAATGAAAGATAGCAGCTATTTAGCAATACCACCTTATCGTTTTCATTGGGCAAACGATCACTTGAACAGCATTTGGTCTCATTCAACTCACTATTTTCATCGACACCAGCTGCCCTCTCCTCTTCAGTGATTGCCCCTTTGTTAATCTGCTAAACTCGCAACTATTGAATCCTCATGTTCCCTGTGTTCATCATAGCTCATGTCTTAGACAACCATTAATAATACTGTCGCTGCCCAGGACCGATTTCAGGTTAAAAGAAGATTATTGCAGGTAGTATATCTTCTTTGCTGATATTGGAGTGGGCTTCCTACCGCCTCTTGTGGAGAGAAACTAACGGCTTGTGGTCAGCCCTTAATTCAAAAGTCGGCCTGGAAGTACCTAATTACTTTCCAACTTGCCAACGCTTCCTTTTTGTTAACAAAATACATATTCTCAGCTCTCTTAAACATATGCGGTGCAAATGTTGCTACTCTCTCAGTGCGATTCTTCTCCTGCACCAGTACTGGCCCCTTACCATAGGCACTTGCATCCGTGACAATTATTGTGTGATCTCTCCCATCAAAAGATTTCAGTTCTACGGAATCAATCACTCAAGCCTTGATTTGCCCAAACGCCAAAGTACCTGCTTCTGTCCACTCAAGCAATAATAAGTCATAAGTCCACATAAGCAAAGTTGATAAATATCCTAATGTGGTGTTGTGTGGAATTTGTCTGGACAGTACTCACAAGATTGCTAACGTAGTCCACCTTTTAAGATCTGAAAGGAGTTTACAGACGTCTAAGGATACTGTATTTACAAACACTGTAGTAGAAAGCTATTAGGACGACTCTAAAATATTTTACTTTTTTATTGGCCCAAGTGTACTCAAGTTTATTTTCAGCCAACCGATGTTTTCCTTGAATATATTCAGAACGGTATCTTTTGAGCCGTTCTTTTTTAGTGAAATTTAATGGAACCGTTCACAGTGAATAATGGGTAATTTGCTCTTTTTGCATGTTGCAAGCAGTGTCACCTGTAAGTAGGGCAGCCTTATTGTTCACAAATACTGTTTCCGTTCTCACATTTTAAGGATTTTGTTAATTTTTTTAGAGTCATAGGTTGGAGCTGGCAAAAACTAAAGTGGATATTGAGCATCTAGATCCAGATCCAGCTTTCAGTTGTTTGTAACAGACGCTTTACTATTGACCACTAGATCAGTTGAAGGCCTGGCAAGGTTTGGTAGGAGAGTGTGTCTGAAATTTGTTTCTAACCTGAGTTTATTTGTAGTATGGTGTTGATCTTGTCAGTATCCTACCAAATGCTTTTACAGCATCCCCAGCATGGAGAAGGAGGCATGGTAATCTTAGAACTATAATCTAGTTTCATTAACGGCTCTCCTGGGGTTGTGAAATACATGTCTCGCCTTAATGAAAGCCGTTTGATTAGGCTTTATCAACGTTGGCTGAATTTGATGCAAATCATTTGTTAAAATCTTTCCATATATCTTAATATTTAAATGTTAAAGCACTATTGGTCTGTAAGCTGAATATCACAAAAGATCCATCATGTAGTTGGCTAGGAATATGTTGGGCAACTCAGGCTTAGTTTTCCTCATTGATCTTCATATTAAAAAGAAATTGACTCGGATTACCAATAGCTTTGCCACTTTCTCCTTGTACATTGGTGCTGTGTGACAGTCTAGGCTCCGGAGCTTTATTGATAGTGAATTATTTAGTTTCTAATTCTGCCTTTTCTTTAGTTCCTTTTGGAATTAAATGACACCTCAGCATATGGGCTCTATGTACATCATTAACTGGCAATCTCAGTACAAAGGTATTATTTGCTAACGAAGAAAGCTTCACATGTCTTTTTTACTCCAGGTGTGTATTTAAAAATGTGAAAATAGCACAATAACTTGAAGAGGCCTTGCCCCACATCAACCCAGTCCACTTTCATTTGTGCATTGTTATTACCATTTTATCCCCATGTACATACAACAGTCTTGACCTATGTTTGACCACATTCCCGTTGCCATTGTGACTCGCCCTGTGAGAAGGGTAGATCCATTAATATATATATGGACAGAGTCCAAAAACAATGGCCTCAGTCCTTAGTGGAGACCACGAACAAGGGTCGAAATGTGCAAACAACTTGAGCGTTCACACTTCGCAGATGTAATCATTAGATTTTCCAACAAATTGGATGTTCTCTCACGGACAGAGGGGGAATTCCTAAAACATTTAGTATTGTTTAAATTAAAACACAAAAGAAAACAAAAAAAATTAGCATACGTGCATAATTTTTAGGAAATAAAAAACATAGGGCTATATATTCTGTCTTTTGTATCTACCGCAATATCATCAATAATCAGATTGGGATGGAGGTTGTGTAGGCAGAACGATGGTAACCATGCACAGCCTATAGCAAACAAACATTTGCATAGCCAGTAGGTCTTGCCTATGCAAGAGCTATTTGCCCTGCCAATGTGTTTTAGCCATGTGGTACACCAACATGGCTGTTCTTCAGTGTGGCTAAAGTTAGTGGCATAGAGGAAGGTGGCATAGTGTGGGGTCACGTCAGAGTGGCATTCTCTGGAGTAGCATGGAGTATAGAGCATTGACGTAGAGTGCATTGGCATTGTTTGCAGTGGCGTAGAGTGCTTTGGCATAGAGTGGCGTAAACTGGTGCAGAGTGGAGTGGCGTGGAGTTGAGTGATACAGAGGGCAGTGGCGCAGAGTAGAGTCGAGTGGCATAGAGTTCAGTGGTGTGGAGTTGTGTAGAGTAGCATAGAGTGGTGTAGAGTAGCATAGAGTGGTGGAGAGTAGAGTATAGTGCTGTAGAGTGCAGTGACGTGGAGCACAGTTGTGTAGAGTACAGTGGTTAAGAGTAGAGTGGTGTAGACTGCACTGTTATACAATGGATTGACAGTGGAGTACAGTAGCGTAGAGTAGATTGGTTCGGAGTAGAGTGAAGTGACATAGAGTGGAGTGGTGCAGGGTTCACTGCAGTTGCGTAGATTGGTGTAGAATGCAGTGGTGCAGAGTAGATTAGCGTGGCATACAGTGGTTTGGCGTAGAGTGCAGGGGCATAGAGTTGAGTGTTACAGAGTAAAGGTAGGAGTAGAGTGTATTAGCATATAGTGCAGTGTTGTAGAGTGGCATAGAGTGGAGTTGTACAGAGTAGATTGGTGTGGCCTAAACTTGAGCTCGTAGAGTGCAGTGGTGTAGAGTGGCGACGAGTGCATTGGCATATAGTAGGGTGGTACAGGGTAGAGTAGAGAGGCATAGCATGAAGTGGCGCAGAGAGCTGTGGTGCAGAGTGCAGTGCCATGGAGTGGTGTAAAGTGGGGGTGCAGAGTAGAATATAATGGTGTGGAGTGGAGTGGCATAGAGTGGAGTATTAATGGTGTGGTAGCACACTGTCATTACAGAAAAAACATTTTCAATTAAAATGGCCTTTACAATTGCACAATTGTACAGTTCTAGCAATAAAACTATACAGTGCAAAGACTAAAATGTGTGGAAATTGCATCACCCAGTGTAATGATTTACTGTAATCATATTAAAGAATTTGTTTCCAGCACATTTCAGAAATAACAAAAAATGTGATACATTTGTTTTCCTAATTTTAATATATTCTCAAATACTTTCACTGATCATTTAAATGTTGTTGTGTGCTAAAAAAACAATCCAACTCCCAGTACCCAGCAAGATTGTCATGTAAATCCTCTCACCTTGAAGTCAGAGAAAGAAAAGTTAACAAGTGCCCTCAGAAGACAGCCCCTAACATTTGGCCTCTGTCTTTGAATGCACAGCAAATGTGACAAGATAAGAACAAGATTTAACAGGCTGTTTGCAGAAAGAAAGCACTGAGAAGGATACTGTAAGTACGTTTTGGGCAAGGGAAAGTACAAACTCCAACTGGACACCCTAAAACAAATAATGCCAGCAAATGGAAAGTAAGAAAATGTGAGTTAGAAACCACAACTCCAATGGCAAGCAATGGGCAGAAAGCATTCCTAGGTCAGCTTTTTGAACGCCCCCAGGATGCCTTTACCAAACCAGCTCTGCTGTCTGCCAAGGCTACGACCTAAAAAAGAATACAGGTAAACACAGGCAGGAGAGGGGAGAACTAACACTGAAAGTAGAATTGCAAGATTGGGAGAGAAAAAAAGAGGAATGGGCAGGTGGCAGAACCGGAGGAGACTGGAAATGGGTGTGACGTGGTTTTCTGTAAACAAAGTAGAAAGAAGGGGTAAATAGGTCTGGGATCAACCTCATAGAGTAAGGAATAATTGGAAAGAACAGCATGAACACATAAAAAGTATCACTTCGGAGCCAGTAATTCTGATCTGACAACAAAAATTAAGATTCTTATCAAGACAGATTGGACATATCCGATTGAAATTGATGATCCGATATCAGGGTTACGCTGAACCGTATCCATTTCAGAAATAGTTGGTATGTTAAGACAACTTTCATTGGAAGTTGTGATGAAGTATCAGTTTCATTGGGATTTTAATAGAGAGAAGAAGTGTTTAAGAACTTCTACTCACTTGCTTTGATCCACCGATCCTTCTGGTTTCAGAAAGAGTACGTATATTGAACAAGCCGGGTGTTTTATCTGAAAACTTCCTGCTCAGCTTCCCAGTCTCCTCTACCTGGGTTGTAAAAGCAAAAAGGTGTTAGAAAAGTGAACTTGCCTTGTTTGTGTGTATTGTGTAGACTTTATACTCCAGTATTATGCATCAACCCTTTGGATTTCTGGGTGGGTGCGTATGAAGCTTAAAATTGCATTATTCTGGCCATTCACAACTAAGTCAGGGTTCTGAGAAAGGGTTGAGTTTTGCATGTTGCAGTCCCTGCACCTAGTATGTTGATAAAAAAAAAAGCCAAACTCCATTGAAAGGAATTAATTTAACCTTCAGGTCCCCTTAGGCTTGTGCCTCCAGCACCCTCTTCTCTGCCTGACTCTGAAACTGCCGGATTTTACCTGCACTTTTGCATTCAGTTTCTATGTGGCACAAAGACAAATGTAAATCTGGGCAGTCACAGTGCCTTTGGAATGAGCATTATATAGCGCCTTTGGGGTGATGTGGACCTCGGATTGAGGGAACCGCTACTCATGCTGAAGATCTCACTACTTCCTTCTCCGTGTTTTGCCCCTGCAGGTACTCATGACAATGTCTTCGCGAGACCGGCATATGGAGTTCTACATCAAGGCGGAGCCGGCCAGCCCTGAGAGCATCCACCAGCACAGCCCGAGTGGCTCCTCGGACACGAGTGGCGGCAGTGGGACGTGCCAAGAGCTGGACTCGCAGCTGCTGCACCTGCCAGCTGGAGTCCCCCGGCGACTCGATGATGAGGAGGCAGACGATGGCTCAGGACGGGGCAAGTATGCGCTGAGCTCCATGCCCAAGCGACTCTGCCTCGTGTGCGGAGACATTGCATCGGGATACCACTACGGCGTGGCCTCGTGTGAAGCCTGTAAAGCCTTTTTCAAGCGAACCATCCAAGGTGAGAGGTCTCTTAGGGGAGGAAGGAGTGCGCTATGTAAGATGATGGGCTTGCAAGAGGAAGATGGTCTGGCAAAAAAATTAAAATCAGCCTGTTGGTTGGGGTTTGTTAACTTAAAATGTGCTAGCAAGTGTTACTGCGAGTGCAACATAGACAACATACTTTAGTAAATTGATATAGCAGGGATGTCATGAAAGCCTAAAAGCATTTCATAACATGAGTAATTAAAGAATATTCGAAGCACTTTACAAGGTGATGGACTTGTTAAGGGGAAGGCTTTTGTTTGTACCTCATGATCCCACTTCTGGTTTCTCCTTTGTAAAAATCCCTCTCCTTAAAAGGACAACCTGTAAAAACACCCAGTTGAACGGTGTAGATTCTGCAGCACCCCTGACTACTTTCACCCCTTAAATCTCAGTAAAAGTATATTTGGGTAGAAACTGATGTTCAGTCTATACTTCACTTCTCTAGCAGCAAAGAAATTCTAATTAACAAAGTATTGGCAATCTGTAAGCTTCTTTTGGGGAAACTTAACAATTTTGACGCAATAACAGACAACAGTTACTTCAGAAATCATTTAGCTTTATGGATGGCGCAGATGGGATTGACCCAAGAGTGTCTGGATCGAGACTCGTGTATGAAATCTAGATGCAGTTCTTTCTTGCCTCATGCATGGTGTCTCCTTCAGATCACTTTTTTCCACCGGTGGGTGTAGTAACATTTTAGCAAAGTTGAAGATTCACCAGTGAAAAAGAAAGTGCCTAATGGAGAAGAAACAGACGTTGGCGTGTCACATTGGTGGTCCATCTAATGGGGATAAACTACAATATGTTTTTCCAAACATTGGTCTGGCAAAGTTGTATGGCAATGTAGCTACACCTTAGAACTTTGCACTTGCAACCACAGGTCCCCATAAACAGTTCAGCACAAAGCGTGGGATTGCTTTTGGCGAGGTGATCACTATAGGAAAAGTTAAGGTTTGCACTTAATTCAGGGCCTGACACATAAAACTCAGAAACCGAGGCTGGCACATCATGTCTTCGGAGAGGAGAGTAGACCTGGAGAATTGTAAAGATGATAAGCTGTCACATCAGTTGGAGTAAGAGTTTCCAGTTTCCGATTAGTAAACTTGCAAGGAACAACAGTCTCACAGAACTGCGATATGGAGGGGTAATTCAGATGCATCTTTGACGAAAAAAAGAAATCATTAAAGGTCCCAGTTCCCAAAAGCCACGAACTTCGATAAAACCTATGAGTCAGATGGCATTCTGGGAGTCCTCTCAACCTCCTCCAAGTGAACTCTTATATTTTCACTCACAGAGCGGCCTTCAGACTCGAATAGAAAAAGGTATAATAAAACGAAATCACCAATCATGTATTTAAAGTGTACAGCTTAGTAAGCAGAGTGGATACATTTTGCAATATCCCTTTACATTATACGACACACTTCGTTTTAAAGGTTAGTAAGTTTTTGAACACTTAAACTGATGCGGATTGCCCAGCCAAGTCTCAGATCGACCTAGCTCTGCATGGAATACAAGAGTCAAACCCCGACTCCTGTTTAAGTTTTCACAACGCCGTGTTAGGATTAAATCCAAGGCGGAGGCGGCCACATTAGTGGCTATTGTTTGGGTATGCACTGGGCCCCTAGCCCTTCAAGGGATATATCCAGCAGCAGCATGGATGGGGCATTCCTGTTGTAGAGTGCACGTACTGGGCTAGGCTGAAAGAGACCTATTGCAACTGCATAAACATATCTCAGGTTCGTCCCGAAGATGTTTTCAAAATGTTATGTCATCCATCTTTGAGTCACAGGTTTTTCAACAATACTCAGCAGTTTTGAAAGGAGCCGCCACACATTGAATATCCTGTGTGCCATAATGCATTGCTTGGAAAAGCTAAGGCCTAGTAGAAGGATTAATCAGCTCTTTTTTAACGTATGGATCCTTTGAAACAGAGAGTGCAGTTTTAAAAACGGGCATATTATGATGGATCGTAGTAAGCAGGTAGAAATTGCCTTCAAGGCTGAGTTTACGTTCACCAGACGATAAGGGTCAATAGTTGCTTTTATGACCAGCATATTCTTCAGCTATATTTATAGAGAACTGACTAATCGAGGTACTACTCTCAGAACACAGTATTGGATCAACTTCAAATTAAAACAGCTTCACACTGCACACACCACACTAAAGGTTGTGTAAAACCTATGCATGCTGTAATTGCTGTAGACTTTATTTACAATCCTTTGAAACTTTGAGGAAGAGCCATGCCAGACATGAAGCACGCTTTGGCTGAGAATACACACATTTTGTAAGATGACTTCACTGTTGTAGGTTTTTACTAGTATTACTCTGCCAATAAAAATGTACGTGAAAATAACAATTGCCGTGGAAATAGTGTGTAGAATAAGGCCAATGTGGCATGTACAGTGTGAAGTTGGAGAGCTTAACAGCTTTTAGAATTATTAAAAGTCTGGTCACCAACACCCACTGGCACATGTGAGCGCCTGTGTTTTCTATATGTATACTCCATGTATGAAAACTGAAAAGCCTGGGGTGTTGGTATGGTGTTTGTGTATTTAATGTTGCTTTGACCTCGGACCCAATTAGTCACTGTCACAGTTGTCACTCTAAATCGACAACATACGAATTCATACCAGATCCATAGTACGACACAGATTAGTTTCTCACGTGTAATATTAGCTGTGTAGTGTGAAAGGTTAAAACATTAGGACATACACTGACACACATTTGCATACACAGACACAGATTCAGCACAAGAACACTGACACACATTTGCATACACAGACACAGATTCAGCACAAGAACACTGACACACATTTGCATACACAGACACAGATTCAGCACAAGAACACTGACACACACACATTTGCATACACAGATTCAGCACAAGAACACTGACACACACACATTTGCATACACAGACACAGATTCAGCACAAGAACACTGACACACACATTTGCATACGCAGACACATATTCAGCACAAGAACACTGACACACATTTACATACACAGACACAGATTCAGCTCAAGAACACTGATACACACACACATTTGCATATACAGACACAGATTTAGCACAAGAACACTGACACACACACACATGTGCATATACATACACAGATTCGGCACAAGAACACTGACACACATTTGTACATACAGACACTGATTCAGCACAAGAACACTGACACACATTTGCATATACAGACACTGATTCAGCACAAGAACAATGACACACATTTGCATATACATACACAGATTCGGCACAAGAACACTGACACACATTTGCATATACATACACAGATTCAGCACAAGAACACTGACACACATTTGCATATACAGACACTGATTCAGCACAAGAACAATGCCACACATTTGCATATACAGACACTGATTCAGCACAAGAATACTGACACACATTTGCATATACAGACACAGATTCAGCACAGGCACATTGACACCCACATTTGCATATACAGACCCAGATTCAGCACAAGAACACTGACACACACATTTGCATATACAGACACAGATTCAGCACAAGAACACTGACACACACATTTGCATATACAGAGACAGATTCAGCACAAGAACACTGGCACATGTGCATATCCATACATAGATTCAGCACAAGAACACTGACACACATTTGCATATACAGACACAGATTCAGCACAGGAACATTGACACCCACATTTGCATATACAGACCCAGATTCAGCACAAGAACACTGACACACACACATTTGCATATACATACACAGATTCAGCACAAGAACACTGACACACATTTGCATATACAGACACAGATTCAGCACAGGAACATTGACACCCACATTTGCATATACAGACCCAGATTCAGCACAAGAACACGGACACACACACATTTGCATATACATACACAGATTCAGCACAAGAACACTGACACACATTTGCATATACAGACACAGATTCAGCACAAGAACACTGACACACGTGCATATACAGACACCGATTCAGCACAAGAACACTGACACACATTTGCATATACAGACACAGATTCAGCACAGGAACATTGACACCCACATTTGCATATACAGACCCAGATTCAGCACAAGAACACTGACACACACACATTTGCATATACATACACAGATTCAGCACAAGAACACTGACACACATTTGCATATACAGACACAGATTCAGCACAGGAACATTGACACCCACATTTGCATATACAGACCCAGATTCAGCACAAGAACACGGACACACACACATTTGCATATACATACACAGATTCAGCACAAGAACACTGACACACATTTGCATATACAGACACAGATTCAGCACAAGAACACTGACACACGTGCATATACAGACACCGATTCAGCACAAGAACACTGACACACATTTGCATATACAGACACGGATTCAACACAAGAACACTGACACACATGTGCATATGCAGACACAGATTCAGCACAGGACCATTGACACCCACATTTGCATACACAGACCCAGATTCATCACAAGAACACTGACACACACACATTTGCATATACAGACACAGATTCAACACAAGAACACTGACACACATTTGCATATACAGAGACAGATTCAGCACAAGATCACTGACACACACACATTTGCATATACAGACACAGATTCAGCACAAGAACACTGACACACATTTGCATATAGAGACACAGATTCAGCACAAGACCACTGACACACGTGCATATACAGACACCGATTCAGCACAAGAACACTGACATACATTTGCATATACAGACACAGATTCAACACAAGAACACTGACACACATTTGCATATACAGACACAGATTCAACACAAGAACACTGACACACGTGCATATACAGACACCGATTCAGCACAGGAACATTGACACCCACATTTGCATATACAGACCCAGATTCAGCACAAGAACACTGACACACACGTTTGCATATACAGACACAGATTCAACACAAGAACACTGAAACACGTGCATATACATACACAGATTCTGCACAAGAACACTGACACACATTTGCATATATAGACACAGATTCAACACAAGAACACTGACACACATTTACATATACAGACTCAGATTCAGCACAAGAACACTGACACACATGTGCATATACAGACACAGATTCAGCACAAGGACAACTATGAAGATGGCACTAAGCAAGAGGCAAGGTGCAACTGTGCCTGACGCCATACAAGAGTCTCACAAGAGACCGTCTCTGGTAAGAAGCTACCTTCGATAATGAAGCATTGAAAACACTATTTAAGAAGAATTTCTGACTCAGTCACTACATGTTAGGAGAGTATATAGTGTGGGATTATATACTATGTCAAGAATCAGAACTATTGTTTCAGATAGAACAGAGTTTCTTCTAGTATTACTGTATATGGCCTGTTGCCTGCCTCCTGAGAACGATGGTGTTGTGGGTTACTGGACATGTGGTGTGTTGTTGCAGGATTTCGGGGGTGGTGGTTGGGGACATGGTTTGGGTGGTTGGTTAGCGGATATGAAGGTTGTTAGATATGCTTACAAGTTGAATGATTACCCTGTAATGCTGAGGTCTGTAAGATAGAGTGAGAGAGATCTCTGTACCTCACTACCTGCCCCATCGAGCTCCTAAGATGTTGGCATCCCCATCTCACCAAGAGTCACTAGTCCCACTTTTTTACACTCCTCTGTTTCCTCTTTCACAGGCAACATTGAGTACAGCTGCCCGGCCTCCAACGAGTGCGAGATCACAAAGCGGCGACGGAAAGCTTGCCAGGCGTGCCGCTTCACCAAGTGCCTGAAAGTGGGGATGTTGAAAGAAGGTAGGTGGCCTCCCTCCAACTCTTTGCAGACTTACTCATTGGAGGAAAGGGAAAGTCTTGCAATAGAGGCACAGCAGGGCGCTTACATGTAAATGCTGGTGGGAACACACCCTGTTTCAACCTTCTTTGAGGCTGAACACAGCTCCGATTGAGGCACTCTTTGAGGGTTATGGACATTCTGCTCCCTGTCAGCGACTGAGGCTACTTGCCAAAAAAGAATTGCAGTTTTTTTTGTCTTTTTTCTCTTCTTCTGCTCATTCTATTCATTTCTCCTGCATGTGATCTTAAGAATGACCTGGGAGAACAGTTGTGTAGACCGTCCACGCCCAGGGGACAAGAGGGACAACAGCCCATTTTCTATTTTTTGAGCCCAGCTCTTCATCAGTTATGAACCCGTATGGAATTTGAATAAAAAATCTAATTGTTGGACATAAAGACTGACATTCTGTTTTTCTTTTTTTTGAACCAATAGGTTCAACGACTATTTGAATTGTGGTGTTTGAACCACCATATTAGTTCATTGATCTGTTTGTTCATCCACAGATTGGATGCTGCAAGAAAGTCCTTAGTGTGATGTTGTCTCTCAGGGCCTAAGCCCTGCCTACCTAAGGCAAACGTCCATCTGCAAGATATGTGTCTCCACATGCTTCTACGGGCATGTGTAATAATGTGGGGGTATCTGTCACCAGGTGGCTGTGTGGGACAGAGGTCCCCAGAAATTGAGCTGTTTTCATTTAGTCCTTATGTAAATTAAATGTCCCTTGGTGCTTAGGCGGGGCACATATTCTCTCTGCATGTGGGGATACGAGCTGCTGGTGCCTGTATGTGGCATATATCAATCAGTGCCTGTGCAGGCACCTGTCTATCTCCATTTATACAGGACGCTTGTATCTATGCCTGTGCCATGAAGGTCTGCATTGTACAGTGAAAGCCTAGACAAAGGAGAGAGTGAGTGTTTTGTTTTGGGGTCTCCTCTCCTAGGTGTCCGCTTGGACAGAGTACGAGGGGGGCGGCAGAAATACAAGAGGAGGCCGGAGATGGAGGGCATGCAGTACCAGAGTACATTCCAGCATCCGGAGCCCACCACGCCAAGCAACAGGAAACCAGGTGCGCAAGAACAGCTCTGTAGATGTGTCAGTCACGAGTGAAGACCGCATGCAAGTAGCGGGAAGGTATCCCAGTGGGACTCATGAGATCAGACCAGCAGTATTGTGTTTAGTAAATCAAGTTTCTATCACTAACGTGGCCATAAAGCTCTTATTGGCTGCTTAAATCTTGTATGCATGGTTGGTGGAGGGTATGTTTGTATGCTTCTATGTGGGAAGTTTTACATGCTCTGTTTAAGGGCCAGAGGGAAATTTTTCATTTTGTTGCTGAGGACTTTGCCTGCGTGTATGCATATTTGTGTCACAGAAGATTGCTATATGCCTCTACTAAAGTTAATCTTGGTCTTGAGTCTTTCTGGGGTTGAGCCATCTTTCATAATAAATTGGTACTTGGACATATTGGTGGGAACTTTCTTCGGGGTTTTTCCTATTGAGCCAGTGACTGGTTGGTCTGTGTTTGCATGGTGAGGCATACATCCAGTGGGTGAACAATTATGTATTTAATGCTATCCAGAATACCAACTGAAATGAGTTTCCTTATTCAGGTTGTGTTCCGGTGTTGGGTAATCTGTACTTGAGAAGGACACACCACTCATGCAATACTTTAAGTGCGCGGGGATAATCAGTAGCGGTGCTACTTTTAATACGAGATTCCTACCAGGGTGACCGGTCTGAAGCCCATGTTGCATAGAAGTTTGGTCCGGGCCACCCATTGCTCAGTCACAATATTAGGGACCTTCAAAGAGATCCATCTAGCCTCAGGGAGATAGAGGAGGGAGTCCGTGACTGCTGGTTTGCAGTCCCACCTCACAGGAGAACTAGAAGTGTGGTGGCTGTGATTTGGAGCCTCTGAGTTCTGCAGAGGAGGATCTATTGTTGTCTGAACAGGGAAAAGGCTGGGGACCCAAGGTATATTATATTGGCTTGATCTAGCCTATAAAGTATGATAGTTGCCTGGGCAGTTTAAAGGGGGGCATGGGGAGATGTGCCTCAGCATCCTCAAAGTGTTTAAGGGGGTTTTGGTTACCTGGTTTAGATGAGGTGTGAAACAAGTAAGTGTGGGTGCTAACTAAGAGGTTCCTGACTTTGCTTGCAGGAGGAAGGGTGTTCGGAGTTCTATGGTAACATGGCTCAAGACAGGATGTTGGCCACTTTTCCGCAGGTTGGAGTACAGAAATATATTAGAAATGTGTGGTGCTTGCAGTATGAATAATGAAGGGGATGGGATTCCAACCCCAAGGGCCCCGTGGTGTTACAGAAAGGGGTCCTGCATTCCAATATGTAGCCTGCCATGAGGATAATACTGTTGACTCCAGCATTGAGTGGTTGAGACTCACTTGCCATTTTGAGTCTGGTAACAAAAGGCGCTCAGACTCACAATTTTTTCCTGTGTAAATTTCTTTAGGTTTTATCTGGTGAGATTGGTGCACGGAAAAGGCACAGGTTAAACGTTTTGCAATTTAGATTGAGGGGATAATGTGCAGTTTTAAAGCCAGAGACATATTATCCCTCATTTTGGTCTACAGAAATTGGAATAGGGAAGAAAAACCACAAGGTGCATTGTTTGTTTTTTCCTCTGTAGCTTTATTTCTCAATATGCCTGTGGATCCTAGAAGGAGGATTTGTGACTGTGCTGAACTTGTTGTCGAGATTGCCCGTCCTGTAAGGTGATGGGAAGTGGTGACTTAACTAGTTAATTGACAAATTGATGGGTGCAATCTGTTGATTTGGTCAGCTGACAGGAAGTGGAATACTGCTTCCTAGTCAGGTGACAGGAAGTTGGGTGGTGCTTGAGTCTCTGGTCAGCTGATAGGATGCAGGGTGGGGCTTTCTGTTCTTGGGTACATAGTGAGTCCGCAGTCTTATTGGCTGTTTGACCTGTTGAAAAGATGAGTGCTGAGCAGGCTGTGCCTGGAAGAGAAGCAGGTTTCGTGTCAATGCTGTGCACTGTACATGTTCCTCAGTGCACTGAAGTGCATACTCCTGTTTGTGTTGTATATTATTCCATGTGTAGCATATGCTGATTTTTGCTGTGTACTGCGTGTCCCGTCCTCAGCTCTCCGCCAGTATGTGAGGGGTTTGTCTCTGTGTTCTTTTTCCTTTGCTGCATGTGCCCCTCTCTCCTTGGGTGTATGTACCCCACCTTCCCTGTGGCTTGTACATGCCCTTTGCCGCACACTTTCCACGGGGCTTCTGTGCACGACTATTGCCCCATTCAGCCCCCGATCTTGTACCATTGTACCCATGTTGTTTGTCACCTTCACCTTGGTGGGCTTGAGCACGCCCCCTCTCTAGTCTCTTGACACGTGGCCTTCTGCTCGCAGTGTTAACTCCTCCTCCTGCTGCCTCATCACCTGCTCCTTGTTTAATGCCTGTGACGTAGATAGTGCCTGCAAACTTCTGTAGTATTGGTACTCTTGACAACCCCCGTGCCGTGCCTTGTCGGAGTCGTTTCACAGACTCCTACCACCTACACGCATGTAGCGCTTCTCCTGGTGGCGATGGCCCCACCGGCCTCAGCTGCCCCGTCCGCCTCTCCCCGCCCACATTGTGTGGTCCTCCATTGCCCCCTTTGCGCTTCCTGGCCCCTCCCCTTGTGCAGTGACTGCTCTCTGCCTCTTCACTGGACATTGCCTGAGCCCTTCTTGTTGTGCTTCCTGCTCTCTTCTCGTGCAGTGCCTGTCCACCCTCCCCATATGCAGTGCTTATACCTCGGGTAGTGCCTGCCGCCTTCCCTCCCACGTGTGGCTCGCCCTATCCCCCTCTGTAGCCTCTGAAGATCCACCCTCGGTGTGCACGGCCTGGCACTTCATGTCTGCACGCTACCCCATTCGTTTGCAGTGCCTGGCCGTTCGCCTACAGTGGACTGCGTTGCCGTTCCCCTCCGCCTCCAGTGTCGCCAGGGAAGGGTCGTCCCGTAGCCTAGAACCTGCCCCTTCTCATGCACTGCCCGCCCCCTGCCCTTCCGCCCGCGGTATGACCCCTGGCCCGGCCCGTGCGCAGCGCCATACCTGCTTCAATACCCATGACCCCCCTCTTCCGTGCCCAGAATTTTAAGGACAAACAACGGGACATTTCACAAAAAAATAGAACCGAGCGCACATAATGACAGCGCTCTTTTACCTTGGAATTACAGAAGAGCCACGAAGAACATAAAATGCAGTTTTTAAAACCAGTATAAGGCCTGTTAATTTATTTTAACACCTGCTATTTTTCCTTTGGAAAAAAAATAATAATAATCATCTCCCACAGTTTACACGCGATCCTCTCTAAAAACTGGGACATGAGCTAAATTGCCCGAAATCTGCTGGGACAGCTTCTCTCAACCCCGCCCCCTTCTCTCTGCAGTGCCTGCCATATTCGTCTGGCACTTACCTCTCAGCCCTGTGGGTTATTCTTTATTTTTCCCCTTGTACTGTGCTTTCCTCTCCCATGTTCAGTCCCCATTTCTTTTCGCAGGCTGTGGTCCTGACATTAATAACACCTTTTCTCCTCCCCAGTATGAATCCCCTCCTTCACTTTCCTCCTTATCTCTTCTCTTCCAGTTCCCATCAACACCATTGTCTCGCACCTGATGGTGGCCGAGCCGGACAAGCTCTTCGCCATGCCTGACCCTACGGTGGCCGACAGCTACATGAAGGCAATGAGCACCCTGTGCGACCTGGCTGACCGGGAGATCGTGGTGATCATCAGCTGGGCCAAGAACATCCCAGGTGGGAGCCTCAGCCGCGGGAGCAGCTCTCGCGCCTACCTACACCCTGCGCTTTCTGTGGACTTCTGTGCGCTGCCTACACCGTCAGTCTCAACTCTCTGTCCCTCACAGAAGAATTCTTAGCTGTCCCTTTAACACACATTCCTTTCCACCTCGCTCTCTCCCTTTCTTAACCCTTCCGTCTGGGCTTTTCCGAGCATGGCGCCCCTGTGCTGGCTGCATGTGGATGGGTGGTCTTCTCCAGTGTCTTTGTCCTGCGTGCTCTCCCCTTTCCGCTATTGCATCTCGCTCTGCCATCTGTTGAAGCATAACTTTTTACATTCGCTCGCGCCCTCTATTTTTATTTGCACATTTACCTGTAAGTGTGCGGAGCTAGAAAAGACCAGCCCACGTAAGCTGCTCATGCAGAATGCATTGAACGGACTAAGACGGGGGCATGGCCACGGAGCCAGGAAACTGAGTGTACTCTTAGTCAGGAGATGCAGACATATGACCAAAAATAAGAGAAGCAGGTGCAATGACTACTTTGTCCAGTTACAAGGCGATTGGAACAAATACTTATGATGCCCTCATCTTGAGGAAAACCAGGCCTAGGAAGAAACACCCAAGCTGAGACTCTGGAGAGTCACACACGCTAAGTGTACCACATTTCTCACAAAAAAAAAAATCGCCATTTCGTTTTGTTAAGATATTCTTGAGTGCCTAGGAGATAATACTTGACATCAATTTTGGATGACATCCTTTAGTATTTTTTTTTTTTTAATTGAGTCTGTTTGCTTTAATAAAATACTTTAAAGTGATTCCCTCACATATTTGCTATGTTATGATTGCTCTACAAAGGGGAACATACCAGCTTATGATAACTTCCCGATATTTTTAGCATCCGAGATATAAAAATAGGAGCCAGATGACAACCCCACATACACCGCAAAGGAAAAACCGTGAAGCACTACCTACATATAAGTGGGCGAGCCGCTGAAAGCTCGAGTCACGTTCGAGCCAAATGCCGGGCTCTGGCTTAGTTGAGGTCCTCTCGAGCCCAGGAGGAGCCACGCTTTCTTGTGGCTGCTGCCTCCTGCACCAAGAAACAGAGACAAAGCTTTAGTGACAAACCTTGAATGTAACACAGAAAAGAGAGAAATATATACCCATCTAGTGGCTGCACAGTGTAAAACAAGAAATCCCAACTTCCTTGCTTGACGAAATCGTGTGATTCTAGGCACAAATTGTTTGACCCAAACTCCTTTTTCTTCATTATCACATTTGAGAGCGCCTTCCCATTGGTGTGTTCAGAATGTCCGCTATACAAACCCTTTGTTTTTTGTTTAATCCAGTGCAATGTTGATCTATCTGCAATAACAGCCAACAACACATACATAGGTTACACATGATAGCTGACTTGTCTCTTTGTTCACTAATGGCATTGCTAACAGGGCGAGGAGCAGTAATGCTTTTAAGTTCTTGTGTAAAAATGATCACTTTTAATGAATACTTCTCAGTCTCGGTGCAGCGATAACCTGAAGTACTGAAGGGCATCTGCATGAATAAAGAATACACCTTTTTTCTTTTTTTTTCTTTTCAGTTTGAAGCAACTGCATCACATTTTAACTTGGTTTGTTGCATGACTTACATGCCAAATATTTTCAGGGCCCAGCTCATGCTTTGGCTTAACTCTCCCTGTTAATTTGTTGGCTTGCCCATTTCTAGTTCATAACACTCAAAAATGATAATCATTGCCATAGGTGACACAAGTTAAGCAGAGGAGAGGTAACGGACCATCCGACCACCATGTATGCCATTATCCACGGCTAGAAGGGATGAGCTTTAACACAGTTAAGTCATTAGAGAGCAGCACCACCCCCACCTTTTTCCATTATGGAGCACTAGGTGCAGAGAAAACCCTCAACTAGCAGACTACATTATTCTTATTTACATGGTATGGAACAGAACTTTGCCACTTTCACACCACAAAATCCTTCGGTCGGACAAACCCACAATTGCAGGAAGTAGACTGTCCAAAACCTCCACACTGGCAATGAGTTGCCAAATGTGTTACACAGAAACGCATATCTCAATTTGTTCTTCCTTTCATCATTAATCGGTCCCGATTCTTTCCATAACATTACTTTACTCTCTCCTCCAGATCTCCTTGGATCTGCTCTTCTCTCTTCCATCTCATTAAATGCTTTCTCTCCTTATCTTTGGTCTCTCTCTCTCTCTCTCTGTCTCGGTCTCGTTTCTCCCCCTTCTCCTCTTCTCTATGCCCTTCCCTGGGTGTCTCACCCGTTTTCTCCCTTAGCTATGTTTTCTTTTACTTTCTTCACATGTGCCCTTTCTCTCTCCAACTTGCCCTCTTTGGATGTGTCTGTGCTTTTGAATTTCGTTTTGCGCACTTCCCAAAGAAGCAGGTATTATTTGGCGTACATATTGGGTCAGAACTGGAAGACTGGATTGTAGACTTGGCTAGCAGAGACAGTTTTCATTACAACCTATCTCTGTCTGAAGCCCGTTTGTTTGATTGTATCATGCACTCTGTGTGCTTATAATAAGTATAGATGATGCAGCAGTTTGTACCCTTATGCCTGTCACCCCATCCAACACGCTTTGCTTATTTTCTTCCTCCAGGTTTCTTGTCCCTAGGTGCTAGGCTGCTGCAGCACGAGCAGGGGTTTGAGTATATCAAAACAGGCTCTCGAATTCCAGCCTTAATCAGGAGCCCAGTTTCAGTTGCCTTTGAGTACAACTCACTCAAGAGTTTCAGCCTCTCTGGCAGTCTCTGAAATACTTACCCATTATAAGTGAATACAATCTCAGGGTACAAAGGTCTTATTGCAATAAGGTAAAAAAAAAAAAAAACCTGGTGTAAGACATTGTTGGCTTACCAAGAGCATGCAGAGGTTTAGAGCCTGTCCATTGCTTACCATTGGTTGGCTTGCCTGTCATGCCATTTGGATGCATTTTATTTGATGTTTTTTTAGTCAATCTTGCATTTGTCCCTCCCATGCTGCATAGCCTCTTTACTCATCTTTGATTGGCCAGCTTTTATGCTTCGCCTGGTCACTTAGGGAACTACTTTCTATTTTTATTGAAGCATTCCATGAGTGGGTGTGTTTTCCAACTGTTCTTCATGTATTTTTCTTCCCATTGCTCTCTTCCCATTTGCTTCTCACCCCCCACCCCAGATGCATGTTGCTTTCTCTCACCCTTGTGCTTCTGCCACCCATGCTTCACGGTACTTCCTTTTGCCCTTGTTCTCTCCGTCTTATTGAGTGTCTCTAGCTCGCCTGCCAAATTGCTTCTCTCCCTGCCTACTGTGTTGCTTCACCTCCCTCCCCCCAGCCCCTTCATCCTTTAATTTACTTTTTTTAAATAATGCTTTTGAGCTGCTTTTTTAATACAGCACTTTTGCAGTACTTGTGTTTGTGCGCATGCCTACAAATTGTTGTGATCCCTGCACAATCACTTTTTTAGGTTAGTCAGTTTAGGCAATTTAGTGATTTTAAATCTTATGCCTACATTTGTCTAGTTCTGAACTAATGGCGATTTTAGCCCTTATTTTGTAACACCTATAGGGACTTGGCTACTTGGGACTCCCTCCAAACCATAGCCTACCTTTGTCTACGTTTGTTGGCAGTAAGTCTTACACGACAGTGTGTGACTGTAATAAGTATAGCAGGTGCAGCATTAGCTACCCCCATGCCCCTCACCCCACCCCTCCCAACACACTTTGTTTTTTTTTCCCCTCCAGGTTTCTCATCTCTCTCCCTCTCGGACCAGATGAGCATTCTGCAGAGTGTGTGGATGGAGGTTCTAGTGCTGGGGGTGGCGTATCGGTCACTGCCGTATGAGGACGAGATTGTGTATGCAGAGGACTATGTGATGGACGAGGACTTTTCTCGCACAGCGGGCATGTTGGATCTAAATGGGGCTGTGCTGCAGCTCATCCGCAAGTTCAAGAGCATGAAGCTGGAAAAGGAGGAGTTTGTCATGCTCAAGGCGCTAGCGCTGGCCAACTCAGGTACCTCTCAACTGTCAGCATGAGCATTTAGTACTGTTGAAGCTGCCTTTCAGATTACTGATTCAACTGTCGGAAACCATTCCGGTCCTCATGGTTTATAAATGTCATCCTCTGCTAGAGACCCCAACCTAAATACGTTGCCAGTCATGCAAGCCCTCAAACCCTAAAAGTGATAGTCTTGCTATTACATGCCAATCTACAATGCACATTTACGCATCAAAGTGAGAACATTTCTGTAAATTGCTCTGCGGCTCTAGAGGGCACACACCTTCCATCACTGTGCTGCCCAGCATTGTATCTTCTGCAGTGGCCTATTTTGTGTTGAACTTCCCTCCAAAGTTAAACCAAGAGTCATTTTGTGGTGCATTCTCCACTCCATGATCAGTGCAACTTTATAATTCCTTTTCCTTTTGTAATTCTGAAATCTTCCCTAAAACATTGATTTTTGAGAATTTTTTTTGAGACATGCTTAAATGTGACATTTCAAGAACTGTTTAAATCCTGGTGTCTCTCAGTCTTAAGACAGCGGAGAGTTGGGCACTGGTTTAGGGATCAAACTTTTTACTTTATTAACACTTGCCTTCAAAATGGTACGCAAACTATCAAGGAAATTGTAATTGGGCTTTTTTTGTTTAATGCTAGGTCAGCCTGAGGCACGTTTATTTTCACCTTATTTTTTTTTTTATAAGCTTTGAGAAGTTATGTTGGGTCCTGGAAATGGCAGTAGGGTGACGGGTGGTTTTCCACACCCATGATAGTTATATGTATTCTTTGATACCAGACCTCTTCCCCATATTCTAGTGACTTGAACATGTTATTACTGGAAAAAATTCAGCTTTTGGAGCAGGTTGTGGAGTTGAGGAGAAAATGACCCTGCTAGTCGGAGACTGTGCTAGACATTAGCATTCCCGTCTTAGCTACCTATTAGTCCAGGTTCTGAAATACTCAGCATTTGAACCCCAGGGGATTTGAACCTAAGCATTGGCAAGGTACGTTGCATGATGATATGGTGGTCCTTCTGTTTCTCTTTTCATTTGTTTTAGTCAGTTTATTGGTGCTTAGCTTATAATGACGACAAAATAAAAAAAACAGACTATTTTATAAAATAATTGTTAGCAATAATTATTGCAGAAAACATCTGAGCAAAAGTGAAGCTGTGAACAATATGATTACAGTGCAATTTGCATTTGTGTCCAAAGTGCTACACGTGAGTTATCGTCCTGGAACAACATGAAAATGGCTTCACCAATGCCCTCGAATCTTTCTGTTTCTGTGGGCAAGAGAAGTGGAAGCTTCCAGCATGGAGCGCCAATCAATTCATCACATCCATCCTGCTTTTGGTGGGCTCCTCGGGTAATCTCCAGTGCTTTTGTATAACTCTCTTGACCACTAACTAAAGTTACTTATCTTCGTCAGATCTTTTCCAGTGGAGACTCTATCCAACCACAGATTCCTCACCTTTTGAATATCCCCAGACAAGGCCTGGAACCTGCACCCTCTCCATTGCACCCTTGGCTAAGAGAGCTATAACTTCTTCTTGAAGTATAGACATGAAATCCTCCAGGAAATGTGTTGAGGGTGGTATGTCTATAGGATAGGATAGGAAAGGAAGGGTAGGGAGCAACTTTATTCTACAATCTGGAACACCCATTTATCAGAATTCATCCAGGGATGTAAAAAGTGATCTTACCTCCAACTGGTATATTATGTGTTGCAAAGGTTAAATTAAAGGGTTTTTGCCCCAGCTGCAGAAGGGTGTCTGGGTCTTGGATACAGCGCTGCTATTTGAAACCTGAACTGTGTCCAACAGCTCCCACCTAGTTATCTTTTTCTTTGCAGATAACCCCTTCTAAACCTCTGAAAAGGATACTGTTGCTGGGAAAGCTGGCTTGTTGGTGAAGGGAGGCCCAAAGAATGGACAGTGACAAAACTTTCCTTGAATCTTTCAAGGGGTGAATTCACTTTTGCTCTAAACAGTCTAGATACTGTAAAGAACAAGGGCATCTAAGTAGAAATTCAACAATAGTAAATGCACTGGGGATATAAATATAACCCAGGGAGTGTTAGATTAACATCCTTAAAACATTTAATTTTAGTGGAACCAAAATTGTCGAAACATTGTCGACGAGAGCACTCTGACCGTATATTATATTTGTACAAAAGGAAATTAGGTGCAACGGTGTTAAAATATTTGTCAGATGTCTCTCACTTTAATTTTGCCCAAAATATGTTTTATATCTGTTTACATGTGCCCATGTAAGGATACTTTCCTTACTTTGACAATTTTGGTTCTAATGAAATGTTTCAGGGATATTAATCTATCTGTTCCTGGGTTCTATTTATATCCCCATTGCATTTAATATAATTGAATTTGTGCTTAGGGACCCTTGTCCCTTACAGCATATTACTACCCTAGGTCCATGGTTACCTTTGGGTTTCCCTTGTTCTTTAGAGCCAAATAGTCTAGAACCATCAAAAGGAATGAGTGACTGTTGGACATCATTGGAGGACCCTGTGGACCGAATCCTAGTGCCTAAGCACCACACTGGTTCCAACTGCTCTTCTCAGAGGGTCAGTAGTGTCCAAACCTGACTTTAGTGAACATTTTGCAGCATCCTGTCCATCTGAAACTAAACGCTGTAGAATTTGGCGGACCACATCAGATCACTGTTAAAACATCTGTCACTTTGTCCCATAATGCTTGCGTCTTCCCAGAAGACATAGGGCCAGATGTACCAAAGGGTTTTTCCCATTCTGTGTCAATGGGAAAATGTGTTTGTACATATGGCCCATGATGTATTGACCGACCTGAGGGCAAGGCTAGATTAAAAAACACATCTTTTGGCAAAAGCTCCATTCTTTTTGATTATCAGAAAGGGTGGTAGGGAAAGCATTCAGGTTTGTATAGCTCATAGAATCCTGTTCTACAAGACTTTCCAGTGTAAGATGTTGTAACAAAAAATCCAGATCTTTGGAAGCTGCTCGTGACGTCCTGCCATTTGCTTATTAACTGGAGGGCAAGATCCTTGTGCCCATACATATATCAATAAGAGCCTCAAAGGATGGGAGTAAAGGTTCTTGTGGTGATTTCCTTGAGTTTAATACCTGCACCAGTAGTGTTGTTCTGACCTCCTGAATAGGTAAGACAAGGTCAAGGATCTCTGCTGCCCTTGTAATAACAGTGGCACATGATGAAGTCTTCTTAGCAGCCACTGCAGGATTTGGGGAAGAAAATCCAGTCTCTGGTCAGGTATCCAGACCACTAGTATTATGTAGATCCTTATAAAAACACCCCCTTTTTCACAGGGATTTTACTGGTCATCAAAAACTCTCAAGAATAACCGGGCTCTGATTTGGCAAGGAGTATAGTTCTAGGTGGAATATGTGTCTCAGAATCTGAGGGAACAATTGAATCTTTGACTGGCGAGGATGCTGTCAATTTTGGCACCGATGTTGAAGGCAATTTCGTCAATCGTGTCAACAACTGACGCTGCTCTCAGTGCCATAGGTGTCTTTGGATCCAGACTCAGTATGCTGGGGCCAAACTCTGAACTGGTCTTGGAGTGAGGTGAAGAGTTTAGCTGACGTCAATGACAAAACCGCAGACAGTATCTGGAGGCCCTTTTGGATCCATGCAATGGGAAAGCGCTACAGTGGGATCTGGTGTGGCACCAAAAATGTTGCCAATATGTAACTTAAGGTATTGGAGCTGTTCCGGCGTCGCGGTCTGATCGAAAGGACCCTGACTCTCCTGGAGTGATACAGCTCTTTGGCTTTGAGGTGCTGTGTTCATCATGCAACTCTGAATGGTGAGAGTTGTCACACCTAGGCAACCGTTGTCTGGGCTTTTTTTGTTTTTAATGGCTCTTCTTTGACCTACCTAACTTCATCGAAGATCAGTCATGAGCTTGATCTCAGGAATGCGCTCTTGACTACAACCGGAATCGCTATGCTCCGGACTTTGATTGGGAACAGGGCTTTGAATTTCTCAGCTTCGCAATGGCAAGCTTCGTCTTTGTCATGGATGGCCTTTCGTTTATCTTGACACAGGAAGAAAACCACTACAAGTTGTCAGGAACCAGGACCAAAGACCGATATCGCTAGGATCTGTAACATTTTATCTCCATATTTGCATATTTTTTTAGGGAAAAGTCCAAAACCTGTTGAGTAACAGTTAAAGCTCTCGATCTGCGTTGGTTTGCACGGAAAGAAAGGAACTGACGCCAGCGTGAGCAGGTGGCATATATCTACTGCTCCCAACGTCACATCCGCACAGGATAGAGCAGCACGAGAAAGAACAATGCCACACAACGCCATCTGTTAGCGTGAGGCATAGTTGCTATGCAAAAGTTGCCAAATCCAGTCTGATGCCTGGGGATACTCAAAAGGTGAGGAGTAAGCTGCTACAAGTCTCTAGCAGAAATTCCCATCTTAGGAGCATTGTGTCCCCCTTGCATTGTCAGTCTATTTCATCAGACCTTTTTGCACTCCTTAACAGTTGGAAGCAGGAATTGCTCTACAATTCTTTTCTCCTATTCTCCTGCAATACTCCTTTTCCCCCCAAAGATGAACCCCCAAATTGTAAATGACTAATACGTTTTGTGGGATCCTGATGTCCACCAGATAGTTCAACAGATAATGCTTTCAGGATCGTAAAATTAAGTCAGGCATGAATCCACCAGTGAAGCCAGGGATGCAGGTCTTTTGTCCCGACAGTGGTGACTACTAGGGAACGTCTATTCTCTGTACTTGGTTGCCTAGCTCCAAAAGCGTAAGTCTCCTGTGTTCTGGGTCTGTTGCAGGACAGACTCTTGGTTTAGGGAGACAGTAAACAATCCCATCAGGTTGAAAGACAACTCTTACTTGCCACTGGCCATGTAGAAGTTGATCCACCATGCTTCCATCTTGAACTGCAAGCTTTTTCTTTTCCACCTTGCAATATCTGGTATTTCTCTAGAATAGTGCAGATGAAATTTGACTACAGAAATAAAAAATGTAATTGCAAAATGGAGCCATTTGACATTTTGACGGCCTACTTCATTGTGTATTTGCAACCATGTCTATGGCCTCACCGCCTGCAGACTTTGAATATTGTGTTGTGTATTGTCTGAGCTATTTGAACCCCGGGTATCCAGTGATATTAAATAGTGGCATGAGGTGGCATCCCTCTCTCTTTGTCAACCTCAGTGAGATTCAGAGGCTGGTACAAATATATGTAAAATGCTCTTGCAGCTAAATACACCTTGCACAATTTTAGTGCCTCATGATTACTCATTTAGTAGATGAGACGCAGAAACCCCACACACATCATCAGCAAGATTAGTTTGACTGTGGAGATAGAGCAGAAACAGACAAGCTTTTTGTGCCAGTTTTTCCACTGCAACCAATTAAGAACTGAGCAAAAAATGCTTTTACTCGCATTTTGACTTCACTTAGCCTTTTTGTTGATTGTTGCACCCAACATCTATTGAAACTTTCCAGAAGGGATTGTACTCCCACAATTAGTGCAAGGGGTTAAATGAGCAATAGGATTACTAAAGTGTAATCCTATGGAAATCAGTGGTATTATCATTGTTTTTTTACTTCAGCAAAACCAACAAAAGCCTCAAACTAAAAAATAAAGCTGGAATGTTTTCGGTAGCCCATCTTCATTTAAATAACTGGGATTTTCTATTTGCAAAAGTCTGACTGCCTGATACTATTCTGATGAAACTGTGGAGCGGATTTAGCAACACTACTTTTTGTCTGTGGTGGCTAAACTATTTGGAGGATTCTTTAACCGTCCATGATGCGTTTTTTTTTTTTTAAGACATGATGTTGTTTGAACAAATGAAGACAGTATGGTTCTCCTCCCCCCTCCCCCCTCCCCCCCACCCCCCCCTCTCTTTCGTGGGTCTTGATCACTATTTGGGGCCGCACTAGGAATAGGGCGCATTCCAAAGTGCTCTAAAAGCAGACTGTATGTGGAAGGTCGCTGGACCCTACTGCCCGTCTCACCAGCGACTCCCTTGAAGAGGAAGGAGGCACATTGACTGTGCACCCTCTTTGTGCCACATGGTGTCGTACACGTATTGATGGCCTCTGCATTGTGTGGTTAATATGGTGCAAGCATAAAGGCATATGATTACATCATTTGCATAGAAGCACGTCCTTTCAGAAGTGTGCCGGTGTACATTTAACAGTGGTGCCATCCATATTACAGAAGGGGTCTCACCAAGTGTCCTGAGCCACTTCCATGGTGCCTTGGGGTGCAAAAAGCAGGCGCGCACACTCACTTGGAACTTATGGTGCTTTGCATAAGGCCCTTGGTGTCTACACCACCTCATGATGAGAGAACGTTACACTGAAGACACCCCTTAGATATGTCATTGAAATTTGAACATTATAAATAACTTCAGCTATGCCGATTTATAACCATTTTAGTGTGTAGAGTGCCCAGATTTTAAGTGAGGGAGCAAGTCTTATTTCAGCAGGAAGAGTATTCCATATTTTGGGGGCATTCCATCAGAAGCTACATGCTAGTGGTTTGTGAATCTTGATGTGTTGAAATCAAGCTTAGTTTTGCTTCTTGAGGTCTTATTTATTAGAAGATAACAATATTTTTGAGGAATATAAAGTGGGTGGGGCAGTTAAGGTGGATACACGGGACACGACTGGCTGGCTTGTAAATAAAGCGCTTGTCAGCAGTGGACCTTTCTAGAGAGCTTAGGGCAGGCATGATTCCGTCACAGTGATTAGTAACTTCTAATCCTGTTGGCTCAGATGAGCTACCAGTGTTAATTCTTTAGAATCTTCTGGAAATCTCTCTTTAAGATCTTTTGAGACTCTCAGGGAGGCGGAAGGGAAGTGCAACAGAGTGCTTCAAATTCTAGATGAACCAGTGCTTGTGATGCACGTAAGTAAACTTTAGAATCTTCTGGAATACTCTTGAGAATTTTTTGAGACTCTCGGTGAGGCGGAAGGGAAGCCCAGCAGAGTACCTCTGATTGTAGAAGAAGCAGTGCGTGTTTTGCACGCAAGTAGACTTTTCTTACGAGTTGTAGATGTGAGGGGCTGTGCATCTGTCGTTCACCCCTGATCCTTTCTCTTGCTTCCTTTCAGACTCTGTGCACATCGAGGACGTTGAGGCCGTGCAGAAGCTGCGTGACGTGCTGCACGAGGCGCTCCTAGACTACGAGAGCAGCAAGCACCCCGAGGAGCCGCGGCGCGCGGGCAAGCTGCTTCTCACTCTCCCGCTGCTGCGCCAGACTGCCAGCAAAGTGCTGCACCACTTCTACAGCATCAAGTTGGAAGGCAAGGTTCCCATGCACAAGCTCTTTCTCGAGATGCTGGAGGCCATGATGGATTGATACCAACCTGAGTAAGCCCTGGATATGAGGCTGGCAGGGGTGCCTATGGTAGACCAACTGTAGACTCTGCTACCATGTATGCACCCGAACCATCTCCCCAGTTTAGGCCCTGCTTCATCCCACCTGGAATTCAGCCGAATTTGCCTGAAGCTGGCAAGGAACGTGAGTGGTGTTGGGCTGCTCCAAGAACTGTACAGTGCTCCATGAAGGGAGACAATGAACGCAGAAAGTTGTATTTTTGAGAGGTGGGTGTGCAAGGGAAGGCACCACAACTGCGCCCCACTCTCTTCTAGACTAAGCAGCTCCCTAGTTGATTGGTTCGTGGTAGGTCGGCAAGGGCTGCTGGTACTCTGCAGATGGCAAGATGGCGTATTTTAGTAGTGTACAATTGTGCAATTTGGGTACTGATCTTAATGTGAGATATTTGAGAGGGGTAGACTTCCAGGTTTTTTTTCTATGGTTTTGTAGTCTGGTGAGGGCGAGGCACGGGTGGTACTTTTGAGAGTCACCGATGCAAGACTGTGTGCGCATGGGTATGTGTGCCTGGTGCATTGGTTGGCTTCTAGCGCAGGGAAATGGTAACATGCACATTTGGGGTGAACTTCTCAGTCTCCTCAATAAAAAGCGTTAATGCTGCTTTTAGTTCTGCCTCCTGGTTTAGGGATTCACTGACTCATTGCTATGCCCAGATCGTCCCCGATCGTTGGTGCAGTACAGCCCTCTTTCATGCACACCCTGGTGTGGTGCTAACCCTTGTTCTACCTCCCCGCCATGGAACTGCTGCATCAAAACCAGCCTCACAGAGACACAGCCATTGTCATACTTTGGCTGTCCCATCACTGTCGCTGTTGGAACAGTGGCTGTACCATCCAGTCTTGGACAATGAATGCCTCTGACCACTGTGTCACTTCTGCACATTTGCTAGTGTTCTTCTGCAGGGGCCCACTAATACTACTGGCGTGGTACTTCTGGCTGCCACTGCTCGAATATATTGGCTGGACTTTGGTCGGTGTCGCATTATAGCTGGCCACTAGGTGTCACTGTTGCATCGGTTTGTGTGCGCACTTTCTTCAAAACTTCGCACTTTGTCAGATAGTTAAAGGGCGTTCTCTTTTTGTAGTACACCCGGCCTCCCACCTGCAGGACCTCGGCCATCTCCAATCTGAGACTGGCTTCTCTGTTCCTGAATGTTTCCTCCCTCAAAGGCTTCAGCCGAAGTCCTGCTGCCATTCTCCTTTCTGCCATTGCGGCACACGTTTGTCTGCTCCATCCCAGACCTCAGTAAGTACCATGCTGTGGATACCACTGGTGTCATCCAGCACCTGTATCTGTCTGCTCCCGGCAGAGCTTCTGCCTTTGTCCTGGTGTGGGCGCCCAGTGTGTCTGAGGCGTGTAAGATAACTAGTATAAGCATTGCAGAGATCTGGGTGTAACTTGACAATATCTGAATTACCACAAGAGACCCTTAGGATACACACGCCTGTTATCAAATTTGTAGTCCACAGTTCCACTACAGATATCTGGTGTTGTCAAAGGTGCCCTTCAATCCCACAGGGCACATAAGTAGATCCTTATGTTGCTCTCTCCAAAACTCAAACCCCTCCCTCCGATGCACTCTTTTTTTTGGCCACAATCCTACACCATTTGTTACATTTTTCAACTCTTATTTATCACTCCTCCGCTCCTACGTAATCCAAGAACTCTTTGGATATCGTTAATTTATTAGGGATAACTTTTAAGATTATCATTTATCTCCCTAATAGTTTTTTTTAACATTGAAATAGAACTCGACATCAAGCCTTTCCTAATGCTCCTTGCTATAGTCTCTCTGTGCGTTTCAGACCATTTTCTGGCCCTTCGTGAGGGAAGCGCTGATTGTGTTGGATCAGTCAGATGTCATACTTAGCATTTGTGTTCATTCACTTAGTTTGAGGCTTTCTATTGACCTTCCATCATGGATGATTATTTGATATCATAAATTCGTACATTTATTTAAGGAGTTTTTGGATTACTTGGGAGTGATAAGTAGGAGTTGAAAAACACGACGATTGGTGTAGGCTTTCATCCAAAAAAGGATTCCATTGGAGGGCTGTCTTTTGTTCTAGGAGCACAACAAATGTAACTTGACGATTACAGATTAAAATTCTGGTGGGTCCATATCACTGATTGTGCTAATGTCAATATGAGTTCCCATGAAGGGTGATTGACACCTTTTGCTAGCGCTTAGAAACACAACAATCTTTGTACGCCTGCTATCTTAGCGTACTTATTAGTGTTTACCATTATTGTTCCGGTACTTTACCCTTTGGCATTAGCTGTCATTATTAGACCACTTTGCATCTGCGTAAGACCAGTGGGTGTGATTTCAATAGTCTTCCTCAGCCTTGTTGGTTTTACAGTTGTAGAGAATTCATAAAAGTGCTAATCTCTGTGGCTGACAAAGAGAGGCCCTGCCGCATCCCCAGACATGAGAGCAGCAGGTTATACCTTCCTGCCCCAGTCATTTTAGCACCAAGCTTCAAACCACTACGTGATAAAAGGGCGGCGGACAGGTATGCTGTGTATTCATGTTGAACCGTAGATCTGTCCCCTCTGGCATAAGAACTGGATGCATCTGCTCGTGAGTCAGAATCAAGCATAGGCACATTCTAGCATCCCATGTATTCTAGCTACAGTAGTCTGAAGCCAAAAATAAAACAAACTATGCCCAGTTGTATCCGTGAGCTAACACTGGCTGACAGTGAGGTGATGGCATGTGAAGGGTGGCTTTAGGCGGGAGGTGCAGCGTCATGCCGTTAGATAAGACCCTCTCAAGTTGAAGCGCCGGGAGAAATAATACCCCCTGAGCCCAGCCCATTGTTGCAGTTTCTGAGATGGCCGCCATTTTAAATCAGGGAGCTGATCCCCTTCCTTGGCAGACCTGTCTAATGCATATTCACCAACACTATACATTTGGACAGGAACCTCCCAGTGTTTAAATTAGAAATTTGTACCGTAGATTTTTCCCTCCTAAAACTTAATCTATCTAATGCAAGTTAATACCTGAATTCATTTATCATGATTGTTTTATAATTTCCATCTCTTTTTTACGTATTCTCAAATGTTGGAATGTATGCAGAGTTAGAAGCAATATATTTTAGCAGGATTAAAAGCCCGAGGACCCTAAGAACTGGTTATACATGCCAACACTTGGGCATAGAGACAATCTTTGGCAAAACCAGTATCCGGAATTACTGTGCTAACACAAACAGCATTGGCACATTAGAGCGAAACACAGCAGGAGTTGACGAAGAAGGCTATAGTTGTAGTCTCTCGTGCACTTTAATGCAAGCACTGCAGTGCAGGTGGAAGGATGTACTCGGTCAATAGCGTTACTTAAGAGATGAATACTCCACAGGGCTGAGCCAAGACGTGATTGACTAAGTTTCATGCCAATGGCTGAAGGCTGCTTAGTCGAAAAGGCAATGGTTGAAATTGGAGGACTTAAAGGTCAGTGGGTGTATATTGTTAGGAGTAGGTATGTCTGACAGCTGCCATGTCAAAACTCAGACCTAAAAATCTGAGGAAATTAATTTTCCCATTAACTTCCATTGAGGTTGGAGCTTTGCAAATTGGGTGACAACTAAAAACAAGCCTTTAGAGATTAAAACAATATGGAGTGTTGGCATGTATGCTAATTTGGGACCCTGCTCCTTGTGGTTTATAATCCATGCTACCCCATTGTGATTTTTGCCAGTACTAATACTATCCAAGATATCTTGTGTGTGAGTTCACGCATGTGTGTGATGTTTCAATATGGGCATTATTTTTTATAGTTCTCTGCCAGTCACTGACCAGTCCTGGATCTTTGTCGTGGCTTTCCTTACCATGTTATAAGTTCTTGAGCAATATGTACAGTTGTGTTTGTTCACTGGGTCATGTTCATACGTGGATCTTTCTAAATGTGTGGTTATTGATATAAGAAGGCGGAGGGTTTGGAAGCTGTGCTTGCTTGGCTCGCTGTCCTCTGCAGTACTGTGGAAACACTTCAGACTTTTCAGAAGCCTTACTTGGCTCTTCAAGGAGGACGTGGAGAGTTTTTCACTTTCTGTGTAATGCATTTGTGTTCAGAAAATTCATTTGTAACTGTTCCCTAACTCTAAATCTGATTCTTTCCTGAATTTAGGGATTAGGTGGGGGAACTATCGTAATACTGGCTGCAGTGGCATCCATTTGCAAGAGGCGTTTAATGGTCATCCCTTCTGAATGTGTGTACCAGATGTCATCAGATATGGGGTAGCTTTGTAAGAGTTGTGCCGAATCCTCCATGGTACAGGCATTTAGGAGGTGAAGAGGAGTGATTTTAAGTCCTTCCCATGTCTTGTTAGGAAGTAGAATTGCTCCCTCACTCCAGATCATTAGGGACACTGTCTCTGGTCTTGAACTTTGTAACCAACTATTTTCTGTCAACTCGGTCAATCTAAGTCAGCTAATTGAAACAAAAGAAACTACTAGTAGTAGAGCGTATTATGTTGTAGTAGAAAACGTATAGGGTAGGAAACTGTCTGTCATGGAGAGAAGTGACCACTCTTCCAGGAGGCTTAGTTCCTTAGGGTATCTCATTGCATGTTTTGGGCAGTCCACAAACAATTAAGGGAAATGTTTGTGCTATGTAGATATGGTGTTTTCATTCCTTAAGTAGAGTTCGTAGCTTTCAGATGTAGGTGCACCTGCTTGAATCAAATGGGTCCCCTGAAATTGCAGGTTTCTGGCTTTCACTTTGAAGAGTGCATTTTACTCTTCAGGTTTGTGACTGACGCGGAACGTAGCTCATAATTTTCCTGGTAGAAGTTGCTGTATCTGGCTACCCAGGGTGTTTATTCCTCGTGCGTCCAACAAACTCTTGGGATTCTGTTGCGCTAAAACCACCCAGTGGTGTGTGAACATCGCTGAGTGACACTGCAGTGTGCCGTTCGAGACAAACTTACAATAGAAGCTGATTAAAGGCACACTAGACGATTTCTCAAATTTAAAAAATGCTCTTGCTCCCCGGGTTTACAGTTAATGAAATAATGTACCTTTAGGTTCATTGGCCCTCTATTTCTAACTTTTGGCAAATGCTGACACCTTGTGGCAATCCACGAAACTTCTTTGTAAACTCTTGGTGGGGAGTACTGAACGCGAGCTTCCTAACCTGATAGACAGAAAAAGCATTTGCAGACTGTACTACACACGCTGCCAGCCCCATTCGGTGGTATGGTGTTTTTAATCAGTTCAATAGTTAAAAGCATATGGGTAGCAGGTGTACCGCCTATGTACTCTCCCCACACATCTCCATTCCTTGTATTTTCCTGCACGGTGCTGTATTGCCTGCTTAAAGCTCACTCATCATGCTTCATTTTCGACCCAGAACTCGCTACTTTGGATGGTTTTAAAGTCATCTGACAGCATATGGTCACTCTACTTTTTGTTGAGTGTACGTCTTCCATATCACTACGGTTAGCAGCGGTTTTTTTTTTTTTTTTTTTTTTTTTAACACACAAGTGTCTTCGTGTGCAGACCTGAACAAGTAGTGGTCTCTTTAAGCCATATGACATGACTGTGGTACGAAGTCTGAAGGGCCAGCCTACAAGTGGGCAGAAACCTTTGGCTACGATTAGTATACAGGGAGTGCAGAATTATTAGGCAAGTTGTATTTTTGAGGATTAATTTTATTATTGAACAACAACCATGTTCTCAATTAACCCAAAAAACTCATTAATATCAAAGCTGAATATTTTTGGAAGTAGTTTTTAGTTTGTTTTTAGTTTTAGCTATGTTAGGGGGATATCTGTGTGTGCAGGTGACTATTACTGTGCATAATTATTAGGCAACTTAACAAAAAACAAATGTATACCCATTTCAATTAATTATTACCAGTGAAACCAATATAACATCTCAACATTCACAAATATACATTTCTGACATTCAAAAACAAAACAAAAACAAATCAGTGACCAATATAGCCACCTTCCTTTGCAAGGACACTCAAAAGCCTGCCATCCATGGATTCTGTCAGTGTTTTGATCTGTTCACCATCAACATTGCGTGCAGCAGCAACCACAGCCTCCCAGACACTGTTCAGAGAGGTGTACTGTTTTCCCTCCTTGTAAATCTCACATTTGATGATGGACCACAGGTTCTCAATGGGGTTCAGATCAGGTGAACAAGGAGGCCATGTCATTAGATTTCCTTCTTTTATACCCTTTCTTGCCAGCCACGCTGTGGAGTACTTGGACGCGTGTGATGGAGCATTGTCCTGCATGAAAATCATGTTTTTCTTGAAGGATGCAGACTTCTTCCTGTACCACTGCTTGAAGAAGGTGTCTTCCAGGAACTGGCAGTAGGACTGGGAGTTGAGCTTGACTCCATCCTCAACCTGAAAAGGCCCCACAAGCTCATCTTTGATGATACCAGCCCAAACCAGTACTCCACCTCCACCTTGCTGGCGTCTGAGTCGGACTGGATCTCTCTGCCCTTTACCAATCCAGCCACGGGCCCATCCATCTGGCCCATCAAGACTCACTCTCATTTCATCAGTCCATAAAACCTTAGAAAAATCAGTCTTGAGATATTTCTTGGCCCAGTCTTGACGTTTCAGCTTGTGTGTCTTGTTCAGTGGTGGTCGTCTTTCAGCCTTTCTTACCTTGGCCATGTCTCTGAGTATTGCACACCTTGTGCTTTTGGGCACTCCAGTGATGTTGCAGCTCTGAAATATGGCCAAACTGGTGGCAAGTGGCATCGTGGCAGCTGCACGCTTGACTTTTCTCAGTTCATGGGCAGTTATTTGGCGCCTTGGTTTTTCCACACGCTTCTTGCGACCCTGTTGACTATTTTGAATGAAACGCATGATTGTTTGATGATCACGCTTCAGAAGCTTTGCAATTTTAAGAGTGCTGCATCCCTCTGCAAGATATCTCACTATTTTTGACTTTTTTGAGCCTGTCAAGTCCTTCTTTTGACCCATTTTGCCAAAGGATAGGAAGTTGCCTAATAATTATGCACACCTGATATAGGGTGTTGACGTCATTAGACCACACCCCTTCTTATTACAGAGATGCACATCACCTAATATGCTTAATTGGTAGTAGGCTTTCGAGCCTATACAGCTTGGAGTAAGACAACATGCATAAAGAGGATGATGTGGTCAAAATACTCATTTGCCTAATAATTCTGCATTCCCTGTAGTAACTGGAATGTCTTCCCAGTGGCGTTGGATACCACTTATCTCAAACAGTAGCTTCAACCTAAGACTAACCGAAAAATCCAATGAGATATCCTTAGAAACTAAACACCCTGGAAGAGCGGCACCTGTCTGCAAGTAATTACTGACTCCCCCCCCCCCCCCCCCCAGGTAGGAAACGGCTCTAAACACATATAAGCCAAAAAAGTGCATCCAGTGACCGCTGCAAGAAAGCTTTTAAATAGATCTTTAATAGTTGTCAATCCTGTTGACTGGCTCAGTCCTCTTGACGACCTGCAAAATTGCTGCCCCCACCCGAAAAAGTTTAAAGCTTTTTACATCTATTCTGTATACCTCAGCGATCAGAATCCAGAAAAATGTCCACCGGGACAGGCAGGTCTTTAGCTGAGCTGTAAATGACCTATACCCTGCAGGACTGAGGTAGGAGCCCCGGCTTCACCGTTTATGGTCCATAACCTGGAAGTGCTTTGCAAAGTTTCTTGCTCCAACACTGACCATGCTACCCTCTTTGTAAAAGAATGAGCTCATTATGTGTATTGGAAACTGACTGCAGCTTTTAAGTGTCCACAACAATTTGAAATGTCTACTCGCGAGGTACAGAAAGACTATAAAGGTGGGTTTTCAGTCCACCTGCGTCTTTGCAAATTTGCTGATGGATTGATTCACAAGTGTTCGTAGCTGCCGATTATCCACATCCCTCCCACACTCTCGATAAAGGAACCCAGGCAAACACCTCTGTGACCCCTCTTTTAAAGGTCGCATGATGGCCACTGCCCTTTAAGAGCCATTGTTTCGTTGTTATTTATCAAGTGAATAAGAAAAATAGAACCAAATCAGTTTGCTTTGTTAAAGTCATTTATGGGCATCCATTTCCTAGCTAACATTAGGCTGCACATGTAAAATTGTCCTTAAGTAATACGTAAGTTTTACTTAATATATGATGGTTTTACAAATCATTTAGTCAGTTTTAGACCTGTTGCAAATGCATTTCTGTGGTATGTACTGAAGAGAAATTGGTTTGCTCCATTTCCTGTGAAGCATAAGAGTAGAAAGTGGGTTCACCATCTTTTTGTGTACTAGTGTAAACTGAGTGATGTGGGTCCTGGTATCTCGGCACTCTGATACCACACGCCCCTGTTATTCCTGGATTAGTTTTGGTCTACTGAATATCTGAACATCTGGGAAGAGAAACGGGGTACGCACTGATGGGCTCACATAGGGAAGAAGGTATATTATACCAGCTGCACAATTCTTTCCATTTATTTTTAATATCTTATGGAGCACTTTTCGTTATAAGTTGGTTCTCAAAGAAACCTAAAGTATTATTCGTAAGTAGCTCTGGTGCAGTGGTGTTTAGAGCTTGAGGCTAAATATTTTGAAGTTGAGCGCTACGTTTCTCCTAGCAAAAAAGTGAAATGTTGAAATCTGGCACCTCTTTTGTATCACCCTCAGGCAGCAGCCTTATACTGGTTATATTCATGGCCACTGGAATTAGGCGATTGTGCGGCTGCAGCGTTTTTCTCATAATTATAGATTTGCTGCACTTGCCACATAATCCATCATCTACTGCGTAATCTGCAGATTTTAATAAAAAAAAAAAATAATCCAGTTCAAACGGTTCAAAAGTTACTAAAATCGCAGCGATAAATGTTATTGTTATATTTCGGTGTTAAACTGGTTCTAATTTGGTCCGGTCAGTGTTAGCAAGTTGAAAAATGGCAAGCTAATGAAGAAGTAATATCTCAAAAAGTGTTCAATATGCCGCATAGTTTGCCTTTTCTTACCGCATAATTTAATCAACTTTGCTGCATAACTTGACCCTCCACTGCTGAATAATGCCAGCGGCTCTGGTTATATTGTAGCAGTGGCCCATGCCAAAATATACTTTTTTTTGTTGTTGTTCAGTTTATGTAGGGCAAACTTAGCCCAAGGGCATTAGAATGGTCTACATAAAAGCTAAATTAGGATATGCATTATTAGGGCACATTGTAATCCAGGGATTTACCCAGAATTACAGGATGTTTAGCTGAGACTCTAACCTGGTCCCTCAGTTCCAAAGTCTGCAGCTCTAACGGTTGAGCCACATCTCACATGATTGTACTAAAAACTGCGGTACAGTGGACTCCGCTCTTCAGATTGCCTGGTGCTTTAATATGGGGCAAAGTCCTTCCCTGCTGCCTCTCTTGTGCAATAAAGCTCACCCACAACTCTGGCTTCAGTTTGTTAAAACAGTTATCCCGTTCAACAGAGTATTGCAGTTCTGTCGACAGGAGCGACCTTGCAGTAATCCCCAAAAGGGCACTAAAAAGCAAATGGAAGAAGTTGGTTTGCGACTGACACTTGAAGTCCGGGCAGGACTCGTTAATGCTGCAAAGCCAGCATAAGTTTATCGCAAAGGAATCTAAACTGCCATTTTTCTTCAAAAACAATTTCTAGGTGCAGTTTCCATCGTACATTATACATCTCATACAATCCTGTGAAGACCTTCTTAAGCCATCCCAAAGGAGACACGGCTCCCATTTCGCCATTGCTTCTCTGCCCTACAACATAATTGTGACTATTTCCGTGTAAGCCAGTTCTTTGATCCTCCTACGCCTTGTCCCTCCCTGGTTTTGCTAAATGTTGTCCAAGGACCTTTGAGCATTTGACGGGTAAGAGTTATCAGCATATCATCTACATGTGTTTCAAAGCAATAAACTAACTTCAGGTGGCATATCGCAACTGAAAAACGTGTATTTTGATTGATTTGTGCTTTCCTGTATTAAAATCATCCCCAGTCTATCCCCCCACTTTCCTCAGAATTTCGTCCATATAAGCAACTGTTTTTTTGCCTATCAATCTTCTTGACAGGAGTTTGGGTTTCACAATGTGGTTCTGTTGTGCACTGAGGAGGGTGGTGAGACCCTATATGTATTTAAATAAATATATATTTTAATGTATATTTGCAAACGAAGTGTAATTTGATTTTTGATTTTGGAATCTTGTAGCATTTTTTGTTTTGTTTTCTCTAGCAGATTTTCTAATTGTTTACAAATCAGGAAGCGTTTTTCTACTGAGGTGTTGAGTGTAAATATGATATACATTGCCTACCTGTAAAATATATAAATAAATATATATATAAATAAATCTATATCTACACAGACGCTATATACAGCATAAATAAACAAGAGTTTGGCGTTTTGAAAATTGTTTTGTGTCCATTTCTAATCAAATTGACAGGGGGAAAAGTGGTACTTGATAGCCAGTGTTCTGAGTGCCGTGTATTACTGTCCCTCTGAGGTTCAAAAACTATAAATTGTTTTGTGCATTTGTTGGGATGAGTAGAACCTGATTTCAGATGGAACTCAGATGTATGCAGTATGTGTTGCTGTTAATAGGCACGTGGTTTGCACATATTTACCCTCTAGTGTTGGACTCGGAACATTGTAAGTTCATCTTCTTCGAATTCCATTGTTTCAAGATGACTCATGGAGTCTCACCTGAAACACAGTTTACCATGAAACACTCCACTTCAGATTGTATTTTTCATTATTGGGTTAAGAATCCTTAGAGTGCCCCGCAACAGCTGCACCTCCTGCGATATTTCAATACAGCACACCGTAGCTTCAAGCACACCTATCACCATCGACAAGAGATCCCCTGAACAGCTTAGGGCCAGGTCCTACGAGAATGACTTGTTTGAGAGAAGGCTTTCTTATGCATTTTCTGATGGGCAGTGGAGACAAGTTAATGGGGGGCGTTCCGTAAAACGTTGAACTGCTCTTTTGGGTGCAGTTTATGAAACTATTACTTTTAAAATACTCCCCACACGCAAAAGCAGGTTCATGTGGTCGGACTAACATTGAATCTGTAACCTCAGTCTAAGGCTCCTGTTTGGCATGCAACGTCATACAGTGCAAAAAGCGCAGTTGGCACAGAGGAAGCAGGCTGTATCATGTAGCATCAAGACTAGAGTCCACAACTGGCGTGGTTGCCGAAGACATCAAAGGATTAGAGTCTGACAAATGGGCCATCCAGTAGCCCAGAGACTCTACAAGAGCTGAGCCCGCCAATGCGCTCTTCAGCAGACTGTGACTCAGGAAACCAAGCATTTTTTAGCACCCACAGGAAAGACTTTATCCAGGACTAAGAACAAACCTCAGATTCCCTTCCCCAGCACCATAAACCAGTTGCAACACCCCTGGAATTAGGACAGAATCAGGACACATCTTGAACCTTCTCCGTAGGAGGCCTCAAAAAGACACCAAACTAATGTCTCAAAAAGAACATCATGCCGTGTCAAGGATCACACCCAACATAACGTTTGGCTTCCTCTTACACTACTAACAAAGAAAACCTTTAGCTGCAAAGGAGCCTTTGCACCAAGAGGACCAGACCAACACTTGGTGCTACAATCTTCTTCAAACCCCACAAGGTTCACAATTCAGAATAGGGGTCCAGTCCCCAAGGGTCAGCAAGAAGGCAGTGATGTCCCCCAATGTCTCAACAGAACATACAGTAACATAGTATTTACATTGATCCAAACACTTGTATTGTGCTGTCTTTACACTCCTCACAGCCACTACGCAAAAAACATAGGCGTAAATTTGAAGAAGCCATTTTAGAGGAAATTATGATATTCCCTATCCATAAGAAAAAGTGGCCAGCACTGAAACATCAACACCCTCTTAAACTGTCTCCGCATAACATTAATTTTCTATTTCAGATGGACATGCCGCTTCAGACCCCATGCCCCCTTTCAGGTCTGGTAACAATGAGAAGAGAGAATGTATGGCAACCATGATGCACCATGCCAGCCATACCATGTGACTGCTTCACTAGACAAAACTTGAGCCTACTGCGCAATAATAGTGAGGGCTGCACAACAATGTAATCTCCCACTACAAACAGAAGACGATTTCCTCATTGAAACATTTATTAAGACTGAAAGAAGCAATCAGTATTTGCCTGTGCTATAAATTACACTTACATGTTTGTAGATACCTTCATGTGGTTAATTCATGTGTGAAAAAGAAATTCAAGCCTGATCCTTGGGATCCTATATTTAACTGAGGATAGGTGCCCCCAAACCCGCTCTTTGTCCACACAGCCAGGAAAGGGCTTTGTGCATGGTACAAGATAAACACCACCCATGGTAAGAAAAAGAAAATAAAAACTGTTCGCAGGCGGATGTATGACAGAATAACATCAGTATTTATAACAAATGCCTTTACAACAAATTTAGAACAATGAAAGTCTTTACAAAAGAAAGTCTTTACAACAATGTTTTTTATGCGTATGCCTCTACAACAAAAATGTAGTATTTTTCATGCAAACATAAACCCTATATATATATATATATATGTTCGATGGCATGTGTAGCTGCAGATACACATGCTGTGCACATCCCGCCATCTGGTGTTGGGCTCGGAGTGTTACAAGTTGTTTTTCTTCGAAGAAGTCTTTTCGAGTCACGAGATCGAGGGACTCCTCCCATTTCGGCTCCATTGCGCATGGGCGTCGACTCCATCTTAGATTGTTTTTTTTCCGCCATCGGGTTTGGATGTGTTCCTTTTTCGCTCCGGGTTTCGGTTCGGAAAGTTAGTTAGAATCTCGGAAAAATCGTCGGTATTGTTTGCGTTCGGTATCGGGTTAGTTATAACAGATCAACACCGACTTTTGAAGAGCTCCGGTGGCCCTTCGGGGTTTTTTCGATTCCCCCGTCGGGGCCTGGTCGGCCCGGCCACGTGTCTCTTCAAGGCTGATGGAACGGACCCCATTCCGCTTCTGCCCAAAATGCCATATCAAGTATCCATATACAGATCAGCATCTGGTCTGTAACTTGTGTTTGTCACCAGAACACAAGGAAGATACTTGTGAAGCCTGTCGAGCGTTTCGGTCCAGGAAGACACTAAGAGACCGAAGAGCAAGAAGACTGCAAATGGCGTCGGCGCCGACAGGACAAGGGCGTTTCGAGGAGGAAGAAGAAACCTTCTCCATCCAGGAATCGGACTCGGATGAGATCGATCCCGAAGAAACACCGGAAACCGTGAGTAAGACGTCGAAACATAAAACTCACGAGAAGACCACAAAAACCCAGGGGACGCCACCGCCAACAGGCCATGGCTTAACACGAAAAATAGGTGACCGATCATCGGCACCGAAAAAGAGCACGCTTGTGTCGAAGTCATCTGACTCCGGTCGAGATACCGCCACACAGCAATCTCAGGCCCGAGATAGCGGTTCCGAGCAAGTTCGGCACCGAAATAATTCAGCACCGAGAGACAACGACGCCGAAAATAAAAAAGGTTTCGTCGGAACCTAAAAAAGTAGCCGAAAAGGTTTCGATACCGAAACATCCGGCCTCGGAACCGAAATCAAGTTCCTACACAGAGGAACAAGGACTGTCCTCACAAATGAAAATACATAGATTTGGACAGGAATTGGAGACAATGGAGCCAGACTACACCCAAAGAAGGCTCCACATTCAAAAAGAAACAGGGAAGATCAGCACTCTCCCTCCTATTAGGATGAAACGCAAACTTGGCTTCCAGGAGAAAGACAAGCAGCCACAGGCAAAGGTGGCTAAACAAGTAAGTCCGCCACAGTCTCCACAACTATCACCACAAACATCACCGGTAGCCACTCCACCTATGATGCAATCCCCGACTCATACAGGAATGAGTCAAGATGACCCTGACGCGTGGGACCTTTATGATGCGCCAGTGTCTGGTAATAGTCCTGACTGTTATCCAGCTAGACCGTCGCCACCAGAAGATAGTACAGCCTACGCACAGGTGGTGTTGAGGGCAGCGGCATTCCATAATGTCAGCCTGCATGCAGAGCCCATTGAAGAAGACTTTCTATTTAATACATTGTCGTCCACACACAGCCAGTACCAGAGTCTTCCCATGCTACCCGGAATGCTAAAACACTCCAAACAAGTGTTTGAGGAGCCTGTAAAAGGAAGGGCCATTACTCCAAGAGTGGAGAAAAATATAAACCGCCACCAACAGACCCCGTGTACATCACACAACAGCTAACACCGGACTCAGTTGTAGTAGGGGCAGCTCGCAAGAGAGCGAACTCACACACTTCAGGAGATGCACCACCTCCAGATAAAGAAAGTCGAAAATTTGACGCAGCAGGCAAAAGGGTGGCGGCACAGGCAGCAAACCAGTGGCGTATTGCAAACTCACAGGCTTTGTTGGCCAGATACGATAGGGCTCATTGGGACGAAATGCAACACTTTATAGAACATTTGCCCAAGGAGTTCCAAAAAAGAGCACAGCAAGTAGTAGAAGAAGGACAGAGTATCTCTAACAATCAGATACGGTCAGCAATGGATGCAGCAGACACAGCTGCTAGAACTGTCAACACAGCAGTGACAATAAGGAGACATGCATGGCTGCGTACATCAGGATTTAAACCGGAAATACAGCAAGCTGTGCTGAATATGCCATTTAACGGACAGCAGTTGTTTGGGCCGGAGGTGGACACTGCTATCGAAAAACTTAAGAAAGACACTGATACGGCCAAAGCCATGGGCGCACTCTACTCCCCACAGAGCAGAGGCACATTTCGAAAAAAACACAGTTTCGAGGGGGGTTTCGAGGGCAAAGCACAGAACCCACAACCTCACAAACAAGGCCCACTTATCAGAGCCAATATCTGCGGGGAAGTTTTCAGGGACAATATAGAGGGGGACAGTTCCCAAAAAGTAGAGTTCCAAAGCCCCAAAACTCCTCAAAACAAGCAGTGACTTCCAAGTCACACATCCCCAGCACATAACACCAGTGGGGGGGGGGGGAAGACTAAGCACATTTTACAAACATTGGGAGGAGATAACAGACACTTGGGTACTGGCAATTATCCAGCATGGTTATTGCATAGAATTTCTCAAATTCCCTCCAAACGTCCCACCAAAAACACACAATATGTCAAAACAACATATAGATCTTCTAGGACTAGAAGTTCAGGCATTGCTACAGAAAGAAGCAATAGAATTAGTACCAAACCAACAGAAAGGAACAGGAGTTTACTCTCTGTACTTTCTCATACCCAAAAAAGACAAGAGTCTGAGACCTATATTAGATCTCAGAACATTAAATACCTACATAAAATCAGATCACTTTCACATGGTGACATTACAGGACGTAATCCCACTGCTCAAACAACAAGACTACATGACAACACTAGACCTAAAGGATGCATATTTCCATATACCGATACATCCTTAACACAGAAAGTACTTAAGGTTTGTATTCCAAGGGGTACATTACCAATTCAAGGTGTTGCCATTCGGAATAACAACTGCGCCAAGAGTTTTTACAAAGTGCCTGGCAGTCGTAGCTGCACACATGTGTTCCCGTACCTAGACGATTGGTTAACCAAAACCAACACGCTAGAACGGTGTTCACAACACACAAAGTATGTCATAGAAACCCTCCACAAACTAGGTTTCTCAAACAACTACACAAAGTCACACCTTCTGCCGTGTCAGACACAGCAATACTTAGGGGTGACAATCAACACAGCAAAAGGGATTGCCACTCCAAGTCCACAAAGAGTTCAGGCATTTCACAATGTAATACAGGCCATATATCCAAAACAAAAAATACAAGTCAAAATGGTGATGAAACTCCTAGGCATGATGTCCTCATGCATAGCCATTGTCCCAAACGCAAGGTTGCACATGCAGCCCTTACAACAGTGCCTAGCATCACAATGGTCACAGGCACAGGGTCAACTTCTAGATCTGGTGTTGGTAGACCGCCAAACATACACCTCGCTTCAATGGTGGAACAGTATAAATTTAAACCAAGGACGGCCTTTCCAAGACCCAGTGCCACAATATGTAATAACAACAGATGCCTCCATGATAGGGTGGGGAGCACATCTCAATCAACACAGCATCCAATTTCTTCCATTTATCCATCTTTTCTGGAGGTCCAGAGGACAGGATATTAATCAGAAACTTATATGTATACACATCATAATATGCCTCAGTTGTATAGTTAAATAATAAACCACAGAAAGGAATAGAATATTCCATGTAGTTTCTATTGTAGATACATCTCCTTCATTTTTAAAAAGCTTGTTCAATGCCCACTATGACCAGTTGGCAGAAAATGTGTGTTGGGGTATTCAGACATGACCTGCAACTGCCCGTTGATAATACAGAAGGGAGAGAGCTGTTGTCTAAGAGAATCCATGTTCTGTGTGTTTTCAGTATTTTAAAGTGCCACGGTACATCTAGTCAAGTTCTGCTCTATCATCTTTTATTTCACATAATTTACATGAGATTCTGTGACGAATGTCCATATGACATTGTGTAGTTTATGACGCTCCATATCATGTCAGATCAGCAGCATCGAGACTTAGGTTTTCAGTCTTTGACCAAGAACATTCCAAGTGGTAGAATGTAAACCTGGGCAATACTCAGCCCTCTTGCATTAGAGTTAAACACTGATAGTGCATAACTCACCTCAGCCCTAATTGCCTCAAACAGAAGAAATTGCAGAACTGGGCCACCTGAATAATGATGCTGGTACTTCTAGAGGTAAAGTTCTAAATAACAATAATATACATTGGAAAACATAGACACCTTTATCAAGTTTTCTCTTCTACATAGGAAAAGGGGTAGATTCTCCGGTCCTATATTAATGCATTTCTTCAGAAACAATTCATATATTGCCTTACAGATATTAGCATTTTTGTATGTTACAATCTTCATCAGTAAGTTTGGTATCCATGTAGTCTGTGCTTAATACAATTTCCCCTTTGACTTGGAGGTGTTTAATGTGTACCATCAGCCCGCCCTCTCTCAAATGTCCCAGGCAGTAGAACTATAGCAGGCATTACAATCGAAGGGTAAGGAATGCAAATCAACATATTACACCCATGAGCTAAAATCTTAATTTCACAGACTGCTACCAATAATGGAAGTGCCTGCTGAACAGGAGAAAATTTGTGTAAAAGGTTCAACATAAAATGCACACGACCTCAGAAGGCAGACTATTTTTTCGCACCTCTGGCAATTCTAAACCTTTGAGATATAGCCGGGTTAACATATATACCACAGTATAGTACCTATTAAAGTGCATTCATACAGTAAATATGTATGGACGGTTATTATCTCCATTACTGCCCATAAAAAAAGTTCACTCGACCCTGCCAAAGGTCTACTCAGCATTGAGGTCTGAGGATAATTCGAAATCCTTGACTTCTGCCCTGTCTAAAACAGAGGCAGCTAGAATCATATGCTCGCCTGTACCCCTGCCAGGTACAAAGCCACTGATTGGTAGAAACCAATGAGCAGATCATTTCATTCAATCTTCTCGATACCGCACAGTTTTTGGTTCCTGTATTTAGACAAAATACGGGGTGATTAGAGCTGGGATAAAGTGGTGATTTAGCCAGTTGTTGAAAAGACTACAATCCTAGTGTCTGCTCTAGGAAAGAGTCACCTTGCCATATAAATTGGATTCGGGAAATCCTGCTGAGAAGGGAGAGTTTAGTTGTATTAAAAGGAGAGTCAAAGAACTATTGGTAGTTAAAAGAGAGAGTTATTGAAATGACGTGAAAACAGTGTTTAGAAAACATTGAAGTGCACCAAGACCGTTTTGGGAAAGCAGGAGCTATCAGTGAGATAAGAAAGAGTGTCCAGTTCTGAAAATCTCTCCAACAAAGGCATGTTTAGATCAGTGTTTTGGATGTTTAATATATGGAGCAAGGCTGTCATCAAAATAACATCTGAGCACATAACTGATGGAGCGATTATGCCTTTAGAGAAACATCCCCTTAATTCCTTTTTACACAGGATATAATTATCAAGAAGAGGAGCTGGAAAAAGCTAAATACATGAAAACAAACTTAAAATTAAAAAAAAAATTGCAGATGTCTAAAGCAAAAAATATCAGAGGTGGAAACTCGCCTATCAATCAAGTATAGTTAGGAAAATCAGAGGAGCGGAGTGAAGACATCCTGTCACTTAACATTTCTACTGTAAACAATTTTCTAATCTCTGGGTTCAGGACGGGTTTCTAGTGTTACCAATCTGAATTGTGCTGGGACCTCCTCCCCTGTTGTCATGTTGTGCCCACACACGTAGGATGGCCAGTCATCGAGCACACTGGAGCCGCATAAGGCACACAGAAGGGGTGCCACGAGACTCGCTGTAGGTCTTGCCACCCTACCCTGCCTAACCCAAAGGCCATTGATGCTCCCTGCGGGTGGTTTGTTAAGCATCCTAGTATTGGACCCTCATGGCTCAGGGGCTCTCCCTTCTAATTTGCAGCCTGCGGTTGGCACTGCCTTCGCCATCATAACTGTGACTGGCTCCTGAGAAGCCAGGTGAGTACAGTAGTACAGCAGGGCGGCTGAGGCAGCTGTGTGGGGGAGCTGGAACCGAGGGTATTTGGGCTCTCATGACCTTTGAGGTCATGGGGCTTTCTGGGATGCCCCTTCGTCAGAGTAAGCTTGCAGGACCGCAAGATTGTACTTTGCTTTGGGTACTTCGAGTCTGGAGCCTTTTTGGTGCCATTGCTGTCATTTTGAGGATGTTGAAGCCATTTTGAGGGCACTGGAGTGCCCCGGAGTCCAGCCCTGTCAGCTGCCCAGGTGTACCTAGGTTCCCAGGCCGTATTGGACTTCTTTTTTTTTTTTTTCTGTAGGTGGAGGAGGCAGCCATCGGAAAAAAGGATCAAGGGAGTAAGTGGCTGCTGCTGCATTGCATTTATCTCATTCTTTTTTTCATGTTCTATATTTCATAATATTATATTGCATCATCACATATCATCACACACAGGGACTCTAACAGACTCTGAAATTTTGTTTTTCCTTTTTCCTTTCTTCCTGGAGGAGGTGAAGTCTGAACATAACTTAAGCCTAATTCAAGCCTGCTATCACTTGTACTGGTATCACCAAAGAAGCGAAGCTGACCATCTTTTTTCCCTTGGGAGGCCCCACCCCTCATCCTGCACAATGGGTAAGAGGAAAGCTGTAGGGAGCAATTCTATGTCAACACCAATGGCAAAAGGCACCTCAATAGATAGGATGCTTCAGATGGCTGTGGGGGTCATCAGCACAGAGAGAGAGCTCAGAGAAAGGAGACTTTCACTTCACTCAGATGTGACTTCTAGCCCAGTTCCTGCTCCCTCTCCAATCATTCTACCTATGCATCTCCAGATGACCTTACAAAAAGCAACTTGTGGAGCACACATATATATAAGTTTCTAACTGTCCAATATAATGGATTCAATGATCTGTAGACAGTGACAATAATACCTGGAATTACAATAAAATTTCCAAATACAAACCAGAACAAAAGTTACACAAATAATATAACTGGTATGTGGCAAGTATAAATAAATCTTATTTAATCAACATATTTCATTCAAAATACAACCCATGTTAACCATGATTCAACAATGTTGAGATATGTTGGTGTAAAGTCCAACCTAGTTGAACAAATGAGTCAACAATGAGTCCATCTGAGAACAATCTCGCTTGTGTTTGCAGGATTCAGCCAAATGAGTCAACAATGAGTCAATATGAGAACAATCTCACTTGTATTTGCAGGATTCAGCCGACACGTGTTTTGTCCTGTTAAGGACTTTTTCAAGGCTCCTTATAGTTAATGTGATCCATAGTATTCCAAAAAGTCACTTGAATGCTGAGTTTTGTAAAGAGTTATGGTTCTTCATAGTGCGTCGATATTCACAATTGTAAGGTGAGGTTCATATGTCCCAAAAAGCTAGATTAATCCTCCAGCATCTCCCATGAAATACATCTTCGTAAACTGTGTAAGCTCACTAAGAGCAGATGGCATGTAAAATCCACGTCAGATGCCTCCCATTGAGCCAAAGGCAGATCAATGCCTGGGGTTGCGCCTAACAATACCATTAACCCCCCCGCCATCTGGTAGGCCAAACGACCTGGACATATGCTGTGCCTCTTAACTATGCATGAAGCTACTCAAACCAATCCAGTTCTACCACGAATCTGTCTGGACCAGCTGGGGTTACAATTTACAGAGAGTCCCGAAAGAGCCTCTCAGTCCAAGCTCTCTTGGGTGGAAAATTTACTGGAGGGTTGTATTGCCAAAGTCAAAGAATTTTTGCTTAAAGAACTTTCCTCGCCTATCAACTGACTAGAAGCTATTCAGAAATATTTATCCGCCCTGAAGTATATATCGGCCCCATCAACAGCACCTATTTGTTGGGCTCCTAAGGCATCACAAGCCCCAAGTACTGAGCCATTTCATACAATCTGGGGCGTAAAATCTCATCTGCAGTTCCCTTGACTAGGACAGGTCTTGCCTTGACGTCACTGAACCCGGAGCAGGACCACAATGTCCCTCATCCCCCGCATCCCCTTATCCGCTCTAAACAGCAACATCACCACACAGAGGAGACCAACCCTACTGGAGCCCCCACCAGCGCAGATTCAAGAACCGGAGACCCACGCCCAAGCTCACACCTAAGCTACCAGCCGCCGGTGGTGAATTTCCCACTGGCATCATGCACGTATGTGGTGATCCTCAGAGTGCCCTGTCTATGTACAGACCAGAGGGAGAGACACAACAAACTTTTTAATAAAACACTGGACTGGCCTGTTCGCCACAGGGACTTTCCTTTTTCCCTGGCAAGTAACATTCTGCTGACCTGAAGGGTGGGTTGGACTGGGCAGGGGGAGGTGGACAGCTGTGGTGATTATGTCAATTTTACATCTCAGCTGCTGGTGCACAGCCTGCTCTTTGGTCATTTGAGCATTCCTACAGCCAGGAGTAACAATGAATTGATGCCTCTAGGATATTTCTATAAGCCTTGCTCTCAATCCCTGCCAGCTGCAAGCAGCCAGCTGACTCAAGCCTGTCACCTCCAAGCTCCCATCCATGTTAGTCCTAGGCCCAATAATTACATTATTTCAGTCCCAATTTCCAATCGCATGATATTTTAACAGGTGTAGATTGATTCGTTTTTGACAATCACCATGTACCCCACAGTGACAGCCTAGTGGGGTTTCGTCCTATAGATACCATACTAGCGAACCATGAGGGGAGGCAGCAGATACCCTCATTTATTAGTGTTAATACACAATATCAACCCACTATTAAATCAGCATCAGACTAGGACTAGTTGCGAGCCTCTGATAACATAGGTCTGGTCACACCTGGGATGTCGGGTAGTGTTCTTTTGGCATTCTGCCTTAGCAAGGGAATGCATTGACACATGCAATGAATGTGAGTGAGTGTTCATCTGGTGTTTACGATTGGAGTATAGAATGTTAAGTGGGCAGTTCATGCTGGAGACTTGGAGGAACAGGAGCTGTAGCTGTGAGTGAAGTCTCAAACAAGCAAATATGTTCTCTGCTGAAGAAGGGACTAACCCAGAAACACATGTGTCCAGAGATGCACAGTAAAGGCTGTACCTACTTAAAGGTGAAATATTTAAAAATTAATGGAGTTCGTTTTTTGAAGATACTACATCTACCATGATGCAATGGGGCAGATTAATTGCTGGGATGTCAGGCAGGTGCGCTCCTAACTGTTTGTGACTGTGAGTGAAGTCTGTTGATGGAAATAAGTACTTCTTTCACCAAGCCTTCGTGCACAACGCATTTATTGGCGACAAGCAGAGAACTGGATTTTGAGGTGAATGAAGGTGTTGGCAGACTTCAATACAAATTGAAACAGGATCATATTTCGTAATTGGACGTACTAGCGTTTGTGGTGTGTCTGTATACTTCCCAACTGACGCTGGAAAGATTGCCTGTACCTGTGTTCAGCAGCAGCATTTTGGATTTAGAATTTTTCGTGCTGTGCTGCTGGCTTCATTGCACAAGTCCACAGAGCACGCAATTCAATAAAAGCATAAATAAAACTTTATAAGAGCAATACATCATTACAACACTAAAATCCATAAAACATAGCAAGTAGAAGTTAAATAGTCTAGTAACATAAAAAAGCTGGAATCATGAAAAATTAGAGTAGGGCTCCAGGGCGCAATTTCACACATTTGCATAAGCCAAAAGCTCTCTCAAAGAGACGGCATAACATTTATAAAACTGATAAACTGTTAATCAACTAAATAAACCATTAACTCACATAAACCTTGGGGATTAGGCACTAAAATTAGGACAATCGGCCATTTTCTGTCTACGTCTTCACACACTTAAAAGAAAACGGGAGACTGCAAATACTATTGATTGCATAGTGTCTGTCTGCAGAATCCAGGTAGCAACTTTGTGATTCCTGATGCCCAAATTACGGCATACCAGCACGATCAACTTCTTCCAATAAGCATTATATTGTGGACAAACATACAAGATATGATCTATTGTTTCACTGGCCGCGGGGCAAAAAAAGGGCAGCTCGAATCTGGCTCGATATCAACAAGGGGACACTGCCACTTAACAGTAAATGATTGAAGAGGCAAGGTCCCCACACAAAACTTAAAATAAAGGGATCTAACAGACGGGGACTCAATTGCGTCCATGAACTCTTCCATACAGTATCTTTGAACTCCAGACAGCTCAAAGTTAGGGTGCCTACCTCCACAGACCTATATAATTTACTGTCTACATGCCTCCAGTAAAGCTCCTTGAGCATAGGCTTGGAAACCCACATAACGTTCCGGATGTGCCCACAAATCCCCACACCCAATTTCTGCGAAACAGCACTAAATGAACCTCAACCATGGGATCTTAAAGGTCCGTAAAGTTTAAAGATTTCTTCCAAACCCGTCCGATAAGATAATAAATCAGGTGAGGACCAGATCCGCCTCCAAAACAAAATGAATCTAAGTCTGACCCTAGAGACAAGAGGTCGTATGCCAAGATGTAGTCTAAGTGGCACCAGTGGGATACCAACAAGGAGGTTAGTGAAGGATCGAAGAAAACAACTTTCAGCTAATTCCAATTCATTGATAATATTGTGTCCCCAAAATTACCCACCATACAAGCCGCCCCCCCCCCGGGGCATGCAAATTATAAATCTGCAATGTAGGAGTTATTGGATGGAAACTGGAACCCTTTAGAGCTCTCAAATTAGCAACAGTAGCGTGTTCTAATCAGAGCTTGCTCTTTCTGGATCTCGGGTGACCATCCAAAATGTTCGCTGAGGGTAAGCCCCAGATACTCAAAGGTGTGAACGCTCTCTAAAGGGGGGCCCATAAGCACTGGATTGGATCTTGCTGTCTAGTAGGGGTCCAAGACCATGTATTTAGTTTTACTAGGGTTGAACGCCAATCCTCTCTGCCTGCAGAAGGCAGCAAACTGGTCCAACATATTCTGAATGCTCATTGGGGATTTCGAGACCAATAAGGTGTCATCCACGAACAGAAGTGCCGGGATCTTCCTGTAAGCTAACCAGGGGGCATTGTGATTAGAAAGCTGTAGAGTAGATACTTGGTCATCAACATACAACAAGAACAGGGTAGGTGCCAGTATGCACCCCAGCCTCACTCCCCGGGACACTGGAATGGGATCTGTCAACTCCCCCCGCTGGCCCATATCTGACCTGGGCATAAATACCTAGATTTAGCCTCTTGATAACATTGATCAATAGTTTGGGACTCCCATATGCATTAAGTCTGCCCACAGCCCTTCCTAGGAACTAGATCAAAGGCTGCCTGTACGTCAACAAATATGACATACTGGCACCCGCCCCCCAGTGTAATGTACTTCCAGTAAATTAGTTGAAGTACTTGGGCAACAGTACTTGTCCCAGTTCCTGCTTCTAGAGGAGTCAACACCTCCGCATCTTCAATCCAGGTTTGAAGTCTACCCAGCAAAATGCGACTAAAAAGCTTCTGCGAGCTGTCAATAAGACTAATTGGACAGTAATTAGAATGAATCGACCTCTGACCCTTCTTATAAATAGGGACGATCTCAGACCCTGCTCAAGTCCGTGGAATCGCAGACCAGTTGATGATGTTATTAAAGAGGAGGGTAAAATAAGGGCACCATATCTCCTTTTTTACTTTGAACAAATCCCTGTGCACCTTGTCAAGGCCTGGCACTTTTCCTGGTGTGATACAGTCAATTGTGGCAGCAACTTCGCTCACAGTAATGGGTCTAGGAGCACAATCAGGCTGGTAGGTGGGGCAAGTATCAAGCAGAGCACCAGGGGAAATATACTGTTTGCCGGCTCTTCACGGAAGTCCAAGCCCCCAGAGCATATAGCCAGGGTCATACCCTCAGGCTCCCTGCTAGCTAGGCCAATTTACTTGTCCCCACTTCTTGGGCATATAAACCTGAAAAATAATCACCGAAAGGTGGAGCAATTATGTTGCTACATAGAGGGGTTTCAGGAACTAGACCCTTATTAGCCACAATTTGCCAAAAAGAGCGATGATCTTTCCCCTTAAATGCAACCAACAGAACTTCCCACCTAGCAATCTCAAAATCTTGTTTGGCCCTGCCCAGTACAACCTTGTAGGAAGCTCTGGCTACCGGTACTGCGGCTCTATTCCGACTAAAGGTAAAATTTCCCTCTTTGTCTGACAGAGTCCTCCCGTTGCACATTCTCAAACCGTTGTCGAGGGTAGAGGTATTAAGTTGCAGGACTGCTACAGACCACTTTTTAATTGGCTGTAGTGTAAACTCCGGGATTGCCAAAGCCTCATTCTTCTCTTCACTGAGGGAGACCCTAGCGATGTCAAAGGGTTCATAAGTGCAATTAAAATCTCCTGCTACAATTCTAAAGACTTTGGCTGGAAGAGTCGAAATATGTTCATTAATGACATCAATAACAGCTATCTCACCTGTTTTATCTCCATGCCTACAGTAGACATTGTACAAACATAGTAAAACCTCATCAGGGAATTGGAGCAGTACACGTAACACATCTGGCAACCAAGACCAACAACTTTAGAAGTACAGACCACAGCTGTTCTCAGCCAGACTGCGAGACCCCTGATGGTCCGCCCTTCCCTGAAAACTATGCAGGTAGATCGAAGCCGACAAACCCAAGCCTAAAACATGGCAATACAGCCCAAGTCTCCTGGAACATGCATAGATCAAACCGGTACACAAAGCTACCCCACTAAGGGCCGGACAGCTTGTTTTTAAGAGCTGCAAGGTTCCAGAAAACAAACCTAGTAGTGGGGTGCACCAGGGCGATGGAATTGTGGTCCAGACTGTCAATGTGAGGGGGAGATACAGGTGTCAAAGGGTTGCTGTGTATTGCCGTAGTTGTTCACCACGGCCAAAAGGATCCAATGCTGATTGACTAGTCACCACAGGCTCCAAGGGGGGGAGAACAGAGAACTGGAGCATAACCAAATTCAATCTCATTTTCTGTCAAGGTTCCAAACTCCCTCGATTGGTCCAGGAGTGGCGGGAGTCAGTCAATTACATTTAAACCTGAGAGGCTGGAATCCATTGGATGGAGTGATACTTAAGAAACTCTGTGGCTCTGTGCGGCAATACCTGCTTTCCTTGCTTGCAAATCAACTAGATCACCCAAAAATATTGATTGACCTTGACATCTTTCAAATGAGCACGCTCACGTTGTGCTTCTTCCACAACGCTATCAGCTTGTGTGACGACAGGAGCGGTCAGGCTATTGGGAGTGTCCTAGCAACATGGGAGCCACACACTTGTGACGGCGGGAGCTATCACGTTGCTGTCTCATATGCCTAATCTTTACGTGCATGTCATCTCACACACTGTGCATTGCACAATATTGGTTTGGCCGCAGTGCATTGCCTGTACAGAGTAAACTGCCAAAAGTTTATTTTAGGATTGATTATACACTTCTTACCTAGTTTGAGTCCGATATTGTATTGCTCAGTTGTATTGTTGGAAAATGCAAAATGTTACCACACCTCCTTTCTTTTTAATGTCTCCAGGTGAAGCATTAATTAAATAGGAAAAGTGGAAAAAACATTTTCAAGCTATGCTAGAGTGTGTGGAACTAATATGACTGCGTAAAGGAAGGTGTCATTATTATTACATTGTTTGGGGGTCAGAAGCGCATGAAGATGCGTTTTGATTTAGGGGCAAAATTGACCAATTATTTTCAATTATGTTTTTAAAGATGGGTTAAAAGGAAAAGTGTATTTGTGTAAGCCAGATGTTAGACCTACAGGATATAGGGACAATCCCATTAGATAGGTGGGATATTTTCAAGGTATGGTAGAGTACTCAAGAAGGATGGCTGTAAGGAAAAATGTATAGTGCGGCGAAAGGTGATGCTGTGGTAAATTTCACCAACGTGATTGGGGACACTATTGAATCCTAATTCCAATCCACCCATTAGGTTAAGAGATGATGTGAATGTCAGAATGGATGAACACAGCAAAGGTGGTCAGTCATGAACATTTTATGATGAATTCCCTGAAGTGTTTGCCGATTCCCTAGGGTGCTTAAAAAGCTATGTGCATAAGATCAAGGTCAGGGAAGGGTCTACTCCTGTTGTGAGTAAAATACGGAAGGTGCCCATTGAGGCCCCGGGATGCTGGGCTTGGGGAGTTTGAGAAGCTTAAGAGGGCAGGTATGATTGAGAAGGTTGAGGGAACCGATTGGTTAAGTCCAGTAGTCGTAAAAGAAAACAGAACGGTGAGGTTCATTTGTGTGTAGACTTTAGAGGTCTTAACAAGACAGTTGATGTGGACAGGTTTCCCATTCCAGGGAATCGATGAGTTGGTGTGTATGCTGGGGAATGCAAAGTGGTTTTCCACCTTGGATTTGGCTTTAGCATACCATTAGATAAAGTTACGAGGAGGCATTTGTGATGTTTAAAGGTACTTATAAATTCAGGAGGATGCCTTTTGGCTTGGTGTCGGCCGCATCCCATTTTCCAGAAAGCCATGGAGAGCATTTAGGTGGATTATCTGGTGTGAAAGTATATCAAGATGATAAATTGTTTTTTGGTGATACTTTTGAAGAGCATGATGAGCGGATGCGTGCTGTCTTGTGGAAACTACAGGAGAGTGGTTTGACACTCAAGATGAGAAATGCAAGTTTCACAAGGAGTTAGAGTTGTTGGGACACACCTTGATGGAGAATGGGTTGAAACCAAAGCTTGAATTAGTGGGATCTATTATGGAGATGGCGAATCCTCAGAACAAGAAGGGAATTGGTATAGTTTTTAGGACTTGTAGAGTTCTACGTACAAGTTGAAAAGTTTGCTTAAAAGGAATGTGGAATTTAAGTGGTGTGAGGAGTGTGAAAGGGAGTTTTGTCAGTTGAAAGAGGACTTGCAGAATGCTCACAATTTGAAGAGTTGGTGTCCTGATTTGGACAATATAGTTTGCACTGATGCAAGTGTGAAGAGATTAGGAGCAACTTTTATTCAGAGTGGTGGAGGAAAAGAGAGGACAGTGACTTTCATTTTGTGTTCTTTAAAACTAGAAGAAACTAAATATTCAGTGGTTGAGAAGAAATCCTCTTGCCATTTTTTGGGTAGTGAAAAAATTGAAGAGTTTTCTGTTGGGCAGGAAATGTGTTATAAGGACAGATCATAAACCACTTACATTTTTATGAAGAAAGCGAATGATAATGTTTCGAGTAGAATTGCAAAGTGGGTTGTGGCATTACAGTTTCAGGTTGTACATGTCCCTGGGAAGAGTAATCTAGTGGCAGATTGGTTATCTAGGATGATGAAGGAGATTATGTTTGTGAGGAGGATGTTTGAAGGAAGAAAAGGTTTGTCTTGTGACCGAGGGTATACTTTGTGAGAAAGAATGGAAGAGAGAAGTGAGAAATGATAAGCTGTGACAAAGTGTGTGATTGGTATGTTAGAAAATGGCTGGGGTGAAAAAAAGTTGTTGAATTGGGAGTTGAGGTCTTATTGGAGCATTAAGGAAATACTGTCATATGACAAAAGGTTAGTTTTTAGAGGGATTTGATTGGTGCTTCCTGCAGTGATGAGGTAAATGTATCAAAATAGTGCACAAAAGTCATCAATGTATTTCAAGGTCCAAGGAGCGTTTGCGTGCAGATTATTGGTGGCCTGGGATGGCTAGAGAAATAGAGAGAGAGGTGCATTAAGTGTATGGAAGGTGGCATGAGTGACAAGATTTGTAAGACTAGGGAACAACCGATGGTTGTGAGAAAATCCCTAAAAGCATGGGATGAACTGCCTTCAGATTTTGGGGCCTCAATGATAAGGAGCAAAAGAGACTCGTCATTGTTTTGGGGGATTTGTATTCTAGGTGGCCTGAGATTGCAAGGGTGAGTGAGGTAACGTCATCAAGAGTAATTGACTTTTTGACTCTGGTGTTTGCGTGAGAAGGGTTACTGAGTTCCATACTGACAGAAAATCGGGTGCAATTCCCATCAAGAGAGTTGGAGTTTTTATGTAGACACGGGATAATACGTAAAAAGAAATCTGCGTTGTATCATCCAGTAAAGAATTGTACCATGGAAAGAATGGTGCGTACTATTAAAGAGGCCATACAGTTGGCAAGAAGTGCAGGAAAGCCTTTAGGTAACCCATATTTATTGGACACCTCAGTTCCCTTGCCTTCCACTGCCCCTCATGACCACTCTACATCTCCCTCAGGGATGGACCAGCAGATATGCAGCAAACCTAATAGACAAATTGAATCCCACTCCCAGATCTCCGTAGCAGTAGTGTGTGTTGGACCAGTTCTGGCCGCACCAGACTATAGAGCTCCTGCTTCCATTTCATTAGTTCCCTCCACCAAGCGGGTCTCTTGGAATGTAGCTTGCCCTACCCCTAAATTATCCAGACCAGAGTGGTGTCAATTCATAAACCAGTTTGATTTTTGCTTTTTTCAGGAGGCATGGTCTCTCATACTTCTCTTTTGCTCTGGATGTGTGAATTTTATTCAGGAAGTTGTATCTTCTGGGATAGGCAGGCCATCAGGGGGAGTCACAGTGTGGGTTAGAACACTTTATATTGTGTAATTGAGGAGATGAAGCTGGGTTTCCCCCAGACATTTTATGCATCAGGTTGTCCACTCGTCTGAATTAATTCTATTATATGTACAATGTCTAGTGCAGACCTGCATGGGGCAAAACGGAGTCCCAGGTTATAGACCTTTTAAATGTCCATCTAACTGCATTGCCTGGATTTGCAAGGAAAATTGTGGAGGATGATTTTAACTGCATATTCGAGCCATGCAATACACATAGTGTGGCCTTAACTGTAGAGGAGGGCTGCGTTTGGCCCATCGCGAGGCTAGTAATTCCTCATAACAAGAAATGGATTCCTCTGGCAGTGCAATTAGATGAGCTTACATGTAGTGAAGGCCTGAGAGCATGCAATGACAGAATGCCTTCTGACAAACGTAGTAATTATACATTTAATCGTATTGACAACACAAGTTTTATTGACTGTATATTGTTAGATGTAAGGCTATAGCCTCACCTCTTTGACATGACCATAACTCAATGACACAATAATTACCATAATTCTCTTGTTCTAGTCATTGGGTTACCATTCCATCCCAACTTCAATAACTGCACAGAACCATTTGACAGAAGGCTTAGAATAACTAACAACAACAAGCGCAGAGTTACATTGAGCACTCCAGGGAGTCTATTGGGGAGATAAACAGGCTTGTAGCAAACGGAACTGAGGGTATACATTTGATTGATCTTAGATGCGATGTACCAGAATCTCTGGAAGGAACCTGCTTGGTTCACATCCAGCTGTTTCACAAGCTAAGGAATCTCTTTTACGGAGACCAAGACGGCAATCAAAAGGACAAATCCTCCCCTCATGGTACAATAAACAATGTAGGAAGCACAACAGATTGCAAATCCAAGTCACCAGAAGGGCCTACAGAAAAACCATCATTGAGGCAAAAAGGATTTAGGAACGAGGAAAATGGGAGGGCCTGCTAGCTGCCGCAAGGAGGAACGACCATCGATCCTTCTGGAATATAGTTTCTAATGGTAGCGAAGATGGCTTTTGCTATATTGAGAATAAGATCCAAGCAAGCAAGCGACTGGGTTGTACGTTTTTCCAGTCAATATTCTCTGCCCAGAAACCCAGAGGATCACCACAGCGATCAAGCAGGGTTATCAGCTGGGTACCTGTCATGTGAAGGTAGAGTGGCCCAGCACCCCAATTCCACGCTGATATTTTACAGGCCTACTGATACAATTGCTCAAGCTGAGGCCTTGGACATAACATCTCTTGAAGTTAGTGGGGATATCAAGAGAATCATGCGGGAAAAGTTCCAGGGCTAGATAAGAACCCTGGGAGGTTTCTACTTTGCAGTGATCTTCAAAGATATAATGAGGGGCTCCAATTTCTCCAACTTGGGCAGGGGCCAAAATCATTCATAAGGGCTCCCAAGACATACCAACTAATTACATACCCATAAGCCTTACAGATAGCTCCAAAACATTGTTTAATAGGATAATCTTAGACTCCACAAGTCGTTGACTACCAATGAAATTCTGACTCCTTTGCATGCAGGCTTCAGAGAACAGACCAGCACTATTGATCAAGTATTTCAGCTCCAGCTATTGTTCTGGAAAACTGTTACTATAGCCAGTGGCCACCTCTACACTCTTTGTGGACCTGCAATCCGCATTTAACCTGGTCCTGGGATCTTCTCTCTGGCAGGTGCTTTTTGAAAAAGGGCTCCCTAGGTACCTGCTGGATGTTACGATCAGACTCCTTGTAACCAATTTTGCACAGGTCAGATGCGGGCAACTGGATGAACGAACTGATCCAGTTGGGTGAACTAACTGACCCAACTCCTGTCAATAGAGGTGTCAGGCAGGGAGTTGTACTTGCTCCCACTCTCTTCACTTTATTTATTCATGGTTTAGTCCCTTTCCTGGAACAATGTGAGAATGACACCTTAAGTCTGGCAAACATGAGTGTTCCTGCCCTCATGTTTGATGGCGACACCATACTTCTCTCCAAATCACCTATGGCCCTCCAGAGATATTGGACAGTTTCAAATGCTTCTGTAGACAAAGGAGTTTGGAGATTAATGTAGGGAATCTCAAGTTCATGGTCGTGAACCCGTCGTACCACCAGACCCAATCCTGCTCTAATGGGGACCCCTCTGAAGAGCATATGCACATTTAACTATCTGGGGCTCACACTCATGGAGCAATTAGACCGGCTCATTCATGTATCCCAGGGCAGGCTCAAACTGGAACAAGTAGCCGGGGGAGTCATAACAATGTCCCAAGGCTCTCAGTTTCATCCTATCTCATCGGCCATTCACAGCTACAATCACCAGGCCCTAGGTACAGCTTTATATGATGCAGACCTATGGGGACATAGGTATGTAAATTCACTATTATTAGCGGGGGATTTATGCACCAGTTGACAGGGTTGCCAATTAGTACTCTCCCTCAAGCTGGACCTTGGGCTCAGACCCATTTCTGAGAAGATAGGACTAAGACAGATCCTTTATTGGGAAAGAATGTGGGCCACCCATGAACTGTGCTGTTATAGTCAAGGCTTAGAAGAAGAAATATAGCATATTTCTGGCCCATGCAACATACCCTGGCTATGTCAAAGCAACCCTCACTAAGACTGGGGGCGAGAGTCTCTGGAACCATTCGGAGGATTGTGCAATTCCTACGATGCTCATTAAGTCCAGGTACGTGGCACCACAGACAATTCGTTACAGTCTCAGACAAAGCTCGGATCCCTAATCAATGCCTGACAATGAAGGACACATTTCTTAGAGACGAGATGGAATCTGCTACAGCCAGGAGGCTACTGCAATTCCGCTATGGGACCTTGCCCATCCATTCTTTCACATCCAACTGGGCATGTGGCTCCAGAGTAGAGGACTTTGTGTGTCCCTCCTGTGGCTATCCCAGAAAAAAAAGCCTGAGCGTGTTTTTTATTTATACTCTGCCTACCAGAGCAGTAGAAAGTCCTGGGTACGATCTTTGTGCAGGCCCTGAGAATCATGAAATCTGACTCTAGCCAATCAATGGCCTTGTACTCTCCAGTTATCTGATGTCAATTTGGAGTTTGACAAAAACTTTGTTTCTCCCAAGAGACCAAAGGTAACACCAATGCTTATAGACTCTACCGTTCATGCCGGCCATCGGGCTAATCAATTTTTTTAGATGGTTATAACCTATGTATAATTTTATAAAGGTTTTACGATATGCATTATACGTTTTTAGATAGTCTTATAATGAACATGTTTGTAATCTGAACATGTTTTATACTGAACTGTGATTCTTACTGTCTATGTGAATTTGTGGCATTGTTGAAATAAAGCTTGACTGACTGAATTGTGATATATGTATCAATCTGTGAACACTTAAGTACTGGGTAGAACACAAGGAACTGAAAAAGTGAATAAAAAATATTTTTAATTTATAGTGCTTCATATTCCACTTGTAAAGGATCTAAATGACAGGTGTTATCATTATGCAATTAGACTTCAAGAAGAATGAAAGACCAGGTCAGACTTGTCTGGAAATGAAATTGTGTGCGCATTGGTTCTTTATCAGTCTTCACACTTTTGCACGTACATGTTTAGTATGCTACCTCTAGCCCAAACTCCTGTGATAAAACACAGTCCTGGCAAAGCACATAGGTCTCACCTTCGGAAGCAGGTATGATAGGTATTTTCTGATTTTACCTGCACATCACTTCCAAAATCTGTTGTAAAACAAACTAAAAAAAAAAAAGAAGCTTAAAACGTGCTTGAAGCCACTGATTACTTACCATTGGTTGGCTCCCATGTCACTCATTTCCCTGCTTCTTATTGCTTAGAGCATCTCTCACCACCCTCCTAGGGCATAATGTAAGTCCCTGCCAAGGAGCATGGACCAAGTACAGCTTCCTGTCTGCAGCCATTGTCCTTCCACTGGCAGCAAACTCCTGCAGGTACTTTTTTTTTCTCCACTTTTTAACACGCACTCTTATAATCGCATGTCTCGAGTTCGTCCTCCTCCCACTCTTATTGCTCCCTCACGTTGCTTACTGGAAAGTTATTCTTGTAACAGATAAATAACCTAAAAGAGGTAGGGAATATTATCTCAATTGAGTTTAAGCATAGTGTGATTACATTGTGTGGCAAAACTAACCCAATTCCAACAACAATTTATAACTACCCGACTGGCCAGGTATTAGTGATGTGCTTAGACCAAGTTCAATCTCTAGCGATTACCGGACTTCCCCTTGAGGAACATGCTTCTTGGAGAACAGCCATGATTGAATCGGATTTCCATAAACTAAAAAAATTAAACAGCCATATCTATTGTCTGAATATGAATTAAAAATGTAAGTTTGAGAACCAAGTTCTTTTGTTAAACGCATCAATGGACAAGCTTCAGTTTCTCTTAGCCAGCCTTGAGACTGAAGTGTAATTGTGCAGTGGTCCCAGTTTGTTTTTGTTCACAGAACATAACCTAAAAGATAGGTTTGTGTTTTTCCACATTTCTAATTAATAGTTTACAGTTAACAGTTGCAGTTACAGTTGTGCAACACAGACACTTGGGGTGAGCAGGAAATCAAAGGAGATTATGAGGCAATACAAAAAACAAACAAAAAAAGAAAATATTATGCACTTGTGGTGAGTAAAATTACATTAGCTCACACAGACACGCTGCTAAACCTACCACAGATGTACCCCCTTTTAAAAAAAATACTTCAATATACATTATCTGCATTTAGTTAATCGGGTACCAGCAGAAGAGGAGCGAACTTGTACTGACCAATCAATACCTGTTGGAAATGGCATTTCCGTTACATTTTGGGGTTCGCGCTCAACCACCTATTTTGCAGATGCATTTAGTGTACACCGAAGGTAGCATTAGCAGCCACTGTACAAAATAAACTATTTTACTATGCAAACGATTTTTAATATACAAATGAAATGACGTCCTATTGACAAGTAGTAGTGATGCTTAGCAGGACAGAGTTAAGTTGCAAACTGGCTGCACTTTTTATATTTCAATCGTAATGGAAGGCGAGATAAAAGGTGAGCTGATCATTCAACTGGCTAAAGGGTCTACTCAGATTTTCATCTTTCCGAGGTCAACATCACGAGCACTGTTCAGGTGGGTAATGTCGTTATTTCCAGGTCTCAGTTCAGCGGTGTTCGTTCTGGAGGCTTCCCGGTTTACTTCGATAAATATGGTGTGACCTTTCATAAAGTCGGTGTCTGATATTGGCTATAAATACACAGGCAATCAGCTGGAATTCCGTTCTGAAGAGCTGAGATGTCTGAAGTCATTGCCTTTCATTTGGCAGTCGGACGTGCAGAGGGTTACTTGCCTGAGCATGTGCACAGTTATAGATGACATTTTGTGCGATATGTGCTGCTTGAAAGTCAGTGACTCCCGTAATCAGCATTCAACCACAACTGTATTCATGTTCTGTCTATTTCATGTATAACATCTGTCGCGTTGATATAGTATTCAGTAAATGAACACGTTCTGCGATGAATCTGTGCTTGAAGGCACTGGGCAGTATTAATGAATACTAAACCCACTCAAAGGGACAGTTTCAAGCTCCATTTCTTTGGTGCCATGAAACCTCCCCCCCAGCTCAGAAAAAAAGCGCATTGGCAAAGCTATTAGGGTGCATATGCAATACATTTTGGCTTGGTCAATGTTTTTGACATTACCATTTTAACAGAACAGTGAGAGCGCTTTCTAGCAGGCAGAAGTACTTAGAACTGGTTTAGAAATAGTTTAGTTTTATTGTACACCCAGGAAATAGGATTCTTATTGTGACAAAGAAAATATATCATTGTCTATAATAACTATAACAGGACAAAATATAAAGAAGGATACAGAATGAAAATAAAATAGCAGTGGGAAAAGTAAAGCATTGACCACCAAGCCTGGCATTAAAGTGTACTCTTTTGTAAGGAGATGCATGCATGCTATCAGGTAAAATTAGGTCACTCACAGTGCAAGAGAGGCAAAGACTGAAATGAGCTACCCCATGCTGCATGCTATGGCGGGGGGAGCAACTTCTGAGTGACAGTTGAACACACTAATGGATGCAAAGGGCTGATCCAAAGCCCCTCTATGTGCATGCATTTTTGGCTTAGGATTCTTTTGACTGCATGTGGCTGGCAAACCACCAAGACTGTGTCTAAGCCACATTTAAAAAAGAATCTAGTGAAAGGTTAATCCTTATTGTGCAAAGAGCTGTGCATAATGAAATGTCAATGTTGTTTAGTCCAGTTAAATACGTAGATGGGGCTAACCCCTAGTACAGCGATTCCAAACCTGTAGTCTTGGGATCCCTGCGGGCCTAGGACTGTTAAAATAATTAAATGTTAGCAGATTGAAAAAAAATGTATATAAATAAAGAAGCAAAAGGTAGAATTGCAAATGTTAAACGCACCATAAGTATAAAGGGATATGAAATGGGGGCTAATAATTAAGACGGTGTCCTTGATTTGTGGGCATGCATCAAACAGAATTTTGTACGGAAGATGGATAGCCTCAGTTGAATTTAGAAAAGCCCCAACCTTTTCATTAAAATGAAAATATATTTTTTTTATATTTGAGAACTAAATTAAATATATAGTCGTTTGTATATTTGTTTGATGTATGCATGTTTATATATTTTGTGTATTGTTTTGTGGCTCAAATCATTGAAAATGCTTGAGCCGGGATCCCATACCTCCAGTAATAATTAGGTGGCGGTCCCCAGGTTTCAAAAGGTTAGGAACCGCTGCCCTGGTCCAAAAAAACAGTCACAGGTCCAGCAAAGACTCTGGATACGATTTAGAATACAAGAAGTAACTAAAGAACGAACAATCCTCTCTCGACAACATGATTCACAAGTTAGCTGCTGGTAACACCTGCAGAGAGCAACACTCTTGATGGAAATTCACACACCTGGTGTGCAAGAGAAACCTGGGCTATGGGAGTCTCTTAGAGGATTGGTGTTCAGGCAGTATTTACCTCAATCGCTGTGTTTTTGGGCATTTCACAAGAAGCTGAATGTGCTACCAAATAAACACTGAAGTATTGCAATGCATTAATGTAAATGCTGTGTAATACTATTTAAGTTACCAGGAGTCCCAGTCCTGGTAACTGGAGTGATTCACACATGGGAATCTGAAATATAAAATTGGGTATGATTACAATTTAATTGGAAGTGCATTGGTTACACTGACCAGTATGACATAAGTCACATCAGGATTGATTATTTGGCAGAAGGAAATTCATGAAGATTGACGATTCCAGACAGAAATTAGTATGGAATGAAAAAGAATTAAACCATACTCATGACCTTTTTTAATTTATAAAAAGAAATAAACCTTTACAAAATAAACACAACAGAAATAGCAATGATCAGCAGACAATGGCATATATTTAGAACAATGTCAGCTACATAACTGCCACCGACTTTGACCAGTCCACGAATGACTGCACAATTAGGGGTCACCAATAGCCCATGCTCCTGTACACCCAAGGGAAAATTCTTCCGTCCCTCAGCTCTCATCTTCATTAAGCAGCATGTTTGGAATACCTTTGGTGATTGGGAACTCCCGTCCAGATTCAGGGCATTTCAATGTCCCCTCGATGACCTCCACCTACGCCCCAAGGAAAAAGAACAAAAAGGTTTAGGCCATACTGACATACACCATGCAGCTCAATTTAAAGCAATGAAAACTACAAAGTTCTTCCTATTTATTTGCCTAACCCTTTTCCCTCCACACCAGAGCAAGAGCATCACTGTTTCTGCCCGACTTTCTCCTTTTATTCTAAAACAGCATTCATTTAAGGAGCACTAAGCAGGAAGTGCAGTTTACAAACAGTGACCTACCTACAATTAAGTAAAGAATGATTATCTGCTGGCTAAATTAAGAAAGAGCATGCCAAGGCTTATTCTACATTCTGGAAAAAGGCTCATAAGAGGTGAATTTCATAAAGAATGTAGTACAATAAAGTCAGGAAGAAAGTAAAAAAAAATGTGAACTATGGAAGACGCATGTTAGTAAGATTATCTAATTTACCCATGGAAAAGATTATTTCTTCATCCTAAACACCACTAAGCTTTCTAACAATGTGATCTAAGAACAAACTGCCAAAAGTGATCAGTTCTTATCCAGTCAATGTCTATATTTATTCCATATTTACATCACCAAGTGAATCAGTCAACAGCAACAGACGACAGCCAACATGTGTTCCGCGATTCTGTTGCTTCCTCTGGGCTGTCAAATTTAAAACACAGGACAAAATGAGAATAAAAATGTACGTCATATCTTACAAATTACATTGGATATTCCAACTGGAATCGATCAACCTAAACATGAAGAAGTATAAGGATGTATTATAAGAATTCCTTTTAAATATTTGAAAGAATCTGTTTAAAAATAATTTAATTCCACATGGCCCACATTCAACATGGGGTTGGCAGATTGTTTAGTTTGGTGCTAGGAACATGGTAGCAACTGGGGTTCTTCGCATCCCATGTAGCACATCTGGCATATTACAAGGTATGTGCATTTAGATTGATAAGAATGACGGGATGCGTGTAATGGGATTAATTGGTGTTCACTAAGAAATTCTCTGAATTTGATTCTTTTTTTTAGATATCTTTTCACTGACGATTTGCAAGAAACATTGGTGGAAAATCTTTAGGTGGATTCGAAGATATCAAGATCATTTTGAAGTATGTATTTTTCGAGATGTATCAGTAGTTTTTAGGTTAATAGTTGGAGGTATATCATTCTGTTATCTACGTTATATTATAGATACTATAAATGGGGATTTGGAATTACGCTTGATGTAGCGAGATTGGAAGGTTCATTTGTGAATATACAAGGTAGGTAATTATAGTAAAATAAAGTGTTTTGGAATTAATGATTATAGTCTTCAAAACTTGATCATTATTGTATGAACAACATATGACCCTTTGTAGATCAGTTAGGTGAGGGAGCTATACGTGGTAAAAGAGATCATATGGGTGTTTTTTTTTTTTTGGGGGGGGGGGTCACACCTTGAATCTGGATGAGTCATAAATTTCGAGGTTGAATACTTTGTTTTGTCATCATTTCTTCTTTTGGTTTTGTTGAAAAGTAGGTTCCATTTTAGGATGTCAAAATTTCAATTCCATGCGTTTAATCAAATACGATGGTGTATAGATTACATTTTGTTTCCTTTAATGGGCTTAGACAAAGTGTATATTCAATTACAACGATTGTTAGACTTGATGTGTTCGGGACATCCCCTCTATTGTTTTGGTTCAACATTGGGTGGTATTCTATTTTTACCTCAAGGGTTGGTTACACAGTGAAGATATTTATTATCAGGTCGTCCAATAATGTCAACTTATATGTATGTTGCATTGATATTTTTTCTATATGTTTTCAGTATTTTTCTGTGTTTACCAATTTCTTCTTTCATTCTGGTCTCTTTCTTTTTCTTGTTTATTCTTTTTCACTTTACATGTATCATGGGGTTGCATTTTGGAAGTATCCAATGATTGTTGTATGTGGGGCCCTGTGGAATGAAATTATTTTTCAAAAAGATTCTTTCAAATATTAAGAAGGATTTCTCTACCTGCAGTTGCAACAAATTCTCACAAAACATCCTTATAAGTCTTCATGTTTGGGTTGCGTGATTCCAATTGGATTATCCAATGTAATTTGTAAGATATGTATTTCTTGTGTTTTAAATCGAACAGCCATGAGGAAGCAAAGGAACCGCAAAACAAGTGTTGTCTGTGGCTGTTGACAGTTTCAACTGTCAATGTAGATATGGAATAAAGACAGACACTGACTGGATAAGAACTGATTGCTTTTTAAAAGTTTGTTCTCATATCACATTCTTACATTTCTTACATATGGAACTTTAAATGGAGATTAAACGCCAGGCAGGTTTATCCTGTAACCCGCTTACTGCTGTTCACCGCTAAGCTTTTGTTGCTGCAGAAGTCTGGTTTAGGTCAGGATAGTGAGAAAGTGTTCTATTATTATACTGAGGTATCCATTTGAGTGCTAATAAAGATATGCTATGAAGAGCCATCCAAACATAAAGTATCTTCCTTGTTGGTCTTGTACTCTTAGTTGTTGCTGTCCCTCCTTTACAGCTAGTTGAAAATTGCCTGCACTGGGTTGCAAGAACAGAAAAACAGTTCACTTAAACCAATGCAGCTGCCGACCATGTTCCAGTATCCTTCCACGCATTTGAGGGTCACCATCACTTGTGCATCACCAACCATCAAACCCAGTACTCATGTTTAGGTTGAGCGAAAGTGTTAAAACTGGTGAATACTTAAGTATACTTATACGGTGGAAGGAAGCAATTTCATTTGTTGGTTGTAATGTCCTTTAACAATTATTGCATGCTAGTGGTCAGTTCTGCCTTTTTCTCCCTCCTTTTTCTGTTTCAGAGGAGTGACCAACTACTGTATTGTTCCACTTTGTTTTTTTTATATGTTGCTGTGACTTTTGTTTTACATTTCTTTAGTGGTCCCCTTTCACTGTGCATGTTTTAGACTGGTAGCTGACTGCATTTTACTGCAGAATTCAGTTCCTCCCACCTCCTCCCATGTCATTGACATTTTTGCTTTTGGTTTATTCAGTGCTGTCCTCATAACCAGCTCCTAAAATAAGCTTATTTTACTAAACAAACACCATATGCCCTTGCATCGCAGAGTCGCAGAGTCTCAGTCTCTCCCTCTCCCTCTCCCTCTCCCTCTCCCTCTCCCCCTCCCTCCCTCCCTCCCTCCCTCCCTCCCTCCCGGGCCCCTCCCTGCCAGCACTCATGATATCGCACACTGGGCATTGTTTATCTTCTTTATTGATGCCATAAATCTTCTCAGGCTGCTCTGCTAACTTCATTATTTCTTTGTTGAAATGTGAGGTAAAAATGCTTGTTGTAAACTTGTCTCTCAAAAGTGACACCAGCGAGCAGCCAAGGCTGACTGCAGGAGGTGGCAAAAGGATCAGAGCTAAAAAACCATATGAATAGCAACCCCCCCTCATTTCCGATCAAGTTATATTTTTAATATGGGTTAATTTAGAGTATGGGATTATGGAATGAAACTGCAAAACTGCGCCCAGCGACTCCTAGTTCACTTGCTCCCCAGTAAGCATGTTTTGAGGCCTCCTGGTTCTGTGTCAGGTGTCAGCACATGGTCCACTCCCAGTCTTATGTTACAATTTTATTCTAACCCTTGTAGTTTTAATTTTCCTCATTGTAAATATAGGTCTGCAAGCCACAGAACTCAGGGAATAAATGAAGGCTGGTTGAGACACTCCAATGGTGCAAAGTGATGTCTATGGGCAACGCTGGGCACTTGGAATGGCCTGAAAGGAGACAAGCAGGCACTGCCTCTCATCACAACTTGGTGCTGCCTCCCATCACACTGGCACCCACACTGGCTCTGCCTCCCATCACACCCTGGTGCTGGTACCCACAACAGCGCTGCCTCCCATAATATCCTGGTGCTGGTACCCACACAGGTGTTGCCGCCCATCTCACGCAGGCACCCACACAGGTGCTGGTACCTACACCGACGCTGCCTCCCATCACACCCTGGCACTGGTACCCACACAGGCGCTGCCGCTACTCTCACATTGGTATCCACCCAGGAGCTGGTACCCACTCAGACACTGCCTCCCATCACACCCGGTGCTGGCACTCACATTAGTACTACCTCCCATCACACCCTGGCGCTGCCTTCCATCACACGCTGGCACTAGTACCCACACAGGCACTGCCTCCAATCACATGCTGGTACCCACCCTAGCGCTGCCTCCCATCACACCCTGGTGCTGGTACCCACACTGGCGCTGCCTCCCATCACAAACTGGCACTGCCTCCAGAATCAGGGATGTACCTTGCAGTGAGATTGGGGTGGGGGTGCGAGGTTCAGATTTTCAACAATCAGAATGGCATGTAATGATAATTACATCATACTATAAAGAAGGCGCACAAGAGGGGTTTAAGGTGCAGTGGAAGGGAGAGGAATGCAGATTGGCAGGGTTACCAAATTAGAGAAAACAGAAGATTTTGTGTACCCAACTATTTTTCAGAAAATATAGTTATTAGAGGGGTGTGTGACACCTCAAACACCCCCCCAGCTACATCCTTGCCCACATGCACTGGCACTGCTATCTTCCACGCTAGCGTACTGCCTCCCCTGCTGCCACACTGGCGCCGCTTCCCACTTCTGCGGCACAGCCCCGCACTCTGAGGCAGATCCACATGACACTCTCAGGAAGGCAGCCTTAGGAACACTGTGCGTCACTAACCTAATCTGCAGGGCACACTGTCGAATTTAGCAGGCACTGGAAATCCAGCTTTACCATTCAAATATCAATGTTCTTCCAGATACATATTGGGAAAAGTTTCCAATCCAATAAATACAATTCCACTTTCCAGTCATGGTTCAAAACATGTGGATTAGCATGCTATCCGTCCACTCCAAGCATTATGGCGCCTCATTAGGGGCATGAAGCGCTATATGCAGCTGTGAAAAAGTGCAAATCAAATGCATACAGGCTTGTAGTGATCAGCAGCAAAGGGGTCCATAGGGGGGTCACTGCACACCAGCTGGTGTATATAACACACATATGCTAATCACCACTGACTGTTACCGCACAAAATGCAAGGTGACCAGACGTCCCGGATTTGCCTGGACATTCCTGGTTTGTCACCAGCTGTCCCAGCAGATTTCGGGAAATTTAGCTCATGTCCGGTTTTTAGAGAAGGGCGCCTGAAAACTGTGGGAGGCAATTTTTTTGTTTTTCAAAGAAGAGATAGTTAGCAGGTGTTTCCAGAAAGCAATTTAATTAAAGGGCATTATACTAGCTTTAAAAATTGCATTTTATTTATGTTCTTAGTGCCTCTTGTGTAACTCTGTGCTGATGAGCGCAGTCATTCTGTGCGCTTGGTTGAAGTAAAATTGTTAGTCCTATTTTTGTGAAATACCCAGGTTTTTTGCCTTAAAATTCTGGTTACCCTAAAAGTATAAACCAAATTTTTTGTTTTGCCCGCTTCATCACCAGCGTTGATGGTACTGGTGTCTTCGATCTCAGATGGATCAAACAAAGAGCTGGCTCTGCCCTGCCAGGATTTGAACTTGGAGCAGATCTTTTCAGCATGTGTGCAACCCATTCAGTTATCTTTCTGGGTTTACTGTCAGTGTGACTGTTTTGATCCTCCTTGCACCTCATAAAAGCCCCTCTCGGTGCACAACCGAGGACGTTTCCCGGGTAGGTCAGCTACACTGGTGCCCAGACTCATCCGGTCTGGGGCCAAATTACCAGCACCTCTAAGACTTGGGTGACCAAGAGTCCCGGATTTCCAGGACACTCCCATTTTTAGGTAAAGCGATTTTCCGTTGTGTTGGTATCTATGTGGGATTTTAACCAGCACACCCATCACTTTCACTCATTTATGAGCTTGCCTTTCAAAAATCCTTTGTTATCACTGGTGAGTGCTTTACGTTTGTCCCTCCTTGAGGCAGTTTTGTTACCCCCTTGGCATCGACCCTGTTACATGGATAACAGCACATTTGCTAATATGTTTGACTTAGCAAACTTTGTTTCCTTTTTTGTCTCTTCTACACGCTCATGCTCCTGGCGGTCATGGCACTTTGAATCGGCTCGCTTATATCAACTGTTTTACTTTTCATTTTCGATTTAATTGGCAAGGTAAGTCCAGTTAGGAATTTGCAATGCTGATAGCTCTAACTCGAGCAAACACGAGACCCATTGCATTGCATTGCAAATGCTTGTTTTTTTCCAGAAAAAAATGACCATGAAAGTAATTATGCCCTGCCAAGTCGTCCTGCTAAGCTGACTTTCCAACTTCGCTCTGAAGGTCACAGACAGCACATCTCATCTATACATACAGACAAAAAGGGTCAACACTAGTCTTTTGTCTTTTTGGGCTTGTCATAGGTTAACAAAATGAAATGATGTTAAATCAACCAGACAATTCTACATTCGTAGGGGGTATTCACGGAGAACCAAAAAAGCTCTGTTGTGTTTTCACACTATGTTAGTGAATAATAGCTAAGGATTGTAAGGTCTAAAAGAACTCCCCCTGTTTGAGAGGTTTACAGAAGAGTGGGTCAAGGGATGCAACATGCGACCTTGTGTGGGAAATGGCCAAAAGTCCTAAATAAAGGTCTTCATTAGATATTTAACACACATCATTGCCTGCCTACGGGCTCAATTTCTTGTTCACATGATGTGTTCTCTCTTTTTCATACTATAGTTGTCTGGTTCTATAGAACAAACCGCAGGACTTAAACATTCCTCTGTTCCTCCTCTGCGAACCTCTATGGATGAAAAATAACCTAGTCCTGAAAAAAAGAGCTTTTACAGGGACGTGTTCCTGCAACTTTGGCCACATGGTGTTTTCTTTGGAAAACAAAGAGTATACATAGGTAGTCCCAGGTTTTTCAGGTTAATCAACCCATTTCAAATGATGCACCACTTAGGGAGGATGGTGCAGTCTGACGAGAATGCTTGAAGATAAGGCACATGATGATGTAAAATTATCTTCTGCATTGAACTAGGTACACACAATTGTTGTAAGAGGCCTCAAGACCTCACAGCCTATGAAACCATCCAACTGAAGGCTGATCAGAATATTGTTACATTGCATGATTAAGGAAGAAAATTATTTTTGGAAATGGAAACGCAGATATACGGAGGAGTCCATCATTGCTTCTTTAAACTGAAGCATCTATGTAAGTAGGATCAGATAAGAGAGTGCATCTTTGGTTGATGGAAAATAGCAGATTGGAAACTGGTGAAAAATCAGACAAAAGCTAGCCACATGGGAAGTTTGAAACTGAATTTTAAATCAGTAAAACATCTAAATGGATTCAGACCTTGTTAACATCCTGGGAACAGAATTCACACTGGAGCACAAGACACCGTTACTAATAGTGCTTATATTACACTCTACGCAGTCTAAGCTTTAGATTAACGTACCAGCACAATTTCCTTATTAAAACCAAACTATGACTGATACATACCAAAGCCATTCAGTTCCTTATCTGTATAGACTCGAGAATTTGAGTTTGTGCCAACACATGGAAAGGCCCCAAAACGAGAAGCTTGATCAAGTCATTAAGTTCTATTATAAGCATACTAGCCCCATAGCTATAGGCCCAATAAAATTTCTGGAATAAAATCTCAGTACTTTCATTCCCCAAGACTAGCTCAACAGCTTCAAGAAGCACCTACTTTGTATGAAGGAGAAGAAAGGAGGATTACAACGCGGTTGTTCCTAGATGATGGGAAGTATGGATCTGTCCAAAGTGATGTCTGCTCACTAATGGTGGAAGGACAGTAGTGATCCTCCAACCAGAGATACATGCCCAACGAGATTCAAGTAAGCCTTATGCACACCCAATAATTTTCTAAGTTAATTTGTGGCTGTTGAAGAACCTATTGATTTATGTTTCATTTGATATGAAAGTTTTGGGCCCGATAAAAAAAAAATGTCTATTCAACTACTGCTTAGTCTTGAAGGCATTAAAAGGTGTGTGACATAAGAATCTAGTGTCCAACATATGGTGGCGATTCTAAAAAAAGTCTAACTGCAACTACCAGACTTTTACAATTCCATAATACCTCATCTGTTGAAGGTGAAATTACTGCTGCATTGTCAAATAATGAATTCATATTATGGGCTTGTGTGTTATGATGGAAAGCAGATTTGTGTGACCATCTGTGAATTTAAAAAGGCACGAATCAAAGATCCAGCAGCTGCAGCTGGCAGGTCTTTGTTGCAATAATTCCTTCTTGCTCCCAAACGCCGAGGCAGGAATTACTCTATAGAATCCAAAAAAAGAGCAATCAATGGGTATCAATCTTGTGCTCCACTTAGTACCAAATCAGTGGCTAACAAAAGTGCAACTGAAGACAGCAATGGTTCCGGTGCGGGTATAGGAATCTTAATCTGTAACCGGATTCTGAAAGCCTTAAAGAAATTGATTAAATACAATACATGGCAAATATCAGATTAGCAGCACTGCCAGACTCTTTCCCCGATGATACTGGGAAAGTAGACAGATCCAAAATCAGAAGAGGCACAGATGACAAAAACAGCTCTTAAGGTGAAATAAACAATAACAAATAAATAAAGGCCTAGTTACATTAGCAATTGACAAAACACAATTGAACCTTGATTTAAATAATGCAATAAGATGTCAATTTAAAGAAGTGTACGCCTTAAGAATAAAGCATTTTTGCCAAATCACAGGGCATACACCTGGAAAATTGAATTTTTACAAACCGTTACTTATTGACCCCCGAGTTGAGGTGGTAACTGATTTGCAAAGAGGAAGCAGATCCAAGGGCACGGTTCCCCTTTTGTGAATCAGGCAAGCAGCCTTAAGGGGAACAGACTTCTCTCTAGGGGATCCCTTCAAACTCGCAAATGGGAAACTTTTTTTTTTTTTTTTTTCATCCTGTGCCCCTTGAGATAGACCCTGGCTATGCTTGAAATATGGTGTACAAGGCATGTATATCAAAGGCAGGTAAGGGAAAAAGCTAAATGTCATTTATAAGCTGAGCAATCACAAAGGAAGTGTAGCAGTAAGCAGAGGGGAAAAGAGTTGAGAAGTAAGTCAGTGAGCCTTGCCCTATAGGTAGAAAAAAGATTAACTATGCATGTTTGTTGGAGACCTAAGGATGGGGAGTGGGTGTTAACATACACAGAAGGCTCCAAAGGTTTAAAGTGACAGCATTCTCTTTAGACAAGCCATCTGTTGTCCTACCTGCTGGAACAGAATTCTCAACGACCTGTGAAGATGGACAAGCAGTACAACATAATTACAAGTAGCGGTAAGACTTCATATAAGGTAGGGGTGCATTAAACATTTTGAAGACCACTGGACTAGACTAACAAATGCACTAGGGGGTGGAGAGCTGCCAGCTGATTTGTTGACATTACCTCTAGGAGAACGTGATGAACTTTCCGCAGGAAGTCTTCGTTACTTTCATAGTCTGCGACCAGTTCCCTAGGCAGATCTGACAGGTGGCCCAGCTGTAGGGGGAAGCAGAATTGTAACAGTGAAAAGCTGAGACATGGTACTAGAAAAAAAGTTAATGTTGCATGTCACAGTAAGGATCCTTTGTCACTGAATGATCAAATATCTTAACTGGTTTATGGACTGCAATCTTGGTACCCAGAGCTGGTGCCTTTACCAAGTAATGTTGCCAGCAACTGCCTCTTGCTTCTCTAAATTGCTTGTTACTCCATGTCTGTATTTCTACTGATTATGGTCTAAATGTACCGCAAATCTTGCACCGCCGTTCACATTTCCACAGAAAATATTTAACTACACGAAGGTAAAAAAAAATAATACACCACTGCCTGCTCAATATCACTTCCCATAAAACCGGCATCTCCCTTGGTTTGCTCACACTACCAAACAACTCAAATCTAAACACAGAACTTTGAACATCAAATAACGCTTCTAAAATGCTGACAAAAAAAACATCTATAAGTAAAGTTTGCTATCCTCCTGAAAATGTTCACAGCCGAAATAATGACCTACTGGTTTTCACTGCCCATAATCTGAGTACAAAATTCAAATAGTCTTCAATACGATTCTGCCCATCCATGCATCACAAAACAAAGCAACGCCTCATTCAACACTTGCCAAAGCTGGATTTAAAAGTCAAACACATGGCCTGTATTGTTGGTCTATCCCTGTGACAACTGTCAAGACTTCCCTGACTTCCTCATACTGCGATTTTTCCTCACTCTTCAGTGGCTCATACCACCGTCCAGAGGAAGTGAAAACATCCACCTTTTTCCAAAAATAGCTCTTCATGATCCCGACGGCCCTAGTACTCATAGGCCCAAAGTCAGTCATCATCCTACCCGCAACCTTTTAGAAACAATTCCGATAAAAGTTTTTATACCACAAAAGATTCTTTGTTAGAAAAAATATCAAGTGAACAACACATTTCCATTCCGTTCAAAATTATACAATAATCAATCAAGTAGTGAAAGCAAGGGTTAAATAAAGCAAAATAAGCACTTCAGAACATGTTTCAAGTAATCAAATGTGAAGGCACCGTTTTAGGTACTCTACTTTCGAGGCAATATGAATCGTATTAATGGATTTATGATGTCATCAAGGGGTAGGAAGCATTCTCTTTTAGGTTCCCAGCATTTGCCCGTGTCTGAACCGTTAAAAACCCAAAATGTATCCATGCTCTTTTCATGGCAAAGGAGAATGGGTGATTATCCAGAGGCAATAAATGCCCTAAGTCAGCAAGTTGGGCGTTCTGATTTGGAACCACCCCTCACGCCCCAGGTTAAAAAGTTATTCAAGAAACAAACCACCCATTGCTTCAGGGAAAATTTCAGCAATGAATCCTAACAAAACTTATACTTATTTATCAAAGTCACATGTGCATCATCTTCTCTCAATGCCAAGGCATGAAACTACACAGACTTCAAAATAAGATAAAATTACCTCTAAATCTCAAAAGCACAAACACATAGCTTTGGTACTAAAATTGCAACAAAAAAATACTGGTTCATGTGCTGTGCCCAACTCAGAATTCTTTCTGCGATCGTGCACCAACAACTTGAAAAAAAAAAAACGATTCTGATCTCAACTAGACAAGAGAATGTAAACAAGAAAGAAACATGGCCGAAAGACGCTAAGCATGATAGGTGCAATACCCGGAAAATCTTATGGAGGTTTTTTTTTTTTGGTTTTTTTTTTTAAACTGACACAAAATGACAGTAAAGCATTCAGGACAAAAAAAAACACACACCTGCTCTTTCAGATAGGATTTCAACTGCTAGTGGTAAAACAAACCTTCACACACACAAACAAGAACTCTTTTGTAGCACTGCTATTACCCAAATGGAGTACCTGCTGAATAACGTGAACAGGAAGTACTTTCCCAACAGCCAAAGACATCTTGATAAATTGGTCTCAATTATTCATAGCACTCCTTCCCAATAAACTAAAGCAATAGGAACACTGAAGCCATTACAAGGATTCGTGCTATTCCTCATAGGACTCATTGATGCTATTAAAATAACAATTACCCACTAGAAGACCAAGCATTCAATTTTCATTGTATGTGAAAAAGCACACAACATGTCAGATTAGAGCACAGCAAACTCACAGCTGCTTGTTAGTCCCATTGTGGTCCCTGATAGTACCATGGACTAGACTGATTTCGGATTATAGTCCACACCTCACCCCGTGCTACTTCATGATTTTTATTCTCTCTGTAACTGAAACAAAAGCTCCCAAATTACTTTCCATTTTATTTACTACAATTTTGTCCTGTCTGTGACATCACAAATCAGTCAAAGGCCAATAAAGCCCAACTTTACATTTGATATCAACAACCTCTGCAATCAATACTAAATCGCTAACAACTGTTCCTTTCTACCACAAAACAGATTATGAATAACAGTTCAGATGAGCCAGAATAAAACAGATGTTTAACGCTGGCTTCTCATCCACATAGCGTATATTCTGCCACTCCCATTCACAATTCTTAGCTCTAAATTATCAGACAAGCCCTTTTGTAAATTTCAGATTTTAGAACTCCAAAATGGAACTTGCTCAATTAAATTAACCCAGACACCAAAGACTGCCATTTTCAAATAAATCACTTGAGATCCATTATTTTTTTATTCTTCAGGAGGACAAAGCCATAGTTGACGGCACCGTAACTATTTCCAGGCTGTGCGACACTCACCCTTTATTCTGGACACCCTACCAATCCACAGCAAGTATAAAGCAGAATATGTAGCTGTGAGATTCCTAGTTGGACTCCATGAAAAACAATATACTCCCAATCCTAGTCGCTTTGCTATTTGTAGGGCTCGGCAGTAAATTTCGCTCGTGGAGTTCACGGCGTTTTGCCACTCTGCTTGGATCGCGGAGTTCGGCATAAACTGCACCAACTACTTTATGCCGAAGTTTACCAGTGCTCACCCCTTAATGATCTTCACACTGGTTGAATAATCAATATCTGTTTGTGCTAAAAATGCCAGCTTAGCCCAGCCAAAGACTCACATTCCGCTGCATGGAAAAAGCCCATCTTCTGTCTTTTTCTCTAGAAACTGCTGTATGATAGTGACATTTCACAGCGAAAGTACGAGACTGCTGTGAAACGTATCTCCTGGTGAGTAGTATCTGACACACTGCACATGCAGGGTCTATATTCAAGGTGACAGCTCGTACTACAAATGTTTTCAGTGCACGTTCAGTGAGCTTTGCGTGAGCTTGAGACCTTTGAGTAACCTGTGTTTTTTGCCCACCACGTCCCTGCTGCACTCCAGGCACTGAACTAACTTGGCAATTGCTATGAAAATCAATAAGGTTAAAGGTCACAGCACTTTTATAAAGTGAGTGACGGAGTGTGAAGCATCTCTACTTACAAACAACTTGTAACATTCTTTAAATGTCGGGGTTCTGTGGCATATTTAGGACTCCCTACTATTTACTTTTGGTTTATATCCCCCCCGGGGTGATTAGCATGTCTTAGTTCAGAGAAACTATGGCACTGAGATGCATAGGATTGGCACACCTGTCTGGCTGCAGACGTCGCCTCCTACAGCACGCGCCTGCAGTGACAACACACAGGTCAGCAGAAACTAGAGAGAAAGGACGGACTGTGAGCAGTGCTGAGCTAAGGCGAAAGAGGCAAGTGCTACTGTGCCGTGTCACACATGCAGCCTCATGAGCTTCGCCCTTCCCCAGTGTAGGTGGATTGCTTGCTTTATTGCTACCATTTGTAACCTCGTACTGCTACTGCAGGGAGGTGCTCCAAATGTGAAGTGCTCTTGTCAAGAAGCCTTCTTTTTGAATTCTGCAGTGATCATTGCTATTCCTCTTCCTGCGCAGCGCCCCCTACAGTTGTTCCCTTGAAGTCTGCGTCTGCATTGACAAAAAATGATTTATTTTGCTCGTAGGTCCGTGGCAGACTCCAGATTTTTCAGAGGATGGCAGTGACCTTCTTGTATGCTGAAGTCGCAGCATCGTTAATTCTATGTCAGGACCGGAGGCTTCGGATTATGCTTCTCTTTCTTTACTGTTAATCAAAACAGTAGCCAATGAGTTTACAGAAAATGAAAAAACTACAACTCCCATGAACACTTGTAGTCCGACCTGACCAATCCCAGGCTAGCCCCTCACTATAAGAGTCACCATAACAAAAGTCTTTCCTCTTTCTTTGCTGCTGCGCAGCCGGAGATAAGTCCCCTTTTATCTTACCTCAATATCTTGTTTTGTTGACATTTATTGCTGTGTGTATTTGGGCCTGTGGAGCAGGAGCCACGCTGAGCGGTACTCGGTTTTGGGCTGTTCTCTTCAGACACAGTTGCTGTCCTGCCCTGTTCAGGTTAGGCCACTTGCCGATCGGGGAGTGTTCCGTTTCCCGGTCGTGTGGTGCGGCTTCTTTATACTTGAGGTGAGAGGCCCCTTGTCAACAGCTAGCCCCGGGTGGGACTACAACCCCCAGGGTCCTCTTCATTAATCTTGGGCCATAAGAGGAGTGCGCCCCTCACGCTGCGCGGGACGCTGAGGTGAACGTGAGGTGAGAGGCCCCTTGTCAACAACTAGCCCGGGGTGGGACTACATCCCCCAGGCTCCTCTTCATTAATCTTTAGCCATAAAAGGAGTGCGCCCCTCACGCTGCACGGGACGCTGAGGTGAACGTGAGGTGAGAGGCCCCTTGTCAACAAACTAGCCCAGGGTGAGACTACATCCCCCAGGCTCCTCTTCATTAATCTTGGGCGGGCCAGTCTTCGCCCGACAGGCCGGGCAGGGCCCACCCCTGTTTGTGAGAAGTAAGTGTATTGAGGATCTCTAACTGGTGCTTTAGGACCTATTATATTATTTCTTTCTTATTGCCTAGAATGGAGAAACGGAAAGCTACAGATGTCCCTGCCCCTCTGAGTGGCATACATTTTTTTTTAAAAAGCGATCTAGTAATCAAGTAGGTTCGGGAACGAATAAAGACTTGAACCCCCTACAAGCAATTGACTTACTATTTGAAGAGGTTGAGGCTATTTTAAAGAGTAACCCTCGTTCATTGACTACTAGCAGTGGAGTATCCAAGAAGGAGAAAATTCCTGAAATTTTTACAAGGAGGAAGAAGACACAAATAATTAATCCTTCTGCTGAGACTATTATGAGCGAGGCCCTTTATGCCTCTGGGGGAAATCCCTTGCACTCTCTTCCTGTAATATCTTGTTGTGCCTTGGGCACTTCGGTATGTCAGAGGGATGTTCTACCCAAGGGCTCAGACTTTTCCCCCTCCGCTAAGCCCAGTTGTTAGGGTGGTCCCTAATATTCTGTGTTCAAATCGGTTTGAGCCACTAGCAGAGGATGGAGATCCTTCCGCTTATACTGTATATCCTTTATCTGGAGTTGCTACTGATACCAATATTTCGACCTCCTTTCCCCCTCATCTAGATGGCCCGCATCCGCTGAGCAAGGGGATTGATTTAGCTCTTGTCCTCCAGAAAGTGGATGAAGTAAAGACCATGGTGTCACTATTAATGGAAATTATGAAGGAGAAATTAATGCAGAAGAGCAGCTGTAGATGCCAGCAGCTCAATGGGGAGACAAGAGGGAGTGGGATTATTGTTTTGGGAGGTTTAGGGCTGAAAACCAATACCTCTCCTTTAGTGACTGCTCTACCCCGCCTCCAGATAATCCATCTATACTCTGCATTGAAGATAATCAGCCAGTACTTGCTAACACAAGGTGGAAGCATAATGGAGCTTCCAACAATAGGAATCACCAGGGATCTTATGTATATACCGTTGCGCAGCCAGATATTATCGTTGATAGAAGGGAACTTATCTCCCAACTCCCTGGTAAGGTGGTTAGTCTCCCTATATCTTCTACCCATTTTCCCAAACCTCATATTGATATTATTTCTCATTATGATCAGAGTCTGGGCATGGGAAGCAAAGATAGTACAATTTATATGATTGATGTGCCTAAGATATCGCCAGGTTCTTTTGAGAATCATGAGTCTCTGACTAATAAAGCCATTCATTGGCTACGCATCCAACATAACTGCCTTTCAGTCATTTGCTCTGACATTCTTAAGGTGGATAGATGTAGTGTTCCGGGGTAAAATTTTGATTTTATTTCTGTTTGTTTCGCTGATAAGGTTTTGGTGGAGCAATTTATGGATTTTAAAGAACGCACACATTATCGAAGACCTTTGAGAGGGGCTGGCATTAGTCTTGCTTTAAATCCTCCTTGGTTTCATTCTATGGGAAACCCAGTCCCCATTTTAGACTGTGAATCGCATGTGGAATTTAAAACCCCTCCTACACCAATAGTTACTGAATGACTAAATGCTGAACCGGGAGTGTTTCTTGGGGTATCCAAGGGGCTTATACACTCTGAGGGGACTGTTACTTCCACCTCTGGAACTGAGTAGGCTAATGCTGAGATATCTTTAATGTCATGGAATTTAGGAATAGTAGGAAACTGGGAGACCTAGAGTGGATTACTTACATCAATTGCCAGGATGTTTGTTTTTTCCCAGGAAACTCGGGTTGAGGAACAGATCTATATGCAAGGGTATACGAAATATAGCATCGCAGCCCAACCTTCAGGGAAGGGTTCAGGACGTGCAAAAGGAGGTTTACTGAGGATATTAAATAGGAAGTTACAATGTGTCTATTCGCCATTAAAAATAGACTCAGTGGATATATTGGAGTCCAACTTACATTCCACCAGGATTTTAAGATTGTTTTAATTAATGTCTATGCTCGTTCTGTCCCCCCGGGGATCTGAGTCTCAGGCTTTAACCAAATTGCTTGAATTTTTGGATTCCTTACATCCTTCAATCCTGCTAGTAGTAGCAGGTGATCTGAATTGCACCTTTGAACCCTCTATTCTGAATAATGGATTAACGGATGAAGAAGATGAACTGTGGGGAATCCCGCAACTAATGAATATTTGTCAACGTACTCGTTCTCATGTGGCCTCTCAGTTGGCCACATTATGCTTAAAACATGGACTTAGGGCCTGCAATGGACATACACCCTCCAATTCAAACATGGCGCCCACATTTAAAAGAGGTATTTCCTTTAGTACTATTGATTATTTTCTAGTGGATGTTAGGTTGTGGCCTTTATTAAAAGACATGAAGGTGGAACCTCGCTGCGAGAGTGACCATAATCCCTTGCTTCTTACCTTGTGTGGTGATTTATTTAGGAGATCACTGCATGATCATCGCACATCGGTCCCTACTCCACTGTTGAGTAATAACCTTACAAGAGTGTGTTGGCCGAAGGTATTGTCTAACCCCTATCTAATAAGTGGGATTTATAAATCATTCATTGATGAGATAGTCTATGAAGAATAGGAAGTTAACAACATTCCCATTCTTAGTATTCATAAACTACTGCTGAAAAAACTGCAGAGCTTCTTCTATAAAAATACCTCTTCTAAATCTTTAGTTGTTAATACGACAACTATCATTGTATGGTTTAATGAGGATTGTGCAAAGGCTAAGTCTGTGTTGCAAATTGCAATCACGAATGGTTCTCCGGGCGAGATCCAATTAACTAGATGTATATACAAGAAGGCCATAATGCAAGCAAAAAAGTAATGGGAAGATTCTATTTGGCAGGATTTGCTTGCTGCAACTAAATCTAATAAGAACTCGCTATTTTGGGAGCTACTATCTAAAAGACAAAGAGGGAGTAAGAGCAGCATTATAACCACATACAACTTGAGACTTGGGTGACCCATTTCACCCAACATTATGCTGCTCCCCCTAATTCTTTAACTTGTTATTGCCGTACTGGTGATTTAACTCCTTTATTACCATCAAGCTCCAGTGATTGTTCAGACGTATTTAGCTTGGAGACTCATACCCCTGTGGGTTGTATTTTCTTTTCCCTAGAGGAAACATTAGCCGTGATCAACTCCCTAAAATCTGGTAAGGCTCCCGGCCCAGACAAGATACTGGGAGATTTATATAAATCTGAACCTATTTGGTCCTGGTACATAAATTTGATTTAGAATAAAATTGCCGCAGGCAGTGCAATTCTGAGTACTTGGAAGGGTGCTGAAATAATCCCCATTAAAAAAAAAAGGCAATGCAAATCTGCCCGCCAATTATAGACCTATTTGCCTCATTGATAATTTACAAAAACTATTTGGCAAACAGCTCCCGGAGAGACTGTTAAGTTGGGTACAAGATCAACAGGTTCTTTCCCCACTGCAGGTGGGCTTTCGCCTCAAAACTAGCATGATAGATCAGGTGTTCTGACTGGAGCTTCTATACTGGAAGTATGTAGTCCTTGCCAAGCAACCCTCATACGTTGTCTTTGTGGACCTACGATCAGCTTTTGATCTGGTCCCGAGAGAGAAACTATGGAAAGTACTATATAGGTTGAAAATTCCATCAAATATAGTTTATCTCCTATGGCGGCTACTTGAGAACACTTATGCGCAAGTGAGATGGGGTGACCAAGGAGAGTTGAAGGAAAAAACCTCATCCATAGGGGAGTACGTCAGGGTTGTGTCTTGGCCCCCATTTTATTCACCTTATTTATTAACAAGGTGGTACACATATTTTCTTCCTGCCAAAACGATGCCCCCACATTGAATGCTCAGAAGATCCCTATTCTACTTTTTGCTGACGATTCACTCCTCATTTCTAAGACCCCTGTGGGACAAATTTTTGTTGTTCGATTTAAATCTTTTTGCACGGACTATGGCTTGGAGCTGAATGTTAACAAAACCAAATTAATGGTGTTTAGCCCAGGTTCTTGCAGGAGATGTACCATTAATTTAGATGGGACCCCATTAAATCTGGTTAGCTCAATAGACTATCTAGGTGTGAGGATATCAAGTAATTTGCATTGGGAAGATCAGATTAGCAAGAGTGTGGGGCTTCTCCAGAATAGAGCAGCCGCTATCCTGCGCTTTTATAAGAGTTCTGTATCTACAGCTGTATCTCCAGCTATTAAAACTTATCTGGCAAAGGCGGCTGGAGCGGCTACCTATGGTGCTGAAATATAGGTTTTTTCTGATTGCAAAAGCTTAGCTGTGGGAGAATTTTTTTCCAGGGCCAAAATAGCATGCCCGCGTAGTACACCTTTAATTCCAATGTTTTTGGATCTTGGGTTCAATCGTATAATGGATACTATAGTCCTAAAACCATTACTCTACTGGATAAGGATTTGGACTATCCCCGAACTTGTTGTATATAGGGACTCTTTTCTTGATCTTTTAAAAAGATCAAATGTGACTTCCATTTTATGGGTTAAACACATGTCAAATTGGTTTCATATTCTGGGACTGGCAAGTTTCTGGGAAAATCTGCAATGCTTGGAAAAAAACATAGCACAGTTTTGAAAATAACTTACTGGTCTTATGTAAGAATGGAGTCAATCTGCAGCAAATCCCATGGTCCTTTGACTCATTCATTTATTGATTTCAAGTGGCCTCCTCAGTATGAATCATATTTAGATCTTATACCCGATTTACTGGGGAAGGGGCTGTATGCACGCTTCCGCTTTGGGAGTCTACCGTTGTTATATTTATCAAGAAGCTGGGGGTCTATTCCATCATCTGATCCATGTCCAGCTTGTTATGGTGGCCCAGAAACGGTGGAGTACTTCATGTTTTTATGTCCTGCCTACTCTATTCCACAATCAAAATGGATCCGTACAATTTGTCGAGATCTGGGCTTGAACCAATGTTGTACAGCAATGAGGATTTTAAACAGTGACATTTCTAAACCTTTAATTCTTGCAGTTAGCAAGTTCATTGGGGCTGCATGGCATACACAAAGTTGTTTCTTAAATAACCTTCTTATGAATTAAATTTTAGGCATGTAAATATTTTAATATGTGAGGTTTAAGAATGCATTTTACTGGTTGATGTTCATCATCATCATCATCAGTCCCACCTGCGCGAGGTTTCTCCTCTTCTTGGCGAGGCGGGTCGGCGACTCTGACAAACCAAATTCAGGCCTCCCTGGGAGGCCTTCTGAGCGATGCCTCCGAGAGCAGTCTGCTCTCTATTTTTACTCGCTTTGCCCTCGCGCATGCACACGACTGGTCGTGTGCCGCGTGCCAACTAGGCAAACATTTCTACTGCCCCTGGAACGCCCGATGGGGCGCAAAAACGTTTGAGACCTTGCCTAGAAGGTTAATAAAGGTGCTCCCTCCACATATTATTGAGCCCTATTGAGACAGTGTCTCTGTGACTTTCAGGACCGATTTTTCGGCCTTAATTGGACCTGTGGGGGCTTTCCTCCCCCCACAGAACTCCTTCTGTGCTCCTTCCATGGCTTATTTTGCTGAGAAAGATGACTACTATCAGGAAGAGGTGGAAGGACCCTTCCCAGAACAGATGGAGGAAAGACTGGTATAGGCCCCTGGCCACCATGTACAAGACTCAGTTAAGCAAGGTTTAATTAAAGCATTGAAACACTTTACAGTGCCCTTGGTCAGATATGGGCAAAAGAGTTGATGGGACCTCCAACTCTGGGTCAAGGATTAGAAAGCTCAATCTGAGGAAGGCGGTTTTACCCCCAGAGCATCCTTGGGCCCGTTATCCTCTGCAAAAATTCTCTCAGATGGCAAGTGCGGTCCTTAAGGTCCTGGTCTCACTGCCGCTTCTGATATTTTTCCCCCGCCATCAGGTTCACGCAGGATAGACTGCGCAGAAGTTGACAAAGATGTGTGCAGCACCTTGTGTTCCGAGTGTCCTAGTCCCTCTCTGTTGGGGAAGGCGGCTGACACTCCGGAGCTTGACCCTAGTGTGGCTACCTTCTTGAAGTTCACGAAAGACCCCAAGAAAGGACTGGATCGTGCCTGGAAGGGCTGCCAGGACAAAATGTTAGATCTTTGAGGCCCCATTACAAAAATTCTGGAATTAGCAGTCCAAGCTAACGAGACCAGTATGCCTTTGGATCCAGAGGCCGTTCTTGAATGGGCTCAGAAAGCCATCTGTCTCCTGGGAAATGCAAATTGTGCCATGTCCACAGAGCGTAAAAAATAATTTCTTATGCGCATCAACCCCAAATTGGCAGAGCTTGCTCCTACTGAACCAGGTTCCCTGGCTAATGGACTCTTCTTCGGAGACAAATTTGTTAAGGACCTGGGTAAATATGTATCTACCTTTGCAGCGCTAGATAAGGCCCAGTCTTCGATGAAACGGATGTTCAGTGGTGGCCTTTTTACCAGGGTCAGGCGCTATAGAGGTCGAGTGCCAGGCCGGGGCTTTCAGCAGACGTCCACCAACTACGTCCCCTAGAGGCCGAGGTTACTACCAGTCCTCCTCAGGATTTTATCCATCCAGAGCCAGAAGAGGTCGAGGTTTTAGAAGAAGGGGGTCGGAACACAGTCAAGACTCCTCCACCTCAGGTGAGAATTATTCCCTTTTCAGAGGTAATCCTTCGGGGGAGATTGGAGAGTCATGTTCAAGCATGGGATCGTATTACACAAGATCCCTGGGTTCTTCAAACGGTACAGGGTTTCAGACTGGAATTTTATTCCACTCCAGTTCAAAATCATCATCCTCTTCCTCTACTTTTTTCCCCCAAACAGAGAGTGCTTTTATAGATGTAGAAATCGAGGATCTTCACCGAAATGCAATAGTCCACTCAACACCACACCCAAACGGTTTTGTCAGTACTATTTTCCTTGTGCAAAAGAAGGGAGGAGGTTTTCACATAGTACTAAACTTGAAAGACTTCAGTTCCTGGATAGTCTATTGCCATTTCAAGATGGAAGGTATCCACCTATTACAAGATCTGCTGCAAGAAGAAGATTGGTTAGTACGTCTGGATCTCAAAGACGCCTATTTATCGGTGCCAATTTTCTGTCCGCACCAACGCTTCTGCAGTTTCTTTGGCGGCACCAGTGGTACGAATCAGGGTTCCCCCCTTCGGTCTATCGTCCGCCCCCTTGGTGTTTCACTAAGTTGCTACGCCCTGTAATGCAATTCCTTCGGGAACGAGGCGTTCGCCTCATCATCTATCTCAACAACATGCTAATCATGGCCCAGTCCAAGGACTTAGCCTTACTCCATCTGACCTGGGCGATTCAACTCCTCCAGGATCTGGGATTATTGATCAACAGCGAGAAGTCAGTAACACTCCCCTCGCAATGTATAGAATTCTTAGGTTTTCAGGCCCAACTAAAGTTACTGTTGGCGAAACGGTCCTTGATCAGGAGAGAGTTACGGAAAGCCCATGCCTCTCTGACTATATCCTTATGGATTTTGGCCCGATTGGTGGGTTTCTGGCTGCATCATTCAGGTGATTTTTCCTGGCCCGTTACATTATCGGGCTCTTCAATGTCTAAAGATTCGCATCTCTGCAAAGGTCTGGCTTATACGGAACAGATTCCATTATCGGAGGAAGCCAAAATGGAGATTAGCTGGTGGCCGAACCATATGGAAGCCTGGAACGGCAGGGCCATTTTTGCGTCCTTGCCAGAGATTGTGATAGAATCGGATGCCAGTCAGTGGGGCTGGAGAGCTCGTTGTGGCTCAGTAGAGACAGGAGGACAGTGGGCCTCAGAGGAATTGAGTCTTCATATTAATTGCTTGGAGCTGCTAGCGGGAGCCTTTGCGATTCGCTGGTTCTCCCCCAGCAAAGCCTGTTGTTGCATTCTGCTTCGAATGGACAACATCTCAGCAGTGAGATATATAAATCGACTGGGCGGGACCAGGTCTCGCATGCTGGCGGAGATCGCCAAGGAGTTATGGCATTGTCTACAGAACCAGATTCATGTGATAGCAGGATAAATTCCAGGTCACTTCAATGTGGTGGCGGACTGTTACTCTTTTTTTCTGAGAGACGGCAGTGACTGGAAGCTTCACCAGTCAATTTTTCAAAATCTTACACAGAGATGGGGTCCCTGCTCAATAGATCTTTTTGCATCACGGCTCAACTGCCAACTGCCTCAGTTTTTCAGTTGGAGGCCAGATCCCTTAGCAATAGGCTCGGATGCATTCCTTCAGAACTGGTCTCGGGATCTTCTTTATGCTCCCCCCACCCATTCTCAATGATTCAGAGAGTCCTTGCTCAGGTCAAAAGACAACCTGCCGAGATCATGTTAGTGACACCTCTCTGGAAAGCTCAAGCTTGGTTTCCGGTTGTGATGTCCCTATCATGTGCATCCCTAGTTCTTCTTCCATTGTTCCTATCGTTCTTCTGGACCCTTGGGTCTTCCCCATCCTCCAGTAGTGCAAAGGCAATTAAACCTCATGGCTTGGCGACGTTCCGGAGACGTTGGCAAATGCCAGGAGTTTCAGGAGAAGCTATGTTCTTCCTATATCAGTTATGGGCTTTATGGGCTTCCTGCACCCATAAACGTTATGAAGCCTCCTGGAGGAGTTGGGTGAGTTGGTGCAGTGAACGGAGTATTGATCCCTTGGGGGCCCAGATTTCCATGATTGCTAATTTTCTCTCGGAATTGGCTACTCAAGGCCTCGCCTGCAGAGCTGTTAATTTCAGATCTGCAATTTCAGCGGGTCATCCGCATGTGGATGGTAAGCCCGTTGGAGAACACCCTTTGATTTCTAAAAAATCCTTTGGGGTATTCAAATGGTTAATCCTCCTCAAATGAGATATTCGGTCCTATGGAACGTGGATGTTGTCCTTCGTTTTATCAGGTCTTGGGCATCCAATGATGATTTGTCACGTAAGTAGTTATCTGCCAAGCTTACGGTTCTTTTGTGTCTAATCTCATGTAGACGTGTATCGGACGTGAGAGCATTGGACTTGACAGGTAGAGTATTTAATCCCTCTGGAGTTTCATTCACAATCTCTAGACGTACTAAAACTGCAACTAAATGTATTTCATATCCTGCTTTTCCCCATAATCAGAAGTTGTGTGTTGTGCAGGGTTTGAAGGCTTACGAAAATTGTACGCATTTGTAGGGATGTAGGGGATCAACTGTTGATCTCTCTGCAAAAACCTTATGGTCCTGTGTCAGCAGCTACTTTAGCTAGATGGGTTAAATGGCTTTTGGGGGAAGCTTGAATAGACACTTCTATTTTTGGCACTCTTTCGGTTTGGGGGAGCTATGACATCTAAGTCCCTTGGAGCTGGCTCTATACTGGAAGATATCATGGCAGCGGCAGATTGGTCTTCAGCCAGTACGTTTAAGGTGTTTTATCATAAGCCTAATGTTGATATAGCTACAACAGTGGTGGAACGACTTTAAACTAGCATAATCCGAAGCCTCCGGTCCCGACATAGAATAAAAAAAAAAAATCTAGCTATTGCGTCAAGAATTTTCAATTCTATTAAGGATATGGAGGCAAGGATTATCCCACCCTTATACCGAAAACTGTGATTGTATTAAAAGGTTAATTTTTTTATGATTTATGATGGTTATGATAAAATGTATTTATATCTATCAAAGTTTTTAATCCACCCTCCCCCTTATGATTCAGTCATTTCCAAATGGTATTATTGGTACTTTTCCTTTATCCTTAGGTGCAGGTAATAAAGGCGAGTGATACTTCGGATAGAGGATGATTCGAGATCGCGTTTCCGTTGATTGTTGGACAGCATATTCCGCTGCAAGTTGATGAGTTAATGGAGATATGGTCGTCTGATGCAAAGAAAGAGGAAGGACTTTTGTTATGGTGACCCTTATAGTGAGGGGCTAGCCAGGGATTTGTCAGGCCGGACTACAAGTGTTCATGGGTGTTGTCGTTTTTTCATTTTCTGTAAACTCATTGGCTGCCGTTTTGATTGACAGTAAAGAAAGAAGCATAATCCTCGCCTCCGTGTCCTTAATAGAATTGAAAATTATTTGTGCAATAGCTAGAAAAAATGTTATTCTCTGCATTCACTTTATCTAGCCTCTCGGGTACGAGCACTGCCATTTTTATGGAGGTGGGTAGAACTCTGTGGAATCTTACAGAGTTTTTAGGTAACTCAGTGGAATTCCAGGGAGTAACACTCTACGAGCTCTGCACACCCCTAGCTATTTGTTACCTACAGAATCCAGGTTTTGTATGTTACCCACAGATCACTACAATGGATCCCATCTTATACGGTGGATAAAATCCAACATTACACCAGGAAGGACCTCTCAGATCTACCATGATAACTATCCAGGCTATCAAGTGCTAAAACGCATTGCCGGATGCTTCAGCAATGGAACCTTTTCCCATTGACTGATTAATTGGAGCCTGCTACGACAAAACCGTAAAACTGGCCAATAATCAATTAGTACATTTGCCTAACAAAAGGAGGCAGTTCCTTCTGAGTGTATTCATAACACACAATCCCACACACTCAAAATCTAGCCCCTTTATGGGAAGCAGAATAAGCAATATGTTTTGAGAGTCGTTTTCCAAAATGCTGAACAGAAAAGTAATGTGGCACATCTTTGAAATGCTTTGCTGTAGATGATTAGAACAGCACTTAATCTGAAGTGCTCTCAAGAAGCATTAAAATCAGAAGGTAATAACACAACTTACGCCGGAAAATCCACGCAAGTCGGGAAAAGTGCACAAGTGACCTCCAACATCAAGTGTGTTTATTATGCACATCTGCCCACACCGTCCTTGTGCAGGACCAGAGGGAGAGACGTCATTGGGAAGGCCTGCTTTCTGCCATTTCTGTTGCCCAGCCACACCAATCAGTTTTGAGGAGGCCTACTTTGGCCAATTTTCACTTATTTAAGGAACTCAGTAGGGCTGTAGTGTATGCACTGTTGATTTTCTCCCAGCAAAAGGCTTGATAGACATTAGATCACATCCAATCAAAAGGAAAAGAAGTTGGTCTTTCTGGACCATATTCCCTTTTTGTGTGAGTTAAAGAAAGGGAGATCTTAGGGCCAGAAGCCCTGTCTGGTTTTTCCCCCTAATCTCTTCACGTGCTCCCATCTGCTTGTCGTTCCCTATGCTTGCTAACGACCAGCAATGACTGCTTAGGGCGTCCACAGACTTATTGCAAGTATTCCTCCCATTACCTTTTGTGTGTCTGATGCTCCATCCTACGTGGCCAACCCCAGTGGTTAGAGTTATTGCAAGCATTCCGGCTATCACCTTTTGTATGTTTGATATACCACCTCAAATGAAAACAGTATGCCTAGATGTGGTTCTGTATTCACTGGAACCATAGTACACCCAATTGATGAGCTCCAATTAGGACCAAACCGGTCTTGGGTTACTCATCTTCTGGACTTGTCCTGACAGTCTAGGCTGAACTATTCCTTTGGAACAGGGTTAAGGCTGATTTACATATGGCTGTGTGCAAACGGAGGCAGCATGATGGACAAAAGAACAATGGGTTGAGATGCTACCCAGAGTGATTGCCAGTAGTTAGACTTATTGCTAGCAATCCTCCCATCACCTTTTTGGGTTTGAGGTATCGCCCTAAGTGGCAAGAGAATGTATGCCCAGACGTGGGTCCCATGCTCACTGTGCCATGCTAATAAAGCATTACGTGACTGATGAGCCCCAATCAAGGTAAAACTGGTCTCTGGTTGCTTGTGTTTCAGTTCAGGGAGGACTCTGGCTGAAAAGTTTCCATCAGAGCAGGGTACTGATTTGCAATACGGAAGGCATATTAACGATGGGTTGGAATGCTACAGAGAGTGACTGCCAGTTGTTAGAATTATTGCAAACATTCCTCCCATCACCTTTTGTACGTATAAGGCAATAACAGACATTTGTAAAATATTGGACTGCCTCATATTAATGACTGGCAAAATTGCAACCAATTCAAAATGCAGCTCCTATATTTATTTTAGTTCATCTTCATCACAAGAATTGCACTAGACAAGTCTGATTCGGTCCTCAATCTGCAAGAGGTCCCTATTCAAATCTGTCTGCATTTGCTATTGGGTAGTGCATAAATCAACCTTGGCTTTTTCACAATACTGACAAACGTTATACTCCCACCCTGGGTGGTTTATTCTTCCAAAAATTTGCTATAGGTGTAGCCCAATCAAAAGGTGAGAAGAGAAGGAAAGGCAATCTCATCTCACCTCAAGGGCTTTAAATAAGCTTCCAATCACCCTAATGAACCAGTTAAATTTACTGCTGTTTTTATAACTTCTGAAAACTTACCTCTACTGTTTAATTTGACTGTTAAGGCAAGTCAGGTGTTATCCTGTAGGCTGGGCACTAGGACATAATTCACTATAGAAGGCCTAACCTGTCACAAGCAGATGTACCTAACACAAGGGGCCTAAAACCCTTCTTTTGTCCCCCAGTCAGACTGCCTTCCACCATAGTGGGCCTCCTGTCACCATCACAGTATCAGATCCTGCTGGAGTGTCAAGAGCTGCTTGACATATGGTGCATACTTCAAAGAGGCCTACCCTGTCACAGGCAAGTAAGAGCTAATACTTGGGCAGAGTCACCCCACCCCCCCCCCCCCAATTTTTTTTTTTTTTAAATAAAAAAAAAAATAATAATAATAAATCACCCAGCCCCCAATCACAGTGGGCTTCTTCTTGATGCACCAGTGGCAAATCCCATTTCGCAGGTCTGCTATGTTTACATATGACATTTCAAAGGAGGGAAACGAAGGCCAAACCAATATGTGTGAATCCACTGTCTGGTTGCTGTAAACTCTGCTTTTTTCTACCAGACTCCAGTCTCTGTTTGTTAGGGATACAGAAACTGCCAAAAACTGGATTTTAGTAGTAAATGTGGCAGGACACTAGGATTACCACACACACACACACACACACACACACACCCTCCCAGAGTCCAAGTTTAGTCCGGTCAAAGGCTTCGGCAATCATAAGAATGCCCAAAGTGGGCTGCGTTAGCCTTGGAAACATTGACCCAATTGGCTAGGGTCATTCCCACCCACTAGCATAAATCAGCATCCCCAGGAACCCACTTCAGAACACTCTTGTACCTGTGGAAGACTAGAACAGGACTGAACCCATTGCCTGACACCTGAGGAGAGGAGCCCCATAGGAATGGACATGCTCTCACTCTTGTATCCAGGACAAATATGTGGGCCCCCAAAGGGTCATAAGGCTGGCCTCCTGTTAAAGCTACAGGCACAGAACAAGCTACAAGAGGTATTTTCCAGCAAAATGCCCAGGTGAACATTGGCAATTGGACCTGAACTAGACTCTCCTGTTGGTCTCTGCCTGCCACCATGTAAGTCTATAAGTACCTTAAAGAATTAAGTCAGAATGTAAAATCTTTGACCAGAAAAAATCTGGTTAGTATTTCAGATCCGTGTTCCATCAAAGTCGGTGTTAAGTTTCGCTTAGGTCCCGTTATACACTGACTACTGGCACTTTGTGCTTCTTGGCCCAATTTCTACTTAAAACTTTTTTTAAAATCATCTCTGGTTGCCCTTACTGGATTTTATTCTATTTTTCCAATTTATTTGTGATTTTTTTATTGATTTGCATTTCGACTTTACTATTGTTTTAGTACTGCATAATACCTTTCCGCTAACATAAGCCTGTCTGCTCTGTGCCATAGATATCACGAAGTTCAGCTCAGGTTAGAGACTTTGAAGGTTCACTTGCAAATACTACCTGAGGTGGGTACTTACCCCCGCCACCCAACTAATAAACCAATTTCATACAGGCTATGTGTCAGAAACACACTTCCACCCAAGCACTCTGATGCAGTAGCATGCTACCTGTCCTCAACTTCTTTCTTGTCCTATCAAAACTGGATTTTGCTAATGGTCTGTATTTTGCTTCACTTTTGTCAACTATGAGAAGATTATAAAGAATTCAGAACGCTGCCCCTAGACTCCTCCTACATGTAAAGCCACAAGCACACATTTCCCTGCCTTGAGGGCCCAACACCAGTCACCAGAAGATACACTTCCAAGCTGCGTTGTAATACACACAAAGCAATACATGGCAAAGGACCACTCTTCATCAGGACAAAAAAAACAACAAATACATTCAAAAAATGAAAATATGCTCAAGAATGCGCCCAGTCTCCAAATTACTACATTCAGGAAAAAAGAAACTATGGGTGATGTATCTTTCTCTATTCAAGCTGCCAAACTATGGAGTTCACTACCCACAAATGTTCGTTCCACTGACAACTATCTCACCTTCAGAAGATTAGTCAAAAGCTGGCTCCTCCCTACATGACAACTATACTCACAACAGAATACTCAGACATGGCAAACTATCCTTCTACGATATGGAGAGGAGGTTGTTATACATGTGCCCTTGTACACTGAACTATGCCTCCTGTTATAATACAATATGTTTATTTAACGGAACAATGTATATTACACCACAAAGTACATGCGTATAGCAGACCTTTTAAAAACTGCTGCTTCTATGTACATATAGGTGCCTATAAAGATGGGTTTATGCCCGTTACTAAAACTTTAAGAAGTATTTTTGTGTGTGTATATATACACACACACACACACACACACACACATATACATGCATACTCTCTTCAACCATTGTCCCATTACCTCCTCTCTGTCTCTTCCCAAGCCTTAAATAACTGGAATACTTTGCTGTGGCACATGCGTAGGAGGCAGAGAGGGGAGGAACGTTCCCTGGCTGGTCATGCGGAGGAGGCAGGGCACAAATCTGGACCCCCACTGAGGAACTGGCCCATGTACAACATATGTGATGTTCACACACTATTACAAGAATCTTTCCGGGGCATCCTCTGTGACCCAGGTAACAACCATAGTGTCCTTTCCTGCTCCTGCGCCTAAGAGAGGATTCAGAGATCTGATTACAGAACCTGCAATTAGTGGCATTATTAGGGGGCCAGTGCACAGCAAGATCCCAGGCATGGCTGGGCTGCCAGCTGAGTTCTGTCAAACACATGCTTCCCTGTTGGCATCTCAACTGGTGAAAATGTATGCAGGGGCATTTGCCTGTGGGAGGCCACCCACCAATAGCAAGGAAGCACTGAGTGTCCATTTCAAAGCCTACTGCGGAGGTACTGGAGGTCATGTCCTATCGCCCTCTGTACATGCTTAACATAATTAGGTGTGTGGAATTCATATAGCCCGATTCCCAGGAAATATTGCTTGGGGTCAAGGACAAGTTTTCATGTTTAATTTGTCATTAGTCAAGTAGGCCCAGTCCCCAGAAGCACAAACCCTTTAGCTGCCAGTTTACAGTACATTACGGATCTGGGAAAGGCGCTGTTTGCAGTTAAGGTAATATTTGTGTCCATATGTTAATAATGTACGAACTTGTATTTATGGTTCATTATTGCAAACCCTTTATCATTAGGGTAAGCACACTAAGAAGTGGTTTAAGCTCAGACTGCACTACTGACAATGGTTGCAGTATAATAAGGTGTACACACATTTACAAAGTTTAACAATATGAGGATATGTGTAATGCACCCAACTTGCTCTCTGATAAGATGCTAATATTTGCAGAAGCTTGAAAGCAATATAGATGATTCACTGCTTTCAATATGCGAAATGCAACTAGGGGAAAAAACGTTTCGCTAAACTACTGTGAAATTTTAGTTACTATTTCTTTGAAGCATCATTTAGTAAAATGTATTAATGCACTCTACTAGTTCCAAAAATATTCCTAATGGAAAAATCAGTGTAACCAGTTTCAACAAGATTATGGGAACAAGCATTGGCAAAGCCAATAGCTCTGACATTGTTGGCCAGCATTTTGGTTTTGTCAACGTGTTTCTAGTTTTGACAATGATTTTGTAAATCTTTTTGAGGTGGGACCTGCTGACCCTCACCATAACAAACAGTGGCAAAAAGCAAAAATAGATTGGTCTCAAAAAGCACACATTGCCACAGTAGTCCTTTACAATGAACAAAACTACTTTGTGTGCTGATATGCTCCTTGTGAAAGAGCAAAATGCTGTCACTAAGTTAAGTCAGCCTATAGATAGAATTTTAATAAAAACAAAAGGTCTCGTTTAATGCTAGACCTGATTAGGGGCCCAATTCTATTCACAAAGGTACACCAAATGGTAAATGTCCTGGTTGTTATTAGAGCAGATTTATGGCTTTCATGAACTTGTAAGAATTTACAGAACGAAGCTAAGAAATGTACTCAAAGAAAATATCTGTGAACTGAACTGTAAACAAATGTGCATGTGTAGATTTGCTCATGGAACCACTTTTCCTTCAAAAACTTTTTTCCTCAACTCTAAATGAAGTTTTACTTCTGCTTTTTTCAGGAGTACGTTTCCAGTCTTTATCAGTATGGAAAAAGATTAGAGAAGAACTGGTGAATACCCCTAAAACATGCAGGCTGGTAGGTTTGCACAGACTCAAAAGTCTTTCCAACCCTGAAACTATTGCTTACTGCTACTTTCTGCCACAGTATGTAGATCTACGGAAAGGAGGCAAAGTAAGTGTATTGCTAGTATTCAAAACCTAATATAGTATGATCCCTGGCATAATCAGACAGGCTATTTTTAGGCTATTTTTAGAGCCCTTACATAATGAGATTGCTACCATATATTTGCAGCTGCACTGCGTGGCACCAAAGGAACAAGTGGATTTGTTTACAGAACAAGCAGATTTATGAAGCAACCTGTCCAATGGACAAATAGATATTTTATAGATTTCCACACCCCAGGACATAGATTTAAAATCCTTAGCAAGATGCTGGCTACCCACCTGTACCCTCACTTGCATTCACTGGTACAGGCTGACCAGAACTGGTTTATGCTGTGTGACCGGGCCACGCGGAAGGAATACTCAAACTCGCTGTTCCTATGTACCAGAGTTTTATTGGATAAATTTGGTAATTGGTGAGTTCAGGTACAGGTATGTTTTAAGGTTTTCTTCTTGGGGGTGGGCAAAATGGCTGTTTCTGTTGTGGATTATTCTTCACTCTTCTTTCTCTGTCTCCTTGGCGTACAGGTTCTCCCGGGAAGTACATGTGGAGAGAACAGAGGAAATACGGTAAGTGGTCAGGTTGCCTTTGTTTTGGTCTGTTATGTTTTCCTTCCTGTCTTTCTCTTGTCCCTCTCAGAGCTTCGGTATCTGTCCCTCTTCTGTTTTATGTCTTTCTAGGCACTGTCTTCGAACATTCCATGTAGCCTTATCCTACTGCTCCATGCCTCTTTCCTTTTCTTTGGTGCCTATACCGATTTGTGGTGCGAGGTGCCTTGGACGTGAAATATCCTAATTACAGTGCTTTATTGTGCTCAATGGTGGTTTACTGTTTTCCCCCTCCCCTCATTTCAGTGCCCGTGTTGTTCCTTTTATCACCCCCTTTCTTTCTTCTCCCCCCACCTCTCTCATACAGTTCTCTCTCACTCTCGTTTTCTCACAGGGACGTGGTCCCACGCACCTGGAGTTGCCACACTTCTCCAGAAGCGTGGCGGGCTGTAGCGTTTCGTCCTCCCGGTTGCCTGTCTCCGCTGAACTCGTCAGATGCCTCCGGTTGTCTTCCCGAGTAGAAGACTGGATTCGCCGTTTCCCTGGTCTCGAGTTTCCACCACTCTTCCTCTCCTTTGTCTGTCTGATGTTTGCTGTCCGCCTCCTCCCGTGGTCGATTTCCTTCCTCCTCCTGTGGCCGTTCGTCTGTGGCTCCTGAACCTCCGACATCCGCAAGTGCTGCCAGTGGCAGTTTTGACCTCCAGTCGGCCCGCCATTTGTGACCGTCCCACCAATCACGGGACGGGAGGCGTGCCAGACCGATAGCACCAAGGGCAGAGTCAGCACAAGATAGGGCCGTGTGCGGGCGATCGGTATCCAGCCCGTCACATGCTGCAATGCAGTACTCCCGACAATACCTGCCGTTTATACCTCGTGCTGGTGTAGGCTCCTCTCACCACCTTCCCGGAGGCAGTGTTGCTCTCTCTTGATATTAAGAAGGTCTTAGACATCTTACCACGGGATTACCTGGGATAGGTCGTGGACAGGATGGCATTAGGTTCCACAAGAAGCTGAAGACCTGGCTCTTCGTATAAGCACCTTGGGGACCACACACCAAGCCAAGCATCTGTATACCCCCTTGGGTGATTTGTGCGCTATACCGGCGTAAGTTGTTATTGCTTCTTTAGACTGCTCCAAGCGCACCGTTTTGAATGGGCCGTTTGGGGTCAACAGGGGAAAAAGTCAGGGTTGCCTGGTATCTCTGATACTTTTTGTGCTGGCAGCTGAACCATTGGAAAGTGTGATGAGAACTGAAGGGACGTGGTAGAGGTATACCTCTGTGGGATGGCAAGCATGTCATATCACTGTACTCATATGTTATTGTATCTGCAGGATACAGTGGGCCATGAAGATAATGGCAGACCAGGGGGAGGTGTCTGGCCTCCACACAAATTGGACCAATACATGTGCCTTCCCTCTAGCAGCGACAATTTGGGACCTGCAAGAGATAGTGCTAGACAAAGGGATTAGCTGACAACCGCATGCATTTCGCTACATAAGTAGGATTTGTCAGACAGATGGTGATCTCAGAAAAGGCAACCTACAGACCCCCACTAGGGGCCCTGAAGGGCAACGCGATGTTCTGGTGTACTTTGCAGCTCTACATTATGGCCAGAGTAAAGCTGACTCAGAGGATCATTTTGCCCCAACTACTCTATTACTTCATTAAACTCCCAGCCTGTCCCCCAGATATGGTTCCACTCCCACAGAGTGTTATTACGTGAATTGATGTGGGACAGGAAAACTGTGTGGGACAGGAAACGCAATAGAGTATTTCTGCAGATCCTCCAGAGGCTGCCACTGGAAGGGGGACTTTCGGTACCGAACATCGAATTGTGTGTGTGTGTGTGTGTGTGTGTGTATATATATATACATACATATAAACTTTTTTTTTTTGCAGCACAGCTGCAGTGGATGGCCCAATGGCTTGCTGGGTTAGACAAGGTAGATTTGGGGGGAGACCACAGGAGAGGAGCCCTTATTACATTGCTCTCAGAAACAGAAGTATGCTCCAAGAGGAAACCAAGGATGCTGGCAGAGGCCCTCCACTGCTGGAAGGGGGGGGGGGGAATATAAGGACTGGGAACAAGGCTGTTATATTTCCCAGCAGTGCCACTGGTGGAACTGCAAACTGTCAGAGCCAGTTATCTCATGTCATGCCGAGTGGCTGACTGGATGGGGGCTGACTTGACACTAGGGGACTGCTATGAAGAGGGCACCCTTTGACTGTTAGAGGCCCTGGTGGAGAGCGCCCATCTCCCGGGAGTGCAGTTCCTGGTGTATGGGGTGCTCAGACGTGTTGGCTCTATGGGAATCCAGATCAAGGGCCCCCATCCATGACCTACTTTAAATGGAGTTGATTTTTGGCAGCAGCCAAAACCTTGTGCTGTGGCTCTACCAAAAGATTACTGTTTTTGCCCGGGACGGTTTCCCCGATGCACAAGCCAGATTAAAAGCTATTATGGGAAGGCAATTTGTGAGAAAGGAGGAGGAAATCGAACTTTGCAGCACAACAAGAACTCAAAAAACACCCGTTTTAAGTACACACAAATTAACTATCTCCATACTAACTACCTTACATTCCACCGAATGAATGTTCTGTTCTACATGAAAGATATGGGTTGTCCCAGGTGTGCCCACTAAGACACAGATTTTGGCCATATTCGTTTAGAGCTGCCCAGTGATTACATATTTCTGGGAGCTGGTGATGGTTGCGCTAGCGTGTGCCGCAGATCAGCAGGGCCCAAGAACTGCAGAGGTCTCTTTTTTTTATAATTTTATATCCGACAGACAGCTGCAAAAGTGGGGAATAAATTCCTGGGTATAGTGTTTGGCGTAGCCCTTACGGACACTGTCAGACTTTGGAAATCAAAAGATGGCCCGCCACACAATCAGTGGAAGGCGGAGGTAGGTGAGGGCAGAGGAAATGGGACTGCGCTTAGAGGACTACAGAGTGCTTCTTGGGAACCCACTAGCAGACCTGCGGCAGAAGGTAGTAACTAGCTTTGAAAATGTGGACGCAGAAGTGACCGAGGGCTCAGGACCTTGGGGGCGGACCAGGCCACTTACATGAGGTGGGACTGACAGAATGCAGGCTGCAGCCCAGCGGTGCTGACAAGGGTATCCTCAGCCCACACAAAGTAGTGACATACTACTTCTGTTACCCTAAAAGAACCACTATTCTGACTTGATTTACAAAATACAGGTGGTTGTGCTTTCAGGTTCGCACATCCCAAATACCTGAACAATATGCTGGAGGAGGGGGGAAGTGATCTATAAGCTTGCACAATAACCACTAGGTGCCGTCCTGGTATTTACACCCAACCACCAAGGGTGTGGTTTGCCTAACTGGACAACTTGTATTGGGAATGAACACATTTTTTAAAGATTACCAAGGCACACACTGAAATAGTCCACAAAGTCTATATCGTATATAACATGTACACAAAGTTCAGAACACGTACTGTTGCTGGTGTATATATATCTTGTGTATATTTCCTATCCTCTCACTGAGGGTACACTCTAAGATACTTTGGCATATTGTCATAAAAATAAAGTACCTTTATTTTTAGTATAACTGTGTATTGTGTTTTCTTATGATATTGTGCATATGACACTAGGTGGTACTGTAGTAGCTTCACACGTCTCCTAGTTCAGCCTGAGCTGCTTTGCTAAGCTACCATTATCTATCAGCCTAAGCTGCTAGACACCCTATACACTAATAAGGGATAACTGGGCCTGGTGCAAGGTGCAAGTACCCCTTGGTACTCACTACAAGCCAGTCCAGCCTCCTACATTGGTTGTGCAGCGGTGGGATAAGTGCTTTGAGACTACTTACCACTCTTGTCATTGTACTTTTCATAAGAGAAAAATATACAAAACAAGGTCAGTGTATATACACATAGCCAAAAAGTTTTGCATTTCCTCTTTTCACTCTTTTCTAAGTGCTGAAAAGTACTTCTAAACTTTCAAAAAGTTCTTAAAAGTTTAAAAAGTTTTTTCTGTCTTTACAAAAAGTTCTGAAAACTTTTTTCTCTTTGTCTATCACTTTAACTCTCTCTAAAAATGTCTGGAACAGGCCAAAAAGTTGAACTGTCCAAACTTGCATATGATCACCTTAGCTGGAAAGGAGCAAGGAGTCTCTGCATAGAGAGAGGTTTGAGTGTAGGGAAGAATCCTTCCTTAGAACTGTTAATTAATATGCTTAGAGTACAGGATAAGGCCATAAGTGCCCAATCTGTAGAAAAAGTAGCTAATGGTTCTCAATCTGATCCAGGGACTCCCCCAGGAAAAGGTTCAGGAAAGAAACTTCTCAGCCTGCCCATTACTAGACAGTCTAGCATAGTTGGTACAGAGGTTGAATCACACCATACAGATGGTGTGCTCTCACATTATGCTGGTAGCCAAGCTGTTAGGGTGCCCTCTGTAAGGGACAGGTCTCCTTCTGTTCATTCCCATCATACCTCTGTATCTAGAAATGTCCCTCCCACCCACCCTGATGACAGATTGTTAGAAAGGGAGCTCAATAGATTGAGAGTGGAACAAACCAGACTGAAGCTCAAGAATCAACAGCTGGATTTGGATAGACAGTCTTTAGAAATAGAGAGGGAAAGACAGAAGTTGGGTTTAGATACCCATGGTGGCAGCAGCAGTATTCCCCATAGTCATCCTGCAAAAGAGCATGATTCCAGGAATCTGCACAAGATAGTTCCCCCTTATAAGGAGGGGGATGACATTAACAAGTGGTTTGCTGCACTTGAGAGGGCCTGTGCTGTACAGGATGTCCCTCAAAAGCAGTGGGCTGCTATCCTATGGCTATCATTTACTGGAAAAGGTAGGGATAGGCTCCTTACTGTAAAAGAAAATGATGCTAACAATTTCCAAGTTCTTAAGAATGCACTCCTGGATGGTTATGGCTTAACCACTGAACAGTACAGGATAAAGTTCAGAGAGACCAAAAAGGAGTCTTCACAAGACTGGGTTGATTTCATTGACCAGGCAGTGAAGGCCTTGGAGGGGTGGTTACATGGCAGTAAAGTTACTGATTATGAAAGCCTGTATAACACAATCCTGAGAGAGCATATACTTAATAATTGTGTGTCTGATTTGTTGCACCAGTACCTGGTAGACTCTGATCTGACCTCTCCCCAAGAATTGGGAAAGAAGGCAGACAAATGGGTCAGAACAAGGGTGAACAGAAAAGTTCATACAGGGGGTGACAAAGATGGCAATAAGAAGAAAGATGGTGAAAAATCTCAAGATAAGCATGGGGATAAGGGTAAAACCAAAGATCCCACTTCAAATCTTAAACACTCTTCAGAGGGTGGGGATAAAACAAATTCTTCCTCTTCTTCCCAACCTGCACACATTAAAAAGCCTTGGTGCTTTGTGTGTAAAAACAGAGGCCATAGGCCAGGGGATAAGTCCTGTCCAGGTAAACCCCCTGAGCCTACCACCACTAATACATCAAGCTCTAGTGCCCCTAGCAGTAGTGGTACTAGTGGTGGGACTGCTGGCAACAGTCAAGCAAAGGGTGTAGTTGGGTTCACTTATGGGTCCATAGTGGAAACTGATGTAATCAGCCCCAAGACAGTTTCTGTCACACCTAGTGGCACTGGCCTTGCCACACTGGCTGCTTGTCCCCTTACAATGGATAAGTACAGGCAGACAGTTTCAATAAATGGTGTTGAGGCCTTGGCCTACAGGGACACAGGTGCCAGTTTCACTTTGGTGACTGAAAACCTAGTGCCTCCTGAACAACACATCATTGGACAACAGTATAAGATTATTGATGTCCATAACTCCACTAAGTTTCTTCCCTTAGCTATAATTCAGTTTAGTTGGGGTGGAGTTACTGGCCCTAAGCAGGTGGTGGTATCACCTAGCTTACCTGTAGACTGTCTCTTAGGTAATGACCTAGAGGCCTCAGGTTGGGCTGATGTAGAGTTTTATGCCCATGCAGCCATGCTGGGCATCCCTGAGGAATTGTTCCCTCTCATTTCAAGTGAAATGAAAAAGCAAAGGAGAGAAGGCCTGAAAACTCAGGATCCCTCTCCATCAACAGGTAAAAAGGGTATCACAGTATCCCCTAACCACCCTACCATTCAGGATACTATTCCTGTGGTGGGAGAAACCTCTCCTGGGGTGGCACCTGTTCCAAGGGAATCATCAGCTGGCAAAGCTGGACTCCCTGAGGTGGAAGTACCTCTCTGTGGGATAACTAACATTGGTGAGAAAAACAGCACCATTTTAGTTAACATGGAGCATCCCTCCAACCCTCCCAGAGAAACTTTAGTGCAGAAACCCTGCACTACCTCACAACACTTAGGACAGCATCCCTGCCCTAGTGTGGAGCTCATAGGACAGCATCCCTGCCCTGCTCCAACTCAAGAGAAACAGCATCCCTGTTCTCTCTTCCAGCCAGATGGACAAAGTTTTTGCCCAGCTATGGCTTTTCTGAGACAGCATCCCTGTCTGGCATTTCCATCACTACAAATAGGTTCAGTGGACAATTCCCACTGCTCTAAACTAAAACTTACTGATAGAAACTCTGAAAATACATCTTCACATTGTTGCTTAGCTAAAAAACTTCAAACAGGGTGGTTTACATCCCCACAGGGAAGTAACCATATAGTGGATGATAAAGGGAGTAACCAGTCTATTGCAGAGCTACTCTCTACTTATCACCACTTAGACAATAAAGTCTCAACTGGCCAAGGTTAGCCTTATTGTCCTTCGTTTGGGGGGGGGTTGTGTGAGAAGGTAGCCTCTTTCTAGCCTTGTTACCCCCACTTTTGGCCTGTTTGTGAGTGTATGTCAGGGTGTTTGTCACTGTTTTCACTGTCTCACTGGGATCCTGATAGCCAGGCCTCAGTGCTCATAGTGAAAACACTATGTTTTCAGTATGTTTGTTATGTGTCACTGGGATCCTGCTAGTCAGGACCCCAGTGCTCATAAGGTTGTGGCCTATATGTATGTGTCACTGGGACCCTGTCACACAGGACCCCAGTGCTCATAGGTGTGCATGTATGTGTTCCCTGTGTGGTGCCTAACTGTCTCACTGAGGCTCTGCTAACCAGAACCTCAGTGGTTATGCTCTCTCATTACTTTTAAATTGTCACTAACAGGCTAGTGACCATTTTTACCAATTTACATTGGCTTACTGGAACACCCTTATAATTCCCTAGTATATGGTACTGAGGTACCCAGGGTATTGGGGTTCCAGGAGATCCCTATGGGCTGCAGCATTTCTTTTGCCACCCATAGGGAGCTCTGACAATTCTTACACAGGCCTGCCACTGCAGCCTGAGTGAAATAACGTCCACGTTATTTCACAGCCATTTTACACTGCACTTAAGTAACTTATAAGTCACCTATATGTCTAACCTTTACCTGGTAAAGGTTAGGTGCAAAGTTACTTAGTGTGAGGGCACCCTGGCACTAGCCAAGGTGCCCCCACATTGTTCAGAGCCAATTCACTGAACTTTGTGAGTGCGGGGACACCATTACACGCGTGCACTACATATAGGTCACTACCTATATGTAGCTTCACCATGGTAACTCCGAATATGGCCATGTAACATGTCTATGATCATGGAATTGCCCCCTCTATGCCATCCTGGCATTGTTGGAACAATTCCATGATCCCAGTGGTCTGTAGCACAGACCCTGGTACTGCCAGACTGCCCTTCCTGGGGTTTCACTGCAGCTGCTGCTGCTGCCAACCCCTCAGACAGGCAGCTGCCCTCCTGGGGTCCAGCCAGGCCTGGCCCAGGATGGCAGAACAAAGAACTTCCTCTGAGAGAGGGTGTGACACCCTCTCCCTTTGGAAAATGGTGTGAAGGCAGGGGAGGAGTAGCCTCCCCCAGCCTCTGGAAATGCTTTGTTGGGCACAGATGTGCCCAATTCTGCATAAGCCAGTCTACACTGGTTCAGGGACCCCTTAGCCCCTGCTCTGGCGCGAAACTGGACAAAGGAAAGGGGAGTGACCACTCCCCTGACCTGCACCTCCCCTGGGAGGTGTCCAGAGCTCCTCCAGTGTGCTCCAGACCTCTGCCATCTTGGAAACAGAGGTGCTGCTGGCACACTGGACTGCTCTGAGTGGCCAGTGCCACCAGGTGACGTCAGAGACTCCTGCTGATAGGCTCCTTCAGGTGTTAGTAGCCTTTCCTCTCTCCTAGGTAGCCAAACCCTCTTTTCTGGCTATTTAGGGTCTCTGTCCCTGGGGAAACTTCAGATAACGAATGCATGAGCTCAGCCGAGTTCCTCTGAATCTCCCTCTTCACCTTCTGATAAGGAATCGACCGCTGACCGCGCTGGAAGCCTGCAAACCTGCAACATAGTAGCAAAGACGACTACTGCAACTCTGTAACGCTGATCCTGCCGCCTTCTCGACTGTTTTCCTGCTTGTGCATGCTGTGGGGGTAGTCTGCCTCCTCTCTGCACCAGAAGCTCCGAAGAAATCTCCCGTGGGTCGACGGAATCTTCCCCCTGCAACCGCAGGCACCAAAAAGCTGCATTACCGGTCCCTTGGGTCTCCTCTCAGCACGACGAGCGAGGTCCCTCGAATCCAGCGACACCGTCCAAGTGACCCCCACAGTCGAGTGACTCTTCAGCCCAAGTTTGGTGGAGGTAAGTCCTTGCCTCACCTCGCTGGGCTGCATTGCTGGGAACCGCGACTTTGCAAGCTTCTCCGGCCCCTGTGCACTTCCGGCGGAAATCCTGTGTGCACAGCCAAGCCTGGGTCCACGGCACTCTAACCTGCATTGCACGACTTTCTAAGTTGGTCTCCGGCGACGTGGGACTCCTTTGTGCAACTTCGGCGAGCACCGTTTCACGCATCCTCGTAGTGCCTGTTTCTGGCACTTCTCCGGGTGCTACCTGCTTCAGTGAGGGCTCTTTGTCTTGCTCGACGTCCCCTCTCTCTGCAGGTCCAATTTGCGACCTTCTGGTCCCTCCTGGGCCCCAGCAGCGTCCAAAAACGCCAAACGCACGATTTGCGTGTAGCAAGGCTTGTTGGCGTCCATCCGGCGGGAAAACACTTCTGCACGACTCTCCAAGGCGTGGGGGATCCATCCTCCAAAGGGGAAGTCTCTAGCCCTTGTCGTTCCTGCAGTATTCACAGTTCTTCAGCCTAGTAAGAGCTTCTTTGCACCAACCGCTGGCATTTCTTGGGCATCTGCCCATCTCCGAGCTGCTTGTGACTTTTGGACTTGGTCCCCTTGTTCCACAGGTACCCTCAGTCAGGAATCCATCGTTGTTGCATTGCTGATTTGTGTTTTCCTTGCATTTTCCCTCTAACACGACTATTTTGTCCTTAGGGGAACTTTAGTGCACTTTGCACTCACTTTTCAGGGTCTTGGGGAGGGTTATTTTGCTAACTCTCACTATTTTCCAATAGTCCCAGCGACCCTCTACAAGGTCACATAGGTTTGGGGTCCATTCGTGGTTCGCATTCCACTTCTGGAGTATATGGTTTGTGTTGCCCCTATCCCTATGTTTCCCCATTGCATCCTATTGTAACTATACATTGTTTGCACTGTTTTCTAAGACTATACTGCATATTTTTGCTATTGTGTATATATATCTTGTGTATATTTCCTATCCTCTCACTGAGGGTACACTCTAAGATACTTTGGCATATTGTCATAAAAATAAAGTACCTTTATTTTTAGTATAACTGTGTATTGTGTTTTCTTATGATATTGTGCATATGACACTAGGTGGTACTGTAGTAGCTTCACACGTCTCCTAGTTCAGCCTGAGCTGCTTTGCTAAGCTACCATTATCTATCAGCCAAAGCTGCTAGACACCCTATACACTAATAAGGGATAACTGGGCCTGGTGCAAGGTGCAAGTACCCCTTGGTACTCACTACAAGCCAGTCCAGCCTCCTACAAATGTATTTCAAGAATTACTCTCTCAACATCAAAATCTTTTAGTTGGGAAAAAAAAGGGGGAGGGGGGGAATCATTATCCATACCAAATTTAAAAATAGAGTATTTAGAAGGTAATTACTTCCCCGCATAATATTCTAATATTATAGCAACTTACATATATTATTGATATGACAGCATTTCCGATCGATTTACAAGTATGTGAGCCAGCGTAAAAATAAAAAAATCATGCCACCAAAGTAAAAAAAACGAAACAAACATACCTATAACAGAATGCCTTGTGTAAATAGTAATGGTTCAAAAAAAAAAAAAAAAAATCAAAAACGTTTGGCCGTGATAAGCCTGTGAGGGACACAGAAAACAGTAACCATCGACAGAGTTATTAATGTAAGCAATCCATGCACCCTAAAAAAATTACCTTAAGCCTTATGATTCATGATTACTTAACAACCAGGGTATGCAATTAACACTGGGAACCACCACACAGTAATATGGTTCACAGGAAATCATTAAACGAAGTATATTTATAATTGTATAATATAACTATAGTATGTGGAGACGGAAGGTTGAGGTAAAGATAAGTACATACCTCCCATCCAACATATCCCTCATATGGCTATGACATACAAAATACAGTTTCCAAGTAAAAATATTGAGTCCTAGCCTATAGCACCATTTATAGACATACTATTCACGGAATCAACTGCACCAGCACTATAAGTAAAACATTAAATAGCTGTATCTACGCATAGCAAATGTAAACGGTTGAAAAACAGCTGAGGACAATTCATACTGAACAAGGAAAGCACATGTTATTCACAATGCAACCTCCTCAAAACAGAGAAACCCGAATGACACTTAAAGTTCCACACGCATGACAATTTTTTTCTACTAATACTCCTGAATGCCAATATCTAAAACCCAGTACACACCAGACCCGAAGCCTCACCTTATTGTTAGTAACGGTGAGGAGTAGAAAAAAGTGCCAGTCGTGCAAGAAGAGCCGCGGTGTAAGTATGAGTTTATACAGTTTTCCCATTGCAATCAAAGAAGGACTGAGTTCACACAAGAGCCGTGCAACAGGCAGAGATAAAAAGGAGGCACCATTTTGAAATGTGCAAAATATAGTGACAATACTCTTCTTTTTCAAGAATTCAAAGAAGTATACGTTCCATTCGGCAAAAAAAATAATCAAAAGAATAACCATGTGCTGTATGGTGATTACATATCCAAGAACTAACATGTGAAAACAAGTAAATGAAGTTGAGCATCGTCATAAGCACAGAGGTAGAATTAATCTTGGAAACAAGGAAGTATGGACCACAAAAGAGGACTAACAGTTTAATCCAGGAATTACCAAACACCTTCCTGATAGTGAGGAGTATTCGCTAAATTGACAAGAAGTTTTTTCACATCTTCATTTGATGTAAATTCGCTGGCAATTTATCCATAGGCGCTCATATAAAACATGTTGTGAACTTGAAATAAAGCTGAATATAATACATGAAATATGGCTAAATACAATACATGAAAAAAGGGTTCCCCTCCAGATCACGTATAAGTTCAAGTTCCCAGAAACACATGCAAGTCCTTATCAGTGTTCACATCCTCGTCCCCTGCTCTTAGTCGAATAATCCAATTACTTTCCATGTGTCTAAATGCCAAACTCCTGTCCCCACCCTGTGGTAACGTGTCTATTGTATCAATACCATGGAATGTTATAACCAAGATGTCTCTGTCCGTGGACGGTGTTGTAGAGCGTAGCAAAGGAATAGACTATTATTATGTATGATCGCAAATATATGTTCCTGAATCCTTTCTTTAAATGGCCTTATCGCGCTGCCAACATAGATACGGTTGCACACACATATCAAATAGACTACACATCTAATATTGCAATTGACGAATTTTGTGATCTTGTATGAGACTTTAGTGTTCTGCTGAAACAATCTTGTCCTTAGCATAGCAACAAATATTACAATGACCACATTTGTAAAAACCACAAGGTGGTTTTGTTGGCCATATTTTATTTGTGTTTGGTGATAAAAAGCTGTGACACAGAATATCCCTTATTGAACGGCCCCTACTATGTGTGAAGCTTAGTTTAGATGTAATCCCACCTTTGAGTGTGTTGTCAGCTAGTAAAAAGGACCAGCGTTTGTGCAAAATATTATAGATCTGGGAACTAAGAGCACTATATGGGGTAATGCGAGACAATTTTCACTGTTCTGTATGTCCACCCTTATTCAAGGTAGTGAGGAGAGTAGCCTATTTGTTTGTTTTTTTATCCTGTTACTAGCCTAATTTATTAAGCTTCTGGGATAGCCTTGTATCATAAATTGCTTTTCCATCAGATGTAGTTCAGTTTGGAATTCCATTTCCTGATTGCAATTCCGTCTGATTCTGGTGGCTTCCCCATAAGGGATGGCCCTAATTTAGCATTGAGGATGAGAGCTTTTGGCATGCAGTGTGGAATGACAGGCTGTAGGGTTCCTATACATTTTGGAACATATTTTGTTGGTCTCTATGTATAAAGTAACATCTAAATAGTCAATGTGAGTATTGCTGTGATGACTCGAAAATGTAATGTTATAGGTGTTGTTGTTAACATGTTGGATGAACTGGGCATTGGCAGAGCTCTGTAAACTGACCATGAAATATAGGACTCATTTTGGGTGTAGGAAAATGCAGCATAGAGTCTATGATCAGAAAGATCTACTGACATTGTGTCTGAGTATATGCAACCCTGTAGAGTGCATTCTATTTGTGTTTTCTTTAGCGTCGGTAATGAGGTTATTTTATTACACTAAGGTATACTGAATGACATACCCATAATCTAGGTTAATTAGTAAGGATAGATGGACTCTGTATATTACAGGGTGCCAGTTGAATTTTATCTTGCAAACATCACTGAACTTCTCTACGTTCTCACACAGTATGACTACAGCGTGTTGCACCCTTAGTCTGTGATGTAACTCCGTAGTCCCTTCTCCCAAGCAATTAACCAGCTCCGAGGCAAACAACTGCACTCCATACCCTTGCAGGGACATCGCTCCTCTTATGCTATACAGAGAAGCTGTCCCTTCCTGTCTGGCAATTTCACATAGGTGTCCTTTTTATGCCATTAAGACTATGTCCCAGATACGTACATTATCCGCTGCCTCCACCAACGCTGTCCACTCCAGTTTAGGGATCATCCGCGCCACAAACTCTTGATTGAAGTCCACAGTGTTCACTTTCACCTCAGTGGCCTGGGCGAGAGAGAAAGGGGATTTGTACATGAGGAACCGACAAGTCAGTGGAAACCTTAAACTGATGGGACGACGGAGCATTTCAGTAAGCTAACCGAGATATGCAACCATACAGCGACCAGAAACGAGTTTGGACAGAATGTGCGCTTCAGAAGCCAACAAATAAAAACATAATAGTGTTTGGGACTCGATCTGGGCGATATTGCGTGGAAGAACAAGGGTGAGTTTTCCTGAAGAATGGTTTGTGTCTGCACCGAAGGTTGAGATTTCTGGCGGGTGTTAAGACCTTAAGGGTTGTGTGGTGTGTCGCCGGTTAAGGCTTTATGTAGTAGGAGGCTCCTACTAGGAGCGGTATATCACTTTCTTTAAGTGGGTTGTGTCATGCTGGGGTGCGATGACTAGGACGTTGGGCTATGTTCTAGAGATGATTGATGTGAATGATGAAGAAGCAGGGCTCTCAAATCTCCCATTCCATGCCCGATTGCATGCAACAGTTCCATGCGCGAATAACTCGACCAGTCCTGGGGTTTGACTTTGCATTACGGGATTTGTTTTCTTGTATAATATTCTGACAAAAATACCCGGAATACGTCACTCAATAATAGAACTAACAAACCGGAGAGCTCTGGTGTCACTGAAAGAGACGGTCTCCAGTGTGGTGTGGGTTACTTAGAGCTCTTTATCTCTCCCACAGTTGGTACTTTACCTTCAGTCCTAACGGGAAGCCCTGCCGAACGCCCCGCACGTGCGAGCTCAGCATGTTATGCGTCAACAACTTCATCTTTGCTCCACGCTGCGCTACCGCCCGTGACCTCCGACCCGGAACTAGTATGAACGGAAGCTGTGTTTCTGTATTCCCCACTAGCCCGGAAGCAAGAGGCACAGACAACGCAAGGCATGGGACCGTGATTTGTCTGCGACATCATTGGGCGGGGATAGTGTAGGGAGTGGTGTAAGAAGTGGGCCAGGCCTATAGACCCATATTATATAACATTTTAGTAGAACAGGGAGGAGGGGTTTTGGGCAGGGCTACGGATAGGGGTGTGGTGAAGAGAAAGCGCATGCCCAAACCTCCCTATGGCTCCGTTACTGATCACTCTTCGGTCACTCTTGGTGCTGAAAGCAGTCAGATCAGCCAGCAGAAGCTTTGTAGCATCCAGAGCCATGTCTGCGCAGGTAAATATGCCGGAAAAGAGCCTTTTCAAAAGGCGTGGGGTGGGTACCGGAGAAGGCCGAAGAGGAGAGAGCATCAATAACTGTTGCGATTGTATTAGAGGTTTCAGAGTAGACTCGGTTTAGTGACATTCAAATTAATGTCACCAGGCGTACTTTAGTTGAAACAAAGATGTATTGTAGATTCCCTTGAAATGTTACATGAAAGCCAGCGAACCGTGTACACGGTGTTCTTACAGAGAGCTATTTGGCAAACCATAGCGAATGGGTGAAGCAGAGTCCATTTGGTTGGGGGAGACAGTAGAGCGGTAGAGTTATCAGGTACAGTGCGAAGGTCATTTCGCAAAGAGTGTATTAAGGCAGGTGCATGCAGAGAGAGAACTAGAAATCGTTAACTGGGGGTCATAGCAGAGAAAACGTGTGTATCAGTACTGGTACAGGAGAAGAAGCTGCACTGATAGGGAAGGAGATGAAGCTTAACGGTCAGAGCTACCGATTTTGGAATTAGGGATCAGGTTCGAGTCCCGGCGTCTGTTCAACATCCTGTAATTCTAGGCAACTCGTTTACGCCCCCATGCCTTTAAAAAATAATCTAGTTTGATGTAATGTAATCTGATGCTGACGAGGCCTCCAGTGCCTTTGGGCAGTGCGGGTTATATAAAATGTTTAAATTAGAGGTGGGCGAGCCCCTAAAAGCTGGAGCCAGACTCGAGCCTGAAGCCTGGCTCTGCTCGAGGTTCCGTTGGAGCGTCGACCCCGTAACGAGAAACCTTTCATGTGGCTTCTGCTTGTCTCTACCCACGATGTGGTATTTTCAGTCAGAGCAGCCGACTGTGGAACTGGAAAAACAGGTTCGAGTCTTGGCATCAGCTCAACTTCTTGTAATTCTGGGAAAATTAATTAATGTTCCAATGCATGGGAATGTATCTACCAGTAATGTAAAGTGCTAATGTAAAGGGCTCCGATACCTCCAGGTCGAGTTCGCGCTATAAATGTAAGAGCAGCTGAAAAATGCACTGAAAGTTAAAAAAAAATCACAAAGCTTTAACATAAGGAAATATGCATGGATGGCAATTTACTGGCTGATTTATACAGCGAGAAACCAGAAAGCCTGGATATAATGTTAGTGCCCTGCTTAAATCGTGTGATCTTAAGCAAATAGTTAATTTCACCAAAACTTTTTTCTTCATTATCTAGTATGAAAGCACTTTTAAGTATGAGTTCAGACTTTAAGTCTACGTTGTCACTTTGTAAGGAGGGTGACTTTGAGCGAAAATGGGGAGTCACCTTTAAAACGGGAATGAGTTGACCATTAAGTGCTTTTGTTAAAATGGATAGAAGCAGAGACCATTCATACGGAGTCCTGTGTGTTACTGGGGTCTTAAGTATGCCAGGTGACCTGACCGACTCATATTTATTTACGTAGAGGTCTTCGGTAAATAAATGAATCCCGTGCTTTGTTGTCCAGTATCTTTGTCTTTATTAGTGAGCACGCGAGAAGCACGTTAATAGTCATGCAGGTCCTCTCAGGTCAGGAACCAGTGTACTAGATGTCAAACAGATCTGCACTTTAGCCCATCTCTAATAACTGCCAGGCTTCATACCCTCTGCATTCCAAACATTATCACATTCTCTCTTACCGCACGCCCTATTCAAATAAATCATGCACATGCACTCTCACGCGAGGACTTAACGCCAAAGTTATGCCAGTAAAGGGAATAAATCATTCCCATGGGTGGGGAGATTATCATTTTCTGTGTTTGTTGTGCGTGGGGCTTAGTAAACCAAGATTGGCATAGCCAATAGTTGTAGCTTTTGGGACCTTTGAGTGTTTAGCCAGAGCTATTGGCTTTGCCAATGTTTTTAAGCTATGTGGTAGAGCAGCGTAGGTGCTGTGCAGCATGTTGAAAAGTTATAGTCCAGCAAACAAAACATGTGAAAATCTACATAGCAGAAATATCCAACTGAAACTATGAGACACCAACAACCAGCTTAATTATCCTTGGGAAAACACATAAAATTTCCCGGTAGCATGTATACTCCAACTGTCTGCTTTTCAGTGTGCAGGGCTACAGAGTACTTAGCCAACCAAACTCATCTGGCTCTGCAGTTTCTTAAAGAGACCGGCTGATATACTCAGCATTGTGGAGTGTTACTGAAGATGACTCATGGCCTCAGCAATGTACACTGCAGTACTAATATGCCCATATGTATAGCAGAATGGCCCAGGTAGTCAGTACTGTGGAGTGTATTTGCACTGAGTACTGTACGCTACAGCACACCGTACAGTGTAGTGTAACTGTGTCTCTTAAATTATCATATTTAGCACTTATGACACATGGTTGTGACTCACCATTAAGCCTGGCTCAGCGCGGGTCCTGCTGGAACGTTGAGCCAATAGCTACCGGAGCTTTCATGTGGCTTCTACCTGCCACCCTCGCTTTACCCAGGATGTGGTGTTATGGTCCGAGCTGCCGACTTAGGAACATGGCTCAACATACAGTGCTTCTGAAGAAATCACTTAAACTCCCTTGCCTAGAAGTTGAGTTTGCGCTTTGTAAAAACTGCCGAAAAATACACAAAGAGGCAGCAACAAACTATTTATATAAAAAGCAGAAATTGATACCCATTTAGTAGCAGATTTGTACAAAGTGAAACCAGGAATAATAGTGGCTTCCCTGCTAAAATTGTGTGATCTTAGGCAAATACTTTATTTATCCAAAACTACGTTTTCTTCATAATGGAGTCTGAAAGTGCTTTCAAATGCCTGTGCTCAGAATACCATATGTACAAAAAACTATTGTTTCATTTATTGGACTATAATATTTATCTATAATATACTAGGCCATTTACAGGGTTCCTATGACTATCTTGCCTTCTGGTTTATTAATTGGGACGTGGAGACAGGGCTGGTTCTAAGTTCATATCTAAAAACTATCACTTTAAGTACTTCCTCAATGCAGGGCTACAATGTGACATATTATTGTCAAACCTTCCAGTGTTAAAGAAATACTGTTTTTGAATTTTGAAGAGACTTTATCATATTTTTACGTCATGTGTGTTGTATGGTTTACAAAGCAAACATTTTCAGGGCTCGAGTCGTACACAGCTTTAAGAGCCAGGCCCTTGGCTCAGCTTTGGGTTGGCTAGCCCATCTCAAAGCAGTTAATTGGTACCCAGACCACCTCCACACACACTCATATAGTGAAAATTGATGCTTCAAAAAAGTATGAAATGCTTAAGTTAATCTCTGCCACTGGCAATCCCCTGGGGCCACATTCACGTCCATTGTTTTGCCCTTTGTACCAGTCTATACAGAGACCAGCCATATGAAAATCTGTTTTGATCCTGTTCTAATAGGAACAGTGCAGCCCAAAAGGTCAGGTCATATCCCTTCCAGACAAGAACGCAGTCAGCCCTCAGACAAGAGTGTCACACACCATCCTTTGCATGTCTGTAGAAATCTATTAATCGTTCGTCTTAGCCAGTTTAAAATGCTTTTATCGGAGTAGTGTTGTACACAATTGCGAAAAATCTTTGACCTTTCCCATTTCACTCAGCCAGTGAAACTTTGATAATTGAAAATAGCTTTCTTTCTAAAATAACCCAAACAGCACAAAAGCAGAAATTGGGAAGTACACACAGAGGGCCATATGTACGAACACATTTTCCCATAGACACAAAATGGATAAAACCCTTTGCTACATCTGGCCCAGAATCTTTTCGGCTACTGCTTCCATTCAAATTTCTTTTTATTGTTGCCAGATGTGTATTTAAATTTGTCACCCGGTACTTACTAAAGCTACCAATGATTCTTCCACATTACATTTCTCATTCTTGCCTAAGTGGGTTCATCCATAACTGATAGTACCTACAGTCATCTTGCCACAGTTATAAAGTCTGTTTCTAGAGGCATCTGCAGTTCTTCGTGGCCAGCTCTCCCTTACTGGGTGACTAATCATTCATGCTTTCGTAAATTTTGCAATGATTACATTTCAACTGTGTGTCGTTAAATTCCCGCTTCTAATTTGGTAATGTTAAATATCCATTGTGAAACTAAATTTACCTGTTTTTCGCAATACTTTTGTGGGCACTGTTCCCAGGAAGCCTCCCTTAATTGCTTTGCTTCCTCACAGTTATGAAAATACCTCCATTTAGAAATTCTACTTAATTTATTCTCACAGGGAATTCCTTTACATCCTCCCTCAATTTAAGGGTTTTACTTCCTTCAACTCTATCTCTACTTTAGATTCTCTATTCAAGGAGCCACCTTTCCCTGTATATTATTTAAATCCACCTTATCCCTGCATTTTGATTGTATTCAACGGTACAGTCTTGGCTCTGCTCCTAAGGGAATACACCCAACCCTTAGAGCCCCATCTATACCTGTGCAGTCCCTCACGCTACACCAGGTTTGCTAGAAGCTTACTGATAGTACAGTGAAGCAATCTTTTTACCTGCACCCTGAGTCTGTAAGCTATTATCTATTCCCAGACAAAATCCTACTTCTCCTATTACATCCTCACCTCTCTTTAAACTGCGTTGTGTAAGTGGTGTTATGTTATACATTTAATTTTTGGGTAACCAGGAAGCCTTGTTTGGAATTATTTGAGTCAATAGATTGCACCGCGGAGAGTCTGCACATGAGAGCGCATTCTTAAGTATGACAAGTTCTGCTGGTCATTGGGAACTAGAAAGGGTAAACTCGTATGCTTTTTGGGGGGAAATTGTGTGGAAACCTCAGCGACAGGGCTCACACAGAACATAACCTAAGCAAGGCACAATCTCAAGCTAATGGCTTGGACGTCCTTTATAGGGCGACAGGCAGGAGACATTTTAAACATCTCTTAGAGGTATACCGGGCAAAGATACCCCCGTCTTTACTTTATGGTTTGGAGCAAGTAGGAGTCTCTAAATGTTCTGGTGTGGCGTTGTGTTTTTTTTTCCCAGATAAGCTAGAGGGTGGCTTCTTTAGGAAATTACCACCTGTTAACTCTGCCTTCTCAGCAGCAATCTTAAGGCTAGAGATGGGTTTAAGAAGCACATTTGTGCAAGGACTGGCCAGGGTTGTCCGCTGGGTGGTTAGTCTGGAGAATATTGGTGACGATTCTTAGAGGTCTTTGTTAAAGAAAGAAATCATGGCGGGCAGTAGGGCGAAATACACTATTGGCAGAAATTTCACATTTGCCATGGACCTACTACAGTTAGATCTTACCTCTCTCTGTTACAGCTAAAACCCATTCTTAGACAAGCAACTTGGTCTGAAAGCCTTAGCCTGGATAAAAAGGCCTGTTCACACAGGCAGGGCTTCCAATCTGTAACAGATACTGTACTATTGAAGGAAATGCAGCCCTATCTTATCTGGAACCCGCCACATGGGATCAGATGGTTCTGGTTCCTATTACGGCAGGGGCTGCTCCTGCTCCATACATTATGGGCTAAATGGTATGGATCTTCAGCGACCTGTAATTTTTGTCAATATGGCATCCAAGACCTGAATCATGTTGTTTTCATTTGCCTGGCCTTGCTGTTATAGCGTCGTAGATGGTTACGTCCAATCTGCCTTCAGCTTTCTTCACGTACTGCATCAGAAGTACTACAGGCCTTTTTACCCCTCCAAATGATTTGTTTTGCTGCAGTATTTTAAGCTTTTTAAAATTGTATTAATTAAATCATTGAATTACTTTGTGAAAAATTGGAAATTTAAACTGTTCGTGTAGTTTTTTTAGGTAATTAATTTTATGGTCTTACTTTTGTATGTATTTGTTTTATGTAGACTGCCATGGGAGTTCTGTATCATAAATAAAATTGAAATTTAGAGAACTCATTCCCAAAGTGTTGCCTTGGTCCTCTGAGTATGGCAAACTTCATGTCCTTAGTTCCTCTGTCACTCCACCTAGACGGTGGCTGTCTAGTCCGCAGGGGTGAATTATCCATTCATTTCCTTTAAGACCAGTTTTTAGCCACTGTTTTGAAACCTGTACTCTTCATGTGTTGTATTGGGACTAGGCATAGCGATGATGGGAATTTGGCCAAGATTATCTGGGCCCAGTATACAAAACACCTGGCATAATATGGGGCCGGCTGCCTTCCTGCCTGGAAAGCCCAAGAAACAATTTGATTTGACCAAAGAATTTGCAGCCCCTCTGTTTGAAGGAGTGCTTGGAATTTCAAAAGCAGGATGTACTTTTTTGACTCTGGAGGCCTTCCCACCAATGACCCAAATAAGCATAAATGCCGCTTAGCCATGAGCCAGTACTTTGTAATTCATGGGGCCTTTGAAGAGACTGTGTCCTAGCTCTAGTTGGTGTCACCAGTAGGTGAACCTGTACTGCTATTAAAGCAGATCCCTGCCCTAGAAGGGAGACCAATACAAGGATGTGTTCAATTGCTGATCTTCAGTTGCTGATACCATGTGTTAACAACATTTTCAGAGTGTGAGCCTCCTGTAAGCCACAAGGATCTTTCTGGCCAGTGTTGAAAGAGGAACCCACAAACAGAATTTTAAGAGCAGCAAAGATGCGTCACATGGCGCCAAGAATGACCTCTGGAAATGCAGAGTTGCATTGTTTGTGAGGGTCTGGGAGGTCCACTGGAGGAGAATGAGCAGCACAAGGTTTGAGGTGGATCGATTGCAGCGGCCTGCTCTGGCTCTCAGTAAAATCATTGAAGTAGCAGCATCAAGTTGGCGTGCCATTGAGCGACTGAAAGGAAAAGAATCCTTTTCTCTAAGATCCTAGGGACATAACAGGAAGGTAATATGTTATGAAATCGATGGTATGCACTTACAGTGGCTCCCTACATCAATGTTGTGACACTTTCCATCCCTTTCCTGGGCCTCGTCCGTCTGGCCACTCCCTATGCACATTTGTCACCTAACCCTCTTTCTCTTCCATCAATACTTGCGCCACAGTAAAGGGGTTATAGTATTGTGCTATATTGTGTTTATCCCTAACCACTTTTGATTGCAGCATCCCTTCTGGTTCCAATCTGTTTTCAGTTGTTGTGCCCATGACCTCTTCCTGCTCTTTTTGACACTCCCCACCAACTTTCACTCTCCTAGGTTCACCCTGCTTAACTTGTCTCCCTTCGTGCACCCTCCACTACTAACAATTTAATTACTACATCACTTACCAATGCCTGAGGTTCACTTTGAATCACAGCTAAGCATACACATGTGTCAGTCATCCTTAATCGCAGGTATGGTGGTGTCCCATGTGACACTGTGCCATACTCCAACCCTGGAAACGTAATCCCTAATGCTGATAGAGGGTAGTGTGAACTTTTTTTTTAATACTACGCTTTACTGGAGCAAAAGGACTTTAATTTTTAGATTTCCAGTACTTTTCTATTTGAGTAAGTTGACATATATGTGATTCAAAAGCTTGAATCTGCTTTGTTTCCTTGATTTCAGAGACTTAATTGAAAAATAATAATAAAAAACACAAGGAGAAAGATCCCTTGAAATCCATGGTTCTTGCCTTAAAAGCCAACTGAACCAACTTAAATTTAGGGATGACTCGAAGACCTCTCTTTTTAGAGACACTTTCAGTCTCGCATGCAGAGAATGCTATGACAGGATCCCTGAATTGCCAAGCACCTCCTTATTGGGCTTTGACTTACATGGAATAGAGAAGTAGAAGTCTCGAGGTTTACTGTTGGAGGATTTTGCCTGGTAGAAGGTCGGGGTTTAAGTGAAACATGCACCATTCTCAATAAATAATTTTTAAGCAGTGTTCTTGTAGAAGAAATATGACTTATTATAAGTTGATATATGATGCAGAGGTGGGAGGCATGAGTGGGGGTACAAGACGATTACAGAATGGAGGGCAGCTGAAATGCCCCCCTGGGAACTATCCTTCTCCACACGCCTTATCTTGATCCAACTCAGATACCACCATCTAAAGCACATAACCCCTCCACGACTTCAGCGGTCAGTTAGTATTCCACAACCTAATTGGGAGGAGGGGCAGGAAACGACCGAGACTGGAATGTGTGTTCATAGGGGTTGCAAAGAAGTGCATCAGCCATGGGTGGAATTCCAAGAACTCTTCTTCACTGGCTGTTTGGCGGGTGTGGGTGAATTGGGCTTCTCAACAAGAGAAGCCAGTCCATGCTTCCAGGGATTGTCCACAGAAAAATGGGAAGTGAGGCAAATGGTGGGGATATCATGATTTGGGTTTGCATGACTGACCGACTTATGTATGTGCAGTGTGGTGCTGTCTGTGACACAGTTGTTTTGACTTTACTGTCATTAGTGTTTCACAATAAAATAATAAGCTTTTGGTTATGAAAAAAATAATTGTATAACATTAAACATTCTCGTGACTGAATAGCTCAATTAGTTTGGAAATTCTTTGTTTCACTTAGGGAATACATTAACGAGTAATCCTAATATATATCTATACCAAAGTGCAGCAACACTGTCGCTTTTCAGAAGAAAAATTCACAGCAGTTGTGGCACTCGAAACTTGCTGTTTGACGAAAGATTACATGGTGATGCAGGAACAAGCAAGCATGTTTCTTATTGTTGTCATTATAACTTGAGGTAGATGATGTATGAAATTGCAAACTCATGGCCCTCACTTGGATATCAGTGCAGCAATACAGGACATGGGCACATAGCCCTCACAGGCACATCACTGCTACTCGATTCACCGGAGTTGCATGTTCTGAGGACCAACAGGCTTGAGCTGGCTGACATTCTAAGTGCAAAGTTGTTAAATACTGAAGTTTTACCCTTGGGGGAATATATCCCCTACACCAGCATTAGAAATGGAGGTCTTCCATCCCCACCCTCACTGTCTTTACATGTACTTACTCCTGCCTTTGGGGAAAAAAAGGTGAATTAATATACTTGTATTTTTATGAATAACCTCATATTTATGGATCTGTTGGTTTTCACCCACGTTTAGCTGGTGGCTCAACCCAAAAACGCACACGGGTCTGCCCTAGCACTTTATTTTGAAAAACATAATTTCCCAGTCACAAATGGAATTTCCACTTTGGTACATGCCATTTGTTAAGGTAAAAGTTTAACCTTTGTGTACAAAGACTTTATAGATCTTGCTGTTAACCACCAGACAAGTGTGTTGTGGCTATACTGTTGTCGTATACTATCTACTACACTTTAACTTTGGAATATCTACTTCCAAATATTCCCAACGCCTCAAGGTTTCTTTTCAGAGGTAATAAACATAAATCCATATTTTAATTTATTTTTGCACATTCTCAATCCTTGTACATGCTTGCCCACACCATCTTCAAAACCAGTTGCCTTTTCCGCAGTGACATTGCAATCTAAACCTCTGTCCTTCTGGCAACCTCCGATCATCTGTGGGCTTTGGCACATCTTCAGCCTGTAAACCCCAGAATAGAGACAAAGAAGTGCAGAAAGAAGATAAGACACCTTCTCCATCAATACACACACAATCTGAAGCAACATCTCTGTATCTACAAGATCTCCCCAACACTCCTCAAGAAAAGAGTTGGACACTCCTCCTTAGAGTATACTACATCAGTGCAGCCAATGCCCACTCCTGCTCTCAGATCCTAGTTACCACACCAGCCACATTTTGACTGTATCTTTGCCTTTGACCTTGTGTGGTGTTCTGCTGCCTTTTGGCTAGGTTTATGGTATAGAAATACTACTTACGTTCTTAACATTGCATCTCTTAGCAGCAGGAAATATTAACCTTTTTGTAGGCAATATATCTGTTATTTTTTTTCTTCTCCTTTTATTAGCCTTGAATCTTCTGTCAGTGGTTCCCAAACTGTTGTCTGGGGACCCCTGGGGGTCCGCAAAGCCTCTTCAGGAGGTCCGTGACTGATTAGACAATTAAATAATATTAAAAGATTAGGTCCACGGCTTTAGTAATGACTCAGTGGGGGTCCCCGGGTTCCAGCAATGGTAAAGTGGGGGTCCACAGAAGTCAAAAGGTTGGGAACCACTGCTCTATGTAATTCTATAGCCCACGTCTCTTATATAATATAATAAACACTACTTGCTCTTCATTTTTTTTTATTTCCTCCTTTTGACTTTCTGTATTGTATAACAAAATCTATATTCATTCTCCAGCTGCCACCCTAACCCTTGCTTTGAATCTCAACTATATTTTTCTGTTGGACTCAATCCACTTGCCACCTTACTTTCATGCCTCAAGGTCAGAATCTGACTTTTCTTGATTTTCTTACCTCCTCATTCTCATGATAGTCTGTCTGTTTTGATACCATCCCCTTAATTTACTTTTGTTTGCCTTTGAATATGTACATTTTAGACAAAGTAAGGTCGTTTCGTGGGGCATTACTTTCCATTGGAAAGATGTGAGGTCAAATTATAATCTCCTTCTGTTAAACCTAAAAAGAGGTGAAGATTTTTCTTTCTTGTCAAAGCATCCCTATCAGTCCATTGTTGTCTGTGCCCCCTTGACTTTCCAAATTGAGTAAAAGAAGCAGATGCGTTTAGTCCACAACCAAGAGCCATACAACTTCTACAGCTGGAATGTAACCAAATGTAGGAAGATCATTTTTCTAAAGAATTTTGGGCCAGATGTATCATTTATCCAAATAGCGATTACCTAATTGCGATTATCTGCAAATCACATATACGTAATCGTTATTTGAATGTATAAAACTCCAGGAGTTTCGATTGGCGATTCCCAATGGCTCGCAAATCGACCTACCTCATTAATATTCATGATAGGTCGCAATTTGCGACCCATTGTGAATAGCTATAATCACAGGGATGGTGGCCCTGTGATTGCTTTTAAATAAAGCAATTTCTTTTATTTTATATTATATGAATTGCAGCCCGTTTTCCTTACAGGAAAACTGGATGTGTTTATAAAAGGAAAAATGATAAGTTTTCTTTTCACATTTTTTTAAGAGTAGGAAGTTGTCTGTGAGACCACTGCCTGCTCTTAAAATTTTTTTTCGCATGCATTCACAAAGCGGAAGGGGTCCCTTTCCCATTTTCTAATGGATTACCACCTACGTGAAGTAGGTGGTAAAATGCTAATGTTTTGCAACCACATTTCGGTCACAAAACATTCCTACATACCACTGCGATTCGGTATTAGGAAGGGATGCCCTTGACACACCCCTTCCTAATATCAAATGGGTATGTAGTCGCAATTCCAATTTTTGATTTGGTAACAAGTTACCGAATCACAAATTGAAATTCATATATACCAAAATGCATTTTTGCGTTTGCAAGCAGCCCGATAGGGCCGTTTGCAATCGCTAAAATGAATGATACATCTGGCCCATTGTTCCCATCACTATATTGTATTTTCCTCTTGTAACATTTTCCATAGAGCAGCCCCTTAAAATTTAGTAACCATAGTATACCCTTCTATGGTGGTTATACAAGGCTATCCTCCAATTTTCACTATCGCTTCTCTCCTCTTTAGTTTACAGATTTTTGTTTTTGTGCCCTGGTGGGGAGAGTGGAGGTTCAATGGACGGTCATTCACAATGAAACATATTCCAACTCTCGTTTCTCCATTTCAGCTGACTGTCTTTCACCACTTTGAGTTCATCATCCCCCTTCCTTCCTAGTTGTCTTCATTTTGCTTTTCGTTTGCCTCATCCCCCAGTCCTTTTGGACCTTCCTTCAATGTCTGACTTTCCCATACCATTCTTAGTCAGGGATGGGGCAGTTCCATCCCTTTTAATACCTAAAGTGCTACTTTATTTTGAATCCTTTCATATATTATCACCTATTCTGTTACATGTACCAGCATAGGGTTTTGATTTTCTGGATTTCCCCAGGATTTCTGAGGTTTTCTTCAGGTGTTTCGCTGGGTTTTAGGAAAAGACTTCTTTAGCTTTTCTTACTCATTCCATTTTCCAGGGTCTCTCCCGCCCTTATCCAGTTCACCTTGGCTCACCCCCTTTTGGTCTAGCCTCGTACAACATAACGAAAACAGGATGCATCCCAAACAAAATAAAAAGCTACGTTATTTGGCTGACTTAAACAAGAATTCGAACCCCGAAGGTGGTGATAAACTGGTTCATAGAAACAGAGGTCAGACTTTTATCTGAACCAAAGCTCAAAAGCTTTTTTTTTTTTTTTTAATTTTATTTTATTTATTTACTCCTCCTGTATTCAGCGTAACTAACAGTACAATGAAATCTATACCTTGTGAAGCAGTAATGCGATTGACTGCATCTTCTGCGGTGTCACCTTGCTCTCTGTACTACTGCGAGCTGTTCCGTTCCTCTGTTATGCAAAACACCAGAACAGCTGCTCCCCCCTTCTTCATGCAAGCAGTACCTAGACAAAAAGCTGGCCTTAGTGTGACTTTCCCAGCTAATAATTTAGACTGCCGTTTACTTCCTAGTGGACTACAGGCCTACTTAGTCCACTTAATTAAAAAAAATATATATATATTCACACTCTGGTGGCAATAACAGTCATGCAGCACCATTATTATAACCTATGCTGCTAATTGTACTGGTGGTGTGACTATTGTTTTTCGTCTATTCAGACCAATTTGGGACAACCTCACAAGTGAAATCTGCCCCGCAGTAGAAGGGAGGTGGTGTTTATAATTTCCAACCTATTGCTGAATATTTACGTTTCACAGTGGTACTTACAAAAACAATATGAACTTTTCTCCTCTGTTGTAATACACCTAGCCTAAACCTACATCAGTTTATTTCGTGTCTAGGGTGTTTTTTTTCAATGCTTAGGCCAAAGCAGAACACATAGTAATTTATTTGAACACATTTGTTTACTTCCGTGTCAATGCCGCCTTTCTCAATTGGGCGTGTGCAAGATTTGAGTGTGGCTCCATAGATGCGATATATAGTGAAATACATTTCTGCTAACAGTATGCCAAAACCACAAAAGTCCTGAACTGCGCATTGGTCTAAGCTGAAGTCACTCACTCTTACTTCTGGTTGGCTTACTCTTTTTGCCTGCCTATTGCTTGACTAAAGTGGATGGTGCCATAAAGCAACATGTCACTTTTTGGCTTCTCATCACACGCCTGAGCACACCCCCAAGTTGTCATAACTGTTTCTCCAGGAAGTGAATGTTCACCTCAGTTTTTTTTTCTCTTCCTAGTAAGCCTATGTAGAACCATCAAATCCCATTGGCTGGTATTTGGAATGTGATCGGAGTATATTCAGGCACAAAGTTTTACAGTAAATCCACTGAAGACCAGTGGGGTGCCAATTAAGTTATGGGTCTCCAAGCAGGATTTCTTTATTGCATCAATTTATGTTCTGGTAGCAGTGGTGGGGGTTCGTCACTTCAATGTGTCCTAAGGGGAAAGAATCACTGATCTTCCAAACTAATGGTACATTATTTCGGGGTTTCAAGCAATGGGATTTCATCAACACCAGGAAATATTACAAAGAACTGTGGGATGCCGCAATAGTACCCACTCTTTATGAACCTGTTGAGACCGATTACGGGTGAGCAATAATCATACCTCTTTTATGCAAGGGTATTTAGCCTGTCAACCTCAAACACGTTTGTATGTGTTTTGGCACTAGACATTCACATATTTCTCAACATGTCTAAGCTGCCTGTTAACACCGCTGTGAAGACAGAATTTATCATTCAGTGCACCAGCAGTGTCTACACCTACTCTGGGCAGACATCAGTTAACTATGTTTTTAAATCTTATGTGGTAAATTCAGTGTTGTCATTTGTCTGGTAAAAAATACATCCTATGTTAGTGGGTTTACCTCTTTGGTAATTACTTGTGGCCTGGCTAATGCTACTTCTGGATTTATGACTGTCAATTAATAATTACAGTACCACTTGGCCGTCAGAAACGAAATCCAGATCACTCTTTCCAAAGGTTCATGTCTGTTCTAGGGTATTAATCCATATAAGTTGTCTTGAGCACAGTGTGAAAGATCACTTCACAGTTCTTGTGATTATGGACTAAAAACTCCTCTCCAACACAGCAGCCTGAAGTGAATACACTACCTGCTTTCATACAGTTCTTTCTGTGGGTGTGCTATACCTAAGGGTCTGCTTTTCATCCACCCCTTCTCATTGTTTTCACAAAAGGTCTCGATGAGCTTTTTAAGTCTAGGTTGTATGTTGTGTATGTTTTTGTTTTTTACACCTTGCTCTACACAGTTTTAGCCAATACCTCATGTCACTAATACTTCAACAAAAGTACTATAAGTAATGCAGAGTGGTGCCCCTCCAGCCATTTACTTTAATGTGTTTTTTAGATTTTGTCTGCCCAGCTCCTGCACTGTGCTTGCAAAATTTCTTGTATTAAAAAATAAATAAATAAATAAATCTTAAAAGGGACTTAGAGCACACCCATTACTTAACTTTACTTGTGATTGGCTGGTTCCCACGTCACTCTCTCACTTCCTTGCATCCTATTGGGAGGCTCCTTCACCTTGCCTCCATCTTTCCTCCTGGCTTGAGTCTTTATCCTGCCGTGGAGCCTGGACCAAGTACTGCTTCCTGTGGCCAGGCTCCTGCAGTGCAGGTACATATTTTTTCCAATTGTTCTGGAAATCAAAAAGTATTATATCAAAATAGATAATGTCCTGAAACTGGCACATTGTTTCCAGCCCCTGCAATTCCGTGCTTCTACTTTGTGCGGTTTTCCGATAAATATATATGAGGCAATTAAACCATCACCATTTTGTCTGTAGCTGCTGCTTTCACTACAGAGTGACTAAACTGTAACAATTTTGCTGCACACATCTTTGTCTGTTGCCCTCACGCTCTTCTGTGGGAAAACAGATGCACATTTTAACCAAATGAGCTGTTTCTTTGGAGGCAGCAGAACCCCAGGACTGTGAGGAGGCAGTGTGAGAAGTGAAGAAAATGTCCTCACTTTTTATTTTTTATCCCTCGTTTGGAAATTATAGGTTCTATAAACAGGCAGCGTGCTTTTATCAGATTTAAATGTAATTTGCTCCTCTGTTGATGGATTTTGCTGCGCTCTTCTATTGCTGTGGAAATGAATTGCACCGAGCTGTTTGGTGCAAATGTATATACTGAATAATTTTTGCCTTTCTAAGATCACGTGAGTTCAGTTCTCTGCATTGGCTCAACAACTTGTGATTCCGGGCAAAACACTTAATCTCCTTGTGCCTAAGCAAAACAAGCGTTGGTAAAGCCTATAGGTTTTGCCTATGCGCGATATATTGGATTTGTCAGTGTGTGTTTTTTTTTTTTTTTTTTTTTTTTTTTTTTTTTTTCATGTTGCACAGCAATTAAGGTAAAAAAAAAAAACTAAAAAAAACTCAAGGACAGTCAATGCTGGCCACGTCATAGCGCTTCTTTTTTTTTTTCTCCGTCATAGTGCTTAGTTTTTAAACTTTCATCCACAACATGTGAAGAAAAAAAAGGCATTGACCAAGCCAATAGATTTCACATAGGCGAAACCTTTTGGCTTTCCCAGTACTTGTTTTTTTCTCATGGCTAGCCAGTGTATGTTCCTTGATGTGCTTACTTTGATTGCACAACCACACGTTAATTGTTAGTTTATGGATTTATTGCTCAGGGAGTGCTTGCTGTTTGGATGCCTAGCCTGTTATTAAGACACAAGCTATTCGCTAATCCCCACCCTTGCGTGTCTATTTGTTTGTCTTTATTGTTGCTCTACCGTGGTGAAAGCTTTTTTTGTTCACAAATTAAAGAAGTGCCCACACATTGACTTAAACTGCAACGAAAATACTGCCCCTTTGTCAAAGCATTCACTGTGTAGTAGTTTTCTTTGTATGTCTTAAGTTCAACAGTTACAATGCAGACTTCCTCTTCTGGCTCCTTAACACCGTTTTTGGAGGATACAGCTTAACTCTGTTCATGCAGTCTATTCAGCAGACGGGCACAGCACCGAGCGTCCATATGGTTGTAGCCAATATGTTGGTTCAATATGGGCCTTTCTTTCTTGGGCACCTGGAAAACAACACACACAGATTTTCCAAACTGTTACCAACCATGTTCTGTAACAAAACCTAAGACCTTTTCACTTAACTAATGCTTGTTTTACTAAGTCCCTTTACCTGCACGTTGTTTCCAAAGGGGCTCCAAGTGTTTGCTATGGTTGTTCTATGATCTTTGCCACAAAATTAAAAGCTTCATTTTTAGTTATTTTGTTAGGAATCTGATCCTTGAGATTACTCAACAGAGCATCAGAGGCACAAACGGTGGTGGTGGAATGACACGTCTTGATCTCTAGATGCTATGTGTCAAAATCACCACAATTAGAATGACCTCTTCTGTTCAATTTTAAGTGTCTAGTTAAATCTCATCTCACGTTCTCAGGTAGAAGACCAGTTTGAGGACTTTCATCCAATTGTGCATTTATGCTGGTTTGTTGTTAAGGACTTTGCATGATCGTCTGTTTTTTGGTTTGAACAGGTCGATAAATCTAGTTTAGAGTTTCTTGTACATTTCTGTTTTGTCTTGCAAAACTCAAATGCTCAAATTTTCTGGATTATACATGCTGTATACGGAATCGCTGCGCACTACAGTACATAACACAAGTAATCTTCACAAACAGGGTCCCCTTCCTCTAGCCTGGTTCTGGAATTCTCATTTCTAATGTGGGACTCGGTCACTCACCCTACTCTTACTAAAATGGCATCACGCACTGTAGTATCTGTGGTGTATCCCCAGGCAAATAAGCTTTGAGAATTTCTCGGGACTCTCCTCTAAGAGGCAGTGTGGACATTACTGTCCACCACTGGAGAATGTGTGATCCTCTAACCCGCAAGGTTTACTTTACCTTTTTACGGTGGGAAGCTGAGGTGTGGGACAAGTTTGGCTTCTTGTTGCCTGCCTAAGAATAGTGCCCCCGTAGCCATTTTATAGAATGCCCATCTAGCCCTCAATCTCCTTTGCCCCACTTATACCAGAAGTAGATATTTGTGAAGCGGTACCTACCTCTTTAACAGACTTTTGGCTACTATCCAAACACTTCTTGCAGGTTTTAGGAATTGGACTCCTGTGAACCATATCAAACAATCTAATTTGGCTGCCTAACTGTGGACGAATACCAGTTTTTTTTCACCCTCTTTTGCTATAATCATTGTTTTGGGCCCACAGACCAAATCAGTGAATTAATGGTTTGCCTTTCTTCTAGTTTGCCTGGAACCTCGTTAATGTTCTGGAGTCCAATTGTAGTTGGGATTTGAAGTCCTAATACTCTTTTGTTTTTTTACCTCCTCTCGCATAAAAGGGTTAGGAGCTTCTCCAGCTCCTTCTGTAAGAGAAACAGTTGGAGGTTCCGCGTAGATCTTGCCATTGAAAGGTGTGTATAAACCCATGATAGTTTTTCCCAGTAAAAAAAAAAACATAATCCATAGTTAAAACCATTCGCCATACCTTTCACTTCTGTGCTCTTATGTTTGATGTTTAAAGCTCACTACTACAAACCAAAAGAATCGCCAATTGTTACAAAGGTAAAGATAGGCAGTGGACCAGTTTGTTTGACCCTCAGTTTGTAGCATTAGAGCACAGTCACCTGGCTTCTGTTAATTTTCCTACACTGGCCACCTTCTAGCCACCCATGTCCAACTCCTCCCACTCCTATGTCTGGGCTCATATGCCTAGCAACCTCTTAATGCATGGTGGCAGTGATGTACATGGCAGTCTGTCACTCCATAGTGACATTGTAAGCTCAGTGTTTATTAGCACAACAATAGACAGTATTGCTTCAGAAATTATCTGGGTTCTTGCAGTTCAGAATATGTGGAAACTGGTATTGCTCTTTAGTAATAAAACTCACACTAGTTTGATTTATACGCCAGAGTGTTTACATACTGAATTCATTTTAGTACTTGATCTCGGTGCTTCCCTGGCCAATGCATATGCCGTACTCTGCGATTCTTTTCATGGGTCTGTGACAATGGTCTCTAGGAAGGTAGGTTAAAGGGGTATTTCCATTTACTGTGAAGCACCTAAGGTATCCCAGAAAGTCGGGTTGGTTCTTCATTAAAAATCCTTTAATAGTGTACACTGACTGTCCATCCCAACCCTGCTACTGCTCAGAGCCACCACCTCCACCGAGTTCCATCCTTTCCCTTCCTTCGTCCTCAACTGCATCCTCATCCATTGCCTCTTCACATATTGCTGGCCTTGCATTTCACTACAACTCTGCCCTCCTTGGTTCTTCTTTCAAACCCATTGATGTCCCTGGTCATTTTCTCCAGCTACATTCACTGCCTTCACCCCTCTCTACTCTGCATGTTAGAGCCGGGGTGGTCCCATCTTTGCAGTAAGACATCACCCTACAGCTGAGGGCTGGTGTGATTTCTCTTTGGCTGTGTGGTGTTGCTCTGTCGACGAAAGAGCTCCCCGAATAACATTTTACTTGTGGTGTGCATGTCTCCGATTCCCCAGAGCGAATCCAAGTCGCATCCCCACACTCACACTTTTCCCTCCAGTTGCAGGTTGGAGATGCAGTGCCAGCTGTGGAAGTTTACGAGGGCGAGCCGGGCAACAAAGTCAACGTGGCAGAAATTTTCAAAGACAAAAAGGGAATCCTCTTTGGGGTGCCTGGAGCTTTCACCCCTGGCTGCTCCAAGGTGAGTGAGGTCCTTGTGTGTTCACCACTGAGTTTATGATTAGTTCTGAGCTTGGCATCCGAGGGCTTTGGAAGTTGGCAGAGTTGCGTGAGGGTTAGTTCAAAAGTGGTTTTCAGAGAACCTCTTGGGTGACCAAAGGGATCATTTAAGGTTTGGCCGGGACAGGAAATGTAAACCACTTGATATCTCATGGTGCCAAACCCGTGTTTACTTCATTATTTAGTGATGGAGAACGGCCGTGTTTCCGTAGAGGAGCCCTAGTCGACTCAGTCACCTGAGAACTTTTAGGGCCATCCACCCCCAGGCCACAAGCTTCTAAACTTCACGAGGCCTGCCCTATTCAAGGGGTGACTGTTCATCAGTCTTTTTTCCTGCCTGGGTCAACTTTAGGTGTTTGTTCCTGAAATACAAAAATGGATGCTCTGTGGTCTATGTAACATGATGGCCCATTCATCATGCACTTTTGGTGAAGATGCCCTCCCAAAGTGCTAATGAAAATGGCAGGTAGTTTACTAAGTTTACTACTAGGCACCCAGGTGGGAAAAGGGGAGATTCCACCTTCCAATCCGAATAGCTCCCCTTACTCAGCTGTTTTATTGTTAAAGGTTAATAGACAAACAGTTGTTACTCTGTTCTAATGTATGTATATCTTTTTGTCGCGTCTAAGACCTTGTGGCTAGGTTTGCGCAGTGTAAAGGCAAGAGGAAACAAATGAATAAATAATTTGTACCTGGCTCTGGATGCCAGGCGTGTCTACCTGATCTGTAAGATATTGTCTTCTAGTTAGGCAGGTATCACAGTTTATAAATTATGAAACTGTCAGGGAGGGGGTGGGGTGGCAGGACTGGGTGAGGTTGTGGCACAGATGCAGTTTCTTCACACCTTGAGACAGCCAAGTCGCCCACACTGAAAGAGGTGCAATTCGAAACCAGGAAACAGCTCTCAAAGTATTTCATAACAGCCCAGGAGAGCGTTGAAATCTAGCATTTCCTCTCTGCCCACAGATTCCAGTAATCTGCCACAGACTCCACCCCCTTACTTCAATGGGTTTTTTCTGCTTTTTCTGTTCCCCTTTGCGGCCTCTTTTAGCTCTTTGATACAGGTGTTTTGGCACTTTACGTGGTTTCTTAATTTCCTTCCTTAGAAAATTTGTAACGAGACTAGCTGTGACAAACAAACGTTCATTTGTTAGCACTGCTAGCTGCCATGACTTCTCCAGCTCGGTTTGGTCTCAAATTTCCCTATTACTCTTTATTAACAAATTATTGTGAGTCCCTTCATGGGCATGGCAGTTTATGACTGAAAGTCCGACCCTACCATTCACTGGCCCGTGGCAAGGCTGTAGCTCCTATATGTTCAGGAAATGGTTGTTCTACGAGTAGCTTTTCCCCAGCTTCCTTATCGCCATAGGTTGGAGAAGGTTGTAGTTAGTTTTATCTACCAAATGCCCTTAGAGGATGTTGGCATATGATGTATAAGAAATGTTTCCTCTTCTCTGAACGAATGTGGTAGCCCCCGTTGCTCCCTTTTTATCTGTAAATTAAGCAAGGGTTTGCATGTAAAATTGGGATGCTTGTTTTAGTGGAATTGGATACATCACCTGAAACCAGATCGAGGTAGCCATCTTTAATCCGTCCCGCTGTCTGTGTGAGTGGTCCATGAAGTGTAGAGAGGAGCTGAACATTTAACCCCTCAGCTTTCTGGGCTGATGCCTTCAGGTAGATTGTGGTGATACTGGGTTGAGAAAGTGTGGATAAAGCAACACTTGAGTGGTTGAGTGTGGCCCGAGTGCGTTTCCTGGTGTAGAAGCCCTAGTTATGAGCGTTAAGGTGGAGGGAGGGCCTAGGACTCCGTTCTCTATTTGTCCACCTTGACTCTCCCATCCTCCTTCTGTTCTATGGTCTAGACCCACCTCCCTGGTTACGTGGAGAAAGCTGAAGAGTTGAAGGGGAAGGGCATTGCAGTCATTGCCTGCATCTCTGTCAATGACGTCTTCGTGATGACTGAATGGGGCAAGACACAGCATTCTGAAGGCAAGGTGAGTGTAAAACAAGCGCTCTACATAAAGTAACGTGCTTCTCTTCCAATTGCAATGTGTCATAGAATAGCAAGGGAGGAGAACGATAACAACCGAAAGAGTAGTGTTTCAGTTGTTAAAGCTAAAACAAAGTGGCAGAAGTTATAATGGAAAAACATGGATATATGACTTTGCTATTTTGTATTGTGTTGCATGTCCAAAAAAACGTGTTGAGTGATGTTTCCCCTTTAACTTTACAGCATGCTGAGCCCATAGTGAGAGCTTAATTTGGGCCTTGCAGACGCAGAGTTGATCACTACAGAGCACTTAAAAACAAAGGAGAACTAGCTCGTTTTCTCCCATTTAACCCATGCCAGCCCGCTGTTTGTGAGTTTAATATATAATCCTAACATACTATGTTACAGCCTTTTATAAACACAGAGCATCTAGAAATACAAAAACCAAAACCAAGGTAGCTGAGAAGTCACTGGGAACAGAGTGAGCTTTGTGCATCAAAGAGTACATAAAGAGAGTGTAACGGAGGATCTCCTCTCTCAGATCAATGGAGAAAATGACAGACAAATAGGAGCGGTGATGTGTTTGGACACGCCCAGGAATTTGTTCCCGTCTCCTTATAGCTCTCCTTCCCAAGGGAGGCCTTTACAGCTCGCGCAGCATTGTCCGTGATGCAGTACAGTGCCTTTGATACAAGAGAGCTGCGAGAATAGCGGATTGATGACTTCTAAATCCCTTCCTGAGAAAAGTAACGTTTATTGAAGTTCTGCTACAGGCACTTGTTCTGTATGAGAGACGAGCTGCTTCCAAAGAAAAGTACGACTCAAAATATGAGTTCACTTTCCTATACATTGTTAAAAAGCGTATGTGATTAGACAATGAGTTGAAAGCCGTAAACTAGAACCAGTACTTTAAATCGCCATGGGAGATCAACCAACAAAGCTTTGGCAAGTCTTAAGCGCACTCATATTAAACAGTCATATTCACTCAACTATTCACCACGGTACACATCTAAAAACTCTCGCACTCGACAAGCAAGCATTTTCAACCAGTAAATCCTTACGGTGAGCTGCCAGCTGCACCACTGATGAACCAATTAAAGGGGCATTCCCGGACGTTACCTAGAGAAGCAGGCAACCGCACACATATGACACTTCCACAGCATTCCACTCCTTCCACTCATCAAGGTCGATTTTTAGCAAAAAGCAACATACCTTCAGACAAGCAGAGGAGGAGGAGCAGGCAGGGGTGATGGGGAGGACTGCACATGCGACCGTGGGGGAGGGGGGTGGGAGGGGAGAGGAGAGTACCTGCGGCCAGTGGAGAGATACTGTCCACAGGAAGAGGTGCTTGGTCCATGCTCCACCACATGGACTAAGATTATGATGCCCAGGAGGAAGCTGGGTACCAGGAGGAACCTCTGACCTATAGGAAAACAGGAAATGAGAGCAAGTTGGGAGCCAACCAATGGTGAGTATAATCAGTGGCAGAGCCTGAGGACTGGAAGAAGTTAGTGGTTAGGTGACAGAGTTACCAAGAAAGGAAAGGTGGAGACTTCCACCTAGGATACCAATCCTTTCCTGGACTGGAATTGAACACTTGCTTGGAAGGAAAACATATGGTTAACCCAGAAGTGACGGGTCATCCATGAGGGTTGGAAGCAGACGCTTGCTCGGAATAGGAGGGAAGGGTTACACCCAAGGTGACAAGTAACCTGGGCAGACTGGCAAGCACTGGATGTAAGGCACAGTACTTGTGGTAATGGTAAGGAGGGCACAGGCTGGTGGAATAAAGACGAAAATGGTGGTTGAAGGATCACTTGTAAGTTGCTAATTGCTTACTAATGTGTGGCCTAAATTCTTCCACAAAGGTGAAATTTGGTGTGGAGTGAGGTTGTGGGATCCAGGAGAGCGACCAGCTGCAGGGGTGCTGTCGCCACACTCAGTACAGAAGAACACATGAATCTCAGAAAGATAAATTCTGGGCTTGTGCAAGGCATGAGCCAGAGGGGCTTTTGCCCAGGACCCTTCGTCAAATACCACCATGAGTCGACCCATGCTACACCTTTCAAATTCGCCTATGAATTCGCCAGATCATTGTGATGGAAGGTGTACAAAACGTATTGAATTGGAATTTTTCAAGAATAATACAGCAACTAGGTAAGAGACGATAGGACGGACTGGAGGAGGAGCGGCTTGCCAGATGATGGTTGTATTTATAGCTAGATTGTCTTGGAAGGGCTTCTACCTTTATTGTGGCATGTACCCAGGCATTGTTTAATTTCAGACATTGCTAAGATAAGTCGGCAGGCTAGGGAATGTAAAAGGCCGCCAAATCAGACTGGCACAGGACATTGCACCTTTCAGTGCAACGGGTGTTGTGTACAGACTATTTCTTCCTCGGGGCATAGCTACCATTGGTACACCAAATGTGATGGCATATCAGCCCTGATTAATCATGTGTTATATAGCACTCACAATATGGTACTGTAGCTTCAAAGCACTAGGCACAGAGTGAAATAGTAACGGTGAATAATAAAACAGAAGTTAAGACATTTTACTGATCTTCACCCGAGGTAGGTTAACTTCTAGTAAAATTGCTTCTATGCTGCTAAAGAGAATGAACAGTGGAGTGCTGTTACTTCTGTCCTGCAAGTTCATGTCATGCCATTTAAAATTCCAATTAGCATGTCTCGCCTTCTCCCTTTCTGACTGGGCCCCATAAATCTTAGGTTTGGCTGTGGACACACTGCTGTAGAAAAGTGTTTACCGATCTGTAACTGCAGCTTTGCACCACTGGTGTCTGTCATAGATATGTTTGTTATTTTCTGGTGATTGTATACACACACACACACGCACGCAGTCTGCAGCGTGGAATCTACGTAGCCTGTTCAAGGCAGAAGCAATTTTAGCTATTCACCCATTTGTTTAAAAAAAAGGATGTAACTTCCATATGGATAAAAAATGAAGTAATTTGCACATTGTGCAGTAAACTGAAATTCTCAAAGAATGTACACATGTTCACAATAGTCATGCCAGTTTCTCAGTGTTACAGTTGATTAACTAATTCCTGTTGCCCCACCTCATCTTCTGTTTGCCTACTTTACATAATTTTTATTGCCGGCTGTCCGCATTCCTGCCTTTCTCCTCCACTTCCTCTCATCTTGCTTCCTCTCCTCCATTTGTTCTCACCATACTGCCCCACACTCACCTCTCCTTTCACTTACCTTCTTTCTGGGTACCTCAGCTACCTTTCCTTTTTAGGTTGAAGGCTACCAGACAGCGGAGCTTCCTGGTTTGCAAAAAGATCTTGGACTTTCTGAAAGCTTCACTAGGAATGCATTCCGCCTATTGCTTACAATTGGCTTTGTTTCTTCTGTAACTCACACTTGCTTTCTGTTTGCTGACTTTATTTGTTTTAGGCTGTCCGTTGTGTCTTTGCCCATCCCATTGAGCATCACCTTTTTACTGTTGCTACTTGTATTCTTCCACAAATGCTCCCTTTCCGTAAACAGGCCTTTAAATTTTGTTCTTATCTTGTCACGTTTGCTTTGCTTTAAAAAAAACCGAGGTCAAATATCAGGCTCTGTCTTCTTAATGTGCCTGCTACTTACTTTTCTCTCTCCGACTTCAAAGTGAAAGGATTTATGAGACAATCCTGCTGGGTAACCATGAGAGAGTAGAGGCTGTAGGATGTTCTTTTCTTTCAAGCATTCAACAATGTTTAAATGTCTGTAAATGAACTTCACAAATATTTCAGAATATATCATATTTAGGAAAGCACAAATGAAGCATATTTTTTGTAATTCTGGAATGTAGTAAAAACTAATTAAACAAATCAATAAACTTGGTTGACATTGCCACTAGTTATCATTTGTGCGCTATATACATTTATTAGTAAAACTGTTGATCTGTGCAAATGTAATTGCCATTTCAATTGAAAATGTGTTGTATGTAATGGCAGTGTGCTACCACACCCTGCATACTCCACTCTACGTCATTCCACTCTGCAGCACTGTAAGCCACACCATTCTATGCTACTTTCCTCTACTTCACAACACTCTATAATCTATGACACACTAGGCCAGTCTGATCTATGACACTATGCCACGCTACGATACAATACTCAAATCTATGACACTGTGCCACTCTACAAGGCTCCACTCTCCTGTAGGACACAAACTTTTAGCCATGCTGAACAACAGCCAACCTGGTATAAAACATGGCTAAAACACATTGGCAAAGCCAATAGCTCATGTATAGGTGCGAACTATTGGATTTGCCAGTGCTGGTTTCCGTCCCTGTCATTCCAGTGTCCTCTACATCTCTCCTGCCCCTTACACCCCCCCACTGTTGTCTCTTCTGTTTTCTGCCAGTACAGATACCCTCCGTAGACATCTGGTTTCCTCAGCCTTTCACCTCCTGAGAAGAACTTGCCTGCAAACCCCTCCTCCCTCTCCAGTACTTACTGGGTCTGGGTCCTTTGTTTTCCCGGCAGGGCCAGCTCAGATGCCTGTTCACCTCATCTTGCACGCAGCAGCAGAAGTCACAAACACTGCAAAGGCCTGCCATAACTCCTTAAACTGGAAGCTGCACAAAGTAGGTGACGGCTTGCAGCTGAAAGACTGTAGCAATTACATGGGTGTAGGGCATGTGTGTGGCTCTCTGTGGCTCAGCTCAACACCCTGGACTTGGAAGTGGAATAGACAGGCCTTCTTTCCCTCACCGTTCCTGAGACTAAGCCCAGCCCATCCCTCCAGAGCCGTGAGGTCATTTTGTCGCATTGGCTCTCATTGTACCAATGAGGCTCCTGGATTTGGGCGGCAGCATCACCTGAATTGTGGGGAACTGAGTCCAGTCCCACACTATGTGACAACGGTTGGCCTAATCTGTTTCCGGACAGTTAACCTCACCTCACCTCATCTCTGCCCAAGAGCAGGGATGGTTTGTGGCAACTGGGTCCATGACATGACTTCTCAGGGAAATTGTGGTGGATCAGATCTCATCCTTTTCTCTCAGTTACATTAGTCTCACTCATGCAAAGGCAAACTGAGACAGGAAATGGTTCAATATGGTTTATTGAATCAGCTGCGTTTTAGATAAAATGGCATGAAATGCAATAATTAGAATGATGAAACATACTAGAAGCAAAATGGTGACAAGGAAAGTGAAACACAGGAAAAGTTCCACCATACGGTCACTGTGTACAATATATGCGAATCCTACTTAGGCTATGTTAGAGTAGCCCTAATCCGCCCTTCAGGATTCTCCCCTGGGAAGACATCATTCCCCTATACCTGAATATGACAGTGGTGAAGATGCCTGTTATCCATAGACACCATCGCCATGTGGGCCAGGTTACTGGTGATCTCAGCAAGCAGCTGTAATGAAGTCAGACAGCAGGCAGTAGCGGTCATTTGGCTGCAACTTCCCTCTAATGTGTATGGGACAGAAGTGTTTTTATAATAAAACAACTGATCTGAGAAAATGTCCCCATGTAAGAATATGTTTGTTTATGTGAATGTTAGTGACGCAGTGTACCACTTGTGCCAACAATCCTATCTCGCTACAGCCTTGAGGAAAGCACAGAGTAAAGAGAATATTGTGCTAAGAAATGTAATTCTTCCCTAGGCGAAAGGACAACTAGATAAAGAAAATAACACCACCACAAATGTGGCAGATTCTAAAATAATAAAATGAAGCGGAATAAAATGTTACTAGGCTAAAGGGCACTAGCAGCAGGCCTAGTTGCTAAAATAACATGCCCAGAGACCTCCCTAAAGTGGCTCCACAGCAATATGGTATCTATCCCCTTCTGGGGACTTAATATGATTTTGGCCCTGCAACTGACTGTCGGGGGGGGGGGGGGCAGGGGATTCCCTTAATCACCCTTTGCCCCAGTTTTACAGAGCACCTTTTGCCTGACTTGCTGTGACCACAAGCCAGTCTCTTCCATTCCCAGTGCCACAGACCATTCTTAGCTCAACAGCTGGTGCTCTGAGTGACCTTAGTCAGATCACTTTCACCTCCCTGTTCCTCGTGCCTAGTGGTGCTGGACCAGTTTTCTAAGTTTGGTCTACCGTCAATGTTACATCATCCAAGTTATAGGGATTGTGAAAAATCCAAGGGTACACAAAAAAAACAAGTGTAGCAAATAAGCCACGCCCATTCAGCAGGAGAGTGGTAAGGGTATGGTATGTAGTCGGTGGTGCATTTTGGAGCACACTGTTACAAATCTATCACTAAATCATGGTGTGGTAGCTCACTCATATTTCCAGACCGCACATTGTTCATTGAAATGCCAGCTAAATTTGCATAGACATGCAGTTTTACTGATAAAACTTTATAGAGCACAAACAACGCTTAGAAAGTGGCTTTCGGTGAGTAATTATCATTTGCATGTCACTAAAATGCCTTCATTTGTTTTAATCTTATTAAATGCTTGTCTCCATCACATCTCAGAATTTGAAAAAGTGCTTTCTTAACTACTGATATATTTTGAGATATTCGTACAGTCCATTTACTCCTATTTGGATTGTGTATTGTTTTGGGGGTGGGGGGCAGTTCGGGCTGGACTGTTCACATGAGGAACAGGGTCAAGACTGATTTGCATATGGCTTGGTCCAACCTGGGGTAGCGTGGTGAGCAAAAAAATGATGGATTAAACCCAGATCTTTGTGACTGGGGGTGAATGTTTGATTTGCCCTGCATTCCGTCCATCATCTGTTCTTTTTGCATTTGCCCTAAATGTTAAGCATAAGAGTGCAAGGTTAGTTTTGAGAGAGTGTCATGGTGCTATGTTCATCCCCCTACTTGCCCTCCCCATGTTATTTCCGCACCCTAGTTTAAAAATTATGGAGGGCAGTCTGACTGGCAGAGGGCCCAGCATTAGGTCCACATACATCAGCACTAACACATCTGGAATGAAGATGAAACAAACACCAAATATAAGTCAACCTGATTACTATATTTTTTGGGGGGGGATCAACACTGTAAACAGCTGCCATGCAGACGACAGAGCTTTTACAGAAATAGTTCAGTGCCATTTTGCTTCAGGTTGGGGCTGGGATTGGTGGTGGTAATGGGCTGGAAGCATTACTCATAGCTGTCTTCCTTCTTGGTACCCATGGCGCATCTCATCGGGCATTGCGTGCCCTCTGCACGAAGTTGGTTGTGTGTGTCCTCCACAATCATCAAGTGCTTAGACCCACGTGTTCTTTGCTAAGGTGATGCTCACCCTCACAGACTCTTCATAAAGAATGCACTGCTAACATCCAAGCAGAATTGGTAGAACAGTCTTCGTCCTCACAGTTGCGGTGCATGGAGCTATCCCAGAAATGCCAAGATAAACTCTTCTTCCCTTTTTTAGTCACAGCAGTGACACGAGGCTGGGTTTCTGTGTATGTGTGGTCCTATAGATTCACCTCTTAGTGCAGGTAAGGAGTGAGGTTTACTGCAGCAAGGTGGCAAGTCCCCAATGCTGCCCTCTGTCAGAGTGCACGGGAAGTGAAGTGTCTGTGTGACTTAAAGGTGCAGGGACGGATTTTCCTATAGGGCAGTCTACCAGTCAGACCAGCTCTTCTGGAAGTGCCAATGTGTGGCCTGTGTTTTTGTTGACTGTTTGTGTTCTGGTGGGTTCCCTGATATTACCACAAATATTGCCTGCAGCAAGAACAAATGCATGCAATTTCCCATACCTTGCAAAACACCTACACATCTTTCAACGTTCCCAGATTTGCCAAAAGTGGCCCACTTTTTAAGCTACGTGATTCACTAACCGGGCCACTTTTATTATAGCGCCTTGGCCTATTTTGTGTCCGAGTCTAACCCAAGCATGGTGAGCACCTTTACTATGAGTGTTGGCTGAGTGCAGTGTCTGTGTGAGTAAATGGTGAGCAGTGCGTCTGTGAGTGTCCAGTGCATCATATTAAAGGCAGACCTATTGGTACTGTCAGTGGTTGTTTAAAACGGCCTGAACTAAGCTTCCTCTGTTAGGAAGAGAACTTTCCTCCATTGTAAAAGGAAAAAAAAATCCCACTCTCCATCGCTGGCCCTAATACTACAGGGAGTGCAGAATTATTAGGCAAGTTGTATTTTTGAGGATTAATTTTATTATTGAACAACAACCATGTTCTCAATGAACCCAAAAAACTCATTAATATCAAAGCTGAATATTTTTGGAAGTAGTTTTTAGTTTGTTTTTAGTTTTAGCTATGTTAGGGGGATATCTGTGTGTGCAGGTGACTATTACTGTGCATAATTATTAGGCAACTCAACAAAAAAAAATATATACCCATTTCAATTATTTATTATTACCAGTGATACCAATAGAACATCTCAACATTCACAAATATACATTTCTGACATTCAAAAACAAAACAAAAAAAAATCAGTGACCAATATAGCCACCTTTCTTTGCAAGGACATTCAAAAGCCTGCCATCCATGGATTCTGTCAGTGTTTTGATCTGTTCACCATCAACATTGCGTGCAGCAGCAACCACAGCCTCCCAGACACTGTTCAGAGAGGTGTACTGTTTTCCCTCCTTGTAAATCTCACATTTGATGATGGACCACAGGTTCTCAATGGGGTTCAGATCAGGTGAACAAGGAGGCCATGTCATTAGATTTCCTTCTTTTATACCCTTTCCTGCCAGCCACGCTGTGGAGTACTTGGACGCGTGTGATGGAGCATTGTCCTGCATGAAAATCATGTTTTTCTTGAAGGATGCAGACTTCTTCCTGTACCACTGCTTGAAGAAGGTGTCTTCCAGGAACTGGCAGTAGGACTGGGAGTTGAGCTTGACTCCATCCTCAACCCGAAAAGGCCCCACAAGCTCATCTTTGATGATACCAGCCCAAACCAGTACTCCACCTCCACCTTGCTGGCGTCTGAGTCGGACTGGAGCTCTCTGCCCTTTACCAATCCAGCCACGGGCCCATCCATCTGGCCCATCAAGACTCACTCTCATTTCATCAGTCCATAAAACCTTAGAAAAATCAGTCTTGAGATATTTCTTGGCCCAGTCTTGACGTTTCAGCTTTTGTGTCTTGTTCAGTGGTGGTCGTCTTTCAGCCTTTCTTACCTTGGCCATGTCTCTGAGTATTGCACACCTTGTGCTTTTGGGCACTCCAGTGATGTTGCAGCTCTGAAATAAGGCCAAACTGGTGGCAAGTGGCATCGTGGCAGCTGCACGCTTGACTTTTCTCAGTTCATGGGCAGTTATTTTGCGCCTTGGTTTTTCCACACGCTTCTTGCGACCCCGTTGACTATTTTGAATGAAACGCTTGATTGTTCGATGATCACGCTTCAGAAGCTTTGCAATTTTAAGAGTGCTGCATCCCTCTGCAAGATATCTCACTATTTTTGACTTTTCTGAGCCTGTCAAGTCCTTCTTTTGACCCATTTTGCCAAAGGAAAGGAAGTTGCCTAATAATTATGCACACCTGATATAGGGTGTTGATGTCATTAGACCACACCCCTTCTCATTACAGAGATGCACATCACCTAATATGCTTAATTGGTAGTAGGCTTTCGAGCCTATACAGCTTGGAGTAAGACAACATGCATAAAGAGGATGATGTGGTCAAAATACTCATTTGCCTAATAATTCTGCACTCCCTGTATACAATTTGTCAATTTGAATGACCAGTAAGAAAACGGCCTCAGTAAATGCCGAGGCTACATATAAATATACAGTCACTCTATCGGGTGTGTTTTCTTTTTCAAGGATTTTTACAAAGTCTATATAGTTTAGTTCCCTGTGTATCTTTTGGTAACATGCCTGAATATATTTCGGTAACTTCTCCACTGTTTCTGGTAGTGCGCGTAACAATGAGATGCAGACCTTCGGTTTTACCAGCAAAGCTGTCCTTCTCCTTACCCTTTACAGAACGATACGTGTAATGGGAGGTTTTTTTTTTTTTTTACTTTAGTAGGACAGGGTAGAAGGACGTTTCTATCTCCACTACTTCCTTGTCGGATTCCATGCTCCCTGTGCTCTATATCTGACGACTGTTTGTGTTGATCAGAATGTGGTATTCTGCAAGTTTGAACTTTTGTCTCAGAAATAATTCACAGGCTGTTTTTTTGTTGTTGCCCCAAGTGTGTCTCGGCGCATAATGTAGTTCTTCATAATGCCTGCCTTGATTAATTTATACTTTCCTACATTCTGCATGTGTTTTTCACTTTTGGAATGCTGGTGGGTTCCGTTTCAGCCAGATTGTACGACACTGACCCCAAATATAATGTTTCAATGGGCTGCATTTTTTTAGTTGGCCTTAGTGTAGTGATGGACAAATAGGGAACTTTCTTTGATGTAGTACCAAAAATTAAAGGCTTGCTTCTGCATTTTAAGGATCAGAAGAGATCTGCCCCCTTATACCTCTGTAACATTGATTTGACCATGCTTGCTGAATTGGACTTGACACTTCATGTTAGGGATATTTCCTATTCTACAGACTGTACTCCTAACAATTCTAAAGCTAGATCGATGAGATGATGCGTAAGTTTCTTATTACTCGAGGTATGCTCATTTTTAGGGATGACCTGAAAGGTTTTATTGTTTTTTTCTTAAAGAGATTTATTTTCTCATTTTAAAATGTAAATACACGCTTCTTCCAAATACCAGGCCAGAGTTCACTGTGGTGCCCTTTCTCATCCAAGTCGAGAAATAACTTTAGGATGTTTTATGCCTCCCTCTAGATTTAAGTTGTGGTAGCTCACTAGAGTTAGTCTTCTAGCATGGTCAGGTCACCTCCTACACACAGCATAGGTCCTGAGGCCTGACTTGCACTTTTGCTGTGATCTCTGGAGTCTTTTCTCCTACTTGGACCTCCCGTGGGATTTGGTTGTCCCACTCCCTCCGTGTGACTTCAACGAAGCCCCTGTCCTCAAGGTGCCTTGGTCTAATCACTGGTTTCTCTTCTTTCTCACAGGTGCGCTTGCTGGCTGATCCCACTGCGGCCTTCCCAAAGGTATGACACTTCAATTACTCTGCCCTTCGTTGCTTTACTCCAAATCTTCTCGTACACTACCCTCTTCCTTTCCATTTATTTGGTGGAGGGGGTTAGGGGATGACTGAATGGGAATGAAGCAACACCTGCTGGCGCAACAGCAGTAAGTAGAAACAGCCACCTCTTGCTCTTACAGTGGTACCTTTTTGGTGAGGGCTGTGAGTGCTGCCGAAGTAACTGCTCCTGGGAAGGTAGAGACAAATACAGCTATGACAGTGGCACCTGTTGGCAGTGGATGAGTTTGCTGCTGGAGTAAGCCCATCCTAGGGAGGCAGAGCCAAGTAGGTATGTTAGAGTGACACCTTCTGGGAAGGGGTCAGATGTTGCTAAGAGAACACGTTTCCTGCAGGGGAGCCTAGTATTACTCTTGTAGTGGTACTTCCTGGCAAGGTATTGGGAGTGCTGCTGAGTTAATGCACCTCCAGGGGAGAGAGGGTTAAGTGTTGCTCTTGCCGGGGAAGAGCTAAGAATGCTTCCTATACTTTTTCTAAGGATGAACAGCCAGTCAGTGTGGATTCAGCGACACCTGCTGACCGTGGCGTGAAATACTGATGAGGTGACGGTATCCTGATTGTGTTATGTTTCTTTTTTAGGCAGCAGGTTTGCTTCTGGATACGAAGCTTGTGCCTCTCTTTGGAAACCAACGTTCTAAGAGGTAAGCATTGTAAGACTATTGGAAGTAAAATTCACCAAGGTGCTTATGGCGAAGCCTTGGGAGACAGTAAACAGATTAACCTTCTCCCTCACCCAAGATAATTTTAGTTCTTTCTTTTGAGATTATGCTTTTGTAGGACGAATGTAATGTATACTTGCTTTTGGACCAGAGTTGGTGGCATCTTGCGCTGCCATGCTGTAATCAATCTGGGATAGTCATCTAATTAGCAGTAAGTGGAAGGGAACTAATAGAGCACATTTTGCCATGGCATCAAAGCGCCAAAATACAAAAGAAAGGAGTACCCGTAAAATCCAAGAGAACTGCCATTAAGGAAGCGAGAAGAGACACATTTTCAGTTGTTTCAGAACTTTGCAGGCTGCATAAAAATCCAGACTAGCAAAATCGGTGGGCAGAGTGTTCCACAATCTGGCAGCAGCTACAGAAAAGGAGCGTCCACGCCATCTAGCTTTCTGAAATCTTGGAATAGTCACCTTCATAAGGGAAGGTGACCTAAGATGTTTTTGGGGTGTACTAATGAAAAGCTATGCTCTGAAGCACAAGACCCTTACTGGTGTAGAGCCTGAAATACCATACAATGCGCTTTGAATGTCACACGCTTTCTAACAGGTGTAGGAAGTGGGCTCACTATATGGTGTACACCTATAGGTGAGGCGCCCTGTACTGAGTCCAGGCAACTCTTAGTGATGATGTAAGTGGTTCCAGATAACCAGAGCTCTGAAAGGGTTGCTGTGAAGAGCAGCTAAGCCTTATCAAGGAGTGTGTGAAACAGTTGCAAATACCACATAGGTCAGTGAGTGATGTACACACATGAAAGAACCACAACAGTGTTAGAAAAATCACGTATTAAAAAAACAGGCACTGAACTGACTTTGGTATATCTCCTAACTGTAAAATATATATATATGTTCGATGGCATGTGTAGCTGCAGATACACATGCTATGCCCAGATCCTGCCATCTAGTGTTGGGCTCGGAGTGTTACAAGTTGTTTTTCTTTGAAGAAGTCTTTTTGAGGCACAGGACCGAGTGACTCCTCCTTTTCGGCTCCATTGCGCATGGGCATCGACTCCATCTTAGATTGTTTTCCCGCAGAGGGTAAGGTAGGAGTGATAGACGTGTTCCTCTTCACTCCGGTTGTTCGAGTCAGAAAACTTATAATCCATCGAAAATCATCTGTATTGTTTTCGATCGCGTCCCATCCAGCATCGACACCTCGGTACCGAAGGATACACATCTTCGGTTGCCCTTCGGCGCACCCGCGCCCAACTTGGGCCTGGTCGGCCCGACCACAAGTATTGTCGAAGCCTCATGAACCGGACACCCTTAAGATTCTGCCCTCAGTGCCACGCCAAGTATTCCTACACAGATCAACATCTGGTTTGTAATCTGTGTTTATCCCCAAATCATCAAGAGGATACTTGTGAAGCCTGTAAATCCTTCCGTTCGAAAAAGACTTTACGAGACCGAAGAGCAAGAAGGTTACAGATGGCGTCCAGAAGCACCGAACGCCTCGGCGCAGAAGAGGAGGAGATGATTCACACCGCCATCTCTGTTCAGGGATCTGATTCCGAACAAGAGTCCGACGTCAGCCGACCACTAACAGCGGGCCAGCATGTGAGTACGCTTGCCCCAACCAAGCCCAAACATAAGGCCTTGGGGACGCCACTGCCAGAAGGCCATGGCTCCACCCGTAAAAAAATCGACCGGTGACCAAGTAACATCTTCGGCACCGAAAAAGGCCACGCCCGGTACAAAGCCTTCGGCTCGAGCAGAGGCACAGGCTCCGAAAGCATACAACACAGACCCATCTAGTCGAGACCCCGGAAGTCACTTTCGGAACCGAGGCCAACAATTACTCCAGGCCCTTCGGTGCCAAAAAAAACAGCTTCGGAGCCGAAAAAACATTCCTATACAGAGGAGCATGGACTTTCGAAACAGTTAAGAGAAAGCCATAGATTTGAAGAAGAACTACAACAAATGGAGGATTTCGAGGACAAACAAGCCAGAATACAGATCCACAAGGACACTGGCAAGATCCTCACAGCACCTCCTCTCAAAATAAAAAGAAAACTGGCCTTCCAGGGACGTTTGGACACTGATCAGCCAACGGCTAAAGTGCCAAGAGAGAAATCTCCGCCTCCCCAGTTTTCTCCTCACCAGTCTCATCCTCACTCTCCTCAACGGACTCTCCCCACCTCCTACTCCCACTGCACAGTCTCCAACACAAACTATGCAGTCACATCAGGACACAGACCCATGGGCACTCTATGACGACCCAATCTCAGACAATAGGCCAGAGTGCTACCCACCTAAGCCATCGCCACCTGAGGGTAGCAACTCGTATACACCGGTTCTAGCTAGGGCAGCAGCTTTCCACAACGTGAGCATGCACACAGAACCTCTAGAGGACGACTTCTCGTTCAATACATTGTCCTCAACTCATGCCACATACCAAAGCCTACCCATGCTCCCCGGTATGCTCAAACATGCCCACATTCCAAGAACCGGTTAAAGGAAGGGCTATAACCCCAAGGTTAGGAAAAAAAAAAATACAAACCACCACCCTCAGACCCAGTTTATATCACACAACAGCTGTCCCCCGATTCAGTATTGGTCAGCGCAGCAAGGAAAAGGGCTAACTCGCAGTCCTCTTGAGATGCACCCCCTCTAGACAAAGAAAGCAAAAAATTTGATGCTGCAGGGAAAATGGTGGCGTCACAAGCAGCCAATCAGTGGCGCATACCTAATTCGCACGCCCTTCTAGCTAGATGCGATAGGGCTCATTGGGATGAGATGAAGGACATTATTCAGCATCTCCCTAAAGAACAACAAAAGAGTTCAGCAGGTAGCAGAGGAGGGACAGGCAATTACGAACAATCAAATAAGATCGGCGCTAGACTCAGCAGATACAGCCGCAAGGACTGTTAATACGGCTGTCACCATTAGGCGGCTTGCATGGCTCAGGTCATCAGGTTTTAAACCTGAAATCCAACACGCTGCCCTCAACATGCCTTTTAATCAGCAACAATTATTCAGCACACAGGTGGATACGGCCATAGATAAGATGAAAAAAGACGCTGACACTGCCAAAGCGATGGGAGCGCTTTACTCATCCCAATAGAGGCTCATTTTGGAAGCCTCAATACAGGGGAGGCTTCAGGCCACAGCCCTCCAAGCCATCCACCTCACAATCCGAGCCCTCGTGCCAGACACAATACCAAAGAGGGGGATTTCGGGGATCCTATAGAGGACAATTCCCCCAAATCTAGAGGAAAATTCCAATCCTCAAAACAAGCCACTAATAACAAACCGTGACTTTATCATCACCTTCCCTCAACACACTTCCCCTGTGGAAGGAAGACTGAAAATGTTGCACGACCAATCGTTAGACATCACAACAGCCACATGGGTACTATCCATTATCCAACATGGTTACTGCATAGAGTTCACACAATTTCCTCCAGACATTCCCCCCCCACCCCCCAAAAGCGCACAAACTTTCATCGCAATATCTTGCAATGTTGCAAACAGAAGTATAGGCACTATTTACTCAAACAAGCCATAGAACTGGTGCCGCATCATCAAAAAGGAACCGGGGTTTACTCCCTGTACTTCCTTATTCCCAAGAAAGACAAAACATTAAGGCCAATATTAGATACCCGGACTCTCAACCTCTACATTCAATCAGAACACTTTCAGATGGTACCACTACAAGATGTAGTCCCACTGCTACAACAGGGAGAATTTATGACAACACTGGTTCTAAAAGATGCGTATTTTCACATACCCTTCCATCCAGCTCACAGAAAATACCTCAGGTTTGTTATACAAGGAAAACATTACAAATTCAAGGTATTACCCTTCGGGATAACAGCCCATAGAGTCTTTACAAAATGCCTTGCCGTAGTCGCAGCATACATAAGGAGACAACATATGCATGTATTCCCATATCTCGACGATTGGCTAATAAAAGCCAACACTCAAAAACAGTGTCAACATCACATACGTTATGTAATAGACATCCTACACACACTAAGGTTCTCAATAAATTACCAAAAATCACACCTGCAACCATCACAAATTCAGCAGTACTTAGGGGCTACACTAAACACTCAAAAAAAGGCGCTTTAAAGTCCAAGCCCACAGAGTACAATCGTTCCACACCATATTGCCAAAAATTCAGCCAAACCAGCACTACACTGTCCGTTTTGTCATGAAACTGCTAGGTATGACGGCATCATGCATTGCCATTGTCCCAAACGCAAGGTTACACATGCGGCCCTTACAACAGTGCCTCGCAAAATAATGGTCGCAGGCACATGGTCATCTCCAAGATCTAGTGTTGATAGACCGCCAAACGCACATTTTGCTTCAGTGGTGGAATCCCACAAATTTAAACAAAGGGCGGCCATTTCAAGACCCTGTGCCTCACGCCATTCTCACAACAGATGCCTCAATGATTTGATGGGGAGCACACCTCAACAATCACAATATTCAGGGACAGTGGGACAACAAACAAAAGCAGCTTCACATAAATCACTTAGAACTGCTAGCAGTCTCCCTAGCACTAAAAGCGTTTCAACCTCTTCTTGCTCACAAACACATTCTTGTCAGACAATATGACAACAATGTACTACTTAAACAAGGAGGAACCCACTCATCACAACTTTGCCTTCTAGCACAAATTAATTGCCATTGGGCAATTCACAACAATATACACCTGGTAGCTCAATACATTCCAGAGATTCACAATCCGTTAGCAGGCAACCTCAGTCGAGATCACCAACAAACTCATGAGTGGGACATGCACCCCCAGGTACTTCACAAATACTTTCGTCAGTGGGGGGACACCAAACCTAGATCTGTTTTCCACCAACCACGACGCAAAATGCCAAAACTTTGCTTCCAGGTACCCACACCCTCAGTCCAAGGGCAATGCTCTATGGATCAACTGGTCAGGGATATTTGCTTACGCTTTTCCCCCCTCTCCCGCTCATTCCATTTTTGGTCAACAAACTGCGTCAAAACAAACTCAAACTCATACTTATAGCACCAACGTGGGCACGCCAGCCATGGTACACCACACTGCTAGACCTGTCATTAGTACCACACGTCAAACTCCCAAACAGGCCAGACCTGCTGACACGGAACAAACAGCAGATCGGACACCCCAATCCAGCGATGCTCAATCTGGCAATCTGGCTCCAGAAATCGTAGAGTTTGGGTATCTAAACCTTCCACCAGAGTGTATGGAAGTCATTAAACAGGCAAGAAAACCTACTACCAGGCAGTGTTATGCTAACAAATGGAAAATATTTGTTTTCTACTGTCAAGCAAAACACAGAACACCCTTAGATGCATCCATACAAGACATCGTAAGTTATTTACTTCACCTAAAAAAGCAAATCTAGCTTTTCGATCCATCAAAATACATCTCACAGCAATTTCTGCTTATTTGCAAAATAAACAAACCAAATCTCTAATTAGGGTACCAGTCATTAAAACTTTCATGGAGGGTCTAAAACGAATCATACCTCCAAGAACACCACCAGTACCTTCATGGAATCTTAACATTGTACTTACACGACTCATGGGTCCACCATTTAAACCCATGCACTCTTGTCCGATTCAATTCCTAACTTGGAAAGTAGTATTTCTAGTTGCAATCACTTCATTACGAAGAGTTCGTGAGATACAAGCATTCAACATTGAGCAACCCTTTATACAAGTACACAAACATAAGGTTGTACTCCGCACAAACCCTAAATCTCTACCTAAAGTCATCTTACCATTTCATTTAAACCAAACAGTGGAACTCCCAGTCTTCTTCCCACAGCCAGACACAGTGGCAGAAAGAGCACTACATACATTAGATATTAAAAGAGCTCTAATGTATTACATCAACAGAACAAAATAATTTCGTAAAACTAAACAGTTGTTCGTCGCATTCCAAAAACCCCATTCTGGTAATCATATATCAAAACAAGGCATAGCCAGGTGGATAGTGAATGTCCTGCTTAAGCCCATATGCTTTCTTACCTAGCACAAGTAAATCTAGGCTGGCGTTACATGTTCTAAATTAAAGACTGCTTGGAATTCATGGGTTCTCTTTCTTTGTGCTCTTCCCCAGATTCTCTATGGTCATCGATAATGGCATCGTGAAGTCTATCAACGTCGAAGAAGATGGCACCGGCTTGAGCTGCAGCCTGGCCAACAATATTGTGTCTCAGCTCTGAGTGGTTGTTAGCAAAGCTTTTCACAGTACCTCTATGCAGACTCGAGCTTAACTGGGTGTGCTTGCTTGTGTTCCCATTCTTCATTGCCCTTTTTTTTTTTTTTTTTTTTTTTTTACCACTCCCCCCTTTTCCCCTGGGCCCTCCTCTTTATAATGTTTCTTCACCAGCATGATTGTCCTCTTCAACTGTGACTGCTTCTCTCGTCCCAACATGGTGCAGTTGATGGCTGAGGACCTTGAATGGTACAGAGAACCTTGTGTTACCGCTCCAAGGCTATTTCATCAGATTCGTCATTAAGACAGTCGCCCCTCCTCGCTAATTGTGATCATTGTTTATAAGTGACAGGTGTCAAGCTTACCAGTGGGGCAATTTTGCCCCCCAAATGACAAATGTTGCATTATCAAAAGGGTAGTGTAACAGGATAATTCAGGGACCACTTGGTGCCCATCCCATAAGTAACCTGAGGAATTTGGAATTTCAGCCAGTATGGGATCCATTGTGGGTCCACAGGAGTTGATCATTTTACCTCTCTATTTAACGAGGATCCTATTCAAACACCTACGATCTACATGCACAACAGGGCTGTTAGGATCATGCACTAACCTGCCTTAAGAGCTAGAAGCAGTATCCAGGGTGGGCCATTTCTGTTCGGTTGGTACAGTGTCTGCATGGGGTTAAACAGTGCACCTTTTATGGCCCTTCAGATAAAATGGTTATTTTCACTGTATGTTCAGTTTTTCAAAACAAAGCACTTATAATGTGAGCCGATTTGGGCAGGGTCTAAGTCCTGTTAATGTTTAGCGAGGACAACCGCATACCGCTAAAAATGACACGCACAAAGTTACATATCTAGATTTAATGTCTTCCTTTGGATAGAAAGCTATGTGTACAATTTAATTGTACCAGAATGGAATCTTGTTGCTAATGTTGGCTGGTGGTGGTGAGGCAACTCGTAGCTGGACAGGAGTCCTCTTTATTGCACTTCCTTTAACTGCGTTTACTTATTTCTGGTCGTTAGTTGAGTAAGTAAATATTTTGCCCACATACCGACAACTTGTGTCTTGTGGTGTTTGTCGGAGACGGACTTGACACATCCGGAGGCCTTTTCAAACCTTTTACTTTATGTTGACACTACTGTAGGGCATGTTGATGCAGATGGGCAGGGTTGTATGTTGCATAACACAGGCTGTGACTGTGATTTACAGCCAGCCCTAATCATCCAGCCTTCCTGTTCCACTAAGGGTCGGTGGAAAAAGGTACTTTATAAAGTCAAATTGGGACTTAAGTATGTCAGATTTTATTTGCTCTGCAATAAACTGGAAAATGGCACAATACGATTTGCTTTCTGTGGTGTTTATTTTTTATTTTTAATAGTTGTTCTTGGTGACCTGAAGATGTATGCGAGATAGGCGAGAAGGTGATGTAGAACTGAGGAGCGTTCTGAAATAAAAAAGTGTAAATTACAAAGGGCCACATCAACAAAGTAAGGGTAGTGAAAAGGTGCTGTAAAGCATGGGCTAAAGTTCCTCTGGCCCAGATCTTTACACAAACTAAAGACCCCAACTGTGTTGGATCAATGTAAGAACCTTCCCGTCAACCTAAGGAGAAAAAATCTCTTCATTAAAGAACTATCACCCACGAAGGGTACTCCTTGGTGTAATGCTTCATCAAGTTCCTTTCCGTTGCGGAACAGGTGTGCTCCACCCTATGAGATGCACTGGAGCACTTCGTTGGAAAAGAAATAGGGTAGCAAGTGGGGTTAGTGTTACTTATTAAAAAATACCTGCCTGGTAGCCCTAACATTTTAATCTGGTATTAAACAGGGGGAAAAGTTAGTACGTCCTGGGGCCCTAGTTACCCCTAATTCCTCTTAGGGTCAACATGTTTCTGCCACTTATGTTCCCAAATACTTGTGACTTTGTTCAGGGCCAATTATACTACCACAATCCACATCTATTCCATAATGCTGATGTAGCTGGAGAATTTACCATACATAAGTCAAGCACACATAAACCGCTTACTTGATGTCTGTAAATAGGTATATATTGAGGCAATTAATAGTGGTCCATGGGAACACTGAGGAGAAGCGTGCCTATTGTCACACAGACTCCAAGGTCCCCGCCTGGCCTGCTCTCCTACAATACATCTCAAAATGGAGGCAAGGATGGAGGTATTGTAGGCGAGCAAGCCGGGACCTGGGAGTCTGCCTGACAACAGGCATGCCTCTCCTCCGTGTACCTATGCCGAAATCAAAAAAAAAAAAAAATCCGCATTACTATTTGAAACCCTAACTGGTGCACAAAGGTGGTCATTGCTGGTGATCTTGCATGGGGTAGCCTCTAATGTATTTATGTATGAAGTGCTTTCTTTCACACTAGTAACATTAGTAGCTTGGGATGGTTTTCATTGAGCATAAGTAGCTGCTATTACAAAAACGGTTTGAGGCTCCTGTTGTAAATGGCGTTGCTTCTTTCGACTTACCTTCATATACACTGTGCCCTTAGTGAATAAACCAAACATTGGCCTGTGGCAGCTTTTCTGAGTTCCTGATGCAGGAACTAGAAAAGCATTTTTTCAAGGAAGTAAGTTCTCCATAGAATGTTACATTATAAAATAGCAAAATACGAACTGTATGTTGTTTAATTGAAAACCCTTCCAGGTCTTCGCTTAATGTGCCCCAGTGGGCTTGAAATTGTACCCCCACACCGCCAATAAATGGTTCAGATACACCTTCAAGGAAATTATGGGTATGGGCAATTTTATAAAACAAGTATTTACAAATGGAATAGGTTTGACCTTGCCTGACCCGCTCTCCACACACTGGGCATCAGAAAGCGTATTTATTTTTTCAGAATTTCGTATAATGCTGGCTTTTGCTGATTAAAATCAAATAAACTGAAGAAGTGCCACACAATGCACATTTATCTTGGAGTCGGGGGGAGGGGCGTTGCTGATAAGTGTTTCGGTGATGGAACAGTTCTAAACATATGGGGGTGAGGTGACTGCTAGGCTACATTTCGCCAGAGTCTTCAGGTCTTCCACCTTGTACTGCTTTCTCTAAAGGGGGGGTGGGTGATGACTGAAACAGTAGAGATAAGGTAGTACTGAGCGGGTCTCCTGTCTCTTCTATTCCGGGGCACTGCTCACATGGTTGTCAGCTGCAGTGCTCACCCTCCCTTCAGCTGAGGTGCTCCCTTTTGGCAGCTGCTGCCTGGGCCAAGGTGCCTGCGTTGGATGTTGCCCCCCCCACAGCAATAGCTGCTCTGGGCTCGTGGTTCCTGCACCATGGCAGAAAGGCATCCATAGCTTTTCGTTTGGATTGTTAAATCAACTTTATTCCGTTGACCATCAAATCTTTCTCTTTCTCCATTTACATTTACACCCACCTTCAGTCACTGCCTCACCACCATTCAATCGTGGGTGGCTTTAAGGCCAATCATGCTAAACTCCTCCAAAACAGTGATTGTGCATTTTCCCTCCTCTGTAGCTGCCGTCTCTTTAATCAATATGATCTACTTTCCCCCAAAAAGGCTGGAATTCGCCCCCTCAGCCAGAAACCTCTAGATTCTTTTCAACCCATGAATAACAATAATTGGCAAAGCCAATAGGTCTCGCCAATGCAAGAGCAACTGGCTTTGCCAATTAGTTTTAGTCATGTTGTACATAAGCGTGGCTGCTGTTAAACATGGCTAAAATGTAGTGACGTACAGGTGAGATTCGTGGAGTGTCGTAGAGTGGAGTAGTGTTCTAGTCTGGAGTGGAAGTGTGTGTCATGTATTGGAGTGACATAGTGTGGAGTTGCATAGAGTGGTGTACCCTGGTATGGCACAGAGTAGAGTGGACCCGTGTAGGATGCAGTGGAATTGACTGCAGTGACATTAAACTCCGCAGCATACAATGAAGATGTGTGAAGTGGTGCAGAGAGAACTAATGCACAGTAAAGTTCAGTGTTGTAGTGTCAAAGTGCAGTGGTATAGGGTGGAGTAGAGTACAGTGGTGCAGAGTAGTGTAGAGTACAGTGATACAGAGTGAGTAAAGTAGTGTAGAGTACAGTGTAATAGAGTGGCTAGAGTACAGTGGAGTAGAGTAGCATAGATTACAGTGGTGTAGAGTACAGTGATGAAGAGTGGAGTGCAGTGGCATAGTACAGTGGCACAGAGTAGATAGTTTCAGAGTAGATCGTTTCAGAGTAGAGTGAAGTGGCATGCAGTGGATTGGCGTAGAGTGCAGGGTCGTAGAGTTGAGTGTTACAGAGTAAAGTGTATTGGCTTAGAGTGTATTGGCATAGAATGCAGTGGTGTATTGGCATAGAATGCCAAGGTGCCTGCGTTGGATGTTGTCCCCCTACAGCAATAGCTGCTCTGGGTTTGGGCGTCCTGCACTTTGGCGGAAAGGAATGCATAGCTTTTCGTTTGGATTGTTAAATCAACTTTATTCCGTTGACAATCAAATCTTTCTCCATTTACACCCACCGCCTCAGAGAGGCATAGAGTGGAGTTGTGCAGAGTAGATTGGCTTGTCCTAGACTGGAGTGATGTAGAGTGAAGTGATGTAGAGTGGCAAAGCGTGCAGTGCCATAGAGTAGATTGGTACAGGACAGAGTAGGGATGCATATCGTGCATTGGCATAGAGTGCAGTGGCATAAAGTGGAGTGGTGCAGGGTAGAGTGCAGTGGTGTGAAGGGGTGCAGAGCGGAATATGCGTTGTATGGTATCGCACTGCCATTACAGACAACACATTTTCAATTAAAATGACCATTCCATTTGCGCAGACGTAGTTTTAGTAATAAAACTATACAGTGCACAAACAGAAATGTGTGGAAATTGCATCACCTAGTGTAATTTTCTTTCCCCCAATCATATTAAAGCAGGGGTCTCCATCCTTTTCTATTATGAGAGCTACTAGTTAATGAAAATCATCCAGAGCTACTAATATTGATGTTGTAACAGTGACCACATCAAACAGGATTATATTAGTGGCCGCCATGTGCAAGATTACCAGCAGTGAACACCTTTGTGCAGCAGGCACGGTTGATAGCAGTAATGTGAAAAGGGATTTGTTGATTAAGAGTGACTTTACATGAGTACTACATAGCTTAAATCCTCCTGGCACCAAGGTAATAACACTAGTAATAAGTGCCCCAGTGCTACATTATTTATCACTCAAATACCAACTTTAACTATATTTTGAAAATTCAGACACTTTTTCCCAAATGTTGGTGTGCTTATATTTATTCAGCTAAGAAAAGCTTCAAAATTAATGGGCTGGGCTGCATACAGGAGAGCTACTTATGGGTCAACGGGGCGCTACCAGTAGCTTAGGAGCTACTCGTTGGAGAAGCCTTTATCAAAGTGTTTGTTTCCAACACACTTCAGTTATAACAAAAATGTGCTTCATTTGTGTTCCTAATTCTGATATATTCTGAAATACTTACACAGTTCATTTAAATGTTGTGGTGTGCTAGAAAAAAACTCTTTCCTACCCCCAGTATCCAGCAAGGTTGTGGCATAAATCCTCTCACGTTGAAGTCTGAGAAAGAAAAGTAAACAAGCGCCCTCAGAAGACCGTGCCTGACATTTGACCTCGTTCTTTGAATGCACAGCAAGTGTGACACGAGAAGAACAAGATTTAAAGGCCTATATACATGGAGTTTGTGGATGAATACAGTAAACACTGTTTAAGCAACGGGAGGGACGAACTGACCCTGGACAGCCTAAAGCAAATACAGCCAGCCAATAGAAAGCCAGAAAATGTGAGTTACAAAGCCAATGGTAATCAACAGGTGGAATGCATTCCTAGGTCAACTTTCTGAAAGTCCCCAAGATGTCTTTAGTAAACCAGACAGGTGTGTTGTCTGGTAGGCTGCAACCTTAAAATGGGATCCCACAAAGCCAACAAGGACGCCGAGTCTGCAGCCAAATGTTAAACATACATAGGATCTAGTCTTGGATCGCATTCAGGACATCCAAAATACTCATTAACTCACCAGTATTAGGCAGGCCTGATTACTGCTGATGTTTAGAAGGGAGCATCCTAAATACTTCCAGTCAGCCTTCATCAGAGTCCAGAAAACTGCACAATCTACCCAGGCATGCTTCCACATCAACATAGCATCACAAAGCAGACTGACTTCATAAATCGGGGCCATAAATAAGCTGCTAACACTTGTATCCATGGCTCTGAATGGCATGTACCCATATCAAACTTTCTGGCATCCTGTATCGCTATTCACCTCCCTGAAATTTGTGATATTCTCATAATAACCTTGTCACTATCAAACCACCCTGTCAGTTTCAAGTTCTTACACCCACATAGCTAGAACCTCCTACCACCTGGCACTTGTGAAACCAGGGTACTAAAATGCACTGAAACATCCTGTACGGCAACTCCAGAGATGGATGAGTACTACCTTCTCACACTGACGTAAATTTGTTTTGCAGGACTTTGTGCTTTAGTTAATTAGGAATGCAAGTGTTGTATAGATGTACCTTTTATAAATTAGTGTTCTAGTAATAGAAGGATAAGTAAACATAGGAACATTGAATATGTGTAGTTGATCGGTAGCCCTTTTGTTTTGGATCTTTCTATATGTATTGTGTTCAGTTGCTTGGTGTCCGCATCCCTGCCTCCGATGCTTATCCAGTCTAAGTTGAGTGTAGAGTGTGTAATTTTTTTTCCATTGCAAACACTGCTGGGAAGCAGGTCAAGCCTCAGAATTAATTGATTGGGAGCATAATGGCACATGTTGCCCCCCTCACAGCCCCTACTCATGGCAGTAACTGGCATTTAACACTGCACTTGGCACACTACAATTCTGGGATTTCCCTGTGCTGGGGTCCACAAAACCTGTTCCATTCTTAAGCGATTGTTCACTTTCCTTCAGGTCTCCAACCCTTTTGGGTTGGCTGTTGTAATTGGCTGGGACATACTAACTATCAATCGGAAGGGCAGAGAGCAGGCCAAGTCTCGCCTTCACTGTTAACCTGCACAAAAGTGTTAGACCTGGCTTCGGTTGGCATAATTTCCCTTGTTGTCTTTGCTTCTAACCTCCTGTTTTTGACTGTATGCTGCATTTCGTTTTTGCTGGCTTTAGGACTCTGGGCACTTAACCACTGCTCACCAGTGCTAAAGGGCAAGTGCTCCCTGTGTAAATTGTATTGGTTTATTCACGACAAGCATTTTTGATTTACTAGTAAGTCCCTAGTAAATAGCACTGTGTGCCCACGGCCTGTAATTCAAATGCTACTAGTGGTTCTGCAGCACTGATTATGCCCCCCACATGAGTAGCCCTGCAAACATGTGTCAGGCCTGCCATTGAAGAGTGTGTGTGCTGTTTTAAGCTGCATTCCGACCTGGCAATTGCACCCACTTGCCAGGCCCAGACCTTCCCTTTTACTACTGCAAGTCACCCGTAATGTAGGTCCAAGGGAGCCGCTCTGGCAGGGTGCCCACCTATTTAAAAGGTAGGACATGTATTGGTCACAGGGGGTAGCCAGTGTTGCGCTTGGGTGGGAGTTGGTCCCAAGTAGGTGTGGGGGACCAGTGGAGATTACCCATGTTTAATTAGGGGACAGTGCGATGGTCCAGAGAACCCTCATGCCTCATAACACTAAGGAATACAGGCAGTGGGTGACCATTAATGGACATAGGGCTGAGGCTCTGAGAGAAACAGAAGCCAGTGTGACCACTGTCAGGTGTCACCTGGTGGCTGAAGAGCAAGCGATCCCTAGAATACTCCACCAAGTGGTTGCACTATACAATAGTCTGCGCCATTGTAAAGTGGCACAGGTTCCCTTTGAGTGTTGGGGGGGTGGATCTCCGTTTCCTTGCGTGTAGCTGTGAGCCCATCCATGCCAGTGGACTGTCAGCTTGGAAACGACCTGGAATACACTGTCTGGAAGAAGGTGGAGTACAGGTCGCACTTGGAAATCTTGGGATTACCTGAGTGGGCGTGCCTGACCACACGGTTCATGGCAGCCAAGGGTGATCAGAAGGATCTGGAGCCTGAAAAAGTGGCCCAGGTGCCTGTCAGGAAGAGAAGGAAGTGCCAAAAACTCACCCCAGAAATTCCCTCGGTCTAGGAGGAGGCTGAACCTGAGAGGTACACCCCGGATGTACAGGGGAGGAAGAGGCTGAGCTGGGAAACCTGCCTGAGCTGACCCATTGGCACCGTAAAGGGGTCCCAGCAGGGAGAAATTCTATGCAGCGCAGAGAGAGTGCTCCACTCTTGTGGGTCCTCTGCAATAAGCCGAGGTACAGGGTGCTGGCAAAGAATTTGAATCTCACCTGATCTACTGGGAGAATGGCCTCCTACATTGGGAGCCTCAGGTTGCTGAACCTGGGGCAGCCCATGTGCTGGTGATACCCCAGCGATTCAGAGCCTTCTTAAGCTCATGATGTGCCTCTGACAGGTCATTTGGGGCAGGGCAAGACCTTTGACAGACTTGTCACCCACTTTTACTAGCTGCAAATGAGAAAAAAATTAGTTGCATTCTGTAGAGGATCTTTACCCATGTGGGATTCACCAAGGAAGTGGTATCTGACCGGAGTACCAACTTAGTCACTGTACATGAAAGCCATGTGAAAGGCATGTGAAGTGAACTACAAATTCACCACTCCTTACCACCCCCAAAGCAATGGGTTGGTTGAAAGTTTCAACTGAACACAAGTGCATGATTATAAGCCTTTCAGAACCCCTGAGACCTAAGTGGGATGTCCTCTTACCATGCTTTCTGTTAGCCTACTGTGAGGTACTGCTGAAGAGGATTGGCTTCAGTTCTTTTGAGCTTCTGTATGGGCACCCTGTGAGGGGACCTCTCCGTTTGGTAAAGGAGGGCTGGGAGCAAGCTCCAAGGAAGCCACCTCAGGATGTATTCATCAGTTACATGCTGGCCTTCTGGAACCAAACAGCCCACTTCAGGAACCTCGCCCAAGAGAACCTAGAACCTGGGCAGAAGGACATGAAACATTGGTGCAACCAGAATATCACTCTGGTTGCATTACAGCCTGGTTAAAAGGTGTGGGTGATTGCGCCAGTGGAACCCCACGCTCTAAAACATAAGTGGACTGGCCCATTTGAGGTGAAGGAGCACAAGAGTGACATCACCTACCTGGTAGACTTGCAGATTCATAAGAACCCCTTCAGGGTCATGCGCATGAGCTGCCTCAAACCCCATTTCGAGAGTTCAAAGTTGACCATGCTCTTGTCAAATGATGATGGAGTGGAAGAGGAAAGTGACCCTCTCCCTAACCTCATGTCTGTCCAGGAGCAGGATGGGTCAGTGGAGTGTGTGATCCCCTCCCCTACACTGACCTTCGAGCAGCAGAGTGACTGTCGCCAGTTGCTGGGAAAGTTTGCAACTCTGTTTTCACTCCCCTCAGGAGTCACCCATTTGTGCACTCATGACATTGATACTTGGCCCACCTGTGAAGCACAATATTTACAGGTTGACTGACTGAGTTAGGGCTAGCTTCAAGGAACAGGTTTCCAAGATGTTAACTTTGCGTGTGATTGAGCCCTCCACCAGTCCTTGGTCCAGCCTGGTGGTTTTGGCCCCAAAGGTGTCACTACTAAACTGGTTCTGCGTGGGCTTAATCAATAAGACTGACGTGACCCCACCTCCTGAACTGATTAGCTCATCGATCGTCTGGGAGCTGCCAAGTTCCTCCGTAAGTTTGATCTAACGTCTAGGTCCTGGCAGATTGCCTTGACCATGTGGTCAAAGGAGAGGTCTGCGTTCTCCATGCCAGAGGGGCAATTTCAGTGCTGTCATACCCTCTGGGTTGAAGAACGTCCCTGCCACATTTCAGAGATTGGTCAACAAGGTCCTGCCTGGATTGGAGGACTTCAGTACTGCCTACCTAGACCACACTGCGGTCTTCAGTTCTAGCTGGGAGGACCACTTGTACCACCTCAAGGCCAGTAAATGCCAGATAGGGCAGGGGTCTATGGTGTACTTGGGACATCAGGTAGGAAGCGGCCAGGTGGGGTCTCTACAAGATAAGATTGGCACCATTCTGGCTTGGGCACTCCCCAAGACTCAGACAGAGGTGAGAGCCTTCTTAGGCATCACTGCGTACTACCGCAGATTCGTCATAGGGTATGGCACTATTGTTGCCCCCTTGACAGAGCTGACTGCTAGGAAGCAGCCACTTCTCCAAGGAGTTCCTCATTTAGACTGATGCCTCAGAGCATGGTGTGGGGGCCGTATTTTCACAGCTGAACAAGGAGGGCCTAGATCAACCTATAGCCTTCATTAGTAGGAGGTTAATCCCACGGGAACAGAGATGGAGTGCAATTGAAAGGGAGGCTTTTGCTGTGGTCTAGGCACTGAAGAAGCTAAAAACCCTACTTGTTTGGGACTCACTTCCGAGTTCAGACAGATCACAGGCCTCTCAGATGGTTAATGCAGGTGAGTGGTGAGAACCCAAAACTGTTGAGGTGGTCAATCTTCCTACAGGGAATGGACTTTACAGTGGAACACCGCCCTGGCACAGAACACGCCAATGCTGATGGTCTGTTCCGGTTCTTCTGCCTTAGTGATGAGAACTCCAAGGAGGTTGGGTAGTTCTCCCCACTTTCAGGTGGTGGGGGAGGAGGTAGACACAAGTGTTCTGCCATTGGTTTTCCCTGCCTTTTTTGCTTCTGACCTTCTGTTTTTGACTGTGTGCTGCATTTTATTTTTGCTGGTCTTGGGACTCTTGGCACTTTACCACTGCTAACCAATGCTAAAGTGCACGTGCTCCCTGTGTAAATTGTATTGGTGATTGGTTTATCCATGATTGGCATATATGATTTACTTGTAAGTCCCTAGTAAAGTGCACTATGTGTGCCCAGGGTCTGTAGATCAAATGTTAGTAGCGGGTCTGCAGCACTGATTGGGCCACCCACATGAGGAGTCCTGCAAACCTGTCTCAGGCCTGTCATTGCAGTGTCTGTGTGGAGTTTTAAAATGACATTTCGACCTGGCACCCCCTAAAGTAGGCCAAAGGCAGCCCCATGGGCAGGGTGCAGTGTATTTAACAAGTGGGACATGTACTGGTATATTTTACATGTCCTGATAGTGTAATACTGCTAAATGTGTTTTTCACTATTGCAAGGACTATCTCTCCCATAGGGTAGCATGGGGATTGCATTGAAATCTTATAACTGTAATTTCCCATTGGGGCAGATAGAGTTATGGAATTTGTAGTCTCTGAACTCACAATTTAAAAATACAACTTTTGGTGAAGTTGTTTTTTGAATTGTAACTTTGAAAATTCCACTTTCAGAAAGTGGGCATTTCCTTGCTTAACCATTCTGCAGAATACACGTCTGGGTCACAATGACAGATGGGCTGTTTGTGCATTCACTCTGGACAGTCACACGAAGGGAGCTGAGGTGTGCCCTGCGTATTATGATGGCCCATCACCAGGCTGATGGGGTCTTCCTGAGCTAGAGTGGTAGGAGGAGCTGACACTTGCACCTGAATAGAGCTGTGCCTGTCCTTACACAAAGCAGTCTCCAAACCCCTGGAGTGTGTCTGGGGCCGGAGCAGGGAAAAGCAGGGTCTTGTGCACTACAAAGACTTCTCTTTGAAATTTGCCTACTTCAAAGACTGAAATAGGTATAAGTACTGGACTTCTGATGCCACGTAGTACACTTTTAGACTGAGGACATTCTGCCAGGAAGAAGAGGTGGATGCTGTAGAAGGGACTATCACTCTGCCTGTTGCTTTGTTGTGCTGGCCTGCTGCTTCTCTTCTGGGAGTGTAAGGACTGGACTTTGTTTTCTACATCATGCTGTCCAAGGTTCTCCAAGGACTTGAATGGGGCTTGCCTCCTGTTAAGTAATCTCACAGCCATCAAAGGCTTTACCTGCCAGCGCCTGGGCTCTCTTGCTGAAAGCCCTGACTTGCCAAGTGGTGTCAAATCCAGTTCCTGAGCCCTTGGAAGTGACCTCTGGTGCAACTAAGAAGAAACTGAGCACATCGACCCTAGAGTGATTTGGGAACCAGCTCTGCTCTCTGACTCCATGCCACTGCCTGCACCAGAGCCATGGTCCCCTCTGAGTGCAACGACTGCAACATGTAAAACAGGCCGGACGGCACCCCAGTGCCTCTGAAGTCCCACCACAGCATGAGTCCCAAGTGCCTTGACACCGACGTCCGTGACACCAGACTCTGTTGCAGTACCTTTGGTCCTGTGGTGTGATCACGGCACCGCAATGTTGACACCTCGCATCTTGACCTGCTGTATTCATCGACCCCTGCCTTGTCATAAGGAACCAATGTCTTGCCACAAACGCTGCCTCGCCTCCCTTGCAACCATAAGGAATCAACACCACCCCTGCCTAGCAGTAATCGTTCACTCACCCATATAGTCGCTCAGATACCCACTCACACATCTATACAACCACAAAAATTTACTGGATGATGTCATTTGATATCTCATCAGTGATGTCATTGACCATGTCATGAGTGATCTAATACAAGGTCATAAGCAGGGCATTATGGTTGCCCAAGTTATAGTTAGCTGAGGTAACTATAACTGATGGATTTCTCTGCTTTTGTACGAGTACATTCAGAACCTAACTATAATGTTCCTGTAACGTTTGTTTTTTTTCCAGTGAATTTCGAAGGTTTTTTAATTCTATTTCCTAACTACAACATTCCTGTAACCTTTGTTTTTTCAGTGAATTTCTAAGGTTTTTTTCGTTTTGTTTTTTTTAAATTCTATTTCTTAACTATAACATCCCTATAACCTTTGTTTTCTTCAGTGAATTTCTATGTTTTTTAAATTTTAATTAGTTACTGTAACATCCTTGAGTGAATGGCTGCATGAATGGTGTATATGTGAATTTATTGACTTCATACCACAGTACACTATACTTCAGTGTTTTGTGAATCTATGTATGAATGTATAAATTGGTATTGTGTGTTTTGTTACTGTTGGAATTTTCCCTTTCGCAGGGTCATCCCCAGACTTTTTGCCTCCTTCCTCCTAATTTTTCTGACCTGTTTCTGTTGGCTTTTGAGCTCTGAGCACTTTACCACTGCTAACCAGTGCTAAAGTGAATATGCTCTCTGTGTAAATTGTATGGTTGATTGGTTTATCCATGATTGGCATATTTGATTTACTAGTAAGGTGCACTAGAGGTGCCAGGGCCTGTAAATCAAATGCTACTAGGGGGCCTGCAGCACTGGTTGTGCCACCCACATTAGTAGCTCTTTAATCATGTCTCAGACCTGCCATGCAGTGTCTGTGTGTGCAGTTTTAACTGTAAATTCGACTTGGCAAGTGTACCCACTTGCCAGACCTAAACCTTCCCTTTTCTTACATGTGAGGCACCCCTAAGGTAGGCCCTAGGTAGCCCCAAGGGTAGGGTGCAGTGTATGGTTAGGGTAGGACATATAGTAATGTGTTTTATATGTCCTAACAGTAAAATATTGCTAAATTTGTTTTCCACTGTTGCAAGACCTGTCCCTTTCATAGGTTAACATGGGGGGCTACCCTTAAATCTGATTTAAGTGTAAATTCCCTTTGGGGGCGGATGGACATGTGGAGTTTGGGGTCTCTGAGCTCACAATTTAAAAATACATATTTTAGTAAAGTTGATTTTAAGATTGTGTGTTTGAAAATGCCACTTTTAGAAAGTGAGCATTTTCTTACTTATACCATTTCTGTGACTCTGCCTGTTTGTAGATTCCCTGTCTTAGTCAGCTTGACAGTTGGGCTGGTTGCACCTCACACTAAACAGTGACACAAAGGGAGCCGGGGTGTAGTCTGCATTTCCTGATGAGCCATCTGTGCTAGGAGGGAGGGTAGGAGTGGTCACTTACACGTGAAAGGACTGTGCCTGCCCTCACACAATGCAGTCTCCAACCCCCTGGTGAGTGTCTGGGGCCTGGCCTGGGCAAGGCAGGATTTCACAAAGAGAGACTTTGCTTTGAAGTAGGCCAACTTCAAAGGAGAAATTGGGTATAAGAAGGGCACCCAAAACCACAGAAGAACCTGGAGAAGAGCTGAAGAGCTGAGGAAGAAGAGCTGCCCTGCCTGTGACTGTGCTTTGTGGAGCTATCCTGCAGTTGCTGCTTCTGCCAGAGTAAGAGGGCAAAGACTGGACTTTGCGGGACTTCCATCTTGGGAAGATCAAGGGCTTTATTTAGAACTTGCCTCCTGTTGTTTGAAGTCTCAGGGATAGCAAAGACTTCTCTCTGCCAGCACCTGGAGTCTCTGGAGAGACCCCTGCTGTGCCAAGTGGTGCCCATCCAGTTCCTGGGACCCTTAAGGAGAAGCTGGCAGCCTAAGAGGAAGAAATCCTTGCACAGAACGCCGTGCTGGGAAAAGATCGACGCGACTCCGATCCGCGGCTGAAAAATCGACATGCTGCCAGTTTCCCGGCTGAAAATCAACGTTCACCTGCAAAGCGACCGAAGAATCGACGCACGGAGCTGGAGAAACGACGCTCCGCATCGCTGACAGAGGCTGGAAGATCGCAACCCGCGCTGCGTGGTTTTCGGATCATCATGCGGCTGGATTTCCGACGCAAGTCCCGCTCGGCATGTAAAAACAACGCAACGCCTGCCCAGACCTGAGAGGTCTGATTGGATCGATGCATCGCTCTCCTGCTGAGAGAAGAAACTACGCGCCCGACCCAACGAAAGGAGAAATGACACAAGGTCTCCCTCATGAGTGAAATCAACGCATCACAAGCCCTTTTTGATGCACACTCTCCCGTGCTGGGTTATTTTTGACGCACCCAAGGTACATTTTTACGCTAACAATGTTAGTGTGTGTTTAAAACTACATGAAGACTCTTTTTTTTCCTTTTTAATTGATAACTTGACTTGTGTATTGTGTGTTTTTGTTCTTTTGGTCTTGTTTTGTTTAGATAAATATTCTCTATTTTTCTAAACTTGTGTTGTGTCATTTTGTAGTGTTTTCATTAAGTTACTGTGTTTGTTGGTACAAATACTTTACACCTAGCACTCTGAAGTTACGCCTACTTCTCATGCCAAGCTACCAAGGGGGTAAGGGGGGTTAGCTGAGGGTGATTCTCTTTTACCCTGACTAGAGTGAGGGTCCTTGTTTGGACAGGGGGGTAACCTGACTGCCAACCAAAGACCCCATTTCTCACAGTTACAGTGTTGTGTATGTTTATAAAAATTGCAGTACAGATAGCAGAGTTCATATGTAAATAGGTATATTAGTCTACAAGTGGACTCATAACACACTGAAACACAACAACTCAAAGTTGTCCATCTATTAACTCCATAGTATGCTGTATATCTGTACGTAATACTCCGTATGTGTAACTTTATCCTTCTAAAATAGAAGTATGACTCTTATTATATAGGTTGAGTAATTAAAAGTATATCTGACAACAAATATCCACATGAACGTTCACCTCTAATAGGCTAGAAACACTGTTAAATGAGTAATTATTTTATTCAGTAATTAAGAAATAAAAGGTCTTCTCTTCATATGATAGTAACTGTATGAGCCGGTAAGTATATATGATACTGCAGGATACATAGTTTCTGTCTATCTAATAAGTATGAATACATTTAGATATGTTTTGTTTATAATTATTATTTGGACAAAATGTTCTGGCTCCGTGGATCCGGGTCCACAGTGCCTGAAAACTCAGAGGGTTGTACTCTATGTTTTTTTTAGTTCGATCATGTGATCAGACAGGCACCGCGGCTCTCGCAACTTTTTATAAGGTTACTTTTAGTATATAGAGACATCTATTTTTTTTATATTGGAGTCAGGTTGCATCTAGATATCACTTCTCCTATAGTTGTTTTATATGTAAATATATTCATTTATGTGTAATCGGAAACCACAGATCCACGAAGGGAGCTGCGGAGCCACCCGATGATGAAAGAGAAATAACCTAATATCATTGGTTGTTTGTGGGCCACACCCTATATCAGTTCCATCCACATCCTACAGTGTTCATGTCGGCTTTAAACTCTCTGAAGAGAGTGTTTTCAGGAACTTTTTCCTTTGGCTATTTTGCTTTCCAACTTTTTTCCACCAAGGAAGGTGTCTAGTTCTTCAGCACTAGTGGAACCAGAGGATCCCAGCATGGAGGAAGAGGAAGGTGCACCTCCTGCAAAGAAAGAAAGAAAGAAAATGAAGTGTGGAGATACTTCACTATCAGCCCTGGAGAAAAAAAGTGACTGCTAAATATGTCACATGCAATATCTACGGGAAGAAACTCTCACACGGGACTGCGAAGAAGTATTCCCATGGAACAGGTTCCATGTGGAAGCACTTGAAGACAATCCATGAAAGAACATAGAACAGCATCCTACGTGAGAGGGAAGGTTCTGCTACTTCAACCAGTGGCAAGGGACAGTCTTCACCTTCAATAACTGCCATCCACTTTTCCAGACATAGGCACAACAGTTACCTGCTGTTCTAAATGACATATTTTACTACCTGCAAACGTGTCATTGATGGCAGAATTTTTTCATGCCATTGGCAACCAGCGTTGACAGTTTTTCTTTTCTATCATTAAACTCACTTTTCAAGTGTTTTTCATGATGAAGCATGTTGCTTCTTAGTTTGTTCGTTTGCTCTTCTGTTTTATAGCCAGTTTTGTCACAAAACAAACACCAAAAAAAGTTAAAAAAAGATCAGAAATTTTTGGGGAAAAAAAGGTTCTTGTTAGAACCACTCCATTCCCTGAAAGAACAGCTGTGTCGTTTTTTCTTCTATTAGAATATGTGTGTAGATTTATTGTGTAGTATATGTTTGTGTGCCTCCATCTGTCACTGTGCGTCTGTGTGGTTGTGTCAGCGAATGTATCAGTGTGTGTGTGTGTGTGTGTGTGTGTGTGTGTGTGTGTGTGTGTGTGTGTGTGTGTGTGTGTGTGTGTGTGTGTGTGTGTGTGTGTGTGTGTGTGTGTGTGTGTGTGTGTGTGTGTGTGTGTGTGTGTGTGTGTGTGTGTGTGTGTGTGTGTGTGTGTGTGTGTGTGTAAAAGTGTATGCGTAAGTGTGAGGCAGGCTCTACTAGTGTATGCATCATTGTGTGCCTGGCTGTGTTAGTCTATGTATCAGTGTCTGCCCTGGTGTCTTACTGTATGCTTGAGTGCATGCCTGGGTGTGTTGGTGTATGCGTGAGTGTGTGACAGGGTGTGACCGTGTATGTCTGGGTGTGTCAGAGTATGCATGAGTGTGTGTCGGGCTGTGTAAGTGTATGTCTCAGTGTGTGATTGGGTGTGTCAGTATATGCATCAGTGTATGCATGGTTTGTGAGTGTGTGCATCTATTTGTGCCTGGGTGTGTTTGTATATGCATGTGTGTGACAGGGTGTGTCAGTGTATGTCTCAGTGTGTACCTGGGTGTGCTAGTGTATGCATGAGTATGTTACAGGGTATGTCAGTAAATTGTCTCTGTGTGTATCAGTGTATGCATGAGTGCGTGCCAGGGTGTGTAAGTGTATGTGTCAGTGTGTGCCTGGGTGTGTTAGTGTATGTTTCTGAGTGTGTCAGAATATATGCATCAGTGTGTGCATGGGTGTGTGCTTCTATGTGTACTTGGGTGTGTTAGTGTATGCATGAGTGTGTGACTGAGTGTGTCGTTAAGTGTGTACCTTTGTGTTACTGTGTGCATAAGTGTGTATCTGGGTGTCTCAGCATATACATGAGTGGATGGCTGAGTGTGCTAGTGTATGCATGAGTGTGTGTCTGGCTGTGTCAGTGCATGTATTATTGTACACATTGTTTGTGTCAGAGTATGCATTAGTGTATGCAAGGGTGTATAAGTGTACGTATCAGTGTGTGGCTCTGTGTGGTAGTGTATGCATCAAGGTTCCCCTAGGTGTGCTAGTATATGCATCATTGTGACTGGGTGTGTCAGTGTATGCTTCAATGTGTGAGTGGGTGTGTTAGTATATATATATGTATGTATGTGTGTGTCCCTGTGTGTGTAAGTGTATGTATGAGTGTGAGCCTTGTTCTGCTAGTGTATGCTTCATTGTGTGCCTGGCTGTGTTATTGTATGTATCATATTGTGCCTGGCTGTTTCACTGTATGGATCAGTGTCTGTGTGGGTGTCTCAGCGTATGCATCAGTATGTGGCGGGATGTGTTAGTGTATGCATCAGTGTGTTTGTATCAGTGTGTGTCGGAGTGTGTTATTGTATGCCTGGGTGTGTCATTATGTGGCTGGGTGTGTTAGTGTATGCATCAGTGTGTGACTGGGTGTGTCAGCATACAGGTCAGTGTGTGCCTGGGTGTGTCAGTGTGTTTGCATCAGTGTGTGTTAGTGTATGCCTGGATGTGTCAGTGTGTGAGTGGCTGTGTTAGTGGATGCTCCAGTGTGTGACTGGGTGTGTCAGCATACAGGTCAGTGTGTGCCTGGGTGTGTCAGTGTGTTTGCATCAGTGTGTGTTAGTGAATGCCTGGATGTGTCAGTGTGTGAGTGGCTGTGTTAGTGGATGCTCCAGTGTGTGACTGAGTGTGTTAGTATGTGTATCATGAAATATCTGCCTGTGTGTGTGTTACTGTGTGCATTGGTGTCTCAGCATGTACATGAGTGGATGGCTGAGTGTAATATAGTATGCATGAGTGTGTGCCTGGCTGTGTCAGTGTATCTATAATTGTACATGTGGCTGTGTGACTGTATGCAGCAGTGTGTTCCTGGGTGTGTGAGTGTATGCATCAGTATGGGCATGAGTGTATCAGGATGTGTATCAATGTGTGCTTGGATGTGTTAGTGTATGCATTAGTGTGTATCTAGGTGTGCAATGTATGAGTCAGTGTGTCACCAGCTGTATCACTGCCAGTAGTTCGACAAACCTGCATGTATAAAGCTGTACATAAGTGAGTGACCGGATGTGTCAGAGTCTATACCAGTGTTTGCTTTCATTCATCAGTGTATGCATTAGTGATTCTCTTAGTATTTAAGGTTAAGCATCAGTGTTTCCTGAGTGTGTTAGTTTATACATAATTATATACATAGCTATATTTACATTAGTGTGTTGGTGTATTAGTATAATTAACTATCTGTAATTGGGTACATTTATGGATAGAGATATGTAGTTAGTCACCTAAATTACTGCAGTAAAAACGTCCTTTAATCTGTATAAAAAGAGACAATAAGTTATCCATTTTAACTTTCAATCTGTAATAAAAATAATATTGTTAGTTTCAAGACTCAACAAATTTATACTACTATATAGAAATTGAAGATATTATTTAGGCATGTCCTATTCCATTCCACACTGTTCTCAGCTTCTATGCTTTTGCACTGTATGCTGATGCGTTGATTCTTTACTCGCAAGTGAGGCCGTGCGTTGTTTCTTTTCCCCTCCGGGCAAGCGATGCATCAATTCTTTCCTCGCAGGGAATGGACGCTTCGATGTCTGGACCAGCAGCCTCAGGTCTGTGCGGTGATGTTGAAGATTTTGACGCCAGGGTCGATGCATGGAAAATTCCGACACGCTGTGCGAAGGGTCCGCACTAAGAACAGGCATTGTGTCAATTCTCAAGCCATGAGGCAGGCGCTGTGTCAAATTTTAAGCGGGAGGACAGGAGCTGTGTTGATTTTTTTCTGATGGGCACATAGCGGTGCGTGGATTTTCTCCCGCAGGTTACCAGATTCCACGTCTAAGGGCCCAGGAACTGGACTTGGCACCACTTAGCAAGTCAGGACTCTCAGCAGAAGAGCTCAGGCACTGGCACATGAAGTGTTTGATGCCCCTGATAATTCAGAACACGGGGCAAGCTCAGTCAAATCCCTTGGAGAAACTTCACAAGCAGAATTTCAGAAAGCAAAGCCCAGTCCTTTTCCTTCTAAGGCAGAAGCAGCAGCAGCAGGCCAGCACAGCAAAGCAAAGCAACAGGCAGAATGGTAGGTCCTCCTCAAGCATCAAGCTCTTCTCCATGGTAGAGGTTCCTCTTGATCCAGAAGTAATATGAAGTTGTGGGATCAGCAGTCTAATAATTATTCTCATTTCTGCCTTTGAAGTGGGCAAACTTCAAAGGAAGGTCTTTGTAGTGCACAAGACCATGCCTTTGACTGGCCCTGCCCCAGACACACACTAAGGGGTTGGAGACTGTATTGTGAGAGACAGGCAAATGTTTGCAGAAGCTTGTAAGCATGAGTGATGATTCTTTGCTTTCAAAATAAAATGTTCAGAAAAAAAAATACAAGTAGGAAAAAAATGTTTCCCTACCGTGAAATTGTAGGTACTATTTCTTTGAAGCGTCATTTAGTAGAATGTGTTATTGGATGCTAGTATTTCCCAAAAATATTCCTAATGGAAAATCAATGTTACCATTTTCAACAAGATTATGGGAAACATGAAAATGAACAAGCACTGGCACAGCCAACGGAGCCAACATTTTTTGTGAGTCTTTTAGTTTCGTCAATGCGTGTCTTGTTTTGACAAGGCTTTTGTAACATGTTATTGTTGTGGGAGCTGCCAGGCCCTCACCATTCTAACAATAACTGGCAAAAAGAAAAAAAACGTTTTTGGTCTCAAAAAGCACACATAGCCACCAGTGGCATAGCAAAGGTCTCGCAGCCCCATTCCAGGGGTCCCCCTCAGAACAGAACCTGCCCTGAGTGAGTCTGGAAGGGGGTGGGGAAGCCCTCCATGTTCTTTGCAGGGGGGGCCTACAGTTTTGTTACGCCACTGATTGGCACAGTAGTTCCTGGCAGTGAATAAAACAACTTTGTGTGCCAATATGCTCCTTGTGGAAGAGCAGAATGTGTTCACTCACAATAAAGCCAACCAATAGATAGAGAAATAGATAATAATAGAAACAAAGGGGCTCATTCTAACCCTGGCGGTCCAAGACCGCCAAGGCTAAAATGACAGGGGCACCGCCAACAGGCTGGCGGTGCCCCGCTGGGCATTCTGACCGCGGCGGTTCGGCCGCGGTCAGAAGTGGAAAACCGGCGGTCTCCCGCCAGTTTTCTGCTGCCCAAATGAATCCTCCATGGCGGCGCAGCAAGGATTCTGACACCCCATACCGCCATCCTGTTCCAATGGCATGGGCACTGCAGGGGCCCCGTAAGAGGGCCCCAAAAAGAATTTTAGTGTCTGCTTTGCAGACACTGAAATTCGCGACGGGTGCAACTGCACCCGTCGCACCTTCCCACTCCGCCGGCTCAATTCTGAGCCGGCGTCCTCGTGGGAAGGTAGTTTTACACTGGGCTGGCGGGCGGCCTTTTGGCAGTCGCCCGCCAGCCCAGTGTAAAACACAGAATACCCGCAGCGGTCTAATGACCGCGGTGCGGTATTCTGGAGGGGGGAACTCTGGTGGGCGGCAGGGTGAGAATCACCCCCAAAATGTCTTTGTTAATGCCAGACCTAATTAGGTACCCAATTTTTAAAGAAATTCACAAAAGCGCACCCATGGTATATGTCTGTGAATTAGTGGCTTTCATGGATTCACAAGAACTTACAGAAGTAGATCAGGAAATCATACTCCTAGAAAATATTTGTGAATTGTATTTTAGGATGAGCAAATATGCATGTGTAGATGTGCTCAAATGAAAATCTATTGAGCGTTTACAAGTTAACTTTCACTCCAGCCACTTTTTTTTTCTCCAACCCTGGAACAACTTCTGCCATTTTCAGGAGTACATTTCAAACCTTTCTCATTATGGGAAAACATTAGAGAAGAGCTGGTGAAAATCCTTAAAACATGCAAGTTAGTAGGTTTGCAGACCCAAAAACATTCCAGCCATGGAACTATTGTTTACTGCTTCCTTCAGCCCTAGTATGTAGATCTGCGGAAATGTGGTAAAATAAGGAAATTGCTATAGTAGAGATCGAAATTGCAAGTGTTCAAACCTTACTATGGTAGTAGCCCCGGCATAATCAGAGAGGCTATTATCAGAGCTCTTATATAATGAGATTGCCGTCGTAATTTGTCGCAGCACTACATGGCACCAAGGAGACAAGCAGATTTTCTTTTTACAGGACAAATAGATTTAAGAAGCAACCTGTCCCATGGGAAAGTAGATATTTTATTAAATTCCACACCCCTATACCACTCACCCTCCTAGGCCAAGAGGCCTTCTTTAAGATGATGACACTGTCATGGTTCCTGTAACTGCTCCAGACCCACCCCACTGTCTTTCAGTCAATTTCTGTAGAAGCCTGAATGCTGCTTTGCTCTAGGATGGTGGCCCTCCTAAGATGTCTCTTCAAAAGTTCTGTTGTTGGATGATGGAAGAGGTATAGCTTTATCAAATAGCCATGAATATTACTTGGCGCCTCAACTAGTAGTTTCAATGACTGAGTTTTTTCATCCCAGGACAAGCCAACGCTTATGTGGAACAACACGCAATGGAGCCCTGTAGCGATTTATATGCCCTGTATTTTAAAAGGCGACTGACGTGGATGACCAATCATACATGGTCAGTGAAAAGATATGGGGGAGGATTCAAATGTGTGTCTAGGTAGGGACAAAACACTGACAAAGTATATTTCACTACAAGGGGGAGTTAGGCTTCAAGAGGTAGCATTGAAACATACCTTGTAATTATTACCAAGTTATGTGACATTTGTGGACAAGCAGTAATGATATATTTTGAACAGCTGGGAAGACAATACAGACTTAACACATGGTGAGGTGCTCTGCTGTTTCCAGAACAAACACCCTTTGCCCCACCTCTCTTGTGATGTACAAATCGAAAACTGCTCACATTTAGAAAACAAGCTCCTGACAGAGCCACAAGGAGGGAGAGCAGTTTCCAATGTATCTTAAACCTTAATCAGCAATGCACCTGATAGATTAAGGAAGAACTCGGAGAAGATAGGGAGCATATTTGTGGCAGATGGATGAGACAGACAGAGAGTAAGCTTTTTAATGCCTACGGGAGGAGTCCATCAGAATGGGTTCAGGTTGGTGCAAATTAAGATTCTCCACAAAATGTACATACGTGAGCGCAAAATGTTAAGTTTAGCAACCCTGACTCCGATCTGCCTCATAGAGAATGTGTACAGGTGAGAACCTTTTTCCAAATCTTATGGATATGCCTTCAATTGAAACCCTTTTGGGTACTGAGCTAGTGTTGCCTTTCACATGTCACAAAATTCCACACAAGTGACAGGCCAAAACTACTTTTATTGGGTATTTGGAGCAATGGCCCTCTGCTGAAATATACAAAATTAATGTACCACTTAAGCCTGAGGGTGGCAATACTCAATGATGGCCTTGAATGTGAAGGCTGGTGGGGAAAGGCAGGCCCTCTACTATAGGTGCATGGATCCCAGGTACGGACTAGCTTATGGCCATGGAAAATTATGTTAAGAAGGATGGGGGTTGTGGCTGGACACTAATGGAGTAAGAGGTGACTTCTGGAGCTCCCAGAACCCCACTGCCATCCAACGACATCCCTCTGCCCCACTCCAGTGTAGGTGTTTGTGGGCCACATTCCCTCCTAAAAAAACGAGACCGATTTGGTACCACAGCCCTGAGCTGATTGAAATAACCGGCTTGTACGATGGACCGAGACGGGAAAAACAAGACGGCTGCCTCTGCGGCTTCGATGAGGGGCTCTGAATGATGGACACTGCCATCCTGATGTGAGTACAGAGTGGTTCCCGAGGTGCGGTGGCTGATGCAGGGACTCCTGGTCAGGAGCAACATTAATGAATAGACTGAGAGGTTCCCCAACTTGATCCTCTGAGAAGGCCCTCACAGCAGTGTAGGGTGTGTGGGCTGGACCACCAACCTTTATGGGCTCAACTGCCTTCATCGACTCTAGAGCCCTGCCCACCTAGAATGAGATGCGTGGTGAAAGACAGGAGTGCTCTGCGGGTGCTGCTGTGACGGGGGACCCGAATCGTGCACAGCCCGGATGCTGACTTGGGCACTCTGAGAGCATCAACTCAAGATTCAGAGCGTAACAGTGGTTATGGTTGACTTTACTAATAACAATTTATTCCTACCCAAACAAACCCTTTTTAGCAAAATTAGGATAACCCTGGGATAACACTGGGAAAAAACATAGCTTTCTAATGTGTAACATGCAGTTTGCATGCAGCTCTTTGATTGCAGTTCATAGGTCGCTGTGCTAGATTATGATTGTAATTTATGAACTGCACAGTAACAAAAGGATCCCTGGGACGAAAGCAGCATCCCACTAATTTATGCACATAAAATACTGCTCTGTATTCTGCATACTACACAATCTGTGCAGCAGGCACATCAACTCTTTGTGCTACCTTAGTTGAGTCAAAACTGCCACCAGGCAAAACTCTGAGCTCTATCCAAGAGGTACATTAATCACCATAGTTATCTTGGTACTTTATTGTTGCCTGAAAACTGTTGGGTATACAACAAAATCTGCACCGCTACAAAACCAGCCCCCAGTAACAAAAGCACCCCCCCCCCCACTTGTCCAGCCTCACTGGGGAATGCCTGTTACAGTCAGACCAGCCTTGGCAGGGATCCTTTTCAAGTGGAAATGCTGCCTCCCTCATCACAGTGATAATGGGCAATCATTATCTCAATGAGTAATCCTAAAGCACCTGGCCATTCACAGGACTCCGCAAAGTACAGAAAAAACTCTGCCACACTACTCGGAGTTCCGTGAGCGGCGGAGTGCAATTAGTTGCGCTGCTCGCACTGATTTTTAATGCCATGCTGTGAAATCAGCATGATTGGCACAATGCTCAGCACAAGAGGGCACTGCTTCTTTTTGCCGCTCGAGTAGATGTTCTACTCGAACAGCAGCTTCCTCAACGCAAGCGGCAGGTTTCTCAACGTGACCATAAAGACCTGCAGCCATCGCTCGCTCTGAGAAATCTCACCGGTCTATTATTTGATTTTTCTCACATGCACTCGCCAACCTACAGTTGGTGAGTGTAAGTGAGAAGAAAAACTCTGCGAGCGTGAACGAGAAGAAAAACTCTGCTCCGCGCCACTCCACTGAGTTTTTGGGAACTCCATGCTCTGCACGGAGTGGGCAAAACTCTGGAACTTTGGCAGCAGAGCAGAATTCATTGTCCACCCCCAGCTGTGAGAGGGGCGGCTGAAGCCCTTTCAGGCTAACTGGGGGTGCGTGCCTGGTTGCCTGGGTCTCGGAGTACTGGAGCTGCCAAGCGGGGCATCTGACCTCTACTGGAATCAGGGAGTAGACAGTCTGAATGAGACAGCCTGTGCAGTGCGCGGGAGGCAGCGCCAAGTGCAGTAGAAACACCCTAGCCAGTTATGAACCTAGGCGATTCCACCCACTGACAGCACTAATACCGACAACCCCCGCAGTAAGATGAGTTAACTCTATCTCCATACCAATGCATTGAGATACCAAACACAAGGAGAAAAGTGCCGAAAGGGGCTATGACCCTGGCGAGATGCAGAAATGCTGGTGCTGACTGAGTGGTTGAAGAAACAAAGGCGCCACCACTGTTAGCGCAGGCAAAACAAAGACGGCCACTGTACATCCTCGGGTAGCTTTGCTGTCAGTTAACTCTACATTGGAGCCCTTCTAAAACCCCCTGAAGCGAGGTGCAGCCCACAGATGCAATGTCAGGGGGTGATTATACTGCATACAGTCATATTTGCAACTGGAGTCGGGGGGGGGGAGGGAAGGAAAACCTGCGCACCCAGAGTTGGCAGTATAAAGTACAGCTTACCACGCAATCGACACCTCTGCACTGAGATTGATGGCGAAAAATCAGTTTTGACCATCTCCCACATCACTGCAGAGGAAACATCATTCCAATCATCCCAACAGAGTGACAACACACCTGTGGCCACATTAGACTGCATACTTTTAGTAGTCCGAGACACTAGGGAGGCCTTCGGAGGCAAAATAGAACAGTGGTCAATGACCTTTGTATTCTGTATGACTGTCAGCATCAACTGGTGGAGAGAATACGTATCAATGAAAAAAGCATAAAGGAAGGGAAACCTGAAGTTGGAGATTCGAAAAGAAAGTTAACTGCAATAGAAGAGAGACTGTGGATGCTGGAGCAAAAAGCCAAAGATGCAGAGGGCAGAGCATGAAAAATCATCTGCATCATTGGCCTCCTGGAGCGTATAGAAGGTGTCGAAATGATAGCATTTCTGGGAATATAGATAAGGGCCTTGTTGACTCCTGAATAATTATTTGCCCTTGACTGTGCCCAAAGAGTCCCAGCCAGGCCATCACCACCAGGGGCGCCCCTCACACCAAGTAGTGGCAATAATGCATTTTTATAGAGACAGAGACCTCATCTTGAACAAAGCACACGGAAAAGGGGAGAGTCATATGGAGAACTGCAAAGTGAAGGGCCTCTTTGGTGGAAGTTTAAAAATCAACTCTGCCAAATGAAAATGAAATATGCCATGCTCTGTCCAGCCAAACTCCAAGTTGTAATGGACTCTGGTGATAAATTCTTTACTTGTCCGCAAGAAGTGTGGGAATAAATAGACAACCATGAACCAGACCCACACCACTCCCTCGGCACCAGTTTCCTACATCTTGGCGACCGGGATCTCGAGGCTGCGCTGGGTGGAACCCCTTCCCCACCAAAGAACAGTCACAGAGGGACAAACAGCGTGCAGTGGAGGCAACATCTGGCCTAAGGAATGCGGAACAGGATCGACTATCAGAAATTGATACAGACTCAGACTGAACCCTCAACTTGAACTTAGAGAATGATCTCCCAAAATCACATCTCTCAGTGGAAGACATTATTTGACACAAGCAGGGTGGTTTAAGAAGCAAGGGGTGCAAGAGATCAATAGGGGGCATTCCCACCGACATCTGCAGGTAATACAGGGGTGGGAGGAGTTGATAACTCATGGATATCATGGAATGGATAGGGTCTGGGGGACCTGGGGCCTTGACTGCATCGATACCCGCTACCTCACTTATTGGGACTGTGCGACTAGCACCCAATTTTAGATCTATTAATATTGGTTTGGGGAATGTTGCCTTACTATCCTGGGGAAGGGCTTAAGGGGTCTGCTGTTTTGGTCCAATGGGTTGCTTACAAATAGTACCACTACCTGCTTCACCTCTCAAGACGGGCCCACAACAACACCTATTTGTGATGAGTCATATATCATGACCAAATGGCAGGACATGGTAATAATTATAAAATAATATCACAGAATGTACAAGGCTTAAGCAATATGGTTAAACGATATAAAGTGCAGGCCTATTTAAAACGAAGAGGGGTTCACATCGCACTCCTGTGGGAGACCAATCTAACAGCAGCGGAGGGACTGGCACTACAAAAGAGATAGAAGGCTCACACATATTTCACACCTTATAAAAGATAGATAAGAACGGATGATATTTAGCGATCTAGGGATGATTGGGTGGTAGAAGTATAACAAAAATTAATATATACGCCCCCAAAGTAGACCAAGGCCACTTCTTAGACAAACTTTTCCAGCTCCTGACTATACACATTTCCCATGCAGTAGTTATGGGCGGGGACTTTAATTGTGTGGGAAACCCTGAACTACACCGCTCTCATCCACCACTACCAGACTCCCCTACTAAACAACTATCTAGGCAGTTTAGTGAATGCCAGACCCATTGGGGACTCATGGCCCGTGGAGAGTGACACACCCACAGGACAGTGTTTAGACAAAATATTGAGAAAAAATATTGTGTGCACAAAATATCCTATTAAGAATGTTTAGGACAAAATATTGTGAAGGTAAGTTTCTATAGGTAAGCAAAGTCCTATGTATAACTTTACATATATGTACCTTGACAATATATATATCTTCAATGTACACAAATGTAGAATTAGGAATAGTAAATCTATACTTACATAATTGCACTTACTTTCTCTGTATTTTGGTCCTTGATATGTTTGACACTGTATTCTATCTATATAATATTTTTGTGATCGATATTCTGTCAGTGATCCCCCCAGGACAGAGAACATTATTTTTACGCCACACTATATGACCTGCCCATTTGGTTAGACAAATTCCTGTGCACCCCAGAGGTTCAAATAGCGATCATAGTTACGGAATATTTGGTCAGAACCATATCAGATCACAACTCTGTTGGTATCAGATTGGATTGGGTTCCGACTTGAACATGTAGCCCTAGTTGGGGACTAATGGTTGAATCACTAGATGATTCACTTTTTCATCACACTATTGGGGAGGGGATCTGAAACTATTTTGTAGAAAATAAACATACAGTGTCACCTGTACTGATAGAATGGGATGCATTTAAGACAGTAATTAGAGGACAATACACAGCAGAAACGAGTGAAGTATGTTGCATATTTCTACAAGAAACAGGTGCCAGGAAAAAACACTTAGGGACATGAAACCCCAGGTAATGCTAACCTACACACAACCCTACTAGAAGAAAAAGAAAAATTAGCAGACTATGTAGAAAAACTCCAGTGTTTAACTGTGTGACTACAAAGAGAAAAATGTTTTTTTGCTATGTACCATAGCAAAAGGATACTCGGTAATTTGTTTACCAAATCACATTTTGCTTTTGACATTCAGTATTAGGAAGGGGCATGTTTAGGGCGTCCCTTCCTAATACCGAATTGCACTGGCATGTAGGAATGTTTTGCGACCATAAACTTGGTCGCAAAACATTCACAGTTACCACGAACTTCAAGCAATGGTAACCCATTTGCAAACAGGAAGGGGTCCTTGGGGGTCACCTGGGCCCTTTCTCTTTTGTGAATGGAAGCGTACATTTTTTTTCAGAGCAGGCAGTGGTCCCGAGGTCCACTGCCCACCCTGAAAAAATGAAAAGAAAACTTTTCATTTTTTTGTTTGAAATGCATCCCGTTTTCCATTAAAGAAAACAGGCTTCATTTTTTTTTTAAATGGCTTTATTTAAAAGCAGGCACAGACATGGTGGTCTGCTGTCCCGGCAGGCCACCATTCTTGTGAGTGCAGCCATTGCCAACGGTGTCGAAAATTACGACCTACCTCATGAATATTGATGCAGTAAATCTTTGAAACCCCATTGAAAATCGCTAAATGTGTCTGAGACTCATTTGTGTATTTCATTTTGCGAGTCTCTGATTGTGACTCGAAAAAAGTCGCTATTAAAGACTCGTAAAATGAAATAGACGTACATCTGGCCTATGATACTTTTTCTGAATGATATCCAGTCCGACTCTGCAAAAGCTACATGATTGTTGAATGAATTTGGTGAAATTTCCAGTTTATGCATCAACTGGCAAAAGACCAGCCCCTCAGATCACAACAAGATGAGCACTTACCCCCAGTGGGTTTAGATGTGTAGAAACATCACTGAAATACTTAGGGTTCGATTATACAGAGATGACCAAAGTATACTAGAGAGGAATGTTGGAAAAGCTATCACCTCACTGTGGACAAGAATAACTTTTTGGAAAACGCTTCCTCTGTCGGTAGTGGGGAGAGTTGCGTTCAGGAAAATGATAGTATTACTATGTTTACTATGTTTACTATATTATTTTACTATCCTGCCAGTGATAGTCCCCAGACACGTTTCGCAAGCTGGATTCACTGCTCGTTGATCATATATGGGGCAAGGGAAGAAAAAGAGTAGCCCTGACTAAACTGCAGCGTCAAGTAACAGGTGTGGGTCTAGCAGCCCCAGACTTCCAGTCATATTACTTAGCAGCGTAAACACAATGGCTCATGAGATGGGTGAATACTAGAATTAATAGGGTGACACGTGGAAGAGGGTCCACCTTCATGAGTGGAGCTACTACAGACACTACTAGAACCAAAACAAGTGCAAACAGGATCTAATAAACTACGGGCCTTGTGCTGCCTATAAAAGACTAGAATAGAAAACCCTTCCTCTCTGGACCTCCCACTGCAATCACTAACAACACTTGTGCAGGTTACCACCCAGGGTTGCTTGAAGGAATGGACCGATAAAGAGATTAACATGCTAGGAGACATGTACAATAGGAGGAAAATACAACCATTTGAGGAGCTCTGGGCAGAGTTTGAATCGTCCGCGGGACAATTCATCTTCTACGGAACAGTGGTAGTGACCATAAAGAACAAGCATTTGCAATGCAACGGGTCTCGCGTTTGCTCATGTTAGAGTTGATAGTGTTGTAAACTCCTAACCCGACTTTTCACCTATCGGGCAAAAGTGCATTTATATACGTAACCCGAAAAAGTGCAATTAACTATGTAAAGCGCTCGACTTTTGCCAAGCGAGATCGCGCTCGTAAATTAGAGAAAAAGAAGTCCATGAGCCCGATGGTAAACAGCGAGCCTCGCATGTTTTCTGTACTTGGTCGATGCGCTCGAGGAGGGCTAGCCACCGGAAAAGGCATGACGTATGCGTGCCTTCGACTAATGAAAGCAAGCAGATTTTATTAGGCAAGCCCACGAACCAATAAAAAACACTGACATGACGTTGACCGGGCTCCGAGCCCTTTTCTAAACACTAAAGCGTCTCGCTGCGATACGCATGCGCGAGCGCATGCAACGCAGGCTCGACCCTAAAAAATGGAAGATGGGCCTGGAGGAACTTAACCTCATCAGGGATGCCATAGAAAATGCAGGAGCACAGGTAAACAGAAGGCAGTTCCAGGCTATACAGAGCTGTAAGGACAGATATGAGTCTGCCCTTACACTTCGAGGCAGGTGGGCGGACAATATTGGTGCACAAACTGACGTCGTGGGATAGGTGACAGTGCTGGAGAGAGTCCCAAAATGTTCTAGGAATGCAAGGTTCACGGAAATTAATTTCTGCTATCTACACAGGGCATATTCTATCCCCTGCAAAAGTAATTTATTTCCCACACGCTCACACAGGGTGTCCCAGATGTGGAGTATACTACGCTGACGTGCTCCATATGGTGTGAAATCAGTGCTTAATTTGTGCTTGTTGTTTCCGGTGCTGAGCACCGGCACTTATTTTTGAGGGCCGGCACTTAGGCCCTCATTCCGACCCTGGCGGTTTCAAACCGCCAGGGTGGAGGGCAGAGGAAGCACCGCCAACAGGCTGGCGGTGCTTCCCGGGCCATTCTGACCGCGGCGGTAAAGCCGCGGTCAGGAAAGGGGAACCGGCGGTTTTCCGCCGGTTTTCCCCTGGCCCAGGGAATCCTCCGCCGCCTTGGGGATTCCGACCCCCTTCCCGCCAGCCTGTTCCTGGCAGATTACACCGCCAGGAAGAGGCTGGCGGGAACGGGTGTCGTGGGGCCCCTGGGGGCCCCTCCACTGCCCATGCCACTTGCATGGGCAGTGCAGGGGCCCCCTAACAGGGCCCCACAAAGATTTTCAGTGTCTGCTTTGCAGACACTGAAAATCGCGACGGGTGCCACTGCACCCGTCGCACCCCTACAAATCCGCCGGCTCCATTCGGAGCCGGCTTCCTCTTTGCAGGGGCTTTCCCGCTGGGCCGGCGGGCGATCTTTTGGAGATCGCCCGCCGGCCCAGCGGGAAAGTTGTAATGACCCCCGCGGTCATTTGACCGCGGTGCGGTCTTTTGGAGGTTTCCGCCCGGCGGGCGGCGCCCCTCCGCCCGCCGGGGTCGGAATGACCCCCTTAGACTTCTGCCTCAAGCATTTGCTGCGAGCAAAATATACAAAAAAGCGCCACACTGAGAGAAAGCAGAAAGCTGCAGGTGTGAGCTGAAGAGGCAGGGAGTGGCTTAAATGGATTGAAGAGGTCCGAGATGGTTTCCGGATTACGCTGCCTCTGTATTCTGTGTTCGCACATTTAATTGCAGATGCCACGTGTTTAAGAAGAGGGCTTTGGGCAACGGCACCTTTTTATTTACAAATTAAGCACTGTGTGAAATTGTACACACCTAAATGAATACTGGGCTGGCGTTGTAGAGACTATAAATGATATCACTCACACAGCATCACTAAAACAACCACATGCCTGCTGGGTCAGTTCCCACGCCCTGCCACGTATAAAGTCACCTCGAAATGTATTGACCTGGCACTGATCATTGCAAAAACATATCGCAGTAAACTGAAACCCAGCAAGGAGCCCTGGGATAGTTAAATGGAAAAGCGAACTTCTCCGATGGGCCACGTTGGGAAACATTGACATCCTTAGAGAGGCTGAAAGAGGACAGGGCTCCATGGAAACGGCTAGAGCCTGGGAGGAAATCCTATGGGACTTGAACGTTGAACAGTTTCTCTTCCCGTTAAGAAAGATAAGGTAGACATAACTGCAATACAACATCTGAGTAGGCTCGACAAATAGCGAGCTATCTACAAGGAGCGCACGTAACACAGATATCAGTACACAACCCACAACACGTAGCATCACCCTGCAGAGTGAGGCATCTTCACGGGAACTACACAGGCAAGATCACTTACTATATTTTACGCATAACGTACTGTGGGGCACTTATAGCACAAGATACGGGTGGGCAGTGAATTAGAAACAAGGGGCTTTTAGAATATTAAAAAATTATAGTTCGAACTGTTTAAGGATGAAACATATGAAAATATGGAGCTGCCTACAATGTGCCCCAAGTGCTAATATAGATGTCACTTACAGCATATGTGAATGTATTTTTGACCTATATATCGCAGGGAAAAATATCAGTGATAGAAGCCGTTTGTATAAAACATGTGCATGTCTAACCACTAAAACCCAATAAAACCTGTCTACAAAAAAAGAAGGGTCCTAGATATTCGAGGAAATTTGATAAGTCGCGGGGGCCCATTGGGTGAGCACATTGGGGATGGAGGAACTTAATTTAAATGTGTGTACGTAGCATGTGCATTTGTCACGGCCCTAATGCACTGTTTGATTTTTTGGGATTCTTGGTTAGAAGGAGAGAATTGGAAAAGTTTAAGCAGGCTTGGGAGATATCATGCCGTTTTTTTTCGTACTAAACTTCTATTTCTCGCTCTGCACCATTGATACCAGCATGTTGTGTATGTTTATTGCATTCATAAAATCAATTAAAAAACTCTGCCAGTTCAGGAATGCAGCGGAACCCTTTCTGTTACTACATTGCATAGATACATAAATAGAAGACTTTAGCTCTGCCTTCTTCCTTCATTGTCTGTTCAGCTCTAATTCAAAGTTTTGCTTCCATCCCCACAGAACAAAGCATAAGCAGTGGGTCAGCCCACTTTAGTCACTATCTCTCTCGCACAGTGAGTGAGGTGAATAACCTGATCACTGCGCCCAGTGAACCCTGGGTCTCCGTTAAACCACCCCCTGGCCTGCCCCTGTTATGATGCCGAGACCCTCCACCACCTCAACACCGGACGCCTCAGCAACTGCTGTATCATCTCCCCAAAGGACACCCACGGATCCTTCACCTGCAGGAACTGCAACTTCAACGGCAGCCTCAAGAAACTGAAGGTACTCTCCACATAGAGATACCAACAACCTCCACAACCCCATCAACTGCCTGCTCCTGAACATCCGCTCCCTCCACAAACACTCCACCGAACTCTGGGATTTGATCAACATCGCCCGAAGAGACATCGCCTTCCTTAGCGAGACCTGGACCAACCCCACCTTGGGACCAGACATCGCCGTCGCCGTTCCCAACGGATACAGCATCCTAAGGAGGGACCGGCCCTCCCGCCCAGGCGGAGGACTCGTCATCGTACACAAGTCCTCACTAAGTGTCAAGGCCATCCCAGAAGAACAATGCACCGCCATGGAACACCTTCACTTCCTGGTTCACTCTAACCACAACTCCTCCATTTGCGGCACCCTGGTGTACAGTCCACCCAGCCTCTGCCCAGCTTTCATAGACGGCGTTGTAGACATTGCTATCCCCCAGGCCCTGGGGTCAGACGACTGCCTCCTCCTTGGCAACCTGAATTTCCAGCTCAAGGACCGCACCGATCCAAACACCACTGCTCTACTCGATAACCTCACCACCCTCGGCCTCAGATAGCTGGTCTCCACACCCACACACATCGCAGGACACACACTAGACCCCATCTTCACCTCAATGAACCGGATCACCACCAAGACCATCTCCACCCCACAGTGGACCGACCACCGCTGCATACACTTCACAATCACCGCACCCAGCAGCCGCACCCGCACCCCAGGACTCCCCACAGAAAATGGAACAAAATCACCAACGTGCAACTCACTTCATCTCTCACCAAATCCCTCCCTCCGATGACACCAACGCAACAGCACGCAATCTCAACGCATGGATCACCGAATGCGCTGACACCCTAGCCCCCCTCCGGCTGACATCGGCCAAACGCATACCTAAGAAAGCCAGCTGGTTCACCACCGAACTCCAAGAATCAGAGCGTACCCGCAGACGTTTAGAGACAGAATGGAGGAACAGCCACACCAGCGAAGACCTCGCCACCTTCAGAGCTGCATCCACTGCCGAAAAATCAAGAACACAAGGAAGGACGCACTCTGGGAGTGCATCAAGTCCTCCACACACAACTCTAAGGAACTCTTCTCAGTCATCAACGAGTTCACAGATGCACCCTCAGAGCCACCAGCATCCCCCTGTCGTAGGACCTCTGCTACAAACTTGCCACCTTTTTCCACTGCAAGATCCAGGACATCTACAACAGATTCCTCCCGAAAAATCCTGGTACCGGAACCTGTGACAGACCCCTCCCACCCCAGAACCCACCCAGACCATCCACCGCTGGTCCACGCTCACCACGGAGGAAACAGTCAGCATCATGAACAGCCCCCACTACAGAGCCCCCACGGACCCCTCCCCACACCACATATACATCAGAGCCAGCGCATCCGTCGCCCTGAGCTCCAGAACCCAATGAACTGCTTCATCAAACTCTGGCACCTTCCCCGAGGACTGGAAACACGCTGAAATACTCCCTCTCCTGAAAAAACATTCGGCCGACCAGTCAGAACTAAAGAATTTCTGGCCTATTTCGCTGCTACCCTACCCTGCCAAAGTACTGGAGAAAGCAATCAACGCACAACTACGGAATTTCATTGAGGCCAACAACTCCCTGGACAGCTCCCAGTCCGTCTCCAGCAGCAACCACAGCATGGAGACAGCACTCCTGGCAGCCACCAATGACATCTGATTACTCCTAGACCTCCTCCTGCTGGCACACACTCCGCAAACTTCGGAAGATCTTCAGATGGATCCCTGCACACTGTCGCAGGACAGTCACCCACGCCTTAGTCACAAGAAAGCTTGACTACGGCAATGCCTTCTATGCTGGCACCTCGACTAGAAACATCAAAAAGCTACAACTCATCCAGAATGCCGCCTCCAGACTCATCCTGGACCTCCCACACTGAGAACATATCTCCCAACATCTGAGGACCCTCCACTGGCACCCGGTCGAGAAACAAATCACCTTCAAGCTATCCACCTACACGTACAAGGCCATACACAATGCAGGACTAGCCTACCTGAACCACTGCGTCTCCTTCCACACCCCGCCAGACCCCTCCGCTCCACCCAGATGGCCCTGGCCACCATCCCTCGCATCCGCAAAACCACTGCCGGAGGACGATCCTTCACCTACATCGCAGCAAAGAGCTGGAACAACCTCCCCCTGCACCTCAGACAAAGCCCGTCACTCACCATCTTCAGGAAGACCCTCAAGACGTGGCTCTTCGGATGAGGGTCCCACTCTGCGCCTTGAGACCCTCACGGGTGAGTAGCCGCGCTTTACAAAAACTGAATGATTGATTGATGTGCACATCCACTTAAAAATAGGTTCACTTTAGTACCAGGGCTGGTGTGCCAATATGTTTAGGCAGTATTGTATTTTATTTGTTTTCTTCTTCTTTGTCCTTTTGTGGCAAGTGCCAGTTTGCCAAGGCCAAACATACTGGCTTTGCAACGCTTGGTCCTTCAAGCATTTGCAGGTGGATCTCATGCCTTCCCGCGCAGAGGAAGGTTCGAATCCATTGAGAGCCGCTGCTAATGAGGTGAATTCAAAACAGGTCGCCCCCAGGGAGCTAGCTTCTGCATCAGGCTGTCCAGCAGGGATTATGTTTCTTGTATGCCTTCCAACAACACGACCTACACCCCATCTGATGCGCAACGTAAATAATGTTCGTTTTTCAAAATCTCAGAAGCCAGAGCTTTCCCTTCAGTATAACCCTCTATCTCAGGATTTATTTCCACGGTGACACTTATGGCTCCCAAGAAATGTTCCTATTCGGGAGGAAAGGGGAAAGGAGGCTCTTATGGTTAAAATGTGCTGCCTAGCTGTGGAGATGCGTTTTTAACAGTGATGTGTTTGATGCAGGTATTTGCTTCCATATGGATATAAAATATATTTATTATTAGCTAACATCAAGGAACATTTAGATTCTGTTAAGGACATACAGGCAGCGGTTATGCTCTGGTTTTTTAAACATTTTTCTCAACAGCCAAAATATGAAGTAACAACACCAACATCTTGTGACTCAAGTTACCAATGAAAACATAAAATTCCTCCAACAAAGGATAGTGAGCCTCAGCAACTCCCTCTTCCTTTGCACCGAATCACCTTGTATTCTTCTGAAGGACTTTCAGAATAAAAACAGTTGTATTCTTGTTTTTGTTAATCCCCTAAAAAAACAAGAGTATGCATTAGTGCATTGATAGTCCGACTCCTTAGGAACTGTTGCCAACAATATACCTACACTCCATAACATTAACTTATCATACATGCATAGCATGCTGCGAAATCCAAGAAACCTTACTCCTTGCCCCCGTTGGCTCGTCCTCTCTGCTTCTGACTGGGAGATGTTCCTTTGGCTGCCCTTTCAAATCCTGACCTTTTTAAAGTCCTTCACTGAATTGTCAACTAGTCAGGTCTCCCCTGCTATGATGGGTCCCTAGAAAATCCTCTTGGCTAAAATTTGGCAAGGGAATGCCTTTATCTTGTCTATGGTGGTAAAAGTGTCAAGAAACTTTCACAACTCTTTAATGAAAGAGTCACCAAATAGATAACATTGGCCCATAGGTCCATCTCTGGTGTCACCAGGTCTCTCAACCTGGGATCCATCCTAATAATTTATATAGGGGCTCGAGCAAATACTTCAATATACTCATAGTTACTTTGTCAGAGCATGTCCACTCAGAGAAACTAGGCTTATAATGTATCAGGAATGAGTCTCCTTTCCTCATCTTTGTAATCTACTGTGTCAGAGTCTTTTGAGTCGTTGATCTTGATCCACCTTTCAATGTTAGTCTTTGGCCGGGGCTTCAAAAAGGAGATGAGTCGAACCTTATCCAACACCTCCTCCCTATCTAACCCCTCCTCTGGCCTGTGCCTGTGCCTTCTTCAAAAGCAATGGTGTCATTTTGGGGCAACTGTGTTGTCACGAACATCTGTGCTCACAGCTGGCTCCCAGGCCCGAGGGTGGTGGCTGCAGCAGTAGCTGCTTAGTTAGAAAAACCTCTCTTAGCCTATGAAAGGTTCACAGTTTCGCTGGGGGTTTCAAGGCTCCTTTTAACTTTTGTGTGAGTGTCAGGCTGGTTGACCTTCTGGCACAATGTAGACAGAGTATCCCACACCTCTTCTTCGCCCTGAGTGAGGGATATGTTTCTGGTCAAGTTAGATAGTTTCTGCTATTGTCTCTCTAGTGTTTTTCCGGCTCCTGAATACCTTCCTTTATGGAGAAAACCATATGCGCCTCCACTTCATCTAATATTCCATGACCCAGAACCCCGTAGTCCCTTTCTGGGATGTGATCGTACTTGCACTGTATACTCTATACCTTCTGAAAACTGCCTAAAAATGCAGCCCTTTTTACCAGCGGCTTTTCTGCCCTCTAACTTTCCACAGAAGATCTAGTATAGCATGGACCCCGGTCAGAGTACCAAATGCATGGTTATAAAATAAGTACAACAAAGAAGAACTGGGCCTTTGGACCTTTTCTATGCTCTAATGCTTCAGTGAATGTGAGCAGAATAGACCAGCACCATAGGCAATGACACAGAACCATGCTCAATCCCAAAATGGCAGTCTATCCTGTACACGACCTAGACAGCAGACTGCTTTGTCACCCCAACCACATGCACAGCAGCACGTCCATGGTAGTGTCGCCTACACCTAGCTGGGGCAACTTTCCATTATCACTTCACAGGATGCTTTGCATGTATAGAGACACATTATGTGTGCAGAGACATGTAGAGACATTAGAAGATGTCTAGCGAGGATAACTCAACTGGAGATTAAGTTTACCAAACGTGACAGCTATCCATAATGTATTTGAGTACTAATCCCTTCACTGCTTCCTGGAGTAAGCTTGATGCTCGCTATTGCTGCTTTTGGCAGTAGCCACCTACTTCCACTAAACCTGGTCCAGCGGGTATATTTTAGCCATAGAAATAGTCTATAAGGCATTGAGTCTCAGCTTTACCACTTGACCTAAATATGCTTGAAATAAACTCTGCATTCTAAAGCTGGGCAGGGCCCACAACACAGTGGCATTTCCCTTGGAAAGGCAGCCCCTTGGCCTTGCCACCAGAATCACCAGCGGCGGCTCCTCCGCTATGGCGGAGGAGCGTCACCCCTCCCTCCCTCAACCCCTCATCCCTACAAGCAGCAGCCACTGCAAACCTTTAACAATGAAATGATAATAAACTACGTTTATTATCGTTTTGTTGTTAAATGGGCGGGGCCATGGGGGATGACGGGGACAATGTGGAGTGCACTGTGCATTCCCCTCAGTGCGCATGTGTGTTTGGCCAGCTTCTCGGGCCGGACAAACACACATGTGCACTGTGCTCCCTCCAACCCGGCACTGTGTTGCTGGGCTGGAGAGAGCAGGCACAGGATCCCAGTCTGCTTGGGAGCGCCCTGGCTTGGCACTCCAGCCAATCCTTATGCTGCTTTCATGCAGTGTTAGGACTGGCCGCAGGGCAGGCTGGGAGCCTGTGCCTGCTGAGGAGAAAGCAAGCAGGTTTTGGCGCAGCAGGTAAGTTTTTTATTTTACTATTTAAATTTTTTATATTATTAAAATATCCTCCTCCGCCACACGTCACCCTGCCCCTTTTAACCCCGCGAGCTGCGACTGAGAAACACTACCACTGAGTTGTCATCTAGTGGAATGCAGTACCAGGAAATACAGATTCTAATCCTGGCCCCCCATTTGGACAAATTGTGTGCTCTTGGGCAGAAGTGCCCCGTCTCATGGCATATTCACCAAAATGCAATTTAGTGGTGAATGTATAACCTTTCCAGCAGATACAGTCTGCTACACTCTTGGGCCCATTAATGTTACAAATTGTTTGATCCTGGGCAAATCATACATTCCCCGTGCCTCTGTCTACTGATTTTACTACATGCCTGCACTTTGAAACAGGTTTAACAGGTTCAATGTAAGAAGGAAACACCAAGGGCACACTTCCAGGACATCTTGAGTTTTTTTTGCACATTCAAGATCGTTTGTATTTCATTAGCTGAAAAAGCTACTGAAGCTGCTTTGTTGAGGACCCCACCTGTGTTGCAGCTCCTCCCAGCCATTGGCAAGCACCCCTTTTACAGCCCATTTGCAGCTAAAAGAGTGGTCCTGGCCTCTCCCTGTATAAAACATAAATGGGCTGAGATAGTAGCATGTGCATCCTGAAGGGAAACCGCCCCCCCACAGGCTCCAACCAGGTACAGAGTATGCAGCTAGGCATAGTAAAGCCGATTTTCCACACTCAATATACGGGTGATCCAGGGATTCCAGTCACACCCTCAGGTAAGCAAAGGAAACAGGAAGATGGTTATTCTCTTACCATCCTCCTGAACCCTTTGTTCAGACCCAAAACCCGTTTGTGGCCTAACCCCAATAATGATACATTTAGATTTTTTGGTAGGTTGATAAAAATAGCTGCAGTTCATTTGACATTGTCTTTTGAACTCTTGTAGGCTTAACGCGCTAACTTTTACCTTTGAAGGTTCGTTGCATCCTGCCTTCCCACAGACCTAGGCTGCAAGTGCTGTGTTTCCTGTACCCCCTCCTTTGACTTCCATACCCTGTTGTAAGGTATCCCAAGCTATGTAGTCCATCCACCCTGCTGTGTTGGGTGTAACCTCCCCATGATCCTTGAATTCCTTTCCATCACCCTTCAGTTCAGCCCCGCCTGTGACATTTCCAGGGCTCTCGCCTTCCTAGGTGCAAGTGGGTGGCTTTACTCTCTTCTCCCTGCCCGGCCACCCCATGCCTTGGCAGCCCCCTTTAAACCTTAAGGCCTCCCTCAGGTGTAATTTCAAATGTACACCAGGCCTCCGATTGGCCGCTGGTGTTTTGCACCTTTTTTCCCCTGTTCAGCGTTTCTTGCACCCCCTATCTCACTCTCTGCCAAAGGGGCGCGGGCGTCACTTCCTGGGCCCATTGTCTTTTATGTGTGGTTTCTACTCCTGAGTGTACTCTTTTCCTTGACCTTAGTGGGGGGTCTACCACAGCCTTCACCCTAAACCCCTGCATGCATCTTACTCCCAAACAATGATACACAGAGATCTTTTAGTAGGTTGGAAATATTGACAGTTAATTTAACATTGACTCACAGCATGTGTCCCTTCCCAAATGTAAATCATTCTTGACAGGCTTACTCATGTTGACATTTTTATGACCCACCAGGGGTCATAAATCATGTGTGACCTACCTTCATAAATCAATTTGACATTTCTATGATGCACCAAATCCGCAGGACCATAAATCACTTTCTGCATCATTGCCTTGTCACCACCTGTCAATCATAAATCAATTTGCCATAAATCAATCCAAGGTTTTGTAAGGAACTAGCGTCTTTGTTCTGGTGTTTCCCCTTTTGTGTGTGTGTGGGGGGGGTGTACTCCTTTTAACTCTTGTAGGCTTAACTCGCTACCTTTGAAGGCTTGTTGCCTCCTGCCCTTCAGCGGACCTGGGCAGCGAGCACTGTGTTTCATGTATCCCCTCCATGCCATTCTGTCACCCTGCTATGTCAGCTGTGGCTTCCCCTTCATCCATGAGTTCCTTTCCACCACGTCACCAGCCCAATGGTGGCTCCCCCCAAGCCTTTGGTCCTTTCGTTTGCAGCCAGGTAGCCTCACGGCTGCCCACAAATTGGACCAGAACACCTGCGACTCCTCCGGGGACAAGAGTACACTGTCACTGTGACAGAATTCCAACCTCTGTAGATTGATGAGGCCGTGTCAGATGTTCTTCCATCTGTTTTCGATGCAAAATGTTTTCACTTCCATGTTTAATTTCTTTCCTGATTTATCCAGGGCTATTGTTGACCAAGCACCTCCATTTCTGCTTTGTATGATCTCAGACCAGACCAGGGCACTGTTTCCAAATAACTACAATGCCTCCGCTAAATCAATCCTAATGCAAGCCAGGAGCTCCCTCCTACCCAGGTCTTTGCCCCTGGTGTATATTCAGGATGTCCGGTTTCCTTGGCCGGCTGTCATGTAACTCTTCAAGGGTAGCCCCCAATTGTTCCCAACGCATTCCGAGCAGCCAAAACCACTCAATGTCTGTCTGTTGCGGAAGATTGCCCCTCTTTGCCCTGCCCCCTGTTTTCACGAGACTTGGATTCTGTGCACGAATGAGTGCCCGACTACCCATACAGCTTTGCGTGTTGTCCCTGCTGTGATGTAAGTGCAGAACAGTCAGACCCACACCTCCTCCTTGCTCAACCGGGATGTATTCCCTGAGGCGGATGTGTTTGCTGTTGGTTAGGGGGGCTTGCCCAGTTCTAGTTTTGCCCGGGGTGCGAACCCCTGACATAGCTTCTATATGCATTGGAACACACTCTCCCCACCACTTTGACGCCTTCTGGCAAAGGCCGAAAAGGAGCCACAGAGGTTGCTGCCCCAATACGGAACAAGTGCATGCTAAAATGATCTGCTGGCAGCCCTGCCTTGGTCAGTGCCATCCTTAAAACAGTCTTGAACAGAAAAAGCCTCAAGCATTCTGGCTGATGGGTCTGAACAGAACCCCCATCCCGATTGGCGTTACCACCAAGTATCTCCTGATATTGCCCGCAGGGCATAAGGTAAGGTTGGAGAGGCACTTCAGTTGTACCTTGACCTCTTTAGCCAGCTGTTCTGGACATCCTTAGTATGCCTTGCATCTGCCCCATGCTTAGCTGTGTGTCCTGCTTCTGTAAGCTCACCTCGCTTCCCCCTTGCTTTGAGGTGGCCACTAGTTTACTTACCCTGAATGCTCTGAAAAATGCTAGTGTGAATGCTACTTTGAACAGTGTTGACTCTAAACTGTCTGTGCACAACGTTCCATCACCTCCACTAGCTGTGTTAGTGTGTGAAATTTGATTGGAAGCCTTGTATCCTTTGTAGAACCCTCGAGCCTCCCCCACCCTTTTATGGCTGCCCTTATGTATGCTGAGCTGTGGGGGCCCTACCTGCTTTGATCTTGCTGAAATGCACCATTGCCCTCATGTGGGCCTGCACCCATAATGTTGACTTCTTTTGGTTGAAAGCCCATTGTATGAATATCTCCGTTGCCATGCCTGTTGCTTCATGATTGGCAAAAACCGTTAGCCCCGTCACCTTTTGGACAGTGTGTGTGTATTTTGCATAGTATTTGGCCTTCTTTGGGATTAACCCGTGTGCTATTAGGTGGGACAGGTCACATCCATTACTGTTTACAAGCTGTCTGGGAATGGTGTCATCTGCTGCTCTGATTCCCAACCTTGCCCATCTGGAAGTGAGAGAGTGCATCTGCTTGAGCATTATTTACCTCCGGGACATGCCATGCTTTTACACCTAGGTTTCTTGCTAGCTGCAATGTTACCAGAGTTCTTTTAATACTTGCGGGCACCTGTCTGCCTCCTTGTTAACCGCGTGAACCACTCCCTGGTTTTCTGACCATAGTGTGATCTTCATGTCTTTTAACTGATCTTACCATATTGTTAGAGCCACCACTATGGGGAATAATTCCAAGAGTGTAATGTTTCTGATAAGTGCTGCCCTTGCCCACTCTTGGGGCCATTTCTTTGCACACCACCTGCTCCTAAGTGTAGCCCCAAAACCCAGGCTGCTGGATGCATCAGTATATAGATCTTTCTGCCGGTCTGACACTCAGCCCTTTCTCCAGATGAAGATCTCATTAAAATCTTCCAGGAATGTTAGCCACATTTTGAGGCTCTTTTTACCCCTGTCCTAACCTTGTGTGACGATGTTTTTCTGCAACTGCCTTGTCAAGTGCATGAGTCTCCTTGCGTACACCCTTCCTCTGTGATAACTCAGACTGCAAAATTCAGTTTACCAATAAGTTCATGGAGATCCCTTAACATGGCCTTCTTTCCTACTAGTGTTTTGATGTCTTTTCTCAGATCTTGCACCTTATCTGCAGGTATGCACGATGTGCCTGCTGTGGAGTCCATCTCAGTGCCCAAGAATGTCGGCTTTGTAGCTGGATCCACTGTCTTGTTCTCTGCCAGGAGAAGTCCTAACTCTGCCGCTAGGTGTTGGAAAGCTCTCAATAGCTCTGAACCCCCGGGCTTGCCTACAAACAGGAAATCATTCAGATGATGAAGTTTCTCTCGTTTTGATCCACTCTAGGAAGTTGCTGAAGCGTTCAAAATAAGCGCAAGATATTGAACAACCCCTGGATAACACTTTGTCAGAGTAAGTGTCCCCCTTAAGCTTCAATCCCAGGAGATAGTAACTTTCTAGATGTACCAGGAGTACTCTGAATGCAGCTCAATGTCTGCCTTTGCCATCTGGGCCCCCCGGCCCCATTGTGCGCACAATCTCTTTTGCATCCTCTACGAAGGCACACCTTTGTGGTTGATTCCATTGTTGACTGAGCCCCCTTTCAAGAATGAGAGGTGGTGAATTAGTCTGAATTTTCCTGGGTCTTTTTTGGGCACCAGATCAAGTGACGAGGCAACCAGGCCCAGTGGAATGCTGCTCCCTAAGGGGCCCTCCACCCTCTCTGGTTTCTTCACCTTCATGATTTTCTTTTTGACTATCTCAGGGTACTTGTCTACTGAGTGAAGGATCTTTGGCTCCTTGTTAGAAAGACCCCTTTAAATGGGATTCTATCACCTTGCTCAAAACCTTTGCTCAGTATCCTTGCATCCTTTTTGTTGTCATATCCATTGGCTAGTTGTCTGTGCCTGTGGGTATCTATGGGGGACCTAGGCAACTCCACCCCCCACCCCCCAGCACCCCAGCTCTTGGGTTTAAATGGGCTATTTCTTCTTCTCTTTATCTCTCTTGTGGCTGGATTCCCCGCCTTTTTAGTAGTCTCCCTTTGTTGTGGTGGCCCTGCAGATGGAACATACGTGCCTGAACTTGCAAGCTGGACACCATGTGCGCTCGTCCTTGTCATATTTGAAACATATTGATGATGGCCATTTCCCATCCTGTGCACCCTTCCAGTGCGTGTAGTGTGTTTGCCTGTAAAAGTGCTTTTGCTTATCCTGCCTTCCCGTATGGGAACTCACACGAAAGGGCTGATCGTCCGTTCCGGACCAGCTTCTGGCTTCCCTGGCAATCATCATTTTGTGCATGTACCCAGACACGTCCTCCTCATCCTATTCCATGTCTGGGTTTGCCTGAATTTGTAGACTGAAACCTTTGTCATAATCCAGTCAAGCTTCCCCTACAAAGTGCCTCTGTCCCTCATGTATTTTTGACTCACAAAGCCATAGGTCCTTTGCGTAGTGGGGAAACTTCTCTACTATGACGCAGGCCATAATCCTGAAAATATGCAGCCAGTTGTCAAAATTTCTCATTTATCAACTTGTTCCTTTCCCTTTTATACTCCTCCTCCTCCTTCTTATCAAATGCGGTAAGGTCTAAACCTTCCACTTGTTTCTCCAAAAGTGAAAATATATCAATAATTATTTGCACCTGAAGCACTCTTTTACCGCCAGCCGTATCAGACTGTCCAAGTCCATGGCTCTGATGACCATGTAAGGGTGTCCTAGTGTGCCCCTTTTGTATGTTTCTGGTTTTAGCCCTCTTGTGTCTAGGTTGTCTGACCTCTGCCCTTTACTCCCTGGCACTGTGTCCCGTATATACCTTTGCAAGCTGTCCCCTTCTGCCCGCTGTACTCCTCTTTTAAAGCCGGGCTGCTTCACCCTTGCGGGCTGTCCTCAACTACCTTTGCCTGTTAGGCTAACAGCCGAGTTGCGTCACCCTCGCGGGCTGTCTCCGACTGCTTCACAGGCTGCTGCTTTTGTTGTCTGTGCCAAAACACAGGTCACGTCACCCTTGCCTGCAGTCCCCGGTTTTTCTGCTTTTCTCTCTTGCAGCCAAGGCGCGTCACCCTTTGGCTGTCCTTGTATGCCCCTTCTGTAATTTTTTAGTGTACACTGCCTGTAAGTGTCATAAACAGCAGAAAAGAGATTTCAGTTGCTTTGCCGTCAGTGTTTCTTTAATCTCATAACATACGTAACAGTTGTTCATAACTGTTGTCTTTCCAGTTTCCTTTGTACCAAGTTGCTTTGCCTTGATCGATTTGCAGTTTGTTCAATAGTTGTTGCTTTGTGGTTCCTTTACACTGCTTGCAATGGCTCTGTTTGCTTTTAGAATTATTTATTATGGCCCTCCCGTCTTGACCTTTGCCCCAGTGCCAGCCGCACAGACAACTTGCTGGGGGCAGTGCCGGTGAGATCTAAACACGCTTGCGTTCAGCGTGCTCTGCTCCTGATCTCCAGTGCTGTGTTTTGAATGTGGGCTGCTAAAGGTTAAAGGGCATGTGCAGGATTCCGGCTTCTATACCGGCCTGTTGGTTACCTCCGTTTGTGCTTTCCCTCACTGCTTGGCTGTCTGCAACCTCGGCCTCCGCTTTATGAATTGGTACGTGGCTGCCGAGGGTTAAAGGGGGCGTGGCTCATGGGTGGAACTCGGACTCCTGCCACTCCAGCCTATTTGCTGCCTTCGCTCAGGGTCCCCCTCACCTGCTGGGCTCACTTTGCTGCTTCAGACACCGTCTGGGGTTGAAGCCGCCAGACACTCCACACTGCCTCCATGAAGGCTCCTGCGTTGTTGTGCTGCAGGGGCAATGCTTCCTGCTTGGCAGGGGAATTCATCCTCGATGTCCTGGGCTGCAGCTATAGATGCAAGCCTGCTCTCCCACTTCCCTGGAATGCCGCGGAGACTGCTGATCTTCTTGCTCGACTTTGTCCTGGGCCACAGCAGTAACTGCTGGGCTCCTCAATCAACATTGCCCTAGGCTGCGGCGGTGACTGCTGGGTTCCTCGCTACTGTTCCCGGGCTGCAGCTGTGAATTCCTGGCCTGCAATCTTAACTCCTGGTCTGTGGCAGTGACTGCTGGGCTCCTATACCTCCTGCATGAAGGGAGAAGAAGCACCGGCGCGGGCCCTGAGGTGCCGACTGCTGGGCTATCTCCTCTTCACTCTCCATGCAGGTTGGTTTTCCTGTCTCCTTGCTGTCCAGCCTTCTCGCTGGATGTGGGGGTCCTAGCCCCCATTAAATCTTAAAAAATCCCACCAGGGGCATGGCCTAGCACCACGCAAAGATGTCAGTGTTCTAGAGGAGCTCCCTTGGTTGGAGCGCTCATCCTAAAGGTCGTCTGGTGCTGGCTTCATCTACTGACCAGCTAGGGGGGGATCAAAATGCTTGCCAGCCTTTGATCTTGCAGCGGGCATCGGCTGTAGACCCACTGCGGTACCAGATGCGTGGGCCTCGGAGAAAGCCCTCTCATGGTGGATCTGCACGCCCAGGCAGCCTTGGGCCCCAGGATCCGGACCAGCTACTCAACAGGGTTTCAGCTTGGGGCAGCTGCGGGCACACTCAACTCCGCACTGTTACATAGGAGGGCCCAGGAGGTCTGCGCAACTTTCCTGGCCATATCGGCGATGGCCAGGGAGGTGCTCTGGCTTCACTTCATGGCGAGGCCTAGCCGCAGCCTACCACCAAGTGACTGTCCTTTCAGCCTCAGTAGCTACCCACGTCCACATCACAGCGAAGAAGAGGAGAATTGCCCTACAGTATGACACACTGCACAACGCCCAGTGAGTACATAGCAACTCTTTACTCCATGTGCCCAGACTCTGCTTGCCTCGCAGCTGATTTTGAGGAGGAATATTGCAATATGTGCCATACAGCACAACATTAATTCACCTGCTGTGGACACTGTACTTGTTCTTGCACAGTGACAAAGACTGCGCCACATAGCTTCCAATATGCAACTACTAGATGGTACGTCACCTGGACTGCCCTGAGTGACCTGCTGCTCCTGTCCGGCACTGCTGAGGTGTGAAGTGGAGACTCCGCACCAACACCATGGAAAAATTTGATTTTGATGCTAAGCAGCAGCACCTTACCTTTAATTCTAAAAAAACATCCAAGTATTGTGGTGCAACCACCTGTCCAGTCCTCTAGGGGTGAGAAAAGAGAAGACAACACCTCTCCCCGTGAGGAGGACTTAAAATCCATCCTTCTGGAAAATGTGCACTAGTTTAACCACCATTGATGACAAATTAGGCTCTGTGACCAGACACATGGATGCCATGAAAGATCATCTGGCCAAACATAAAACGCGCATAACAGATGTGGAGCAGCGCATTTCGGATGTGGAAGACACGCACTTGCAACAAGTGAAACTCCTAAACAAGATGAAGTTAGAGTTACTCAAGGTCCAACTTAAAAACAAAGACTTAGAAGCTATATCACAGAGAAATAACATGCATATTTTGGGTATTTCGGAAAGCACATCAATGGGGCATACCGAAAACAACATTGAAAAACTGCTTCTGATGCTGTTTGGAGTTGAGAAATTTTCCCAGTCTGTTGTCATCCAGAGGGCGCATAGATCCTTAGCTCCTCGACCAATCCCAGGAGTTCTTCCCAGGCCCATTATCGTAAAATTTCTTAAATACAGGGACAGGGATCAAGTGCTTCGCCTGGCCAGGGAGGCACGGGAAGTTAGACATGAAGGCATGCATCTCACCTTCTTCCCAGACTTCACCCAAACTGTGTAGGACGCTCAGGGGAAATTTAACCTGTCAAAAAGAAGTTACAAGAGTGGAGCATCTCATATGCCATGTTTTACACAGCACAGCTTTGCTTCTTCTGGCAAGGCAAACCAAAGATCTTCACGGATCCTTCAGCAGCACTCTCCTTCATGCAGAAGCACTCTCTGAAATGGGGCACTTCGTTTCAATGTGATCGGTTGCATGATACATAGTCTGTAGATGGAGTGGAATGAATAGCAACTTGGACTGCAGCAGTGCTTATAGAGCTTCAGTAGTTCATGAAGCTGGGTGACTATTCACTGCCACATAGACTGATAGGTGGCATTAGAGTATTGATAAATATCTGACTGATTTGTCTGCACAAAGCATTTTGTCATGCAAGTTTTCTCTGGGCGTTGGCAATATTACTTACCTCCTTTATCTCCTGCTGACATGATTGTTGTTGCTGGTTAATTACACTTTATTGGTGCTCTGGCTGCTCCTAGTCTACGGCCATCATACTTGCCATGGTACTAGATGTTCATACTAGTTTTCTATTCTATACCTCGAATAATATATCAAACAATATTTTGGGAATTTGCTGGGAAATTGGGTCGTGGTGTGGGTGAATAGGGAGGGGAAGGGTGGGAATGTTTGTTTTGCATTCAAGTGGGCTGACTGGTGTGTACACTGGCTGAGACCTCAGATGCGTGTGGGTACATTCATTTTAATTAAGCCTCCTGATAACTAGCACACTTAGAAATGAGAGGCTATTTTTAACACGCATCACATGGAGTGTTCATGGTTTGAATAACCCCTGCAAATGCCGCCAGGTCCTTGCATATCTTGATTGCCACAAAGTGGATGTCATCTACTTACAGAAAACACACCCAATGCAAAGAGGGGAACGGCCTTATCTAAATCCTGGGACCCCTATCAATACTTTGCCTCTTACTCATCTTATTCTAGAGGGGTTACCATAGTCATCTTCATTATTAAATTCTTTGGGGGTCATTATGAACACGGCAGGAAACCAGCCGTGTTCATGCTGGCGGTCTTTTCACAGACTGCCAGCCTCCTTGAGACCCCGCCGGCCATATAATGGACATTCTGTTGGGCTGGGACATTGCCGACGGCTTCCTCGCGCAGGTCACTGGCCATAAATCGGGCAGTGACCTGCGCGACGGGGCACTGCACGGGGGCCCTAGAGCACCCCATACGCCAGCCTTGCCGTGGCTGGGGAACCCGCCAGGGAAAGGCTGGAGGAACAAGGGTTCTTTATCCACAGGGCAGCGCTGCCCTGTCGGATAAAGTATTCCGCCATCGTCAGGCTGCCTGTTGGCGATAGCTTGGCGGTGGCGGAGGGCCGCATGTGACGGCTCTCCCTTGTTCATAATATGGCGGTTTAGACCACCATGCCAGTGGCGGTATTTTCCGCCACCGCCGGCATGGCGGTCTGAACCGCCATGTTCGTAATGAGGGCCTTTATTCGGTTCAGATAAAAAAAAACATAAAAGACATCAAATATATACATACATGATTCTCATACATACAATACATAACAAAGTTACTAAGAATTTCGGATACTAGTGGTTTGATTCCTTATTTAAAATTTCTAATTGAGAGTGAAGGGTGATCGATATCTTTGTTTCTTACTTATGTTGTTCCACGATTGGATATTATTCCAGTTTCAATATAGCCGCCAGCCATATAGTCCTTCTTTTATTTCTTGATAAATATTCCTTCAATGGTACTACACTTCTAGTAAGATGGCGGCCGGTTATAGTCCTTTTTCTATTACTATGAAAAATTCTTTTTAGTCTATGGTATTATTTTACTAGTAAGATGGCGGGCGATACTTGTGTCCTTTTTCTATGTAGATCATCTCAGTTGACCCGCGCGAGATCTCAGGTATTCAAATAAGCATCCAGCCCTTCGGTTACATTTAGGGCGCGGAGACGCTACGTACAGCGTTTTGATAATTTATAGCCCCACTCGTACTCGCTTTGGGCTGTTGACAGCAGGATAATATGCACATGAATACAACTCATTAATGAGGTGAGTTATTTGATGGCAGTGATATTTGAAATTTGATGGGGGGCCTTTAAGTTTTATAAACAATTTTGAATGGAGCGGTAAACAAATAGTTAACATTGCCTTTTGGGATCTATATATTTGATATATGCTTTGGTTGATTTGGGCTACTACATCTAGTATCTTCAGTTTGTAATTGTGCCCATTTACATATGTAGGCATGCTTAGGCTAAATAGACAAATGGAGACGGTCTGGTTTAAATTAGATAACATGATTTATTCGCACTACTTATTATCAGTGAGGAGTTATCCAATTTAATATTTATAGAAGTATGGTCTCAGTAAGTTGAGTGTTATTGGTTACTTTATGGTTTTTATATTGCCTGGATTTTTATCGAGTCTTTGTGTTTCCTCAATAATAGATATTTCATAATAGGAGCTATTTGGACACGATAACAAGGATTATTTAAGATATACATTGTGGACCTACATAATGTAGGTAAGAGTCTGGGTGTATGTTTATACATTATTAATAACTAGAGGTACCATTAGGGACTGAGGTTATGCTAAATAGGTAACTTTAACCATTTTAGATACACATTTACTAAATCCTTTTTTTGAGCACTAAATTTATGAATCTACGTCTGATATAGTGGCACGTGATTTAATAACAAAAACGCATGATGACACAATATATGATATTTTCACATGTGGGAACAAAGATGCTCTAAGAACTTGCATGATTTTCCCATCCCACCATTTATACCACACTGGTGGTGGTCTCCATATCTATAATAGTAGACTGAGATTATAATAACTGATACTTGTACGATTGCAGCCCTGATGAAGTCATTTGGAAATTCCCGGACGAAACACGTGTTGGCTGTGAATCTGAACAAGGAGTGGAATCAATACAGACTGCAAGATATTTTTGAGGAATATGATATAATTTGGATCAAAGGAATTTGAACTTTGACCTTGCAATATATAAGAAGCTGGAAGCAACAAGATTTTGATTATTCGGTTACTTTGAATTTGGACATGGACACTTATTTGGAGGACATTGATATACATGAGGAACAACATTCTTTTTTCTTTTTTCTTGTAACTATACATAAATCCATCTATGATCAAATGATTTCCTGCTCATGAGTACTGCTATTCGAATTTATAACAAATTTTAAAATATTGACTTTGGAATACTGTATATGAGTGCCTCTTGTAGTCAATGGTATTTAGGATTGCTTTTGCACATATCAAGACCCACGGGTGGGGTCTTTCAAGGGTGCACCATCAAAAGATATAACTTTTGTGATTTTTACCTGAATACCCGGAGCGCCTAATGTTCTCCCAGTAAAGTACACTCACACTTTATTAGATTTTAGGCTAAATAGGGAGTGGCTGCTAGGGTGGGATGGATAGGGCTAAGATAGCAGAGGAATTGTTTAACAACTTGGCACAAGGTAACACAATACCTGACTTGGGCACGAGCCCCAATTACTCTCGTAAGAAGGGGTTAAAGAGCAAATTTATCAGATTAGAAAAATTGAAAAAGAATGAACTTTCTAAATGGTGGGATGGAGCCACGCTGAAACAATACGTTAAGCTTAATCGTATCCCACGGGGCTTACGATCTCAAATCTTTCCAACGTATGACGATTTAGATCCAGATCTATTGACTCTCTGGGATAAGGAACTTACCGCTAGTTCATTGAAACTTATGGATATTCTGATCACCAATTCTGAGAGGAACGTCTCTAAGTTACAAGGAAAAATTGCTATCCTCGAGGCAGAAATTATGGAGCTTAATCTTTCTGAGGCCACGGAGAAAAATTATAAAATTTTAGAGGAGATTCTCTCCCAATTTCAACATGAGATTACTCAGCGCAAGGCAAGGAAGCTCAAAAGGGACGAAAGGGATTATGAATCAGGAAGGGTATTTACCTTTGCTAGAAAATACGATCATCTGGTACAGTCGAATTTGAGTAGGCAAGAATCACAATCCTCCATTACTTCAGGCTCTACATCTACGAGTGCTCAGATATCAAACGATAGTGATATGGAATGTGGAGGGGGCAATGCACTACGAAATACACAGACCGGAAGTGGTGGTTTTTTACAGGAGCTTATGAGAATCAAACAGAGCAATCACGACTTAAACAAGAAGAGACAAAATATAGCAGAACCAGAAGGTGTAGGCGGGGGAGAAAACACAAGAGAGAAAACAGGCATGAAGACAAGATACTGGGACAAAAGGGTTTGAATCACAGTATTACTGACTCTATAAATGTTGTCAATTTGTCTGATATAAATCTCACACTTGATATGAAAACATTGTTGGAAAAGGGTCTGAACTTTTGCCCCACGGATCGAGGAGACATTAATAAGCTTAAAATAGATCTGTTCAAATTTATTCGTAAACTCAAACTAAAGAAACATTTCTCTTTCTTTCATACTGATGTTCAGGATCAAGATATCCCGGTACGTGGTTTGAATTTAAATGAGCTTTCAATAAAAGATATTCAGGATACAGCAACACTGTTATCCATCTCGGAGCATGAAGAGTTTCCAATTATTTTTTCACAAGTGTTAAATGATCTAAGTATTACACACGATGTCAGCATTAGTAGTGGTCTCAAAAATAAGTCAAGATGGGTCCCTAAGCTTATTGGTAACAATAAGTTAGATATTTTCTTTGACTTAGTCTGTAGAGATTTGGATAAGGCCAAACCACACTTTACCTGTCCTAACCTGAGTCATGGAGAAAGGAAGGCTCTTAAAGAACTCCGGCAAAATGACGGAATAATTATCAGACCAGCAGACAAAGGGGGAAACGTGGTAATAATGAATACACACGACTATGAGACAGAAATTATCTCTCAACTACAGGACACAAATTGTTATGAGAAGCTTACATATAATCCCATCCCAGGTTCAACAGTATACACAAAAAACTAAAAGATTGGTATGAACGGAAATTATTGGATAAAGATGAATATCAATATCTGTTAGTAGCTAGACCTCGATATCCATGTATTTATACTCTACCAAAAATACATAAGCAATTACCATTCCCTCCGGGGAGACCCATTATCTTGGGAATTTCGGGGCCCACAGAAAAAATATCTGAATACGTAGACGTTTTCCCCCAACCTATGGTTAACAATTTACCATCATACATTAAGAATACCACACACATCTTAAGCATCTTAAGTGATTTTGAATAGGGATACCAATATGACACTTGTCACTTTGGATGTTGTTTCTTTATACACGTGCATTAGACATGACTTGAGTTTGAAGGCAATTGAGATGTATCTCAATAGAAAATCAGTGACTCTGTGGGAACACACAAGAATGATATTAGACATGATTGAGTTAATTCTGAATAATAATGTCTTTCTGTTTAAAAGAGATTGGTTTAGACAAAAACAGGGAGTGGCGATGGGCTCGAGATTCTCCCCTTCTTACGCCAACCTCTTTATGGGCTGGTTTGAGGCGAGGTGGGTCTGGGGCCCTGAGGCCGCCAAATGGCACTCGGATATTTTATATTGGGGTCGATATATTGACGATTGCCTTATGATTTGGACAGGAAATATGGAGCAACTTACAGAATTTTGTGAATATCTTAATGTGAACGATATGAATGTAAAATTCACTTATCAGTATAGCAAACACTCTATCGACTTTTTGGATGTACAACTATATATCAACAAGAATAGTATTCAAAGCAGGCTATATAGAAAATCAACTGCTTGCAATTCTATACTACATGCTGCAAGTGCCCATCCATATCACCAAATTTCTGCGATACCATATGGTGAAATGATTCGGGCAAGACGCAATTGTAGTGAGGATAAGGATTTTGAGGTATGCATTGAGGATATGTGTCAGCGTTTTGAACGAAGGGGATACGACAGACATGTTATTAGCAATGCAAAACGGTGAATTAAGAATATACAAAGGCAACACACATTGAAGCCCAAGGAATACGTTACTCCTAATGAGCAAGCAAAAGTTAGACTAATAACGGACTACACACAGTACGCAAAAATGTTGCGTAAGTTTGTACATAAACATTGGCACATTTTATTACAAGATGATTCCTTAAAAGACATAGTGGGTATCAAACCTGAAATTACATATCGTAGGGGCAAAACCTTAAGATGTATTCTTAGTCCAAGCTACCCCATAAACTATATAAAGGAGGATTGGTTGTCATCCCGAACGATAGGCTTTCATAACTGTGGTCACTGTGGGTTATGTAAATGGGCCAGTCGTAAAAGAACAGAATTTACAGATACTTTGGGTAAAACCTTCAAAATCACAACACACATCAATTGTGGTACCCCTTTTGTGGTATATATGGTGCTTTGTAAATGTAATCGGTACTATGTTGGGAGCACTATTCGTCCACTAAGAATCAGGATAGGAGAGCATGCGAGGGCACTCGCACATGAAGATTGTAGATACCCATTAGTAGCTCATATATTATCATGCGAACGGCAAGGACCCTACAAATTATTTGAGTTCTTTGGTATTGATCGGATAGGTATTGACCCAAGAGGAGGGAATAGGGAACTGACGTTAAGGAGGAAAGAGGCCATGTGGATATTATGACTAAAAGCAGTCGAAATGGGTCTCAATACGGACAGGGAACTTGAATATTTTCTTGGAGACCAGGAGGTTTGGGTTAAACATCAGGATGACAACACCTTGAACAATCTTAGAAACAACATGTTGATATTCAAATGTTTTAGCAATTCGTTATGGGCTCATATGGAAGATAACATCAACGATTATATGGACACATTGTATTAGGTAAATTGTGATAAGTAAATTTACATGTATTGAGTGTATATTGTCTATTGATATTTAATATGGAAACCTCTTTTGGTTCAATAGCTGCAACTCTGTTCACAATGTGATATTTGTCATGTACTTTGAGTGTGTTGTATATGTTTTACATTATCCGTCTCTCCATCTTTTGATAGGATTATCGATTAATTGGTGTGGGTTAACAATCTTTGCTTCGTCTAGACGTAAATTATTAAATTAGACAGGGAGTTACTTGAGTCCAATAGTATCATCAAAGGGTCTATCTATGTATAACTGCACTTCTTTGTAAAAATGCACTAATTTTCACCAGATTAATTATTGCATAACACAACGCTATAACTTTGGTTCCTGGTATTATTAGGCACCTGTTACTCGTATTTATGGGTTTGTCCCTCAATTATTTTTCGTAGTTAGTTCTGTACCGGCCAGTTCCAGACATACTTTTTAGCCTTTTGCCTTAAGATTTATTCAGTGGTTTGATTCCTTATTTTGAATTTCTAATTGAGAGCGAAGGGTGATCGATATCTTTGTTTCTTACTTATGTTGTTCCACGATTGGATATTATTCCAGTTTCAATATGGCCGCCAGCCACATAGTCCTTCTTTTATTTCTTGATAAATATTCCTTCAATGGTACTACACTTCTAGTAAGATGGCGGCCGGTTATAGTCCTTTTTCTATTACTATGAAAAATTATTTTTAGTCTATGGTATTATTTTACTAGTAAGATGGCGGGCGATACTTGTGTCCTTTTTCTATGTAGATCATCTCAGTTGACCCACGCGAGATCTCAGGTATTCAAATAAGCGTCCAGCCCTTCGGTTATATTTAGGGCGCGGAGACGCTACGTACAGCGTTTTGATAATTTATAGCCCCACGCGTACCCGCTTTGGGCTGTGGACAACAGGATAATATGCACGTGAATACAACTCAATAATGAGGTGAGTTATTTGATGGCAGTGATATTTGAAATTTGATGGGGGGCCTTTAAGTTTTATAAACAATTTTGAATGGAGCGGTAAACAAATAGTTAACATTACCTTTTGGGATCTATATATTTGATATATGCTTTGGTTGATTTGGGCTACTACATCTAGTATCTTCAGTTTGTAATTGTGCCCATTTACATATGTAGGCATGCTTAGGCTAAATAGGCGAATAGAGATGGTCTGGTTTAAATTAGATAACATGATTTATTCGCAATACTTATTATCAGTGAGGAGTTATCCAATTTAATATTTATAGAAGTATGGTCTCAGTAAGTTGAGTGTTATTGGTTACTTTATGGTTTTTATATTGCCTGGATTTTTATCGAGTCTTTGTGTTTCCTCAATAATAGATATTTCATAATAGGAGCTATTTGGACACGATAACAAGGATTATCTAAGATATACATTGTGGACCTACATAATGTAGGTAAGAGTCTGGGTGTATGTTTATACATTATTAATAACTAGAGGTACCATTAGGGACTGAGGTTACGCTAAATAGGTAACTTTAACCATTTTAGATACACATTTACTAACTCCTTTTTTTTAGCACTAATTTTATGAATCTACGTCTGATATAGTGGCACGTGATTTAATAACAACAACGCATGATGACACAATATATGATATTTTCACATGTGAGAACAAAGATGCTCTAAGAACTTGCTTGATTTTTCCATCCCACCATTTATACCACACTGGTGGTGGTCTCCATATCTATATAAGTGGTCCGAGATTATAATAACTGATACTTGTATGATTGCAGCCCTGATGAAGTCATTGGGAAATTCCCGGACGAAACACGTGTTGGCTGTGAATCTGAACAAGGAGTGGAATCAATACAGACTGCAAGATATTTTTGAGGAATATGATATAATTTGGATCAAAGGAATTTGAACTTTGACCTTGCAATATATAAGAAGCTGGGAGCAACAAGATTTTGATTATTCGGTTACTTTGAATTTGGACATTGACACTTATTTGGAGGACATTAATATACATGATGAACAACATTCTTTTTTCTTTTTTCTTGTAACCATACATAAATCCAACTATGATCAAATGATTTCCTGCTCATGAGTACTTCTATTCGAATTTATAACAAATTTTAAAATATTGACTTTTGAATCCTGTATATGAGAGCCTCTTGTAGTCAATGGTATTTAGAGTTACTCAAGGTCCAACTTAAAAACAAACACTTAGAAGCTATATCACAGAGAAAGAACGTGCATATTTTGGGTATTTCGGAAAGCACATCAATGGGGCATACCGAAAACAACATTGAAAAACTGCTTCTGATGCTGTTTGGAGTTGAGAAATTTTCCCAGTCTGTTGTCATCCAGAGGGTGCATAGATCCTTAGCTCCTCGACCAATCCCAGGAGTTCTTCCCAGGCCCATTATCGTAAAATTTCTTAAATACAGGGACAGGGATCAAGTGCTTCGCCTGGCCAGGGAGGCACGTGAAGTTAGACATGAAGGCATGCATCTCACCTTCTTCCCAGACTTCACGCAAACTGTGTAGGACGCTCAGGGGAAATTTAACCTGTCAAAGGGAAGAAGTTACAAGAGTGGAGCATCTCATATGCCATGTTTTACACAGCACAGCTTTGCTTCTTCTGGCAAGGCAAACCAAAGATCTTCACGGATCCTTCAGCAGCACTCTCCTTCATGCAGAAGCACTCTCTGAAATGGGGCACTTCGTCTCAATGTGATCGGTTGGATGATACATAGTCTGTAGATGGAGTGGAATGAATAGCAACTTGGACTGCAGCAGTGCTTATAGAGCTTCAGTAGTTCATGAAGCTGGGTGACTATTCACTGCCACATAGACTGATAGGTGGCATTAGAGTATTGATAAATATCTGACTAATTTGTCTGCACAAAGCATTTTGTCATGCAAGTTTTCTCTGGGCGTTGGCAATATTACTTACCTCCTTTATCTCCTGCTGACATGATTGTTGTTGCTGGTTAATTACACTTTATTGGTGCTCTGGCTGCTCCTAGTCTACGGTCATCATACTTGCCATGGTACTAGATGTTCTTACTAGTTTTTTATTCTATACCTCGAATAATATATCAAACAATATTTTGGGAATTTGCTGGGAAATTGGGTCGTGGTGTGGGTGAATAGGGAGGGGAAGGGTGGGAATGTTTGTTTTGCATTCAAGTGGGCTGACTGGTGTGTACACTGGCTGAGACCTCAGATGCGTGTGGGTACCTTAATTTTAATTAAGCCTCCTGATAACTAGCACACTTAAAAATGAGAGGCAATTTTTAACACGCATCACATGGAGTGTTCATGGTTTGAATAACCCCTTCAAATGCCGCCAGGTCCTTGCATATCTTGATTGCCACAAAGTGGATGTCATCTACTTACAGGAAACACACCTAATGCAAAGAGGGGAACAGCCTTATCTAAATCCTGGGACCCCTATCAATACTTTGCCTCTTACTCATCTTATTCTAGAGGGGTTACCATAGACATCTTCTTCATCAAATAGTTTGGGGGTCATTATGAACACGGCGGGAAACCCAGCCGTGTTCATGCTGGCGGTCCTTTTACAGACTGCCAGCCCCCTTGAGACCCCACCGGCCATATAATGGACATTCTGTTGGGCTGGGACATTGCCGACGGCTTCCTCGCGCAGGTCACTGCCCATAAATCGGGCAGTGACCTGCGCGATGGGGCACTGCACGGGGGCCCTAGAGCACCCCTTACGCCAGCCTTTCTGTGGCAGGGTAACCCGCCAGGGAAAGGCTGGAGGAACAAGGGTTCTTTATCCACAGGGCAGCGCTGCCCTGTCGGATAAAGTATTCCGCCATCGTCAGGCTGCCTGTCGGCGATAGCCTGGCGGTGGCGGAGGGCCGCATGTGACGGCCCTCCCTTGTTCATAATATGGCGGTTCAGACCGCCATGCCGGTGGCGGTATTTTCCGCCACCGCCGGCATGGCGGTCTGAACCGCCATGTTCGTAATGAGGGCCTTTATTTGGTTCAGATAAAAAAAACATAAAAGACATCAAATATATACATACATGATTCTCATACATACAATACATAACAAAGTTAATAAGAATTTCGGATACGAAAAGCAGCAAATATAAAATTTAACACAGCCTGTATTATCCCTTCATTTTCCAAGTTGTGTCAATAAAACAAAAGCGATGTAACTAGACCTAATGCCCATGGACAAACATATTGGGCGTAAAAACCTTCTTCTAGGTGCAATATATAAGGTATAGAAGGGGACAAAGTGCAAAGTGTTTTGGACTGATTTACCATCACAACAGCATGGCGGACGTTTCTTAAACCAAGTGCCCCGGGTGGGGAATGCTACTAGGTAGTCTATAGTATTCAGACGTAACCTCGTAAGTAAAAACCTTTGCCGCTCAGAGCTAATAATATCCATATATAACATAGGATGTAATTGCCATAACGGCAACCTCTCCTGCTCCCTGGCTATTTCAGTATTTAATTTTGGATCATAAATTAAATGCCAATATATCTCCTTGATCCTTTTAATATCCCATCCCGCTAAAGAATCAGGGGCAAGAAAATACTCCCCTGCCCCAAGACAGAGAAGTGTGGAATGAACATATCTAAGCCAGGGTATGTCCATCGACTGTGACAGTGCCAAACAGTCCTTGATCACTGATCTGCACAGATGGGCTTCAGGGTTTGACCAAATCTTTAGCCATAGCAATACAGGTTGGAGTTTTATATAATCGGATATGCCCCTCAAGCCTACTTCTGCATGACAAAACACTGTCAGGGTGGATTGTGGAACTGCTAATAACCTTCTTAAAAACTTATTTTCAACTACCTGGAGACATGAGCAATCAGTGTGACCCCATACTACTGCTCCAAATGTTGCAATAGAAGAGCATTTGCTGATAAAAACAGTCAACATCTCTTTAACAGGTCTGTGTACCAACTTTTTAGAAAATCTAAAAAGAGCATCTATGGCTCTTTGAAATTGCAATATACAAATGCTAACTAAAAATTTCCAATTAAAATCCACATCAATTGGGACCCCCAAATAAGTAAAATTGGGAAAAATGACTTTGTTCTGTTAATTTTCAGACCAAGGTTTCCCATAGACAGGTCAAAAACATTTAATAAAATTTGAAGACCATTTGCTGTCCCTGAAATAAGTACAGCATCGTCCGCATAAAGCAGAACTGGAATTGGGTAGGTATTAATGAGTGGCAAGTCCTCCATAGCACATAAAAAGGGGAAACATCCTGAACAACTAGGTCTAAACCACTACTTGCCTGAACCACTACTGCTAAACAACTAAAAAGTCTCTACAACTAAGTACTGAACAACTACTGTCTAAAGAACAATTGTGCCTGAATAACAATTGCCTGAACAACTAATTTTAAGGTAAGGTTTTCCTTTTGGTTTTTATGGTTTATTAGTTGTTTAGAATATATATATATATTAGTTGTTCAGGCAATTGTTATTCAGACACAATAGTTGTTCAGACAGTAGTTTTTCAGTACTTAGTTGTAGAGACTTTTTAGTTGTTTAGCAGTAGTGGTTTAGGCTATAGTTGTTTAGGACCAAGTTGTCCTGTCACATATTCCATAAAAAGTTACCATAGTCTTACACAAGAGGGTCCCATTCCGTCATCTTAAGGCAGTCATGGACCGGGATGAGCGAAATGTAATACTTCAGGGACTAATAGGATACACACAGGTCACTTTGCTGAAAACATATGGCCCTAATGTTGATAGCCCACACTTCTTTCATACTATTTACAAACAATGTCTAGAGATTAACTCTGGCACCGTTATCTAGAGAGGGGATCACAGTTTAGTGCTAGACTCAGTCATGGACTGTTCAGACCGCCATGAAAGGAGATTAACGAGGGCATGTGTTGCCTTTTTAGATATTGTGGAACAGTTAGATATGCATGATATCTGGCGAGTGTTGCACAGCAAATCCAGGGAATACACGTTTCATTCCTCAGTGCACAACACTTCTTCATGCCTAGAATTCTGGATCGGCACGCAGGTCGTAGTGGGATGGACAAGGGTGGTATGTCATCTCCCCCAAACTCTGTCTGATCACTCTCCAGTAATCCTATCACTGGCCCTGCTCATTACCTGGAGACAAGCATCACTTTGGAGACTCCAACCAGGGATGCTGCTTGACACGTAATTTAAGGATGAGATCCATTCTGCAATTTTATGCTATATTGCCACCAACAAAGGTTCAGTCACTAAAGTGACGACTTTCTGGGAGGCACTAAAAGTGGTTATTCAGGGCAGATGTAATGCCAAGGGACATGGTATCCTTTGTTCTATTAGAGATAGACTTGCAAGATTAGAAGCAGAACTTTGTAGCTTAGAGCTCAAGTATGGGGAACCCAAAGATCAACGTTTATTGCATTGAATAAAATAAACTGTTGTGGAGTTCTGTGAGGAGGTGGATAGGGAGGATAAATTCCTCAGTAAGCATGCACAGGCTCGGAAAAATGGAGAGGGGGATAGATTTGGGCACACACTTGCCATGTTGCTAAAGCCTCCCTGGTTGGCAAATTATATTTACACCATTGACTCCCCTCCCCCCACCACTGGGCAACCTCAGCACACCCCGGAGGAGATATAGCAAACATTTGTTGCCTTCTACCAAGGTTTATACACTTCCCGAGTGAAGGCTACTCCACAGGAGATAGATACTTACCTGCAAAGAGATGCATTGGCACGGCTGGATCAAGCATACAGGGAGCTATTGTGCCGTCCTTTTGCACTCGAGGAGGTTTATCAGATCATCACACAACTCTCTAATGGGAAAGCACCAGGGAGTGATGGACCCCGGTGGAGTTTTATAAAGCATATGTGGATATTTTGCACCCATTTTGCTTGATGTGTACAATGAAGCATTTCAGGAGGGTATATTCCCTCTGATAATGAGGGAATCAATCATCATCACACTCCTTAAACCAGACAAAACCCTGCATAAATGCAACTCATATCAGCCTCTGTCCCTGATAAATGTTGACAGCAAGATCCTGGGTGATTTAAAGGAGTAATTTGGCCCTTCCTGTCACCTGTATCCTAAAAGTCAAACACAATAATTAATACATCCTCAGATGGTGCACTAACCAGTGAAAGCACCCCAAATCCCTGAAATCAACAATCCAAGATCGCTTATCCAAAGTCTATGTATGAAGGCACCCATCCCACCAATTGTCAAGGAGACCAGATCCTCGGGGCTTGAGCATGTTCCCAACATGTCCACCTCTTGGCAGCTCCAAACTCCACTAGTAATATAGCTCAGAGTTAAAGAATGGCCAAGTGGGGGAAAGGGTTTTGGGTTGGGAACAGCAGGGAAGGAGACCTGTGGAAGCAAGAGTTAAACAACACAATTGTAGGATTAATCACAATGACTTTCAATACGTTTTGTTTCAAATAAACACTTATACTGAAATCATGAATGGCCTATGGCTTCACTATAACTAGGCCTCAAGAATCTAGGTACCTGGAAATCAAGAAAAGGTTATACAAGGTTTTCATATGAACATTCCAGAATTAACATATTATATTTTTGCACCATAAATGCTCTCCAAATAGTTCTTAGAGTAGTCGCTGCATTGTAACAAGAATCAAATAACACATGTTTTTTTCTTTGCATGAATGAACTGTATTAGATTCATGAATAACACGGCTACGTCACTCTCTGACTAAGAGTTCCAAGACTCAAATGTTCAGGAAAATATTATGCACCTTAATCAAACTTGCACTTCTAAATTTCAATGTCTAGAAATGATTGTGCACTCTGCCGATCTGTATTTCAAAGGTTAAATGCCTGAAATGAATCACGCACACTGTTGTCGATTCGATTATCAAGAACCAAATGCCATGAAGTGATTGCACACTCTGACGATCTGAATGCCAAGAAGTAAATGCCAGAATTGAATCGCGCACATTGTTGCTGATTCGGACTTCACGATACAAATGCCATGAAATGATCGCGCGCACTGCCGATCTGAATGGCAAGAAGTAAATGCAAGGATTGAATTGCGCACACTGTTGGCGATTCGAAATTCACTATACAAGTGCCATGAAATGATCGCGTGCACTGCCGATCTGAATGCGAAGAAGTAAATGCTAGGAATGAATTGTGCACACTGTTGCAGATTCTGAATTCATGATACAAATGCCATGAAATGATCGCGCTCACTGCCAATCTGAATGCCAAGAAGTAAATGCTAGGAATGAATCGCGCACACTGTTGCCGATTCGGAATTCACGATACAACTGCCATGAAATGATCGCGCGCACTGCCGATCTGAATGCCAAGAAATAAATGCTAGGAATGAATCGTGCACACTGTTGCCGATTCGGAATTCACAATACAAATACCATGAAATGATCGCGCTCACTGCCGATCTGAAAATCAAGAATTAAATGCCAGGAAAACAATCGCACACGCGATGTCAAGTTTAGGTCCAAAACTCGAGTGTTACTGGAAATGGAGTCGGGGGCCTAACCCAACCTCCGCCTTACCGCCCTGCTGGAAGATCACCAAATAAACGAGGGCAGGCCTGGAAATGACTGGATATGCCTCCGGGACAGGAACTCTGGAAAATGCTGCTGCTCTGCACCGGGACCTCGGAATAGTGAGCACGTGGAGCTGGGCTGGCTCCCTTATATAGAGCCAAGCCCCGCCCACAAGCCACACCCAATCCAGGACCTGTTTAACTTCGTATTCCAATTCTCCCTGTACTAGAACTGGAGCTGGTTGGGAGCGGCTTTTTAGACAGCTCTTTTCAGGATTGAAGTATGAAACACTGGATGAATACATACTGACCTTGGTAACTGCAGTTTATAGGTCACTGAATTGATTTGCTGAAGGACTGTGTAAGAACCAATGAATTTGGGATTAAACATATGCTTTTTCTTTAACTCAATATGACGTGTGGAAAGCCACACTCTATCACCTGGCTTATATTGGGGTCCTTCACAATGTTTCCTGTCATAGTGCTTCTTATACGTTTGTTTAGATTTATATAGATGTTGCTGGATTTGTTTCTGGGTTTGATGGAGTTTTTGAATAGTCTCTGCCACGGCTGGTGTAAGTGAACTTTCTTGTGGAATCGTGATTGGCAGGGTAGCAGGATGATAGCCAAACAGACCAAAAAATGGGGTGACACCAATGGAAGTATGATACGAGTTATTATAGGCTAGTTCAGCTAACCAAAGCATTGATGTCCAAGAATGAAGTGCTTTCTCAGATTAAGCATGCAGGTATTGTTTCAATGTCTGATTTAGTCGCTCAGTTTGGCCATCCATTTGAGGATGATGACTGGTAGACAGTGTAGAAGTGATTTGAAGTGTTTTGCACCACGTTTTCCAGAAGTTAGAGGCAAATTGTGATCCTCGATCGGAGAGAATCACTTTTGGTAATCTGTGATATCGGACCACTCTATTTAAAAGGAATGTTGCCAGTTCACTGGAGGTGGGCAATTTCTTGCAAGCAATGAAATGTGCATATTTCGTGAGACTATCTACCACGACAAGGATGAATGAGTGATGTTGAACAATGGGTAGACCAGTAATAAAGTCTAATGAGATGTGCTCCCAAGGTCGACGTGGAGTTGGGAGAGGATGTAACAAACCTTTTGGTTTTGAATGACTTGACTTGATGCGAGCACAAACTTCACAGTTAGCTACCGTCTGTTTAACGTCTTTTATCAAAGTAGGCCACCAAAAGTAGCGTTGAACTAATTCAAGAGTTTTAGGAATACTTGGATGACCTGCCGTAAGTATAACATGCAGCCAATGAAATACCAACATGCGCAACTTGGTAGTTGGAACAAATAACGGGCATCATGGAAAGGTAGTCCTTGTTTGATTGACCTTTTGAGATCTGCTTGAGCCCATGTTCCATTTCTCAGTGGTGAAGGAATTACGGATTTCTTTAAAAAAAAACTACAGTTTTTATGATGCAGAGAACCTTGTCTGGAGCAATGATAGACCTAGGAGACTGAATCACGGGTAACATTGTAGAATCTTGACGGGACAAAGCATCCACTTTGTGATTATCCTTTCCGGGGATGGAAGGTTACCACAAAATCAAACTCGGCAAAAAACAGCATCCATCTTAGTTGCCGAGGAGTCAAAAGTCTAGCTGAACTCATGAACTGGAGATTGCGGTGATCTGTATATACTGTGATAGTATATTTGGCGCCTAACAAATGGTGTCTCCATTCTTTGAAGGCACCACGAATTGCCAGAAGCTTTTTCTCAGCAATAACATAATTTTGTTCTGCTTCGTTCAGTTTTCGAGACATGTAGGCTATAGGATGTAGTTGACCAGTATCTTTACTGCGTTGTGATAACACTGCACCAATGGCCACATCTGAAGCATCTGCTTCCACTATGAATGGACGCTCACCATCTCAAGACTGGGGCAGTGGAGAAGGCTTCATTTAAGGTTGAAAAGGCTTTGTCAGCTTCAGGGGACCATACAAATAGTTCTTTCTTTCTCAACAACTTGGTGATTGGAGCCACTGTCTGAGAGAAATGATCTATGAACCTGCGATAGAAGTTTGCAAAACCTAGGAAGCACTGAACATCTCAAACAGTCTTTGGAGTGGGCCAATCAGCTACTGCTTGTACTTTTCTTTCTGCCATGACCATACCTTGAGGGGTAAGGATGACTCCTAAGAACTCGACGGTGGTAACATGGAATTCACATTTGGTTAATTTGCAATACAGATTATGCTTTGAAGGTCTGTGAGAATCTTCTTAACATGTTGCACATGTTCGACTTCATTGTCTGAATAGATTAAGATATTGTCGATATAGACTATTGCAAATATATCTAGATACTCTCTAAGGACGTCATTCAGAGAGAATTGAAATGCTGCTGGAGCATTGCAAAGTCCAAAGGGCCTGACTGTGTATTCAAATAGACCATATCAGGTTTTAAAGGCAGTTTTCCATTCATCGCCTCCTCTCATTCTGACTAAATGATAAGCACCTCTTAAGTCTAACTTAGTGTAGATTTTTGCTTTTTTAACTTGATCCAACAAGACAGGAATCAGAGATAATGGGTACTTGTTCTTGACTGTGATTTTGTTCAATCCTCTATAGTCTATGCAGGTTCGAAAATCCCCATTAGCCTTGGTGACAAAAAAAAGAGGAGATGCAGCAGGAGACTTTGAAGGACGAATAAAGCCATTAGCCAGAAATTGATCTAAGTATTTTCTTAGGTGTTGATTTTCGTGTTCTGACAAGGCGTACACACGACAGCTAGGGAGTATAGCACCAGGAGTTAGATCAATTTGGCTGTCATATGGTCTGTGAGGTGGCAAGGTTTCTGCTTCTCTTTCATCAAAAACATCTAGATAGGATGAGTACTGCCAAGGCAGCGTTACATCTTTTTCAGCAGCTGTTGCTACATGAGATTTGCAAGGTATTGTGACTCTTGATGTCTGGAGACATTTCTCATTACACAAGAAGGAGGAGGATAATATTTTCCGTTCTGAACAGTGGATTTCAGGGTTATGATAACTTAACTCGGCAGTCCAAGAATGATTCCATACTGAGGAGCGTGGATGACGTCAAAGTTAATTTTCTCTTCATGTTTGATATTCTGATCTCCCCCATTACAGGTAACCGACAAGGGGATGGTCTGCAGAGTCACTGGGCCTCCAGTTAAAAGTTTTCCATCAACAGCTTGTATGATTTCTGGGGTTTTCTTCTTGGTGCTTGGGCTCTCCCATGTTCAAACCAATTGTGCATCCACAAAGTTACCGGTAGCCCCAGAATCCACTAAGACTTTCTTAAGATATTTCTTCTTCTTTACTTGTACTTCGATGTCTAACTTAAGATGCCTTGACTGTGAAGGGTCCATGGTGACACCCAAGAGCAATCCTTCTTTACATGTTGGGTGATCTAGTTTTCCTGCTCGGTTTGTACATTTGCTGCAATTTTCTTGATTGGACCTTGTTTGCTCTTTGGTTTTATTGGACACTCTTTGACGAAGTGGCCCTTGCGCCCACAGTAAAGACATTGTCCGTTCTTTCTACGTAGGTCTTTTTCGTCTTTTGTCAAAGGCGGTCTGATAGTTCCAATTTCAATTGGTTCGTGATTACTCTCTTTCGGAGTTCTTGATTCTCTACGTTCGTGAACACGCCAGGAATATTTCTCAGTCTTTTTGCGTGTTCCTTGTCGTTCTGAAAGACGATGGTCTATTCTCAAAACAAGGTTTATCAGATCTTGACAATCTGTAGGTTGAGGATCGATCTGGGCAAGAATGTCTTTTAGCTCTTCTCTGAGTCCTTGGTAGAACAGGGCTGCTTGCTTTTCATCAGGCCAGGATGTCTCTGCTATCAGCTGAATAAAACTAGCCAAATAGGAAACTAAATCTTTATTGCCTTGTTGCAATTCTAACAGTTCTCGGTCTGCCGATAGAGTCACTGTTCTTCGATCAAACACTTTTTCAAATTCACAAACAAAGTTTCTCGTATTGTAAAGCAGGGTTCTGTCTTTACGCACAAGAGGAATTGCCCAGGTGTCCGCGTCTCCAGTCAGGTAAGATAACAGGAAACCCACCCTGGATTGGGCGTCAGGGAAAGTGTGTGGTCAACAGGTAAAGTGCAATTCTACTTGAGTCAAAAAGGATTGCATTTTCAGAGGATCACCTGAAAACCGTTCTGGAGGAGCCAGAGGAATGGCGGAGGGAACGTTGAGGGAAATGTTAGTTGGAGGATTACCTCCTGAACTTTGAGGAGGAGTACCAAGCCAACCCGCACCCAGAGGACCTTGTTCCTTCTTTTCTACTCGGTCTTGTAACTGACTCACTCTCTCAGCTAAACTGGTTGCTATGTCTTTGGATGCTACCACATCCGATTGGAGCTGCGTGATAACTTTAACTAACTCATCCAATGTGGCCTTATTGAGAACCACATTATCTATAGTTCTTAGAGTAGTCACTGCATTGTAACAAGAATCAAAGAACACATGTTTTTTTCTCTGCATGAATGAACTGTTCTAGATTCATGAATAACACAGCTACGTCACTCTCTGACTAAGAGTGACTCAAATGTTCAGGAAAATATTATGCACCTTAATCAAACTTGCACTTCTAAATTTCAATGTCTAGAAATTATCGTGCACTCTGCCGATCTGATTTTCAAAGGTTAAATGCCTGGAATGAACTGCGCATACTGTTGCTGATTCGATTATCAAGAACCAAATGCCATGACGTGATCGCACGCTCTGCCGATATGAATGCCAAGAAGTAAGTGCCAGAACTGAATCGCGCACACTGTTGCCGATTCGGACTTCACAATACACATGCCATGAAATGATTGCGAGCACTGCTGATCTGAATGTCAAGAAGTAAATGCCAGGATTGAATCGCGCACACTGTTGCCGATTCAGAATTCACAATACAAATGCCCTGAAATTAGCACGTGCCCTGCCGATCTGAATAACAAGAAGTAAATGCTAGGAATGAATCGCGCACGCTGTTGCCGATTTGGAATTCACGGAACAAATGCCATGAAATGATCGCGTGCACTGCCGATCTGAATGCCAAGAAGTATATGCTAGGAATGAATCGCGCACACTGTTGCAGATTCCGAATTCACAATACAAATGCCATGAAATAATTGCGCGCACTGCAGATCTGAATGCCAAGAAGTAAATGCTAGGAATAAATCGTGCACACTGTTGCCGATTCAGAATTCACAATACAAATGTAATGAAATGATTGCGCTCACTGCCGATCTGAAAAACAAGAATTAAATGCCAGGAAAACAATCGCACATGCGATGTCAAGTTTAGGCCCAAAACTCGAGTGTCACCGGAAACGGAGTCGGGGGCCTAACCCGACCTCCGCCTTACCGCCCTGCTGGAAGATCACCAAATAAACGAGGGCAGGCCTGGAAATGACTGAATATGCCTCCGGGACAGGAACTCTGGAAAATGCTGCTGCTCTGCACCGGGACCTCGGAATAGTGAGCACGTGGAGCTGGGCTGGCTCCCTTATATGAGCCAAGCCCCGCCCACAAGCCACACCCAACCATGCTACAAGAAAGACTTCCGGAAGGTCTTAGAATAAAGGACCACACCCTGTAGTCCTGCAAACAAGCCTTAATGACTTTTCAAGGTAGAAGCTCTGCAATGCAAAAAGTTAACATACTGCATAGGGACACAATGCATGAAATATGCCTTTGCATAAGGACTGGGTTTTTGCATTTACGTCGCCTGTAGAGCGCGCACTGTCCTGATGTTGACACCAGTGTCCATTGTTAGTCCATCTTCATAGTTTATTTCATGTTCCTCTTCTGATCAAAATACAGCTTCAGTTCAAGTTCTACCACTCTCGCCAGCCACTCTTGCCAACACGTGTTTCATCTGGGAAATCACCCAGAGACTTCATCAGGGCTGCAATTACATATTGAGCAATATGGGACCACAGCACACAGAGGTACAACACAATCAAGTAACATGGATTAGTATCCCTGGTAGGTTGATGAGGTTGAAGAAAAAATGCGTAGGTATCCCAAGTTCACTGAAGAAGGTTTCTTTAATTGAAGGCACAGTTTGCTTCATACAGACAAAGTGTTTGTCAAACACAGCCAACACGTGTTCCATCACAAAGGTGACTTTTTCAAGGCTGCAAAACAGACATGTAAAATAGTCGAGTGTAATTTTCCCCATAACTGAGCACCACATCGGCACAATCTGTCAACAAGATATGAAGTAACAAACACAGAGTGAAGTTACATAACCAGAAATACACGACCAAAGTGAGCGGAAAAGAGAGAAGGTTGTGTAGACATGGCAAAACAAAGTCCAGAGACAATGCTGATTGTATTAAATTAAAGGGACACCCTCAGTGAAAAGCCTTAAGTCAGACGGAAAGAGGCCATAGTCAAAGAAAGAATTAATAAAGAATATGCTCAAGCCTGATGATATAGACCCGAAATAGAAGAAAGTGTTGGCATGCCAAGTATACGGTGATCAGACACATGTGTCTAAGGTACAGCGTGCTCAAAACAGTTAACAGGGTGATGTAGGAAATGGTAGAATAATAACTATACCTAGACCAACAGGTCTGGTAGTTAGGACTGGTAAGCCTCCAAAAAGAGTATTGGGTTAGTATCTGTAAAAACAAAACTGGGAATCACTGAAAGTATGTAACTACTGAAAAAATGAGTTACTGATGAGTGTTAGAAAAAGTGCAAAAACTAAGTACCAGACTACCTGAAAATAGACTGTTACTAAGAGTGTCTCTCGATCATGGAGTATACAAATTGAAGTAGTAACCGAAAAACCTTAGGGCCCATTTTATCCGAATTTCCTGTAATTGAAATTTCTTATTAATACCTCCCTTCATTGTTATCTTACGGAGTGTTTTGGGAATACACCAATAAGGGTGAGAGGAATAGAGAGTTTAGTGGGTATAGAGAAAAAATATGGAGTGTTCAAATGAGAATTGAAGATCAAGACAACAACGAAGGGAGGTATTAATAAGAAATTTCAATTACAGGAAATTCAGATAAAATGGGGCGATACGGATACGAGATTTAGGGATTGAGAAATATTGGGATAAAGTTCTGGAATACTATGGATGGAGGCATTTAAAAAAAGGATGATTACTGGAATATATCTTGATTAAGTTCAGACTGACCTACAGGTACTTTGCGAGGATTACAATATACTTAATTTATGGGAGTGGGATTATCTATGGGAGTTTCACATGTGTGTGCATGTACACAGTGACAATATTTCTAATTATTTAAATAAATATTTTAGGACTGACCAAATATATTGGTAAATAGTATGGATATACATAGGTATTGCTTTATGATCACTCAATTCACATCACAAGGAAGATAAGGGAGGTGATGTATAATATGAGGGATTGCCACAGGCTTCACAGAGGTGAATGAAATGGCACAAGTGTATTTAAGACATGGAATGTTGGCTATACAATGTGAAATGTATATGTAATTGCAGCCCTGATGAAGTCTCTGGGTGATTTCCCAGACGAAACACGTGTTGGCAAGAGTGGCTGGCGAGAGTGGCAGAACTTGAACTGAAGCTGTATTGTGATGAGAAGAGGAATATGAAATAAACTATGAAGATGGAATAACAATGGACACTAGTGGGACGTGTGCCTTCATATGTAGAGACTTTGGATCAGCAAGATCCTGGCCAAACTTTTGACTCCCCGTCTACTCCTGTTGATGCCTGCTTTAACTCGCCCAGACCAGTCTGGTTTAAAACTGGGCCGTTCTACGGCGGGCAACCTTCGGTCCCTTTCTTTTTGCCATTACACAACAGCTAGATACCAAGCTGCCCGTCATAGTGACCTTTTTGGATGCCACCAAAGCGTTTGACACCATCGAATGGTCATTCCTCCTTACAGTGCTTACTAGAATGGGCCTGGGGAAGAGTTTTGTGACATGGGTGCAGCTGCTATATACAGTCCCGTCAGCCAGGTTGCGCCTTGGCGGAATGTCAGCACCATCTGCGATTGAAAAAGGCACATGGCAGGGATGTCCCCTGTTGCCCCTCCTCTTCACTCTAGTCATTGAGCCTATGAGTTGTGTGCTGCGGGAGTATCATCACAGACGGGGAATAAATATGGGATTCCAGTATACACTTCTCTCCATGTATGCTGATGATGTGATGTTGGCCGTTAGAGATCCAGCTAATAATCTAGATCCCATTATACAAGAAATAATCATGTATGATCAGTGGTCTGGCCTACAAATAAACTGGTCCAAATCAATAATATTTCCCTTGACACCTGCTGCCGCTAAACCCGCCACCACATATCAACTACAGTGACAAACTAACCCAGTCCGATACTTGGGTATCTTTTATCATACACATATCCCCACTATTATAGCAGCAAATTATGCTACATACATGGAAACACTACATTTGCGCATTGACAAATGCATAGCTCTTCCTCTCTTATGGGCAGGACGAATAGCTTTCATAAAAACGACCATTCTCCCTAAATTACAGTACCTTTTTCAGAATATTCCAGTACCCTTGAACAAGGCTCTTTTGTCCAACTCTGCTCCCTCATGATCAGGCTGGTGTGGGCATGTAGGCAGCCTTGCATCGGTTGGCATACACTACAACTTCCATATGACAAGGGAGGATTTGCAGCCCCCAACTTTGAAGTCTACTTCTTAGTGGCCCAAATACAATACACCCATCACAGGTTTCACAATAGCCGGCATGCACCCCATGTAGTAATTGAAAACGGATGGATGAGCCCCACTCCACTCCCGGCAGTTCCGTTTACTCCACTCCCCAGGCCTATCTAGAAAATTCACCCTGTTTGCTGCACTGTCTGAGCATGGACTAGACTAGCCACCTTATGCAAGGTTCCCTTAATGTACTCCAAATACGTCCCCAGAGGGCACTATCATGGGCTACAATTGGACACTGCTCATGGGGTTTTACAATCCTTACAGAGAAAACATCTTCTTATACTGGGTAACTTATTCAATGCTAGCGAATTCATGACCTACCAGGACTACATGGGTGACTCCCTGAGTACTATGTACGATGTACTCACATATGCTAAAATAAGATATGGGACCAAACGGCTGTTTCCCACATTTCCAGAAGAACCTTTGGAATGGTTGATTTTGACTCTTCTAACCAACACACAACCCACTAATCTCAGATCCTGGTTATACACAGTGGTAATGGACCAATGGACTCCTACCCACCGTGGGATACGGTGAGCATGGGAGACTGATTTGGGCCAACACATTACAGATGAGCAATGGGGAATTTGTTGCCAGCAAACTAAGGAGGTATCTTCTAATGGTAGATACCAAGTGACCCATTATAAATATTTGCACAGACTGTATTTCACCCCAAAGGACCTTGCCCGCTACTATCCAGAAGTTGACACCCCCTGCGGTGCGCTAGAGGCCACTTTCATGCATTTAGCAAGGATGTGCCCTGCTGTGGCCGCATTCTGGTTTAAAATTGAGGTGGCCATGTCAGAAATGACTGACCATGCTTGCCAGCTCACCCCTATGGTGCTGTTTTTAGGATATGTCAAGGAAACTCCAAAAGTCTTATCAGAAACTTAATGCCTTGGTCTCTCTGTTGGGCAAAAGACATGTGGCAATGAGATGGGGAGGCGCCCCTGCCCCAAAGTTTGATGACTGGCTACAGGATATCACTCTGTGTGAGGAATGGTCTGGATTATATGCGGAGACACTATCGCAGGCGGCCCACGCATATGACTTTTGGGGTCCGTTTCGATCATATCTGACTCAACTGGCCCCCGATTAAATCAATGAATGGGGAGACAAACAGTGATGGTTGCTAGGTGGGGGCAGATGGCGCAAATCGTATATTTGTGATGAGTTCAGCTTTCTACTCCACAGTAATTCACTTCACTGCTGGAGAGGGAAATACAATGTGACCTTTGCAATTTTGATGGTGCCTATGTTAGTTATGTTATGAGGACTCTATATTTGTTGCTCACTCTACTGGTATTCAATAATGATATAACATTGTTACACTGGATTGCTTGCCTTTCTATTGTTATTGTAAAATGTTGAAAATTAATAAATACATTAAAAAAAATAAGAAATACCCCTCTGGGGGAATCCCAAAAGTACACCAGACCACTCACTGGCATTTTAGGCCATTTCTCCCCCGTTTGGCTCTTCATGCACCCCCTTTCCCCTCCTCGGCCGAGGGGGTGTCACTTCTGGGGCCCATTGTCTCTTTTTGTACACTTTATACTCTTTTCCCTGGCTTTAGCTGGGTTTCTGCTCCGTCCCAATAGCCCCCTGCGGGCACAGGCCCTATCCCTTAATGGTGCCAAAAAACCAACCCTCCCTCCTCTCAGATAATCTAGGGTTATATTTTAGCAGGATTGACCTTCCTTTCTTCATCTTTGCAATCTACTGTATCAGAGTCTTCTTGGTCATTAATCTGGATCAGCCTTTCAATCTAACTTAGTGCCTGATTTAGATCCTGGCGGAGGGAATATTCAGTCGCACACATAATGGATATCCTGTACTCCGTATTACAATTCCCAGAGGATTTAATGTGATCTTAATACAGCAGATAGGATATCTATCACGTTTGTGATGAAGTAATCCCCTCTAGCAGGATCAAAATTAGGCCCTTAGTCCTCAGAGGTCTTGGCCTGGGCGCCAAGAGGGAGTTCAGTTGAACCTCACTTAGAGTCATCCAACACCTCCTTCCCAACTACCCCCTCATCTGGGCTGTCAGTGCCTTCTTCAAAAGGAATGGCATCATTCTTTGGCAACTGTATGGCCACGATCACCTATATTCATAGCCGACTCCCAGGCCAGAGGGTGGTGGCTGGAGCAGTAGCTGCTTGGTTATAAAAACATCCCTTAGCCTATGAAACGTTCACAGATTTCTGGGGGCTTCAAGCCTCCTTTTAACTTTTGTGTGAGAGCCATGCTGGTTGACCGTCTAGCACAATGTAGACAGAGTATCCCACACCTCTTCTTCCCTTTGAGTGAGGGGTATGTCTGGTCAAGTTAGATAGTTTCTGATATAGTCTGCCCAGTGGTTTGCCGGCTCCTTAACACCTTCCTCCATGGAAAAAAAACACATGCGCTTCTACTTAATCTAATATTCCATGGCCCAGACTCTCATAATCCCTTACTGGGATGTGATCATACCTGCATTGTATATTGTGTTCCTCCTGAAAACTGCAGAGAAATGCAGCCCTTTTTATCAGCGGTTTCTCTGCCCTCTAATTTTACACAGGAGATCTGGTATAGCAAGGACCGGTGTCAGAGCACCAAATGTATGGTTATAAAATAGGTACAATAAAGAGGAACTGAGCACCAGGAACCTTTCTATGCTTTAATGCTTCAGTGAATGTGAGCAGAATAGGCTGACACCATAGTCAGTGACAAAGAGCCATGCAGAATCACAAAATGGCAGTCTTTCCTGTACACAACCTAGAAAGCAGACTGCTTTGTCACCCCAGCCACATGCACCTCAGCATGTCCATGATAGCATGCCCTGCACCTGGAGGGGGTAATTTTCCATTATCACTGTGCAGGATGCTTTGCATGTCTGGAGACACATTATGTGTGCATAGAGGTGTGGAGACATTAGAAGATGTTTATTGGGGAGGGTGGGGAGTATGTGTTACATAGTGCATTTTTGATGTTTCATGCTAATTCCTGCGCCTCTAAAACAGGGCATTTTAAAAGATAACTCGACTGGAGATTAAGCCTATCATATGTGATAGCTATCCATAATGTATTTGAGTACTAATACTTTCACTACCTCCCGGAGTAAACCTTGATGCTTGCTATTGCTACTTTTGGCAGTACCCACCTACTGCCACCAAACCTGGTCCAGTGGGTATGTTTTAGCCATTAAAAAAATACGATAAAAGGCATTGAGTCTCAGCTTTACCACTTTACCTAAATATGCTGGAAATAAACACTGCATTCTAAAGCTGGGCAGGGCCCACAACACAGTGGCATTTCCCTGGGAAGGACAGCCCCTTGCCCCTGCCATCAGAATCACTGCTACCCAGTAGTCATCTAGTGGAATGTAGAACCAGGAACTACAGCTTCTAATTCTGGCCTCCCATTTGGGCAAATTCTGGGCTTTTTGGCAATCACTTTAGCTGCGGGCGGAAAAAGGGCCCAATCTCATAGCATATTCACTAAAATCCAATTTAGTTGTAAATGTATAAACTTTGCTGCAGGCAACAGTCTGCTGCACTCTTGGGCCTATTAATATCACACATTGTTTGATCAGGGGCAAGTCATACTCTCCCTGTGCCTCTGTCCACTTATTTTACAATATGCCAGCACTTTGAAACAGGTTTAACAGGTTTAATGTAAGAAAGAAACACCAAGGGCACACTTCCAGGAAAGATCCCAACTTGAGTTTTATTTACACATTCAAGCCCGTTTGTATTTCTTTATGTGAAAGAGCTCCTGAAACTGCTTTGTGCAGGACCTCAACTGTGTTGCAGCTGCTCCCACCCACCCTATTTAAAGACAATTAGGGGCTGAAAGAGTGCTTCTGACCCAAAGGGCCGAGATATAAGCATGTGCACCCTGAAGGAAACCCACCCCACTACCCCCACCCCCACTACCACCGGCTTCCGCCAGGTACAGAAAATATGCAGCCAGGTGTAGTGAAAACGAGCACCCACCCTCAATCTTCAGGTGATCCAGGGAATCCAGACACACCCTCAGGCTGGCAAAGGAAACAGGAAGATGTTTAATCACTTGCCAGCCTCCCGAACCCTCTGTTGGGACCTGTAAAGAGCAGAGCACAAAAGCAACACTCCCTCCCCAACAACAGTGACAAGGAAGGTGCATTGTGAAGAACACTCAAGGATTATTACAGCATGTACTAACTTGTTTTTGTTGCAGCAGCTTCTACGCACAATGTACAAGTTGCCCCTCTGCAGCTATAAGATCAACCACCAGACCACGTAGAAAAGCTGGCATCCAGGAAGCCCAGAAGTGTCATAAGTCACAATTACACAGCCACAGGGAGAAGCCAGAAATGTTGGTGGTGGGAATAATTTTGCAAGTTAACGTTCAACAGAAAAGGCATGTATGCAAAGGGAGTCGTGTGACCATGTAGGAGTCTTGATCGAAGTGAAGGTGAGTGAAGCAAGACTACTGAAAGTGGAGGCCCACCAAAAGTGCCAGGCTGACTGAGGAAAGTATACAGTGAAGTGGACGGACAGCCTAATGCCTGATTGCCGGTGAATTAAACAAGACTGTTGTCAGATTGTAACAACTGAAGCACGGCCCCCAGAAGTGAAGGTTTCCCTGTGTGCTTAACTTACTGCGGCATGGTTTCTGGGAGTGAATGGCCACCCAGTATGCCTGACTGACTGAAGCATGGCTTCTATAGGAAGGTGACTGTTCAACAACGGCCAACGGAATTGAATTATCACCATGCGTGCCTAGCTGACTGAGGCATGGCTACCAGAAGTAGACAGCCACCCAGCATGCCACTGACTAAAAGTAATGAAACATGTCCGGGCCTGGGGAACAATAAAAACAATTTCTTTGAATGTAGAGCACAACATGAAACTTTCACGGATAACTTGTTAAGGAAAACAGTCATTAATCTGTAGCCTTTACTTTTCCATGCAAATAGGAATGGTCTCCATTACTGGGATTTGGGTGGGCAACTGGGAAGGGATGCTGTCAGTAGGAGAGTTGCTTGTCGTTTGCAAAGGTTAAATGATGCTGGGAACCAAAATGCTGGGCAATATGTCAGCAGCAGACCCTTGCGGTGAGCTTCTTGTAACCCTTGATATTGAGTCATTAAACACAAACATCCCCCAAAAAGATAGTGTTGAAGTGATCAGACATGTTTTAGACACTCGCCCTGCCCCTTGCAAAGTTCCAGCGCATTGTATAATAGAATTACTTGAGGTTGCCTTATCCAGAAACTATTTCTTATTTAGATCGGACTATTATGAACAATGCCCTGGTACATCTATGGGGGCTATTTTTGCTACAAACCTGGCAAATCTGTATGTGGGTCATTTAGAGCACACACTTATCATTTCAGATCGCAGGACTTTCCTCAGAAATATACACTGTTGGCAGTGATACATTGATGATATTTTCATGATCTGGAAGGATACAGATGAGACACTTAAACTGTTTGTCCATTATCTGAACCACTGTAAGTCCCTCTTGAAATTCACATGTAATGTAGATCGACACAGCATACCCTTCCTTGATCTTTTAATTAAAAATGACAACAACCAATTCATTGTCACACTTTTTCGCAAACCAACAGAGCATAATACATTACTACAGTCGTCTTGAAAGGAACTGCACCCTGAAGAGTGATTACTTCACAGAAGGAGCTATACTAAGTCAAAAACTACAAGAAAGAGGCTACCCTAAACAATTAATTAAGAACTCTTTCAAAATGGCATGGTACAACCCGAGAGAAGTAATCTTACAGACTTGAGAAAAAGTACTGATGGATAACATTGTGTGTGTGACTACATTCTGTCCACACACAAACAAGATTGTGAAAATAAGAAACACTGGTCCATTCTTAAAAGTATGAAGACACTTTTCTCTTACAAAAAGGGTAGAAATGCTAAGGATCATCTAGTGCATGCAGATACCAGAATTTCAAAGCATGATTTGACAGAGCCTTCCTTGCTGGGCTTGGAACCTATTAAGGGTCACTATAAATGTGGTAATTGTGTTGCCTGTCAATATACTTCAAATCCGAAATTGTTCATCCATGGTGATATACAGGTTACCCTGAGGCATCATACTAACTGTGCCTCTACCAATGTTATCTGCTGCATTTGGTGTCCTTTTGACCTTATTTACATTAAACAGATGACTCAACAAGTACAAACAAGATTCAGCAGCATAGAAGTCACATCAAATGCTGTGTGGAAAGGGCACCAATGGTTCAGCACTACCATGAACAACAACACACGTCAGAGGACCTCAGATGACAAGTAATTGAGAAGGTTGTTCCGCCCCCCAGAGGAGGTGACAATGCATTGAAATTGCAGAGACTGGAATGTAAATGGATAGCTAAATGAGGAAGTATATTACATTACAGAATTAATTACTTTGTCAACAATTGTAATCTAGGACTGCATACAAATGTATGCCCTGTATTAATTTTCTCTTATCTGTATTGTGTTGCTGGATTGTATTGTTTGAGTACAATAGTAGTTTTAGGCGAATCTTAATATAGTGTTTCCATCCGTCACATACTACTCTTCTTTACGACCTGGAACAACTTCCCCTCATTTAGGCAACCTGTCCTCCAATAATAATAGGCCCTGCTCCTTTTTCTATCATGAAACAAACCAATTATCCACGTTGAGACATGAGTCATATTGAGCAGTGACAATCCCACCTTCTGACATTATAGTAATTGGGTTGAAGATGAGGAACTACATTTCTCCCTTGTTTTCTCAACCTTTTCCTGTTTGTGCAAATATCAGCTCCTGTAAATGCTTAAGCCAATAAGGAAGATTTTTTTTCCACGCCGCTCTTGGTTTAACTCAATGGAATCACCTCCCCGTTTTGAGCTTTCTATGTCCATAGGGTTCAAATGTATGCTTGCCAGGCCTTGATTATTCATTATTGATTACTATTTTTAATTCCCCATTTTTACTTATTTTTTCTTTTTCTTTTCATAGTGAGACAGAAGCCACAGTTAACAGCGACTAGTTCAACGTTGTATAAATCTCTGACAATAAAGGAGAAGTAACATTCTCCCTTGATCTCACTCCCCTTACCCCCACCCCTATAATCCAATTGTGTTATTACTGATACGTTGGGTTGTTGAAACCAATAAGGGTTCTCTTTCCTCTCCTTTCATGCCATCAGTGAATTAGTTCAATGAAATCTCCCTTGAGTTATGACCCCTGTGGAGATAGGATTCAATTCTCTGCCCGGGGACACTTTTTTTCATTCAAACAAAACTTGCCACTATAATTCCTTTACTTTTGTAAATTATTGTGTTACCATTAAATCCTTATTTTCCCCCTTCCCTTTTCTCCTGCACGATACTGTTTTGGGAAGGTTATCGAGTTACTAAGCGCGCTGGTCTAAACGCGCGTAATGCGCGCCTGCTACACAGCTGTGCCTAATTAAAAATGCCCCTGGGTCAGCGCGAGCGTTGAGCTCGCTCTTATCTTAGTTTATTTAAGAGAAGAGCTACAAGCCTCTTCTCTCTTATCTTCTCTATCAGGAAACTTTGGACATTTTTCAAGGCCACACATTTTTCAAACGGAAGGTAAAGCTTGCTGTGGAGTCCTCTTTAATTCATTCTTTCTCAGCACTTAGTTTATATTCGGCTTTTTGATCCCTGCAGGTGATTGAGTACCATATTGAAAGCGACTAGATGACAAGTATTGGGTAAGCAATGCCCAAGTGGGAGAATGGTTTTCTTCCATTTTTTACATACACAAATTCCTCTTTACTAGAGATATTATTTTTCCTAAATATTTATACACAGAGCCATTGTGTGGACCTTTATCCTTTTTCAAACCAGAACTCAAAAAAGCTACCAATACGTATAATTTCTATTCTGAGTATTTTTGATGCTTCATAAAACTCATGGCACCATTATATTTCATAATATATTTTTCCTTATTAGTTACCCAGGTCACTGTTGTCCTGATGACACCCTGGTAAACGTTTTTAGGGTCAAAACATCGTCGACAATTCAGGAAGACAGACCCCACATTTTATGATTTAAATGAAGAACATTCATTGGATGTACAGATGCTTTGTGATGTTTAAAGAGGCTGTCTTTATGAGATACACCAAAGATTGTTATAAAAAAAATGCACAGTCTTTTGATTGTTTTTCTCTCTTATGTGGTGTTCCTTTGTCACTTGGATTTAACACTTTGTTCACTATTGTGTTTTGTTACTTTTTGTCACAAAAGAAATATTTTATGCCATGATGATGAGTTATAATAATTTAAAAAAGCATACATCTTTATACAGTTTGGTACAGGTTGTAGGGGATCTACCCATGTTGACTATTACAGATTTCTGACTGTGATATTCACACAGTTTGGTTGATTAAGGCAGCGGCAACAATATTTTTTTGCTTAAACAGAAAATTGTTTTAAAGTGAGCTTCACGTGAATGTGCACTTCATTATATATAGGCAGCAGGACAAGAGCCTGGATTGGAGAACAAATCTGCAAAATGCCAGACAGTTTTCCCCCTGCCCTTCCTGCACCTAGAGCGTAACTCTTGTTCCTCCTAGAAGGATACAGTGCTAGACACTCTGCCTTCCTTGAAACTCGCATCACTTTTGTGGTGCTTCTGTGGGAAGGCAGGACAAAATCACTGTTGGACATAGCCCTGTTTTCTGAGGCAGCAACTGTCATGATAATCCATTGCACCATCCACCTCCCTGGTGCCTGCAAAAGAAATCATTATACCAGGCAGGAGGATGCCTCTTGCCACCACACACACATCCTCGGCTGTCACATCAGGAACTACTGTCTGTCAAACCACCATCAAGGAGCTTCGTGAACCCCCCCCCCCCAACTTTAGCAGGTTCAGCATGGGTGGGGTTCTTTATGGACCTCTTCTGTCTGCAACTCAGCAGACATAAGCTGATGAATACTGCTATGAAGCGATACAGGTCAACAGAAGAGAAAGCAGGAGCAAAGAAGAACGAAAGATGGGTAAATAGAAGAAGGAAGGGTGAAAGGATGTATGGATCAATGGCTGGGTGACTGAATAGGTGAGTAGATGGATGAGTGGGTGTAATCATGAGTGCATGGATAAGTGAATAGACAGGGGAAAGGATGGCAGAGTAAAGAAAGGGATGGACAGGTAAAAGAATGCTAGAGTATAGGGACGGATGTGTGGGTAAAAAGGATAAATAGATGGCAGACTGGTTGGACAAACGGCTGGATGGATGGAAGAATGTATGATGGATGGATAGCGTAGATGGATGGACAGACTGCTGGATGGCAGAGTGGATGGATTGTTGGACAGACTGATGGATGGCAGGATGGATGGATGACAGAGTGGATGGATGTAAAAAGTAAATGTTGAATGATGAATGAAAGTATTAATGGATGACAGACCATTAAGCTGAAATAGTGGATGCCAGTGTGTAGATGGATGGGTGTAGGAGGCTGGACTGGCTTGTAGTGAGTACCAAGGGGTACTTGCACCTTGCACCAGGCCCAGTTATCCCTTATTAGTGTATAGGGTGTCTAGCAGCTTAGGCTGATAGATAATGGTAGCTTAGCAGAGCAGCTTAGGCTGAACTAGGAGACGTGTGAAGCTACTACAGTACCACTTAGTGTCATATGCACAATATCATAAGAAAACACAATACACAGTTATACTAAAAATAAAGGTACTTTATTTTTATGACAATATGCCAAAGTATCTTAGAGTGTACCCTCAGTGAGAGGATAGGAAATATGCACAAGATATATATACACAATAGCAAAAATATGCAGTATAGTCTTAGAAAACAGTGCAAACAATGTATAGTTACAATAGGATGCAATGGGGAAACATAGGGATAGGGGCAACACAAACCATATACTCCAGAAGTGGAATGCGAACCACGAATGGACCCCAAACCTATGTGACCTTGTAGAGGGTCGCTGGGACTATTAGAAAATAGTGAGAGTTAGAAAAATAACCCTCCCCAAGACCCTGAAAAGTGAGTGCAAAGTGCACTAAAGTTCCCCTAAGGACAAAATAGTCGTGTTAGAGGAATAATGCAGGAAATACACAAACCAGCAATGCAACAACTGTGGATTTCCAATCTAGGGTACCTGTGGAACAAGGGGACCAAGTCCAAAAGTCACAAGCACGTCGGAGATGGGCAGATGCCCAGGAAATGCCAGCTGCGGGTGCAAAGAAGCTTCGACTGGACAGAAGAAGCTGAGGTTTCTGCAGGAACGAAAAGGGCTAGAGACTTCCCCTTTGGTGGACGGATCCCTCTCGCCTTGGAGAGTCGTGCAGAAGTGTTTTCCCGCCGGAAGGACGCCAACAAGCCTTGCTACACGCAAATCGTGCGTTTGGCGTTTTTGGACGCTGCTGGGGCCCAGGAGGGACCAGGAGGTCGCAAATTGGACCTGCAGAGAGAGGGGACGTCGAGCAAGACAAAGAGCCCTCACTGAAGCAGGTAGCACCCGGAGAAGTGCCAGAAACAGGCACTACGAGGATGCGTGAAACGGTGCTCGCCGAAGTTGCACAAAGGAGTCCCACGTCGCCGGAGACCAACTTAGAAAGTCGTGCAATGCAGGTTAGAGTGCCGTGGACCCAGGCTTGGCTGTGCACAAAGGATTTCCGCCGGAAGTGCACAGGGGCCGGAGTAGCTGCAAAGTCGCGGTTCCCAGCAATGCAGCCCAGCGAGGTGAGGCAAGGACTTACCTCCACCAAACTTGGGCTGAAGAGTCACTGGACTGTGGGGGTCACTTGGACAGAGTCGCTGGATTCGAGGGACCTCGCTCGTCGTGCTGAGAGGAGACCCAAGGGACTGGTAATGCAGCTTTTTGGTGCCTGCGGTTGCAGGGGGAAGATTCCGTCGACCCACGGGAGATTTCTTCGGAGCTTCTGGTGCAGAGAGGAGGCAGGCTACCCCCATAGCATGCACAAGCAGGAAAACAGTCGAGAAGGCGGCAGGATCAGCGTTACAGAGTTGCAGTAGTCGTCTTTGCTACTATGTTGCAGGTTTGCAGGCTTCCAGCGCGGTCAGCGGTCGTTTCCTTATCAGAAGGTGAAGAGGGAGAGGCAGAGGAACTCGGCTGAGCTCATGCATTCGTTATCTGAAGTTTCCCCAGAGACAGAGACCCTAAATAGCCAGAAAAGAGGATTTGGCTACTTAGGAGAGAGGATAGGCTACTAACACCTGAAGGAGCCTATCAGCAGGAGTCTCTGACGTCACCTGGTGGCACTGGCCACTCAGAGCAGTCCAGTGTGCCAGCAGCACCTCTGTTTCCAAGATGGCAGAGGTCTGGAGCACACTGGAGGAGCTCTGGACACCTCCCAGGGGAGGTGCAGGTCAGGGGAGTGGTCACTCCCCTTTCCTTTGTCCAGTTTCGCGCCAGAGCAGGGGCTAAGGGGTCCCTGAACCGGTGTAGACTGGCTTATGCAGAATTGGGCACATCTGTGCCCAAGAAAGCATTTCCAGAGGCTTGGGGAGGCTACTCCTCCCCTGCCTTCACACCATTTTCCAAAGGGAGAGGGTGTCACACCCTCTCTCAGAGGAAGTTCTTTGTTCTGCCATCCTGGGCCAGGCCTGGCTGGACCCCAGGAGGGCAGATGCCTGTCTGAGGGGTTAGCAGCAGCAGCAGCTGCAGTGAAACCCCAGGAAGGGCAGTTTGGCAGTACCAGGGTCTGTGCTACAGACCACTGGGATCATGGGATTGTGCCAACTATGCCAGGATGGCATAGAGGGGGCAATTCCATGATCATAGACATGTTACATGGCCATATTCGGAGTTACCATTGTGAAGCTACATATAGGTAGTGACCTATATGTAGTGCACGCGTGTAATGGTGTCCCCGCACTCACAAAGTTCAGGGAATTGGCTCTGAACAATGTGGGGGCACCTTGGCTAGTGCCAGGGTGCCCTCACACTAAGTAACTTTGCACCTAACCTTTACCAGGTAAAGGTTAGACATATAGGTGACTTATAAGTTACTTAAGTGCAGTGTAAAATGGCTGTGAAATAGCGTGGACGTTATTTCACTCAGGCTGCAGTGGCAGGCCTGTGTAAGAATTGTCAGAGCTCCCTATGGGTGGCAAAAGAATTGCTGCAGCCCATAGGGATCTCCTGGAACCCCAATACCCTGGGTACCTCAGTACCATATACTAGGGAATTATAAGGGTGTTCCAGTAAGCCAATGTGAATTGGTAAAAATGGTCACTAGCCTGTCAGTGACAATTTGAAAGTAATGAGAGAGCATAACCACTGAGGTTCTGGTTAGCAGAGCCTCAGTGAGACAGTTAGGCACCACACAGGGAACATATACATGCACATCTATGAGCACTGGGGCCCTGTGTGACAGGGTCCCAGTGACACATACATATAGGCCACAAACCTATGAGCACTGGGGTCCTGACCAGCAGGATCCCAGTGACACATAACAAACATACTGAAAACATAGTGTTTTCACTATGAGCACTGAGGCCTGGCTATCAGGATCCCAGTGAGACAGTGAAAACAGTGACAAACACCCTGACATACACTCACAAACAGGCCAAAAGTGGGGGTAACAAGGCTAGAAAGAGGCTACCTTCTCACAATGGGTGAAAGGATGAATGTATAGATAGTTGGATGGAAGAGACAAGGGAGCTCTTGTAGGGAGGGTTGGGCTCGCTTACTTCGTTTGCTTGGTGCCATCACAAGTTTTAGTTCAAAGTGGGGTGTATTTTAATTTTCTGGCTATTCCATTGCTGCCACCACTCGTACCTTTTGAAGAGAATCATAAGATCTAGGTACACATTGAAAAGGGTGCCTTAAGCAAATAACACAGACACCAAACTCCAGGCAGCAGAGCAATGAAGAGAGTTGATGATGCTGAGGCTCACGCTCTTCTGTGGAGGAATTATGGACTGTCATTGGTCACTGACGTCACAAGATGTTGGTGTTGCTTTTTTATGTTTTCTGGATATTGGGAAATGTACTTTGCTGACATGGTTCATGTTCTGGCTGCTGAGAATACATGTGAAGAAACAGCATACTTCTTGAGGGCGGTAACGACATACAGGGCCTCATTTACAAGAATCTGATGCACTGCTCTACAATCCCCTAACAATGCTATGGATGTGCTGTATTTATATTTACAATGCAGTGCTCCATGGCACGTGTTTTTACAGATGCGTAAAAAATTCTGAGGCATCTGTTGGCGCTAAACTGACGCATTGCTCTGACTAGCGTAAAAAAAATGACGCTGCTCTGGCAATGCAAGGAGGCCCTCAGAGAGAACAGCTCTGCATCAAATTTACGCCTGCTCTGAGCAGGCGGTATAATTCTGATGCAGTGAAGTCGCAGAATGACACAGTAACATATTGTGAATTTCATTGCATCAGTTCTGCATGGCTTTCCCCATGGGAACACCTACCCTGCAAATACCTGGCGCAGGTATAATGTGACACAAGGGTTTACAAACTGACGCATTGGGCCAAATACGTCAGTTTGCAAATCTGGAGCAGTGCAAAGCACTGCTAGTACCACTGCTGCATAAAAAAAACAAAAAAATGAGGCCCACAGTCTTTTGGCACTACGTGATTACACCTGGGAAATACTCTAAAATATACTACTCCTGTTCAGAGAGACTATCAAACCATCTTACAGATGCTTACTCACCTGTGTGGGCCTTGCCTGCTCCTAGTTGGTCTTAATTCCCCAACTGCTGAGTTAGCTGTTTATGCCCAATGCATAGTCTGCACATATTTCTTTGGATACACCCATTTGACAGCTGGAGGGGTTCATGTCCTCCATCTTTATACAGGCAAGGCAGCAGTCCTATCCATCAATCGTTCTTATTGAAATGAAAGGTATTAGATCAACTTGGATTACTAGATCAGTGCAAGACCTTTTCCAGGTTTTACTATTAATCTAAAACTACTTTCTTCATTTAAAAAGCACTAAGGGCCCCTTTATGTGTGTAGGAAGATAGCCTCTTTCTAGCCTTGTTACCCCCACTTTTGGCCTGTTTGTGAGTATATGTCAGGGTGTTTTTACTTTCTCACTGGGATCCTGCTAGCCAGGACTCCAGTGCTCATAAGTTTGTGGCCTATATGTGTTCCCTGTGTGGTGCCTAACTGTATCACTGAGGCTCTGCTAACCAGAACCTCAGTGTTTATGCTCTGTCTGCTTTTAAAATTGTCACTGCATGCTAGTGACTAATTTTACCAATTTGCATTGGCACACTGGAACACCCTTATAATTCCCTTGTATATGGTACCTAGGTACCCAGGGTATTGGGGTTCCAGAAGATCCCTATGGGCTGCAGCATTTCTTTTGCCCCCCATAGGGAGCTCAGACATTTGTTACACAGGACTGCCACTGCAGCCTGAGTGAAATAACGTCCACGTTATTTCACAGCCATTTTACACTGCACATAAGTAACTTATAAGTCACCCATATGTCTAACCCTCACTTGGTGAAGGTTAGGTACAAAGTTATTTAGTGTGTGGGCACCCTGGCACTAGCCAAGGTGCCCCCACATTGTTCAGGGCAAATTCCCCGGACTTTGTGAGTGCAGGGACACCATTACATGCGTGCACTACATATAGGTCAATACCTATATCTAGCGTCACCATGGTAACTCCAAACATGGCCATGTAACATGTCTAGGATCATGGAATTGTCACCCCAATACCATTCTGGTATTGGGGTGACAATTCCATGCATCCCGGGTCTCCAGCACAGAGCCCAGGTACTGCCAAACTAACTTTCCGGGGTCTCCACTGCAGCTACTGCTGCTGCCAACCCCTCAGACAGGGTTCTGCCCCCCTGGGCAGCCCGGTCCCAGGAAGGTAGAACAAAGGATTTCCTCTGAGAGAGGGTGTTACACCCTCTCCCTTTGGAAATAGGTGTGAAGGGCTGGGGAGGAGTAGCCTCCCCCAGCCACTGGAAATGCTTTGATGGGCACAGATGGTGCCCTCTCTACATACGCCAGTCTACACCGGTTCAGGGATCCCCCAGCCCTGCTCTGGCGCGAAACTGGACAAAGGAAAGGGGAGTGACCACTCCCCTGACCAGCACCTCCCAGGGGAGGTGCCCAGAGCTCCTTCAGTGTGTCCCAGACCTCTGCCATCTTGGATACAGAGGTGTGAGGGCACAATGGACAGCTCTGAGTGGCTAGTGCCAGTAGGTGATGTTAGAGACCCCTCCTGATAGGTGCTTACCTTTCTCAGTAGCCAATCCTCCTCTGAGGGCTATTTAGGGTCTCTCCTCTGGGCTATTCCTCAGATAATGAATGCAAGAGCTCACCAGAGTTCCGCTGCACTTCCCTCTTCGACTTCTGCCAAGGATCGATCGCTGACTGCTCCAGGATGCCTGCAAAACCGCAACAAAGTAGCAAGAAGACTACCAGCAACATTGTAGCACCTCATCCTGCCGGCTTTCTCGACTGTTTCCTGGTGGTGCATGCTCGGAGGGCTGTCTGCCTTCACCCTGCACTGGAAGCCAAGAAGAAATCTCCCATGGGTCGACGGAATCTTCCCCCTGCCAACGCAGGCACCAAATTTCTGCATCACCGGTCCTCTGGGTCCCCTCTCATCCTGACGCGTGTGGTCCCTGGAACACAGGAGCTGGGTCCAAGTGTCTCCCACAGTCCAGTGGCCCTTCTGTCCAAATTTGGTGGAGGTAAGTCCTTGCCTCCCCACGCCAGACAGTAATCCTGTGTGCTGCATGAACTGCAGCTGCTCGGGCTTCTGTGCACTTTTGCAAGACTTCCTATGTGCACAGCCAAGCCCAGGTCCCCAGCACTCCGTCCTGCATTGCCCAACTCGCTGAGTTGGACTCCGATGTTGTGGGACCCTCCTTTGTGACTCTGAGTCGACTGCTGTCCTCAGATCTTCTAAGTGCCTGTTCAGGTACTTATGTGGGTGCTGCCTGCTTCTGCGGGGGCTCTCTGAGTTGCTGAGCGCCCCCTCTGTCCAAGGGGCGACCTCCTGGTCTTTCCTGGGCCCCAGCAGCACCCAAAATCCTCAACCGTGACTCTTGCAGCTAGCAAGGCTTGTTTGCAGTCTTTCTGCGTGGAAACAATTCTGCATCCTCCAGCACGCCGTGGGACATCTTCTGACCAAAGGAGAAGTTCCTGGCACTTTCCGTTGTTGCAGAATCTTTGGCTTCTTCCACCCAGAGGCAGCCCTTTTGCACCTTAATCCGGGGTATAGTGGGCTCCTGCCCCCGCTGGGCACTTGCGTGACTCTTGAACTTGGTCCCCTTCCTTTACAGGTCCTCAGGTCCAGGAATCCATCTTCAGTGTTTTGCTGGCAGTTGTTGTTCTTGCAGAAACCCCTATCTCGACTATGCTGTCTTTCTGGGGTAGTAAGGTAACTTTACTCCTACTTTTCAGGGTCTTGGGGTTGGGTATCTTGGACACCCTTAGTGTTTTCTAATAGTCCCAGCGACCCTCTACAACCTACCATAGGCCATGGGGTCCATTCGTGATTCGCATTCCACTTTTGAAGTATATGGTTTGTGTTGCCCCTAGGCCTACTCCTACCTATTGCATTCTATTGTGATTCTACATTGTTTGCACTACTTTTCTTACTGTTACTTACCTGATTTTGGTTTGTGTACATATAATTTGTGTATATTACTTACCACCTAAGTGAGGGTATCCTCTGAGATACTTTTGGCATATTGTCACTAAAATAAAGTACCTTTATTTTTAGTAACTCTGAGTATTGTGTTTTCTTGTGATATAGTGCTATATGATATAAGTGGTATAGTAGGAGCTTTGCATGTCTCCTATTTCAGCCTAAGATGCTCTGCTATAGCTACCTCTATCAGCCTAAGCTTCTAGAACACCTCTATTCTACTAATAAGGGATAACTGGACCTGGCACAAAGTGTAAGTACCACAAGGTACCCACTATAAGCCAGGCCAGCCTCCTACAATGTGCTCTTGGGTATAGGTGTGGGAATCCCAGCCTGTGTCCCTGCACGTGTCCTGGGATTATACATTATTTGCCTAGAACGGACATGCAGACCGGGGAAGACCGGGTCCAATTCCAAACGTTTTCCACCTTTTGTGGGAAATAACGCGTCAAATCATCACACAGTTCCCACTTGCGTGGAACAGGTGGTAAATGAGAAGAGGCATTTTTTTAGGCCTTCGTTTGGGGGAAGGGTGAATTTAGTTTCAGCTGATGGGAGGGTCTTCTGCTCCCAACGCTGAAGTAACTGGATTTGGGGGCGGGTGTCATGGGCACATCAGCTGCCCACAATCTCCTGACAAATGTGGGGCTGGTGTCTGCGGGCTTGGCATTATCGCTTCTGGAGTTTGCGAACATGATGATTTTGGGCTCGGGGGCACCAGAGAACTCAACACGGATGAATTGAGAAGAGGGCTTAATAGAAGTCTGCAACAAAATGACAGATTATCCACCCCTAGAAGCTTCACCCCACCCTCTTTAGTATTCCAGACTCGTGGAGGCTCTTTTGGTTGAGCCATTGGGTCTGCAAAGGTTCTGAGATAGAGCAGAGTGCATCAGATGATTTTTCGCTCCACCCATGCAAGAATCATTTGCAGACAGAAATAAATGGAGATGGAGCCAATACATTTGCTACACTTTATCCAGGGTTGTGACTGTCCTTAATGTTGAAAGAAACACACATTGGGGAATAGTTTGGGCAGTAAATTGAGCCAATTTTAAGAACTTCTGACTGCACTGTCCTGAGTTGGTTGGTGATAATCCTATACCAACATCTGACTCCATCTACTGACGGTTGTATGTCGGAACGCCGCCTGCCGAAACAACGAGTGCCTGAACAACGAGGTCGGAACACCGACCTCGTTATTACTACTAATGCCTTTACCACAGATGCCTTAACAACGATATTTCGTTGTAAAGGCATTCCTGGTAAAGGCATTAGTAATAGGCACCCATTGATCCTGCATGCGTCACTCCAACCCCCAACCCCACCCCAATACCTAAAACGCCCCGCCCCCCCAACCCCACCCCAAAACCTAAAACCCCCTGACCCCTCACCCCGCCCCAAAACCTAAAACCCTCCAACCCCCCACCCCGCCCCAAAACCTAAAACGCCCCACCCCCCAACCCCACCCCAAAACCTAAACCCCGACCCCCACCCCTGCCCCAAAACCTAAAACACCCCGCCCCCAACCCCCGCCCCAAAACCTAAAACCCCCTGACCCCCCAACTCCACCCCAAAACCTAAAACGCCCGCCCCCCCAACCCTGCCCTAAAACCTAAAACCCCGGACCCCCACCCCAAAACCTAAAACGCCGCACCCCCCATCCCCGCCCCAAAACCTAAAACCCCCGCCCCCCGAACTCCCGCCCCAAAACCTAAAACCCCCCGACCCCCAACCCCCACCCCAAAACCTAAAACCCCTGCCCCCCCACTTACCTGAGTTGTCGCCTCGTCATCCGCGTCGTCCTCCTCAGCCGACTCCCTTGTTTGTGCCTTAACCACGCATGTTTGTTGTTCAGGACATGCGTGGTTTAGGCACAAAATAACAAAGTCGTGGTTAAAGAAAGTGTTGTTCCGCTTTTGTTAACCAGAACTTCGTTATAAAAAAGTCGGCGTAGAGGACGTTTCCCTCTCCTGACACTTACCACTACGCCTGGGTAAGGAGTAACACTTTATCGTTGATTCTCACTGTAATATATATTTTTGACCCCCTTGTCCAGCATTTCTGTTGGTACAGCTAGGTGACTGGCTTTACTGTCTTCCAAGTCCCAGGCTGTGACAAGATGGTATCCCCAAGTTATAGGTTGTTCAAAGGGCGATGGATCGGTGAGTGAAAAAGAAAAAGACTAAGCTGACACTCACTGTGGTCTATGTGGAGTGGTATGAGCCCCTAAATACAAGAGCATACCGGAGTTTGACCACAATGACGACCTCATGTTCCCATTTTACTTTAGGTTAGGGGGAGGACTGGCTTCCTGTCCTGTGTAGGCTCCTTAGCCCTAACAAGTTCTCTGCTGTGCATCTAATGGTACTTGACGCTATCGCTTTTTGCCCATGCCCTAATCCCCCAAAACCTACTCAGTTGAAGACAAATGTGGTGGATAGTTATACTAGCCCCACCCTAGTGAGTCTGCCAAAGAACCTCTCCAATAATAGAATAGCTAGTGGTTGGTTATTTTTGCAGGGATATGGAACAGGGCTGGTAACACCCCTTGATTCACAGGATGGTTTTGGCACAATCCTTTCCTTGTGGCTCACTGTCTACGTGCATGCTCTGAAAGCAAACGGACATGTGTAGGAGGCTGGCCCTTTATGTAGTGTGCAAAGCTAGGAACACTGTGCGTGGGGTCCAGGCAACCACACATGGGTTTACAGGGGTAAAAACTAGATCTCCCAATGCTCTAATTTTTAAGGTCTCTTGGTCGAGCAGTTAGGCCAATCTTGAAGTAGTGCAAAGCGTTTGTTGTATTCACAGCATCAATCCTGCAACTCACACACTCAAAGGAATAACTCAAGACCAATTAAAAAAAATATTTCAGATTTTTATGTTATTTTGAGACCAAGATTATCAAAATTGGTTAAGTACTTTTTGAGATATTAATTTTTGAAGTTCACTAAAAATAGTCTTTTTGTGCGTAATTGCGTACTGTTGTGTAGCCATTTTATTTATAGCTTCATACATGTTATTTTAGCAAACTAGGTATGCCGCTGTGCACTTTAACCTAGATATATTTTATTCAGCTTTGTTTATTATTTTAACAATAGTCACAGTTGCAGTCTTGTTTTATTTCTCTCTATCTAGCTGTTCTTTGCCTAGGTTAGCACTGCGTTCTTAAACAAGACATTTCTTTCTCTCTGTGCTTTTCTCAAGGCTGCAGTAAGATAGGTTGCCGGTAAACATGGTAACGCTTTGTCTCTAGTGTTCATAGAAACATCCACATCCTTACGTAGGGACATTTACTCAAAACATTAGCTGTTTTATTATAAAAACACTTCTCTGTCCCATATACGTTAGAGGGAGATTCCAGCCAGATGACCACGACTATATGCTGATTGCTGAGTGCTTCGCTACAGCTGCTTATGTAGACTACAGGCCTCTTGCTCAGGTGTGAGGGATGATGTCTTCCTAGGGGAACATGAAGGGCAGAAATAAAGCTTAACATGCTGTGCTCTAACATAGCCTAGGTAGGAATTATTTTAATGATTCTAGTAACAATATGGTAGCGTTATTTTTATGCTTTACTCTCCTCGTCATAATTTTAATCCTGTCATGCTTCATCGTCCTGGTTACTGCAGTACATGCTGTATTATCCAAGATGCAGTTGCTTCATTAAAACCTTATTGAAATATATACTGCCTCTGATTGTCCTTGTATGTGAGACTAATGTAAATGAGAGAAAAGGATGCGATCTGAGTGACTACGATTTCCCTGAGGAGTCAATTGTGTCATGCGCTATGCTGCCTAATCATCCCTGCTCTTGGGTAGAGATGAGGCACTGCTAGTTAGCTGGAGTAAAACCCAGATTAGGCCGACTGGTGTCACCTGTAGTGGATTCAGACTCAGTCCCCCACAGCGCAGGTGATTCTGCCGCCCAAATCTAGTAGTCTCATTAGAAAAATGAGAGCCTACGCGACAGTACCATAGGAATCAATGGAGGATCAAATTTAAAAATACATATACAATCATACAGTTGGTTTACCAAGTTCTTCTTTTGCAGGTTGGTCAAGGTCATCGGTGGGCACACTGTGCCAGCTCGAGAAGTTTGGGCGGCTCTCAATTCCGGCGGGAGCAGCGTTGAAAGGTCTCTTAAGCTGGTGCAGGGCCACTGAGGGGGACCACTTGGAAAAGCACTGCACAGGTAAATTTAAAGGTACTTCTTTGGGGTCCCTTTGGAGTGTCAAGGTCGCAAGGGGGTGGGGGACCCTTAGGGCACAGCAGGTTCTTCATTGCAAGGCACAGGGTGGCCTGGTGAAGAGCGAATCAGTGAGCTAGGAGCTGTGCGCAAGGATGCCCTCTGGAGCAGGAGGCAAGTTGATTCAAGGGTCAAATGCAGGACAACAGGGCACTGTGGCGGGATGTCTGGGGTGTTCCTGAAGTCCCTGGACTGGGGCTTCCTCCTGGTCCCTTTTCAGCCCGGGCGAGCTGGTTTTCTCATTGTCCGACATTAGCTGACCAATACTCAGGGCATTGGTACAATTTGACCACTGGAGGGTGCAGTGCCACACCAAACTTGGCACAGTTGCAGGGTTTGCCTCAAGGTTCTCGGTGTGTTGTTTGATACAGCTGTGGCTTCCGGTTTGGGAGTTAGTGGCTGGTCAGTGAAGTGACCCTCACTGGCTTGCTGGTTACTTGCTGTTGTAGAGTGGCACCTCCACTCTGGAGGGAGGTCTATGGCGATTTTTGAAGCCTGGAGGTCCTCTGGGGTTCTTTAGAGTTTTTCCAGTTGTACAGTAGTTCCTCAGCGGCGATTGTCAGGCCCTGGGTGCAGCAGGCGCCTTTTCTTTGTTGCAGCAGGTCTACAGTTCTTGTGCCTTGGATCTTCTTTGTGCTGGTCTTCTTTTGTCCATTGAGTCTGATTTCCTGGTCTAGGGATGCCCACTAAATGCTGTATTTAGTGGGTTCTTTAGGGGGAACCTGGAAGTGACCAATGTGCCATCTACCTTAGGGTGACTACACCCACTAAAGTGACCGCTTCCTGTGGGAAGAGCCACTTCCCTATCCTCGATTGGCTGTTTTCCTTCCATCCAAGATGTAGGAAAAGTAAATGGAGAGCCCACCTCTCAGGCAACACCTTAGGGGTTCTGCATGCCAGGTGGGGCCACTCCTCCTACCCTTTGTGGAGTTTCCTGCCTTTGCTGCCACCAAAAGTGAGGGTTGGCAAAGGGGGTGATCATCTTCTGCTAGCAGCAGGCCTGGAGGCTGAGTTTCAAAGGTGGTTAGCCCTTTGAAGCTCGGCGCCAAGGCAGTGCACATTCCTGAGGGAGGGGATGTTGGCACCTCCACCCAGGAAGGGCTTTGTTCTACAAACCAGAGAGATGGATCTATCCCCCAAGGTTTGTAGATTGGGTGCCTGGAGGTGGCAGGCTGGATATGACCAGTTAGCAACCTTGCCACAGTAGTTCGTTTTTGCTGGGGGCACCCCTAAGGTGACCCCTGGGTACTTTTAGGGGTACATTTAATGCTGGTACCAGTTTGGATTTATCATTCTAAGTTGTTTGATACCAAACAACCTATGGTTCAGAGTGGCCATTGTGTGGCTGGGAAACTCGTATTGACCAGTGTCCAACACATTTATTAAAATGGCTGCTCTGTTCACCCACTATGTCCCATGTTTGGTGAGGACACAGTGGGGGCATATTGCTCATGCAGATATGCTCTCACATATAATATGTGCACCCTGCCTTAGGGCTGGAAGGCCTGCCAGAGGGGTGTCATATCCATAGAGTATGCAGTGTATGGTGGACAGGGCACACAGGCAGTGTGCCATGTCGTGTTTGTGTTTTAGGCTTGCACTAGGACAGCCAGCCTGCAATGGCAGTGCTGGGTGCATCTGGATGCATGGCCCTAGAGGGTGGCAGAATCAGTGCTGCTGCCCTCAAGGGCCTACCCTTAGTACCCTATGCCCTGGGTACCTAAGTACCTTTTACTAGAGACTTATAGTGGTAGCTAAAGGTGTATCCAATTGTGCCAATGCATCACAACAGTTTTAGGAAAAGAGCTCTGGCCCAGGGAACCTGGTTAGCAGGGGCCATGGGCACTACAATTTCTAGGCTACATCATACATCAGGCAAAAAGTGGGGGCTAACCATGTCAAAAAAGGCCTTTTCTCACAGCACGCACTGTGGCAGGAACGTCTTTCAGGTCCGGTTTTTGACATAGGAGGTGCCCAGAGATAAGTATGCGCTGAGCAGCGTGCTCCCATACAACGACCCCTACATTCATGTTCCTCATTAATGGCAAAAGCCTTACTATGCCCAGCAAGTTCACGGACTCCTGTCTTATACAAGGCAAACCCACCTGGCAATCCTGACGTTCTTCGAGAATAAGATCCTAATCATCCTGGCAGAGATATTGGAGAAAGCAGGGTAATTTTTGAGCACCTTGATCGAGACAGCCTTAAACGTATTTGTTTTAATTTGCTTTAGTTGCAATCCTAAATCATGGAAAAAAACAAAATAAACAAGCATTGGCAAAGCCAGTAGGTCTCGCTTATGCAAGATCTATTGACTTTGGCAATACGTCTTAGCCACGTAATATACCAGTGTGGCTGCTGATCAACATGCCTAAATGGTAATAGCGAGGAGGGGGGTAGGGTAGGTAGATTAGAGTGGGGTAAAGAGGAATGGGGTAGATCAGGGAAAAGTGGAGTGGGGTAGATTGGCATAGTGGAGTGGGGTAGATTGGGGAACATAGGAATGTGGTGGAGTGAAACAGATTGGAGTGGGGGAGTTGGGTAAATTACGGTGGTAGATTAAAGCGGGGTAGATTAGGGTAGAGTGTGGTAAATTGGGGTTGGATTTGGTAGACTGTAGTAGAGTAAATTAGAGTGGATTGGATTACTGTGGGGTAGATTGGAGCAGGATAGATTGGAGTGGGGTAGATCGGGGTAGATTAGGGTAGAGTGGAGTTGGATATATTGGGGTAGATTGGAGTGGGTTAGATTGGGGAAGAGTGGGGTGGGGTGGATTGGGGTAGATTGGAGTGAAGTGGGGTGGTCTGGACTGAAGCTGGGTAGATTACAGAGAGGTAGATTGGGTGGATTATAGTAGTGTAGAATGGATTGGAGGTGGGCAGACTGAGGTAGATTGAAGAGTGGAGAGAGTGGATTGTAATAGATTGGGGTGGGGCAGATTGGAATGTAGTTGAGTAGATTAAAGTGGAGTGGGGTAGAGTCATGTGGAGTACAGTGGAGTGAGATTGATTAGGTGGATTATGGTAGGGTAGATTGGAGTGAATTGGGGAAGGTTGGAGTGGGTTTGGGTAGATTGAAGTGGCTTTGGATAGAGTGGTGTGGGGTAGATTGGGATAGGGTGAGGTAGATTGGAGTGGGGTAGATTGGGTTAGGCTGGTATAGAGTGGAGTGGATTATATTGGTGTAGAATGGAGTGGGGTGGGTTGGATAGGGTAGGCTGGAGTAGGGTAATTAGTGCTGGAGTGGGGGAGGGTAGATTGGAAAGGGGTGACGTGGATAAGATTGCACTGGAGTAGGTCGATTTGAGTGGCATGATGGTAGTACAGAGCGGAGTGGGGTAGATTGAGTATAGTAGATTGGGGTGTGGTAGTTTGGAGTAAAGTGGATTGGGGTACATTGAGTGGATTGGAGTTGGTAGATTTGAGTGGGGTAGATTGTGGTAGATTGGAGTGGGGTAAATTGGAGTAGATTGGATGGGAGTGCAATAGATTGGGGTTGAGTGGAGGGGGTAGATTGGAGTGGAGGGCAGGGGTAGATTAGGGTGGAATGTGGTGGACTGGGTGAAATAGAGTGGGCAGATTGGAGTGGGGCAGATTGGAGTGGAGTGGGGCAGATTGGATTGGAGTGGGGCAGATTGGAGTGGAGTGGGGCATATTGGAGTGGATTGGGGGAGATTGGAGTGGAGTGGGGGAGATTGGAGTGGAATGGGGGAGATTGGAGTGGGGCAGATTGTGGTGGAGTGTGGTAGATTGGAGTGGGACAGATTGTGGTGGAGTGTGGTAGATTGGAGTGGGGCAGATTGTGGTGGAGTGCGGTAGACTGGAGTAGGGCAGATTGTGGTGGGGTAGATTGGAGTGGAGTGCAGTAGATTGGAGTGGGGCAGATTGGAGTGGAGTGCAGTAGATTGGAGTGGGGCAGATTGTGGTGGAGTGTGGTAGATTGGAATGGGGCAGATTGTGGTGGAGTGCAGTAGATTGGAGTAGGGCAGATTGTGGTGGGGTAGATTGGAGTGGAGTGCAGTAGATTGGAGTGGGGCAGATTGTGGTGGAGTGCAGTAGAATGGAGTGGGGCAGATTGTGGTGGAGAGCAGTAGAATGGAGTGGGGCAAATTGGAGTGGAGTGGGGCAGATTGGAGTGGAGTGGGGGAGATTGGAGTGGGGAGATTGGAGTGGGGGAGATTGTGGTGGAGTGCGGTAGATTGGAGTGGGGCAGATAGTGGTTGAGTGCGGTAGATTGGAGTGGGGCAGATTGTGGTGGAGTGCGGTAGATTGGAGTGGGGCAGATTGTGGTGGAGTGCAGTAGATTGGAGTAGGGCAGATTGTGGTGGGGTAGACTGGAGTGGAGTGCAGTAGATTGGAGTGGAGTGCAGTAGATTGAAGTGGGGCAGATTGGAGTGGAGTGCAGTAGATTGGAGTGGGGCAGATTGTGGTGGAGTGCAGATGATTGGAGTGGGGCAGATTGAGGTGGAGTGCAGTAGATTGGAGTGGGGCAGATTGTGGTGGAGTGCAGTAGATTGGAGTGGGGCAGATTGGAGTGGGGCAGATTGTGGTGGAGGGCATTAGAGTGGAGTGCAGTAGATTGGAGTCGGGTAGATTGGAGTGGAGTGCAGTAGATTGGAGTGGGGGAGACTCAACATTTCCCACATCGAAGACCCAGACACGGCCAAAAGGAACTTCCACTCAGGAATGGAAGCCGTCACCACCTGGATGAGAGAAAGCTGCCTCAAGCTCATCTCCAACAAGACTGAGCTCATCATCTTCGAAAACGCCACCTCAGCTTGGGACGACTCCTGGTGGCCCACATCCCTCAGCGCCCCCTCCCTCCCTGCACTGACTAAGCACTCCCGCAACCTAGGCATCATCTTCGACTCCTCCCTATCCATGACCTGCCAGGTAAACTCAGTTGCCTCCTCCTGCTGGCACACACTCCGCAAACTTCGGAAGATCTTCAGATGGCTCCCAGCAGACTGTCGCAGGACAATCACCCACGCCTTAGTCAGGCAACCTTGACTACGGCAACGCCCTCCACACCGGCACCTCGACGAGAAACTAAAAAAATCTACAACTCATCCAGAACGCCACCGCCAGACTCATTCTGGATCTCCCACACCTAGAACATATCTCCCAACACCTGAGGACCCTTCACTGGCTCCCGGTCGAGAAAAGAATCACCTTCAAGCTATTCACCCACACGTACAAGGCCATACACAGCGCCGGACCAGCCTACATGAACCACTGTGTCTCCTTCCACACTCACGCGAGATCCCTCTGCTCCACCCAGATGGCCCTGGCCACTATCCCTCGCATCGCGCAAAACTACTGCCGGAGGACAATCCTTCACCTACATTGCAGCAAAGAGCTGGAACGACCTCCCCCTGCACCTGAGACACAGCCTGTCGCTCACCATCTTCAGGAAGTACCTCGAGACCTGGTTCTTCAGATGAGGCCCCTTCCCCCCCCTCCCCCCCCCACCAGCGCCTTGAGACCCTCATGGGTGAGTAGCCCTGCTTTACAAAAACTGATTGATTGAGAGTGAGGTAGAACTGGGTGGAGTGTGGTAGATTGGGGTGCAGTGGGATAGATTGGAGTGGGGTGGGGTTAATTGGGTTAGACACTGAGTGGAGTGTAGTACACTGGAGTGTGGTAGAGTGGAGTGAAGTCGGGATGAATGGATCATAGTAGAGTGGATTGGGGTAGACTAGAGTTGAGTGTTGGTAGATTGACGCGGGGTAGGGTGGAGTTGGGTGGGTGAATTGGGGTGGGGTAGACGGGAGAGGGGTAGATTGGAGAGGGGCAGATTGGAGTGGAGTGGGGTAGATTGGGTGAAGTGGAGTGGCTTGGGGTAGATTGGAGTGGAGTTAATGGGGGAGGTTGCAGTGAAGTGAAGTAGAGTGGGGTAGGGTAGAGTGGGATAGATTGGAGTGGAGTGGGGTAGACTGGGTTGTGGTAGAGTGGAGTGGGGTAAGTGGTGTGGAATGGAGAGGTATAGAGTGGAGTGGCATGTTGTGTCATGGAGTGAGTGGTGTAGATTGGGGTGGCGTGTCACAGGGTATCTTAGAGTGGAGGGGTGTAAAGTGCAGTGGCATGTCATAGAGTGGAGTAGTGTTGCATAGAGTGGAAGGACATAGAATAGAGTGGGAGCGCACTCCCATTACAGGCAAGATATTTTGAATTGAAATGACCATTACATTTTCACAGAAATAAGGTTTTACTGCACACAAACGATAATGAGTGCAAATATCATCACCTAGTGTATTGATGAATTTTGATAGGATTTAAATATTTGTTTCCACCACACTAAAAATTACGAAAAAAATGTGCTTCGTTTTTACTTATTCTGATATATTCGGAATCATCAGCACAGTCTTTTGTATTGTGTGCTAGAAAAAAGAAACCATCTTCTTACCTGAGTACTCAGCAAAATTGTCACATATATTCTTTCACTTTGAAGTCCGTGAAACAAATATAAACACCAAGCTCCCTGGAAGAGAAAGCCTGACATTTGACCTCGTATTTGAATGCAAAGCAAACGTGATAAGATAAGAACAAGGTGTAAAGGCATGTTTACAGAAAGCAGTGTTTGTGGAAGACTACAATAAACAAGCTTTGGACAGCAAGAAGGACAAACTAAATCTGGAGAGCCTACAGCAAATAAAGGCAGCAAATAGATAGCCAGAAAATGTGAGTTACAAACCACAAAGCCACTGGTAAGCAATGGGCAGAATACATTCCTAGGTCAGCCTTCTGAATGTCCCCAAGATGTCTTTAGCAAACCAGACTGCTGTGCTGTGTGTTAGGCTTCGATCTAATGAAAAACTGAAAGTCTTGAATATTCCAAGCTACCACTGTAGAGTGAACACAATAAAAGACTACTTTTATGCTTGGCCCCTAGATACAAAGGGCTACATGTGCGAAATATTGGATTTGCAACTCGCAAATTGCGAGTCAGAGCGACTCGCAATTTGCGAGTCGCAAAACCTTATTTTCAATAGTGTCAATGACACTGTCGGCGATTCGCAAGGGGGTCGCAAATGACCTACCTCATGAATATTCATGATGTAGGTCGCAATTTGCGACCCCTTTGGGAATGGCCGCCTTCACAGGGATGGTGGCCTGCTGGAGACAGCAGACCACCATGTCTGTGACTGCTTTTAAATAAAGCAGTTTTTTTTTTAAATGCAGCCTGCATTTCAAAAACAAAATATGAAAAGTTTTCTTTTAATTTTTTCAGAGCAGGCAGTGGTCCTTAGGACCACTGCCTGCTCTGAAAAAAGGTTTTTACTGCCATTCACAAAGGGGAAGGGATCCCATGGGGACCCCTTCCCGTTGCCGATGGGTTAGCACCAGTTTGACACTGGTGCAAACTATGATTGTTTTGCGACCGCATTCACGGTCACAAAACAATCATACATGGGACTGCGACTCGCAATTAGGAAGGGAACACCCATTCCTAATTGCGACTCGCAAACCCTTTTTGCGATTCGGTAAATAGTTTACTGAATCGCAAAAATGGGTCTGAACATCCCAAAGTGCATTTTGCACGACGCAAACGGGCCGAGTCGCTGTTTGTGACGTGCAAAATGCTACGTACATGTGGCCCCAAATGTCATAAATCCACTAGAAAAAGTGGCAGTGACACAAAGGTATAATCCAACAAAATCATATTGGTAGAGAAAATGTGTGTAGTTCCTTGGGAGATTTATAAGGAAACACTCAGTCTGTGCTCTGAAATGTAGGAAATTAAGTCAATTTAGCATAGTAGTACCTGCCAGAGCCTTCCCTGAATTACAGAACCACTCCATAGAATAGCCCAGAAGTCATCTGTCCAACCTGCAGGATCATCATACGAAGATGACTTTCCTTCATTCTAGGTTTGGTCCCAAGCACCTTAAAACATACAAGGATCACTGAGGCCCTCATTCCAACACTGCCGGTCGGTGATAAAGCGGCGGTAATACCGCTAATAGGCCGGCGGTCAAAAAAATAGAATTCAGACCATGGCGGAAACCGCCAACACAGACAGCCACTTTAACACACCGACCGCCACAGCGGTAGCAACAAACACTGCGGTGGTAACCGCCAACAGAGAGGCGGAACACAATGTACCACCCACATTATTAGAATGCACCAATCCGCTAGCTTTTCCTGGGCGGTACCAACGCCATCAAAAGCACGGCGGAAACAGTCTTTGGAAGGGAAACCACTCACCGCTCGACACTCAACAAAGAATCAGGACGCCATGGAGTCCGAACTACAGGTGTTATCAATGTTGGTGTATCTTCTCATCTACCAGGAGTACGAACGGCGGCGGCGGCGGCGACGACCACGGTGAGTACTGCACCTAGCACACAGGGGAGGGGAGGAGGGAAAAGAGAGTGACACACACACACGGAAAACGCAACACCACCACCCACAACAACACACACACACATATCCAATAACATCACAGATACACCCCGTTACCCCCTGGAAGAACGCAAGGACCAAACAAAATGAGTTTAACGAGTGTAATATTCGAACAATCAGATAGCCCAAGAGAACAGTAAATAATCAGTATACACATATTTACAGCAAGTACACAAGTCCATACACTGCCCCATGAAATGTCCGTGGATCAGTGGTCCCAAAAAGCATGGGCGAAGCCCACAAATGACACCTGCCTCAAAACGGAGAGAACACTGCAGGGGCATCAGGTCAAAAGAAAAACAGGCACCTCAGGGGGAAGGGGAGGGGGGGGCACCTCATCCGGATGATGGTACGACGCCACTGCTCCTAGAGGGGGCTCCATGCCCACTGCCTGGTCCTGGGGAGTGCAAAGCCACAGTCTCTCAAGTGGGTGGGTTGCCCACTGTTTGGTCCTGGGGAGTGCAAAGCCACAGTCTCTCAAGTCTCAAGTGGGTGGTTTTCCCACTGCTTGAGACTTGGGGAGTACAAAGCCACAGTCTCTCAAGTGGGTGGTTTGCCCACTGCTTGGTCCTGGGGAGTGCAAAGCCACAGTCTCTCAAGTGGTGATTTGCCCACTGCCTGGTCCTGGGGAGTGCAAAGCCACAGTCTCTCAAGTAGGTGGTTTGCCCACTGCTTGGTCCTGGGGAGTGCAAAGCCACAGTCTCTCAAGTCTCTCAAGTGGGTGGTTTGCCCACTGCTTGGTCCTGGGGAGTACAAGCCACAGTCTCTCAAGTGGGTGGTTTGCCCACTGCCTGGTCCTGGGGAGTGCAAAGCCACAGTCTCTCAAGTGGGTGGTTTGCCCACTGCTTGGTCCTGGGGAGTGCCAAGCCACAGTCTCTCAAGTGGGTGGTTTGCCCACTGCTTGGTCCTGGGGAGTGCAAAGCCACAGTCTCTCAAGTGGGTGGCATCTTCCACTGGTTCTGGAGGGGGCTTTGTGCCCAGAGTGCTTCATCCTGCCAAGGACTGTGTTAGTGTAGGCTTTTCTCCACTGGTTCTGGAGGGGGCTTTGTTCCCAGAGTGCTTCATCGTGCCAAGGACTGTGTTAGTGGATGCTTTCCTCCACTGGTTCTGGAGGGGGCTTTGTGCCCAGAGTGCTTCATCCTGCCAAGGACTGTGTTAGTGGATGCTTTTCTCCACTGGTTCTGGAGGAGGCTTTGTGCCCAGAGTGCTTCATCCTGCCAAGAACTGTGTTAGTGGATGCTCTTCTCCACTGGTTCTGGAGGGGGCTTTGTGCCCAGAGTGCTTCATCCTGCCGAGGACTGTGTTAGTGGATGCTTTTCTCCACTGGTTCTGGTGGGGGCTTTGTGCCCAGTGATGCTGCTCCTGGGGTGTGGCATGTTGACTTCGTCTCACCTGTGTGTCACAGCCACGCGATGTACCCGGAACAGGTAGCATGATACTCCATGGAGGCAGACCCACATGCCATCCTGCGGCAACTTAGGCTGCCAATTGCTGGTTCGTGTCAGTGCTGGAGGTGGTGTCTCAAGTGGCGTGTCCAGGGTCCAGGATGTCACCTGGCGGCTGCACACTGGGGATGGGGCAGACGTCCGACAGAGTGGCATTGGCTGTGCACGTGACGGTGCTGATGGTGGTGCAGGTGGCGGTTGTTGCGGCGGAGATGCTGCCAGTGCAGGCCGTGGTGCAAGTGACTGTTGGGGTGGATGGAGACACATATCATCTCCGGCAGCCTCGGATGGCTGATCCTTGGGGAGGATGCTGCAGACTGACGTTGTGGCAGCGGCGGTGCAGGGGGCGGTGCAGGTGGCAGTTCAGGTGGCGGTGCAGGTGGCGGTCGGAGAGGCGGTGGTGACTGGGGTGCATGTGGCTGCCATCCCTGATGATTTGGTGGTCACCAGCCCCTCCCCAGATGACATCGTGCCCAGAGGTGATGTGACCTTTGACTTGTGGCCCTTCCCCATCTTGACAGCCGCTGCAGGGACCTTGGCACTGTCCACTCTGTTTTTGTGCAAGGCCTTGCTGGGTGGGTGGTGTGACTGTCCCCTGCTTGAAGGCGGTCCCTTTTTGAGCTTTGCAGGTGGTGGAACAGGGTGGTCCTTCTTTTCTGTCGGTGGCACACTGGCAGCTCTGACGGGTGCCCCCTTTGACCATACTGGAGTAGCAGGGACCACAGCGGATGCAGATTTGGTGGCTGAGGTGCTGGGCTGGGATCTAGACACCTTGGCCCTAGGAGAAGGACGGAGGGGGAGAGGTGTAGGGAAGAGTTCCAGGTTAGGTAGGCAAATTCTTTTGGACACACTGGGATGGGAAGATGGAGGGGGTTTGGAAGTGGAGGAAGAGGTGATGGTTGTAGGAGGTGTACAGCTGCTGAGTTTGGGTGAAGGTGCATGGGTTGGAGGCTGTTGTGAGGTGGATGGCTGTTGAGTGGGTGTGTGCCGGCGTTTGTGTAGTTTGGGAGGAGGGCTCACAGACACACTGGGAGAGGACACAGGGGACATGTGAATGGTAGTGGGGGGTGGTGATTGCACATGAGCGGTGTGTAGTGATGGGCGTGCTGGTGATGGAGGTAGTGGCTGAGGATGTAGTGCATGCAGGTGTGAGTGGAGACGAGACAGGGAGGGAGGTGGAGGACGTGGAGGAGGGGGACACAGTGGAGGCAATGGGTGTTGGTGTGTCTGCATGGGTATGGTGCTTGTGTGAGTGCCTGTGGGATGTGTGGTGCTTATGTTTGCCTGAGCCACTTTTGTGTGTTGATGTGTGTGCATGCTGGTCTGATGGTGTGCTCGGGATAGGCTGAGGTAGAGGGCATTGGGTCTGGGTAGTGGAAGTTGGAGGGGGGGGGGGCTGGACACAGGGACAATGGCTGCCACCAGTGCTGATGCCAGAGCCTGAAATGCTCACTGTTGGGCCGCCACGCCAAAATGAATGCCCTCCAGGTATGCATTTGTTTGCTGCAAATGCCTCTCTACACCCTTGATGACATTCATAATGGTTGACTGCCTAACAGTGAGGGATCTCAGGAGGTCAATAGCCTCCTCACTGAGGGCAGCAGGGCTGACTGGGGCAGGGCCTGAGGTGCCTGGGGCAAAGCAGATGCCCACCCTCCTGGGTGAGCGGGCATGGGAAACACAAGCTGAGGAACTGCTGGGAGGGCGGTGCTGGTAGGGGGGGTGGCAGCTGTACCTGTTGTTGCGGTGGGCACAGAGGTGCCCGCCACCGCAAGGGAGCTCCCATCAGAGGAGGAGTCGCTGTCGCTGGTGTCCCCTCCTGTCCCCGTCGTGGAGCTCCCCTCGCCCTCCGTCCCACTGGTGCCCTCACCGTCGGTGGATTCACCCTCCTGGGCCATGTGGGATGCAGCTCCCTCCTTCTCCGGTGCCTCTGCTCCTCCGCTAGATGATGGTAATGCACACAAGGACAGGGTGACAAAACAAGAAGGGGGGAAAGACAGAGGACACACATGGTCAATGCCAGCAACACCACTACCGTTGGCGGACACAACACACAGGGAGCAGCCCTATGCACTAGGCCATGCACTAGCAGTTAGTAGGAAAATCACCTGCCCATCCGGGACTATGCCTAACACCATTTGCTGCACACCTGGAACCCACAGGAGGCTGACTAGTTGTAGATGCCCACTACCACTATTGGGGTTGAGTGCCTCAGAGCCTGCCTAACAAGGGAGCTACCCTACCAAGTTCGCCCTGGCCTAGGGGAACCTACAGCCCACATCCCCCACCCAGACACCTCGTAAAGCATGCAGAGTCAGCTGAATGAGACTGTACTCACCCCCTTGTGGCTGCTGTGATGCCCTCAAGCGCGCATCCAACTCCGGATATGCCACCGCCAGGATCCGGAACATCAGGGGGGTCATGGTGCGACGGGCACCCCTTCCACGGTAGGAGGCCATCCCAACCTGGGCCTCCGCTGCCTTCTTGCTCCAGCGGCGCAGGTCCTCCCATCTTTTGCGGCAGTGGGTGCTCCGTCTATGATAGACCCCCAGGGTCCGCACTTCCTTGGCGATGGCACGCCAAATACCCTTCTTCTGGTGGGCGCTGACCCAGAGGAAAGGTATAGGATGAAAGGAAATGACTTTCCTGTCTGGTTCGTCATACTCATTGCCCACCAGTTCCCACCCATGCCCTGACACACATACACTCACCATCCTCACATGCAGGCCTCAGCCCCCATCCCCACATGTATCTTCCATCCACACCACTCCATACATTCATGGCCCACGCATCATGCTCACTGTGTACTCACCTGTTTGTCTGGAGGACCGTAGCGTAGCGTGTACTGGGGGAGGACCCCATCCACTAGTCTCTCCAACTCCTCCGAAGTGAAGGCCGGGGCCCTTTCCCCAGACACTCGAGCCATTGTTGTTTCCAGACACAGGCCACGGCAGCACTTGCAGTGTCGGTCCTCTCCTGTTTAAGGTCAGGTATCAAGTGGGTGAACAGATAGAAAATGGCGGTCATGTCTGCGGTGGTGCGTACCATCACCGCCGGGGTACATCGTCATTGGCTCCTGGAACCCATAGGGCCCAATGATAACCAATGCTGAATTGTGCGGCGGTCTTCGACCGCCTACCGTGACGTTGCACAACGCCAGCGCAGTTACCTCATTTCTTCTTGTCCCTCCTTACAGGTCAGGCAGCCACCATTTCAGGGTGGCACATGGCATGGCACCTAACTGCGTCACAGCACATTTGGGCAGAAATACAGACAGACAACGCCACACACGGATTTACTCACATTACAGCAAAAACACTTGTGTAACCTATGTGGTACATGACCCTCTGCTCACCATTCTCCTCCATAGGGCACATCCGCAGGGGCAGATGATGAGATGGCGTCATCCTCCGGTGTACAGATCCCTGGCGGACCTGTCGACAATGGAAGACAGACACATCATTATCACCTACAGACTTGATCGTGCCACAATCCAAGAACTGTGTGCCCAATTGGAGCCTGACCTGATATCAGCTATCCGCATCCCACAGGAATACCCCCTCTAGTGCAGGTCCTGTCAGTGCTCCATTTCCTGGCTAGTGGCTCCTTTCAAACTACAGTGGCCATGGCATCAGGGATGTCTCAGCCAATTTTCTCCAACGTGTTGACCAGAGTGTTGTCTGCCCTGCTGAAACACATGCGCAGCTACATTGTATTCCCCCAGGTGGAGGATTTGGCCACAGTGAAAGCTGACTTCTATGCCCTGGGACATATCCCCAACATAATTGGTGCCATTGATGGTACACATGTGGCATTTGTCCCCCCGCAGAAATGAACAGGTGTACAGAAATCGAAAAAGCTACCATTCTATGAATGTGCAGATGGTGTGTTTGGCGGGCCAGTACATCTCCCATGTGAATTCCAAGTATCCTGGATCTGTGCATGACGCTTACATTTTGAGGAATAGCAGCATCCCTTATGTGATGGGCCAACTCCAGAGGCACCGTGTGTGGCTAATAGGTGAGCCCAAGGTCCCCACACAGTATGAATAGGTGTCTGGGTATGGGGTAGTCCCTCAGGGTTAATGTGTGTCTAACAGATTTCCCTCGACATTTGCAGGTGACTCTGGTTACCCCAGCCTCTCATGGCTACTGACCCCAGTGAGGAATGCCAGGACAAGGGCAGAGGAACACTACAATGAGGCACATGGGCGAACTAGACGTATTATTGAGCGGACTTTCGGCCTCCTGAAGTCCAGATTCCGGTGCCTCCATCTAACATGTGGCTCCCTATACAACTCACCGAAGAAGGTGTGCCAGATAATCGTGGCATGCTGCAAGTTGCACAACCTGGCTTTGCGACGCCAGGTGCCTTTTCTGCAGGAGGATGGGTTTGATGATGGTATTGTGGCAGCTGTGGAGCTTGTGGACAGTGAGGAAGAGGAGCCAGAGGAAGAAGATATTGACAACCGAAACAACATCATCATGCAGTACTTCCAGTGAGACACAGGTAAGAGACTGCCACTGCTCATCTCATATCTGACTACTGTAGGACATTGTATAAGTCAGCCTCTTAACCTCTGTGTATGGACCCTGACAGTTCACTTTGGCTTTCAATTTCACAGATCTGGGTACCTCATTCTGCCTTCTGCTATGTTTACTGCTGCCCAACAACTGTCATACATTGGTATGTGCAAATGAACATTTACATTGATATTTGTCGAAGAAGTTGCAATTATACATTTGTGAAAGTACAGACTGACTCCAGATTGTTTTGTGGTTCAAGGGTGTTTATTTAGGGGCTAATGTGTATAGGGGTATGTGGAAGGGGCTGGGGGTATGGTGGAGGACTGTCCAGGATAGAGTCCACTCTCTTGGTATCACAGGTGCATTGTCCAAGGGGGCATAGGAAGTGGAGCAATGGCAGTTCAAGGTGGACAGGGTTGCAGAGTGGGACATAAGGGTGACAATCAGGAGAGTCTTATTTCCTGGCGGGGGTCTTGGCAATGTTCTCTGTCTTCTGCCTGGATCGCAGGGACCGTTTGCAGGGTGGTTCTCCTTCTGCAGGGGGTGGGGTACCGGTGGCCTGTTGGTCCTGTGGCGGGACCTCCTGTCCACTAGCGCTGGCGGACGTGGAAGGCTGTTCATCGTTTGGGCTGGTGTCAGGGGCCCAGTGGTATGCCACTGTCTCCCTCATGGTGTTGGCCATGTCTGCCAGCACCCCTGCAATGGTGACCAGGGTGGTGTTAATGGACCTCAAGTCCTCCCTGATCCCCAGGTACTGTCCTTCCTGCAGCTGCTGGGTCTCCTGAAACTTGGCCAGTACCGTGCCTATGGTCTCCTGGGAATGGTGGTATGCTCCCATGATGTTTGAGAGTGCCTCGTGGAGAGTCGGTTCCCTGGGCCTGTCCTCCCCCTGTCGCACAGCAGGCCTCCCAGCTTCCCTGTTATCCTGTGCCTCTGTCCCCTGAACCGTGTGGCCACTGCCACTGACCCCAGGTCCCTGATTGTCCTGTGTTTGTGGGTTTGCCTGGGGTCCCTGTAGTGGACACACTGCTGATTGTCGTGTCCTGGGGACAGTGGCATGGGCCCGCTGGGTGGATGCTGTGGTGGTGTTTCCTGAGGGGGGAGGTTCTGTGGTGGTTTTGGAATGTGGCAGGGGAACCAACTGTCCAGAGGTCCCTGATGGGCCGGGCTGGTCATCTTTATCCAGGCGTGCAGAACTGCTGTCATCACTGTGGGCCCCTTCTGTGAGGGGACTGAATATGGCTGGCACCTCCTGTCCAGTGACGTTGTGTAGGGGTCCTGTTGGGGTGGAAATGCATTGTTATTGTATCTGTGTGTGCCATCTTGTGCAATGGGTGTGTTTCCCTCTACTACTGTGCTTGCAATATCGCCTTGGCCCTTGTGTGAATGGTGATTGTGTGCCCTGGGTGAGTCTCTCCCTTGGACATGCTTTGGTGATGGGTGTCCATGCAGGTCTGTGATGGGTGTCCATTCATTGGTGTAACATGCAGGGCTATGTATTGGGATGTGTGGGTTGTGATAGTGGGGTATATGTGAGGTGGTGGAGTGATGGGTGTGAGGGTACGGGTAGGAGTTAGTGACGGCATGCAGGTAGGGTGGGGGATATAGTAGTATAGATTTGCCTTACCAGATTCCAGTCCTCCTGCTACTCCTGCAAGGCCCTCAGGATGCATGATCGCCAAGACTTGCTCCTCCCATGTTGTTGGTTGTGGGGTAGGAGGTGGGGGTCCACCGCCAGTCCTCTGTACGGCTATCTGGTGTCTGGATACCACAAAACTTACCTTCCCCCGTAGGTCATTCCACCTCTTCCTGATGTCATCCCGTTTTCTTGGATGCTGTCCCACTGCGTTGACCATGTCGACAGTTCTCCGCCATAGCTCCATCTTCCTAGCAATGGATGACTGCATCACCGGTGATCCGAATAGCTGTGGCTCTACCCGGATGATTTCCTCCACCATGACCTTGAGCTCCTCCTCAGAAAACCTGGGGTGTCTTTAAGGTGCCATGATGTGGTGTGAGTGATGTGTGAGGTGATGGTTGATGTGATGTGTCAGGTGATGTTTTGGGGTGTGTGGTGTTTTGTGCGTGGATGGTGTATGAGTGATGGGGTTGTGTGCCTCTGGATGCTGGTGTTGTCTTTGCTTTTCTCTCTCTCTGCTTCTTCAAAATTTTTCATTGGAAGGGGTTGTGGGTAATGTGGATGTGTGTTTTGTGTTGGATTGGGTGTGTGGGTGTGGTGTGTGTATGTGTATCAGGTGTGTGTATTTTGAATTGTCCAATGTGGTTGTGTTTTGTAAATGTGTGTGTATTTTGAATGCGGCGGTGCGTACCGCCAATGGTTTACCGTGGTTGAATGACCGCCGCATTGATTCGTGGGTCGTGATAGTGTGGGCGTATTCATGTTGGCGTAACGGTGTGGGTTTTGGTACCACCAATTTATCACTGACCTTTGGTGTGGCAGACTTGTATGGGTGTCTGTATTGTGGAGGATTTCTAAGTGTGGGTCATAATACCCGTAGCGGGTTTCCGCCATGGACACGGTATGTTGGCGGCCGTCGGCACGGCGGTCAGCGGACTTTACCACCAGGGTTGTAATGAGGGCCTGAGTGTTTTATATACCATATCTGTCGGCAACTTACTGGAACTTGTGAGTTACAGACTCATCTCAAACAGCCCCTGAGTTAACAAACTCATTAAAGAAAAAGGTCGCTTAGCAGACTTTATAGAATCTTACACACTTTTGCATGACAAACAATCTTGTTTCAAAAGGGGAGGAGGGCAAAAATCACATTTGCAGCCAACGGAGAAGACTGCTTTCTTCACGAAATGCCTGCCGTTCTTCATATTTCACCAGCCTGTGATATCATGTAGCACAAAACCATACTTTCTCTCTTGGAGAAATGGATTGGGATGATCAGAATCGCTCTCCAATGATGCCACTCTTTGGTGTTGAACTGCAGCTATCAAATTAAAGTAGTTTCCTCATCATCAATTGTGAAGCCTATCATAATCAGGCATGACTGTTTCCCTTTCTATTCAACACATACATTTGACTTCTTTCTCAGTTTATCTCACAATACTAACTTCAGCTCTATTTGAATGGTGATGATAAAAAACTACATTACTGGTTCACTGAACTCAAGAAACATTGCAAAAGCATCACTGATTGCCTAAGATATGTGTTGTTATGGCTGAGGATAGCTACTTATGCAAGAACAGCTGTAAAATTGAAATTCTGAAAGTTGGAGACGACTCTGATGATAGCCTACTCAGTGGCATAGCTAGGTTGCCATTGGTCCTACTGCAAGAAAATTAAGTGGGTCTGCTCACTAGAGTGACATCTCAGTCTGTCACCTGCTACTGACGCTCCACAACCTCTTTCGGTAGAGTCTGCATCTGGCATTCAAAACTTACCACCATTCTCATACACACATTATTGTATTTTCACTTGATGCACTTTATACCTGTACGTCAAAGCTGTATCCCTAAAAAGAAAAGACACAACAAATAGGGACCCCACATTCACACTGCTATCCTCACATAAGCACACTGGCGGCTATCAGGACTAAAATATGGGGGGCACAATGGCACCACACTCACCATATATGCGGTACCCCCAGGATCCACAAGCAAGAATGGAAGGACTTCCTTCCTGCTCAGTAGAATGGGAATCCAACCAATCCTGGAGCTGTTCTCATGCTGTTTTCAGCATCAGACCAGCTTCAGGATTGGTAGAAGCAGGCTAACCCAGTGCCTGCAATCTCACAGCTGTTTGACAGCCCTGGGATTGCTGAGTCTATAGGGTGCATGTCGGGCTGGCCATAACAAGGCAGCCGGCCAACTGGACATGCCCACTGAAAAGGGCAGCAGTCATCCCGCAATTGCAGGATTCAGCCCCGTCCCCTGCCCTTATGCTCGCACTATACACTGTGCGAGATGGTGGGTAAATAAAGTGGCATTATTGTGCCATTTTATTTATTTGTGTTTGCCTGCTGCACTTGCAGCGGGTGGGTCTACGCTCCTCTTCTCTCTATGGAAGAACTGCCCCTACATAGGCACATCCCTCATGCTGCACTCACAGAGGCATATGCCTTACTTTGCACCCACACAGGCACAACTTTGTACCTTACTTTGCACTCACAAAAGACAATGTTAATTCTGCATTCTCATAGGCACACCTCTCACAATGCACACACTAAACGTCGTGGCTCTCCTGCACTTTCACAAGTACACTGCTGACATACAGGCACACCACTCTCTAGGAAGGAGCAGAATTTGGTTAGTGGTGGCATAGGAGGCACAGGTTGAGTATGTGGCGCAACGGTCCACCAGTACAATTCAAAGCTCTTGAGGTAAGCAACACTGGAGCATGTCTGAAGCCTGAATGTTCACTGAGGTTATCTGATCTCCCATTAGCCACACTTTGAATAACACTGCAGATTATGTGAGTCTGATCTTTGCGGAGTTTTCTTCCTTGATTCCCAGTAGTCAAAGTATTGACTTGATCTGATTTGTCAGAGGGTCTCCTAAATACTCAATTTAGGAGCATTAAGGGGAGTGAAGGGTAGTAGGTGATAGGATATTTCCCCTTTGGGTCACTACACCCCCTAGATGACCACTTACTGTGGGGAGTGGGCATCACCCCGACCCAGAAGTCCTAATTCCACCACACACAAGATGGTGGGATTCCCTTTTTAATGTACACCTCAGGTTTCCCACCTTAGGGGTGTGCTCAGCCTGAGACATGCCTCCTAGCATTTTTGCACCTGTTCTGGTGCCAAACGGGCCTCAGGGGATTGCCTCTCCCAGATCTTGGGGAAGCTGGGGTCGCATATTGAAGAAAGCAGAAAGCTTTGAAGAAAGCAGGTTCTTTGAAGTCCCTGGCTTTGGCATGCAGATTTACTAGCCATGCTGTTGGGGGAGGTGATAACACCTCCTGCCAGAGCAGACATTGTTTCTGACCTTAGACAGCAGAGGCTGGCAACTCCAGAGTGTCAGAAACTTGTCTGTGGTGGCAGGCTGGTTGATAGCAATCAGCAAGCACTCTAGAGAACTAGTAGGTTTTAGGGGACACCCCTGAGGTGCCCCTTAGGGGCATGTCGTAATAAATCCAATACTGACATCAGTATGGGTTTATTAAGAAGAGGTGTTTGACACCAAACAACACTATTTTCCACGCAGTCATCATGTAGCTTTGTCACTTGTGATGGCCAGTGTCCAGTACATATGCCCGGATGGCTGTCCAGTCACTTGTAATATCTAGCAATAGAACTAGACATCACAGGGGCATATCTTCTTCTGACATGCCCTGACATGTATTATAATGCACCCTGCCTTAGGGCTCTTAAGGGCTGCTGTAGGGGTGACTTGCATATAATATATGAAGTGACTTTGGCATGGCACACAATGAGAGTGCCATGTCGTGTTTTAACGCAGAGTTTGCACCCTGACACGTAGTCTGCGATGGCAGGCTGTGTGCAATTTGTATGTTGGTCCTTTATGGTGGCATGCTGTAGCCCTTAGGGACACTAGTTAGTAACCATGCCCTCTGTACCAGGTGTACCATTTGTTAGGGACTTACAGGGGTACTAAATCTTGTGCCAATTGTAAACAATCAGACATTTCTTTGTTTTTAAGGAAAGAACACTGGCACTGAGCTCTGTTAACAGGCCTCAGTAGGTCTCAGGCTGTCAGAGTGGAAAACCAGCATCTATTAGTTCTAAAAGGGGGCAAACAGTTGTGTGAGGGAGCATCTGCATAAAAGCCCAGTTACCTACATCCTTAAAATGCAGCACAGGTACAAGATTGTCATCAGCAGTGCAAGCTAGGATATCCTCACATACAAAACAGGTAGCACACCTGCAGCAGCATCTAAGCTTATTGCAGGCACAAAATACTCAGAATAAAGTAGAGAAGTGGGTGGGCCACTGAAGGCTCTAGTGAGGTACTAGTCTCAAGTTCAGCTGGAGTTCCTCTTGAGCCCTCAACCCCAAAATAAGCTGAGCTTTCCTGTGGCTTCGGCTGCTACCCAGCACTCTACCTACATGCACCAAGAATGACAGACGAACCATTAAACTTTGATGTCAAATAGGAGCACAAAATGGATAGTAATCTAGTGGCTTAAGGACACAGTTTGAAACCAGGAATTCAAGGACTAACCCTGGCTTGGCCACCTGAATATATTGTGTGATTCTACGCATTTATTTTATTTAATCGGGCCACCTATTTTTTACTTACTGCATATAAGAAAACCTTGAAATATGCAAGCAACGTGTGCTGTACAAACATCTTTGGTGTTTGATTTAATGGGTTATAATGTTGCTCGGTGTCAAATGAGAATGTAGTCCACATAAAGGGTGCACATCCAACCAACCTGCCTCTTAGTCCACTAATGGTATGGTTGTTGGATTGGAGAGGTTGGGGGTGGGGACATGGAGGCCTTTAAATTCATGTTTAAAAATTATCACTTTTAGTAAACACCTCTCAATGCAGTGATATGATCTGATGCACTACGGTAAAACACTTGTTAAAGAAATATACTTTTCTGAATATTTAAGTCTTTATCATATTTTTATATAATATCTGTTGCATGATTTAAAAAAGCCAAATGTTCCAATCATTCAGTTCTGCCTTGGATCTGCTCTCCTTGTAAGTTTGTTGGCTTTTCCATTTCTACTACAGTACTGTTTAGAACAGTTACTCTAGTTCCCCCTCACTCAATACTTCGCTGTGGGGAGCAGTATCTTGTTTTCTGAAATTCTGGCAGGTTTCCACAGGTCTCAGAAGGGTAACTATTTGTACTTCTAGGTTTAATAAGGTTGAATTGTACATTACCAGCATCAAGAAGTTGGTTTAAAGTTATCTGCATATTCTGTAGAATAAAATAAAACAAACAACACTGAAATCATTCATTTTCACAGGCCCAGTACTCTTTCGTACGTAAATATGTTCTTTTACTAACTGCCATAGTCTGCCCTCCATTCATCAGGCTGAACACCGTGATTACTGTGACTGTCCTGTCTTCAGAAGCAACCCAGCAGCATGGACATAACTTCTTCTTTGACCTCTGCTGGTGTCAGGTAGCCAGGGCCAAATTGCACACTGTGCATTTACAAAAGTGAGCAGGCTATTCAGTACGCATCCAATGAGGCCTTTGCAGTGCCCTCCTTCTTGGCATGTTACCCCCAATTTCTACCTGTTTGTCAGTGTGTTTTGACTGTCTCACTGGGATCCTGCTAGTAAGGACCTCAGTGCTCATAGTTTGTGGCCTGTACGTCAGTGTGTTTTACTATATTGTCAGTATGCTTGACTGTGTCACTGGAGCCCTGCTAACCAGAACGCCAGTGCTTATGCTCTCTCTGTTTCCAAACTTGTCACTATAGTCTAGTGACTCCATATTCCAATCCAGACTGGCACACTGGACCCCCCTTAACTCTCTAGCAGATGGTACCTAGGTACCCAGGGCATTGGGGTTCCAGGAGATCTTATGGGCTGCAGCATTTCTTTTGCCACCTATAAGGAGCTCATACAAACACTCCTTCAGGACTGCCGCTGCAGCCTGAGTGAAATAGTGCAAACACTATTTCACAGCCATTTTCACTGCACAAGGTAACTTATAAGTCACCTATATGTCTAACCTTCAGTTACTGAAGGCTAGGTGCAAAGTTACTGTGTGTGAAGGCACTAGCAAAGGTGCCCCCACGTTGTCCAGGACCAATTTCCTGGACTTCGTGAGGGCGTGGACACCATTATAAGCGTGCACTACATATATGTCAATACGTATATGTAGCTTCACAATGATAACTCCAAATGTAGCCATTTGAGGTGTCTAAGATTAAGAAATTGTACCCCAAATCTAAAATACTTGTATGGGGGGGCAATTCCATGCACCCTGGGGGCTCCCCCATGGACCCCCAGTACTGCCAAACCAGCTCTCTGAGGTTTCCACTGCAGCCCCAGGTGCTGCCACCTCACAGAAAGGTTTCTGCCCTCCTGGAAATTGAGCAGCTCAATCCCAGGAAGGCAGAACAATGCATTTCCTTTAGGAGAGGGGTGTTGCATCTTCTCCCCTTGGAAATAGGTGTTACAGGCATGGGAATGGTATCCTCCCAGAGCCTCTGGAAATGCTTTGAAGGGCATAAACGGTGCCCTCCTTGCATAATCCACTCTACACTGGTTCAGGGCCCCCAGTCCCTGCTCTGGCACGAAACTGGACAAAGGAAAGGGGAGTGACCACTCCCTTGTCCATCACCACCCAAGGGGTGGTGCCCAGAGCTCCTACAGAGTGCCCCTGGCATTAGCGATCTTGGATTCCAAGGTGTGGGGACCCTCTGGGAGCATCTGAGTGGCCAGTGCCAGCATGTGACATCAAAGACCCCTACCTGGTTAGGTAGCCAATCCCCCTCTCAGGGCTATTTAGAGTCTCTCCTCTGGGTGTCTCCTCACATTCGGTTTGCAAGACTCCACCAGGACTCCTCTGCTTCACCTTCTGACCGTCGGATCACCCGCAGACTGCTCCAGGAACATTGTAACTGCAACATAGTATCCAAGACGGCTACTGCAACTCTGCAACTTCAGCTCCTGCCAGCAACTGCAACAGTTTCCAGGTTGTGCACACTCTGAGGACTGCCTGTCTTCATTCAGCACCAGAAGGACCAAAGGAATCTCCCATGGAGTGACGGAGTCACTTCCCTGCTTCAGCAGGCACCTCTCTGCAACGACAACCGGTACTCTGGGACTCCCCTCCTGTCGACGAGCGTGATCCCTGGAACACAGGTGGTGGACCGAAGTGATACTGACTGTCTAAAGGTCCAGCTGTCCAAAATTGGTGGAGGTAAGGCCCAAGCCAGGTAGTACCCCTGTGCACGGCGTGTTCTACAGCTCCTAGGACTTCTGTGCGCTTCTTCCAGAAATCCTTCATGCACAGCGTAGCCCAGGTCCCCAGCACTCTACCCTGCAACACTCAGCTCCCTGAGATGTTCTCCAGCGGCGTTGAATTCCTTTGTGTAGTACTGCGACAACAGCATTTGCCACTCATTTGTCCCCGTGTTTTGGGACTCCTGTGGGTGCTGCCTGGTCTTCTGAGGCCTCGCTAAAGTGCTGAGAGCTCCCTCTGTCTCCTCAGTCCGAATTGAGATCCATAAGTCCCTCCCGAGCCCAGGTAGCGCCTTTTCCCACCAACCGCGACATTTGTGTGAGCCAAGGCTTGTTGGCGGAATCTAACAACAAAAACCAGCCTGTATCCAACGACTCGACGTGGGACATCTCTTGCACCAAGCAGGAACCCACAGCTGTCTTCTTTGGTGCATTTCTGACTTTTTCTTCCAACCGGAGAATCCACTCTTGCACCTTCATCCGGGTTCGCAGGGGCTCCTGTTCTTCCTGGACACTTCATCGACTTCTGTACTTGGTCTCCTCTCTCCACAGGTCTTCAGATCCAGGAATCCATCATTGGTTTCTTGCAGTCTTGCTTGGTTTTTGCATAATCCTTTACCACGTCTTCAAGGGCCATATGTACGAACACATTTTCCCATTGACACAGAATGGGAAAAACCCTTTGCTACATCTGGCCCCTAGTGTGTTCTGAGGAAACTTGTGGTACTTTACTCCTGTTTTCCTGGGCTCTGGGGTGGGGTAGTTTACTTGCCTTTTATGTTTTCTTACACTCCCAGCACCCAGCGCCACTCTACACACTAAACTTGCCTAGGGGGAAAACCGACATTCGCATTCCACTATTTTAGTATATGGTTTGTGTTGCCCCTAGGCCCATTGCAACCTATTGTGTTTTTCGCTGTTTGCACTATTTCCTGACTGTTTACTTACTTGATTTTGTTGACTAGTGTATATATTGTGTATAATACTTACCTCCAGAGGGAGTATAGCCTCTAAGTTATTTTTGGCTTTGTGTCACTAAAATAAAGTACCTTTATTTTTGGTAACACTGAGTATTGTCTTTCTTGTGTATAAGTACTGTGTGACTATATTGATATTACAAGAGCTTTGCATGTCTCCTAGTTCAGCCTTGGCTGCTTTGCTACAGCTACCTCTAGACTGTCTAAGCTGCTAGACACTGCCTACATTTCACTAAGGAGGATCACTGGACCTGGTATATGGTGTAAGTACCTCTAGTACCCACTACAAGCCAAGCCAGATTCTCACATGCCCCCAGTGGTGCTTCAGTAAATTCTGCTGCTCACAGACTGACTCCTGCAGCTGAGGGAATCCGACAGAGCTACCAGCAAGCTCCTAATGCTGTAAGAGCTCCTGTGCACCAAGTGGGCAGTGAACTCATGTGGATTCCAAAAAATCCAAGAATCACACAAAGTGTCACAAATGTGCCATGCCCTTTTAGCAGCAGAGTGGTAATGGTGTTTTATGTAGCTAGTGCTGCTTTTAGGAGCACACTGTCACAAATATATTACTAAAGCATGGTCTGCTAGCCATTAACAGACAGCACATTATCCATTCAAATGACCACTAAATTTGCACAGACGTTCCATTTTATTGATAAAACTGTAGCACAGAAACAATAATTTGTGGAAATTTGGTTTCAGCGAATATTTTTCATTTGTGCATCACCAGTTGTGCCTCACCATTAAAGTTTCTTAATTTGTTTTGATTCTATTAAAATCTGTTTCCATTACATTAGAAGATTTGAAAAGGATGCTTCATTTGTGTTTTCCCAAATGTTTATTTATTTTGAAATGTGTATTGTTCATTTATAGGTAGTTAAATGTTATGTTAGAAGAAAATAAACATCATAGTCTTTCCTTTCACCCCAGCAAGAATGTAACATAGTTTACTTTTCAAAATCCTCACTATGTTGTAAACGAAAGAAAAGTAAACCTCAGACTCCATGTTAAAAGAATCAGTAGTATTATTTCGGAAAGCTAGACTCACATTTGACCTCTGTCTTTAAACACAGAGAAAATGTGACAGGATAAAAACAAAATGTAAAGGCTTCTTTAGTGGTCGTTCACCTTTGAAACTCCTGCATGATTATTTAGGTGCACTTCCAAGGCTCACAGGGCTGCTGCAATATGGCCGCCTCACACCTCTGGGACCCGGGGCATTGCACTGGTTCCAAAACAGGCAGCTATTTCCCTAAACCTACCTCTCAAATGATCAGAAGAATAAGAAATCAATTTGGCTATAGCCAAAGCAGTAAAACCTCAGAGTATGTTTGAATAAGATCTTTCTTTTGATCATCAAGTAAGTTTTTGCCAAAAACATTAACTTTCATCTCATGTTGCTGAAAAGCCTTCTGTTGCTTCAACTTCCCCGCCGGATCAAGTAGAGGACAGCCTTACTCCTAAAGAAACTGGATGACTGTAATGTGGTCTTCACTGGAATACCGATGATAGAGACAAAGAACCTCCAGAGACTGCAATATCAAGCAGCAAGGTTATATCCTAATTTAAAGCAATCTTCTTATATCACACTGGCCTTTAAAGTACTGCATTGGCTTCCGGTGACACAGAAAATACATTTAAAAACCTTTTGCATTCTCTTCAAAGGTTGTGGACAGACAAGCCCAAAATATCTTAAGAAACAACAAGGTGATGGATGGAATGCTTGAATTAGTCTCAGCCACTGGCAGTCGCTCAGGCAGCATCCCAATCCATTGTTTATCTACCCACCATGCCACCTCAGTTTGGACCCAGTCATAAGCAAATAAGTCTTGACACTGCTCCTAATAGGAACAGTTCAGCCCGAACTGCCAGTCCAGGTCCTTCCTTAACTGGAAAATATGCAACCTAGGACTGGTTTCAGCCTAGTTAGGGCTCTTCAGCCACGTATAGTCTGGTTCCAGTGGCACAGTGGGCCTGGGACCCATGTCTGGGCATACACGTCACACTTAGGGCAGCAAATGGAAAAACAACAAGGTGATGGATGGAATGCTTGAATTAATCTCAACCACTGTCAATCGCATGAGCCGCATCCCAATCCATAATTTTTTGGTCCACCACACCACTTCAGTTTAGACCCAGCCATATGGAAATCAGTCTTGACCCTGCTCCATTGGGAATAGTCTAGCCTGAACTGCAAAGGCAGGTCCTCCCTGAACTGGAATACAAGCAACCTAAGACTGGTTTCACCCCTATTATGGGCCCTTCAGCCAAGCATTACTTGGTTATAGTGGCACAGTGAGCCCGGGATCCATGCACAGGCATACCCAGTGCACTTAGGGCGCCAACTGCAAAAACAACAAGGTGATAGGTGGAATGCTTTAATTAATCTCAGCCACTGGCAGTTACTTGGGCCGCAGCCCAGTCCATCATTTTTTGCCCACCATGCCACCTCAGTTTGGATCCCAGTCACATGCAAATCAGCTACTCCAATGGAAACAGTCCAGCCCAAACTGCCAGCAACCTAGGACTGGTATCGCCTTTATTATGGGTTCTTCAACCAGGTATAGCTTGACTCCAGTGGCACAGTGAGCACAAAACCCACATCTGGGCATAGCGTTCGCACTTAGGGTGTCAACTGCAACAACAACAAGGTGATGGATGAAATGCTTGAATTAATCTCAGCCACTGGCAATTGCTCAGGCCATATCCCAGTCCATCAGTTTTTGCCTGTTTTTCACAGCTTTTCTGGGTCCCGGAAGAGACATCTGATCTGAAGTTTCCTTTGCAAACTAGATTCTGATTGGTCAATTAAGTTGTGCTGTCAGTAGTGACCCTGAAGACATGCTCTCAGTAGTGGCCTGGGAGGAGTGCAGGGTTCAACCTTTTGCCAAAAGAGCCTCAGTAAGAACTGACCATTATTTGGTGCAGGGAAACTAGGGAGCAAAAGGATATAGAATCAAGCCTCATAATTCAACACAAATTAACAGACATTAACCGTTATCTGATCACAATGGGGAATAGCATGTGGTCCCAGGAATATCTGGTCTTTTTCTGCATATCATTCCATTTTCCAGGGTGAATAAGGGACCTTTTTCCACTGCCATTTACCACCTGCTTTCAGGGTTCCTTTCTTGGGCCCAATCTCAAACCCACCTCCAATCAAAGTAGAGACCCTAGCCCAGGTGGCAGAGTGAATCTAGGTGGAGTTCAAAGGGTCTGCCAATTTGTGAAACCATTTTCATGGTGGTCAGCAGTCACAGTCAGTAAAGGAGAGAGCACATGGTGTGGCCCTCAAGACCAAAGAATCCAACTCTGTGTCTCACTTCATATCATGATGAGCTTTCAGCATAAACACACACATTTCGCATGGGTGTTTAGGCCTAAAAATCAAGACACCATCAAGATTAGCAAAAGGGAACTGAGAGCAGGGATCTCCGGGGTAAAAACATATATATTAAGGGGAGTAGGGCTCACAGCCCCCCAAGCCTTAATAGGCCCCAGGGACCCCATCCCTCAGGGCCGAATTCCAATAAAAAGGGAAGGGAGAGCCGCATGCCCCCCCCCCCTCCCCTGGAGACTCATTCTCTTAGGATGCATGTCATTATAAAGGGGAGGGGCTGCATGCCCCTTCCCCCCCCCCTCCTAGAGCCTATTGTAGGCTCAGGAACCCCATATCCTGGGGCCTCTCAAAATTATGCCCCAGGGCCTCCATGGCCCAAGCCAGCTCCCTGCATACTGTGGGAGCTGACATTGCTCCCGCCCAGAAAGAGCAGCTTTTTTTAATGCTTCCTCAGGACTGTATCAATATCTGTTTCCCTGCCCACATCAGTACAGGCAGGGAAACGGAAGCGTGCTTCCACCTGGCGGGAGCATTTTTAAATCTCCCACCAGCTGGGAGCAGACATGCCTTCCCTGCCCACGCTGCTGCAGGCAGGGAAGGCTTAGTTGCTCCCGCCTGGTGGGAGATTTAAAAATACCCCTGCCATGCGGGAACAAACACATATTCCCATGCCCACATCGGTGCGGGCTGGTAGCTACTCTGTCCCAGCGGTTGCCTGCCCAGGACTGAGTACGTGTGCTGGCCCTGGGGGGTGGGTTCCTTGTTAGGCTTGGGAGAGGGTTGCGTGGCCATCTCCTCTTTCAATTACACTATGGCCCCGAGAGATGGGGTTCTTGGTGTCTTTAGAGGCATGAGGAGCAGAGCAGTGTGGTTTCTGTCCCTTTATGTACAGATTTTGGCCCCAGAGGATGGGGTCCCCAGGGCCTAATAAAGTTCTTAATTTTCTCCCTTGGCCCTGGGATTAGGGTCCCCAGAGCCTCACAGATGCTCACACAAACAATTTGCGCTCCCCCCAGACTTGGCCCACCCCAGGGAGATGGTTTTGAAAAGACATGTAGTAACCTGCGCTTTTCTTTTTTTATTTTGCCACAAATGTGGAGCCTCTATGTTTTCATCTCTTTTTCCCCCTTTTTTTTTTTAGGACTCTGTAGTCCTAAAATGCCTGCCAACACATTGTTGTTGATGTGGTGGCAGCCAATCAGATATCTCCAAGAGATCTGTTTGGTCTCCATTCCTCTGTCGCGTGAAGTATACCAAGTTTCTGAGCATTAATTGTTCAGAAAATACTGACTGGATCTATGCCAAATCACATAAGCACTCTTTTTGGGCCAAAATCTAGCTTTCTGCTGAATTTGGTGGCTTAGGCTGTAGCTGTACCTTTTTTTCTCAGGCCCTATTTGATAGATCACCCCGAAACTTTAATTGCACAACAAGACAAACAGTATCACTTTTTTTAAAGTTTTGTGGAGATTCGTCAAACTGCACCAAAGTTATTAGCAATATGTATGTAGATAAATAGATAGATCATTTATGGACCTCTTCATTTTTTTCCTTGGTCCTTCATTTTATATGTTGCTCAAAGTTAGGGTCTCATTGCTATTGAAAACTAACATGTTACAACTAATTGTAACATAAAGAGGCCATATATAAAAGAAAGCAAAGAGGAAACTGCTTCACTTCACTTCTTATAAGTAAATGCATGTCAAATATTGAACAACAAAGACATGCTTTCATTACACAGTCAGGAGTGAAGCGGGGCAGCGCCCGGTCTCCTGGGGGGCGGTGCGGCCCAGCGGTGCCCCGTCGCAGAGACTCAGGGTGGGCCTCTTCGGCCGATGGAGCGCCGGGGCCCCGAGGACTGGCCCCAAAGAGCGCGATAAGAGGCGCTGGGCAACGGAAGAACCCAGAGGGGCCCCCAATGAGATAACACCCCGGGGGGGGGGGGGGAGAAAAAAAAAAAAGGAAAAATAAAAAGGAAAAAGGTTTAAAAAAAAAAAAAAAAGGAAAAACAACAGAGTGGAAACAAGAAGAATACAAAGGGGGAAAACAGATGTATGACGACCCCGGACGTGCTGCCGCCCTGACGGGGGAGGGCGGGCGGCCCTGAGGCTGTGGCCCCCTGAGGACCATCACCAGAGTGGCTGAAACAGGAGGACGAAGCAGAACCCCCCCACTAAGTAGAAGCAGCCATAAGCCGGGCCTAGTGGGTGGCCTCGACGACAGGACAGGACTGACCTCCTGGCCCAAATCGGAGTGAAAGAAGGGCAACTGACGGTGCTGGCAGCCGGGAGGGGGCTCCCTCTGGTCGCGATTGCCGGAATCCCTGACATGGGCAATCTACTGTTCGACCCCGGAGCCTGGAGCCACCACTGACCCGGAAAGTGTGTGGCGCTGAGTGTAGTGCAGCTGACCGGACTGGAAACAAGACAGCAGTGGATGCTCCTAAATAAACAGCTAACTCTGTTGAGCGCACACGGAGGAGGCGAAGGCGACCCCGTGGGAGTGATTGACCGGCCTGGGGCTTGCGGGGTGTTGGCGACCTGGGGCCACTAGGAAAACGACCAGATGGCGCTATGATGGAACAAGCCGAGACCTGATCTTGGGAGCGAAGCGCACAGTGGAACCAACGAAAAGATCAGAACAATTGAGAACAGGGACCAGCTAAGAGCTGACGGCACAGAATCTCCCGACACTGTAACGGACAGCTGAGAATAGCTGGTGGGGTTGGAGCGGCCTGCCCGGCGCCCACCCGGGGACCGAGACCGGGCCTACGCTTGCTGAGGTACGAGACCACGAAAGGAGGAGAGCTTGTGAACAGGCTCGGGCCGGTGCCCTGGGTGGTGCGGCCCTCCCCGCCCTTTCTGGCCAATGCCCTCCAAGGCCCGACATAAGAGGAAAATCATGGACCCTGCATCACCGCCAGCGCGCAAAGAAATGGAAGTACAGACCCACCCACAATCGAACGTACAGGAAACCCTGGACAAAATATTAGGGGCCATTGAAGACAGACTAGAGAGATGGGCCCGTTTAAAGTAGAAAACGGAGAGGTGACGCTATTCCTGGACTACACTTTGGATGTTCAGAACAAGCAAACCTCATTCCTAGCAGTCAAAAGGGCCCTCAGAGAAGAAGGGATTCAATATTCGTTGTTGTATCCGGCCAGACTGAGAGTGATATTGGAGGGGAAGACCACTTTCCTCCAAACCCCGGAGGAGGCATGGGATTGGCTCGAGAAACGGGGGCCCCAGGCGGGGTGGTCCATTGGTGGGGGTGCGGCTGAGGGCCAGGCTCGCCGGGCCCCTGGGGCGCGGAGGCCCGGGAATTGACTGAGGCTGGCGCCAACACAAACGCAAAAAGAAAAAGGCAAGAGAGCGGCTCTGGAGGTGGCGGCCCGAGTTGGTGATGGAGTGTCCCTCCCAGAGGGATCAGGGGAGGAATCAGATGATACAGTGGTGTCCTCGGCTGGGGACTCAGGCTGCTCGACACGTGCTCCCAGGGTGATGCCGCAAACTGCTGACGAGCTCAGATAAACTTGGCACGAGAGGACCTGGCGATGCGGTACAACAGGAGAACGTGAGGCCCCTCCGGACTTGGCCGCCCACAGTACCAGTAGCTCGCTGGTCCAGCTAGTCTGGCAAGAACTGTAGCTATATGTTTGAACAAGTTGCACTGTTGCGTGATTTTTTGGGCTACCTGCAGGTTAGTAGGCGCCCTGGGGTGGGGGAGTTGGGGTTTACAGTTATCAGTTAACTTGGCTAAGTGGGTGGCGATGTACGATGGTAGTAAAGGTCTGAACATGGGTAGGGGTAGACCGGAAATCTGGGGTTACCAGGGGCGCTATTATCAAACTACTATATTAAAATGGCAGACTACAATCTCTTAACATGGAATGTCAGGGGGATGGGCACTCCGGCCAAAAGACACAGAATCCTCTCCTACTTAAAGAGAAGAGGTGTGCAGGTGGCAATGCTGCAAGAGACCCACTCAGTAACTGGGGAGGTGGAGAAACTTAGACGCAGATGGACGGGACAGGTGTTTGCCACGGAGTACTCAGCTTATGCGAGGGGGGTGTTGATATGGGTCAGGGCCGGGGTCCTGTTAATAATAGATTCATCTAACATAAATCGGGAGGGTAGATTTGTGGTATTGGAGGGGAGACTGCATGGTATTTCAATTGTCATGAGCTGCATTTATGCCCCCAATCAGGACCAAATCCCCTTCCTAACTAAGTTATCGAGCCACCTTACCTGCCAATGCACAGGAGAATTGCTAGTGGGGGGGGACTTTAATGCAATATTAGACACTAACATGGACAGATCGACCCCGCCGCCGCGGGGTGCAGTGTCCACTAGAATAGCCAAAAAGCTTCGTGAGTGGCTGGATACTTGGGGGCTTGTGGATATCTGGCGGGAACAACACCCAAAAGACAGTGACTATTCTTATTATTCAGGCCTCCACCGGCTGCACACTAGAATTGATAGAATGACATGCACGGCGGGCCTTGCGTGTTATGTGACCCACTCCGAGTATCTTGGCCGCATACTGTCAGACCATAATCCCTTGCTGCTGACACTAAGAATTTTACAGGACAGACCCCCAATACCATCATGGAGACTGTCCCCGGCTGTGTTGGAGGATCAGACATATAGAGACGCCCTTCGTTGCCACCTGACAGAACATATCAAGATTAATAGTGGATCCACCACATCTAGGGCCACAGAATGGGAAACACTTAAAGTGGTAACGAGGGGCTTCTGCCTGGGTCAATCGGTGAGGGTGAAACACACACTTGAAATGGAATTGTCCTCCTTAGAGAAGAAAATACACGAAGTAGAAGTGAGACAGGATCCTGGAGCCCAAGAGAACGAGGAATATAACCGAGCTCGTAGAGAACATTCCCGGATCGAGGCACAGCTTAGGTGTCATAACATACAAAAATACTTCGGCATCGGTACAATCAGAGGAGGGTAGGTCAGGGAGACTGTTGGCTTGGCTGGTGCGCTCAGGCGGGGAGGGAGAGCCCATCACGAGTATACAAGACAAAGAGGGACTTTGCAGCCGTAGTCCAGGCCCAATTAATGAAGCATTTAAGGAATATTACATGCACCTGTACAGGAAACCCAGCTACCTGGGGGTGGAGGCCTTTCGGAACTTCCTGCAGCGAGTCACTCTCCCAGCTCTGAACCCGGAAGAGAGGGATAGCCTGGGGGGTCCCGTGTCAGCGGAGGAGATAAGCGAGGCCATATCGCGGTTGGCTCCCGGAAAGACTCCCGGTACAGATGGCCTCCCAATGGACTTTTATGAAAAATATAGGACATTGTTGGTGCCCCAGCTGGCTGAGGTATACGCGGAGGCCCTGAGCCGAGGGGAGCTACCAGGCACACTGCGCGAGGCTTTGGTGGTGCCGCTCCCTAAAACAAAAAACATGGGAGCACCAGTGACTGACTTTCGTCCTTTATCAATGCTGAACAGCGACTTTAAGATTCTCAGTAAGATCATGGCTAGCAGGTTGCTCCCCCTTATGACCACATTAGTGCATGCAGACCAGAATGGTTTAGTCCCTGGCCGCAGCACTTCTCTGAATTTAAGGCGAATTTTTGCTATCTTACACATGCCAGTAGTAGAGAGGCCTCCTATGGGGGTCTTGCTAGCAGTGGACTTCGAAAAGGCCTTCGACTCGATTAGGTGGGACTACCTCAGGGCTGTGATGCTAAAGATGGGATTAGGTGAGAGCTGGGTGAAATGGGTGGACCTGCTGTATTCCTCCCCGCTAGCTAGGGTGAAGGCGGGCAGAACGATCTCTAATACATACCCGATATATCGGGGAACTAGACAGGGATGTCCCCTATCCCCACTGCTATTTGCCCTGGGAATCGAACCTCTGGCGGCCCAGCTGCGACAGGAGGGAGTCGGTAAAGGAATTAAATGGGGTCTAAACGAGCATGTTATTTCCCTATACGCGGACGATATTCTGGTGTATCTGAGAGATGAACCCGTGGGTTCTGGAGATTCTGGAGGACTTCGGGGAACTGTCGGGACTTCGCCTTAACCGAGGCAAAACATTTGTATTCCCCATGCTGCCAAACTGCATGCGCCCTGAAACGTGTCCAGGGGATGTGAACTGGGCCCCACGGACCTTTAAATATTTGGGTATCCAAATATTCCATGAACTGGGCGACCTCCAAGACGGCAACTTGGGTCGGACGCTCCGTTCTCTGCGCTCCTCGATCGGGTTCTGGCGATCGCTGAAACTAACAACAATGGCCAGAGTAGCATTGTCTAAAATGGTTATGCTTCCCCACCTCCTCTACTATTTTGCTAACCTACCGTTATGGATCCCCCCGGCGTGGTTCCGTGAATTGAACGCTCTGCTTCGGGAGCTAATATGGGACGAGGGTCGTAGGCGCACAGCACTGACAACTATATGCAGACCGACGCGTGTGGGCGGACTAGGGGCTCCTGACTTCGAGGCATATTACTTGGCATCCCAACTGCAATGGGTGGCCGGCTGGATGGTGGGCAAAGGACAACTGGACTTGTTTACTTCCCATGGTCCGTTGGACACAGCCCGAATGATAGCATGTATGATAGGGAGGAGGGTTGCCCCCCTCGGAGACAACCTAATGACTAACGCTGCGATGACGTGCTGGAAGAGATGTATGAGGAGGGTCGGAGTTGGTCCACCCTACTCTCCGGCGCTACCACTATCGGTCTTAGTTGTGGACCCGAAGGGGACCGGTTCTGGGACCATGGACGGGTGTAGGAGTGGAGACGGTGGGAGAGCTTTTTAAGGAAGGGGTATTGAAGAACTTCGTTGACTTGGTAGGAAAGGGGGTCCCTCAGGGTCAATGTTTGCTGTTCAGGAAGTTAGTGCATGCTCTGAAAGACCATTGGGATACGATTAATGCAGAACCCAAGATCCACAGAGTGTTACACCTCCTGTTGACATCGGGTGAAGAACCCCACTTGATTACGAAAATATATTGAGCCCAGATAGAAGCTGCATTGGATCCCCTGCACTCGCTGAGGGAGAGGTGGGAGAAAACGATTGGACACGTTTTGTCCGAGACAGAATGGAACAGGGCTCTGGCTTATCCCCAGGGGATCTCGCGTAAAACACCCGTTTGCAATACATCCAATATAACTACCTACATAGGACGTACCTTACTCCTCACCGACTGTTTCATATATATGGGGGGACACCCAGTATGTGCCCCAGATGTGATGAGGGCGAGGCAGACTTTGACCACATGATGTGGAACTGCGCAGTGTTACAGATTGGCTGGAGGGCAATGATAGAGATCATGTCAGGGCTATATGTCACAGAACTGCAGTTTACCCCCGATATATGTCTACAGGGCCTACAAACGGGTACTTTACGAGGGAAGGTTAGGAATCGCTTCCTAGATCTCGCACTGGCCCTCTACAAAAGGCTGATCATGAGAGGTTGGAAGGCTCCTAGCCACCCCTCACTAGCTGAATGGAAAAGCAACGTCACGAAGTGGACCAGGGCAGAATTACAAGTTTTGAAGGCTGAAGAAGCAAAAGGTATCCGACAGACCCCCATAGCCCCAGAATGGGAAGATCTAATGATGAGCTGGGACAATATAGTGAAAGGACCAATAGCTCCCAATTCAGTACTAACAGAAACAGAGCCCTGAGTGAGTATAGAAATGAGATAAGGGATACACCCAATAATACCACCTTTTGGGGAGGGAAAAACACCAGTGAAACAGTTAGACGAGAATGCCAACAGTCCACAATATGACACAGGGGGCAGTGCGGAGTCAGTCACATACTGTTGCAAAAAGCAGCAGGAAAATGTATGAGGTTGGATAGTTATCCCCCTAAGAATAGCATCCTCAGGGAATGACCCCTCCTAACCAATACCAAAACCACCCACAAAAAGCCACCAAGTGTGTACATAGTTTAATCTTAAATTAAAGCTGTTATGCGGGCATATAAAATGAATGGGCAACACAGGAAGACAGTGAGTAAGACCTCCAAAGAAAGGAACGCTAGAACTCTAGTGCTAACAGATAACAGAGTTTAAATTAAGGTCAAGATGTACATTAAACCATGATACAGGATATATGTGATGTCTCATATAAAAATGTATCCTTTGAACATGGTGCATGACAAGAATAAGACGTTCCCATTAATGTACCTGTGAAATGTAAAACAGCGAATTGTTAATTAATTATTAATTAATAAAAATATATTTAAAAACAAAATACAGTGGAACAGTTACGTCATAAGAAACTTAGAAACTGACTTTTATCCACAGATTTCAGGCTCCCATGTAGTACATAATAGTCCTTTCATGCTTTTTAATGCCAGAGTCAGAATATAAATGTCTAACATAGAAGGAATTGATGTGTAGAAAGATGTCGGGTCGGGAGGTCCCAGGACCCCAGAGGCGATTACAGTTATGAGGTCTGGATTTCTCAATTTGTTTTCTCTGGATATTATGTGGATAAAACAGATTAAGGGCCTGATTTAGTTTTCGGCGGATGGGTTACTCCATCACAACTGCGACGGATGCCCTGTCTGCCGAAGTATAAATCCCTTTATTTCCTGTGGGATTCATATTTCCACAGATGGGATATCCATCCCTGTTGTGACGGAGTAACACGTCCGCTGAAATCTATATCAGGCCCAAAGGCCCTTACCATTATGAATTGCATGTATTTCGGGGCTAAGATAGTGAGGACCAGACTCAAGAGTAGCAGGGAACAGCTGCACAGGAGCATCTGCTGCTCCTCCTGCACTACAGGAGGAGAGGGGGACAGGCCAGGTGCAGCTGCCACCTGCAACCCACATAGTTCCTCTGTCACTATCAGATGCAAGTGCAGTGCAGGTGCAGTGATTACTGGGCCTATTATTTCTGAACTTTTCTTATTTGACAATTTGTATTAGATATTCTACCGTGTTTTTCCTCTCTGGACAAGTTATGCGGTCACAAAGTGCCAGGTACCTGTTCTGCCATCGGTTTTTATTTCGACCTTTCCGCTTTGCATATTTGTGTCTATCACTTAGTTGTCAAATGTAATGTATTTCCATGACAATATTATCTAGGTACCTTGATATTTTAACACAGAGTTATTGATGATATAAAAAGGGCATGTCAAGGACTTTCAGCAGATCTTATTCAAAATGTTATTGACCAACGATGATTTTGCAGTGCATGAAAGCCATTGTACTAACACTGCCCTATCTCCCAGAGTAAAACAGTTTATATAAAACGTATATAATGCTGCATTTAGCAGAAAACAAAATAAGCTTACAAAGCAGAATCATATTAAAACGGCATATGTTTTGTGGGGGCAAAATCAGCCTCGGAAAAGTGCGGGTACCTCTAATATTTGTAGGTCCAGATTTTCAAAGAGAATCTTGCTTGCTAGGGGAGGACCATGCTGCTGTGCTGGTAGATTTAGGCCAGTCTCCCATGCACATCATAGCAGCTGGCACACACCTATTGTTCTATTATGGACTGTCTCCCAAAAGTCACACAAGTGGACTGATGCCACACAGGTTAAATAATTGGCCCTCCTTGGCAGACTTTTAAGGGAACATCAAGAACAAGCATTGGCAATGCCAACAGGTCAGGCTTATGAATGCAATGTCGAGCCAGACCTAAAAAACAATGTAGGTTAATGACAGTACTCTTCCCATCTATACTGCTGCCAGAGAAAAACACCATACATTTCTAGTTATCTTAGACACTTTATTAGCATTGCAATGTCATGTGTGTGCCCCTGAAATGTCAACCTCAAGCAGCTGGACAAATATACAAAATAATCACAGTAGTCTTAAAGGCAAGTTCTAGTTTGTGGAAGCACATAGCGTTTGCCCAATCAAAACATGTTCTCCTGAATCCCAACATGTGGGAGGAGTCAAAGCCCCTCTCTAGAGATGCTCACATAATTGTCTGGCAACAGGTCTGCTGTCAAGCCAGACCATAAAAGTGTAGAGGGAGTCACTTCCAACCTCATTTTAGGGACCTGCAATAACAGATAAACCATTCAAAAGTAGTATGGCATTACATGCCTAGAAAATGTTCATAATGCGATGGGGCACATTGCTTCCATATACACAAAAGATGCCACTCTGGGAAATAGCTGAATCGGTGAGAGTTTTTAGTTTTAGGACCATTCTTGCATCATTGTGCAATTCGCAGGGTCTCGAGGAACACATGGGGTACATTAGAGGAGGCTCCTTGAAATTCAAACTCATTGGCATTATTGGTAAAAACAGTGGAAGAGTGGTTATAAGTAGACTACATACAGCCATACATCCAGAGACTACTAAGGCATAAACAAAAGCATGACTAAAATTGGAAACAAACTGCAACATTCACAGTCAGAATGCAGGAAGAGGACCGTATGCTTATTTGTACACCAGATTTTGATTGATTCAATTTAACTTACATAAGGCCATCAATGATACATGCATTTGGCCCACCTAAATAGGTAGAATGTCCCAGATGTGGGAAATGGGAGGCAACTTATTATCATTTGACATGGGACTGTGTAAGAATGAATGAATGCTAGATAAAATTAATGTGTGGTATAAAGAAGGTATAGGGGCAGAATTAGCATTGTAGCCACAAAAATGTCTTGTGGGTATAGGAGCTAGCCGGTCAAAGAACAAGATAAGAAGAAAATATATACAATTTACTTTTTTATTGGCTAAAAGGCGACTGGTAATACATTGGTTTAGCTTCAAAACACCTAAAAAAAAAAAATGGATGAGGGATGCTGGGTAACAGTCCTTAGCTGAGGAAATAAAAATGAGGCTAACAAGAAGGGGTAACAAATTGCTGTATGGCTTGGAAACATGGCAAATGTTAACTAAAAATGTGATGTGCACATCTGATGAAAGTTCTCCATGAATCATGCTAGAATTGTAAGAAATATACTGAAGATGGATTGATATATAGAATAGTAATAACAAAGACAATCAAGTGACTTTTATTGTGCACTCTAGCATGTGATGTGGTAGATACTGTGTTAGCAATATTATTATAAGATGTGAAGTTATGGTATATGTGAAGAAAAATGCAGAACTACAAAAATATATCATTAAAAAGGAATGTATATCAGTGTGCATGCCTTCATAGCAAGGAAAAGGCCTTTATAAGGCAGGGGAAAGCCTTGGCTGTTTGCCCCAGAATCCTTTCTATTCAGGACCCTATTCTGCCACTTCTAAATGTGTTTCTATATCACAAAGGCAGGTCATAATTGCTTTTGTGATATATTCATGGTTAGGTAGGTGACATCAGCCACCACCATGTGGTGTCATATCCTGAAGCTGCCTTCAACTACATATAGGATATTGTTTCTATTTTGAAGGGGGTACTCATGTTAACAGAAAACCAGTAAGGGTCCTCGAATAACTTAACTAGATGGGATCCACAAAACGTCTAACAGACCTGAGCAATGACAATTTCATGAGCAAACTTCAGGATTTCCAACCGAGTCCAACCTGGTATAGCCTACTGCAGGGCAGCTCTCTTTCCAAGTAGAATGTATTGGTCATTCTTGTGCTCAAAGCTTCTCTGACATCTGTTTCCGAGTTCAGTCCTCAATCAGCCAGTCTTGGGACCTCCCCAATGCATTCTCAACTGCCTCATGTTTGTGAAGTTCCAGAGACCTTGTGATTCTCTGCACTAAATGATATGACCCCCCCCTTCTGTTTCTTTTCTCTGAGTCATGAATGACCCTCAAAGAAGATGGGACTCCACAATAGCAGGTGACCTGGATGGCAGAGCTTTGTTTCTTGGTGGAATATGGGGGAAGTTATGCGAAGGCACTCGGTTTTGGAGGTGAGATTTTGACCATAGAACACCAACCAACTATATAATCCAGCTCAATGAGATACTGCAGAGGCAGAGACCTGCAGACCTCCACTCATCAGATGGTCTCCTGAAGCCTCACCTACCCTTGCAAGTTAAGCTACACTTAGACAGTGAGGATGTCATTGGGTCCTCACTGCTTAACCTCAAACCAGGGAGTTCAAACAGCCCTTTGTCTCATACGTTTGCATGCCTGCTACCATGGAGTACCCACTATCAGACAGAGCATAGTTCTATGTACCTTTGACCTTCATTGGTACCAGGACTGCTGCAAATCTAGGGTGGATTTACTCATAACCATCTAAATAGCTGCAATACTCAATAAGTCTTTCTGGTGCCTAGCCTGAAACTTGTGCTGAATTGATATTTTGTGCGTACATGTGGACAGACTCTGCATTAATGACCAACAACCCAACTGGCATAGCAACCATATGGAACCCTGAGAATAGCACAATTACCATTGTTACCACATGCATCCCCTTGATGTACAACCAGAATATCAAGTTCTAAATATTGTGCTACAAAACTTCATCACAGTACGTAGGCGTGGAGTTAAATATAGTTAGCCTACATTTATCTGTACGCTCTTACCTGGACAATATTCTGGCTACTGTATTATTTTCGTAGTAAACCACTTTCTGTAGAAGGAGAGTGAGGTGAACATGACAAGTATGGCTATGGTGCTCTTCTCAAGGTTCCTTGGAATTGTTATATGTTTGGGGTAGTTTGTCACCTCTGTAGAGGCTTTCAAGCTTAAATAGCATTAAAGTACATAGATATGGACTTTAAGTAGTAAATCTGTACTCACCTATATATATGTACCTTAACAATATATTGACAGTTGATGTTCTGGCTATGACAGGGGCTCAAATGGACTCAAGCTTTGGGAGGTGCTAAGACATTGAACAGTGGGGGCGGGGCCATCTTCAGAACGTAACTGAAAAGTACTTCTGGGGCCTTCTTTCACTGTTCTGGGCCAATGTGTAATAGTTGGGAGTGGGCATTTACCTGGACAAACCATGGTAAACTATGTATTTTAAAGCACACCAGTCCAGTAGAAATGATCAAAGCAAAACAGTACTTGATAACATTTACAGGAGGTGCTGGGCTCTCCATTCAGGACATTTATTAACCTATACGGCAAACATTGTATTTTAAAATATATTGAGCCACTAGACCTGGCAGGATGTGGAATTTTTTCCTAGTGTCTGGCATAGTCAGTGATTTTCTTATATTCTAAAACACATTAGGCCAGTTGGATATGACTTTCAAAATGATTGCCAAATATCTCTGCATCCTTTCCCCCCAAAGGTGTTTTGGAGAAATGGTGACAGCATAGCTTAAGCAAAAATCTTTTAATTATTTTCATATCAAACTGCACTTACATGAGTATAATACCTTTACACTATTTTTCAGGGTGGGGTGTTAGTGAAGGAGAAAACATTCTTGCTGTTCTGTGGGAAGGATGCCCCAAGTGCATACAGTAGAGCAGATATAAAGTGGAATATGTATTTCATGGTACTACATGATAACTCAGTTACACCTTCCATCCAGTATTCCTGGCTTTGATATGATTGTCCCTCAAACTTGAAATCTTATCCACATTTAAAAAGATATTAGATGAAGAATCATGTATAAAGCACAGAAACCAAACACACAAAACGTAAGCTTCCATGGTGCTGTACCAACACAGAACCTACACCCTAATTTACAACATACCCATGAACAATGGTTAAAGCAGAATAATAAATATTAGTACTCTTTATGAAAATAAGTATCAGCAGTGCAACTAGCTTCAAAGGTTGTGGAATTTGTACATATAATTTTACAGATGGCATTGTGAGTGTTTGCTGTCAAATTATTTTGTAAAGCAAAGGGAGCATAAAATAGAACCTCTTGGAGAAATGCTAAGTAGCATAAATAGTCTTGCAGAAGGGATGGTGGAGAAAATCAGAAACCTAACCAAAAAAAAGGTTTTTGACAAATTGGAGCAATCAGTGTGAGGAAAAGAGTGATTTGTAAAGACATTTGAATTTCAGAGACAGAGTTCTGAGTAGGAAGCACGTACTCCAAAACAGTATTTACATGCATTTGTCATGCATTTCAAGCACTGCCTGCTAATCTAATCTTTTCCCTCCAGCAACTGTAAACCTTTTTTGAGTTCCCTAAACCTCACGGTATCTGCCCTTCCAGTAACCAAGTTAACTCCCTCAACTGAATGTTTATTAGAAAGACTTGTGTGCGGCATGTGGGCAGTTTATTGCCTCTTAGTGGCTTGCTAGAGCCTGTCCTAGAATATCTTAAAAACCCTAATGTGTCTCTCTGTCAAGCCTTGCCTCCTCTCCCTGTCACCAAACATGTCTAGTTCCTTCCCTCTCGCATGTTGACCTGCCCTCCCCTGCTTCCTATTATCTAATTTTCCTTCCTTCTGTGTTGACTAGGCACTTAAGAAAGAATACTTTTTCTATCCAGTGACAATCCAGTGATGAGGGATACCCACTCAATTCACAATGTTCCTTTCTCATTCCCTCTACCTAGTCTCATCCTCTTTGGGTCCCACTTTTCTGGCTCCCCTGTTTACCCTCTCTCGATCAGCATTACTTCCCTTTTTACACTCCCATCTTCCTCGCTCCTCTCCAACTCTCTTTCTCTCCCCTCTCTATCTGGGGGTCTCTCCCTCTCTTTTTGTCTTGATTTCTCTGTCTCTTCCTATCTCTCTGGTTCTCATTGGGTATCTTTTGGGAAGTGCTGAAAGGGCATGGATAGGTAGGGGAACTGATGAGTACCAATAGATTAGGGGAAATTAATGTCTGAGGAGAGAGTGTGAGGAGGGGCTGTTTGGTGGAGGATAGGAGGAAAGGCGGAGAGTAGAAAGGTGGAGAGGGGGAAGAGATAGGGAGGGTTTGAAGAGGAAGCAGGAACATAAAAATTCTCCCTGCAGGCCCTGCTGTGCGAGTGAGCCCGAGGCTTTCTTGGTTTGGAAAGGGCCCCCTCATCGTTTAAGCCATGCCATTGCATGCCTGGGAGAATGTGTGCAATGGCATGGAAAAAAAATAGTTTAATGACTGGGAAAGACATTCTTCCTTCCCAGACTGGCCCCTGCAGCTTTGGGGGACCCAACTGTTCAGAGACCCTCAATGAGCCCAAGCCCAATAAATGTCTGAGCAATCTAGGAGACACCAGGGTCCCTCATCACATTCTGCAGAGGGGGGGGAATCATTTTACATCATGCCACTGTGAGGGAGAGAAGAGCTGAGGGAAGACCAGGGCTATGTGATTGTGGGATGGACAGAAGCCCCCTCCCTGCTCACCCTATATCCACATAGCCCTTCCTCTCACCTCATCCATCTCCATTTAGCCTGCCTCCTTTGAGTACAGATGTAGACCCTATCATTTGTTTTCTTCTGCAGCGGTACAAAGTTATCCATTGCTAGTCATACTGAGAATTATTCTAATGAGTGTTGATGAGAAAATATGCTGATGAGGTGCCAATTCTTAGGCTTTGGTGTCTTGTTGTGTGTGATGACTTCAGAGACTGTCTGATGTGGCTATTGTTTTGTGGGGCAAGTTATAAAGGTAACAATGTAGATGTGCTGATGTGGCAATGCTTAGCCAAATGTCTGACTTTGGTTTTGTGTTGTGTGAGTGATAATATGTGCTTTCCAAAAAGAATCACAGACCTTTATAAGGTGTTTACCATCCAAGATATTACCTAAACTAAAGTAGAAGATTGTCCCTTTAAAGCAAATTTGGCCAGCAATACTGATCTAATAATCACAGCGTAAGATCTTAAAGATCACACAGAAGTGATTAGAGGATCTTCCCCAAACACAGTTTCATAGTTGGTCAAAATACTTGTTAGTATAAAACTGACAGAGCTTTAAGATACCTACTTCTTGCATGTAATAATTATTGATCAATATAGATCCAGCTGTGCAGTTTTCAGTGCCTTTTGGCAAAGAAGCTGTGACTTTCTCATCAGCTGGATAGACTAAGGGCCTGATTTAGATCTTGGTGGTCTTACCATCTATCCTCTGTGGCGGCAGAAGCAAGAACACTGTTAAGTCAACAGTGTTCCGTTCACCGTATTTAGATGTACAAGGGCTGAGACACACTCCGCCATGACGGAATGCTCATCCTACCCATCAGGTGTGGAGGTTCCCACCGACCCTATTTAGATGTTACAGTCCTGCATGCGGTGCACTGCAGGCAGATTGCGGAAGGAGGGAGACCATCATTGGACCCAACAGACATCGGACAATGGCAGTGGCTATGGAATACAGGTAAGTCACACACACACTGCACCTTGCCCATATGTGTACACCTGCATCATACACAACACAGAACACCACATACACACGCGTATCCATAGCCATTCCATCACAACACAACACATACATGCTGCAAACACACATTGACATACATGCATGACACAACAAACACAGACTATTGACATTGTACCCACACAAGACACAACCACAACAAACAACAGAGCTACACAAACACAGAAAGGCACTACTACATTTATCACTACAATGACTGTCACACAACAACACACACACATGAATGTTGCACGCAGCAACACAACACAACATACACAACATCAAACCCATATGCAAGTGGCACACATACTGACACAACCATATCACTCACTCCAGATCCCTCTACCTCAACCAGCCAATCACATCCCACACACACATACACGTACTGACTCACATACACAACTGGAATCACAACATGACAGGTATAGATCCTCTTGCAATGTGCAAACATGGACACGTTTGACAAGTGTGACTGTACTAAGATTGTGGTACCAGCATTCATTTGGCAATGAATACTGACACCAAAATGTTAGTTGTGTATGCGTGTGATATGTGTGATGTACCAGTGTGTCCCCATCCATGTCTGACCCAATCCTTCTCTGACCTTTTTGTCTCTCCTTTTCTCCCTCTCTTACACTTTCTGTATGTTCTCCATATTTCTATCTCTTTATTCCAGTATCCCTGCTTTCTTTAACTTACAATTTTGTTTCTTGCCATTCTGTTTTTATCCACATTTCCTTCTTTCTCCAACATATTCTGTTATCTTTCCTTGTCTGATCTTTTCTGTATGCCTCTTTCTCTTATTTATTTCTCTCACTCTCATTATTTCTTCACACCACATCACTTTCCTCTTTCTTCTTCCATCTTTTTCTCCCTTACTATCTTTTCTGTGTATCTTTAACTCTTTGTTTTGTCACCTTCTTCTGTCTCTCTTCCTGTTTTCCTTTAATCTGTCTCCCAACCTCTTTTCTTTCAATCATCACCATTTTCAAGGCTAACCATTTTGCATATACCTCATAATATTGCTCTCCAAAGCCCTAATTTTCAATGTTAACCAGTACACCAGAAAAACATTACTTGTCTGTGCACAACTTTTTATGCACTTTATCTGATGTATTTCAATTATTATGAAACTTTTTTTAGGTCCTACATTAGCCAACACCTTTCGATGTTACTAAAATGTATATATAATACACTTAGGCCCTGATTTAAAAAAAAACAATTCTCTTGCACCCCTTAGTGCCCCCTTACGCCACCAGCCACCATGAGAGCGCCGCATCTAATATGCGGTGCACCATGGCGGTAGTTAGGAGAACTAGGATAAAAATTTTGGACACTAGTTCAGAGCTTTACAGGATTAGCGTAAAAAATGTTGACGCTAATCCTGCAAAGCTCATTGAGGCCCATTGAAAACAATGGCATGCCTCCTTTTAACGCCTGCTCAGAGCAGGTGTTGAAGGTGCCAAAATACCGCCGGGGTCGGAATGACCCCCTTTGTGTTTAAGCAAATTTTGCTTAATTTCTTGCCATTTCATGAGTTCCAATTTGTCCTTAATTTGTGCCTACCAGACAGTATTCTGAGCAAAAAATGTCTTACAGGGACAGCAATACCACAGAAGGGGTACATTTTCCTCAAATCAGTCTCCTTCTGGATTCTTGTGTGGTTCTTGTACACTAGGCATACCGTCACATCCATTTTTTTCCTCAAGATACAGGAACAACTATATGCAAACATTACTTGTATTTTGAAAAGATGCGATTGTGGCCATTCGTAACCGACATGTAACATCATACTATTTGCAGGGACGTAGCTTGGTCAGTATGAAGGGTGGGGTGAGACTAAGATTTCCCAATAATACCACTGGGGCATCTTCTTAAAACACATATGAGAAGCAGGACATGATGGGGCTTAAGGGGCAGTGGAAAGAGAGGAATGTGGATTTGTGGGGGTACTTACAACACAATGGGACACATTTAGGAGCTCCTAGCGCCATTCTAACACCACATTAGTGTAATTTCTTTACGCTAATGTGGTGTTAGAAGGCCAAAAACGCCGTGCCATACTTACAGAGTGGAGCAATGCATGCACTGTGCCACTTTGAAACCCTTTGCACTACATTATGCCTGCAGGCCTAAGGTATGCAAAGGGGCGTTCTGGCACTAGGGGGGCGAAAAGATGGCGCAAAGAAATCTAAGAGATTTCTTTGTGTCATTTTTATTAGCATTTTTAACACTTGCTAAGAGCGGGTGTTAAAGGGAAGCTCCCATTGTTTTCAATGGGCATCTGGGCAATGTTCCCTCTAATTTTTCTTTCGCATGTGCAGCAATAGAATGCTGGCGAGTGCACTTTTCTTGCTTGTGTGCGCCACTGAGTGATAAGATGTGCAACAAGGCAAGTCAACCAGCTACCACTTAAAGGTACATAACAAGCATTGGCAATGCCAATAAATATTACTTTTAATTTAAAGCTGCTTCTTAGTCACTGCGTGGTTTAGGCACTGAATATGTCATCACACATGCACCCTGTCACTCATCCTTGCACTTGTGCATCCATAAATAACGTATTTATTTTGGGTTCACCAACGTACACAACCACAAAACAACACATACACAAGTTCAGCCACATATGGAATATAAATTGAAAGAATAAATGTAGAAAAAATAAAATATGCTATTGCCTAAAAATAGCAGACATGCTTACATTAACAAAATTAAACAAAGCAGCAGGTGGACATCTTGCAATGGTATTGTACATTGATCCATATTTATCATAGGGTTGCTTCCCTTTGCACCATATAAGGGGGTGCGAGGGCAATGCAGCACTGATGTCAGATTGATCCAGCCACGCAAGGCCATCTTGCATGGCCCTACATGGCTTGATAAATCTGGAGTAATGCAAGGCAGCACAAATCGCTGCTTGCGTTACTCTGTCCCAGGGAGGAGTTCCTCTCTGAAAGATATGCTGAGTCACACTTCCTGTTTTGGGGAGAGGTAGAGGCCGTCTGACTAAGGGATTCACTGTGTTATACCGCCTAAGACCCCCACTGCAGAAAACTTTATTTTCACTCACTGACTTAATTAAACACTCAAACACTTCTGCACTACTTCACTTCGCTTCCCATTCTCTCACTTGTTCACTGACACCTTCATTTTCTCAGTCACCACTTCAAAATCTTGGTCGTCATTCATTCACTCATTCACTTCATGCTTCACTCACTTGCTTATTCACTCATTTGTAAACTCACACTCACCAATTCACTCGTGCTCAGTCACTTACTCATTTGCTCACTCCTTCACTCACCTCACTTACATGCATAATTGCATTACCTTACAGTCACTTACTGACATCCATTCTCTTTTACATGCTTTCCCGCTCACGTACTTGCTGTTCACCCTTTAATTGCTTTTTGTTTGCTTATTCACTTACTAATTTGCACACTTGCAATAAATCCCTTACTGCTTCATTCACATACTCATTCCCACATTCAATTGCTCACTAACTCACTTGTTCAATCACTTGGACACTCACTCCTCATTCATTAACCCATTCAGTCACTGTTTCCCTTATCTACTCACTTGTTTATTCCCTTACTCGCTTTGACAGTCATATGCTCATTCAAAATCCCACAAATCCATTCACTCGCCCATTCCCTCATACATTCACTATTTCCTATTCTTTTACCACTCACGCTTTTTAACTTGCATACACTCTAATTCATTATTCCATTCATTCAAATAATGAAACTTTATAACATATCACCTCAGTCAACCATGTGTGCGCAACCAAAATAGTGACTCCACGAGGTGCAAAGACAGATAAAGAGAAACGAAGTGTGGAGAAGTCACAGGTCTGTGGACTTGGCAGACTGGACTCAGGCTATAGGAAAAGCATTGGAAATTCTCTCTAGCTGTTTAATGCTTTCCCTGCAGGCATTCACACATCCTCCATTAGCATTTCTAAAGACAAAAACGTGTCTTTAAAGATGCATTTGGAAGCGCAGCGTCACCACCATCAGCGGCACTTCAAAGGCTACAGTGAAGCATTTAATGAATGTAGCAGTGCTTCGGAGTGCGCGTTGATTGTAGGTGTCTGCGTGGAGGGAAACTTAGGTGTGCGCGCCCGCACAGGCGCGCAGTTTAGAGGGAACTATGCCTCTGGGTGCTTTGCAGGATTAGCGTCAATTTTTTATGCTAATCCTGCAAAGCGCCAGACTGGTGTAAATTTTTTTGATGCTAGTACCTCTGACTAACGCCATGGTGCGCCGTATTTTAAATATGGGACATGCATAGTGGAGTTAGGGAAGCGCTAAGGGACACGAGAAAAGTTGAGGTACTGGGTTTTTCAGAACCGGTACTGATCCGGTAACCCAGCGGTGCCGGGGTACACCCAAAGACCTCGGGTACTTTCCTGATTCAGACCACAGAAACTCAGAGTCTTCTAGGTGAAGTCAAAGATCGAATTTATTGGCTGCAGCCAAGTAACAAGCGTCCTAGAAGTACAACAGCACGGTTTGTATGTTCTCAGGAGACTGTGTTTCAATGCAAAGTCAGGTTTCCTTATATACAGTTTTTTAAGCTTCAGGCAAACATTCTTGACATTTTGGTTGGTCATTCACATGTTTTCACTACAAAGGAAAAAACAGTGTCATGATGAAACCTCATATTTCATGTCATCCAACCCATAATAAATTACCCGGCAAGGCCTAGTATTTTACATCAGATAAGTGTGGACCCCTAATAAAAACGGGCACCTCCCCCTCGTAAAGTAAGAAGAAGAAAAGAGCAGGTGCAGGTGTGAGCAAGTTAGGCAGGGTGTGTGAGCGATAATAAGGGTTTTATGGCCTGGTGTGCCTTGATGCTATCTGATTCGGCCACTGGGAGAGGGACTGACCAAACAGGTTTGGCCTGAGGCAATGGTTCCAGCTTGCCCAGGTCAGAGAAAAGTCAATCAAGGTGTACGTGTCCTTGGAATCAAATCTGACTGTATTATAAGCCTATGTGAGGGCAACTTTTAAAAATGGCTGTCCTGTATAAAATGGGAGCCACGAGTGCAGGACGAAAATGGCGATTTCGAGGTGAAAACGCTGCTGGAATTGAGCGAAAATGCTCATGCTTAGTGTACTAGTCATTATCGGTCTTTTGATACTAAAATCGTACTGCTGTGGCAAAGTAAATTACATGGGTCCAGAATTTTTAGACCCACAAACCCTCCTTTTGCCCTTACATAGGCAATAAACCTATTCTCATGCTAATCTGAGTCCAGGTCTATGTTTATAAGGCCATGGAGATGTTGCTGGAGCAAAATTCTAGTACTTGGTAACTCTCTCTGGACAGGTCTCCTTGAACATGAAGTAGCACAAAAGGCCACATATGGCAGGACAAAATAAGGAATACCTCTATCTGCAGTAGGTGGCATAAGATCACACACCCAACAATTAGTGATGTTCACTACTAACTAGTGTTGATGCAGAAGCTGTACAAAAGAATTGCTTACGAATTCTGATCTTCTAACCTGCTCATGTTCAGGAAAAGGGTGAAAAGAGTGCAAAGAAACAATAGTAGGAAAAGACATAGGTTGGGAAGTGGGTGCAGAAGTCAATTGAGTAGAGAAAAACAATCCCACCCATAAATGACAACGTCATGTTTAAAAGACACTAGAAAACACGTTATTAAGAACATATAGACAACGGGAGAAAGTAGTGACCACTAGTACAAATGAAATAATAATTTTTCACAATCCTAACCAAAAAGCAAATCCTAAAATTATCTAGTAACATTTTTAGGGCTCCTCTGCATTTCAGTAATTTTTGTATGTTCAGGTGGAACAGTGGTGACTCTCATCAATGCTCTAAGGTGAAAAGGGGGTACTCTTTCCACAGAAAATGGACTTTATTCTGCTTTTACTAAACAGAATAGTACTTTAAAACAATGCCAGCAAAACAATCAGTCTCCTAACACCTAGTCTATACAATCACACGGAAACCTCTTGTGAAACCAACTATGCCCAGAGTCCGTTCAAAAAGCCTCTCTGGCAGGCTTCTATTGTCCATCAAATTTTCTTTTGTTGTTTTCTTTCGCATGGGCCTCTCAATTCAGGCCTCTACGTGAGAAAAGTACTGCTTAGTTGGAGTGCCCTCCTGGCAAACACCCACAGCTCACTCGAAAGTCTCAATGTCTTAAAGCAATGCACCAGTGTCTCTCCTCTGTGGCAGACACTACAAACAATGTGCTCTTCATTGATCAAGGGCACAAATCATCTCGTGCAGACCCAAGCACCATTAATTGGGAAATAGCTCAAGCTCAGCAGCACTTTCAGACTCCAACACTCATTATTTAGTGTCAGAGGACGCTCAAGCTGCTCTTTCATGGGCACCACAATATAGTGCCTTTTTCCAAACTTGAAATCTCCGGTGCACTGCCCTTCTTCCGTTGGAGCAAAAAAAAGGGGGGGGGGTGGCCAAAACTCAGGCCAAGGGGCTCAAGGGATTGCACACTGTCAGAGGTTACCAGCACATGACAGGTAGAGAAATGAAACCTCAAAACAGCTCTGCTATCAACAACAGGAATCCTTCTCTTTAGCTCTTTTACACTGAAACTTTGGTTTTGTGATGTCCAACGCCGTCTGATGGAGCAAGTACGATACCATGCGCTGGCGATCGCTGTCCAGCTTTGCTACTCTCTGGGTGCTGAGACTGTAGGGCCAAGACGTCCGTCTTTCATCTGTAGCTGTCAGTGATGGGAATTAGGCTTAAATCAATGTCCTGCAGGTTATTATGACTTGATACCCACAGAATCTAGTGACGTAGGAAATGTGCCACAGTTGTTAGTTTCCTTCAATTTAGTAAAAAAAAACAGTTCATGGTTTTTAGCAAGGGGACTGCAAGCAGGTGGTCTGCAATCTTCAAAGGAGTAGCCATACACCATGGGCATAAAATACAAAGACAAAGGCAGAAGGGCAAAATAGGGTCTCTAGCATCTTTAATTGGGTTCTCTCCATTATTCTCTGCCATCTATAGCTACATGAGAATTCTATCTGAATGGATTTCCTCACACAGTGGCATTGTCTAATGGGGTAAACACATATTTTCCTCAATGATTAAGTCTAGGTGTTCCTCCTTACCTTAGAACATCTCAATAGAGAAATCACATGATACCGATTATCAGGGACATGTAGAAACCTTCCTTTAAAAACTGTGCATCAGGTGCACTATGCAATACACAGGCTAATAGTCAAATGTGCAAACAAAAAGACAAGAACTAGAGGGTCCTGATATTTGCATGATTAGGACACATCTGATCCCACCAAAAATTAAAGTAGCAGGAACAGAAGGGAACCGAAAACCAAATTAAAATAGACATTGAAAATTCGTCATGTTCAAAAAGGTAAACATAAGATATCTCCTATTGAGATGGAAAACTTGTCTTACTATAATATTGAGTCAGTTAACCAGTCTATCGCTACTCTGACAGTCAGGCTGGAAAACATTGAAGCAGGCCTAAGGCAAATTCTTGAAAACCAGTCTGGTCATACCAAAGGGAATTATACATAACATGGGGGTCCCTGGTACATCACTGCAGTCTGGAAATGTGAACCTGAACAATACATCAATAATAATAAAAGGGCTGACTGGTGAAAGGAATTCGAAAAAGAGAAATGGGACTAGGACATAGCTAAAATCTCAATAACTAAGCATGATGCGACATTGGTCAGGGGAAGTAACAAAAGAAAAAATCTATAGGAAGAACAAAAAAAATTATTTGGGTGATAGTCAGGCATGTGACACAACACCGAGAGTACGGGTGATACACAAAGGCCAAAGTTACACACATTTTAACTCTACCGTTGGTGACTACACCATATACGGTACTCCTAGCTAATGTTTCAGTTCCTTCTCCAGGAAAAAATGAAAACCTGGTTTTCTTTTAAGGAACGAAAGCCATATGCTACTTAGGAAACAGAACATCATTAACTAATGTAATATAGAAATTAGGCCACCTTGAGTCACAGATGTATAACTTCATCCTTAGGTCCAATCAAGGCTACATAAATGTAGGGCTGCCTGTTCCTTTAAGGGAAGGGGCAGTAACGTGACTAACTGCAGGTGACACACTTTGATCCTGTATATCTCTTTTTATTTTCCTTCAATACCATTATAGCCAAATAGACATGCACTGGTGAAGTGTTGTCTTTTATGTTCACAGCATGAAATATCATTATCTGTGGAATTTAGTAACCAGAACAAGTTCAACCAACTGTTGCGTAGCGATGGGCATCGTCATGACCATCCCCTCACAACACAGGGGAGCTTGTAATAGTATCAAAAGCAGCAACAAACATGCAAAAAAAAACAAATAAAAAATAATAAAAACCCACAAAACGTCAAGCTATCAGATATACTTGCTGTGTATCAAGCACAAAAAGCATAGACAAAACAATAGCATGTGTGAATAAGCGGTGACACACAACACCATGTCATGTACTTTATGCACTGTAAACCTGCAGCCCAAAACCCAATATTTGGGCCTGTTTAATTTGTCAGGTTTAAAATCCTTACCCTCCTTTTGACAGTAGATCACCAGGCAATGGAAATCTGCTGTCAAATATAACTTTACTGTTTCTCTTCTAACATACAGGACCAGCAAGAACAATTCATGATAGGACCAAATACATGAAAATAAATTTCCATTACTTAACTGTTACCCTCTTGTCAGTTACTTTGCAACATCAAGCCACCTTAGTTTTACCTTTCTAAAAGTAAAAATTGTTACACTGACACTCCATATTAATTTGGCACCTACAATTTCCACTGTGAAAAATAAGTCTTAATTGGCAAATCGTTCTCATTAAGGCATGTAGCCTTCAAAATTTTTTTAAAAAAAGGCTGCATCTTATTTTCTGTCTAAGACTTAATGCAACACTTCGTTTTCTGTCAAATAAAAGCAACTAGCAGGCATCATTTTATTTTTTTAGAGCGGAGACACAAATGTATCAGTTCTGCAGAGCATTTAACATGATGTCGGGACTTTCGAAGAAACACCTTTTTTTATATTTTCCCTTTGGAATTAAGTTCTTTAATTGTATTGATGTTCTTCTGGAGAAACCAGAAATCCCACTTTTAGAGGCCCATAGAGTCATTCTGCATTTCACAGAGACAAGGCCCTAATTTAAAAGGTCACAAGTGTCAACATGACAGCCTCCTCCATTGTTTATGGGAAAACTAAAGATAGCATCTCAGGAGCGTGACTTGAGCCAGCCTCTGTAGCTCTCCTAGCTTCTGCCACTCTGAATCTGTCAAAGACAGTAGGCCTTCCTATTTTCCTTCTAACCTGGAATAATTCACTCTATTTAAAAAAAATAATAATAATAATAATAATAATAATTTTTCCTTTTTAGGCGCTAAAAAAAAATTATCTCTATTTCCAGATTATTAAACTACATTTACTGTGAATAATTCACAAACCTTAATAACACACATACCAGTTGTTAGAATAAATGTTTGTTGCAATCCCATGCAATGGTACATATTTCATCAACCTCGAATGAATGAACGTCTCAGTAGGCCCAGCTGAAGTTAGAACCTTCAACCTTGATATTAAAACAAGCCTTTGTACTGGCACATTGACTCATTGAATCATAAGAAGGCACAACCTGCAAATATATATCAAACCTAAATCTATGCATTTACTGAAGCCTGAGACACTTTAAAAAGTACTCTGAATGAAAGAAAATGCAGTTTAAACAGTGCTTTTGCCCAAAATCGACTTTGATATTTTAGGCATTAAAAAATCAATATCCTACAATTTTCTTGCATAATATGCATTACCAGAATGTCTATTACACAATCCATGAGTCAGCCATTGAAAATATTAACTTATACTTTATAGAAATGAGCTTGTTTGCTCCTGCGCCAAGGGAAAATTGCACATACAAATGTCATTTTAGCGGTGCAACATAACTTAAATTAAATTTTAATGTTAGGAGGTCATAGTATAGGTATTAAGCTTTATAAATATTAAAAAACGATTTTGAAAGGCACTTATTTTTTAAATAATTTTTCCATAATTAATAATTTTCTTTACAAAAAAAAAAAAACCCAATTATTCTTTTTTTTGTGATAATTCCACATATAAAAGCAAGCTGCATCCCTTGCCTATTATTTGGGATACATTAACTCACAAGCCTAAGCGCATAAGCCTAACTTGAAATGCGTCACATTTTTGCGCCACTTTCATTTAAAAGGAAGGTTATGCAAAATTCCACCCGTGTTTAACTGGAAAAGTGCTGGCTGAATTGAACATTCCTATCAAATATACTGCAGCTGAAAAGTTTGCCTGTGAACATCTAATACAATGCATCTAAGAAAAATGCTGTAAATGTAAATTTTGCAAAAATAGATAATTTTGGTTTTTTGGGGGGCCCTATTTATATCTATTGAATGTGTTTTCTAATTTATTAAGCATTTAACGGCAGTTTTGTATATGTGCACAATTGCTCATTCTATAAATTAAAGAGCAACATATAGCTATGTTAGCACATCACATGGTTCATTTCTGGATTTTTTCTAAGTTTCTACTTAATATTAATTAACCAACATTTTACTTAACAAACTGAAAACATCAAGAAGACCCACAAACACACATTGAGCTCATTTCAGATATAAACAGAAAACACTCAGGACACACAATACAGCGCGCTTTAGCCATTTTTCATAAATAGCGCCGTCGCAATTTACTTACAGAACCGTTTGCAGATCCTAGTTGTAAGTCATATTTACAAGAAAAAAAAGAAAACTTTTCTCAATTATTTCCAAGAATAGCGGACCCATACTTTATTAAACGTGATGGGGCCTACTCCGTGCTTCACATATAGTTCATAGGTTGGAGTTCCAATCGGAGGAACCGGACATGAGTCTTCCAACCGGGAGTCCCTTTTACAACCAAGACAAAACAAATTTCTAAGTCTGCTAAGACCAGGCATCTTCGCTCACTAGTCTAGCTTCAAACTTCAAAGGATTATCGTTTATGATAGTCTCGTGAATACACGAGTCCTTCGGCTTTGGTACTTGCAATTTCCAAATCAAAGTGATCCCAAAGGGATACCAAACCAAATGTCCAACTTAAGGACCAAACCAAGTGTCCAACTAAGGACTGGGAGACGCTCCACTTATACTTAACTGAAAATATCGATGACGTCACCAGAAGACTCGTCTTATCGTTTCGCTCTACCAAACATCAAGGGTCCAAATCAGGGCGATAGCCAGGGCAGCAGTCCTTCGTAGCCGTCGGGAAGCGGGGAACCTCGCAGCAAAGACTTTCGGAACACGTCGACATGCAGGGGTCGATGAAGTGGCGGCCTTCCTCCAGAATTTTCACACGAAGCTCCCCACGGACCTCAGGCTTGGACCGGTAACGCTGGTATCGCCCCACGTTGGGCGCCAACTGAGGTACTGGGTTTTTCAGAACCGGTACTGATCCGGTAACCCAGCGGTGCCAGGGTACACCCAAAGACCTCGGGTACTTTCCTGATTCAGACCACAGAAACTCAGAGTCTTCTAGGTGAAGTCAAAGATCGAATTTATTGGCTGCAGCCAAGTAACAAGCGTCCTAGAAGTACAACAGCACGGTTTGTATGTTCTCAGGAGACTGTGTTTCAATGCAAAGTCAGGTTTCCTTATATACAGTTTTTTAAGCTTCAGGCAAACATTCTTGACATTTTGGTTGGTCATTCACATGTTTTCACTACAAAGAAAAAAACAGTGTCATGATGAAACCTCATATTTCATGTCATCCAACCCATAATAAATTACCCGGCAAGGCCTAGTATTTTACATCAGATAAGTGTGGACCCCTAATAAAAACGGGCACCTCCCCCTCGTAAAGTAAGAAGAAGAAAAGAGCAGGTGCAGGTGTGAGCAAGTTAGGCAGGGTGTGTGAGCAATAATAAGGGTTTTATGGCCTGGTGTGCCTTGATGCTATCTGATTCGGCCACTGGGAGAGGGACTGACCAAACAGGTTTGGCCTGAGGCAATGGTTCCAGCTTGCCCAGGTCAGAGAAAAGTCAATCAAGGTGTACGTGTCCTTGGAATCAAATCTGACTGTATTATAAGCCTATGTGAGGGCAACTTTTAAAAATGGCTGTCCTGTATAAAATGGGAGCCACGAGTGCAGGACGAAAATGGCGATTTCGAGGTGAAAACGCTGCTGGAATTGAGCGAAAATGCTCATGCTTAGTGTACTAGTCATTATCGGTCTTTTGATACTAAAATCGTACTGCTGTGGCAAAGTAAATTACATGGGTCCAGAATTTTTAGACCCACAAACCCTCCTTTTGCCCTTACATAGGCAATAAACCTATTCTCATGCTAATCTGAGTCCAGGTCTATGTTTATAAGGCCATGGAGATGTTGCTGGAGCAAAATTCTAGTACTTGGTAACTCTCTCTGGACAGGTCTCCTTGAACATGAAGTAGCACAAAAGGCCACATATGGCAGGACAAAATAAGGAATACCTCTATCTGCAGTAGGTGGCATAAGATCACACACCCAACAATTAGTGATGTTCACTACTAACTAGTGTTGATGCAGAAGCTGTACAAAAGAATTGCTTACGAATTCTGATCTTCTAACCTGCTCATGTTCAGGAAAAGGGTGAAAAGAGTGCAAAGAAACAATAGTAGGAAAAGACATAGGTTGGGAAGTGGGTGCAGAAGTCAATTGAGTAGAGAAAAACAATCCCACCCATAAATGACAACGTCATGTTTAAAAGACACTAGAAAACACGTTATTAAGAACATATAGACAACGGGAGAAAGTAGTGACCACTAGTACAAATGAAATAATAATTTTTCACAATCCTAACCAAAAAGCAAATCCTAAAATTATCTAGTAACATTTTTAGGGCTCCTCTGCATTTCAGTAATTTTTGTATGTTCAGGTGGAACAGTGGTGACTCTCATCAATGCTCTAAGGTGAAAAGGGGGTACTCTTTCCACAGAAAATGGACTTTATTCTGCTTTTACTAAACAGAATAGTACTTTAAAACAATGCCAGCAAAACAATCAGTCTCCTAACACCTAGTCTATACAATCACACGGAAACCTCTTGTGAAACCAACTATGCCCAGAGTCCGTTCAAAAAGCCTCTCTGGCAGGCTTCTATTGTCCATCAAATTTTCTTTTGTTGTTTTCTTTCGCATGGGCCTCTCAATTCAGGCCTCTACGTGAGAAAAGTACTGCTTAGTTGGAGTGCCCTCCTGGCAAACACCCACAGCTCACTCGAAAGTCTCAATGTCTTAAAGCAATGCACCAGTGTCTCTCCTCTGTGGCAGACACTACAAACAATGTGCTCTTCATTGATCAAGGGCACAAATCATCTCGTGCAGACCCAAGCACCATTAATTGGGAAATAGCTCAAGCTCAGCAGCACTTTCAGACTCCAACACTCATTATTTAGTGTCAGAGGACGCTCAAGCTGCTCTTTCATGGGCACCACAATATAGTGCCTTTTTCCAAACTTGAAATCTCCGGTGCACTGCCCTTCTTCCGTTGGAGCAAAAAAAAGGGGGGGGGGTGGCCAAAACTCAGGCCAAGGGGCTCAAGGGATTGCACACTGTCAGAGGTTACCAGCACATGACAGGTAGAGAAATGAAACCTCAAAACAGCTCTGCTATCAACAACAGGAATCCTTCTCTTTAGCTCTTTTACACTGAAACTTTGGTTTTGTGATGTCCAACGCCGTCTGATGGAGCAAGTACGATACCATGCGCTGGCGATCGCTGTCCAGCTTTGCTACTCTCTGGGTGCTGAGACTGTAGGGCCAAGACGTCCGTCTTTCATCTGTAGCTGTCAGTGATGGGAATTAGGCTTAAATCAATGTCCTGCAGGTTATTATGACTTGATACCCACAGAATCTAGTGACGTAGGAAATGTGCCACAGTTGTTAGTTTCCTTCAATTTAGTAAAAAAAAACAGTTCATGGTTTTTAGCAAGGGGACTGCAAGCAGGTGGTCTGCAATCTTCAAAGGAGTAGCCATACACCATGGGCATAAAATACAAAGACAAAGGCAGAAGGGCAAAATAGGGTCTCTAGCATCTTTAATTGGGTTCTCTCCATTATTCTCTGCCATCTATAGCTACATGAGAATTCTATCTGAATGGATTTCCTCACACAGTGGCATTGTCTAATGGGGTAAACACATATTTTCCTCAATGATTAAGTCTAGGTGTTCCTCCTTACCTTAGAACATCTCAATAGAGAAATCACATGATACCGATTATCAGGGACATGTAGAAACCTTCCTTTAAAAACTGTGCATCAGGTGCACTATGCAATACACAGGCTAATAGTCAAATGTGCAAACAAAAAGACAAGAACTAGAGGGTCCTGATATTTGCATGATTAGGACACATCTGATCCCACCAAAAATTAAAGTAGCAGGAACAGAAGGGAACCGAAAACCAAATTAAAATAGACATTGAAAATTCGTCATGTTCAAAAAGGTAAACATAAGATATCTCCTATTGAGATGGAAAACTTGTCTTACTATAATATTGAGTCAGTTAACCAGTCTATCGCTACTCTGACAGTCAGGCTGGAAAACATTGAAGCAGGCCTAAGGCAAATTCTTGAAAACCAGTCTGGTCATACCAAAGGGAAATATACATAACATGGGGGTCCCTGGTACATCACTGCAGTCTGGAAATGTGAACCTGAACAATACATCAATAATAATAAAAGGGCTGACTGGTGAAAGGAATTCGAAAAAGAGAAATGGGACTAGGACATAGCTAAAATCTCAATAACTAAGCATGATGCGACATTGGTCAGGGGAAGTAACAAAAGAAAAAATCTATAGGAAGAACAAAAAAAATTATTTGGGTGATAGTCAGGCATGTGACACAACACCGAGAGTACGGGTGATACACAAAGGCCAAAGTTACACACATTTTAACTCTACCGTTGGTGACTACACCATATACGGTACTCCTAGCTAATGTTTCAGTTCCTTCTCCAGGAAAAAATGAAAACCTGGTTTTCTTTTAAGGAACGAAAGCCATATGCTACTTAGGAAACAGAACATCATTAACTAATGTAATATAGAAATTAGGCCACCTTGAGTCACAGATGTATAACTTCATCCTTAGGTCCAATCAAGGCTACATAAATGTAGGGCTGCCTGTTCCTTTAAGGGAAGGGGCAGTAACGTGACTAACTGCAGGTGACACACTTTGATCCTGTATATCTCTTTTTATTTTCCTTCAATACCATTATAGCCAAATAGACATGCACTGGTGAAGTGTTGTCTTTTATGTTCACAGCATGAAATATCATTATCTGTGGAATTTAGTAACCAGAACAAGTTCAACCAACTGTTGCGTAGCGATGGGCATCGTCATGACCATCCCCTCACAACACAGGGGAGCTTGTAATAGTATCAAAAGCAGCAACAAACATGCAAAAAAAAACAAATAAAAAATAATAAAAACCCACAAAACGTCAAGCTATCAGATATACTTGCTGTGTATCAAGCACAAAAAGCATAGACAAAACAATAGCATGTGTGAATAAGCGGTGACACACAACACCATGTCATGTACTTTATGCACTGTAAACCTGCAGCCCAAAACCCAATATTTGGGCCTGTTTAATTTGTCAGGTTTAAAATCCTTACCCTCCTTTTGACAGTAGATCACCAGGCAATGGAAATCTGCTGTCAAATATAACTTTACTGTTTCTCTTCTAACATACAGGACCAGCAAGAACAATTCATGATAGGACCAAATACATGAAAATAAATTTCCATTACTTAACTGTTACCCTCTTGTCAGTTACTTTGCAACATCAAGCCACCTTAGTTTTACCTTTCTAAAAGTAAAAATTGTTACACTGACACTCCATATTAATTTGGCACCTACAATTTCCACTGTGAAAAATAAGTCTTAATTGGCAAATCGTTCTCATTAAGGCATGTAGCCTTCAAATTTTTTTTAAAAAAAGGCTGCATCTTATTTTCTGTCTAAGACTTAATGCAACACTTCGTTTTCTGTCAAATAAAAGCAACTAGCAGGCATCATTTTATTTTTTTAGAGCGGAGACACAAATGTATCAGTTCTGCAGAGCATTTAACATGATGTCGGGACTTTCAAAGAAACACCTTTTTTTATATTTTCCCTTTGGAATTAAGTTCTTTAATTGTATTGATGTTCTTCTGGAGAAACCAGAAATCCCACTTTTAGAGGCCCATAGGGTCATTCTGCATTTCACAGAGACAAGGCCCTAATTTAAAAGGTCACAAGTGTCAACATGACAGCCTCCTCCATTGTTTATGGGAAAACTAAAGATAGCATCTCAGGAGCGTGACTTGAGCCAGCCTCTGTAGCTCTCCTAGCTTCTGCCACTCTGAATCTGTCAAAGACAGTAGGCCTTCCTATTTTCCTTCTAACCTGGAATAATTCACTCTATTTAAAAAAAAAAATAATAATAATAATAATAATAATTTTTCCTTTTTAGGCGCTAAAAAAAAATTATCTCTATTTCCAGATTATTAAACTACATTTACTGTGAATAATTCACAAACCTTAATAACACACATACCAGTTGTTAGAATAAATGTTTGTTGCAATCCCATGCAATGGTACATATTTCATCAACCTCGAATGAATGAACGTCTCAGTAGGCCCAGCTGAAGTTAGAACCTTCAACCTTGATATTAAAACAAGCCTTTGTACTGGCACATTGACTCATTGAATCATAAGAAGGCACAACCTGCAAATATATATCAAACCTAAATCTATGCATTTACTGAAGCCTGAGACACTTTAAAAAGTACTCTGAATGAAAGAAAATGCAGTTTAAACAGTGCTTTTGCCCAAAATCGACTTTGATATTTTAGGCATTAAAAAATCAATATCCTACAATTTTCTTGCATAATATGCATTACCAGAATGTCTATTACACAATCCATGAGTCAGCCATTGAAAATATTAACTTATACTTTATAGAAATGAGCTTGTTTGCTCCTGCGTCAAGGGAAAATTGCACATACAAATGTCATTTTAGCGGTGCAACATAACTTAAATTAAATTTTAATGTTAGGAGGTCATAGTATAGGTATTAAGCTTTATAAATATTAAAAAACGATTTTGAAAGGCACTTATTTTTTAAATAATTTTTCCATAATTAATAATTTTCTTTACAAAAAAAAAAAAAACCAATTATTCTTTTTTTTGTGATAATTCCACATATAAAAGCAAGCTGCATCCCTTGCCTATTATTTGGGATACATTAACTCACAAGCCTAAGCGCATAAGCCTAACTTGAAATGCGTCACATTTTTGCGCCACTTTCATTTAAAAGGAAGGTTATGCAAAATTCCACCCGTGTTTAACTGGAAAAGTGCTGGCTGAATTGAACATTCCTATCAAATATACTGCAGCTGAAAAGTTTGCCTGTGAACATCTAATACAATGCATCTAAGAAAAATGCTGTAAATGTAAATTTTGCAAAAATAGATAATTTTGGTTTTTTGGGGGGCCCTATTTATATCTATTGAATGTGTTTTCTAATTTATTAAGCATTTAACGGCAGTTTTGTATATGTGCACAATTGCTCATTCTATAAATTAAAGAGCAACATATAGCTATGTTAGCACATCACATGGTTCATTTCTGGATTTTTTCTAAGTTTCTACTTAATATTAATTAACCAACATTTTACTTAACAAACTGAAAACATCAAGAAGACCCACAAACACACATTGAGCTCATTTCAGATATAAACAGAAAACACTCAGGACACACAATACAGCGCGCTTTAGCCATTTTTCATAAATAGCGCCGTCGCAATTTACTTACAGAACCGTTTGCAGATCCTAGTTGTAAGTCATATTTACAAGAAAAAAAAGAAAACTTTTCTCAATTATTTCCAAGAATAGCGGACCCATACTTTATTAAACGTGATGGGGCCTACTCCGTGCTTCACATATAGTTCATAGGTTGGAGTTCCAATCGGAGGAACCGGACATGAGTCTTCCAACCGGGAGTCCCTTTTACAACCAAGACAAAACAAATTTCCAAGTCTGCTAAGACCAGGCATCTTCGCTCACTAGTCTAGCTTCAAACTTCAAAGGATTATCGTTTATGATAGTCTCGTGAATACACGAGTCCTTCGGCTTTGGTACTTGCAATTTCCAAATCAAAGTGATCCCAAAGGGATACCAAACCAAATGTCCAACTTAAGGACCAAACCAAGTGTCCAACTAAGGACTGGGAGACGCTCCACTTATACTTAACTGAAAATATCGATGACGTCACCAGAAGACTCGTCTTATCGTTTCGCTCTACCAAACATCAAGGGTCCAAATCAGGGCGATAGCCAGGGCAGCAGTCCTTCGTAGCCGTCGGGAAGCGGGGAACCTCGCAGCAAAGACTTTCGGAACACGTCGACATGCAGGGGTCGATGAAGTGGCAGCCTTCCTCCAGAATTTTCACACGAAGCTCCCCACGGACCTCAGGCTTGGACCGGTAACGCTGGTATCGCCCCACGTTGGGCGCCAACTGAGGTACTGGGTTTTTCAGAACCGGTACTGATCCGGTAACCCAGCGGTGCCAGGGTACACCCAAAGACCTCGGGTACTTTCCTGATTCAGACCACAGAAACTCAGAGTCTTCTAGGTGAAGTCAAAGATCGAATTTATTGGCTGCAGCCAAGTAACAAGCGTCCTAGAAGTACAACAGCACGGTTTGTATGTTCTCAGGAGACTGTGTTTCAATGCAAAGTCAGGTTTCCTTATATACAGTTTTTTAAGCTTCAGGCAAACATTCTTGACATTTTGGTTGGTCATTCACATGTTTTCACTACAAAGAAAAAAACAGTGTCATGATGAAACCTCATATTTCATGTCATCCAACCCATAATAAATTACCCGGCAAGGCCTAGTATTTTACATCAGATAAGTGTGGACCCCTAATAAAAACAGGCACCTCCCCCTCGTAAAGTAAGAAGAAGAAAAGAGCAGGTGCAGGTGTGAGCAAGTTAGGCAGGGTGTGTGAGCGATAATAAGGGTTTTATGGCCTGGTGTGCCTTGATGCTATCTGATTCGGCCACTGGGAGAGGGACTGACCAAACAGGTTTGGCCTGAGGCAATGGTTCCAGCTTGCCCAGGTCAGAGAAAAGTCAATCAAGGTGTATGTGTCCTTGGAATCAAATCTGACTGTATTATAAGCCTATGTGAGGGCAACTTTTAAAAATGGCTGCCGTGTATAAAATGGGAGCCACGAGTGCAGGACGAAAATGGCGATTTCGAGGTGAAAACGCTGCTGGAATTGAGCGAAAATGCTCATGCTTAGTGTACTAGTCATTATCGGTCTTTTGATACTAAAATCGTACTGCTGTGGCAAAGTAAATTACATGGGTCCAGAATTTTTAGAACCACAAAGTGGTGCTGCACTAGGTGCAGCACCACTTTTCATAAATCTGCCCCAATATATTTTAAACTAATCAACATTTTTAAGGCCTTCAAAACATAGCGTAGATAGAGCTTGTGTAATTTTGTTAGTGTTGGCATGTAAAAACCTCTTTATATTATCCGGCTGAAAGCACTTGTACCCAACTCTGCAGTACAGAATAAATTTTTAGAGGGGGTGTAACACCCCAAACACCCCAACTGGAAGTATGCGCCTGACTCTGAGTACTAAATACAACTGAATGCCAGAATGTAAAATATCTTTTGTACAGTTCATTTCAAAATAGTGCCACGTATTATGATTGTCCTCGCATTACTAAAACAAGCATTTGCCATGCAGTTGGTCTCGCATTTGCTTGAGTTGAAGCTATTGGGGTTGTAAATTTATAACTGGACTTTTCTTGCTACATAAATTAGTCAACCCTGCCTCAGAATTTGGTCTTTTCCTGCCACATAATTCCAGTGGCCCTGCATATTACTAAAGCGCTTCCATTTACCTTCCTCCTCTATATGCAGCCAAAAATGAAGATGTCGCCATTTAGCATCCTAATTTAAATCTGCCATGCTAATTCCAATGGAATACCACTTTCGCGACCCCACCATCAGAGTTATTGTCTGGCTAACACAATTCCCAAAACAAGACAGTCAGGGAGGAGTAACAAGAGGAATAAACTAGAAGGGTCACCCAAACATATCAAGAGTGTTGAAAGAGTCATAGTGTAACGAGGATGTTAAGTTGGCCTGAATCATGGTCATAATTGCAATAAGGAGAGATTAATAAAACATACAATTATCATATAAACCCAATAAAAACCTTTATCAGAAATAAACATTTGGCATTAGACTGTAATGCTCAAAACAGTCCCTAGAAGACGGCACAATGAAAATAGCATTTGTAGGATACATGGTCCTGTTACCATATAGTTATCCCTTAAAGAGGGTAATCACATGAAAAGAAAATGACTGAAAGTATTGCAGTGTAGCCATATATTTAGTCACTAGAGGATGTAGTGCATTGTACAGTTTCAGAATTAGCAGGACTACTCAATGATATTACAAACAAGACCCTTAAAACACAAACTACTCTCCACTGTTTAACAAAAGTTCCAACCATGAGAGAGGCAAAAAAAAAAAACACCGAATGGAGGGAGGGGCTATTATTTTGGGGTCCCCACTAACTAAGTGCGGGGACCCTGAGATGATCTAGACAAAAAGAGCAGGTTTGTGGTGAACATTTGAAGGTGGTCCCATTGTCCCAGGACCACCACAGGCTGAGTTACAGGCAAAAATATTTTGAAAACGAATGCTTGCAAAGCATTATGGGGTGACTTTTCCTGAGTGCAGTGAATATTGTAGTACCGGCTCACACACTGTGTTGGGAGAGCTGCTTTCGCTTTGAGGATTTCTTTTTTACATAAAGCATTTACCAATTTCAAGTGTTTTAAGGGAAGAGCCACAAGAAATTATTCCGATTATGTAACTGAACAATGTGACCAGCGCGGCAATACTGCTGATCAAGTTCAGGCTGTTGTGCCTGTTCGCACTGTGAGTGCCATGGCTGCCATGCAGCAGGAAAGGGAGAGACAAAATAAAAAAAAAGTTTGCCCACGCTGAAGTATATCGGCTGTCGTGCAATTATCCATGTAACAGGGTCTATCTGCAAGGCAGTAACAAAACCGCCCCAAAGCTGGGCAAATGTAAAGCAATTACCAGTGACATTAAGGGATTTTTGAAAAGCAAGCCCACGAACGAGTGAAAGTGATGGGTGTGAGGTGGGAATGGTTAAAAGCCCATGATACTTACAACAGGTCAAAGCACTTGCACACTCAACCTAAAAACATACGAACAATTGTTAAGATTTCTTTTCTAATGTGACATGCACTTTTCGTTGCCTTTGGAAAGCAAACCTATTTTCAGAATACTATCATCGTTCGCATTGCCATCATTTTATACCAATTGTAGCTTCTCTTTTGTGCTTTTGTTGCAATGGGAGCATGCAAGCACCATACACAGGTCAGTCCCTGGATGTCCACACCTGCTGTTTATTTGACATTTGGGGTCACAAATTTGACATTTGGGGTCATTTTAAACCCCAGGAAACCTTATGTAGCTCAAGTTACTTTTTATAACTATAAATGCAAAACCACAAGAAGCAATTAACAAAATAAACAAACTAAAGGGAGGCCAATAAAACTATAAATGGCTCACTGACTTCAAGCAGGATGAGAGTGACGGTTAGTCTGTCTGCTGGAAACCAGCCAGTCCCTCTTATGGCCACTGATGGTGAGGGGGGGGGGGTTGAAGCCCTTCTAGCCCAAAGGATGTTGCACTCCTGGGCTATGATATGCTTCTTCCAAGGTATTTTGGCTTTTTGTTCGGCCAAAATACCATAGGGAGTTCTCCAGTCTTCCAAACAGTGGAACCCTCCTGCACCTTGCATTAGGAACCTACACTGGTACCACTGGTATTCTTTTGTGGTTGCTACTGCTTGTGTGGCTCATGAATGCTTGCTGTGGTGAGTGCTTTGGAAGGAGTATAGCCTCATTTTGTTCACCCCAGCAACTCTTTTATAATTGGCACTTCTCTTTTACAGCAGTGTGGCCCTGTGCTGCTCCAAAAGATTAGCTCTTTAGGTAGCCTTTGTAATTTTGGAAGGCTCAACAGCACCACAAAACTGTAGCTCAAATTCCTCAGAGTAAGGTCTTAGTAACTGCTTGCTAAGCATGATGTCCAAGAGCTTCTCATAAACAGTGAATCCCAGTGCTCAATTTGTAAAAGAATACATGGTGGGGCCCAAAGTTTTTCTCAGAAGCTCCTGGGGTGCTGCCAAATGTTGGGGGGGGGGGGCGAATACTAAGGCAGTCTTGTCTTGATTCCAACTCTTGCCGCTTTCTTTTATCTCCTCTACACTTCCAGTCTCTATCTCACTCTTGCAGATTCCTTTTTGTCCCTGCTTTCTCCATTTTGTCACAGTTTTATGTCTTTTCCTTCCTCCTTCTTTCCCCCTTGTCTTTTTTTCTACCTCTTGTTCTTTGATCAAAGTTTAATGATGAAAAATAAGCCCTGGTCCCACAATTAGCACTGGTGATACTCTTCACTCATAGTTCACATTTCCTTTTCTGCTTCATATGGAGGTTCAGACTACCCAGTGGTCAACCTTTGGAACATGGCTCAGAAGGTCTCTGAGGGTTGGTTGAAGGCTTTCTCAAGCATAGCCCACATGACTAGAAGACATCAGCCCTTGCTATCAGCCTACCAAAGGTGTGCATTGCCTTTTCCTCTAATGGGGCCTTGGCTAAAAAAACACTTTGAGCAAACTGAAGGAGGGATTTCAGTTATCCGTACCCTCCTCCAAAGGTCCCATCAGTACCTCCCTTGTTACAGATGAAAAGGGTAGAGACTTAACAACATGTGTGCCTTACAAAAGGTGTTGCCTTCTGTTACAGTCTCTTCTTCTTCAGAGCCTTGGTGCTCCTCTTGATAACTCCTCACAATATTATAACAAAAAGTAAAATAATCACCCTTCCTAAAAACAGGCAGGATGGAACTCGGAAGATAAATCTACCGACCTAGTAAATTACTATGATTGTTTGGGAATTACTATTGACAGTAAGTTGCCTGGTAACGTAAATGTTCTTAGGAAAAAAGAAAGATATGTCCTTTTAACTAAATCAATCAATAGATTTGCTCATGTCTACGGTGGAAGACCAATAGTCTCTTCAATCACTGCTCTTAATGCCAAATTAGTCGGTGCTCTTTTATATGCATCACCTTCTATGAATCCTAACACAATAACTAAGCTACCTAAAATCTACATTGTATTAGAACGTTCTTAAAACTACGGACAGCAACACCACATTGCAAAATAAGAAGGGAGTTTAAACTTACCTCACTTCTTATGAGCCACACTTGTGCAGTTCTCAGTTATATCTGTGTTTCTATGGATGCCCTAGTGGGATCTCTAAAAGGCTTGGAATTGCTGACCTCGTTGAGTACATTGAGGTCAGCAATGCCACGAATACTCTAAGGGACCACAACCACACTGGTGATTTACAGGCCCTGCTAAACTATATACACGCTCAGCTACTGTTTGGTGCGCACTTGTTCGGACTCCAACTATATCTGACACCTATTTTAAAACTTCAAACAAAAAATAAATATTTAAGATTTAGGTTTCTGTCTATTCTACTACTTAAATTCGAAGGTTCATGGAAATCCAACAATATTGTACGCTTTGGTTGTAGATTGTGTGGTTATAAGGTAGAAATAAAGGAGTGTATTATTTGTCTCTGCCCGAAATTATTACACCTACACAATAAATTCCTAGGGGACTCTTTTAATGCTGCAAATGTCCGTACGACTAAGAAATCAATAATTAGTTTTAGCACACAAACTGAAGCTTTTTTGTCTAAGTTAATTAAATTCAGATATTTCATAGATAATGTGATGGAAAGTATATTGCCAAAATTCTAAAACAGATCCTCTTAGTCTGTACCTAGCTGGTCAGTTTTAATCAGTTTTATTAGGTTGTATTGTTTTTTTCTGGTTCTTGTATTGTAAGTGAAATAATTTACCACTTAACACTTACATTTTCCATCTCAATTGTAAAATATCATCATCTTAATAATGTAATATTTTCTGACAATAATCTTTTCAGGGAGACTTGTGAAGGAAGCTCCTTTGGTTGCCTAGTGTGCCATGGAGAAACGGGTTATTGATGGAGCTTAGAGTGAGTGATGACCAATGAATGTCAAAGCTGGTCAATGATCACTGACCTCGATCAGGAATTCTGTGTACTCGCCTATCCTGGTGTGTAACCCCAGCCCAGTGACCTCAATCTGAAGGAAGTGAGAAGGCAGAATAAGTACTGAGCTACCTGAAACTCTGCTGAACCATCAGGCAGCCCTCTGCTAACCAGGCAGTTCCATAATCGACCTTGTTTGGAATATCTGGTTTTACAGTGTACCTTACAGATGCATACTCAGCAACCCCTAGAACTCAATCTTGGACCCAATAGTGACCCTAGACCTGAAGAAGGAAAGTGAGCTGCGTTGTTTATACACAGATATGGCACCTGCGATTTCAACTGCATGGCTTCGGGGCCAGGTGGGCTAATGAATTCATTTTTGGGAGGGGGAAAGCTGGCTACTTAGACCAGAGCTGTGTTTGTAAAGGCTGTTGAAAAGCACAGGGTCTGGCTTGCACTGCGAAAATCATTGAGTTATCCAGTTAACCCTCAGGTTAGAAAAGGTCCAGAATTCCCATTAGATAAGGCCCAGTCCACTGGATCTTGCCCAGAAAGAGAAGCATATAATCATATAGACTGATACACAATACTCAGTGATCGAGGACCACAGCAGTCCCTGTACTAGGGAACTGCATTTCATCCAGTCTTCTAATTGCCTTGTGAGATGAAGAAGGGCAGGAGAGTAGTTATAATATTGGAATGCTGAGAACTCTGTTGAAGACAATGTAGTGCAGGGGGCCTATCTTGGCTGATTTAGACCTTGATTTTCCACATTGGTGTTTGTCTTTCTCCCTCATTAATTTAATACAATCTACGCTTAGTGGGTAGAATATTCTAATAACACTGTGGCACTTCCAAAACCGGCTGGTTGTTAAAAGCTCTGCCCTTTACTATAGGCCCTTACTTGTGCTTAGGCCTATGACTCATGCGGATTGGCACAAAATCGGCATGATATGCCCCCAAAACTCATAGATGCAATTTAACATCATATTATTTGGGATGTCAGACTTTATCAGGTGGAATGAACAACACTTACCCCCATGGAGTGTTCGTAACCAAGGCCACGAACGTTCACTTCTCAGAAGGGAAGTGGCATAACTGGGACAACCCTTATGGCCAGTAGCAGCATGATATAATGGAAGGTAAAACAGAAACGTATAACTTTGTTGATGGTTTACTAACATAAGCACATGCAGCCCAGCAGAGCACACATGAACGTTTGCCAAAGTTGCTCAGCTGTCCTCAGTGAAGGACTGCGATGTCATCAATGACCTAGACAATACATTCAGAGTCATACATGAACAGCTGATTCCTGTGTGTAGATCTGTGAGGTTTTTTACATTATCACTGAGTCTAGACAACATTTTTGTGGCTGAGCATTGACATTCTGTAGAATCCTGACATCACCACAGTCAGGATAATAAATGAGCAGCGGATTCCTGTATGGGTGAATGGTTGTGATGTCGTAACTGTGTTCAGACAATCATTATCTTTATGTGTGTATTTAGACACACCACAGAGGTTCTGACATAACCACAGCTCGGGCCGTATATAAAATGCAGAGGAGTTCTAGGTATGGATGGACGCGGGGCTGCTGTAGCCATTTATAACCACCAACAACCGGTACTCACGCCTGACACTTTGTGACGTGGTCACTGCAGAAGTTGCGTGAAACAGTATGTGTCTGGGGTGTGGATTAGTGAGGGTTGCGACGTTGATCGTTCCGGTGGCTAGCAACAGTTTCCTAGGTGACCTCGAGTGATGCTTTGTGACATTATCCCTGCTGAGGATGGGCAGCGGCATTGTGACGTCACAGATTGCATAATTCCAGAGTCTACTTGCTTTGTCACTACTTTTCGCAGGACACACGCTTATAGTTAATGCTGGCGTCCGCGGAAAAGAAAACAGCAAGGAAACACGTGACATCAGAGCTTTTAAGATGTAGGAGACCTCGATGGTTGGATATATACTGATCTGGAGGGTAGGTCAAAGAGTACAGAGGCTGGTTTGAGAAGGCAAGCTTCAGGATTGTAGCATTATGGTCTGAGTAATTCCTGATACTTAGATTATTGTCGTTTGTTGGAGATAATGGGACAGATATTCCATTTCTTTCTGTTACTTCCGGTCGCATCTGAATACTCACCGTTCTTCTCGGAATGTTCAGCGTAGGCAAATTAGGGCATCAAACTTATTGGTTACCTTCCCCTTGCACCCTTTCTTGTGTGACTGCTAATTTTAAAGTGATATTGGTCCAGGCCTTTCCCACGCACCACCTCTTCTGTCCTTATTACATCTAAATTGTACAGCCTTTCATATCAGCCCTTTGTCTTTCAGGCCTGTGGTGAAGACGTCCCAGTTTATCTCAGAAGGTCATCATTAAACATGCGTACAGGTCCAAGGACCAGGAAGCAGAAGATGAGTCAAAAGCCGTGAAAACCAGGAGCCAGCAGAAAGTATGACCTTCCACTACTAAGCCGGTCTGAATCCCGAGCCTCCAGCAGGGGGCAGAGTCTGAAAACTCCTCTCACCTTTCAGAAAAGGTATGATACATAATAGTATGCACAGTGTCACAATCTTGTACTGTGGTGCAGAAACTCTAGTGACACTGCCACCAATGTCACACCTTTTCATGACCTCCCCCATACCTATAAGTGGCCAATGCTGTCAAACCCATACCAAACTTTCAGAGGCGAAGTCTAATTAAAATAAAATCTAGAATTTCATATAGGAGAATCTTTAATTAGGCCTATGGCAAGTCAGGTACACCTCAAATATTTCTAAATGTATTTTTTTAAATAGAACCATGAAACGAAGAGCATTACGACAGGTCATCACGTTTTCGAAAAGTTAAACTTGGCGGCAACGTAATAATTACGTGACAAGCCTACTGACGTTTGTGCAGACCCTTCTGTAATACTGATAGTTCTGGCCAGGGCTGGTTCTAGGGCAGTGCCACCGGTGCCATCGCACCGGGTGCTGACCTCCCTGTTTGCAAGGGTATTATGATTTTAAAAGCACCTGCTGCCAGCAGTCCTTGCCTCCAGCTATTTTGAGGCAACAATAACATTGTCAAGATAACTCTGTGATTAATGTTCTTTCAGGAGAGAGATCGGAGTTCTGTCTAGTGGAAGTTTTGATTCGGTCTTAATGGTTTCTATGTCATCTGCAAAGAACGTGTATCATGCAGATTACAAAGTGCATATCATGTGAAAAGATCAGTGTTATTGCTTTTGTCAGAGAGATAATTTTGTCACTTGCAGTTTCTAAGTTAAAATCCTAATGTAGCACAGTGAGCTATTAACTGTCATCGAAGATCTGCATAGAAAAAGCAAGGTATAGATTACAGTGTTATGATTTTTTTCCTCAGTCTTTCATTATCCTAATGTGGCAAAAGGGTTCATTTGGGTAGAAATCAGTTCTTATTATTACGAGAACCCCCAACCATGGTGTTACATTTTAAACTGTGAGTTTGTGCTTCTCCAGAACAAGCACTCTTAAATTATACTGCCTACCAGTATGGATGATCGGTGACTCCTACACCTTGTAGTCCTCTGTCTTACATAACATTTCTGATGCACTGATTTACACATGTAGGATTGATTGTCTCTATACTCTGACACCATACACTGGTATAAGTGATGCTATACAACTAATTAAATGCACCTGAGAGAGTGGTTATGGAGACGAGTGACTGTTAAAGTGTGGTAGTGAGGCAATCCATGGCAGAGGTGGTCATTGGGGGTGCCTACAATAATTGTTGCACTGGGTGCCACAAGCGCTAGAGTCAGTCCTGGTTCTGACTCACATGCAGTGTGGCCCATGCAAATGAGGGACTCACTTTGCCTCTAAGCCCGTGGTGTATTACACAGATGGGTGCAGAGACAAATATTCCCTTAGGAAGTGCATTGAAAGTGCGCCATAAAAAGGTGGTGCACTTTAAATGTGTCCCCCGATGGCAGCCCTCTTAAGAGGTGAAAGTGGGTCGTTGCACCCCTCAGATGTCCCCCTGCAGGTGGGTTCAATCACTCACTGCACGCCACGTGCAGTAGGCTCTCTAACCCCTCTTTAAAGTGCAGCGAATTGCCACATGCACAAAGAAACTTAGAGGAGCTTTGAACCAGCGCTCTATATTTTACAGCATGAGGTGCCCCCAGGACAGTGGGACGTAGCAGCTACCTTGAGGGCAGCACATTCATCATAATAAGGCACACTTTACCTGTTTGTGCCTTACACACCGGGTTATAGGGGCACAGTAAAAGTGCACCATATTTGTAGTAGGAGCCTTTGCAAGAAACTCTGCTAAGTTGTTTTGGCTACTGCAGAAATCTGCACTTACCCAGAATGTTAGCAGAGCAAATCTCAGATTGACTTGACTTTTGCTAGAATTTTCCGACCGCTGTGGAATTCCAAACTATGCTGCATTTACCACATCCTTTGTTAAATTTCAACGAGTCAAAACAGACGAATTTAAGAGGGGAAACAAATTAAAGTATTTACAATGACATGCCGATTTTGCAGCAGTAAGCATCAAAATCGGCATGATATACCCCAAAAACTCAGTATAGGTGCAATTTAACACTATATTATCTGGAACGTCAGACTTTATCAGGTGGAATGAACAGCACTCACCCTTAGGGAGCGTTCTTGACCAAAGCCACAGATGTACACTTCATCGTCCGTGAGCAGTGAGGAACCAGTGACCCTGTATGCTAGAAGGGTCCCTGATGAAAGGGCCATAGCCTTTGTGCTGTGGTGAGCCGGCAACCCCGTATGCCAAAAGGAGCCGCTTTGAGGAAGTCTACTGTACTGATCGAGTCGGAGCCCAAATGCAGTGGAGATAAGGTGATTCTGTATGCCAGAAGGGTCAACGTGACCACGCAAACAGATGTAACCTGGTCAGGATCATAACCACAGGGGAGAGGCAACAGTGAGGAGCCCCTTTGTATCTACACCATGACTGAGGACCAGCATCAGGACCTTCACACTACGCCCAACCCACCCCCAACCATCGTGGGAAGAAACAAAGAACTTACCCAGCTTGGAGGAACCGCAAAGAATCTCTGGTCACTGTGTAGTACAATAAGTCCAGCTTTTTTTTTTGCTACACACAAAGGCAACACACATAGATAAAGGAAAGTACAGGGTTGGGAACCGACCTCAGCATCATGTCCATAGATCAAATGAATGATTTATGGAGGGACAGTGGGTGAAGGATTGCTAGGAGTAGGGACAAAGAGGTTCTTGCTAATTTCATTAGGGATTGGTTTGAGATACTGGATGAAAGGGATGAGGTTGTAGTCGACTGTGGTGAGGAAGCCATGGTAGAAACCAAGCACTGTGGATTCAGGCTCTAGGATCCCCTTAGGACACATCTACCCCAGACACATTCAAAGTGTGTCCCCCAATGCATTTTCTAGAGTTTTACCAAGACACTCACCACATTTAGGCCCATATGTAGGAAAATGCCTCTCATGGCATGGTTACCTCCTAACTTTTTGCCTTTTGTTGATGCTGGTTATGATTGAAAGTGTGCTGGGAACCTGCTAACTAGGTCCCAGCACCTGTTTTCTTTCCCTAAACTGTACCTTTGTCCCCACAATTGGCACAGCCCTGGCACACAGATGAGACCCTTGTAAGTGGTACCCCTGGTACCAAGGGCCCTGTGGCCAGGGAAGGTCTCTAATGGCTGCAGCATGTATTATGCCACCCAAGGGACCCCTCACTCAGCACATGCACACTGCCTCACATCTTGTATGTGCTGGTGGGGAGAAAATGACCAAGTTAACATGGCACTCCCCTTAGAGTGCCATGCCCAAAACTCACTGCCTTTGGCATAGGTAAGTCACCCCTCTAGCAGGCCTTACATCCCTAAGGCAGGGTGCACTATACCACAGGTGAGTGCATAGTTGAATGAGCACTATGCCCCAATAGTGTCTAAGTCAAATCTTAGACACTGTAAGTGCAGGGTAGCCATAAAGAGAATACGGTTTGGGAGTGGGTCAAACAAGAACTTCACAGTTCCACAATGGCTACACTGAATTCTGGGAAGTTTGGTATCAAACTTCTCAGCATAATAAATCCACACTGATGCCAGTGTGGGATTTATTGAAAAATGCACACAGAGGGCATCTTAGAGATGCCCCCTGTATACCAGTCCAAATGCTAGTGTTAGGCTGACCAGTTCCTGCCAGCCTGCAACATCCAGACAGGTTTTGGGCCACATGGGGTGAGTGCCTTTGTCACTCTGTGGCCAGAAACAAAGCCTGTACTGGGTGGAGGTGCTTCACACCTCCACCTGCATGGACTGTAACACCTGGCAGTGAGCCTCAAAGGCTCTAAACTGATGTTACAGCACCCCAGGGCACTCTAGCTAGTGGAGATGCCAGCCCCTCCGTACACAGCCCTCACTTTTGGCGGCAAGTCCGGAGGAGATAATGAGAAAAACAAGGAGGAGTCACCCACCAGTCAGTACAGCCCCTAAGGTGTCCTGAGCTGAGGTGACCCCTGCCTTAAGAAATCCTCCATCTTGTTTTGGAGGATTCCCCCAATAGGATTAGGGATGTGCCCCCTCCTCACAGGGAGGAGGCACAAAGTGGATGTAGCCACCCTCCAGGACAGTAGCCATTGGCTACTGTCCCCCAAACCTAAACACACCCCTAAATTGAGTATTTAGGGGCGACAGTGAACCCAGGAAATCAGATTCCTGCAACCTGAAGAAAGGACTGCTGACCATAAAGCCTCGCAGAGACGAAGGAGACAACAACTGACTTGGCCCCAGCCCTACCGGCCTGTCTCCAGACACAAAGAACCTGCACAGTGATGTATCCAGCTGGACCAGCGACCTCTGAGGACCCCGAGGACTGACCTGCACCTAAAGGACCAAGAAACTCCTGAGGACAGCGGATCTGTCCAAAACTACAACCAAGAAACTAATTTTAAAGAAGACTCCAGCCGCACTCCGGAAGCGTGAGTCTTCACACTCTGCACCCAACACTCCCGGCCCGTTTCCAGAGAAACCAACACAGCAGAGAGGACCCCCAGGCAACTCCAACAACGTGGACACCCTGAGTCGACCTCTATGCACCCCCACAGCGACGCCTGCAGAGAGGATCCAGAGGTGCCCCTTGACCGAGACTGCCCGGTAACAAAGGAACCCGACACCTGGACAAAGCACTGCACCCGCAGCCCCCAGGACCGAGAGGAACCAACCACTAGTGCAGGAGTGACCAGCAGGCGGCCCTCATCCTAGCCCAGTCGGTGGCTGGCCCGAGAAGACCCCCCTGTGCCCTGCCTGCATCGCCAGAGTGACCCCTCGGGTCCCTCCATTGCTTTCAACGCAACACCTGACACCTACTTTGCACACTGCACCCGACTGCCCCTGTGCCACTGAGGGTGTATTTTGTGTGCCTGTTTGTAACCCCCACCACAGTGCTCTAGAAACCCCCCCTGGTCTGCTCCCCGGGGATGCAGGTACTTACCTGCTAGCAGACTAGGACCGGAGCACCCCTGTTCTCCAAAGGCACCTATGCTATTTGGGCTCTACTTTGACCTCTGCACCTGACCGGTCCTGTGTTGCTGGTGCAGGGTGTTTGGGGTTGACTTGAACCCCCCACGGTAGGCTGCCTATGCCCAGGAGACTGAACTTGTAAATGCTTTACTTAACTGAGAAACTATTACTTACATCCCCCAGGAACTGTTGATTTTTGCACTGTGTCCACTTTTAAAGTAGCTTATTGCCATTTTTGCCAAAACTGTGTACATTCATATTTTAATTCAAAGATCCATACTTACCTGTGTGAAGTACCATACCATTTATGTACTTACATAAACTCTGAATCTTGTGGTTCTAAAATAAATGAAGAGAATAATATTTTTCTATATAAAATCCTATTGGCCTGGAGTTAAGTCTTTGAGTGTGTGTTCTCATTTATTGCCTGTGTGTGTACAACAAGTGCCTAACACTACCCTCTGATAAGCCTACTGCTCGACCACACTACCACAAAATAGAGCATTAGTATTATCTAATTTTGCCACTATCAACCTCTAAGGGGAACCTTTGGACTCTGTGCACACTATCTCTCACTTTAAGATAGTATATACAGAGCCAGCTTCCTACACTATATGATCAAACCATTTTTATTGTGACCTCAAACATGTTTTTACATATGCACACATGCCAAATTACAATTTGGTATTTAGGAGGGGCATGTTTAGGGCGTCCCTTCCAAAAACCAAATTGCAGTGCTATGTATACATTTTTACGACCAAATTACGGTTGCAAAACATTCATTTATTACTGACTACTAAAAGATAGTGGTAACCATTCGCGATTTGGAATGGGTCCCTTTGAGAATGTAAAAAAATATATTTTTTAAGAGCAGGCAGTGGCCCCATGGATCACTGCCTGCTTTTTAAAAATGAAATTTAAAAGTTTCATTTCTTCCTTTGAAATGCATCTGTAGGACGCTTGCTCTACACATGGAAACCAAAAAAAAAATGTACACCGTGCAGAGAGTCCAGTGTATCCCCAAAGGTTTGCAGAGGCAGAAATATATAAGTCTAATGTTCTATTTGTGGTAGTGTGGGCGAGCAGATAGGCTTATCAAGGAGATGTGTTAAGCATTGTTTTACCCACAGAGGCAATAAATGAGACCCACACTCAAAGAATAAATCTGACAGCAAATTAGAAAAATAACATTTGCTTTTATATATGCTTTGAACCAAAGAACTTCGTTATAAGGTAAGCAGTTTTTACATTAAAAATACTTTTAAGTTAAAAAATCGACACTGCAATCTTCAGAGTCTTCAATATTAACATATGGGAGAAAACAAGAATGCATTTTGACAGGTAAGTACTCGACTTACACACCAGTCTTCCGAGTTTTAGGTCAACACCAGGCAAGGTTCAAATCAGCACCAAGAGTGCACCTGCAGCGGCACTGGGGTGGCCGGGTGCAGAGTTCAAATTCAGGATTGGATGCCCAATGTTTACCAATGAAGACTGGGGGAGAACGAAGATGCACTGCTCACAGGTGTGGGTAAAGTGGTGTCAGGGGTCTATCTCCTGGGTCGAGTTAAGCACAAGGGGAGGGGGACAAGGTAGCACCAAACCAGCCAGGTGCAGAGTGCCAACACGCCATCAGGCACCCAATGCAAGTCAATGAATGAGGTCAGTATTGGGAAAAGGCTGCAGGCTCAGGCCAGGAGACTGAATGAAGAAAACCCACAGCTGCGCAGGTAAGTTTGGATGTTGAAGTGCTAGGGGACACTGTTGATCCAGCTCCCCAAGGCCCTGAGGCTCCAGATGCACAGGTAGCCTTTGACATCTTACTGGGCGGTCGCTGTCAGGGGGAGTCTTTGGATTGAGGCTTTGAGGCAGAGTCCACCAGGGGTCAACCCATGGTGCACTCAGACTCAGAATCACTGGGGAACCTTCACAGGACCAGTGGGCCACTCGGACACGGGCCGTAGGCATCGGATGCAGAGGTGGGCCAGGGTGCGGTTTCACAGTTCCTCAGGGCAGAGTTCTTTTTCTTTAAAGTTGGTTTCTCCTGGACAGGTCCGCTGTCCACAGGAGGTCTTGGTCTTTGTCAAAGACAGGCGGTCCTCCCAGGGCTTTGACGGTCACTGGGCTGCAGGACGGGTCATCTTTTGATGTAGAATCATTGAAGGCTGCAGACAGGCTGGTGGGGCTGGGGTCAAGCAAGTTGAAGTCTGCAGTCTTCTCTGCTGATACAACACTGTAGTGTCCAGCTCTTCCTAAGTCATCAGGAATCTGAGTTCTAGGGTTCAGGGGGACCACCTAAATACTGAATTTAGGGGCTTTACTGGGAGTGCCAGGTGGTAGCCAATGGGCTTCTCACTTTTGGGGTGACTATACCCTTTTTATGACCACTTCCGTTGGGAAGTGGGCATAATCCTAACCCTAGTGGCCTAATTCCATATACGATGGAGAAATATAAAAAGTAGTGTCCACTTCAGTTGTCCACCTTAGGGGTGCTAGTGGCATGAAGTGGGAACTCCTCCTAATTTAACAAATTTTCCCACCTGTGCTGCCACCGAAAGTGGGGTCAGGTCTAGGGGGTTAGTCATCTTCACCATCTGGAGAGACCTTGGTCGCATTACAAAGGCGGCGAGGCTTACAAAGATCCCCACCCATCCTGCCTGGGAGAGGAGGTAACACATCTGCCCATTGTGTCGAGGAGGGCCATTCACCTGAAAAGCAGGATGTCTGCAGGGGCGATAGTATGCCCCCGACCTCCTGGAACACCTCTCTGCACTTCCTGGTGGACACAGAAACCCCGGCAGGTGTCCCAAAAGGAAAGGGGGAGCGGAAGAGAAAGAGACAAAACACTGCCACAACTTGCCGGTCCAGCCAGGCACCCTGTATCTTCCGGAGGCAGGTCGTTGTTGACAGAGTGATAGTAGAGCACTCAACTTCCTTGAAACTAAATCTCTCTGATATGGGCACGGGAGCAGTAGAAGAACACCGGGATGCTCCAGCGCTTTTCTTGGATAATAATAACTGTTGGCACAATTACTAACACTGCATTACCAGAAACCCAAACTGAGTACCATAACAATAAGTACTGCAACACTAGGGCTGGCTTCACAGAGATTCACTGTTGCACACTATAATTAGAACCGTGGTTGCACTTATCATGCACAAGAAAGACAAACAAGGGCATTAATTATATCACATATAACTTTCCTGCGTGCATAGGGTTAAACTAAAAGGAGCAAAAACAATCCAAGAAATACAAATGTCCACTCTGGGTTTAAACCGTTAGGGTGGGATAGTTTGGTTTGGTTTCACTGTGTGTGTGAAAAACCCTTCAAAAGCAAATTCCTCAAACCTGAAACACAGACATGAATGACACACTTTAAATCCAAGAGTTATGCTATTAGAGAAAGAAAAGTCACGTAAATGCTCTTTTAAAATTGTACTGTCACTTTTTATAGTACTTGAGCTTAAGCAGATTTCCTGAAGCACATTTAGGCAAGTAACTACAATAATAATGTAGAATGTTCAGAAATGCATTTGTCTCTTCAGGATAAGCACTCTGCCAAAATACGAGGTCTGAAATATACCAGCTGTTCTAGGAAAGCACAGTGCTCAAAGAACAAACTCCCTGGAGAATACTAGTCACTACGAGGATTACTGCAGGGGCTGGACTGCCAAATCAGATGCTGAGATCAGGAAGTAAAACAAAGCCAAGTAGGGAGGCATGCTTCACTCTGATATTTATAGCCAATCAGGAAAGCAGTTGAGTTTCCACATGTGGATGAGTCACCACACCCAATTAGAAGCACATGTCTACACCACACCCAATTAGAAGCACATCTCTACACCTGCTCACATTAGCAAACAAGCATTGGTAAAACAAGCATTGATAAAATGAATTGTGTAACACAGCACAGTGGCCCTCATTATGTACATGGAGGTTCAGACCGCCATGCCGGCAACGGCGGAAAAGACCGCCAACAGGCAGCCTGATGGTGGAGGGAATCATTTTCCGACAGGGCAGTGCTGCAAGCAGCGCTGCCCATCGGATAATGATCCCTTCTGCCACCAGCCTTTCCCTGGCGTGTTCCCCCACCAGGGAAAGGCTGGCAGAAGGGGTGCTCTGGGGCCTCCAGGGGCCCCTGCACTGCCCATGCACTTGGCAGTGCAGGGGCCCCTGTGCAGTGCCCCATCGCACATGCGCAACAGGTGCAGCTGCACCTATCGCACAGAGGCATTGACGGCGCCAGCAATGTCCCGGCCATGCATTCTGCTGGTCCAGCGGGCAGAAACAACGTTTCCACCCGCCCAGCAGAATGTTCATTATGCGTCCGGCAGGGTCCCAGGGGGGTTGGAAGTCAGTGAAAAGACCGCCAGCATGAACATGGCGGAAAACACCGCTGTGTTCATAATGACCCCCATTATATTTACTTAGAAACATGAAGGTTTAACCAAGAACAGAAATATGATTTAACCCTAATCCCTGGGGATGCTGACAGATAACGCAGGAGGCACCTTGGGGATTCCTGACAGTCTTCCCCACCAAGGACCCTCTCACAGGGCGGGGCTTGGAAGGGTGCAGGAGATGTAATTTTTTTGTAAGACGTGGAGCATGAACTTTGGACGCGGGTTCCCTCAGGTCCATAGCCTTTCCAAGCCAATAAATAGTGTAGAACACCACGGACACGCCTGGAGTCAAGAATTTTGGCCCCTTCAAATTCCCATTGCCCGTGTACTTTTACCGGGGGAGGTGGTGGGGCATCGCGGGTATCAGGGGAATAGGTACGGAGTAACAACACATGAAACACGGGGTGTACCTTGAAATCATCTGGCAATGTCAGTTCTACTACCACAGGATTGATGATTTTGTCAATAGGAAAGGGGCCTACAAATCGGGGGTTTAATTTTCTGGATCCTGCAAGATGGAGATTTTTTTATGAGAGCCACACCTGATCTCCTATCTGATAAGAGGGAGCAGGTCTCCTTTCTTTGTCTCCTTTTTTTTTTTATTTGAGCTTGGTAGAGTTTTAAATGGTGTTGTACTTGTTTTTGAATCTCCTGTAACTCTTTATGGTGTTTCTGTACTGATGAGACTCTTGTGGATGTTTGGGACCCAATTATAGGTAGCATTCTTGTGTGCAGACCAAACAAACAGTAAAATGTAGATACTCCTGTAGCCATGTGGACTCTGTTATATACAAATTCAACAAGAGGTAAAGCCTTATCCCACTCATTAGACCATGTGTCAATGTAACATCTTAGGATTTGCTCCAGCGATTGGTTGGCACGTTCCGTCTGCCCATCTGTTTGTGAATGATATGCAGAGAACAAGCAGACGTCCATACCGACAGAGGAACAGAAGCTATGCCAAAACCGTGATATAAATTGGGGCCACGATCAGAAACAATTGTGCTGGGCAACTCATGAAGCCGTACAATGTGTTGGACAAACAAATCAGAGAGCTTGGAAGCCGTAGGGAGACATTTTAATGGAACAAAATGAGCCATTTTCGCTAGGTAATCTATAACCACCCATATGACAGTGTGTCCATTGAAAGCTGGGAGATCAGAAATAAAATCCATGCTTATGGTATGCCATTGGGCCACCGGAATTGGCATGGGAAGTAACAATCCTGTGGCTGGAGTATGTGGGGTTTTAGCTCGAACACAGGTGGAACAAGTCTGGACATAGCTTCTGACATCCTGCACAAGCGTGGGCCACCAAAACCATCTTTGACAGAGATCTCACATCTTTTTCTCACCTGGGTGACCTGAGAGGACAGAATAATGTCCCCAATGTAACTCTGTATCCCGTAATTCTTTGGTATGGATGTACAACTGATCAGCATGGTATAGTAAACCCTCTTTTTCATACACAACAGTTGAACAGGGAACCTTGTGTTTGGCTACCCGTATTTTCTCAAGGAACTCTTGGGAAGTGCACACAGCCACGATTTTTTCTGGGGGTATAATGCTTCTGACCTGTTCTAGCGCAACATCAGAGGAGAAACCCATCCTAGACAACGTGTCTGCCTTTAGTTGTGTAGTACCGGGCCTATAGGTGATTACGAAGTCAAACTCATTAAAGAATAGAAGCCAGCATAATTGACGAGGTGTCAGGGCCTTGTTCGCTTGAACAAACTGGAAATTACGGTGATCTGTGTAAATAGTTACGGTGTGTCTAGCTCCTTGTAGGTGGTGACGCCATTCCTGGAAGGCAAGCTTGATGGCCAGAAGTTCCCGCTCTGCCACCGTGTAATTTTGCTCTGTGAGTAGCAATTTCTTTGAGAAGTAAGCTACTGGATGGAAATGCCCAGACTCAGGATCTCGATGGGACAAGACACCACCCACTGCCATTTGAGAAGCGTCTGCTTCCACGAAAAATGGCTGAGCCGGGTCGGGATGATGAATGGGTGCTTCAGTGAATGTGTTTTTAAGATGTTGGAAGGAGTTCTCAGCTTCTACAACCCAGAGGAACTTAACCCCCTTTCGTAGGAGACGAGCTATGGGAGATACCACGGTCGAAAAGTGGGGCATAAATCTCCGATAAAATTTGCAAAGCCCAAAAACTGTTGCACTTCGTTGATGGATCTTGGGGCTACCCAATCCAGGATGGCCTGTACCTTGGACCTATCCATGGAAATTCCATCAGGAGTGATCACATAGCCCAGGATTTCTACAGTTGTAGCGTGAAAAACACATTTTTCCAGCTTGGCGAAGAGATGATGCTCACGAAGTCATTGTAAAACCGCTCTTACATGCCCTATAAGTTCCTCAGTGGAAGACGAATAGTTGAAAATGTCGTCTATGTATACCACTACACAGATATCCAGAAACTCCTGCAGCACTTCATTGATGAAAAATTGAAATGCTGCAGGGGCGTTCCACAACCCGAAGGGCATCACTGTATGCTCGAAGAGTCTGAATTTAGTTCGGAACGCCGTCTTCCACTCATCCCCCTTCATCACTTGGATCAAGTGGTAGGCGCCCGGAGGTCGAGTTTAGTATATATGGTCGACTGACGTACCTGATCCAAAAGTACCGGGATCAACGGAAGTGGATACTGATTTTTTTATGGTCACTTTGTTCACTGCGCGATAATCTATACAGGCACGCAGCTTGCGATTCTTCTTGGGCACGAAGAACAAAGATGACGATACTGGTGACGTTGAATGATGAATGAAACCCTTAGCCAATAGATTATCCAGGTAGTCTCACAGTATCGATTCTCAGGCTCAGAAAGAGCATACACCCTACTACATGATAGCGCTGCCCCTGGAATCAAGTCTATACGAAAATCGTATGACCTATGTGGCAGCAGCTGGGTGGCCTTCTGTTGACTAAAGACATCATGGAAGTCTTTATACGGTGCAGGAATGGCCAGTGTGTTGCCCACAGTGCAAGGGTGTCACTAGTAATGGTTTGTCTTGGTAACAGGAGTGCCAGCAATGTTTAGAATCTAATGTCACTGTCCTTGCTGCCCAGTCAATTTTGGGATTGTGTAACTGAAGCCAGGGTATCTCCAAAATGGCTCCAAATACTGGGGTATCTATGAGGTCAAACTGAATTTGTTCTGTATGGTTGTTCACACAAAGCATGAACAAGGGTGTTGTTTGATAAACGATAAGCCCGGAGGACAATTCTGAGCCATCCATGGCTCTGACTGGTTCAGGGACGTCTTTTCTGACAGCCGTAATATTTAGGGTTTTAGCCAAACCCAAGTCTAAAAAGTTTCTGGTAGCCCCAGAGTCAAGCAATATGGGAATGACCTTACGAACCTGAGCAGACAACACTAACGTCACAATAAGAGTTAGATGTCGAGGTACTGGACTGGTGGTATTAGCCAGAAGATGTGATACCATATTGAAAGAAGCGCTCGATAAAATGGTCTCAGAAGTTATCGAACCAGTTCATTTTCCACCTGGTCAGGAAGAGAGAATTCAGGCCCTGCTACCGCTCCGATGGCTTTCTTTGGAGCAGTAGGCTTGTTAGGACATTCCCGAGCAAAATACCCTGCCTTACCGCAGTATAAACACAGTTTCAATTTTTTCCGTCATTCTTTCTCTTCCTTAGTTAGTGTGCCCCGCACACTGCCAATTTGCATAGGCTCAGATGTATCATGAGTGGGAATGGTGGGCTCCTTTTTCTCAGTTTTGAGCACCACTGAGCGTGTGTCACCCCAGAATTTTTCTCCCTTACGTTCACTCAAGCGGTGATCCAATCGTACCACCAGGTCAATGAACTCGTAACAAACACTCTGTAGGAGGTTCCACAATTTGGGCTAGAACATCCTTGAGATCGTCCCGAAGGCCACAATAGAAGAGGGAGGTCCTCTTCTCCTCAGACCACTCATTCCCTGCCACCAACCGATTGAAAGAGGTGATATAGGACAGCAGATCCTTGTTTCCCTGGTGCACATTCAGCAACTCATTGTCACTGGCTTCCACGAAGAGATGTTTGGCGAACAGTTTCTGCAAGGCTTCCTTGAACCGGTTGAAATCATACAGTATAGGGTCATTGCGCTCCACCAGCAGAATAGACCAATGAGCTGCATTGCCTCCCAAATAAGAGATAATAAAAGCTACCTTTGCAGCATTGTTGGGGAATGCAGCTGCCCGAAACAAAAACTGTAGCTGGCACTGGTTAAGAAAAATGTTGAACTTGGCACTATCTCCCAAAAAACTTTCTGGAGGAGCTAAGGTCACAGGGGTTGGTGTTGTGACCATTACCTGCATGGGTTGTGTGGTGGAAGTCGTTGGGCCTGAATCGGGTCTAGGAACATGATTAGACGGGTCAAACCGAGGGGCCTGTGGTACTGGAGATGTTTGTTTTAGTTTGACCCGTCCCCAGGGGGTGTCTTGTGGCTTATACCGCTGTAGTTCAGTGTGCAACTCCAGGTTTTCTTGCTTTAAGGAAAATACTTCATTCTGTAATTCTGCTAGGGCCCTAGTTAAATCTAATAAAGATGGAGCATCCTGATCAGCTGGTAAAGCCTGTGCTAAACCTTTGAAAGTACCCATTGAGGAATCCATCGCCCTGGCAACCCTGTATGCTGTGGCTTGGCTTTGTCGAGACGACCACTCACCTGAAAAGCAGGATGTCTGCAGGGGCGATGGTATGCCCCTCGACCTCCTGGAACACCTCTCGGCACTTCTTGGTGGACACAGAAACCCCAGCAGGTGTCCCAAAGAAAAGGGGGAGTGGAAGAGAAAGAGACAAAACACTGCTTCGGGGGCAGGTCGTTGTTGACAGAGTGATAGTACAGTTAGTGCACTCAACTTCCTTGAAACTGAATCTCTCTTTCTGATATGGGCACGGGAGCGGTAGAAGAAGACCGGGATGCTCCAGCACTTTTCTTGGATAATAATAACTGTTGGCACAATTACTAACACTGCATTACCAAAAACCCAAACTGAGTACCATAACAATAAGTACTGCAACACTAGGGCTGACTTCACAGAGATTCACTGTTGCACACTACATTTAGAACTGTGGTTGCAGTTATCATGCACAAGAAAGACAAACAAGGGCATTAATTATATCACATATAACTTTCCTGCATGCTTAGGGTTAAACTAAAAGGAACTGTCATGACCACACAAACTTGCCAAGTCAAATCAATGAAGTGCATGAGAAAAGCAAAGAGATATCCTCAGTGGAGAGAGCAAAGCCCAAACTGGAAGAAGGTTTGCAGAGTAATCTTGCGCTTATTTCAAAGGAAGAATCAAGAAGAGAAGATCCAAGATGGCCGCTGTGAGTCCTGAAGGTTAGTTACAGTTCTAGTCTTGCAATCGGTTGGTTGCTAGGTTACGAGCTCTCCAGCTGGAAGCCTTGCACTTCAACTGAGGTCTGACAGGAATCAGCTGTGTGGAGAGAGAGCGCGCTTCAGAACAGAAACTCCTGTGAGGTAAAATTACATTTGAAGATTATATTACAGAAAAACAGATAAATATTGTCAAGGTTTATTCGAAGAGTTTTATAGTAGACCGTTCCCGTGGAAGTCGGCAAGGCTACAGAGTTAATGTATGAATTAACCTTATGTTTACAAGGTTCTTGTTTAAGATATTAAAGTCAAAGAAAAAACGAACTTTAAAAGAGCAAGCATCTACAAATGTCAAGGTTATTAACAAAGGCCAAGTTTAAAGGAGAATCGAACTGTTAACAAATAAGCATTTACAAATTCAATGGTAATAAACCAAAATAGAGTTTAAAAGAGAAACGAACTTAAATAAACAAGCATTTACAACTACAAGTTATCGACAAATGTCGAAGTAAGGAAGGAGAAACTAACTGTAATAAACAAGCATTTACAAATACAAGTTATCAACAAATGTCGAAGTAAGAAAGGAGAAACGAACTTTAATAAACAAGCATTTACAAATACAAGTATTGACAGAAGTCACAATAAGACAGGAGAAATTAAATAACATCAGCTGATTTGAAGAACGCATTATCACCAACTATATATATATATATATATATAGCAACATAAAACCAATCTCTAACAAAGGTTGAGAAGTTCTTCCAGAATCAGTAATAAGCATTTTTTTAAGAAGAGCTATCATTTATAGAGAGAAGCAAGGCTACAGAGAACTCAGGGTGAGTGAAGAAATAATAGAATTAAAGAGAATTAAGTGTTGAGAGTAGAAAGTGAAAAACTGATGTTGTATGTCCCTAGTAATTGCGACTGTGACTCTTGCAGGTGCTGTATCCAATCTTAGATGTGAAGAGGCAGACTGAGTACTGGCGTTCATCATCTCTGTGGCAGTCTCTCTACCATCCCATTCCCCTTTCCCCCTCCGGGGTACTCAGCACAAAGGATTAATATTCGTTGTGAGTAGCTCGGGTCGGGACTGAGGAGTTATCTTCTGCTTCTGAGGAAATCGAATTGAAGTATCCTGACAGATTGAAGTGCCATCACCCTAATTTTAGGGAAAAAACAGATTTCCTCCTGAGCAGAATGGCAGAAGGAATTGATATAAAAGCATTAGCCACCGTTTTGGAAGGGTTACAGAAACAATTAAATAACACCATAGAAGAAACAGTCCAAATAAAACAGCGAATAAATGAGTTAGGGAACACCGCTAAATCAAATGAATCTGTGTTTTCACAAATCCCTAGCCCTTCACAGTCTGCAGGTATATCCACTCAAGTAATTCATGCGGTTTCCCCTATTATTCCTTTGGCTCAACCCGAGCGCTTCGGTGGGGATCCAAATAAGGCGCAGATTTTTCTGACCCAATGCTCATTGCATTTTTTATGTAGCCCAGTCATTTTTTCAGAAGACCAGTCCAAAGTGGCATTTATATTGTCTTATCTGACAGGAGATGCGGCCGCATGGTCCATGCCAATAATTTCCAGAAATGATCCTGTTTTATATAATTTCCAAAATTTCAAGGAAGAGTTCTTAAGAATATTTGATCGGCGAACTGCAGCTCAAGCCACTGACAATGAACTACTGGAAATCAGGCAAGGTAATAAAGATCTAGTAGCCTACCTGGCTCATTTCAATAAACTCATTGTAGAGACTGCCTGGCCGGAGTCAAAAAGAGCCGCCATATTTTATCGTGGACTGAGAGATGAATTGAAAGATGCCTTAGCACAAGTTCCAAATAGACCCACCGAAATTTCAGAGTTAATTGATCTTGTGTTACAGATTGACCACCGGTTAACTGAACGAAGAGCAGAAAAGAGAAGAGAGTATCGACCATTTCCCCTGAGAATTGATGGTGTAAGAAATGATCATACGAGAGCCGGAGAAGGGATAACGATAGAAGAACCAATGCAAATTGGTTCCATCCGAGGTCCTTTATCTAAGTAAGAAAAAGAGAAAAGAAGAGTGAATCAACTATGTTTATATTGCGGTGCATCTGGGCATTTTGTTAAAAACTGTCCCAAGAAACCCAAAGCTCTTCAGTCGGGAAAAGGCCAGCTTCATCAGTAGAGGGAGTTGCCCTGATGAAAGCAGAACCCAAGACAACTCCTTTAGATCAACGAGTGGTGAATACCTTACAAACTGCAGCGCCACATTTGGTACAAACGGTATCAGTTAAGACCCTTGAGAAGGAAATTCAAGGGATCTCAGTTATGATAGACTCTGGAGCTACGGGCAACTTCTGTGATATCAAATACGCTCGTAAAATGGGTATTCGATTTATCAAGAAATCTACTTTGGAAGTAGTAAGAGCTGTGGATGGAACCAATCTTTCTTCAGGACCCATTTCCCATGAGACCGAACCAATTCAGATGCAAGGTTTTGGTGGACATCAGGAGCGGGTAATCTTTAATTTGATAGATGCTCCACAATTTCAACTCATTTTGGGTCTGCCCTGGCTTACAGAACACAATCCACAAATTGATTGGAGCAAAAGAACGATCAAGATGAATTCCTCTTACTGCAAAGAGAATTGCTTTCATGATGGAGTGGAAGTGTCCACCAAGTCCCAAGCGGCCTGTTTATCATCACACTCTTCAATGATCTGTGCACTAAAGACAGCAGAAATCCCAAAAGAATATGAGTATTTAGTCGCCGTTTTTGATGAAAAGGAGGCTGAGAAATTGCCACCACATCGACCCTACGACTGCAAAATTGAACTGGAGCCAGGTGCGATATTGCCATGTAGCAGAATATACGCATTGACCGAAGCAGAGAATCAACATTTAAAGGAGTATTTGGATCAATATCTTGCTAATGGTTTTATTCGTCCTTCTGAATCTCCAGTGTCATCCCCACTATTTTTCATACCAAAGAAGGATGGGAGTCTTCGAACTTGCATTGATTATCGAGCCCTCAATCAGGTTACCATCAAGAATCGATACCCACTGCCTTTAGTGTCAGTTTTATTAGATCAAGTAAAGAATGCTAGAATCTACACCAAAATGGACCTGCGAGGAGCATATCATTTCATTCGAGTGGCTTCAGGGGATGAATGGAAAACCGCTTTTCGGACTCGATACGGATTATTTGAATATCAAGTGATGCCTTATGGGTTATGCAATGCTCCCGCTGCCTTCCAGCATTTCGTTAATGATATATAACGAGAATTCCTCGACCGGATTGCCGTGGTTTATATAGATGACATTTTAATCTTTTCCGACAATCTACAGGAGCACATTTCCCATGTTCGATCCATCCTCACAAGGTTGCAAGAAAACCATCTCTATGTAAAATTGGAGAAGTGTGCATTTCATGTGGAACGAGTTGAGTTCTTAGGATTCATTTTGTCACCAGAAGGAGTTAGTATGGATCCTGCCAAGATAAAGACAGTGCAACATTGGCCTTCTCCTTGCAATGTCAAAGAGATCCAGAGTTTCTTGGGGTTCACTAATTTTTATCGAAGATTCATATACAATTTTTCTCAAACAGTTACACCCATTACTCGATTGTTGAAGAAAGGAGTGAAGTTTGAGTGGACAAAAGAAGCTGAAAATGCTTTTAATTTTTTGAAGAATTCCTTCGTCTCAGCTCCAATCTTCCTCCACCCCAATCCAGATGAGCCATATTATGTGGAGGCAGATGCTTCAGATGTTGCCATAGGAGGTATCCTTTCCCAGCGTCATAAAGATACAGGTCAATTACATCCAGTTGCCTATTTCTCTCGAAAATTAACACCACCAGAGATAAATTATTCAATTGCGGATAAGGAGCTATTGGCAGTCAAAGAAACTTTTCGTGAGTGGAGGCATTACATTTTGGGAACTAAGCATAAAGTGACCGTTTACACGGACCACCGAAATTTACAGTTTTTAAAATCAGCTCGAACTCTAACAGCTAGACAACTGCGTTGGTCCCTATATTTTGCAGACTTTGATTTTGTTATCACTTTCAGACCAGGAAAAGTAAATGGGAAGGCAGATGCTCTATCTCGAATTGATACCGGTGCAGTTAAAGAGCCTCCAGAAAAAGAATTGATTATTCCACAAGAGAAGTTCATATCTGCCATATTGTATGAAAATGTAACCAAAGAAATTCAAGAAAACTTAACATTCGAAGGAATGCTGAAGTGGTCCAAAGAAGGGCAAGGAAGAGAAATCAAAAAAGGTTTGCCATACTTTAAAGGTGCACTGTATGTTCCGACTGTGGAGCTGCAAGAAAAAATTCTTCAGGCTTATCATGACGATCAATTGGCTGGACACAAAGGAATTCAAAAGACTCAAAATCTAATACAACGAGAATTTTGGTGGCCAAAAATGAAAACTCAGATAAGACAATATTTGTCAACTTGTGACAAATGTCAAAGAGGGAAATCAAATAGAACAGCTTCACAAGGTCTGTTAAGACCTTTGCCCACTGCACCCCATGCCTGGCATACTGTTACTATGGATCTTATAGTGGACCTCCCTAGTAGCCAAGGTTTTAACACTATCCTAGTTTTTGTAGACACTTTCACTAAAATGGCGCATTTCATTCCTTTGAAAGAAATTCCTCGAGCCCCACAGGTAGCACAGTTGTTTACACAACACATAGTACGCGCCCATGGTGTCCCAAAAATTCTAGTTTCAGACAGGGGGTCCCAATTTGTTTATCGCTTTTGGAAGGCCTTTAGTAAAAGATTAGGAATTGATTCTCGTTACTCTACCAGTTACCATCCTGAAACCGATGGGCAAACAGAGAGAGTGAATCAAAAGTTAGAACAGTATTTAAGACTCAATTTATTCGATAAAGAGAAGGAATGGCCCGAGTTGATGTGGGCAGCTGAATTTGCTTACAATAATGCTGTTCATTCCACCACTGGGTTCACCCCCTTTTATCTGAACCATGGTAGACATCCTAATGTAATGTTGGGTAAAGAAGATGATTCAGTGCCTGCAGTAGAAGAGATGGTGAGAGATTTGCAGACCACGTTAGTTAGGGCTAGAAAAAACATCATTCAAGCAAAAGACTCATATAAGACTCAGGCTGATAGAAAAAGAAGAGAGAGACCCATTTATTCGAAAGGAGACAAAGTTTGGTTATCCACTCGTCATTTACGTCTCAAAGGAAATCGCAAATTTCAGCTACGATTTATAGGCCCATTCAAAGTTGACAAGATGATCAATCCAGTGGCAGTTAAATTGCAGTTGCCAGCTCATCTAAAGATACATCCTGTTTTCCATGTCTCCTTGTTAAAGAACAGTCCTCCAAATTTACGTCAAAACTCCCCTCCAATTCCTATCCAGATTAGCTCTGCAGAAGAGTATGAGGTCAATCAAATCTTAGATTCCAAAATCCGTAATGGCCAGCTTTATTATCTAATTGATTGGAAAGGTTATGGTCCAGAGGAACGATCCTGGGAGCCGCACGAGTATGTACATGCTTCAAGATTAGTGAGAAACTTTGATAGAACCTACCCAAGCAAACCTAAATTGGAGAACTGTTCCTTGAGGGGGAGTACTGTCATGACCACACAAACTTGCCAAGTCAAATCAAAGAAGTGCATGAGAAAAGCAAAGAGATATCCTCAGTGGAGACAGCAAAGCCCAAACTGGAAGAAGGTTTGCAGAGTAATCTTGCGCTTATTTCAAAGGAAGAATCAAGAAGAGAAGATCCAAGATGGCCGCTGTGAGTCCTGAAGGTTAGTTACAGTTCTAGTCTTGCAATCGGTTGGTTGCTAGGTTACGAGCTCTCCAGCTGGAAGCCTTGCACTTCAACTGAGGTCTGACAGGAATCAGCTGTGTGGAGAGAGAGCGCGCTTCAGAACAGAAACTCCTGTGAGGTAAAATTACATTTGAAGATTATATTACAGAAAAACAGATAAATATTGTCAAGGTTTATTTGAAGAGTTTGATAGTAGACCGTTCCCGTGGAAGTCGGCAAGGATACAGAGTTAATGTATGAATTAACCTTATGTTTACAAGGTTCTTGTTTAAGATATTAAAGTCAAAGAAAAAACGAACTTTAAAAGAGCAAGCATCTACAAATGTCAAGGTTATAAACAAAGGCCAAGTTTAAAGGAGAAACGAACTGTTAACAAATAAGCATTTACAAATTCAATGGTAATCAACCAAAATAGAGTTTAAAAGAGAAACGAACTTAAATAAACAAGCATTTACAACTACATGTAATCGACAGATGTCGAAGTAAGGAAGGAGAAACTAACTGTAATAAACAAGCATTTACAAATACAAGTTATCAACAAATGTCGAAGTAAGAAAGGAGAAACAAACTTTAATAAACAAGCATTTACAAATACAAGTATTGACAGAAGTCACAATAAGACAGGAGAAATTAAATAACATCAGCTGATTTGAAGAACGCATTATCACCAACTATATATATATATATATAGCAACATAAAACCAATCTCTAACAAAGGTTGAGAAGTTCTTCCAGAATCAGTAATAAGCATTTTTTTAAGAAGAGCTATCATTTATAGAGAGAAGCAAGGCTACCAAGAACTCAGGGTGAGTGAAGAAATAATAGAATTAAAGAGAATTAAGTGTTGAGAGTAGAAAGTGAAAAACTGATGTTGTATGTCCCTAGTAATTGCGACTGTGACTCTTGCAGGTGCTGTATCCAATCTTAGATGTGAAGAGGCAGACTGAGTACTGGCGTTCATCATCTCTGTGGCAGTCTCTCTACCATCCCATTCCCCTTTCCCCCTCCGGGGTACTCAGCACAAAGGATTAATATTCGTTGTGAGTAGCTCGGGTCGGGACTGAGGAGTTATCTTCTGCTTCTGAGGAAATCGAATTGAAGTATCCTGACGGATTGAAGTGCCATCACCCTAATTTTAGGGAAAAAACAGATTTCCTCCTGAGCAGAATGGCAGAAGGAATTGATATAAAAGCATTAGCCACCGTTTTGGAAGGGTTACAGAAACAATTAAATAACACCATAGAAGAAACAGTCCAAATAAAACAGCGAATAAATGAGTTAGGGAACACCGCTAAATCAAATGAATCTGTTTTTTCACAAATCCCTAGCCCTTCACAGTCTGCAGGTATATCCACTCAAGTAATTCATGCGGTTTCCCCTATTATTCCTTTGGCTCAACCCGAGCGCTTCGGTGGGGATCCAAATAAGGCGCAGATTTTTCTGACCCAATGCTCATTGCATTTTTTATGTAGACCAGTCATTTTTTCCGAAGACCAGTCCAAAGTGGCATTTATATTGTCTTATCTGACAGGAGATGCGGCCGCATGGTCCATGCCAATAATTTCCAGAAATGATCCTGTTTTCTATAATTTCCCAAATTTCAAGGAAGAGTTCTTAAGAATATTTGATCGGCGAACTGCAGCTCAAGCCACTGACAATGAACTACTGGAAATCAGGCAAGGTAATAAAGATCTAGTAGCCTATCTGGCTCATTTCAATAAACTCATTGTAGAGACTGCCTGGCCGGAGTCAAAAAGAGCCGCCATATTTTATCGTGGACTGAGAGATGAATTGAAAGATGCCTTAGCACAAGTTCCAAATAGACCTACCGAAATTTCGGAGTTAATTGATCTTGTGTTACAGATTGACCACCGGTTAACTGAACGAAGAGCAGAAAAGAGAAGAGAGTATTGACCATTTCCCCTGAGAATTGATCGTGTAAGAAATGATCATACGAGAGCCGGAGAAGGGATAACGATAGAAGAACCAATGCAAATTGGTTCCATCCGAGGTCCTTTATCTAAGGAAGAAAAAGAGAAAAGAAGAGTGAATCAACTATGTTTATATTGCGGTGCATCTGGGCATTTTGTTAAAAACTGTCCCAAGAAACCCAAAGCTCTTCAGTCAGGAAAAGGCCAGCTTCATCAGTAGAGGGAGTTGCCCTGATGAAAGCAGAACCCAAGACAACTCCTTTAGATCAACGAGTGGTGAATACCTTACAAACCGCAGCGCCACATTTGGTACAAACAGTATCAGTTAAGACCCTTGAGAAGGAAATTCAAGGGATCTCAGTTATGATAGACTCTGGAGCTACAGGCAACTTCTGTGATATCAAATACGCTTGTAAAATGGGTATTCGATTTATCAAGAAATCTACTTTGGAAGTAGTAAGAGCTGTGGATGGAACCAATCTTTCTTCAGGACCCATTTCCCATGAGACCGAACCAATTCAGATGCAAGGTTTTGGTGGACATCAGGAGCAGATAATCTTTAATTTGATAGATGCTCCACAATTTCAACTCATTTTGGGTCTGCCCTGGCTTACAGAACACAATCCACAAATTGATTGGAGCAAAAGAACGATCAAGATGAATTCCTCTTACTGCAAAGAGAATTGCTTTCATGATGGAGTGGAAGTGTCCACCAAGTCCCAAGCGGCCTGTTTATCATCACACTCTTCAATGATCTGTGCACTAAAGACAGCAGAAATCCCAAAAGAATATGAGGATTTAGTCGCCGTTTTTGATGAAAAGGAGGCTGAGAAATTGCCACCACATCGACCCTACGACTGCAAAATTGAACTGGAGCCAGGTGCGATATTGCCATGTAGCAGAATATACGCATTGACCGAAGAAGAGAATCAACATTTAAAGGAGTATTTGGATCAATATCTTGCTAATGGTTTTATTCGTCCTTCTGAATCTCCAGTGTCATCCCCACTATTTTTCATACCAAAGAAGGATGGGAGCCTTCGAACTTGCATTGATTATCGAGCCCTCAATCAGGTTATCAAGAATCGATACCCACTGCCTTTAGTGTCAGTTTTATTAGATCAAGTAAAGAATGCTAGAATCTACACCAAATTGGACCTGCGAGGAGCATATCATTTGATTCAAGTGGCTTCAGGGGATGAATGGAAAACCGCTTTTCGGACTCGATACGGATTATTTGAATATCAAGTGATGCCTTATGGGTTATGCAATGCTCCCGCTGCCTTCCAGCATTTCGTTAATGATATATTACGAGAATTCCTCGACCGGATTGCCGTGGTTTATATAGATGACATTTTAATCTTTTCCGACAATCTACAGGAGCACATTTCCCATGTTCGATCCATCCTCACAAGGTTGCAAGAAAACCATCTCTATGTAAAATTGGAGAAGTGTGCATTTCATGTGGAACGAGTTGAGTTCTTAGGATTCATTTTGTCACTAGAAGGAGTTAGTATGGATCCTGCCAAGATAAAGACAGTGCAACATTGGCCTTCTCCTTGCAATGTCAAAGAGATCCAGAGTTTCTTGGGGTTCGCTAATTTTTATCAAAGATTCATATCCAATTTTTCTCAAACAGTTACACCCATTACTTGATTGTTGAAGAAAGGAGTGAAGTTTGAGTGGACAAAAGAAGCTGAAAATGCTTTTAATTTTTTGAAGAATTCCTTCGTCTCAGCTCCAATCTTGCTCCACCCCAATCCAGATGAGCCATATTATGTGGAGGCAGATGCTTCAGATGTTGCCATAGGAGGTATCCTTTCCCAGCGTCATAAAGATACAGGTCAATTACATCCAGTTGCCTATTTCTCTCGAAAATTAACACCACCAGAGATAAATTATTCAATTGCGGATAAGGAGATATTGGCAGTCAAAGAAACTTTTCGTGAGTGGAGGCATTACATTTTGGGAGCTAAGCATAAAGTGACCGTTTACACGGACCACCGAAATTTACAGTTTTTAAAATCAGCTCGAACTCTAACAGCTAGACAACTGCGTTGGTCCTTATATTTTGCAGACTTTGATTTTGTTATCACTTTCAGACCAGGAAAAGTAAATGGGAAGGCAGATGCTCTATCTCGAATTGATACCGGTGCAGTTAAAGAGCCTCCAGAAAAAGAATTGATTATTCCACAAGAGAAGTTCATATCTGCCATATTGTATGAAAATTTAACCAAAGAAGGCCAAGGAAGAGAAATCAAAAAAGGTTTGCCATAATTTAAAGGTGCACTGTATGTTCCGACTGTGGAGCTGCAAGAAAAAATTCTTCAGGCTTATCATGACAATCAATTGGCTGGACACAAAGGAATTCAAAAGACTCAAAATCTAATACAACAAGAATTTTGGTGGCCAAAAATGAAAACTCAGATAAGACAATATGTGTCAACTTGTGACAAATGTCAAAGAGGGAAATCAAATAGAACAGCTTCACAAGGTCTGTTAAGACCTTTGCCCACTGCACCCCATGCCTGGCATACTGTTACTATGGATCTTATAGTGGACCTCCCTAGTAGCCAAGGTTTTAACACTATCCTAGTTTTTGTAGACACTTTCACTAAAATGGCGCATTTCATTCCTTTGAAAGAAATCCCTCGAGCCCCACAGGTAGCACAGTTGTTTACACAACACATAGTACGCGCCCATGGTGTCCCAAAAATTCTAGTTTCAGACATGGGGTCCCAATTTGTTTCTCGCTTTTGGAAGGCCTTTAGTAAAAGATTAGGAATTGATTCTCGTTACTCTACCAGTTACCATCCTGAAACTGATGGGCAAACAGAGAGAGTGAATCAAAAGTTAGAACAGTATTTAAGACTCAATTTATTCGATAAAGAGAAGGAATGGCCCGAGTTGATGTGGGCAGCTGAATTTGCTTACAATAATGCTGTTCATTCCACCACTGGGTTCACCCCCTTTTATCTGAACCATGGTAGACATCCTAATGTAATGTTGGGTAAAGAAGATGATTCAGTGCCTGCAGTAGAAGAGATGGTGAGAGATTTGCAGACCACGTTAGTTAGGGCTAGAAAAAACATCATTCAAGCAAAAGACTCATATAAGACTCAGGCTGATAGAAAAAGAAGAGAGAGCCCCATTTATTCGAAAGGAGACAAAGTTTGGTTATCCACTCGTCATTTACGTCTCAAAGGAAATCGCAAATTTCAGCCACGATTTATAGGCCCATTCAAAGTTGACAAGATGATCAATCCAGTGGCAGTTAAATTGCAGTTGCCAGCTCATCTAAAGATACATCCTGTTTTCCATGTCTCCTTGTTAAAGAACAGTCCTCCAAATTTACGTCAAAACTCCCCTCCAATTCCTATCCAGATTAGCTCTGCAGAAGAGTATGAGGTCAATCAAATCTTAGATTCCAAAATCCGTAATGGCCAGCTTTATTATCTAATTGATTGGAAAGGTTATGGTCCAGAGGAACGATCCTGGGAGCCGCACAAGTATGTACATGCTTCAAGATTAGTGAGAAACTTTCATAGAACCTACCCAAGCAAACCTAAATTGGAGAACTGTTCCTTGAGGGGGAGTACTGTCATGACCACACAAAATTGCCAAGTCAAATCAAAGAAGTGCATGAGAAAAGCAAAGAGATATCCTCAGTGGAGACAGCAAAGCCCAAACTGGAAGAGGGTTTGCAGAGTAATCTTGCGCTTTTTTCAAAGGAAGAATCAAGAAGAGAAGATCCAAGATGGCCGCTGTGAGTCCTGAAGGTTAGTTACAGTTCTAGTCTTGCAATCGGTTGGTTGCTAGGTTACGAGCTCTCCAGCTGGAAGCCTTGCACTTCAACTGAGGTCTGACAGGAATCAGCTGTGTGGAGAGAGAGCGCGCTTCAGAACAGAAACTCCTGTGAGGTAAAATTACATTTGAAGATTATATTACAGAAAAACAGATAAATATTGTCAAGGTTTATTCGAAGAGTTTGATAGTAGACCGTTCCCGTGGAAGTCGGCAAGGCTACAGAGTTAATGTATGAATTAACCTTATGTTTACAAGGTTCTTGTTTAAGATATTAAAGTCAAAGAAAAAACGAACTTTAAAAGAGCAAGCATCTACAAATGTCAAGGTTATAAACAAAGGCCAAGTTTAAAGGAGAAACGAACTGTTAACAAATAAGCATTTACAAATTCAATGGTAATAAACCAAAATAGAGTTTAAAAGAGAAACAAACTTAAATAAACAAGCATTTACAACTACAAGTTATCGACAGATGTCGAAGTAAGGAAGGAGAAACTAACTGTAATAAACAAGCATTTACAAATACAAGTTATCAACAAATGTCGAAGTAAGAAAGGAGAAACGAACTTTAATAAACAAGCATTTACAAATACAAGTATTGACAGAAGTCACAATAAGACAGGAGAAATTAAATAACATCAGCTGATTTGAAGAACGCATTATCACCAACTATATATATATATATATAGCAACATAAAACCAATCTCTAACAAAGGTTGAGAAGTTCTTCCAGAATCAGTAATAAGCATTTTTTTAAGAAGAGCTATCATTTATAGAGAGAAGCAATGCTACAGAGAACTCAGGGTGAGTGAAGAAATAATAGAATTAAAGAGAATTAAGTGTTGAGAGTAGAAAGTGAAAAACTGATGTTGTATGTCCCTAGTAATTGCGACTGTGACTCTTGCATGTGCTGTATCCAATCTTAGATGTGAGGAGGCAGACTGAGTACTGGCATTCATAAGCTCTGTGGCAGTCTCTCTACCATCCCATTCCCCTTTCCCCCTCCGGGGTACTCAGCACAAAGGATTAATATTCGTTGTGAGTAGCTCGGGTCGGGACTGAGGAGTTATCTTCTGCTTCTGAGGAAATCGAATTGAAGTATCCTGACAGGAACAAAAACAATCCAAGAAATACAAATGTCCACTCTGGGTTTAAACCGTTAGGGTGGCACAGTTTGGTTTGGTTTCACTGTGTGTGTGAAAAACCCTTCAAAAGCAAATTCCTCAAACCTGAAACACAGGCATGAATGACACAATTTAAATCCAAGAGTTATGCTATTAGAGAAAGAAAAGTCAAGTAAATGCTCTTTTAAAATTGTACTGTATTACTTGAGCTCAAGCAGATTTCCTGAAGCACATTTGGGCAAGTAACTACAATAATAATGTAGAATGTTCAGAAATGCATTTGTCTCTTCAAGACAAGCACTCTGCCAACATACGAGGTCTGAAATACACCAGCTGTTCTAGGAAAGCGCGGCACTCAAAGAACAAACTCCCTGGAGAATATTAGTCACTTAGCTGTAGTCTTTTCCGGAGTGCTGGAGGAATGCCTGGAGTCAGCTGGTACAGGAACAAAGAAAAGAATTGCCTCAAAAGTCCTGAATACGAGGATTACAGCAGGGGCTGGACTGCCAAATCAGATGCTGAGATCAGGAAGCAAAACAAAGCCAAGCAGGGAGGCATGTTTCACTCTGCTATTTATAGCCAAACAGGAAAGCAGTTGAGTTTCCACATGTGGATGAGTCACCACACTCAATTAGAAGCACATGTCTACACCGCACCCAATTAGAAGCACATCTCTACACCTGCTCACATTAGCAAACAAGCATTGGTAGAACAAGCATTGATAAAACCAATTGTGTAACACAGCACATTATGTTTACTTAGAAACATGAAGGTTTAACCAAGAACAGAGATATGATTTAACCCTAATCCCTGGGATGCTGACAGATAACGCAGGAGGCACGTTGGGGATTCCTGACACAGTGCAGGCTTTTGTCTCTGTGCCTCAAGAGTACTGGCTCTCACCGTGGGGGTCCAGAAACATGTCTTTGGTGGCTGAACTGGTCAAGACCAGTCAGTCAACACACTAGTAGCTGGTAGGTTTTAAGGGGGCACCTTTAAGGTGCCATCTGTGTGCATTTTTTAAATAACTCCATCACTGGGGTCCGTGAGGGTTTATTATTCTGAGATGTTTGATACCAGACATCCCAGGATTCAGAGAAGCCATCATGTAGCTGGGGAACTCGTAGTGACCAGTGTCCAGTGCATGCATTGAAATTGGCTTCCCTGTACACTTACTATGTCTGAGAATCAACAAAGACATAGCAGGGCCATGTCTGCTCATGGAGATATGCCCTCACATGTAATATAGTGCACTCTGCCTTAGGGCCTGCTAGAGGGATGACCTACATATATTGCATGCAACGTTTAGGGGACATGGCCACAGGCTGTGTGCCATGTCATGTTTCCAAATTTTGGAATCACCTTGTCACGCAGCCTGCAATGGCAGTCTGTTTAAGGTTGGTGCTGGGTCCCTCAGAGTGGCACAAGTTGTGTTGCAGCTCTGAGGGGCCCTCTTCAGTACCTATGCCCTAGGTACCAGGAGTGCCATCTACTAGGGACTTACAGGGGGGCTGAAGGGCCTGGCCACTTGGGGATCAAGTGACCAGGTGTCTTGTTTTAGGGAAGGAACACTGGCACTGGGGACTTCGTTAGCAGGAACCAGTGTACTTCAGTTGAAGTTTCATCTAAAAACCAGGCAAAAAGTGTGAGGGTACTGCAACCAGAACCCAGCTCCCTACAGCTTTCTTTTTAAGGTCCAGCGCGCAAGCGCTTGGCCCTGTTGTAAGTATTTTGGTATTTTAATCACACCCATCACTTTCAATTGTTCCTGGGCTTGCCTTTCAAAAATCATTTGATGTAATTGCTAAATGCTTTACGTTTCTCCCTCCTTGAGGCTGTTTTTGTCACGCCTTGCAGACTGCCCCTGTTACATGGATTATTGCCGATATACTTCAGAATTTGCAAACTTTTTTTTTAATTTTGTCTCTTCCCTTCCTGCTGCGTGGTGGCCATGGCACTCACAGCGTGAACAGGCACAAAAGAGGAACAGCCGGATCCCAGCCAAGCCAAAACCAAAGTAGGTCACTGTACTCCACAATAAAATTCCCGCACCAGATTTCCCTGAGAGGTCCTTGTCGCTCTCCTCTCTTTTCCATTGCACACGCCTGGCCCTCCTCCTCCATATCTTTCATTTTCCCTACCTTTAAGAGCCGGACACCCAATCCACGGCTGGGGCTTGGTTACAGTTTTTACAGCTCAGCCTATCTCCCACTGCCCATAGCCCTCCCCGCTCTTCTCTGTCGTGATTACTGGCAGCAGCTTACCTTACATGGCTCCAAATGCGTACCCCATGACCTGACATTTACGTGGGCACTTTCTGCCATGTTTACATTATGTCTTGATTTGTGCTCATGGTCAACAGCGCGAAGAGTGACTGCCAAATTGTTTGTTCGCTTATCCAGAAACTGTAAAAAGTGTAACAAGGACTGACTCTGGCCAAGCACAACGTCACTTCACTGGTGCACCGCCGTATGCGTGTGACCTACTAGCAAAAACGGTGGTTACTGTGGACAAGTATGTTCTGCAAATGTGCCATTAACATGTAAATAACTTCATGAAAACACAATTTACATTGTGCTTTAACACAAACATATTGACAGAGATGTGTCAATGCCACTCATATAGTGGTGTAAAAATGCTAGGTAATTTACAACTAACCATGTAAATGTACCCAACTGCATGCAGTTAATGTTACCCATGTAACCATGTAGCCATGTGAATTGTGAGGTTTAATGTTACTATTCCAACTCTGATAGTGGGGTGGTGAAAGTGATATTCTATTGGAAATAGCATGGCAGATTTAAATTAGGATGCTAAATGGCAACATTTTTTTTTTTTGCTGCAGATAGGGGACGAAGGTAAATAGAAGTGCTTTAGTTATATGTCTGGTCAGCGGCATTGTATGGCAGGAAAAGACGGATTTTTTTTTTTCATGAATCTTTTTATTGTTTATTGTGAATAGGCACATAATATAATATTACAGTGTTTACATCAGTTATACAAGAGGATTTCAATAGTCACATCATTTGTAAGGTTCATGAGATTCTTCATAGGAGGTACAATGGACAACAATGGGTGTGGAGAGCTAACGTGATGGCCACCAGAGCATGTGATTTCATACCTGTTAATGTCCGTGAAGGCTTCAGCATTAGTGACTTGTGTAGTAAATGGTAGATCGCATGTGTTCAGACATAAACCTTAAGGTGGCCAACCATTCCATCACCCCACTAACTGGCAGTGAAAGTGGCTATGTACTTGCATATAAGTGCAGATTCTTGGGTAATATTAAGCAAAACAGTAACATACAACAACAAAGGAGTACAATGGATTTAGGAGCCTAGTACAAGCAATTCGATGCCCCCGTATGCGAGGAGTTCCCCGAAAAAATATATATCCGCTCATGTAGTGATTAACTTGTGTCTAAATGTGTGGCACCACTACTGAAACAATCTGATTCTTTGCATTAGAGTGTAGTAAATGAACAAATCACCGGTGACATTTGCAGCACATCGTAAGGAGACTGTGACCGCTGAGCTGCAGTGAGTAGTTAAGTTGGTGCAGTGAGGTCAGAGTCTGTTTCCGGAGTACGTAAAGATATCAGCATCACGTCCCAGCTATCAGAAAGGGAATGTTTACGTAGGCCTGGTGCATCCTCTCGCCTCAGCGCTGCTCCCTCAGCCCATGTCAGAAAGGAGTGTTTGCAGGCCAATACAGTTGGTGCCTCGGCAGCTTTCCATCTCTGGGTAATCAACCGCTTGGCCGTTAAAAGCACTAGGTCTAGGAATCGGGTGATAGCCCTGCAGTTCGTACTTCTAGGATGCAAGCCTAACACGCAGGTTTCCCATGCATGTGATAGTGTGCGCGACGTGCATGTCAATAAACAAGCGACAACAGCGCCCCAGTAACTATGTAGGAGGGGGCAAGATCACAGCATGTGAAGGACGTCCGCATTTAAGTGTTTGCAATAGGGGCAGGCTGCATCACCACGGCAGAAGTATCTATTAATGCGGGCCGGAGTAAGATATGCCCAGTTAATAATGTTTAATTGTATAAGTCAGAATCTGGAGTTACGGGGGATAGTTGTGTGACTAGACAGGGCCGATTTCCATTGCACATCTGTGAAGGGAGTGCCCGAGTCCTTCTCCCATGCAGTGTGCAATGCTCCGTGATCATGGTGTGTGTGAGCTAGTAGCGGATCTGTGAACCACCTAATTAAATGTCTGCCCTGCCCCATAACCTTTATATATTGTATTAGCAGATGGGTTGGAGGTGCGGTCGTTAGGTACCCCCATCTGCTTGATAATGATCTTAGTAATGAGCTATAAAAGAGAAACTGTCCTGCTGGGAGACCCGTGTCAGCTACCAAAGCAGAAAATGGAGTCAATTTGCCATCGCTATAAAGGTCGCCCAGCGTGTGTCATTCTACAGCGTGCCACAACCGGAGCTCAACATTAAACGTGATTCCAGGGCCCCGAGGTGTGCCTAGCAGCACCAGGGCCGGGCAAACGGGCCGGTTCCCTTCGTGAGTTGTAAACACCTGCGGTAACAACGATGTGCCACATTAAGGAAAAGCTCCGCAGGTGGTGCCAAGCATGTAAGTGGGTGGAAAAGATGCATTAGTCGCGCCAGTGGCCAGGGCTCAGAGGCGGCTGCCGTGTCGGAGAGATGAAGTCCTGCTAGCCATCAGGACACCCACTGAAGTTGTGAGGCCAGATAATAATGTTCCAGGTTCAGCGCCGAAAGGCCACCATGCTCCAGAGGTAAGTAGAGTTTCTTCAATGCTACTCTGCAGCGTCCCTTATTCCAGATAAACTTGTGCAATCTGGGTTCCAGTTCACTAAAAAAACTAACTGGGATATAGTATGGGAGATTGGAGAAATAATATAATAATCGCGGCAACACGATCATCTTCAGGAGTGCAACTCGGCCTGCAACAGAAAGTGGCAACGATTGCCAGAAGGTCATTTGGGAGCAGATGGATGACGTTGCCTTTCCAAGATTTCCATCGTACAAGTCCTCCTTCCGATGATATATGTGAATGCCTAAATATCTGAACGTCGGTGGCTGCCAAGGGACATCAATACCAGAAAGACACAACCTCGGATTCGGAAGATCCGGGTCAAAGGGGAATAGGCAGGATTTTGCCCAATTGATGCGCAGGCCTGAGAGAGCTGCAAAGTGCTGCAGAATAATCTTGATTGCCGGAGGGATATTAGTAATGTTGCTGAAGTACAATAGGAGGTCATTAGCATATAGTGATACGGTATGTAGGCCGTCACCAGTGCGATACTCCAGTGGAGGCCCCGACTGAGCAGCTCCACGGATAAAGGCTCCATCACGAGGGAGAACAGTAACAGGGAAAGGGGGCAGCCCTGCCTCGTGCCTCTGCCCACCTCAACCAGGTCCGAGATATTCCCACCCATCTTGACCCAGACCCTAGGTCTAGTATATAGAAGCTTACCAAACCGCCGTAAAGTTTCGAAAAGATACGGCCACTCCAGGGAATGAAAAGCCTTCTCCAAGTCAAGAACCAGAGATCCCGCTAGCAGCCAGTCACATGTCGAGTACCGCATGATACGGAATAGACGCCTGATACTGTGAGAAGTGTCCCGTGCGGGTACGAATCCGTTTTGATCAGTGTGAACCAGGTCTGAGACCATGGGTGCCAGACGTGTCGCCAGGGCCTTAGCCAATATTTTATAGTCAGTATTGAGCATCGCCAGTGGTCTGTAGGAGCCAAGTTCGGATGGGTCTTTGCCTGGCTTAGGAAGCGACACCAACAGAGCCTCTCTGTGCAATACCAACAGAGACGCCCCTTGTATAGATTCCTCGTATAAACGGAGGAGGTGAGGTGCAAGGATTGCGGAGAAGGTTTTATAGAAGTCGGTCGGAAGGCCATCCGGACCAGGGGTTCTGCCTGCCGATAGATCATGAATACTGCCCTGGTTCTCGGGAAGCGTCAGAGGTTCTTCCAGTGCCTCCTGCTGGGCATCGTTCAAGCGGGTTAGGGTGATTGACGAGAAGAAATCTTCACAGGCCCACTGGCTCGGCGGTGCAGCCGAACCGTAGAGTGTGCCATAGTATTGTGTAAACTCAGAGTGGATCTCCGAGGGAGTGTGAAGCACACTCCCATTCAGTGAACAAATTTCCACAACCGGGCCATGGTCCTGCTTGCGCCTGGTCAGCCAGGCTAAAAGTCTGCCTGACTTGTCAGCAGAGGCATGAGTGCGTGCCGAGCGAGCCGCATAATTTAAGCAGCGTAGTCGCTCTAAAAGGGATAAATGCTCAACTCGGGCTGATGATAGCTGCGCCATCCCTGCAGGGTTTTGAGTGGCATCTTGCTCCAGGTGCAGCAAAGTCTGTTCCACCCGAGTAAGATTACTTTTAATAGAACATTGCAGATTCCACTGCGTTCCCATGCAGTGGCCCCTAACAAAGACCTTAAAAGCATCCCACTCGATCAAGCCGGAGGACGCCGTGCCTGTGTTATGTTCGAAGTATTCGGGGATCGCCCTATCCAGCGACGCTCTAAATGCTGCATCCTCTAGGGGCTCAGGTCGGAGCCTCCAGGAAGGAATACTTGAGAGGGAAGTATCCCACCCCAGTGGCATGGCTGTGGATTGTGATCCGAGTGAGTGAGACCCAAATAATCGATGTCCAACACTGCTGGATAAAAAAATTGTGTGCATAAATGTCTATGAAGACAAACATGTAAGTGATGGTGGGCAGAGTGGTATGAATAGACCCTGGCGGTAGCGTTGCGGTGGCGCCAAATGTCTAGTAGGGACCAGTTCTGGATCAGGCATTCAGCGCACGTGCAGCAACCACAGTAGGCGCCATGGGCAATGGAGGGAAGGATCGGTCCAAGTCAGGATCCAATGCACTGTTAAAGCCCCCCCCCCCAATAACCAAGGGTAGTCACTCCATCTCGATAGTTGACTGGACAGGGAGCGGAGGAAGGAGGCCTGATCTGAGTTCGGTGCATATATGGAGCCCAGCACCAGGGCTCGGCCCGCGAGTCACCCTCGCACCAAGGCATAGCGCCCCTGCTCGTCAACAATTTAATCCTCTGCTACAAAGGGGGTGCCCGGCTTGATCCAAACCAAGGCACCTCTGGCATAAGAGGAGTAACCTGTTGCGTACAGCTGTCCCCTCCATCGCCGTTGCAAGCGAGACACCTCGGGCGGCGCGACATGTGTTTCTTTCAAGAAAGCTATGCGTATTGAGTGTCTTTTGAGATAGGAGTATATGGAATATCTGCGCGAGGGCGTGTGTATGCTGCGCACATTCCATGTAAGAGCGGAGTATGTGTTCATGGTGGGTCAAAGTAACAATAGCAACTAAACAGCTGAGTGTCTCGTACAAGAGAGGCTGTATAAAGAACAGCTGGGTTCCAGCAGACCAGCAGGCTAAGAGGGTCCAGGCTCCATTCCAAAACTAGCACAAAAAAACCCATTAGAGCAGAGGGACAACTGGTGTCTAACCAAATCGAATAACCCATGAGGTCAACAAAACAGGTATGAACTACAAATCTCCACTATTAGGAGAGTGGGTTAAGCCAGGTAAATTAGAAGTGGTCGTAAAGTAGAGCAGGTTCCCCGGGGAATATGGATGGGGGGGGGCACCAACGGAAGTGAACTAGTAGATGCATGAGGGGTACAGGAGTGTGAAGAAGTGCGAAGTGCTCCATAGGAGGTCCCCACCGGCGCCCAAGTATGCCAGGAGCCGCTTCACAGTGGTCAGAGTCTCTATCAGATCATGGAGCAGGTAGTACAGAAAGCACTCCCGATTATAGAGACTGCAGCAACTAAGGGGAGAACAATCCCATGAGGGTATCCTCCTAGAATTCCAACAGTAGTCAGAGATCAACATAAAAGCGTTAGAGCAGATCATCTACTGTCTGGGGTGTCACCTCCAGGTGCGCCAGGGATCCCATCTCGGAAGAGTGTTCGAGAGAAGAAGGTTCCTTGCTGTTAGACTGTGAGAGTTCAGTCTCCACCTCTGAAACAACCAGGAGTACATTAATAGCTGCTGCCGACTGCAGTGCACAGCGACGCTCCTGAATAATCTGCTCCAGATCAGGGATATGTTTCGCCTTCCTCAGGGCGGCTGAGCAGGTTGATTTGTACCCCATTAGGAATCACTATTGAAAGCTTGTATGTTTTCTTACATTAGGGATTGCGATTTCCTAATTGCAAGAATCACAATTAGGAAATCGTAATCCCTAAAATTTGTATATGTGGCCCTTAGTTTCTAGAATAATCCTAGACATGTTATCCCTTGGGTGGGTTGAGGCTAGCAGAATCCCTGAGCTTGTAATTGGCACTTCAGAGTGCCAAAGCTGAGGAAGAAGGGACAGCCAGAGAGTGTGAAAGGGATAAGCTATGGTTTGCTCACACAAACAAAAGAGGAGAAGAGGCAGGAGTAATTGCGAGAGAGGGGAGAGAAACAGAGAATTGGAACAAAGAGAGAGTGGAAGGAGAAACGGAATGAAAAGGAAAGAGAGCTGGAGAGGGAAACAGCCCTTCAAAGAGAGACTTAGGATGGCAGCAATAACAACTCCATCTAGGTTATGTGACTCTTTATTCAGTTCAGGCCAGGTTGTGGCCAAGATTCCAAAGGATTGTGTGCATGTGTATGTGGAAGGTCAGGACATTTTGGAAAGATTTGTGAGCACTGAGGTTGCTTGTAAGACGCAGGCCTTAAATGAGATGTTTAAGGCAGCGAAGTTCAGGGAAGTTCTTCTATGTTCAAGGTAGTGACTTGCTTCATATGCCACAAGGTCGGACACTTAAAGACAGATTGCCAGGCCAAAGACCCTGACACAGCAGAAGCCGTGATAGCATATATGTTACACATAGGTGAATACCGAGAAGGCCCAGTTGTACTCCAACTTATTTCCTATGGACATCTGGGAGAGGGAACTAGATGTTCTGAGGCACATTCATCCTAACGCCATGGGATTTGTGCAGGAAGTTAGTATCAATGGAAGGAAAGTGCCCTTCCTGAGGGATAGTGGAGCTGTCTGCACTATGGTTGAGAGGAAGTACCTTAAGACTAAGGAGATACTCCCTGCAACCAAGGATCCATGTTTGGTAGCCAGTGGTGAGAGCATGTAGTATCTGCTTCCCAGTATTGAGATTGAGCTCAATGGCAAGGTGGCCATGGTTAATTTCGGGGTATGGGAAAAGCAGGGGCTGCATCTACAAAACATTTCTTTTTGCCTTTTGCGACTAGAAACATGCTTTTTGGGATGTACAAAGCCCAAATTGTGATTTGGTAATTTGTAACTGAATCACTATTTGGGTTTTACGATTCGATAGTAAGAAGGGGTGTGTTCAGGACGTCCCTTCCTAATACTGAATCTGAAAGGTATCTACAAATGTATTGCGACCATAATGTGGTCTCAAAACGTTCACCTATTTCCTCCAATTTCAAATTATGATAAGCCATTAGCAATTGGGAAGGGCCCCCAGGGACCTCTTCCCCTAATGAATGGGGGCACCAACATTTTTTCAGAACAGGTAGCGGTCCCATGGACCACTGCCCACTCTGAGAAACTGAAAAGAAATCTTTTCATTTTTATTTTTGAACTGCATCCCATTTTCTTCTAAGGAAAACGGTCTGCAATTTAAAAAACAACTGCTTTATTTAAAAAGCAGTCTCAGACATGGTGGTCTGCTGACCCCAGCAAGCCACCATCCCTGTGAGTGCCAGCCATTCCCAATGGGTCGTAAATTGTGTCCTGGCTCATGAATAATAATGAGGCTGGTCTTTGTGACCCATTTGGGAATCACTAACAGTGTCTGAGACACTGTTGTACATCAGATTTAGCGACTTGCTATTTGTGAGTTGCTAAATCTTGCAATTTGTGAATTGCAAAACCTAACGTTTGTACATGTGGCCCAAGGTGCTTGATGTCTCTTGGGGAGCTGGGCCCAGTGACTCTTGCTTCCCTGGGGCTTTCTGAAAGGGGTTCTGACACCTTCCATGGGCCCAGTTGTGGTTAACATGTCCACCTGTGTGTTAGACCTGACAGCCATAGGGTGGTCATCCGCCAACTTTTTGCCTGCCTGCCTCCATTTTTCTGACCTTGTTTTTGCTGGCATTAGGACTCTGTGCACTTTACCACTGCTGACCAGTGCTAAAGTATTTTCTCCCCTAAACTTGGTAATGTTGCCTCATACCCAATTGGCATATTTAATTTACTTATAAGTCCCTAGTAAAGTGTACTACATGTGCCCAGGGCTTGTAAATTAAATGTCTGTAGCACTGATTGTGACACCCACGCAAATAGCCCTTAACCATGTCTCAGGTCTGGTGTGGAGTGTGAAAACGCGGACGGGATACGAGGTGTAGAGGTTTACTTTGACAGCACATGAATATACTGACTGATCTTTTACCATAAGTCCCATTGGAGGTACTTCTTCTTCTGACTATGGTTTCCACCAGTTTTGTGCTAGTATACACATAACTGCAGTGAGTAATAAATGCTCCCCTTTTTTACGAACAGCATTGTATTCATATATGCGATGTTCTGGAGAAGGATTATCGTTCTAGTCCTGATGAAGCGCCGTGAGATCCTGTTGGACAAGTTGGACAAGTTTTAGGCACGAAACATGTTGACTTTGTATTAAGGTTGAAGTCATTGTGCTTCACCTGGCAAATGTAAAGAGTGTGGGATCATTATTTCCCTGTCACTTTTACTGTGTTTTTAACCCCGACCGGGTCCTCGCTTTTCAATAAATATTGTTTCAAACTGAGGAGGTACCCGAGCCAATTTTAATTCTCTTTTTTCTCTCCAGCAATTCTCTCAGTAACCTTTAAAAAATATTTTTGTACTGAGACACAAAGAGACCCTCAATGGCTTGATGGTCCCACGTCAGACCCCATCAGACATTGCAGTGCCAGTTTGGCGTGGAGCAGAGCCCGATGATGATGCATGAGAGCTATTGCTTCTGAGTGTGAGTGCATATGTGAGAGGGGTTGAACATTCCCCCCGTTGTCTGGAACAGAGCACCTATTGATATTCACTGCCTTTGCAAACCTCAAAATTTGGCGAAAACCTTTTCTTCACATTTCGGTGACAGAAAGTTCTGGAATCTAAGGGGGCCACAAACTTCCTTCTACCCAGCATTACCCCAAGTCTCCCAATAAAAATGGTATCTCACTTGTGTGGGTAGGCCTAGTGCCCGCAACAGGAAATGCCCCAAAACACATTGTGGACACATCACATTTTCCTAAAGAAAACTGACCTGTTTTTGCCTGGCTGTGGACCTTGGCCTCTAGCTCAGCTGGTACCTAGGGAAACCTACCAAACCTGTGCATTTTTTAAACTAGATACCTAGAGGAATCCAGGATGGGGTGACTTGTGGGGCTCTCAGCAGGTTCTGCTACCCAGAATCCTTTGCAAACCTCAACATTTGGCAAAAAAACACATTTTCCTCACATTTCGGTGATGGAAAGTTCTGGAATCTAAGGGCGGCCACAGACTTCCTTCTACCCAGTGGTCCCCCAGGCCTCATGTCCTGTACTACTTTCAGACATCATATAAATCTTAATTCCATGCCGTGCCCTCTTCCTAGAAATGTACTGCTTAAAATCCAAACACCCCTTGAACAGGACCAAAGACTCATCTACAGATTTTTCTTTCCCTGGAACATAGACCTTTGAAAACCAATCTACAAAATGATCAAGGACAGGCATAATCTCAAAAAGAAAGTCACAATCATGGTGATCTTGTGGCAAGGCTAAAGTATTGTCAACAAAATGCAGCAACCGAAGAAGCAAATACCGATTACAAGTCATGGTTGCAGGAAATATAGCCATTGCCATCAAGGGACTAGTAGACCAATAAGAAGCCAGTGATGGCTTCCTTATCAACCCCATCAAAAAAGTCAAACCCAGGAACTTTTGCAACTCTTCCAGATTTTTGGGAATCCACTGTGTAGCTATAGACTGAGGCCTAAGTCTGGCAGTGTTGTCCCTCAAATACTGCTCTGCATACAAATTAGTCTGCTCAACAATCTCTTCCAAAAATATATCGTCCATAATCAACTAAAAGAAATTGACAGGCAAAACATTTTCCGTATTAACTCTACACCCTTGGAGACCAGTAAAGACAGGCAAATGTGGCTGCTCCATGTTTGGGGCAACCCAGGTGTCAGGTCCTTCAATGGGAAACCTTTTGGCCTCAGGCTGCTACACTATTGGCAAATCGGTGTCCTCTAAAACAGGCCCTTCAACTGCACTGAGAGTGGCTTCCTCATCAGAAGATTCCGCTCGGACAGGAAACTCACTGCCAGAATCTCTCACTTCCTCCTCTGCCTCAGATGCAGAGTCAGTCTCATAATCATGGCCAGAAGACCACTCAAAAAGCATGCCAACAACCTGCTGAGTGGTCACTCTGCGGCTAGCCATGATCCTTTCTAAGAGGTGTTACTTGACAAATGTGCCCACAACAACCAGCACTGTCTAACATAAGTAATAAACAAAGTGTGGCTTTATCACAAAGAGTTATGTACTCAAAAGCTATACCACTCACTTGCCTGAAAAAGCTACACTCGCCAGCAACCACTCTGCACAGACACAGCAATCACCAATGATATCCCACTAAAAAGAAAAAAGAAAAGCAAATTAGAAATAAGACAACACAAATATCACTATGTGTGAGAAAGTAGCCTCTTTCTAGCATGGTTAGCCCCACTTTTGGCCTGTTTGTCAGTGTATGTCAGTGTGTTTTTACTATGTCACTGGGGTCCTGCTAGCCAGAACACCAGTGCTCATAGTAAAAACCCCATGTCAGTGGATTTTGCCTGTGTCACTGGGATCCTGCTGGTCAGGACCTAAGTGCTCATAGTTTGTGGCCTAATGTGTGTGTTGTCAGTAGTGCTTAACTGTGTCACTGAGGCTCTGCTAACCAGAACCTCAGTGCTTATGCTCTCTCCACTTCCAAATTAGTTACTATAGGCTAGTGACTTCATTTAACAATTCCAATTGGCACACTGGACCCCCAGGACATCCTTATGGGCTGCAGCATTTCTTTTGCCACCCATAAGGAGCTCATACAAACCCTTTCACAGGACTGCCACCGCAGCCTGCGTGAAATAGTGCACACGCTATCTCACAGCCATTTTTCACTGCACTTAAGTAACTCATAAGTCACCTATATGTCTAACCTTCATTTACTAAAAGCTAGTTGCAAAGTTACTAAGTGTGTGGGCACCCTTGAACTAGCAAAGGTGCCCCCACACTGTCCAGGGCCAAATCCCTGGGCTTTGTGAGTGTGGGGACGCCATTACACACGTGTAGTACATATAGGTCAATACCTATTTGTAGCTTCACAATGGTAACTCCGAATATGGCCATGTAAGGTGTCTAAGATTATGGAATTGTCCCCCCATTCCAAATCTGGTATTGGGGAACCAATTCCATGCATCCTGGGGGCTCCACCATGGACCCCCAGTACTGCCAAAACAGCTCTCTGAGGCGTGCACTGCAGCTGCCACCTGAGCAGCTCAGTCCCAGGAAGACAGAACAAAGCATTTCCTTTTGGAGGAGGGTGTTACACCCTCTCCCTTTAGAAATAGGTGTTACAGGCTTGAGCCTCTGGAAATGTTTGAAGGGCACAGATGGTGCCCTGCTTGGATAAGCCAGTCTACACCAGTTGAGGGACCCCCAGTTCCCGCTCTGGCATGGAACTGGACAAAGGAAAGGGGAGTGACCACTCCCCTGTCCATCACCACACCAGGGGTGGTGCCCAAAGCTCCTCCAGTGTGTCCAAGGCATCAGCCATCTTGTTTTCCAAGGTATGGGGACACTCTGGAGGCCTCTGAGTGGCCAGTGACATCAGAGACCCCTCCCAATAGGTGCATACCTGGTTAGGTAGCCAATCCCCCACTCAGGGTTATTTAGGGTCTCTCCTGTGGGTTCCTCTTCAGATTATGTTTGCAAGTTTCCATCAGGAATCCTCTGCAACTACTGCTTCATCCTCTGTTTTCAGATCAACCGTAGACTGCTCCATGAACCGCTGTAACTGCAGCAAAGTATCCAGAAGGGCTACTTCGACTGTGCAACTTCAGCTCCAGCAGGCAACTGCAACATTTTCCATGGTATGCATGCACTGGGGAATCCCTGTCTTCACCCTGCACCAGAAGAACCGAAGAAATCTCCCGTGGAGTGACAGTCACTTCCCTTCTCCAGCAGGCACCTTCTAAGACGACGACCGGTTCTCTTGGACTCCTCTCTTGGTGACGAGCGTGCTCCTTGGAACCCAGGTGGTGGACTCCTTTGACAGACTGTCCTAAGGTCCTGTCCTCCAAATTTGCCTTCCCCGTTTGCACCAGTATCCCTGTGCACTGCGTCATCTTCACCTCCTGAGGCCTCTGTGCACTATTTGCAAGAATCCTTTGTGCACAGCCTGGCCCAGGTCCCCAGCACTCTATCCTGTGACGCTCAACTTGCTAAGTTATTCTCCGGAGACGTGGGACCTTCTTTTGTAGTGCTGAAGCAACCGCAATTTGCACCTTTTTTGTCCCCATGTCCTTAGACCTCTGCGGGTGCTGCCTGGTCATCTGTGGGTTCCCTCTAATGTTGCTTGAACCAAGGCTTGTTGGACGAATCCAGCACTGCAACTCGCCTGCATCCAATATCTCCACGTGGGACATCCTTTGCATAATGCAGGAACCTGCAGCCATCTTCTTTGGTGCTCTTCTGCAGACTTCTTCCAACCAGAGAATCCTCTTTTGTACCATCTTCTAGGTTGGCAGGGGCTCCTGTACGTCCTGGAATCTTCTGTGACTTCTGGACTTGGTCTCCTCTCTTTACAGGTCTTCAGGTCCACGAATCCACCATTTGTTGCTTGCAGTCTTGCTTGGTTCTTGCAATAACTCTAATCACGACTTGTAGTGTTTCCTAAAATAACTTGCAGTACTTTACTCCTACTTTCCTGGGCTCTGGGTGGGGTATTTTACTCACCTTTGTGGTTTTCTTACACTCCCAGAAATCCTCTACACACTACACTTGTCTAGGGGGGAATTCGTGATTCACATTCCACTTTCTTAGTATATGGTTTATGTTGCCCCTAGACCTATTTCTTCCTATTGCATTCTATGGTATTTTCTATTGTTTGCACTATCCTATTTACTTACCTGATTTTGGTGTCTAGTGTATATATTGTGTATAATACTTACCTCCAGAAGAAGTATTGCCTCTAAGATATTTTTGGCCTTGTATCACTAAAATAAAGCCCCTTTATTTTTGGTAACACTGAGTATTGTCTTTTATTGTGTATAAGTACTGTGTAACTATAGTGGTATTGTAGGAGCTTTGCATGTCTCCTAGTTCAGCCTAAGCTGCTCTGCTTCAGATACATCTATCAGCCTAAGCTGGTAAAACACTACTACATTTCACTCATAGGGGATAACTGGACCGGGTATAAGGTGTAAGTACCCAAGGTACCCACTACAAACCAGGCCAGCCGCCTACACTGTTCACAAATTAAAGGACAATTTCACACCCAATCCTGCATTTAGTACCCCACCTACAAACATGTCATTCATGCATGGCAACAATACTCCTTTGGAGTAAATTGTTTTTACTTACCTAAAACATGCAACTACGCAAACCGCAGGTCAACCACTGCCAAAACTGCAAGGAGCCACAGCAAAGGAAGCAAATGCTTTGAACTACAACATAAAGGAGAAATAAACAGTTATGATCACAAATGCAAACACTTTGTCAGTTGACAAACACCCCGCCACCAAGCATTTAGAAATTTTCTCTGGTGCCTAAGTCGATTCTGTCCTCCTTGGGGCAGATGAGCCTACAAAAAATAGGCCGATCCGCCTCCAATGGGGGCAGGAATGGCCAACAGTTCTGTGCCCCATTTGGGGGGCGACCCTTGCCAAAGGGCCCCCCACACAAAACACACACACACACAACCATACAAGATCCCTGGTGCCTAAGTGGATTCTGCCCCCATGGGCCTAATAAAATAGGCCGATCTGTCCCCTAGGGGGACAGAAATGGCCAACAATTATGTGCCCACTTTGAGAGGGGACCCTTGCCAAAGGGGGTGCTCCCCAACACAAAAGAAAAACAAAGAAAAAAATCCCTGCCGTCTTGGTGGCTTCTGAGATGGTCCTAAAAAAAATAGGCAGATCTGCCTCCAAGGGGGGCAGAAATAGCCATCACTAATGTGCCTGTTTTGGGGGGGGTGACCGTTACCCAACAAGCACACAACACAATCCCTGTGGCCTAGTGGTTTTTGCCCCCACCAGGCATGAGATCGGCAGAAAACATGGCCGATCTGGCCCCAGTGGAGTCGAAACATATAAAAAAAACTTGCTGCAAGGGCAGCGACCTTGCCTAAGGGGTTACTACCCTAAAACATTATAATAAACATAATCCCTGGTTCCTAGTGGGTTTCGACCCCTTCCCCCCACCCCTCCCACTCCTGGCAGGCAGATCCGCTAAAAAAAAGTGGCCGATCTAGCCAGGGGGGGTTGAAACATGGATATCATAATGCCCCTAAGGGAGCGACCCTTGCCTAAGGGGTCACTCCCAAAAATAAACAAAAAGAACATCCTTGGTGCCTAGTGATGGATTCCTGCTCCATGATCGCGTCTTTCCTTTCCCCCTGTGTCTGTTTTCCCCCCCAACCACCCCCCAGGAGAAGGACTTACCCAAAGAGGGTCCTCTCTCCTAACGCGCTGGAAGCAAATGGCTTCTAGCGCGTCCCTGACAGCATTTGATGACGTCGGCATGCTGTTAGCGCGCTGACTTCATCAGATTGCAGGGGGGTCAGGGTGGAAGGGGAAGCAATGCCCCTTTCCTTCAGACGGGGGTGTGGATGGGGCAGGTGCAAGACAAGCTGGACGGGAGCTGTTGGCCGAGAGCGAGACCAACTTGTACTAGGCACCCAGGGGGTTGAACCCTAATCCAAGCGTTAAACTCCCCTTTCATTATACATAAGCCATCCTTGAGTAGCCCATAGGGCAGGGTGCTGTTTAAGTAAAAGGTAGGAGCTGTACTTTTAAGTTTTACATGTCCTGGTAGTGAAAGACTCCCAAATTAATTTTTCTCTAAATTGGCAACCCCTTACTATACTTTTAAGCTGTAATTTCTGATCAGAAAGGAGTAGCCTCATCATGTTTAATATTTCTGGAATGGTAATGATAAATCCTCTTTACTGGTAAAGTCAGATTTGCCATTACTATTTTAGAAGTGTCACTTTTATAAAGTGGACATTTCTCTGCTCTTACAGCTCTGTGTGCCTGCAGCCTGTCTCCAATACACGCCTGGGGTGGGTGAAAGCTACACTTTGTGCATTCCCATAAGACAGCCACAAACACAGGGAGATTAGGTGTGTCTCAGTACACAGTTGCATTGATCTGCATTCTGAAGGCTCTTCCTGGGCAGGAAGGGCAGGAGGGGATAACACTTACACCTGAATAGTCAGTTCCTGTCCCCACACAAAGGGCTGATTACTCCCTACTGATAGTTCGGAGCCAGTGCTGGGAAGAAAGGAGCTCTGTGCACTTCAAAGACCCATTCTTTGAAGTCTCCCCCACTTCAACAGCACAACTGGGTACAAGTACTGGGTCTCTAACCCTAACAAATCAGATATATCTGGACCTGCAACTGGACTCTGTCAGAAAAACTGCTGTGCTGCAACAAGGACTGCTACCCTGCCGGACATCCTGACCTGGAAGGACTGCTTCTCTGCTGTACTGCCCGGCTGCCTGCTGCTCTCTGACCATGCTGTAGGAGAGATGTACTCTGTCTTGCACCACAAGTGATCTCCAAAGGCTTGTTGGCTTGCCTCCTGTTGCTTGAGACTCAGGGATATCAAAGCCTCTACCACTGCTCCTGTGCCAGGTTCACCGAAAATAAAACCAGATACTTGCATCATGGAAATCAACACATCTCCAGTCTGTGTGTAGCAGAACCGGTGCATAAACTCAGTTGTATGCTCTCAGAACCAACTCATTGCCTTGAGAGCCCAATGCATTAGAACGGTCTATGGAGATCAACACATCTCTCGTCTGTGGAGAAACCCGCTCCATTGCACTTCAGAACCAACATATCTCGGCTCCAGCACTTGTCTTCAGAACCGACGCATCACTGCATTGGTCGAATCAACACATCGCAATCCATGCGTGGACCAGATTGACGCATCTCACCACGCATCTTGTTGTTGCGACCAGGAAAGATACTTTGTTCACCAGGCCTTTGTTGGTACTGTAGCCAGCCTGCACTCAATTGCGGTCAGCCCGAACTTTTACTTTGCTCCTGTCCAGCCTGAATAAAGTAATCCCTAAAGTGCTATTTGATTCTAAGTGCTATTTTGCATTTATTTATTGAAAATTCAAATCTTGACTTCTAGGCAGTGGATGTTTGTCCCTCTGGTCTTTTTCATTTATAAAATCATAATCTATTTTTCTAACCTGATGTGGAGTCTTTTTGTGGTACTTTCACTGTGTACCAGTGTACTGTATGAGTTATTGCACAAATATTTTACACATTGCCTTCTAAGTTAAGCCTCCTGGCTCTGTGCCAAGCTATCAAAGGGTGAGCACAGGATAAGTTAGGTTGTGTTGTGACTAACCCTGACTAGGACTGTTGTCCCTACTTGGACAGGGTGCATACCTCTGCCAACTAGAGTCCCAATCAAGGTCTTACTGCTGACTACTTGAGAAGTATTTCCTCTTGTACAATATCTGCAGAGTTGCTTGCCTCTAACTATTTGTGGGCATGTCTTTATCTATGTCTATCTGTTAAAAATGGTCGTTAATGCCCATTATTATTTTGACTGATGCTTTGGATGGAATGATATTTCACTTTTGGCAGCAACCCTTTAGTTATAATTTTATTTAAGGACTTGTCACAATCTTTACTTACTCTCGGAAGTTATATTTCCATTCAAGTTATTTTTGAATAATGTTTGAGATACCAAGGGCTTTAAACTGGGATATTTGTCATCATTTTTTTTTTAAAAAGCTCTTTGGTAAAGCAACACAGCCCCTGCAAAATTGCAAATAAATTCCATTTTTACTGATCCAATTTTTACTGATGTTAAACGATGTGCTTAAAACACCGTAGTGCCACTGTTTCTAAACATTATTGAGGGAGGCTGCCTGAACTCCCTATAAATTTGCATTTCAATTCTATAATTCGGTCTCATTTTGCACTAAGTTATTGGTTGTGAGTGCTTTAAGATGTACCATGTGTCTTAAAGTTTGCAATACTTCCTTGGAGTAGAATAACACCAATAAAAAGCGGCATGTTTTCTGTCCCACCTCCAAAAGTAATACTCTGGGTTATGGGCCCACACCAAGTTGTTCTAGGACAGATGTGGAAAGTGGTGGGAAGTGTGTGTGTACTATTCATACCAACAGCATTGAACTGACAGCAGAATTAAATCAAAATGTAAAGTGACAGCTAGAGGGTTTTTTTAAATAGCAAAGCGTGCTAGCTGTACACTGCCAAAAAACACAAAGGGGGTCATTCTGACCCCGGCGGTCAAGGACCGCCGGGGCCGGGGTCGGCGGTAGCACCGCCAACAGGCTGGCGGTGCTCCGCCGGGCATTCTGACCGCGGCTGTACAGCCGCGGCCAGAAACGGAAAGTCGGCGGTGTACCGCCGACTTTCCGCTGCCCATGGGAATCCGCCATGGCGGCGCAGCAAGGGGATTCCGACCCCCTCACCGCCATCCTGTTCCTGGCGGTTCCGCCCGCCAGGAACAGGATGGCGGTGAGGGGTGTCGTGGGGCCCCTGGGGGCCCCTGCAGTGCCCATGCCAATGTCATGGGCACTGCAGGGGCACCGTAAGAGGGCCCCACTTTGAATTTCAGTGTCTGCTCAGCAGACACTGAAATTCGCGACGGGTGCTACTGCACCCGTCGCACATCCTCCACTCCGCCGGCTCCATTCGGAGCCGGCATCCTCATGGATGGGTGTTTCCCACTGGGCTGGCGGGCGGCCTTTTGGCGGTCGCCCGCCAGCCCAGTGGGAAACCCAGAATAACCGCAGCGGTCTTTTGACCACGCAGCGGTATTCTGGCGGTTCCCTCCAGGCGGGCGGCTCCCGCCGCCCGCTGGGGTCAGAATGACACCCAAAGTGTACAAGCTGGAGTATTATGGAAACCACAAAGTGTGCCAATTGCGGCATAATAAAACTGACTGCTGAAACCATAGGAAACTTCATGTATATTGATTGATTCTCCTGTATGTTTTTTTTATTTTGCACCCGGAATTCTGACCCCTTCTGTGTGCTGAGGCCTGCTAAACCGAACTCTATCAAATGGTATGCCTTGTTCCTCCCAATACAGGGCCTGCTATTGGGGACTGACATAATTGCCTGTCAGTCTTCAGTCTACACTGGGAAATAATTTCATATTAAAACCTACTTCATTTTAAGGTAAAGGGGAAGTGCAGTTTCTTCCCTGTCTGTTGCATCTAGATCAGTCATGGAATTGTGGAGCAGGATATTTTTCTCTATAAATAAAAGAAAATGTCATACAGCATCTTACATAGCTGCATTGTCCTGAACAGCATTTCCCTCAAATTACATGGATTAATGCAGTTTACTTCTTAATTTGGAATTCAGAATGGCTTCTGCAAGCGGTTTTTGTCGCATCCTGCTTGCTGCTGCAAGCAGTTCAGAGGCGACTGCTCTTGACTGGATCACATCCTACCTTCAAAACAGAGCAAATGTCATCCATACTCTCCCTTTCTCGTCTAAACCCTACTTCACAAAAGCACCCATGCTTTTCAACATCTACATGATGTAATTACCAGCAATGATCAATTAATTTAACTTCACATGCTACAACTATGCAGATGACACACAAATCCTCCTTAAACCAGAATGTCCCAAAGACATTGTAAACAAATCTTCAGTTTCCTCAGAGCCGTTAATCAGTGGATGGCATGCTGCCATCTCAAACTGAAGGCTTCCGAAATGGAAATACTCACATGTGGCGATTGGAAAAATTATGACCCACTCTGCGCCTGGACTGATGATCTGGGACCACTCCTAAAGTATCTAAGAAAGTTAGAAACCTTGGAGTTACCATGGACTCCAAGTTAACGTTGAATGATGAGGTGGGCAAATTAGCAAGAGCAAGATCAAGCTTCATCACCATGAAAACTCTGCAGCCCGTCTTCCCCCACCTTGGATTTCCACACAAGATGCAGGCTACTATATCGCTTGTACTATCTACACTGGATTACACCAATGCCTTTTACCATGGATCATGCCTGTCTACTATGAAAAAAACAGCAAGGCATTCAGAACTCGGCTGTCAGACTAATCCTACAGGTAAAGCCACAAGCCCTCATCACCTCTGCCGTGAGGGTCCTACATTGGTTACCAGTTGCCAGAAGATCCACATTTAAGCTGCTTTGTATCACCCACAAAGCAATACATGGTACAGGACCACTTTTCATCAGGAATACACTCACCAAAAGCATTCAACAAAGAAAACTCTGCTCTAGATTGGCACCCCGCCTCAAAACACCACCAAACAAGAAAAATACAATTGGTGGATCTTTCTCTGTTCAAGCGGCCAAGCTATGGAATTCATTACCCCAAAATATAAGATCCACGGATAACTATCTTATCTTCAGAAGACTACTCAAGAGTTGGCTCGTTTCTACATAACTGCCATTCTCAAACAACAATGGACTGCATATCCCTGTGTACGTAAACATTTATAATTTGAGTATATGTATATATCTATATATGTTTATTTGCTTGGACAAATCTGTATAGTAACTATTTTATCTTAAAATATATTTGTACTCTTTAGGCCTGTTTAACAAATGTATATTTAATTTACAGTTAAGTATGTATGCATGTTTGTGTGTGTGTGTGTGTATGTAGGTATGTATATATATATATATATATATATATATATATATATATATATATATATAGTTATGTGTATATTCCATGCTTAACATGTTCATAGGTCATTGCATTGTTTCTATATGAGGTGTTTGATTAAATGCTTATGAGTCTCCATTGCTATTTTATTTATCAGAATAGGTAAATATTTGCTATTTATCTACAAGCATTTTACTACTGAAGTATTGAGTATAGATAAAATAATGCTATAAAAGTACATATATAAATTAACTTCAAATACTGCAACTCTCGAAAGCTGTGTTTATATAACTTTAAATCTCAATATATTATATTCCTTATACATATGCCATTACTATGTAATCATGTTGCAATATATTTATTACTTTAGTCCTACAGCAGAAGAGAAACAAATTACACTTTCAAAAGCTTTACTCTGCCTCACCACCACCCTATACCTCTATAAATATATCATCTATCTACACTCCCTGACCCCTCCCAAATTCATTCTACTGCTATGGTCTCAATACAACCCTTCCTAGACTCTTCCCCCCCTCTACCCCTCCTGGCTCACCCCAACCATCAGTTTACTACTATGATCTGCCAAACAACCCTACTAAATTCTCCCTCATCTATCTCTCCTTTGACTCATCCCAAACCCCATTTTACTACTATCATCTCCCTAATTCCTTTCTAGAGACTCTTCCCTCTTCCATCTTTGCTTTGCTCATCCCAAACTGCATTTTACTACTATGATCTCACATTTAACACTTCCGGGATTCTTTCCTCCTATATCCCTCCATTATTCTATTCAATCCAACTAACAGACTCACATGTCCTCTGCGCAAATTAACTCATACCTCCTATACTAATACTAGTACTGTACTCATAGTTCCCTATTCTAATCCACCACTAATTCTTTTGGGTTCTGGAGTAGCGTATCACTCGCCAAAAAGTGCTTCAGCGCCTCATCAAGCGCTATATAAATACAATTACAATTATGTATGTCCATGTCATATGCTGGCTTTTCACATCAGTTAATTTATCTGGAAGGACTGTGGCTGAGGAGCCTAATAAAGAAACAGCTGAACCTTACCTCTGCATTCCATGGCCTTTCTTGAACTTGCAGAGATATTCCCCAAGGGCTATTAAGTAATTAGCAAAGTGTGCATAGCAAGGCCATTGTGAAATCTTGCTGAGAAGAGTGTACTAAAAGATGCTTCATTGTATCGGGGGCATTATGGAAAATTGCAAAGTGCACTAAGGCCCCAGTGTAAAGTGGTCTTGCATCCTACCAATTTTTCATAAACATAAAGGACTACTGTGCTATAAAGTTCACAGGAACTCTTCATAATATCGGTGGGTAGACAACTCCTCTCTCTTCGTGCTCCCTGAAAGTGGCCTTTGTATTCTACAGCATTTTGACCAATGTTAATAAACTGCTTTCATGTAGATTTATTAGAAGGTCCTGAAGAAGAAACCCTCTAACTCTTTATGACCCTGCCTCTACCCCCACCCCTCCACTGTCCGAGTTCATGCTCCTGCCCCCTATCTCTAGCCCTTTGTGTTCCTTTGTGCTGCCACTGCAATACCTGCCTGACCTCTATGGTTAGTTTGGTGCCCCCTGCCCTCCTTTGTCCCTGAGTGTTCCCCACCCTCCTCCCTCCTGCCCTCAATGGTCCACTGACCTTCCACTGCCCCTCCTGTCTGCCCTACGGGATTCATTGTGCTGGTGCTGCCACTCACGCCTGCCCAACATGGTCAGTTTGCTGCCCCTATCCCTGCTCCCTCGACCCTGCCTTCCATCTTTCAAGTCTGTGACTCTGTCCCTCCATGGTCCATACCCTCCATGGTCCATAGTACTTCCCCTCCCTCCTGCCCTCCTTGGTACTTTTGCTGCCACTGCCCTCCTGCATGCCTTGAGTGATGAGCTTGCTGCTTGCCTCCCTCCTTCCAGCCCTCCATTATCTGTGTACATGCCGTGCGTCCTCCATCCAGATCTGCATTGTCCGTTATGTTGACACTGCCCAATCTTGCCAGCCCTCTGTGGACAGCTTACTGCCCCTGTCCAAGCTTACTTGCCTTATGTAGTCCGCTTGCTACCCTTGGCTCCATCCTTCCTGCTCTTTATTGTCTGTACGTGTGTCCCTGCCCCCCCACGACCCTCCATGGTCCAATATGCTGCCCCTGCTCATGTAGGCCTTTCTTCCATTGTCAACGTGCTGCCCCTATCCTCCCTGCCTTTAGGTTGCCGGGTCTGTTTCATGTCCGCTCCATGATGCCTTTCGTGTTCTTTGTGTTGCCATGTCCCCTTCATGCCCTTGGTGCTTAGCTTGCAGACCCCCACCACTTCTCCGTTTTCCAAGTCCATGACCCTGCCCCCTCACTCCTGCCCTGAACGGTCTGCTGTGCTGCCACTGCCCCTCCTGCTTGCCCTCTGTGGTTAGCTTGTTTTTCCTGCCCCCCCTCCCCTGGCCTACATTGTCCAAAGCCATGCCCCTGCCCCCTCACTCCAGCCCTGCGTGGTCTGTTGTGCTGCCACTGTCCTTCCCACCTGTCATGCTTCACCCTGCCATCTGCTGCCCTTGTTCATACCAATGCCCCTCCCTCCTGCCATCTATGGTCTATTGAGTTGCCACTGCCCCTCCTGCATGCCTTGAGTGCCTACTGGGCTCACCTTCCCATCTGCTCAGTATAGTCAGCTTGATGCCCCTGTCCTGCTTTCCACTATCCGAGTCCATTTCCCAACTCCCTTCCTCCTGCCCTCCATAGTAGATTGTGCTGCCACTGCCCCTTCTGCCTGACCTGCATGTTCTTTTGGGCTGTCACTGTGTCTCCTGCCCACCCTCCGTGGTCAGCTTGTTACCCCTAACCCTGCCCCCTTCCCCCAGCCCTCTGTTGTCTGACTCCAACCCCTACCCCCTCCCTTATGCTCTCCATGATCCTTTGTGCATGCCCTGCCTCTTTCCTCTTGCCCAGCATGGTCCCTTGTGTTGACTCTAACCCTCTTCCTTGGCATATGTGATCCTTTGTGCTGCCACTCCCCCCCCACCTGCCCTGCATGGTCAGCTTGCTGCCCTGACCCCTCCCAAATTCCCTCCAGTGTCCTTGTGCATACCCTTATCCCTCCCTCATTCCCTCTGTGGTGCATTGTGCTTCCACTGCCCTTCCCGCCTGCCCTGCATGATCAGCTTGCTGCTCTTTGCACTGCCCCTTGCCCTCTATTGTCAATGTGTGCGCCCCTGCCCCCTCATTTTTGGCCCTCCATGGTCAATTGTGCTGCCACTGCCTCCCTGCCTGCCCTGTGTAGTCAGTTTGCTGCCCTTGCCTCCCTCTTTCCTGCCCTCGTTTTTCCTTTTGCATGCCCCTGCCCCAACCACTTGCTCTATATGGTCTGTAACTGGAGCAGCACATCACCTATGGATCTGGAAAACTTGGCAGCTATGGTACAGTAGGTCAGCACTTTAGGCTTTCATTAGGACACTGTTAAAATCTGCAATTGATCGCAAGGGGAACTCGAAGGATGCTACTGGCATTGAAAGTACATGTTTCATTCTGCATGTCAGAATATTTAACTGAAATGGGTGAGGAAAGAAGTTAAGAAAATGTGCTCTCATTTTGCTTTCTACTGCACTAAACATAATTTCTATGACAAAACAAGCCCCTCACTTTGTACATTTCTAAAGGAAATGTTTCAGGTTTTATAGCTTTGATTCAGTCAAGATGGCTTCAAGTGTGCCACTGGTGCTGCTGGTGCTCTAGTTGTTCATTTGAACACTGTGGGGTGCTGGAGAGGCTTCACTAGAACACTGGACACTCAACTGACAGGCTGCTGGTGGCTGATGTTCTACTCAGTATTTCAGACTTTATTCTCACATGGCTGAGGAAGATAGCGTGGATTAACAGAAAATATGATTTTAGCTTCTGAAGCACCTTCCATAACTTCTATGAGAACATCATTAGGCAAAACAGTTTTATCAAACATGGTTCATTAATTCACATCAGAGGATCAGCATTTCACAGAGGGTTTATTCACCTTAGACTACACCACAATTCCTAAAATTAGTATGGTACCTACAACAAATGATATATATTGTAACTAAAATCTATTATGACCATTTATATGTGCTCCTTTCTTTCACCCTCAAAAAGAGGCTTTTGCTACAATGCATTTCAATGGAGACCATGTCCCGGAGTCCTGTAATGGCTGCCATAACATGTTGTCAATGTTTTGGCCTGCCAATGAAGGGGGGAGTCCCTGGTTCCCTTTATACAGCTCCCTAAACCAACTCAAGAAATACAGTGTGCTGCACTGTTTAAGCCTGGAATAGATTAGCTACTTTATGCAATATTTCAATGCCATATTCTCCACACATACCCATCACACATTACTGTGGATTGCAGTTGGATACCGCTGCGGGGCTCCTACAATCATTACTAAAGAAACACTTGGTGACATTGGGGGCTCTATTTAATGCACATAAATGTATAACCTATGAAGATTATGCGGGAGACTCCTGCGCCACTTTGACAGATATAGGCGGTCATTCTGACCCTGGCGGTCAAAGACCGCCAGGGCGGAGGACCGCGGGAGCACCGCCGACAGGCCGGCGGTGCTCCAATGGGGATTCCGACCGCGGCGGTAAAGCCGCGGTCGGACCGGCACCACTGGCGGGCTCCCGCCAGTGTACCGCCGCCCCATTGAATCCTCCAAGGCGGCGCAGCTTGCTGCGCCGCCGAGGGGATTCCGACCCCCCCTACCGCCATCCAGATCCCGGCGGTCCGACCGCCGGGATCCGGATGGCGGTAGGGGGGGTCGCGGGGCCCCTGGGGGCCCCTGCAGTGCCCATGCCACTGGCATGGGCATTGCAGGGGCCCCCGTAAGAGGGCCCCTACATGTATTTCACTGTCTGCTGTGCAGACAGTGAAATACGCGACGGGTGCAACTGCACCCGTCGCACAGCTTCCACTCCGCCGGCTCGATTCCGAGCCGGGAAAGTCAGAATTACCGCCGCGGTCTTTCGACCGCGGAACGGTAACCTGACGGCGGGACTTTGGCGGGCGGCCTCCGCCGCCCGCCAAGGTCAGAATGGGGGCCATAGTAACTTATGCAAGACTTGCCCACGAAGCCTGACGTCTGTCCTATAGCTTTCCAAAGGAACCCCAGAGTGGCTGATCCTGACCATCCTAGTTACCACATTACACCCTTCAAAACTAGTATCACAAATGTACTCTGCAACCATGGATAGTCGAGACCTGGACCATTATAAAATACGCCAGGCTTAGCAAAGGGATTTAGGTCAGGATATAGCGGATGAACAATGATGTCCTCTAATGGTAGGTACAGATGAATCCATTATAAATATTTACACAAAATATATCTCTCCCCAGTAGACCTTGCACTGCACTATCCTGACACTGATACAAACTGCGGACGTTGTGGCATGCTGGCAGTGACCTATCTTTATTTGACATGGGCTTGCCTGAGGGTGCCCTCGTTATAGTGTCAAATTATGGCGGCACTGCACAACATGACTGATCATACCTTCCAACTCACCCCCTTTGTGGTACTATTAGGGTACATTAAGGAAATCCCCAAAACGGTTTCAGAATTTGCTTCTCTTGCATTGCTCCTGGGCAAACGTAGAGTGGCACTGAGATGGGGCGGTAAACTCGCTCCACGGTTTAAAGACCGTCTGAAAGATATGTTACTGTGTGAGGAATGATCTGGACTATATGCCAGAACACTGCCACCAGCAGTCCGCCCCTGTGACTTTTGGGATCGATTGAGGCCCTACTCGCTAAAATGTTACCCGGACTGATGGGGTACATCCCACCTGTGGGATATGAGATGTGGATGCCGAATTGTACAAAGATCCTGCTATTGCTCACCACCTACCATGTTGTTGCCGCACATCGGGGCTGGGGGAATTTATGATGTAATTGTATGCTGGTTCTACCGCTTAACTGATGAACTCGAGAAATTACCATTGATGACCTTGTCCATGGACAATATTAACTGCTCAGTTTGTTTTACCTGGTCACTGTATCACACTTTGTCATCTAGGTATCTTTCTCTTGTTCTTCCTGTTTGTCAAAGTGATAATTTAAAGAAATCTAAAACACAAAAATTCGGAGGGGGGGGGGTCCCTTTGAGAACCCCCAACCTACTCCCCATGCCTATTGGTGTCAGGGTGTGTGCACCCTGTGTGTATATGTGTGTGTGTGTGTGTGTATATATATATATATATATATATATATATATATATATATATACACATTCACTGAAAAAAACGAATGTTACAGGGCATTATAGTTAAGAAAGAGAATTTTTTTAAAACATAGAAAATCACTTAAAAAACCAAAGGTTACAGGGACATTATAGTTGGGCTCCCATTTTAAACATACAAAACCATAGAAATTCACCTGTTACAGTTACAGTTATCTCAAGTAACTATAACTTGTGCCCTAAGGTAACACTATAACTCGCGCCCCTGCCATGCACAGTTTTTTTCAAAACTTTTTTTTACTGCGAATATTACATTATTATCAATGATATTATCAAAGATGTCATGAGTGTCATAATTTGTGGGGTAATTAGCAGTGCATGGAGAGGACACAAGTTATATTTACCTTGGGGACTCAGGAACTTAGTCCCCATCCGAAGGTTTGAAGAAAAATAATAATATAAGGGCCAGGGTAGGGATACCCTACCCTCCTAGGTCCTGTAGGTGGACCCAAAGGGATCACCCCTGGAGCCAGAATTTAAAAAAATGATGTGTTCTGCTGCAATCCCTTGGGACTCCTGTGGGATCATAGTTAAAGGGCCTTAGGGGACCCCATCCCCCAGAGCATGGTATGTCAAATACCTTTATAGGCCCTGGGAACGCCATCCCCCCAGGGCAAATTTATTTAAAAAAGGGGAGGGGGCCACCCTCCCCAAGCCTGAATAGGCCCAGGGAACCACCCATCACCCTCAGGGAGGTGGCCGCGTGGAGTGGAGGATCGTCTGGCTCTCCTTCCCGAACCTTAAAAGGCACTGGAGACCCCATCCCCAGGGCCGTACTTAACTTTAAAGGGAGGGGGCAACACAGCCACACCCCCTGGGGCCAGCTCAGTGACTGTGTCCCAGGGAGCCCACCCTGAGACACAGATGTTTCCCTGCCCACACCAGCGCAGGCAGGTAAACATATGTTTGCTCCTTCCTGGCAGGAGCATTCTTAAATTTCCTACCACACGGATCAAACATACAAGTCTGCTCCGTCCCAGTGGGAGATTTAAACATCCTCAGCCAGCTGGGAGCAGACTTCTGTTCTGTTTCCCTGCCCAGAATCCTGTGGGCAGGAAAACAGAACACATATTGATTCTGCCAGGAGGGAGCAAGCAGAAAACAGCTGCTTCCTCTGGGGAATGCTAGCTCCTGCACCATGCGGGAGCCAGGAGATGCTGCGGGAGCCCCTGGGCTCTCCTTGCAGCCCCCAGCTTAGTGGTTGGTGGGTGGGGCAATCAAATACATTTTAGACATTCCCTGGGGCATGGGGTCCCTAGGACTAAAACAGGATTTGGGGGAGGGGGCAGCGTGCCCCCCCCGCCTTTATAATATGCGGTCCCTAGGGATGGGATTTCTGGAGCCTAATAAGGCTTGGAGGCTGTGCTGCCCTCTCCCTTTTTCTATTGTTTTTGGCCCCAGGGGATGGGGGCAGCAGCGCCTATCAATGCTCAGAAAGGGAGGGCCGTATGTCCCACTCCTATTAGAATTCGGCCACAGAGATCAGGTGCCTGAGGCCCGATGAGGGTCTGGGAGGCAGGCTGCACACCTCTTTATGATTGCATTTGGCCGAGGAGGATGGTGTCCCCATGGTCTCTTAAGGCTTGGGGAGGGGGGCCCATGTAGTCCCCTTTCCCTTTAAATTGAATTTGGCCAGGGGGATGGGGCCCCAGGACAAATTAAGGCTTGTGACGGGGCTGCATGTATTAATATATGTGTGTTGGCCCCAGGGGATGGTGTCCCCAGGGCCCGAAAGTCAACCCTATACCATGCACGCCAAAGGCTGTACACGGTGTGGGGTTGGCAGACTGCTGGTCAGTTGGCCACAGGGCCTGGTGGGGGCCAAACCCGGGTCCAGCACAGCTAAAGGCAGTGAGGAGCATGAGGTTGGCTGCCTGTGGGAAGTTGAACACAAGTCCAGGCTGCAAGCTCATGCATGACCAAAGCCCTTGCGTGGTGTGGGGATGTCTGCCTCTGGGTGGCAGCCTGCGGGGAGTTGGATACTGGCCTGACTGTATACCAGGCACTGCGGCAAACCCCACACCTCGCACGATGAAAGGCGTGCTCGGCGTGCAGTGGACTGCCTCTGACCAAAGTTGCACTCACTCAAAGTGCACGAGCAGTGTGGGGTTGGCTGTCTATGGTCACCCCCTGCTGCGCACTGCTGAGGCTGTGTGCAGCATTGGGTTAGCTGCCTGCAAAGAGTGGAGGTTCACTGCAGGCCCTCATGGCCAACCTTGCATTGTGAAGTTGGCTGTCTGCCGGGGGTTTGTAACAGGGCCTGGCCACAGGCCGTGCACAGCTAGTAGTTGGCTTTATGTATGCTAACAAAATATTACTTTATGTTAAAAAAAACTAGACATTCGCTAAAAAAACAAAGGATAAAGTAAAGTTATAGATGGGTGATATAATCAGTAACACTGTAACGTTTTAAACTCTCAGGGGCACGAGTTATAGTTACCTTAGGGCATGAGTTATAGATTCTTGAGCTAACTATCATTTCACCTAACTATAATGTTACTTTACGCTGTTTTTTTCAGTGAACATATAAACAAAGGTTAAAGCTAAGTTATAGTTAGGAAAACTTTATTTATTCTTAAGCTACAAACCCAACTTAAACTATACATACTGGAGAAATTCTAAAGTTATATTTAGAACTTATATTTGTAATTTATGCACCACTAGATAGACCTCACATTTATAATGTATGCACCACCTTCAATTTACTATACGCACACCTCAGTACATATTCTTCTCACATCAATCACCATACTACATTACCTATAACTCCTTGCACTGATTATACCATTGCATATTATATATCCTACAACAGTTGAAATTTTAACAGTCATAATAAGAAACATGCAATGACATCATTTCTCAGAAGACAGTTCATGGTAGAGTGGCAAGTTATAGTTAATGTAATGTGGCAATTTATGCAAGAAGAATGTGTACGGAGGTGGACAACGCAAATCTGGTTATTTAATGAAATCTAAATGTTTTTTATATTTTAATAAAAATGTGTTTTTAATCATATTGTTGAGTGACATTCAAGAGTGTTAGTAAGTGCAGTATCCTAAAGTACAGTTAAGGACAGTGTTGTACAGTGTAGTGTCATAGAGTTTAGTGTTGTGGAGTGGTGTTGCGTATAGTGAAGTTGTTATATGGTGGAGTGGCATGGTGTGTAGTATAGTGGATTTAAGTACTGTAGAATGTATTGGAGTGCTGTCAGTGGAGTGTCATGTCATACAGTATAGTTCAGTGTCATATAGGGGAGTATCATTGAATGTAGTGTTGTGGAGTGTCATGGAGTGGAGTGTCCTCGAGGGGCATAAGTTGAGCAGAGTATTGTAGAATGGCATAGAGTGGAGTACAATGTTGTGCAGTTAGGAGCATACATTCTAGTCTTACATTGGCACAAATTGTAGTAGTGTTGTAGAGTGCAGTTTTATAGAGGTCATTAGAGTGTTGTAAAGTAGAGTGCCGTACACTGGAGTATTGTACAGTGGCGGGCATTGGACTAAACTGTCGTACAGTATAGTCAAGTGGAATAGCATAGCATAAAGTGGACTACAGTGCCATATAGTGGAGTGGCCTCTCATATAGTACAGAGCAATAGAGTGCAGTGCACTGTAGAAGTGCAGCATACAGTGGAGTAAAGTGTTATACAGTGGCATGTTGTACAGTGAAGTGGTATGCTGTATTGCAGAGTGTGTGAAACTCGTAGAGTGGAATACAGTGTAGTGGCATAGAGTGGAGTACATTGTTGTACAGTGGAGTAAGGTAGAGTAGACTATAATGTGGCACTGTGTGTAGTGTGCTACTGTGGAGTGGTATGTAATGCTGCAGAGTGTAGTAGCATGGAGAGCTGTTGAGTGGAGCAGCGTACATTGGAGTGGCATACAGTGGAATAGTGTAGAGTAGAGTGTCAAAGAGTGGAGTGGAGTGGCATCCAATGGAATAGCAAATAAAGAAGTGGCGTACACTGGAGTGGCGTTGAGTAGAGTAACGAACAGTGACGTTGCATATAGTGGAGTGTGACTGAACTAGCATACAGTGGAGTGGGGTAGAGTGGAATAGTATACAGTGGAGTGGTGTGCAGCGGATTCGCTTATAGTGGAGTGGCACAAATTGGAGTGGCATAAGTGGAATAGCATACATTGTAATGGCATCGAGTGCACTGCCGTATAGTGGTCCAGCGTACAGTTGAGTGGTGTACACTGTAGTGGCACACTCTAGAGTGACATACAGTAGAGTAGGGTAGAGTGAAATAGCAGTGGAGTTGCATACGTTGGAATACAGTAGAGCACATTGACCTAGAGTGGAGTAGTGTAAAATGGATTGTCGTAGACTGGAGTAGTCTACAGTGGATCAGCAGAGTGAGTCAGTAGAGTGGAGTGGCGTGCAGTGGAATAGCATTAAATGTAGTGGCATACAGAGGAGTGAAATCGAGTGGAGTGGCACAGAGTGGAGTGGAGTGGTGTAGGGTAGAGTGGAATAGCGTACAGTAGGGTAGGATATACTGAAACAGCATACAGTGGTGTATTGTACAGTGGAGTGGCATACAGTAGAGTGGCTCACACGAGTGGTGTACACTATAGTGGCATAGATTGGAATATCATATGGTGGTGCAGTGTAGAGTGAAATGATGTACAGTGGAGTGGCATAAATTTGAGTGGGTACAGTGGCACAGCGTACAGTAGAGTGGTTTACAGTGGAGTGGAGAGGCATAGAGCGGAGTCACAGAGTTGAGTAGAGTGTAGTTGCACACATTAGAATAATGTACAGTGGAGTGGTGTAGAGTGGAGAGGGGTACAGTGAGTGGCATCGAGCAGATTGGCATATAGTGTAGTGGCATAGAGTAGAATGAGTAGAACAGCATACAGCAGCGTGTGCTAGAGTGGAGTGGTAAAGAGTGGATTGGTATACAATAGAATAGCGTACAGTCGGGGCGAAGAGTGGAGTGGCATAGAATGGAGTGTGGTAGAGTGTAATAGTGTACAGTAGTAGCATACAGTGTACTGATGTAGAGTGTAGAGGCATATAGTGGACTGAGGTAGAGTGGCATACAGTAGCATAGCAGAGTGGAGTGGATTACTGTATAGTGGAGTGACATATACTGGAGTGGCTTTACAGTGGAGTGGCGTATCCTGGAGTGGCATTCAGTGGAATAGCTTACAGTAGAATAGCATACAATGACATGCCGTACAGTGGACTAGTGTAGAGTGGAGCAGCATGTAATGGGGTGGCATACACTGTGGTGGTGTACACCGGAGTGGCATAGATAGGAATAGCATTCAGTGGATTGGCGTACAGTGGAGTGGTGTACAGTTGAGTACCGTACAGTGGAAAAGTGACAGTGGAGTGGCATACAGTGCAGTGGGGTAGAGTGGGGTGGCATACAGTTGAGTGGCATATAGTGTAGTTGCATACAGTGGAATAGTGTATACTGGAGTAGCATAGAGTGGAGTGGGGTACAGTGGAGTAGTGTACAGTGGAGTGATGTACCATGGAGTGGCGTAGAGTGGAAAAACATACAGTGGAGTGTCAGAGTGGGGTGGCATACAGTAGAATAGCGTACTGTAGAATGGCGAAGAGTGGAGTGGTTTAGAATGGAGTGTGGTAGAGTGTAATAGCATAAATAACAGTAGGGTAGAGAGCAGTGTTGTAAAGTGGAGCGGCATACAGGAGTGAGGTACATTATAATAGCATACAGTAGAATAGCGTAGAGAGGAGTGCCGTGGAGTGGCAGAGAGTTCAATATGGTATAGTGGAGTGTTGTACATTGGAGTGGCTAGAGTGAAGTGACGTAGAGTGGAGTAGCATAAAGTGAAGTGGCGTAGAGTGGAGTGGAGTGGAGTAGTGTAGCATGGAACAGGGGATAGTGGAGTGGCGTACAGTGGCATGGCATATAGTGGAGTGGTGTAGAGTGAAATAGCATAGAGTGAAGTGAGTGGAGATGAGTACAGTGGAATAACGTAGAATAGAGTAGTGTAGAGTGGAGTGCTATAGAGCGCAGTGGCATAGAGTGGATTGTGGTAGAGTAGAGTGGCATAGAGTGGAGTGGCGTACAAAGGAATAGTGTATAGTGCAGTGGCATACCATGCAGTAGTGAAGAATGGAGTGGCATAGTGTGGGATAGCATAGATTGGAGTCTTGTACAGTGGAGTTGCATACAGTGCAATAGTGTTGAGTGGATTGGCGTACAGTGTAGTTGCGTACAGCAGTAGTTTGTAATCTTTTGATTTATGCGGACCCCCGCTTAATCATTAACCAACCTTAGGACCCCCTCTGAAACACTATTTGAACCCCAGGATCCCCAATGAGTAATTACTTAAAGCTGCATGCCCTAATATAAGCATAATTTGAACTGCAAAACAATACATAAAATATACAAAAACTAACATTGAAACAAATATACAAATGATGAAATATTTTATTTAATTCACAAATATTAAAAATTCTAAATTTTAATGGGACGGTTGGGGCTCTTCTAAATTCAATTGAGGCTACACATCATCCATACTATATTCTGTTTTGTGCATTTGCACTGCTCCTATCAATCAGAGGGTACAAACTTAATTGTTAGCCTCCTAGTTTAAGTTCCTTTATATTTACCTAATTTTTAAAAGATCAGTTCTACATTTTGCTTCTTTATTTATATACATTTTATTTAGTTATTACTTCGTTCTCTAAGCAGTCACAGACTCCCTTGTCATGCTTTATGGACCTACAGGGGGCCCGGACCACAGGTTAGGAACCACCAGCCTATAGTGTGTTGGCATAGGCTACAGTGTTGTACAGTGGAGTGGTATACAGTGGAATGGTGTACAGTGGAGTGGGGTAAAGTGGAGTGTGGTAGAATAGACTGGAGTACAGTGTAATAACGTAGAGAGGAGTGGTGTAGAGTGGAGTGGCATACAGTGTAGTGGTGTAGAGTAGACGGGCATAGATTGGAGCGTGGTACAGGGTAGTGGCATATAGTGGAATATCATAGACTGCAGTGGCGTAAAGTTAAGTAACATACAATGGAGTGGCATACAGCAGAACATCGTGGAGTGGGGTAGAGTAGAGTGGAGTGCCATAGAGTGAAATAGCCTAGAGTGGAGTGGCATACACAGGAGTAGCATAGTGGGGAGTAGGGTACAGTGGAATGAGGTAAAGTTTAGTGGCATACACTGCAGTGGCATTGAGTGCAATGGAGTACAGTGGTGTGGCATAGAGTGGAATGTTGTAGAGTGGGGCCAGGGCTCTAAACCCCATCATCCCAGGAGCCTATGATTTGTGCCTCTGGCGGCTAAATAGCAGACTCCTCGTCCATGGCAATCAAGAGATATGAGATTCGGGCAGGACATTAATCCCCATTATACACCAGCAAACAGCCCTACAGCAAGGAGGTGGGGCCTTTGATTTGCACCAATCAGGCGCCCAAATAGTGGAGTCCTCATCTGCACAGTGGCATGCGACAGAAGGGGGTTTTGGGGGGGAGCGCCGGAATCGGCAGTCTCCCCCCGGGGAGTTTGCGAGAGGATGGTATGGCCCATTCGCGCCCTTTTTGGGCGCCGTTTGGGCTATACATATGCCTTTTTAGTTGTAGCCTAAGGCTACAGTATAAATGCGGGCGACATTTTAGATCGCCACCATTTTACATTGGAAGGTTTTGGCCGGTGGTCGAGCTTTCTGATAGTGTCGTAGTTGGTAGTTTTGGTGGCTTTCAATAGCGGTACGTAGAGTGTTAATAATTGTAGTGCAGAGTATTGTAGGTGGAGATTAGCTTGGTGGGCAGAGAGCTGGAATAAGGCAGTAGGACTTACCAGGTTTTTGTAGTGTTTTGCCACGGTCGTCGTATCTGGCGCTATGGACCAGCGTGTGATCCGGGCCATGGAACTGCTGAAGGAAGCGGGGCGCCTTGATTTGATCGCGGCCCCTGCCGCTCCTCGTGCGCGCCCAGCCAGAAGGGCAGCGAGCGGTGTGGCGGCCGCGGTGGTGGCGTGCTCGCCACCGCGTGGCAGACAGCAGGTGAGCGGGGCGGGTAGGGGGAGGAGCGGGAGGCTGGCCCTCGCGGGTAGGGGACGGATGGCTGGGGACTTGAGTAGGCAGCCGCGCCATTTAGGGGCGCGGCGGCTGAGTGGCGTTGGGATTGGTGGTGCCGGGGGCGGGGAGGGAACCCCCTCGGTTTCCGCGCGTCGTCAGGAGCAAGGGCGGCGCCTGCCTTTGTCGGGGGCAAGTGCGGGAGCGGTGCAGGAGTTAGCACAAGCAGGCAACTCGGCAAGGGCGATCCGGAAAGGCACAGGGCGTGTCTTTAAGAAGAAGGGCTTTAGAAGTGGGCAGATTGCGGCCTCAGCAGTGGACGGTAATGCGGGGAGGGAGGGGGGCAGGGGGCAGGAAGGGCCTTTGCCTGGTTTGTCGAGCGGTGGGGGGGGTCAGGAGCTTTTGGGCAGTATTTGTGGGGAAGGTGCCCTGGTGGGGCAGCCCGATGTTGGGGAGGGAGGGGAAGATGAGCAGGGGGCAGTAAAGGAGCTGAGTCACATCCTGGAATGGAGTGACGAGTCTGACCAGGGAGGAAGTGATTTCAAAGAGCAATTAGTGGAGGATGATGGGCTCCATTTTCAGGTGCGCCCACCAATTCGTACCTACGGTGTTTTTGCCAGAGGTGAGTCTCTTAGTGAGGGGTTAGTTGAGGTAAAAGGGTCAGGGGTTGAGCGCAGGGCCACAAGGGTAGGTGACAGTCATGTGAGTGATGCTGATATGCGGTTCTTACAGGGAGGACAGTGTGGGAGCGAAGGGGGCCCAGGTGAGCTTTTGACGGGCTTGGAACCCTGGGAGGAGGAAGAAGTGACGGCGGGGCCCAGTACGGCTAGCTGTACAGGTTATCGTCGTGGCGGTGAGGTCGTGCGAGCCAAGGAGTTAGTCACGCAGTACGCCACTGGAACGGGTTTTGCGCCCCCCCGATGGCAGGGTGAGTAAGGGACAGCGGCCTGGCTACGCATCACAGAGGCAGGGGCTCACAACGGCCCTACAGCGACCGCGCATTCCGGCGGCGCAATTAGAGGATCTGATAAAGAAGGCGCGTTTTGGGATTGATACGCGGGATGTTGACGGTAATGAGACCAAGAGTGGGGACAGCTTAGATTTTGACGAGGACAGTGTGGAGGAGGGAGAGATCCGGGAGGAGGAGGTTTGGTGGGGGGGAGAAGCTAACGTTGTGACTCAGTCGTTGCAGGTGCCGGACGGCTTGAGCAGGGTGAGGAGTGAGGCAAGACGGACGGTTATGGAGCGGCCCCCGTTGTTGCAAAAAGGTAAGGCTGCCAGCGCAAGCAAGCAGGTCGGGGTTGCACTGGGGACAGATGACATCAAAGGGGGCATGGGGGAGAGGCTATGTAAAGGGGTTTATGTTGCTGATGCTGGGGTGGGTACGGATGAAATAAAAGGGGAGGAGGCAAAAGTCAGCACTGGTAAAGCAGAAGGTGAGGCATCAGGGAAAGGTGGAGACGAATTCGGTCCGGGTAAAGTTGGCGGTAAACATAAGCGGTTGCCTTATATGGGGACGTCTAAGCCTTTGGGAGCGCATCTCATGCCAGCAACAAAAGAAAAGATATGGAAAGGGGAGTATGTGGAGATGCTTAAATTGCTGCACAGGGAGGTCCGGGCAAAGGAAGGGTCCAAGGAGGAAGAATATGAGCTGGCGAAGCGCCCTAGGGTCCCGGTGATGATTGAGAATTGGACAGCGGTGTTCTTGATCTACGCGAGTGTTTATTGCGAACGCTATCCGGAACGGGCAGTGGCGTTATTTAAATATATGGACGTCATTGGGAAGGCATATTTGAATTTCGGCGGGTATGCATGGGCGCAATATGACGAGGAATTTAGAGCGCGGATGGCGGCGGATGAGGAATCCCAATGAGGCGAGATTGATACGGATTTGTGGCAGCACACAATGGGCCCAGCAAAATTCGGTAAAACAATCTTTACGGCTAGCGGGCTGCCTATCATTTATCGGCCCTTTCGAGATCGCCCCACCCAGGGTGGGGCCAATGTCAATAACTCCGGCGACAAAGGGGGAGCTGGTACAGCAGGGTCAGGGGGAAAAAAATCTGGAGCATGCTGGGACTTCAACAAGGGGTTATGTACGAGGGAGTATTGCAAATTCAAGCACGAATGCTCCAAGTGCGGGGGAAAACATGCTCTCACCACCTGTTTCGGGGGGTCCGGCGGCGGGCAACAGTTCGCGGCGTCAGGAGGTAATCCCGTGGGGAATGCGGGCCAGCCCAAGCCCAGAGGGCAGGGACCCCTGGGGAAAAGCTTTTACTCCAATTAATTTGGAGCGGCTTCGGTACTGGACGAGTCGGTATGAGTTGCAGGAGCAGGGGCAAATGTTGCGCGGGGTTTTCTGAAGGTTTTGAGTTGGGCTACACGGGTCCGCGACAACGTCGGTGGGCGGAGAATTTGCGTTCGGTACAGGGAAAAGAAGAGCTGGTGCGGCTCAAACTTGGGAAGGAAGTGTCGGAGGGGAGAATGGATGGCCCTTTTGCGGATTGGCCTCTCCCTAATTTGATAGTGTCACCTATTGGTGTGGTGCCCAAAAAGGAGCCTGGGCAGTATCGGCTAATACATCATTTGTCGTGGCCGGAGGGGGCGTCGGTTAACGACTTCATACCAGAGGAATTTACAAAAGTGTCATATGCCTCGGTGGACGTGGCAATGGCGCTGGTGGAGGCATTGGGTCCGGGCACCCTTATGGCAAAAACTGATATCAAATCTGCTTTTCATTTACTGCCGGTACATCCTCGAGATTTTGAGTTGCTGGGAATTCAGTTCCAAGGCAGCTGGTATGTTGACAAGGCGCTGCCCATGGGTTGTTCGAGCTCTTGTTTTTTATTTGAATGCTTCAGCACATTTTTGCAGTGGATCTTTGTGACAGTTACGGGCCATACGGCGGTCACGCACTATTTGGACAATTTTTTCATTGCAGGCCCAAAGGATGCGGAGTCCTGCGCAGTGGCGCTGCAGAGATTCCAAGCGCTTATGGGGGACCTGGGTGTGCCCCTGGCCCCTGAAAAAACAGTGGGGCCCTGTACGGCCCTGTCGTTTTTGGGCATTGAGCTGGATACTCGGACCATGATGGCGTGTTTGCCTGATGACAAGCGGGTGCACATGCTGGAAACGGTGCGGCATGTGTTGCAAAGGAATAAAGTGACAGTTAACGATATCCAGGTCCTATTGGGCCATTTGAACTTTGCATGCAGGGTGGTCTGTGCCGGCAGGACTTTTTGCAGGCGACTCGGGATGGCATTATCGGGTGGTACACTACCGCATCATCATGTCCGGCTTAGTGCGGGAGTAAAAGAGGATTTGAGGATGTGGTGCGTCTTCCTGGAATCATTTAATGGTATTCCAATTCAGACCTGGCCAGTGTGCGAATGGGATGTGCAAATCTTTTCAGATGCGGCGGGGGCGTCGGGGTTTGGCGTTTATTGGCAAGGCAATTTTTGTGCGGAGCCGTGGCCGGAGGCGTGGCGCGCGGGGGGTAGGAGTATTGCATTTCTGGAGCTTTTCCCGTTAGTGGTGGCGGTGCGCTTATGGGGGCATTGCTTGCAGCACAAGCGAGTACTATTTCGAGTACACAATCTGGCAGTGGTGCAGGTGATAAACAGGCAATCAGCGAGGGAACCACAGGTGCTACAGCTGCTTTGAGTTTTCGTTTTGGAGTGCTTGCGGCGCGACATTTATTTTCGGGCGCGACACGTGGCTGGGGTAAACAATGACATTGCGGATGCCTTATCTCGTTCGCAGTGGGAGAGGTTCCGTGGGTTGGTCGCGGACGAGCAGTTGCACAGGATGGTGATGCTAGCGGCGCTCTGGAGCATAGGAGAGAGAGAGGATTCTCCGCTTGGTCGTGAACTCGTTGGCACCTTCGACGCAGTGCAAGCATGTAAGGGCTTGGCAGGAATTTTTGGAGTCTGGAGCGCGCAGACGGCGGCGGGTACAGGACCGGATGGAGGATGTAATTAAATATATGATGGACATGATAGACAAGGGGCTGTGAAAGATCTCTATGGCTGGGAAGTTGGCGGGGTAGCTTTTGTTGGTAAGCTTTTGTGGGGTTACGCTCCATCGGCGGGGGAGTTCGGCCAGCGGCTTTTGGAAGGTTGGGCGAGGGAGAGGGGTAATGGAGCGAGGTCGCGCCAGCCGATTTCTTTGGACCTGTTGATGCCAATAATGTCAGCAACGGCGATTATTTGTGAGAATCTGGAAGAGGCGTTATTATTTCGGACTTTGATGTCCTGGATGTTTTTTGGGGCTTTCCGTGTGTCCGAGTTGTTGGGCTCAAAATTTTGGGAAGGAGTGCGATGGGTTGATGTTTGTATTTCGCAGAGTGGAGTCGGAGTATTTTTGAAGCGCTCCAAGACGGACCAGCGGGCGAATGGGAGGCAGGTTTTTATGCGGACCTATCCGGTGCGGGACATGTGCCCAATGCGTTTGGCGCGACGGTTGCAAGGGAGGGGGTGGGGACAGACGGGGTTGGTTTTTTGTCATAGGAATGGGGACGCGGTGTCTGCATACCAGCTTTTGGTGGTTATGAGCTCTTGTTTGAGTAACGTAGGGGTCGATGCGTTGCAATTTGGGACACATTCTTTTCGGATTGATATGGCGACGGAGGCAGGTCGACGGGGTTGGCAGAGGGAGGCGGTTTTAGAGCTGGGGCGGTGGAAGTCAGATGCCTACAAGAAATATGTGCGGTGAAGGGGGATAGGAATGGGACTAATTTTTATTTCTTTTCCTGCAGGTTCGGTTCCTGGGCCAGCGCTGCAGGCATTGTACATCTGGGTCATGGGACACTCTGCGAGACAAGCTCAATCGACAAAACTGGGGCCTAATTTGGGTTTAGATGCAACGCGATACTGTGTTCGGTGGGAGAGTAGGGGGGAATGTGTTGGCATGAGTTGTTAGGGACGTTGCAGAGGCTAAAAGGGAGAGGACACTGTCCGGACGTTTTACTTATACACTTAGGGGAGAATGATATTGTGAAGAGGACGGGGTTGGACATAATAAAGGACATGAAGAGGGATTTATCTGTCATCCGCCAGCAGTGGCATGGCTGTCATGTGATATGGACGGCTTTTGTTCCCCGCCAGATTTGGAGGGGAGCTCGTAGACCAGGAGCCATTGGAAAAGCCAGGAAGAAAATTAATAGGGAAATGAAGACCTTTTGTTCTGAACAAGGTTTCACTTACGTGGAACACACAGATATACGATTTGAAGATAAATAATTTTTTAGGGGCGACGGAGTACACCTGTCCTTTTTGGGGATGGAGTTGTACCTGCTCCAATTGAAAGAAGTGCTGAGACTGACATTTAGGGAATATTAGGCACCTAGGACTGTTTCTGAGACGGAGCGGAATGGGGGGGCAGAAAAGGAGAGGACGGCTCAGGAGCCGGGTCCTCTTCCTTTTCTGGTGGCGGAGACAGAGAAAGGGCACATGACAAACCTGAACGGATGGGAAGGAAAGAAGACAGGAAAAATGCTGATCGGATAAGGGTGGACAGTAGCAGGGATACCTAGATAATATCGAGGTTAAGGGCTGGAGACTTGCACGCTCAAGACGATAGCAACTGACTATTAAGGTACTAGACAGAGTAGATAGGAGCACGAAGTAGGGAGGACTGGACTATTGAGCGGCAAGTGCAAAAGGAGAGGGGGGGAGGGACGGGGAGGGGAGGGGGGCGTGTTGTTAGGAGATTTTATGTATAGTGAGGTTTTAGTTTTGTAAGGCACAAGGCCAAGGGAGTGAACTTTGTGAGTGCACCTGTTTCCAATAAAGCGGCCTTTTACACACAAAAAAGAGGTGTGGTGGAGCTATACTTTCACTCTCGCAAGGGGGTTTTGGGGGGGAGCGCCGGAATCGGCAGTCTCCCCCCCGGGGAGTTTGCGAGAGGATGGTATGGCCCATTCGCGCCCTTTTTGGGCGCCGTTTGGGCTATACATATGCCTTTTTAGTTGTAGCCTAAGGCTACAGTATAAATGCGGGCGACATTTTAGATCGCCACCATTTTACATTGGAAGGTTTTGGCCGGTGGTCGAGCTTTCTCCCTCCCGCCCGCCCTTTATATTAAGGGTTTAGGGGGCTTTTCGTCACATTCGTTTGGCTTATTTCTTTTAATTGGCCTGTTGGAACCAGGTGTGCAAAGGGGGGGTATATGTATTGTCGCTTGGAGCAGGTGCAGGCGGAGACAGAGAAAGGGCACATGACAAACCTGAACGGATGGGAAGGAAAGAAGACAGGAAAAATGCTGATCGGATAAGGGTGGACAGTAGCAGGGATACCTAGATAATATCGAGCGTTAAGGGCTGGAGACTTGCACGCTCAAGACGATAGCAACTGACTATTAAGGTACTAGACATAGTAGATAGGAGCACGAAGTAGGGAGGACTGGACTATTGAGCGGCAAGTGCAAAAGGGGAGGGAGGGGGTAGGAGTTGGTAGGGGAGGGGGGCGTGTTGTTAGGAGATTTTATGTATAGTGAGGTTTTAGTTTTGTAAGGCACAAGGCCAAGGGAGTGAACTTTGTGAGTGCACCTGTTTCCAATAAAGCGGCCTTTTACACACAAAAAAGAGGTGTGGTGGAGCTATACTTTCTCTCTCGCAAATGAAAGTGGGGGCAGGATTCTAAGCCCCACCAGCCAACAGCCCTGCAGCAAGGAGGCGTGGCCTCTGATTCACGCCGGACAGGCACCCAAATAGCAGACTCCTTGCTTGTGGAGTGAGACACGCCTTGGCATGTGCCAGGAGAAGACTGTGACAAGAGGGGGTGTGTCTGTGCCCTTCAGAGCCGAGAGGAGGCTGGGCTATACCTTTTGGGTTTACTTGAAGGTACTTTTTTACTTGTGTTTCGGTGCTTGAAACAGCGTCCCGGGGCTTTGTTTAAAGTGTCAATTTATCTTCCCTTGAACTGGGCAAAAGGAAGGTTACCGGTGCCCCTCCAGGCTGCACTCTCCTATCAAAGGCACCTCTATTGATAGGATGTTGGAGAGGGCACTGTGGGTCATCAGTACAGAAACTGCCTTAAGTGAATGGAGATTTTCCCTTACCTCTGGCACCGCCCTAGCCATTAATGCAGCCTCTTTGCCCTTTGGTTTAGCAGCATCCTCGTCTATTGATTCCCCTTCTGTGGGTGTCACGCATATGACCGACGAAGTGCCAATTGGCACTGAAAGTCCTCAGCCAGCTGTTAAGGTTGAGCGGGTAGGTGGATCGCTTATAATAAATCTATTGAGGCTGCCAGCCAGATAAGTCTTTCCTGGTGTCAGGGGCAGTTGCATTCTTATTCCGCATTTATGGAGGGGCAGGGGGTGAACTGGTGTCAAGCCCTTACTGTGTAGCACAACGATTGGTGGTCTGTTTTACTGAATTTAATGCACTCCTCCAAGCAGAGCTTTCTCTCCTTGTTGATCGCTTAAACGCTATTGAGTACAAATTGACTACTCATGCAGCCGCTAGCTCCATCTGTAACAGTTCCGAATTTGATACCCAAGGAAAACTAGGTTATGGATGATCGTCAAGGCAACTTTATCAGCGCTACTGGTCCGGAGCCATCTCGGAGGTTATTACTGAATAAAAACTGTCTTGATCCTGTCGCCCAGGCTTCTGGGCTGAATCCTTCTGTTATGTCTCACCAGCCCAGCTTCTCTCAGATGAAAACATGCACAATTCAAAGGGATCAAATATCCTAAGCGTTCTTCCATTGGGGGGCGTGGTCAGTGGGCCGGCTTTCAATCCCAGCTGGACAGTTATGAACCTTCCCCCGGCCTCCTGCCCCTTTGTGGTGATTTTAAATGAAATCCCCTCTCTGTACAAGAATAAAGGGGAGATGCATGAGAACCTTTTCAACAAAACACAGGTCTGGCTTGTCCAGCACAGGGAGTTTCAGCCCACTTTTTTTCGCAAACAACATTTTATTAACGCACAGTGTTGGGTGAATAGAGTCTGGTCCGGTAGACAGACAAAGTGACTGTGTCATTACAAACTTCGAGTCTCTTTCTTTGGTGCAAAGTTTGTTGTTTGGTTGTTTAAGCAAATCTGCTGTTAGGAGTAACATCTCTTTGTTACCCTTAGGCTACTTTTATAAACCCCCTCTTCCCTTTTTCTGGCCTCCAAATGTCAGCCACCCAAGTCTCATGTTGATAGCAATAACTGCAAAGGTAGCGTGTTATCTGAGGTTTGTGTTCCGCAAGTGCCGGGTCCGTCACACCCCACTCTTTGTAATGTGGAAGTATTCAATGTACCTTTAGCTAATCGTTTGATATTTCATCTATTGTGGATTGACTTCCTGATGTTCTTCGATCAGCTCCCCCCATCATTAATGGTATGGGTAATTACTTTTGCCATACCCCTGAGGACGTATGTTTAGAAGTCCCTTACCTCTCAGCGGGTAAATCTCCTTCGATTGATTCTCTATGGATGCTTGTTGCCCCGTCTAAAGGTCGCTGTTCAGAGATTGTCCGCCCATTTTCCTTGCTGAGCTGAATTAATGCAGGTATCAAGGATAAGTTAATAAATCCTGCTTGGATTGGCTTTACTGCCAAATATGATATTGTTGCATTACAGGAAATTTGCGCTACTACTCCCATTTTGTGTACTGGGTTGATTTGTTATCCAGCCCTGCAACTACTTCTCTCCATGGCAGAGCTAAAGACAGTCTCTCTACCTGGCTCCAACAGAATCTTAAGGTGGACGTTACTGTCCTAGACACTGGGAGTCCCGCATTTCAAGCATGTGTGTTAAAGATACTTTGAGTCCCTATTATTTTTATTTGGTAAATTGTTATAATAATGATTTTGTAAACTTAGTATGTGCCAACTTTAAGCAGTTGTTTTTTTTCTGTCTAGTACGAGGCCTACTGGCCGGGGTCGGGTGCTCTCATCCCTGTGGGCGAGATTTTAATGCAAAATTAGCAGCCTATTCTAAGGAGTTGGGGAGTGACGAATAAGTTGATTTTCAAGGCAAGATGGATCTCAGAGAGGAACTAGAGCTTCTTCTCTCTGATCATGATGTTGTTGATATGGTCCACATGTTCAAAAGAGAAGGACCCCTACAGAATATTGTAGGTTGTACGGACAGGCCTCATTTATTGATTACATATTTACAACCAAGGACTTTTTGTCATGGTTCTCTCGGTGCTATATAAAGGAAACAGAGTGTGGGGATCACAATGCTCTAATTGAGGGAGGTTGGTTACTTGTGCTTAAAGATAAAGCACTTGTTGCCTCAATAGCACTCACTCAGCACTCTAATGGCCGCCTCCGGCTCGTTTGGATATTGAAGGATCCTGTGACCAATTTTGGTATACTTTTAAGGAATCATCAGGAGAATTTTCAGGGTTGCTTTGCAGATGAGAGTGGTGTTGATTTGTTGACCCATTATGAAGATCTATGCTTATGCATCAGGAACCATTTGTTGAAGCCATGTCAGCATAAACAAGAGTGCCCTCACTGGTTTGAGAGGGATTGATCTGTAGCCAATCGTTGCCTGCGGAAGGCACACTCTATTTCTTCTAAACATTCACAGGAGATAAGGGCAGCAATGATGCTTTATAAAAACACCTTGAGAGAGAGGAGGGAATCTCTGCTTAAAAGGGATTGCGACCTGCCTGAATCCGAAGCCACAAACAAAAACAGCAAGGCCATTTGGGATTTGGTGAACAGGATTAGGCAAATGGGTGTTTTGGTAAATCCCCTTTTATCATGTAATGTGTCTGGTTCCGATTGGGTTTTGCATTTTGGTACAAAATATTACATCACAGAAGACAAGAGTTTAGGGGCTCTTTTGAGGGATAACCTTAGTAATTATCCTCCCACGTTAATCACACTACAAGAAGTAGAAACTTCTCTGCGGCAAAGTCTGGGTGCAAAAGCCCCAGGCCTGGATAGGGTACCCATGGAACCTATTAAATGTAATACTGATCTTTGGGGCCCCCTGCTCACTAATGTCTTTAATAACATCTCATGTAATATGGTCTCACGCTCCTTGGAGGTGTCCATCATAGTTCCTATATTGAAAAGGGGGTATCAGAATTCGCCTAAATGCTACCGTCTGATCTCTCTTCTTGATAGCACTGTCAAGATTGAGGGCAGGGTGGTTTTTAACTGATTCAGAGCCTGGGATAATAAAAATAACATCTTGTGCTAATTCCAATTTGGTTTCCGCTCAGGGCTGGATAAGGCTGAACAGTGCCTGAATTTGCACTTAAATGTTGGAAAATATACCATAGCCAGACACTTCCCACTGTACCTGGTCTTTATGGATCCACCCACAGCATTTGAATGTGTTATCAGAGCCAAACTATGACTGTTGCATCTGGGGCTTGATCTAACACTGGTTAACTCCTTAGTCAACCTGCAGGAGATCCTAACAGCTAATGTGAGATATGGTCCTGCTGGTGAACTGTCAAACATCTTACAGTTTCTAAAGGGGTGCACCGAGGATGCATTTTGGCCCCTCCGTTGTTTATTCTTTATATAAACAATCTTAATTCTCTTTTGTCCAGCATAACTACCAATGTTCCAAGAAAAGGGAATCTGCTTGTTTCCACATTACGGTACACAGATGATGCTGTTCTCCTTGTCCGGACACCCAGTTTTGTATGCTCTGGTAGAGGCGTTTGTATCCTTCTGAGTAACCTTGTTTTAATCACCAGCTTTGGAAAGTCCCATGTCATGGCATGCAGCCCAGGCAAGAAAGGAGCTTCTTTGCTGCACGTCAACAGTCAAATCCTGCATACTGAGATTTTTGTTGTTGTTACCTCTGCGTTGTGTTTGAGTCACCAGGATCTTGCAGCCCCAGGTTACATCTGCACACTTGAAACTGAGCAGGTCGGTTGGGGCCCTTTTTAAAGTTTCGAAGGTGACAGGAATGGGATCAATTGCACCTTATGTAATAATCTATAATGCTCTGTATGGTGCAGGGGTATAGGGTTATTTTAATCCCTCCTCCCTATATCTAGAGGAGATCTGTATTTGTATTTGTAGGTGTTTGCTTCACCCACCCCCCACCAGTTCCTATTTTATTATTCACTCGGAGCTAAACCTAATTTTAATCTGTGTCAAAATTAAACTGGCTGCACTCTTATTCTGGGTCAATGTATGGACTAATACTGAAGCTAGCCTGTGCAGGGATATTGTGCTAGTTTGTCTCAAACTAGATAGCGGCTGTTCTATACCCTGGTTGAGATATGTTTCTGAATTATTCTGCGAGTCAAATCTGTCCGATATGCTCAATGCACAAAGCACTTTCTTAAAGTCTGGCAAGAAGGTGATTATGGCTAAAATTAACGATTTTTGTTATTCGAATAGACTGTGCACCGAGTTTAGCAAAACAAAAGTTCCGCCCGGGAGTACACTACCCTCAGCATGTCTGAGGGACTGGCCATTTATCTATCTTTACCCCTCTCACGGTGGGAGAAATATCTCTTGTTCTGATTTAGGGCTGGAACAGTATGGCTACTCTTTAGCTCCTGGGAGGCTCCTTCGAACTGGGAGTGCATGCTTTAGCCTGTCCTTGTGACTTGCGATCTGCTCGAACTCGGCTGCATATTATTTTCCTCTATAAATTCTATAGAGCTTTTTTGTATTTTATTTGAAGGCAATCTTAGTGTCTCATTTTCCGGACGTGCAGAGACAATTCATTTTATCTTCAGCTTTTAGATAGCTCAGGTGTGTGTTTTAGAGTATATTCTTTTCATAAAGCAGTGGCATGATGCAGGATATCAGTGGAGGCTGACTCAGGGGTCTTTACCCTCCTTACACTCTTGGTGCAATTAGGATGTATAAGATTGTTTAAACTGTGTTTAGTTTTGAATAAAGATGGTTTTGACTTGAGTGGAATACCAAAGAGTGGAGTGTTGTAGAGTGGACAGGAGTAGAGTGTAGTGGGGAAGACTGTAGTGGTGTATACTGTAATAGCATACTATGGGTGGCATACAAGGGAGTGATGTAGAGTGGAGTGGCATACAGCTGAATAGCATAAAGTGTCCTGGCGATGAAAGAAGTAATGTAGAGAGGAGTGGTGTAGAGGGGGGTGGCATACAGTGGAGTAGCATACAGTGGAGTGGTGTAGATTGGTTGAGTTTACCAGCATATTGGCCCTCATTATGACATTGGCGGTAAACACCGCTTACCGCCATACCGACTGCTGCCAACATACCGCCGCCGTGGTTTACAGCTACCCATATTATGACCCACACATAGCAATCCGTCACTATACAGACACACACACAAGTCTGTCGAACCAAAGGCCAGTGATAAACTGGCGGTACCAAAACCCACAGAGTTACTCCAACAGAACTATACCCACAGCCAGCATTATGACCCACCAATCACCGCGGCGGGCATTCAACCGCAGTAAACCATTGGCGGTACATACCGCCACGCTCAAAATACACACACACATACAAAAAACACCACATTGGACAATTTGAATAACACACCTGACACACATTCACACACCACACCCACACCACTATAAAACACACACACACACATTACCCACAGCGCTTTACGACTCAAAAAAATTGCCAACTGTGAGAGAGACACACCAAGAGCACCCACAGAACCAGAGCCACAGAACACCATCACCCAAACACCATCCACGTACCTCACAGCACACACCCCAACACATCGCTCCACAAACCCTCACGCACACCACACACACTACACCCATGGCACTACAAGGACACCCCAGGTTCTCAGAGGAGGAGCTAAGGGTCATGGTGGAGGAAATCATCAGGTAGAGCCACAGCTATTTGGAGCACAGGTGCAGCAGACATCCATTGCCAGGAAGATGGAGCTATGGCAGAGAATTGTGGACAGGGTTAACACTGTGGGAGAGCACCCCAGAACAAGGAATGACATCATGAAGAGGTGGAACGACCTACGGGGGAAGGTACGTTCCGTGGTTGCAAGACACCAGATAGTTGTAAAGAGGACTGGAGGTGGACCCCCACCTCCTCCCCCAAAAACTAACAACATGGGGGGAGCAAGTCTTGGCAATACTGCATCCTGAGGGCCTGGCATGAGTAGCAGGAGGACTGGACTCTGGTAATTCAACTCTTTACTACTTTTACCCTCCTACCTTCATGCCATCACAAACTCCTACCCCTACCCTCACCCCATCACTCCACCACCTCACATATACCCCACCATCACAACTCACCCATCCCAATACCAAGCCCTGCATGCAACACCAATGCATGGACCCCCATCACAGACATGCATGGACACCCATCACTAAAGCATGCACATTAGAGAGAATCACCTAGCCCACAAAATCACTACTCACACAAGGCAAAGCAGACAGGGCAATCACAACCATACAGGGCAACACACCCATGCACAAGATGTCACACGCAGAAACTATAACACTGCCTTCACATCCCCACAGGTCTCCCACCCAACGTCACCGGAGAGGAGGTGCCAGCAACATCCAGACCCCCCCCCCCAGAAGAGGCCCACAGTAGTGACAGCAGCTCTGCTCGCCTGGATCAGGATGACCAACATGGCCCATCAGGGATCTCCAGACAGTCTGTTACCCAGGCACAGTCCCATACCACCACAGAGCCTCCCCCCTCAGGAAACACCAGCACAGCACCCACCCAGCGGGCCCATACCTCTGTCCCCAGGACACATCAATCAGCATTGTGTTCACCACTACAGGGACCACAGGAAACCCCACAAACACAGGATGATCAGGGACCTGGGGTCAGAGGCAGTGGGCACACGGTTCCAGGGGACAGAGGCACAGAACAACAGAGAAGCTGGGAGGATGGCTGTGCGACAGGGGGAGGACAGGACCAGGGAACAGACTCTCCACGAGGCACTCACCAACATCCTGGGAGCATACCACCATTCTTGGGAGACGATGGGCCAGTTACTGGACAAGTTGCAGGAGGCGGCTGCAGGAGGGACAATACCTGGGGATCAGGGAGGACCTGAAGAACATACACACCACCCTGGCCACCATTGCAGGGGTACTGGCTGACATGGCCAACAACATGAGGGAGGCAGTGGCACACCACGGGCCCCTGACACTAGGCAAACCGATGAACAGCCCTCCACCTCCGCTGCCACTAGTGGACAGGATGCCCCTCCACAGAAACAACAGGCCACCAGCACCTCTCCCCCTGCAGAAGGAGAACCACCCTGCAAACGGTCCCTGCGATCCAGGCAGAAGCCAGAGAACATTGCCAAGACCCCCCCAGAAAATAAGGCTCTCCTGATTGTCACCCTTGTGTCCCACTCTGTCACCCTGTCCACCTTGAACTGCCACTGCTCCCCTTCCTATGCCCCCTTGGACAATGCACCTGTGGTACAAATAGACTGGACTTTATCCTGGACTTTCCTCCATCATTCCGCCAGCCCATTGCACATCCCCTTCTACCTCTTAGCACTTAAATAAACACTCTTTGAAAAAATACAAGTATGGAGTATGTCAAATGATTTAACTATGTATTCGTTTAACAAGGTTTAAACACTGCAATACAACTGTACAGTAATGTATAAATAGGAATGACCTGTAGTTGGCTGCAATCAACACACCAGGTGCCAGAGTGGGGCACATATATCTCAAAATAGAGATGCCAAAGGGTACAGTAAGTGGCCATAAAAGTGGGAGAATCTGCCTGCCCTGTACAATGTCAAATACAAAACTGTCAATGCAAAGTGAAATTACAGTGTCTTACCTGGGTGTCACTGGAAGTACTGTCATATAATAGCTGTTCTGTTGTCCTCATCCTATGTTTCCTCATCTTCACTGTCCACAGGTTCCACTACTGCCCCACGCCCATCTCCAGCCTCCTCATCCTGCAGAAAAGGCACCAGGCGTCTCAAGGCAAGGTTATGCAGCATGCCATGATTATCTGGCACACCATCCATGGTGAGTAGCACAGGAATCCACCTGTTCGATGCAGGCACCGAAACCTGGCTTTCAGGAGGCCGAATGTCCTCTCAATTATTCTCATTGTTCGCCCATGTGCCTCATTGTAACGTTCCTCTGCCCTTGTCCTGGGATTCCTCACAGGGGTCAGTAGCCATGAGAATTTGGGGTAACCAGAGTCATCTGCAATTATTGAGGGACACCTGTTAGACACACCAACCCTTAGGGCCCACACCATACCCATACACCAACATCCACTAGGTGGGAACCAGGGCTTACCTATTAGCCACACCCGGTGCCTCTGGAGTTGAGCCATCACATATGGGATGCTGCTATTCCTCAGGATATAGGCATCGTGCACAGAGCCAGGATACTATGCATTGACATGGGAGATGTACTGGTCCACCAAGCACACTATCTGCACATTCATCGAGTGAAAGCTCTTTCGATTTCTGAACACCTGTTCATTTCTCCGGGGGCGGTCTGGGGGGCAGGGGCTGGGGGTGGACAAATGCAATATGTGTACCATCAGTAACCCCAATAATGTTGGGGATATGTCCCATTGCATAGAAGTCAACTTTCACTGTGGCCAAATCCTCCACCTGGGGGAATACGATGTAGCTGCGTATGTGTTTAATCAGGGCAGACAGCACTCTGGTCAGCACCATTGAGAACATTGGCTGTGACATTCCTGCTGCCAAGCCCACTGTCATTTGGAAGAAGCCAGTTGCCAAGCAATGGAGCACAGATAGGACTTGCACAAGAGGGGGGATCCCGGTGGGGTGACGGATAGCAGTTATCAGGTCTGGCTCCAGTTGGGCACTCAGCTCTGTGATTGTGGCCCTGTCAAGTCTATAGGTGAGGATAATGTGCCTGTCTTCCATTGTTGACAAGTCCACCAGCTGTCTGTACACGGGGGATGTCTCTATCTCCTATTCATCTGCAGCGGTTGTAATCTAGGGGGCAAAACGGGGAGCAGCTGGTCAGTATTCCACATTTCCAAACACTACATTGCATTGCATGTTGTGACTGTAGTAGTATGTTGTTGGATAGGTCCAAATGGTGCCTATGTATACTGTGACTCACTTTGGTGGTGCCATGAGCTGCCCCCCCCTGAAATGGTGTTCGCCTGTCCTGTTTGGAGGGACAGGTGGAAATGAGTTAATTCCGCTGACGTTGTGCACAGTTGCGGGAGGCGGTCGAGTGCTGCTGTGCAACACCTCATTAGTTGTCTATGGGCCCTATGGGTTACAGTGGCCAATGGTGATGTACGCCAGGGGTGACGGTACACACTGCCGTGGACGTGACCGCCATTTTCTATCTGTTCACTCACTTGCTACCTGACCTTCAACAGGAGAGGACCTACACTGCAAGTGCTGCTCTGACCTGTGTCTGGAACCGACCATGGCTTGTGTCACTGGGTAAAGGGCCCCTGTCTTCACTGCTGTGGAGTTGGAGAGACTGGTGGATGGGGTCCTACCCCAGTACCAAATGCTGTATGGGCCTCCAGACCAACAGTTGAGTACACTGTGAGCACTATGCATGGGGCATGAATGCATGGAGTGGTATGTGTGAAGGCCTAGTGTAGGAGGGGTTGGTGGAAGGGTTCTGGGCAGCGTCTGTGCGTAAGGGGATGTGACGGCCATGGTGGGCCATGAGTGTAACAGGCCGGACGATATGACTGATACCTTTTTCAATGTATCTTTTTTGGCAGGTCAGCGGCCATTAGAAAAAAGGTATATGGCGTGCCATCGCCAAGGACGTGCGGACCCTGGGGGTCTACGACAGGCGGAGCACCCACTGTCTCAAACGGTGGTAGGACCTGAGACACTGGGCAAGGAAGACGGTAGAGGTCCAGCTGGGGATGGCCTTCCAACAAGGAAAGGGTGCCTGTCGAACCCTGAACCCCCCCGATGGCCCGCATACTGGCGGTGGCCTATCCGGAGCTGGATGGGCGCTTGAGGGCATCACAGCAGCCACAAGGGGTTGAGTACAGTTTCCAAACATACTACTTGCATGTGGTGCAGTGGTATCCGGGTGGGGGATGTGGGCCTGTGGGTGCCCCTAGGCCAGGCCGGACATTGCAGGGTAGGTTCCATGTTGGGCAGGGGCTAATGAACACCACCTCCAACCAAGCTAGTTGGCATCCACTACTGGGCAGGGGTCTGTGGGTCTCAGGTATGCTGCTATTGGCATTAGGTATTCCTGTCCATAGGCTGGTGACTAGCATTGTGACTGGTAGTGCATTGCCTTGTGCGTAGGGCTTTTCCCTGTGTGTGTGTGTGTGTCGTGTACACCAACGGTGGTGGTGTTGCTGCCATTGGCCAAGTGTATCCATTGTCTCTTCCCCCCCTTTTTGTTTTGCCACCCTGTCCTTATGTGCATTAGCATCATCTGGCGGAGGAGCAGAGGCACCGGCGACGGAGGGAACTGCATCCCACGGGGCCCATGAGGCCGAATCCACCGACGGTGAGGGCACCAGTGGGACTGAGGGCGAGGGAAGCACCACGGCAGAGACAGGAGGGGACAGTTCGGAGAGTGATACTTCGTCCGATGGAAGCTCCCTGCTGGTGGCGGACACCTCTGTGCTCACCCCAACTAGAGGTACAGCCACCACCCCCTGTACCAGCATCACCCTCCCAGCAGCCCCTCAGTGAGTTTCCCGTGCCCACTCACTCAGGAGGGTGGGCCTCTCCTTCGCCCCATGCACCTCAGGCCCTGCCCCAGTTATCCCTGCTGCCCTAAGTGAGGAGGCTATTGACCTCCTGCGATCCATCTCTGTTGGGCAGACAACCATAGTGAATGCCATCCAGGGGCTGGCAGGCCATTTGCAACAAACAAATGCATTCCTGGAGGGCATTCACTCTGGCATGGTGGCCTAAGAGAGATCAATCCAGGCTCTAGCCTCCTTCCTGATGGCAGCCATTGTCCCGGTCTCTTGCCTCCCCTCTCCAACTTTCTCTGCCCAATCCCAGTCCCCTCAACCCCAACCTATCCCAAGCACACATTCAGACCAGCATGCACTCAAGACAACACACAGGAGTGGCTCAGCCATACACAATCACCACACATCATCCCACAGGCACTCACACACACCATCCAGATGCAGACATAACACCCACTGCCTCCACTGTGTTTCCCTCCTCCTCGTCATCCACCACCCTCTCAGTAGCGTCTCCACTCACACTTGCATGCACTACATCCTCATCCACTACCCCATCACCATCACGCCTATCACTACACACCCCTCACTGGCAGTCACCACCCCCACATCAATGCACACGTCCCCTGTGTCCTCTCCCACTGTGTCTGTGCCCCCCCTCCTAAGGAACACAAACGCAAGCACTCAGACACCCACCAGCCATCCACCTCACAACAGCATCCAGCCCATGCACTTGCACCCAAACACAGCAGACAGACACCTCCAACAACCACTCCCAAACATTCCCTCCCCATTGTCACTAAGAAGCTTTTCCTCTCCGCCGTTGACCTCTTCCCGACCCCTCCCCCGCCCTTCACGTCGGGCCAGGGTGGTCAGAACCCAGGCTAGCACCTCAGCCACCCAGTCCACGGCCACATTAGTGTCGGCAGCTACTGCAGGTGGGAGAGGCTCCAGGGAACCAACCATCAGCACTGACAGTGTGCCTGCACCAGATGCCAAGGGGAAGGACAAGGAGGCACCACCAGCTGCCAAGGGGAAGGGCAAGTAGGCACCACCAGCTGCCAAGGGGAAGGGGAAGGGTAAGGAGGCACCACCAGCTGCCAAGGGGAAGGGCAAGAGAGCACCACCAGCTGCCAAGGGTGGTGCAAGGGCAAGGAGGCACCACCAGCTGCCAAGGGGAAGGGCAAAGGGACAGACAAGAGGCCTGGTGCTGGGAAAGATTCCGAGCCCCCACCACCAACCATGGCGGTTCAGCCATCCGAGGCTGCAGGGGAAGGACTGGAGCCCCCCCCCACCACTGCCTGCAGCAGTCACCAGCACCACTGCCAACAGCAGCAGCCCCAGTGGGCAGCCGTCCAAGGCTGCAGGGGAAGGGCAGGAGCCTTCCCCCACCACTGCCTGCACCGCCACCAGCACCACTTCCAGCAGCACCACTTCCAGCAGCAGCAGCCCCAGTGGGCAGCCATCCGAGAATGCAGGGGATGGGCTAGTGCCTCCCCCACCACTGCCAGCTCGACACAGCACCGCCCCTGCCACCACTGAGCAGCCATCACCGCTGGCGGGCAGTGTGTAGTCCTACCTCCATGGGCTGTAGTGCGTCCTGGACCCTGCAAACCCTGTGGGTCTGACAACCAGGTGAGAGACTGTGACCTTGCACTCCCCAAGGTCTGCATCACAGGGCACAATGCCCCCTCCAGAACCAGTGGAGAAGCCATCCACTCACCCCCTCCTTGCAAGGATGAAGCACACAGAGCACAAGGCCCCCTCCAGAACAAGTGGAAGAAGCCATCCATTCACCCCCTCCTTGCAAGGATGAAGCACACAGGGCACAAGGCCCCCTCCAGAACCAGTGGAAGAAGCCATCCACTCACCCCCTCCTTGCCAGGATGAAGCACACAGGGCACAAGGCCCCCTCCAGAACCTGTGGAGAAGCCACCCACTAGAGAGACTGTGGCCTTGCACTCCCCAAGACCAAGCTTTGGGCAAACCATCCATTAGAGAGACTGTGGCCTTGCACTCCCCAGGACCAAGCAGTGGGCAAACCATCCACTAGAGAGACTGTGGCCTTGCATTCCCCAGGACCAAGCAGTGGGCAAACCACCCACTAGAGAGACTGTGGCTTTGCACTCCCCAGGACCAAGCAGTGGGCAAACCACCCACTTGAGAGATTGTGGCCTTGCACTCCCCAGAATCAAGCAGTGGGCAAACCAACCACTTGATAGACTGTGGCCTTGCACTCCCCAGGACAGAGTGATGGGCATGTAGTCCCCTCCAGGACCAGTGGTGTTGTACCATCTTCCAGCTGAGGTACCCCCCATTACTCATCCCCCTGAGGTGCCAGTGTATTTTCGACATGATGCCCCTGCAGTATTCGCTCCGTGTGGTTGCAGGAGTCAAGTGGGGCCTTGGCCTATGTGATGTGGCCCACAGACATTGAGGACTGGGCAGTGTCCCTCCATTTGTATATATGTATATACTGTTTTGATTTCAATTCCTTTTGTCCTTGCATTATTCCTGAGGGGTACGGGGTGGATATGTAATGTTACTGCATCTGTTTGTGTGTATGGTGTTGGGGATGTGGATGTTGCGTGTGTGTGTCACTCTTTTTCCTCACCCCTCCCTTGTGTGCTAGGCGGCAGTACTCACTGTGGTCGTCTTAGCTGGCGTTAATGTTCGTAGTGAATGAGGAGGTATACAATCATGGGAAATATGTGCAACTCGGGCTCCATGGCATTGTGGTTCTTCCTTGAGTCTCCAGAGTTGAGTCCCTTGCCTTCTGTGTTCTGTTTCCACCATGCTTTTGATGTCATTGGTACCGCCCCAGAAAATGTGGCAGATAGGCCTGTTGTAATACAGTGGGTGGTACATTTTCTTCCGTCTGGCTCTTAGCAGTTACCGCCGTGGTGCTTGTTGCTGCCGCCGTGGCGGTCGGTGTTTAAAAGTGGCTGTCTGTGTGGGCGGTTTCCGCCATGGTCATAATTCCATTTTTTTTAATCGCCAGCCTGTTGGTGGTATTACCGCCGCTTTACCACTGACCGCCAGGGTGGTAATGAAGGCCGTAGTGTGGTGACGTACAGTGGAGTGGTATATAGTGGAGTAGCGTAAAGTGGCGTAGAATGGAGTATCATACAGAGGTACAGTGCTGAGTGGCGTATCGTGCAGTGGCATGGTGGAATACAGTCACGGCTCGTGGCGAAGGATGGGGCGGGTGGCACGTGGGGGAGGGAATAAACATTAAATTCATTTTTTTTTAAACCACTTACCTCGATCGTCGCCGCTGCCACCACCATGTTGCTCCTCTGCTGCAGGCACAGGCCCCCAGCCTGCCCTGCGGCCAATCCTGACATTGCTCAGAGCAGCATCAGGATTGGCTGGGAGCCTGTGCCTGCTCTCTCCAGCCCGGCAACACAGTGCCGGGCTTGAGAGAGCCTACTGTGCATGTGTGTTTGGCCGGCCCGAGAAGGCCAGCCAAACATACATGCACACTGAGGGGGAGGGGAGTGCTGTGCACTACCCCTCACTGCTCCTCACCCCCGTGGCCCCGCCCCTTTATAAGAAAACAATAATAAACACAGTTTATTATCGTTTTCTTGTAAAGGTTTTGCAGCTGCCACTGCTGGTAGGGGGAGGGGAGGGGTGAGGGGGGGCGATGCTCCTTTGCCTCAACAGAGGAGCCGCCACTGGCGGAATAGCATATAGTGCAGTAGAGTGGAATGGCATATACTGGAATAGCATATAGTGCAATGGTGTACACTCACGTGGTATACAGTAGAGTGGCATAGAGTACAATAGCATAGACTCTTGTGCTATAGAGTGGAGTTGTGTAGAGTGGAATTGCGTACAATGGAGCAGCGTAGAGTGGAGCACCGTACAGTGGACTGCCGTAGCCTGCAGTGACATAGAATGGAGTGTGTAAGAAAATGGACCATTAGTCATGTGGCCGCATTAGTAGTGGGTTTACATTTGTCCTCTACTGGGAACCAAACACTACTCTACTGGGAACCAAACACCCCATTGTTGACTCTCTCACAGTAGCGAAGTGGAGCAGTCCAAGGCCTCCTCAAGAGGGGTGGTGTAGGCTAGTAATCACCATTCACAGATACTCAATATTAGCACTCAATAAATAAGTGTCCACTCTACACTTTTTCTTTTGAAAAAGGAAAAAGTACATTCATTACACCCACACTATTCAATACTATGCAGCAATTTACAAATATACATACGATGATGGAAATACTTCTTGATGACATTGCGTAATCACTCTTACCCTTCCCAAAGAGAGATCTAGATCAACAAATCACATGTAAAAAACATTCACTTGTATTCAACTGCAATAGTTGAACATAACTTTGAATGAACGCACTTCATATTGTCAAAAAAGCATGTATAATTTTGAATTCAAGTGTTTGTAAGTGTAATTACTTCATTAAAGCATTCCCAAGAGGAAATGTCTATGCATGTCTGGGTGACTTGTGTACTCAGCATAACTTTTAGCATGAATAACGCAATTGCACCATAGCCCCTAAAGTGCATTACATTTATAATCACAAAACTGTGCAATTATAGACTTTCACACCTAGAGGGTACTGCACTTTAAACATAGCCCCTATAGGGCATCACATTTACAATCACAACATGTGCAATTATATCACTCAACCATTAGAGGGTGTTTGCATCATACACTCAATTCCTTTTAGCATACAATACTGCAGTTTAGCAGAGCACCTAAAGGGCATTACATTTAAAATTACAACACATATGCAATTACAACCTTTCACCCCTAGAGAGTGTATGCACAACATGAAACCTTGTGTTGATCACTGTTAGACTACAGATACTACAGCCATAGACTTTGCCCCTGGAGAGCACAGCATTCCCAGCTATAAAGCACATGCTCCAGCCCGGGGAGTGCTTGAAAATCTCTGGAAACCCTTGAGGTGTTATCTTTTCAGAGTCTCACCCAACTTAGGGCAGGGACCCTGGTAATCCTTTTTGGGGAGGCTGCACTCCTACTGCAGTTCCACCAGTACCTTTTAATTTTTTTTTTATTTATTGTGTTATATCGACAGTGACAATAAAGAAAGTTACAGTTATGTGCGAGTTTACCAAAGTTTTCAATTCTTTACATGTTTCAACATTGTTCCCTGTTAAATTTGCATGTTGACGATACCAATACCGTTTGTTTATTTAGGCAAGAAGTTTGGAAACATTGTATACTCAGCAATCACTATATGGCTTATAACATATGGCAGAAAACAAAGATAGTGAAAAAAAGAATCTAAAAATATAAAGAAAAAAGAGAGGAGTTAAGGTCGAAATAAATCTGAGCGAGTGTACGCGCGGGGGGAGAGGAGGAGGGAGGGAGGAGGAGGAGAGTACAGCACACGCCGTGCGCGAGCAGACCCTCCAGCATCCTCCGGTGTGGACCGATATGTACTCTTGCAATAATCTCGGGTCTGGGCAGGTGGGGGAAGTTCAGCAATCACAAATGTACAGGGGGCGGTGTCAGTGAGGTGGGCGTGTCTGCGGAGTTAGGCCTCCACACCCAGGCCATCTGCAACAGGTAGAGCATTTATGCCCTTTCGCTCCTATATTTGATTCATTGCAAGGTGCGTTTATGTCATGCCGCGTCCTCCAATACGTGTTCCTGCGATTCCTGGTGTTGCGGTTATTGTACACTATGTGGTTTGCACCCTGTATTCACTAGTGTACTTAATTGTGCCGTCACTCCATGTGTGTGCTATGATTTATTAGTTATTACCCGTTCATGTAGTTTATTCAGGGAGGTAATTCATCACCTTTGCTTTCTAAAAGTGCCACAAAGGAGCTCCAGGTCTCTACTCCCTTAACCTGGATCCCCTTGTCCTGGAGTGAGTGCAGTGTTTGTTCTGCTTTTGCCCAGCACAGTAGCTCCGTTTGCCATTGATGTATGCTAGGGGCACTGGGTGCTTTCCAATGCATGGCTCTCAAGCGTCTGTACAACACTAGTGCTAGTGCAATGCATCTATGTGTCTGCTTCCGTCTTTTAGATCTTACCCCTATACCCAATAGACATTAGCTCCGGATTAGGAGACATTGGAATATAAATCCACTCAGTCAACAGATTTATAATATCATTCCATGTATTTTTAATTGGTGAGCATTCCCATGTCATATGGAAAAAGGTGGCTTCTGTGGTGCTGCATCTAGGGCACCTCTGTGGCGTTTGGGGGAACATGCGTGCTAGTCGGTGAGGTGATAAATATGCTTGATGTACATAATTGAACTGGGTGTAACGGAATCAGGGGTTGCGTGATACTCCATAAATCATTTTCATAGCCTGGTTCCATGCTTGTGTTGAGAGGACCTGATCCCACCTATTTTTTGCTTGTTCCTGCCCATGTTCGATATGCGTTGTCAGGATTTTATATATTGTGGATACGCTTATTGGAGTTGCTGCGCTTTCTAACAAATCATGTAATATGGGGCAGTTTTTGGCTCATTTCGCCCACATTTACAGGTTGAGCGAGCTAAGTGTCGTAATGCACCGAATGCTATGAATCTTCCTTGTCCCAAATTATGGGCGTTAGACAGTGCCTCGTATGTTAGGATGCGACCTTCACTATAAATATCACCCGTAGTTTGTATGCCCTTCTCTGGCCAAGTGTTCAGGCCTACCTTTCCTGCTATGTTTTCGATTTTCGGGATGGCCAGTAATGGGATCCTAGGGGAGTATTGCGGCTCTTTGTCCCCAGCTACTGCAAAGCATCCCCATATCCAATGAGCGACATTTAGTAGAATGTGTGTGCGTTGATCTATCTTGGTTCATCAGGTATTGCAATATGCTAGTGTGTCCTAGATCCGTGAGTATCATCTGTGTTTCTTCATTCGTGAGATTACCAAGCCATTGAAACACCCATTGTAGCTGGGCGGAGGCATAGTATAATTCAAATCTTGGTGCCCCCAGCCCTCCCATCATTAGTGGTTGATGTATTTTTGTTAGCGCCACACGACGGCGGCTCTTGCCCCATATTAAGTCTATTAGTATGCTGTTCAGTGGTTTGAAAAAAGAAGCTGGGAGCACCAATGGGAGCGTCATGAAGAAATAGAGCAGACGCAGTAGTATTATCATCTTTTCTATAGCCACTCTTCTCATGGGAGAGAGTGGGAGCGAGCACCAGAAAGACAGTGAGCCCCTGACGGAGCGTATCACTTGTCCCAGGTTGCCATCTTTGAGATCTTGTGGGTCGTGATATACATTTATTCCCAAATATTTAAATGTGGTGTAGCACCATTTCAGGTCACCCGGGCTAGCGGTCAACCGGTGTGTTTCAGGTACCGGTCGCATAGGGAATAGGCAGGATTTTGACCAATTCACTTTTAACCTGGACACCACCCCCAATTTGTGTAGCAACCCCAACAAGTCAGGTAGGGATTCTGAGTAATTTCGTAAGAATATTAACGCATCGTCCGCGTACAGTGGCACTATGCGATGCGTATGTCCGTCCAGGATGCCCCATGCCGGGGCTAATGTACGTAGCAGGGCGACTAGTGGTTCGGTGGCGAGGGAGAACAACAGTGGGGATAACGGGAAACCCTGCCTAGTGCCCCTTTCTATGGGGAACTTCTCGGATATTGTGTCGCCTGTCTTGACTCTCGCTGTTGGGCTGAAATAGAGAACCCTGACCCAGCTGAATTATGTCTTACCGAAACCCATGCGGTTTAGAGTTTCTATAAGGAAGGGCCATCCCAGAATGTCGAACGCTTTTTCAATGTCAAGTGATACTGCTACTTGTTTATATTCGCACTCTGGGGTATTTGCCATTAGACGCAATAGGTTCCGTATATTAGCAAAAGTATTGCGGCCAGGTATGAAACCGGATTGATCTTGGTGGACCAAGTCCGATATACATGGGAGTAGCCGGTTTGCCAGGATTTTGCCCAGCAACTTGCAGTCTGTGTTCAACAGAGATAGTGGTCTGTATGAGCGGACATCTAATGGGTCGCGACCCGACTTAGGTAGTACTGCTATCAATGCCTCTCTCAAAGTGTCAGGTAGTTGACCAAGTTTTAAGGCCTCGGTTAGCATTCCCCAATATGGGGTTAAGGTTTGTGCAGAGAATGTGCTATAATACTCTATGGGAATGCCATCGTTGCCTGGCGCTTTGCCATGTGCTAATAGTTGTAGAGCTTGTTGTATCTCTGCCAGGTCTATCGGTGTTTCTAAATCCTCTACCTGGTCTGGAGTTAAGCGGTTTATTTTTATCCCACTGAAGAACTTGTTTAACTGTTCTGTTGATGGAGGGGATGGAGCCCTGTATAGTGTGCTGTAATACTTTCTGAAGGTGCTGTTTATTTCCTTTTGGGTATTCACTATTATCCCCGTGTCGAGGCGAATGGCCCCTATTGGGGAGTTCCGACGTTCGTTCTTTAGTAACCATGCTAATAGTCTACCAGATCTATCCCCTTCTGCATGTACGCGAGCCAGATAGTGACGGTAGTCATACTGTCTTAGGCACCGGTCTGCCTTGTTCCATTCTGTACGTAGTCTATTAAGGTCTGTCACAGCGGTGGTGTCTTCTACTTGTTTGCATTCTGCAATGCGGACATCCCGCTCTAGCCGTTGGAGCTCCAGAGTCAGTGTTTGTCATATTCCCACTGGCATCAATATACATGTGCCCCTTAGGACTGCCTAGTGTGTGTCCCATTCGTTTGCTCAAGAGCTTGTAGTCTCATTATTTAAGGTAAAATATGAGGCAATATGTGAAGCTATTTCTTTTCTAAAGGGAGGCTCCTGCAGTAACTGTGATTGAAGTCGCCAAGTTGGGATGCAAGCACGTGGTCTGCCCCATTTGATGTGAGCGACCAGAGGACAATGGTCTGAGATTACCCTTGCAGTGTATTCTGCGCCCATAATTCTGTGCGTCAAGCCCTGTGAGCTGAGTATTAAATCTATGCGGGTGTGTAACAAATGTATGGGGGAGTGGTACGAGTATTCCCTTTCTTGAGGATGCAGGTGTCTCCATACGTCTATTAGGCGTCAGTCTGTTATCCATGACTGTAACATCTCAGAGTTTTTCCTTACTGGGGCAGCTAATAGTGGGGGGTGCGACCTGTCCATATCTATTTGAGGAACGCAGTTCATGTCCCCTCCCCAGATACTGGGTGAGGTTAAGTCATTTGATAGATATGAGATCGTGTTTCGTAGGAACTCGCCCTGTTTGATATTCGGAACGTATATCCCATTGATTACTAGTGTTTCACCGTCTAGAGAGCCTACTATTTGTTTAAACCTGCCATCTTTATCCGTAGTGCTGTGTTCTACTATGTATGGGACCCCTGGAGCTAATCAAATTAGTACTCCTCTGGCAAAAGTTGATGTCCCTGATCCATATAGTGCTCCCGCCCATTTCTTCTCTATGTGTTTAATGTCTTCCGGTGTGACATGCGTTTCTTGTAATATAGCAATGTGGATGTGATGGGGCTTTAAGTGCCCGTATATTCTATTGCGTTTGGACATTCCCGCCATGCCCTTCACATTCCAAGTTAGTATGTTATAGATGGACTCTTTGTGCATTGTATTTTATAGTGTTACCACTACCTTTCCACCTTGCCTAAGGAGCCCTCTGACTGAGCCCCCCATTTCCATTATAGTCCCCCCCCAAAAGCCGGCCCCCACAGCCGCCCCCCCCCCCCCACTCCCATCCCCGCGCAGGATAAAACCGACCTGAAGAATGTGGGATAGACCCCAATATAAGAAGGGAAAAGTATAGGTAAACAACGTGAAAGGATATTGGGGTAAAGGCCCAGCTTTAAACGGAGTGGCGCAACTGGTGCCTAAACTTGAGTCTGTACAGTTCAGTTCCATTTGGGTACCGTTCAGGTGGTGGGGGCGTGGTTTGGCGGAGGTCGGGCACCTTGTCAGCCCACCACCACGATGCTTTTTTCCTCTGCGATGACCCTGGGTATGTTCGTGTTATCTGGCTTTAATTTCTTGTGGCTTGTTTAATCTGCACAAGGTCTGGTCACGTTGTGGGATATCCATGTGTGTCTGTTTCCGCATATTAGGGGGAATGGGACTCAGCCCCTATTGTCCTAGGATTGACGGGCTCATTCGAGTTAACTTCTGTGGGTCTTCAAATTTCGTCTGCCAGGCGCGGAGTGAGGTCAGGGCCACCATGTAACTGGGAGAGGGAGGAGCTGGAGCCAGTTCGCACCGAGCCACTTTCGTTTAAATCTGTTTCATCTTTAGTGTCTGACATCAGACGTGTAAATGTGCTAGTGTCACTCACGGTTTTCGCTTGATCAGCCGCCATTTGTGATTTTGTTGGACGCGCTGTGGTGTTTTTCTTTTTCTTGGAGCTGGGAGTGATCCATTCCTCACTTGCTGCATCATCGTTGGATGGTTCAACTAGGCCCTTAGCAGGTAACCATGTCCATGCATCTTCACAGGTTTGGAACATAAGAGTTTTTTCATCCGCTATTTTTCGGAGGCGAGCTGGGAACATAAGTGAGTAAGTGATTTTGTGCTCACGCAATTTTTGTTTGATTTTGATATATGATGCTCTTTTACGTTGTACTTCCATTGTGTAATCTGGATAAGCAGTGACGTTGCTATTCTCCAGACTGACTGGTCCTGTGGTTCTGAAATGTTGGAGGACATGGTCTCTGTCTCTACAATTCAGGAAGCGCGCTATCAGAGGGCGAGGTGGAGCGCCTGGCCGCGGAGGTCTGCCTGGGATTCTGTGTGCTCTTTCTATCACTGGTGTTTTAGTAGAGTCTTGTATTTTCATTATGTTTTTCAGCCAGCTCTCTAGAAATTCCTCATCATTGGGTGCTTCTTTCCGTTCTGGTATACCTAGGAATCTGATGTTGTTACGTCTGGAGCGACCCTCCGCTTCCTCGGTCCTGCGTTGTAGTTGCATCATTTCCATTTCCATTTGCTGAATTTTAGTTTTCATGTCTGCGATCTCGGGTTGGACAGTTTTTAGTGCTAGTTCTGTGTTGTTGACCCTGTCTGTTAATTTGCTGTGGTCCGCACGAAGTAGTGTGACCTCCATGACCGCTGTGTCAATTTTTCCCTCAAGCGAGGACTTGGTGTCACCTTGGTGTCTCAGGGTGACAGGTGGCTGATTGATACAGTCTGCCCCAACCCTTTCCTTCTCAGGAGCTGATTTAAGCACTGTTAATTGCTCCGTTTGAGGGAAGGAGGTCTTTTGTACTGCCACTGGATAGAAAAGTAATTAACCAAACCCAGCAGAGTGACAAAAGGCCTAGGCTCTGATCCTTAGCTAAGCCAGAGAAATATGATGTTCCTGGTTGACTGATAGGCTGCACAGATCTGTTTTTGGTTTTTACAGGTTTGTTCTTTTCACACGGGTTACACTGTACATCTGTATACCTCTGGTGTCTGTAGACCAGGGGGAAGCAGAGCTGCTCTCTAAGGCAGCCTTCCCCGTATGTGTATAATGGAGTGTCACTGCAGACAACACAGTAAACCACACTGACTTACCATGTATGTGTACACCAACATTATAAGGCCTATCCCAGGTCAATACCCCAACCTGAAGAGTCCCTGCAGGGCCATGCTACCTGTGCACACTTTCTGGACTGTGCACAAAAGGAGTCTCCCATGCACAGCCCTTACACATGTGCACACGCGAAGGCACACATGTTCATGTGTAACCAGCCAAGTGCCACTAACCCTTGCTGTGCCACAGCGGACTTATCTTAATAGGCAAACACTGGTGGTAGACATGCGCAATCCATTTGCCATGGTTTTACTGTGGGTGAGTCCAGGTTATGAGGCTCCACCACAGTAAAAATGTCTAAAACCAGGTAAGCAAAAAACAAAAAATCCAGATGGATTAGATGGGCCAAACCCCTCTTTCTACAGAGTGGCATAGAGTTTAATAGTGTAGGGTGTGAAGCACAGTGGATTGGAGTACAGTATAGTAGAGTGGAGTGGCATAGAGTGGAACAGCATAGGCTGTAATAGCATAGAGTGTAGTGGCATATGTTGGAGTAGAGTACAGGGAGTGTGGTAATTGAAACAGTCATAGCATGAAAGTGTGTGAACGGGTGTAGATGTAATGTGTCAGGAACATACATTATTAGGTGTAAATGGTAATTGTGGTCGTATGTGTGAATAGTGTAAGTAGTTTTAAAGTTATACATTTAAAAAAACGTTGTTATAGTTTTGCTGTGGTATACCGCTATAAGTTCGCAGTATACCACAGTACATGCAGATGGGAAGTCAATATGTGTTTAGCTAACAGCTTTGTTTACCAAAGGTAAAAGCCAGCCATGTAGTTTTTAGCACAGTTTGGCTGCATTCTGTTTTGGGCTGCAATGTGAGTTACAATTGTAGATATAAGTAGGTAGTAGGTTTTATTGTTGTTCACTACTTATTACTACTTATTAAAGTGGTGGTAGGTGGAGCAATGTATTTATAAATGTCTATATATTTTTACAGCAATCGAGAGAACTACATTTGAAAATGTTTTTTTTTTAAAGTAGTGCGGTAATTTGTAGGTACTACTGCAGTATTCTGTAGACTTTTTTGTGCATATTTAAAAAAGAAAATACATGTAGTATACAATGGGGGTCATTATGACCCTGGCGGAAGGCGGAGAAGCAGCGGTAAGACCGCCAACAGGCTGGCGGTCTTTTTTTTTTGTATTATGACCATGGCGGTTACCGCCATGGTCATCCGCCGGTTCTCCATTCCGCCCGCCGGGCTGGAGACCTGGGTCTCCAGCCAGGCTGCCGTCACTATACCACTGGCGGTATTTTGACCCGGCATACCGCCGTGGATTTCCTGCGGTTGGAACTGCCATGAAATCCATGGCGGTAAGCACTATCAGTGCCAGGGAATACCTTCCTTGGCACTGATAAGGGTCTCCCCCACCCTCCACCCCCGACTTCCTCCCCTACACCCCCCACCACCCCTGCCACCCCCCAAAGGTGGCAGGGCCCCCCTCCCCACCCAACCCCCAACATCACAGAACTCACACACACACAACACGCACGCAGGCACCACCAACACCCACACGCACACACACCGACATACATGCCTACATCCACACAGACAGTCAGACACGCACACCCACATACAAACATACACATCCATACAGACATACCCACAGACATACACGCACTCATTCCCAAAACACGCAACACCCCCGCACGCATACACCCACTCACACACCCCCTCTACATACACAGACGCACACCCACATGCACCCACACAACACCCCCCAACCCCCCTCCCCTAACGGACGATCGACTTACCTGTTCCGTCGATCCTCCGGGAGGGGACGGGAGCCATGGGGGCTGCTCCGCCGACACCACACCGCCAACAGAATACCACCACGCCGAATCACAGGACGTGAGTCGATGGGCGGTGTTCTGTTGGCGTGGCGGTGAAGGTGGAGCAACCTCCACTTCCCCGCCGCCCGCAAGTATGGCTGTTGGCGGCTCTCCGTTGGAAAAAGGACGGAGAGCAGCCAACAGTCATAATACGCGAGCGGCAGACCGCCACTACTGGCGGTCTTCCGCACGGCGGTCCCTCGGCGGTCTTGTAAAAAGACCGCCGAGGTTGTAATGACCACCTATGTTTGCAAAATATAGTGCATCATTGTATTTTGAAACTTTTAACACATTTATTTTTTCATTTATAAGTACTGCAGTATGAATATTTTTTCCTACCTATTACTACTTTCGTAAAGTGATAGTAGGTATGAGGAAAAGATCAAACCTAATAATTACTCATATCTAAGGGTGAAATACAGAACACAGCCAAAGTGTACAGAAACATGGCTGCCTTTAACATTTGTAAAGCAGTCATTGGCCAATCACATAATGACTTGTCATAGCTATTTACTGTGGTATGTCTGCAAAATACAGTACAGCAACTAGATTGGGCGTTATTGGGCAGGGAAATAACAAAGAATTGCTCCCAACTGGTGAGAGCCATAGAAAGCTGCTCCCACTGAATAAGAGCAATGCAGGCCCCTACTCCATCCAGGATGGGTGCCGGCAGTCAAGACGGCGCAGATGCGGGGACCATAGGCATCCCTCCACAGCCACCACCGAGGGACCCAGGTGGGCACTCCATCATTAAACATAAAAGAAATTGCAAGCTGCTACTGTGTGGCCCTATGAGGTGGGGCCACTTGCAGGGAAGCCAACAGGGCTACAGGGGCCCTCGGGCTCCCCCACAGCCCTATCAAAAAGCACATTTTTCGGTGTCCCAGGTGGGATCAGGATATCCACGTAAAAAGTGAATAATAAATGAGCAGCCAAAGCCTTTCATTTATTATTCACTGCTCCTACTAAGGAGCAGTGAATAATTAATGAGCAGTCAAAGCTGCTCATTTATTATTTACTGCTCCTACTAAGGAGTGCCCCAAAATGACTTAAGGCATTTCGATAAACTATAACATGTACCAGTGGTGCACCCATAAGAGGCAGGGGCACCACCAAGCATTTTTTATGTTGTGGGCGACTGCACAGACTACAGCATCCGTCCAGCAATATTTTAAAAAATAGTAAGTTGTAAAATCTATGACCCCAGTGGGAGCTTACTGTATTCTTGTTAAAGCACGCCTAGCTGAAGCTTTATACTCTTCAGCTGGAGTGTGGAGCCACCTTGTGGTAGGATTTATAGCTGTAGTTTGTATCTTGGAAATGTTAAAAAAACGCAATGATATTTGATGCAATTTTTTTTAATGAAATTTCATCATATTTCTTTTAATGCCAAGTACTTTTTATTAGACATTGCACTGTGCGAATTAATTAAAAATACATATCATTGTAATTATTTGTCTTGTTTTGAAAAAAAGCCTATAGATGTGATTTATATATGTTGATATTCTGAGCCCTTCATAAAGCCAATTAGCACACTGGATTATATTTTGGTGTTCTGACCCTTTAATAAAGTCAGGAGGTTTGCCATACTTAAAATGACATACAGGCCCACTGGGATTGGATGTATGCCCAACTTCAAGCTGCGCACAACCAAACCCAAGCTGCATACAATCAAATAACATGCACAGCTCGGGTTGGCATTACATGTAGTAATTACATATTACTTTGCATTTTTAAAAAAACACAAAAGCACTTTGTGCTCCTAAAGGGTACCTTGGAAGGGAGGCATTAGGTTCTTGGCAGCATACCACCAGTTTTGATCAATTATTCACTGCAGGCACTATCCAAGGCGCTGTTCTAGCCTCAACCTGGGACTTTGTTCCTGGGAGAGGACATTAATTCTATTATGGACAGCTCCTTATATACAACATAGACCACCTCTTCCCCAAGAACCCTAGTCCTCAGCAGATGAGAAGCCTTACATTGCTCTACTGCACACAAGTCACTCCAGACTAGAGTCAATCAATCAGTAGATTTGTAGAGCGCTACTTGACACCCATGAGGGTATTCAGCCACTGGCAGGATTCAGTTGATTAGCTGAATAGCCAAGTCTTCAGAAACTTTCAGAACCGTGAAAGAGGTGGGAAGGTTTGAAGATGAAAGGGTAGCTCGTTCCATGTTATCACTGCTAGGTAGGTAGGAGAAGGAGCTACCTCCTCATCTGCTATGTCAGATGCGGGGTGTGAGGGTGAGAGAAAGAGAAGGAAGCGGAGTGGAGGTGTCTGGTGTGCTGATGGAAGTTCAGAGAGTGGGTGAAGTAGGTGGGTCCACGGTTGTGTAGGGCCTTGTATGTAGGGTCAGGGGCTTGAACTGGCATCTTTTCTGTACAGAAAGCCAGTGGAGTTCCCTGAGGTAGGGGCTGAATTGGGTTTGTTTAGGACAAGATTATTTCTTTATGCCTGTAAACTCCCTGCCCATGGTCTTCCATATTCCTATACATCCCCGGGATCTTTTGGATCACAAGCCGGTAGAGATACAAATCCGGACTTCTGTGGCAAGGGATCTGGCAATCTAAACCTTGGTGGCTGCAAGAGGAATCCCTGATGGATCACCTCCAGACGGTCATAGGGGAATGCTATGAACTTAACCAGAACTCAGTGTACTTAGCAGTCAGCCTCTCAGAGGACCTTAACACAGTGGTCTACAGCTGGGCCTTTGCAGCAGTATGCACCCGACAGTGGGATTGGAAAGCTGAAATAGGCCAACTAGAAACTCGGATACTTAATCTTGAATGCTCCCTTGAAGCAGGCTCCTCCTAAGAGGTCACCTGACCCCTGGAGGAACTCTGAGACACTTGGACATAAACATCTGGACACAGTGAATGTAGCTGGGGCTCTTGCTAGCTCCCGCCTATATTAACAAGGTAACAAAGCAGGGAAGCTGATTTATTGGCTGTCCCAGAAACAGCTAACGTGCCCTCTATAGCCACAGATCCTCCCTGCACTGCTGAGGTCCTGCCTAATAGGGACATACCCATATGAACACTCACACATGCCCAATGGGTGACCCTAGATTCTTCACTGACTGTTTAGGAACTCCAGGTGGCAACTGTGTCCACCCCCTTGTGAAAAATGCCAGGACTAAACAACCTCCTTTATAAGCAGTTTTCCTCCCTTACAATCCTGCATCTCCTCCACCTCTTTAAATATATTGGTGAAACTGGCTCACTACCCTTAGACCTCCAGGCAGCCACCATTGCCACTATTCTTAAACCCGGCAAACTGCCCAAATTCTTCTCTTTCCACAGATCCATCTCCCTTTTAAATGTTAAATGTAAGCTCCTGGCAGAAAGGATGGGCACCAGATTGGCCACTGTCATCACGTTGCTAGTCCACAGAGACCGAAATGGTTTTATACCAGCTAGAGGCAAACATTACAGCCTGCATAGGCTCAAGGTAGCCTTCACAGCTTGACTTTTTACAAGATCCAGGGATCTGCTGCCAGTCAGCTATGAAACAATTCATTGACCGTTTCTCTTTGATATCCTGAGCCAAATAAACCCTGGTCTGTGACTCATAACTTTGATCAAGGCGCTTTACAGCTCCCAAACTGCTTAGGTCTGAGCGAATGGGGTGCTGTCATTTGCATTCCCTATTTAGTCTGGTATGAGACAGGGCTGCCCATTGTCGCCCCTCCCTTTTGCCCTAGTGATGGAGCCACTGGTGCCATGGATTAGAGTGGATGCACAGCTGCAGGACTTCTGTTGGGTGAATGGTCATGTGGATCGAAGAGAGCTATACGCCAACTACATGCTACTTTACTTGCAATCCCCAGGCTACCTCACCCTGTGTAATCCAAATACTGAATATCTATGGTGATGCCGCATTTCCTTATCTAACATATGTTGTGCTTTCATTTCTGTAACATTTCTTTTGGTAGGAATACAAGCAGTAATACACATAGAGCAGAACATTGGACCACACTGAATACAGATACAGCATGTGAAAAATATTGCAATCATTACACACAGGATAGTCAGTAGTTTCCAGCCCCAGGCGGAAACAAGAGCACAAAACCATCCAGAAAAAGTCCAAGTACCAGTCTCTGTGTGGATTTCTGCAGCAATTTTATGCAATTTAGATATTGCATCATATACTAAAGGTGAGTGATCAGGAATAAAAACACAGCAACTACTACCGATGATGCGACATGCACCACCTCGGTCAGCTAATATCACATCTAGTACCATACGATTTTGGAGCGCTACAATCCTTGCAATTTGGAGCTCCTCAGTAATATTCCCAAGTGCCAGAGCTGCCTGATTGGTAACAGCTTCCACAACCCTAGTCAATCGTCTCACTTTCTTACTGTTTAACGCAGCACCCACAAAGGAGAACAACCCTAAATTAAAATCAACATATTGTTGCAGGCTAGTATCCGTTTGGTCTATCTCATTTGTACTTATTGCCCTTTTATATCTATTTTTAATGATGTCATTGAACAGTTTAAAATCTTGGTGATATGATGCAGGGGCCAAAAACACAGGGGGTAATAGAAAAGATACATAACACACACCTGACCACCCAACAGGTAGTTGGTAATATCCATAGTTACCACAAACAAAATATGTATTATGTGAAGCTGTAAAACTACTATTATTTACACCCTCAATAGTTAAAATCAAGGTACAATCGCTTATCCCTACTGGAATTTGCCCAATGCTACGTATACATAAATCTGCTTTAGTTTTTGTAACAGAAATCACAAATTGTTCTTTCTTGTCAGAGTCTCTTATAATTTGTGAAGTCATATGGTATTGAAACATTGTCCGGTTGATACTCTTCCCATTCCCATTTAGTTCCTTTGGCTTGGGGATACCCATCTTTGTCCTGGTAGCATACTTTATTAAGGCGCAAAAGAAGTCCACCCTCTGTACGTTTTCCAGATGCAAACAAAAGCGTGTACCAAGCTTGACAAGAACATTGTGTGAAAAAGGAAGAGGAATGAAAGGTGTTCCTCCTTTCTTTTGATGCGCAGGTGTCATTCCACATACCCAACAGTTAGTAGTATCTGTAGCATTATGAGTATGATGCAACATCTGAATGAAAGTATTACTGAAGTACGATTGACTGTGCTTCTGCTCCTGATAGGGAAGCGTAAAGTAATAGTGATCCTCTGGTACTGGAGTAGTGGCAACAAAAAACTCACGAGCAGGAGCCTTCTTTTCAACAAACTAAGTGATTATTGCTATAATCACCAAAACAACAACAAACCCCATAGTACTAATGATCAGTTTGTTATTCATTTTAGCAACAGTGATAATCGACCCTTTCAGAAATAAATTAAAAACAATTGTTGGAGCTCTTATCCCTGGGCAGCTGCTGATTTCTTCACCACGGGCCAAGACGGGTGTCACTACTCTAATGCATGGCTGATCCCCCCCCGCCACATTGGCTCTCCGTTTCACTAACCCAGGGCGGTAGCTCAACCAGTTCTTTTAAAAAACAATTCAGATTCTTTCCTCGGTCTCAAATTATATCGCGACACTCCAGAAGTCATATGGTCCGGGAAGACCTCTGCAGATTTGTCAGGTGATATAGTACGGCCTTTCTCCGTAGTCAAAATCTCTCGATGATCAGTCAGCACAGCAGGTTCCACCAAGGTAGGTAGCACTCTCTTGCAGTGAGTACTATAGACCCAATTCTTTCGGTTCGTCACTCGAACTGCTGTCCTTGTCGCAAGGAGCACCTGTTCTGGGCCTCGCCACCTTGGTTCCAAGCTGCTTGATCTTCCAAGGACTTAATCATCACCTGGTCACCAGGTCGGAGTTCATGGCCTTCACCTGTAGATCTGTCAGGAAGTGCTTCTCGAACCTGTTGATGAATAGAAACCAAATTGTCGGTTAACTGTGCCAAATAATCATTCATCAGGACACAAGGTACATCATATACAGAATTTGGTTTAGGAACTCCCCAAATGTTCATTGGCCTTCCAAATACCACTTCGTATGGACTAAGGCCGAGTCGAGAGTGTGGCACTGACCTAATAGACAATAATGCCAACGGTAATGCATCCGGCCAAATTAAGGATGTGGAAGCCTGTATCATCGCTAACTTCAGCTTCAAAGTAGCATTATACCTTTCCACCAACCCTGCTGATTGTGGGTGGAAAACCGCATGGAACTTCTGTTTGATCCCTAATCCTTTCAGGACATACTTAATAACTTCCCCAACAAAATGAGGTCCGTTATCATTCCATAAAAGTCTGCAAACACCAAACCTACGGAAAAATTCTTTCAAAAGCACCTTCGCTGTGGTAATGGCAGTATTATCCTTTGTGGGGTACGCCTCTATCCATTTACTGAAGGCACATACCACCACCAAGACATACTTTAAATTGTTGCAGCGTTCAAGCTGAATATAATCCATTTGTAGAACTTCAAAAGGTGCAGTTGGTGTAGCAAACCCTCCCGCAGGAGTACGTGTCCCTTTTCCAGGATTGTATTGTAAACAGATCAAACAAGACTGTACTACTCTCTTAGCTGTACTGGAAATTTCTGGTTGCTCCCAAACTTGCGTAAGCAACTTTGTTATTTTTGAAGCTCCAACATGTGCCAGCCCATGTGCCATCTGAACCATAGGTTGTACAAAAGCTATAGGCAATTTCCATTTATCCATCTGCTTATTCCGCCAACAGCCCTCATCATCCAATTCTCCATCTTCGGACCATTGCTCACGTTCTTTCACAGAAGCAGATTTCTGTATATCTAATACGTCTTGTCTAGCATTATGCCAACGTTCAGCTTGTGACTTCACAACATACATAGAAGTAGTACTTCGCTGCATCGCAGTCTCATGTGCTACGCGGTCCGCAAGAGCATTACCTTGCCCTATCTTATCGGTCACTTTCTTGTGTGCACTACATTTCACAATAGCTAGTTTCTTTGGATATGTCAATGCAGTCAAGAGTTTATGCACTAATTCTCCGTGCATTGTCTGCAGCCCGTGGGATGTGAGAAAGCCTCTCTCCTTCCAAAGCAAACCAAAATCATGAGCCACTCCAAAAGCATAGCGGCTGTCTGTATAAATGTTCACACATAAGTCAGTACTAAGCTCACATGCTTGTGTCAAAGCTATTAGTTCAGCTGCTTGAGCTGACTTCTGTGGTATACGAGCTGTCTCCACTACCGTGTGTATTGTGGTGATTGCATATGCAGCTGAGGTCGTACCATCTGGCAACTTCAAACAAGACCCATCAACCCACAATTCCCCGTCTACATCTGGAAGGGGCGTATCTTGTACATCAATACGACCCTTTGTCTGTTCTTCGGTAAGGAATATACAATCATGTGTTTCTTGTGACTGAGGTTGAGTCACCGGACATGGCAACAAAGTGGCTGGATTTAGTGTTGCACATCTCTTCAGTGTAATGTGAGGAGCCAGCAGTGCCAATTCATATCCTGTCAGGCGAGCGCTAGTTAAATGTTGTGTCTTTGTTTGATTTAAAAGAGCATCAACCGCATGGGGTACTAACACCAACAGCTTATGTGACAAAACTATCCCTTCACTCTGACGTATTGACACAGCTGTTGCGGCAACTGAACGAAAACACCCAGGCAACACTCGAGCGACAGGATCAAGTACTGCTGAAAAATATGCACAGGGACGCTGCTTATCGCCATGTGTCTGTACTAAAACTGACAATGCACATCCATCTTTCTCATGTACGTAAAGTGTAAAAGGCTTCATGTAATCTGGAGTACCTAACACTGGTGCTGAACAAAGGGCTTGTCGTATCTGCCGGAAAGCAGTCTCCCATTCATTTGTCCATGGGAGGGGCATTGGAGTATCTTTAGTCAAAAGTGCTAGCAAAGGTTTGACAATGTGTGAAAACCCTAATATCCATTGCCTACAAAAAGAAGTAAGACCAAGGAATGCACGAATATCTTTCTGAGTAGAGGGTACAGGTGTGTCTAAAATTGCTTGAATACGATCTGATGTAAGTGCACGGCCCTCCTTAGACAAAAGGTGACCTAAATAGGTTACCTTTGGTCTACAATATTGCAATTTCTTTCGTGACACTTTATGATGGTGTGAAGCAAGAAAAGAAGGTAAGGACAAAGTGCACTTTTCACATTGCTCAGGGGTATCAGCCGCCAACAAAATATCATCAACATATTGTATGAGAGCCACACCTTCCGGCAAAACAAAAGAATCAAGTTGTCATTTTAACGCTTGACTATAAATACTTGGACTCTCAGTATAGCCTTGAGGAACTCTGCAAAATCTAAATGATCGTTTATTCAAAGTAAAACCAAACAAATATCGGCTGTCAGGATGAATAGGGATCGAAAAGAAAGCATTCTTCAAGTCTATCACAGAGAACGTAGATGCTGTCGGGGGAACCAAAGTAAGAAGTGTCGTGATGTCAGATACCACAGGATACTGTGGTATCACAATCTTATTGACTTCTCGTAAATCAATAATGAATCGGTAAATCCTGGTATCAGTATCCTTTTTCAGAATAGGAAGAATCGGACTGTTACAAACATTATACAGAACTTCCTCAACAACTCCAACTGCAATAAGATCATGCACAATTCGTGTGAGTGCTTCTTCGCCCTCCTGTGAAATTTTGTATTGAGGCAAACGTGGCAATACAGCTCCCTCCTTGACACTAATATGTACGGTGGAATAATCATTTGTCCCACATCAGTATCTGAAGTAGCCCACAAAGTACTAGGGAGTGAAGCAAATGCAATATCCTCTTTAACAAGACAAACTCTTTCCATCACAGGATGATTATCATTTAAAATAACACGCACCCCTTCAGGAGAGCATCGTATTGTAGCCCTGAAATGCTTGAGCATATCAAGACCCACAATATTGTCTGGTGTATTTGGAGAAAGCAAAAATGGACATGGAGCAGTAAATTTATCAACATGGAATGCAAGTGGTTGTGACAATGGGCTAGGGGAAGGTGTTCCATCGAAACCTATCGATGTAATGGTTAAGCCAGACAGGGGAGCCCTTGGAATCAATTGTTTAGACAAGGCGCTACGAGTAGCTCCTGTATCAACCAGAAACTGATCAGTAGAACCCAAAACATGTGCTGAAACATAGGGACCCCTCTGATCTACTGGAACTTCAACTGATTCCTTACCCCATCCTAGGCAATCCTATGCATGAGCAGAATCTTGGAAATCAGGCTGCACATGGTTAGACATCTGGTATTGGTTCCGTCTATCAAAAGTGTTAAACCCATCCTGCCCTTGTACATTAGCATCAACCCTAGCATGATCATTTGTGCTCCTTCTAGGTCCTGAATATCCTGAGCGATTTCTCATTTGTCCCCGACCACGTGAACACTGCTGAACACGTAGTGCTGGACAATCGGCAGCCCAATGCCCAAATTTTTTACAATATGCACACTGATCAACAGACAAATTCGAACGAGTGTAAGAAGAACCATAAGATCCACGTCCATCTCTATCACTACCTCTAAAAGGCGGACCATAAGCTTGAGCCAACATAACCTTCATCTTTAATTCTTTAATCTTTTTATCCTCGCTACCTTTTGCTTCTAATTCCTGACGTTCATAATACTGAGCCATAGTCAAAAGAGAAACCTGAGTAGAGGTAGTCCATGAACTTTCACTAGCTTTTAGACGACTAGCTATTTCTGGTAACAGATTGGCGACATATTTATCGACAAACAAATGTCTGCCCGTATCATCTGACAATAACTGGCCACTAAAATCATGAAATGCTTCTTCAAAGCGTGTAAAGAAATCAGAGACCGATTCATCTGCCTTTTGCTTACAAGACGCTAAAACAGTCCAATCTATCTTTTTAGGGGGGATAATCGTTTTTAACTTAACTAATATGGCTTCAGGAAGATCTAGAATCAACTGATATGGCTTTTTCGCAGGTTCCCTATCCCCGTCCATCTGTTCTAATTCATCCATGACGCCCCAAAAACTACACGATCATCAATTTTACGAACAGTTCTCCAAATATCTGGCGGTAATATCAATCCGAAAAATAAATCAATGTCAGCCAAAGTCATAGAACAAGAACTAATTGCTCCCTCAACTTCCTCATAAAAGGCGGCTGGATTTTTCCGCAGGTCAGGTAATGCTGTTTTAAGTGCCATTACATCTTCCCTATTCCAAGGAGTATACACCCAATTGTAAATAAAATAACCCTTAGCATCAACAGAAGTTTTATCATCACTTGTACCCAATTCTTTAGGAGGAACATACAAAGGCGCGGCCTCCCGCATTGGTTTCGTGTGAACTATCATAGTCTTATCTGTTCCGAAGATGGAAGCTTGCACCCCACCGGTCTGAGATGTCCATTCAACAACCTCCACAGCCCTTTTCTCCTCTTGCAAACAGACTGCCACAACACATAACTTCACCAAACGCCTGATTGCATCAGCCACCTGGGAGAAAACAAAAAGACCATCATGCATTTGCTTATGATCAGCTGCTACATCATCGGCTCTAACTCATCAGAATATTTCCGATATAGTTCAATAACTTCTGAGCCAAATGACTCAGTAAAATATAGCTGCTCCTTTTCCGTCCACCCTTTCATGTTGTCTAAAAGTTCAGAAGCAGAGATAACGCTACGAATCGTTTTACGAGCAATAGATCTAAGCTCAGACGCACGGTCAGCAGGCAACATAGAGCGACTGTCTCGCATCTTCTGTTGCTCCGAACTGGAGACCTTAGCTAACTCATGAGGGGTAGAAGGAACGACATACGGAGGTGGAGGGCGATCTAGTAACAAAAAATCATCATGTGGTTTATTAAGGATAGGATAGAGAGGTTGCCTATCGGTGTATTGGCCAGTTACCTGTAATTTACGTTCTTTCTCTTCTAGCTCCTTTAAGTCATTTCTTTCTTTCTTTCTCATTTCCAATGCTTTCACATACATATTCTTCCGCTGCTCTTTCTCAATCAAGGCTTGCTCACGCTTCACTCGTCCACGCACTTCTTTCTCCCATATTCGTACACAGTCAAACATATCTTGCCTAGACTTTCGCTTACACATACATTGTTCCACATACTCAATCTTTCGCAAATCAAATGACCCATGCATAGGCCAACGTAACTCAGGATCCGCACGAGTGTATTTATTCCATAATGTGCTGTACATTATAGAAGAAAGACCATGTTTAACATACATATCTCTATTGGGCGTCCCCTCTGGGGGTGCCGGTTGCGATTCTTCCAGTCTCAAATTAGTACCATTACAAAAGCAACACATCCTACGAAGTGCGCTAAAAACAGGCATGCCAAAAATAGTGCAGAATATGCAATATTATAATCAAAGTAACACTTAAGGTGCCGTTCAAATCAAAATTAAATTGGAGAAAATTCTCCTCATTACCTGCCTATATAAATTGCAATTTATATATCAATTCAAAGGACATAAATTGACTAGTCACCCAAAACACGAGAGCCACAGTAAGTAGTGCTAAACTTCATTACCAAACAAAGGCATCAAAACCCACAGCAAGTGCCGTAAAACGGCTCTTACCAATCACAGGTTGTCCAGGTTCCAACTGCCAAGTTCTAAAATCGACCAAATGGTCACTGCATGACGAATGAACAAAAAGGATCTCAGTCGAGGACCAGCGCCACCTGGATGGTCAAATCAGAAAGAAGGGAAAAATGCCGTGGTTGCCAAGACTCGGGTCTCCTCAGGCATTGATCGTCCGCAGCGAGATCCCAATCCTTCGTCGCGACCAATCCGTTGGGCGTCCGAGTCGCCGATGAGTCCCTGTTCGGGCGCCAATTTGTTGAAGTAAGCCTCAGCAAGGCCTATTAGTGCAAGGGGTTCACCTTTCTCTGCACAAAGTCCTCAGACCATGTAGGAAGAAGTTGGCACAGAAACTGAAATAAAAGACAAAGTTTATTAAACCTCATGAGGTGGTACTACAGTTCAAACAGCACCCTTCTGTAATGTTTGAAGTAGCACACTGAACTGAGAGAGCATGGTCTCATGCACGGGCTAAAAGGAGGTGGTACAATAATAGAAGCAAGACTTGCATACATGTAAGGTCATGTGGAAATGCACAGTCGACAGGTAGGAGGGGCTAACAGTTTTCAAGGACTAACAGCTGCAGACCTTACTGGGCATGTGCGAAAGTGGGAGATGCTAAATATAACTTGTCACTATGCAGATTTTCAAGAGTAGTTAACAGAAAGGTAGGACAGAGCACATGGTGAGCACATGGCAGCATGTGGCAGAGAAAATGGCTGCCATGAATACAAAATGGATTCCGCGAAATGTTCACAATAGTTACTAAATACAAGATGTCTTCTGCTAATGCTTAATCTAATCGCTGCTAAACTACAACACCCTGAAGCTCACATCCACTCCCCCTAGACAGTGGCTGCTGGAGCCACTGGTCGGACGGATATCTCAAGAGATAATTCTCATTGGAAAGGAGGGAGCCAGGGGAATGTTGCACCTGGAAGGAAAAAGATTGTAGGGATAAGAACCAACGGAGGACCTGCGCATTCGTATCTTTGTTGCGCCAACCATGTCAAGGGAGCATGATCCATGAGCAAAGTGAAGGGGCGGCCCGTCAAGTAATATCTCAGGGATTCAATAGCCCATTAATCGCGAGACATTCTTTTTTTATGGTTGGATACTGTCTTTCGCAGGGTAATAGTTTTCAGCTAAGGTATACAATGAGATGATAGAGTCCGTCCTCGTCTTTTTGAGACAAGATGCTCCGATCCCTTGATCTGAAGCACCGGTTTGAAGCTGGAAGGGTTTTTGAAAATCTATGCAACGTAACACCAGCTCCGTTATCAAAAGGTGTTTCAGGCGTAGAAAACGTTCTTTCTCAACATCTGAGAGGTGGGTGATCTGATTAGGTCTGTTCTTTTCAAGTAAGGCAGAAAGAGGAGCTGCGATATCCGAAAATTGAGGGATGAACCGTCTATAATACCCTACCATCCCTAGGAAAGCTCTAACATCCTTTTTGCGTCATGGAAAAGGGATTTGTGTGATAGCATATATCTTTTCTATTTGTGGTTTCAGAATTCCATGCCCTATCACATATCCTAGATAGTTAATAGTATCCTGTCCTAATTTGCATTTTTCTGGATTTGCTGTAAGTCTGCCTGTGGGCGAGTAGTTTGTTATCTGTAGTCGGTAATAGAACTAAGACTCTTTGTCCTATTGCTAAGTCTCGGGTTTGCTTTTTCCCTTCCTAAATGCCCTTCGCCACTATCTCCATGAGCTAAATGTAGTACTTGGTCTCTATAGTCCTGGGGAACCACCAACTGAGGGCCTTGGTTGTTGGAAGAGGGACACACTAGATATCATAAATCATTCGTAATCTGGAAAGTGGGACCTACAAAAGGGCTGCCTGAAGACAAGGCTATCTGCCATGCATTTCTCAATGTGGGATCCTCCCTTTGTGAATGCCGAAACTGTCCGGCAACGGACATTATTATTTTTGGGAGCTGCTGATGAGCAGGTAGTGATCTAGGGCTGACTCTTTGATATAGGTGTTTCTGTTCTTTCTTTTGGGATCTAGAGAGTTTCACCTTCGGAGTATGTTTCTCTATGCCGGAAGATACAAATGGAGCCTCATTCCACCAGGAGTCAGTTAGGTTTTTCTGATTTAGGTACTCAGTTCAGGAAATGTTTCTTAGTCAGTTCCCAAAATGAAATCATATCCTAGATCAGGAATTACGCCTACTGAGAGGGACTCTTCTTGTCCTCTCCAATTTATTTGTATTGTAGCGACAGGATATATTTTCCTATCTCCATGCACACATGTTATCAGCACTTGGGCATTCATTACCCATTGGTCTGGTTGAACATATGCTTGTATAATTACGCTTTGACTGCAGCCGGAATCGATCAATGTTAGTCTTTGTTTGGTTTACCAACAGGGGTGTTGTGTATCGCGTCATGGTCTGGCCTAGCCATAATACACGTCCTGTGGTTACACCAATTTCCATGGGTTTGTCTTGATCTCTTTTGAGAGGACAATTTCTTGCAATGTGTCCCCATTCGGCATAGTGAAAACATTGGGGTTCCATTGGGAATTCTTTAGAAGGAGTACGCAGAGGGCCAGATTTCTCTGTACTGGGACCCAGTAAGGATTTGGTTGAACCTGTTTTGGGGTTAGGTGCTCGAGTCAATGCAGTTAGAGGTTTTACATTGGACCCTCTAAAATCGGGGGCTCAGTGATATGCACATGCCAGTTCAATGGCGGTAGTATTAGTGAGACTCGGATGTTGGCAAATCCAGTTCTTTGTTGATGGTGGTAGGGCTTCTAGATATTGTTCCAATACAATTGTTTCAAACATATCTTCTTTCGAAGATTCAGTGGGATTTAACCATTTGCTAGCTTCATGCTGGACCCTATAATAGAGGGTCCTGGGATTCTCCTGATGTATCCATTTGGTAAGTCGGAAGCACAAATGTTAGCTCTCTTGGTCAAGACCCACTTGTTCTAGAATTGCTTTCTTTGTCTCCGTATACGGAGTTACACCCCCAGGATTTACTGCCTGATAGGCTGCCTGCAGATTTCCCATGAGAAGAGGTGCAATGTACTGAACCCATCTATCCACCGGCCAGTTGGCAGAGCTAGCGACCCGCTAAAAGTTTGTAAAAGAGGAGTCAGGATCCTCATTCGCTTGATATTTTTGTAACACGCTACTAGGAACATGGGGATGTACCCTGGTCGTGGCTATTGTCTCAGTTAGTTTTCCAAGGGCAGATTCAGGCACTAGCTGATTATTAGCTACGATAGTCGCCTGACTTTTTAAGGCAGTTTGTAGCGCCTCCCGCTCTTCCTTTGCCTCCTTTAACTGCTCCTCCCAGACTAGCTGCAGATGTCTCTGTCCTTCCGCTAGTTGGGCAATAAGATCTGCCAGGGTCGGTTTCTCCTCCATTGCCTACGCCTGTCCGTGAGACAATTGTCACTAAATTCCACTTCTGACACCACTGTGACAGAGTCAGATAATGGAGGCTAATAGGTGTTATAGTGGTTTATGATTTTATTACTATGTTTGATAGTTATCTTATAGTCTTTTGTTACACAAGTGTCACTCTTCCCTTTATTCTTCTCTCTCTCTCTTCTTTTCTTTCCTTTCATACGTTCTTCAGCTCCTTTACTTTGTTCCGTCTTCTTTTCCAGGTGGAGACTCAGGAGGCACATAGAAGGATTGTTTTAGGAGGTAGGTATTATTGGTGTTATTTTCTCTTTTTTTCTCCTTTTCTTTCCCTCAGTCTACTCTGCCCTTTTATTTTCTTGTCTTTCTTTTATTTTCTCTACTTAGGCTGTCTTTTACTCTCTGTTATGTCTTTTCTTAGGTCGTCAATATTCTTCCTTTCTCTTTTCTGACTTTTCTCTATTCCTGTCTTTCCCTCCGTCTTCTTTTCCTTCTTTCCTTGGCTCCAAAAGCTTCTTGTTAACCTTCTGTCTCTTTATTATACTGTGGTCTCTATCTGCTCTCTCCTTTTCCTGTATTTCTCTTTATGGGTGGGTACTTTCCTTAGTTTAAAACTCTCTTTTATATACACCCCTCCCGTGCCCCGTGAATCAGTGGACGTTACACAAAACAAAATGCAAATAATACACCATAGTTATGTATGTGCCCCAGCTTATTCTGACTGTTTTCCCACTTCCCTCCTTCTCTGTTCTGCATCAAACTCAATCCATGTGCTCCCCTCTTCCCGCTCTGTCTTTGCTCCGTACCTGCCAAGGCCACGCTCTTCCCAGAGCGTGGCTGGTCTGTTCGCTCTCCTCCTGGTCGCCTTCCTCCGGTGTCACTCTGGGGTTGCACGGCGTCATTCCTTGACCTGGTCATTCCCCAGGCGTTGGTCCTGGTCTGCTTTTCACGGCCCGTCTTATCCTCCAAGAGGAAACTCCTCCGTCCTCCGACCGTCCTGCTCTGGTTTAAAAACCATTATGGCTTCCGCATTCTGTCTCCGGACGCAGCTGCTCCTAGCACTTCCGGTTGAGTGTTGGTGTTCTCTAGGGTGCCCCAGGGGTACTTCCTGTCGGCGTCCGGGGAACCCAGACACTCACAGGGTACTTAGCAACCTTGATCACTGGACACACCTCTCTCTCAACATCCTTGGCCGGCTGGCCCTATACAAGATAGTAGTACTCCCTCACTTCCTAAGTGTATTACAAAATTACCTATATGTACTTCCTCCTACTTTATTCCCAAAGATTCAGTCTGCTGCAACAGTGGTCTAAATATATGTTGCTGGCATAAGAGTGATGCCATGGTGCACCAGACCTCCATCTGTACTATTAAGTGGCACAGAAGATCACAGTTGGGGACTGGCTGTTTGGCAACTGGCTTAAGTCGGCTCAGCGTCTGAAGTTGTCTCTCCTTAATCACTGGGAAACACATGGCTGGCTCTATAGAGCCGGTCATCCTGCCTCCCTCTCACAAGAAACACAAATCCCATGTTTGTGCTGGAAGTAAGCTCTCTTTCATATTAAATGCCTGGGGGAACGGGCCACCCAGACTCCACTGTGGAACGGGACTTGGCTAAAACATGTTTCACAGTTGATGGGCTTCTGTGGTTGGGACCTGATTGGAATCTCAATGCTGAGAGACTTATGGGACCATGACCACATAGTTTCCTTCGACTACCTTCATAAGTAATTTGGGTTCCACAACTCTTCATTTGTCAAGTATTTACCAATAAGACATGCCCTTGAAGCACATAAGGACACCCTAGGAGAAATCCTATAACTATAACTTGTACCCTAAGGTAACTTTCCTCACGTGCACTGGTTTCTCATCAATAATTTTACTGCAAATATTACAGTGATGTTATCAATGATGTCATACAAGATGTCATTAGTGATGTAATATCTGGGGTAATTAGCAGTGCATTGTGAGGGTGCGAGTTACAGTTACCCTAGGGCATGAGTAGCAGTTATTTTAAATAACTCTTAACAGATTAATTTCTATGGTTTTCTGTGTGTAAAATCTTCACATAACTATAACTTCCCTATAATCTTTGGTCTTTAGTGAATTTCTAAGGTCTTTTCTATTCTATTTCTCAACAATAACGTCCCTGTAGCCTTTGTTTTTTTTCAGTGAATTTCTAGGGTTTTTACAACGTTAAGTAAGATGCCCATCGCAATGCATTTTGGGTAGGGTGGATTGGATGCAGGGCCTGGCCTGTTAAAGTGGTGCCCCTTCCTAAGCTTGCTGCACCTGTCCCCTGAGATTTTGAAAAGAAACCTGGGGAATTGATTTTCCCCAATGACCTCAATTAAAAAGGAGGAACTTTTCGGCAAAAAATATAACATAAAGCCCTTTGGGCTTAAAACACCGGGAGCCTCCTGGCTGAATCTGGTCTTTTGGCATGGATGGTTGTACTGCCACTGCCTGGTCCTTCTGCCCTCAATGATCTGTTATATTGCCACAGTTTCTCTTGCCTGTCCTGCATGGCTGGCTTGTTGCCCCTCCCTTCTTTTATCTGCCCTCCATGGTCTGTGGTGCTGCCACTGCCTCTCCCGCCTGCCCAGAATGGTCAACTTGTTGTTTCTGTACCCTCCTCCCTGCCTTCAATTATCCAAGTCTGTGCCCCTGATCTCTGCCTCCTTACAGTATTCTAATGAAAAAACTAGATTGCCAACACTCTATATTTATTACAAAAGTGTGGCACGCCTGACAACATCTTGATGCAATTAAAAACTGTAATACCTAAAGCATTTGCTTCTGAAATTATAAAAATTAGAGGGCCTTATTTCCATGGAAAGTATGGCTAGTGGTCTAAAAAACTTTACTGAGTTCTCAAATAGTGACAAAGCACTTTTAAATTATTTGCTATATTTATGTTTTTTATCCAGTTGATCACATGATTATATGATACACTTAGGGGAGAGGATGTGGCATCATGGCCAGAGCTGTAGACTTGGAACCAGGTTCCAGTTTCTGCGTCAGCTCGACATCCTGTGAATCTGGGCAAATCACTTAGGGGGTCATTACAACATTGGCGGTAAAAGCCGCATACCACCGTGCAGAAGACCGCCAACACACCGCCGCGACTGCGGAATTCCGCCACGGGTATTATGACCCAAAGGCCGGAATCCACCAAAATCTAGACACCCACACAAGGCCGCCACACCAAAGGTCAGTGATAAACTGTCAATAACAAAACCTACACCGTCACGCCAACAGGAATGCGCCCACACTATCACGACCCACGAATCAACGCAGCAGTCTTTCACCCGCGGTAAACCATTGGTGGTACACACCGCCGCACTCAAAATACACACACATATACAAAACACTACCACATTGGACAATTCAAAATACACACACCTGAAACACATACACACACACCACTCCCACACACCCAATACAATATAAAACACACACCCACATCACCCACAAACCCTTACAACCACAATTGCGAATGAAGGCCACAGAGAGACACCACCATCTACAAACCAGCATCCACAGGCACTCAACACCATCACTCACACAACATCCACACACCTCACACAACACACCACTAAATATCACCCCACACATCACAACACACAGCACCCCACACATCACCCACACCACCCCATGGCAAGGCAAAGACACCCCAGGTTCTCTGAGGAGGAGCTCAGGGTCATGGTGGAGGAAATCATCCGGGTAGAGCCACAGCTATTTGGATCACAGGTGCAGCACACCTCCATAGCTAGGAAGATGGAGCTATGGCGAAGAATTGTGTACAGGGTCAATGCAGTGGGACAGCACCCAAGAAATAGGGATGACATCAGGAAGAGGTGGAATGACCTACGGGGGAAGGTGTGTTCCGTGGTCTAAAGACACCACATCGCGGTACAGAGGACTGGCGGGGAACCCCCACTTCCTCCCCCACAACTAACAACATGGGAGGAGCAGGTCTTGGCTATTCTGCATCCTGAGGGCCTTGCAGGAGTAGCTGGAGGAATGGACTCTGGTAAGGCAAATCTTTACTATTACATCCCCCACCCTACCTGCATGCTATCACATACCCCTACCCTCGCCCTCACCCCCATCACTCCTACTCCTCACACATGTCCCAATATCACAAACCACCATCCCAAAATCAAGCCCTGCATGTAACACCAAAGCATGGACACCCATCACCAAAGCATGGCCACTGCACATACCCATACACCCCACTAAACCATCATCACACAAGGTCCTACACAGGAATGCAAGCACTGGGGTATACGGTCACCCACCCACCCATTGCACACCATGGCTCACACAGATGCAATAATCATGCTTTTACACCCCTGCAGCACACCTACCCAACGTCACCGGACAGGAGGGTCCAGACATGTCCACTCCACCCACAGAAGAGGCCCACAGTGATGACAGCAGCTCTGTCCAACTGGATCTAGACGACCAGCTCGGCCCATCTGGGACCTCGGGACAGTCGGTTCCCCTCACACAGCCACAGGCCGCTTCCCCCCTCTGGAAACACCAGCACAGCACCCACCCAGCGGGCCCATACCTCTGTCCCCAGGACACGTCAAGCAGCAGTGTGTCCACCACTACAGGGAACCCAGGCTAACCCACCACCCCAACAACACCAGGGACCTGGGGGCAGTGGTAGTGGGCATACGGTTCAGGGGGCAGAGGCCCAGGAACACAGGGGAACTGGGAAGGCTGCTGTGCGACAGGGGGAGGACAGGCCCAGGGAACCCACTCTCCACAAGGCCCTCTCCAACATCATGGGAGCCTACCACCATTCCCAGGAGACGATGGCAACGGTACTGGCCAAGTTTCAGGAGACCCAGCGGCTGCAGGAGGAACAGTATTTGGGCTTCAGGGAGGAACTCAAATCCATCAATACCACCCTGGGCACCATTGTAGGGGTGCTGAAGGAACTCCTCAACACCAGGAGGGACACTATGGCACTACAAGGGGCCCCTGACACTAGCCTGGACGATGAACTGCCCACCACCTCCGCCAGCGCTAGTGGACAGGAGGCACCGCCACAGGACCACGACACCAGCACCCTACCCCCTGCAGAGGGAGAACCACCCCGCAAACGTCCCTGAGATCCAGGACAGTGACAGAGAATGATGCCAAGAACCCCGCCAAGAAATTAGACCACCCTGATTGTCATCCTTCTGTCCCACCTTGTCACCCTGTCCATACTTAAACTGCCCCAGCTCCACTTCCTATGCCCCTTTGGACAATGCACCTGTGTGACTAATAGACTGGACTCTGCCATGGACATTCCTCCACCATCACCTCTCACCATTTTACAACCCCTCCAATATTGAGCACTTAAATAAACACCCTTACAGCACAAAACAATCTGGAGTCTGTCTGTGATTTTGAAATATTGTATCAGCAATTACAGTGCCAAAATGCTCTTTTAAATGTAATGTCAACATACCTATGTCACACAGCTCTAGTCCATGAGGAAACAAAGCAGATGTCACACAGTGGGACCCACATCTGTGAAATTGTAAGGGAAAGTGTCAACTCAGTGACCATACACTCAGTGAAAATGACAGACAGTAGATTTAAATTAGATGTAGCAGGTAAGTTTGTCTTCTTACCTGTGTCTCACTGGAAGTATTGCAGGATCACTGTGTTCCTGTTGTCAATGTCCTCTTCTTCTGCTTCCTCGTCTTCACTGTCCACAGGCTCCACGGCTGCCACAGCACCTCCATCTGGACCATCCTCCTGCAGAAAAGGCACCTGTCGTCGCAAAGCCAAGTTGTGAAGCTTACAGCAGGCCACGATGATCTGGCACACCTTCTTTGGTGAGTAGAATAGGGAACCACCAGTCATATGGAGGCACCTGAACCTGGCCTTCAGGAGGCCGAAGGTCTGCTCTATAATCCTCCTAGTTCGCCCATGTGCCTCATTGTAGCGTTCATCTGCCCTTGTCCTGGGATTCCTCACTGGGGTCAGTAGCCATGACAGGTTGGGGTAACCAGAGTCACCTGCAAATGGCGAGGGACAACTGTTAGACACACACCAACTCATAGAGACATCCACAGACCCAGACAACTATTCCCACTGATTTGGGTCCAGGTGCTCACCTAATAGCCACACCAGGTGCCTCTGGAGTTGCCCCATCACATAAGGAATGCTGCTATTCCGCAGGATGTAAGCATCATGTACTGAGCCAGGGAATTTGGCATTCACATGGGAGATGTACAGGTCTGCCAAACACACCATCTGCACATTCATCGAATGGTAACTCTTCCGGTTTCTGTACACCTGTTGACTCCTGCCGGAGGGGTACCAAGGCCACATGTGTCCCATCAATTGCACCTATGATGTTGGGGATATGTCCCAGGGCATAAAAGTCACCTTTCACTGTAGGCAATTCCTCCACCTGAGGGAAAACGATGTAGCTCCGCATGTGTTTCAGCAGGGCAGACAACACTCTGGACAACACGTTTGAGAACATAGGCTGGGACATCTCTGATGCTACGGCCACTGTTGTTTGAAAAGACGCACTTGCTAGGAAATGGAGTACTGACAGCACCTTCACTATAGGGAGGATTCCTGTGGGCTGGCGGATAGCTGACATCAGGTCTGGCTCCAACTGGGCTCACAGTTCCTGGATTGTGGCACGATCAAGCCTGTAGGTGATGATCACATGTCTTTCCTCCATTGTCGATAGGTCCACCAGCGGTCTGTACACCGGAGGATGCCGCCATCTCCTCACATGCCCCAGCGGACAGTGCCTATGGAGGAGAACAGCGAACACAGAGTCAACCAAATCAGAGGTACGGAAACACAGCTTACTCTGAACATATTCATAAATTGAAGATTGCCTGTATGAGTGGGAAGGCAAGGCCTAGGTATGTTTGACGCAGTAAAAAATAAAGCCATGTGGGCCCCTGAAATGGCGGCTGCCTGACCTGTAAGGTGGGACAAGGGGATATGAGGTTACTGCGCTGGCGTTGTACACCGTCGCTGTAGGCGGTCAAAGACCGCGGCGCAATCCTGCATTGGTTACCATTGGACCCTATGGGTCCCAGGAGCCAATGACGATGTACACCGGCGGTGACGGTACGCACCGCCGCGGATGTGACCGCCATTTTCTCTCTGTTCAGTCACTCGATACCTGATCTTCGACAGGAGAGGACCTACACTGCAAGTGCTGCTGTGACCTCAGTCTGGAAGAGACAATCGCTCGTGTGTCTGGGGAAAGAGCCCCTGCTTTTAGCACGGAGGAGTTGGAGAAACTAGCGGATGGGGTTCTCCCCCAGTACACGCTACTCTACGGTCCTCCAGACAAACAGGTAAGTACACTGTGAGCATGCTGTATGGGCAATGCCTGTGTGGAGAGGTGTGGATGAAAGATAGGGGGGTGAGAATGAGGCGTGCATGAAACGACGGTGAGTGCATGTGCGTCATGGCAAGGGTAGGGATGCGGGCCAATGACAGTGTTGGTGCAGTTGGTAATTACTACTCTTTTTCACCTGTACAATTCCTGTAGGTCAGCGCCCACCAGAAGAAGGACATCTGGCGTGCCATCGCCAAGGAAGTCCGGATCTGGGGGTCTACCACAGACGGAGCACCCACTGCCGGAAAAGATGGAAGGACATTTGACGCTGGAGCAAAAAGACGGTGGAGGCCCAGCTGGGGATGGCCTCCCAGCGTGGGAGGGGTGCCCATCGCACCATGACCCCCCTGATGTTCAGGATCCTGGCGGTGGCGTAGCCGGAGTTGGATGGGCGCTTGAGGGCATCACAGCAGCCACAAGGGGGTGAGTACACTCTCATTCTGCTGATCCTGCGCGCATTGGAGGTGTCTGGGTGTCTGGGTGGGGGAGGTGGGCTGTGGGTTCCCTTAGGCCAGGGCAAGTTTGGTAGTTAAGTTCCCTTCTTCAGCCAGGCCCTGTGGCACCCCACCCCACCTGTGTACAGTGCCAACTATACCTAGTCAGACTCCTGTGACATCCATGTGTGCAGAAATCGGGTATAGCCTAGTAAGCCATGTCCCAGGGATTGAATGGTGGCCCCCAAGTGCGCGGCGTAGTGCAGGGGGCTTCTGTGTTTGTCGTGTCCGCCAACGGTAGCGGTATTGCATGCACTGAGCATGTCTTTTTTCTGTCTCCCCCCCACTTTTTTGTGGTCTCACTGTTCTTGTGTACACTAGCACCATCTGGCGGAGGAGCAGTGGCACCGGAGCAGGAGGGAGCTGCATCCCACATGGCCCTGGAGGGCGAGACAGACATGTTTATCGTACAGACATGATAATGGGTAGCAGGAACACAAACAATATTGTGAAACAAAAGTCAGCAAGCACATCCAGGCACAGTTATTAAAACTGGAGCAAGGCTACAGGCCTATCACGCATCTGTGAGGTATTGAGAGTTTGCAGGAGTGGTGTCCAGCATGTGCAAATAATCCCTCAATGGTTGCCAGATTCCTTAGGTCTAGATGTTGGGGGTTGCAATGATGCAAAAACTTCACTGGTATTATCACAATATGTGAGGCTTGTTAGCCACTTTGTGGTGGTGGGTGTACGCTTGGTGCCCCAAAGGAGTGCTATCTCTCGTTTGGCCAATAAGAGTGCAATAGCAGTAAGGCATCTTATAGGTTTGGGTATGTCTCCCATGTATTCCAAGAGGGCCAGCAACAGATTGGGGTGGAGGGACAATCCCACAATTTGTGATAGCCGGCCAAACACATCAAAAAACGACTAATGTTACGGCACCTTCATGTCATGTGTGGAAGTCAGCAAGTGGCGCACGGCACTTGAGGCAGGCGGGGGAGTGGGAAAGATAGACACAGCTATGGCACTTAGGTCCTCATTAAAACATTGGTGGTAAATGCCACCTAGCGCAGCGGTGAAGGCTGCCAAAAGACCATCCCTGCAGCTAACAGCCGTCCCCCAAATAATGATCACAGCTGGATTTTCGCCACAAGAAGGGCAGAAATCCAGCTGTAGCCATGCTGGCAGATGCCGATAAGGTGGCGCTGCTACCACCGGCAGTACCATGCCAGTAGACAATACAGCTGTATTCTAAAAAATAATATGGCCTGGCGGTAGCAGCATCCCGTCCCGTCCCCTGCCAGAAGAGCACCTGGATTCAGGTAGGTCAGGTTTCCGACAAGGGAGGAGGGTGGGGGGTGTTGTGTGGGGGTGGGTGCATGAATGTGCGAGTGTGTACGTGAATGCGAATGTATGTGTAGTGTTTGCATGCGTGTATGCATGTGTGAGAATGCGTGTATGAATGGATATGTGAATGCAAGTCTGCATGTAAGTGTGAATGTGGACCGATATGCGCATGAATGAATGGATGCATGCGGGTATGAATGCGTGTATACCCGTGTGAGTGTGTGTGTATGCGTGGTGCGTGTAGGTGGATGGGGGATTGGAAGGGGGGGAGTGTGCATAGAGGGGGGCATCTGGAGAGTGTTTGGGGGGGAGGGGGCCTCCTATCAGTGACAGGGAAGGAGTTCTCGGTCACTGATAGGGCCTACCACCATGGTTTTCATGGCATTACAAATGCCACGAAAACCATGGCGGTAGGCAGGGTCAAAATGCCTGAGGCGGCTGCTACCGCCATGGCGGTCAGAGTGGTACATTGACGGGTTGGCTTCAACCCGCCAATGTCATAATGTGGCCGTATGTACCGCCAGCCTGTTGGCGGTACCACTGCCACATTACCACCGACCCCCAGGGTCAAAATTACCCCCTTAGTGTTAGGTTTGCTCTCAGCAGGAATTTAACGTGTATTCATTTGTGACGGTGGTTGAAAGACACAAATTGAATTTGGATGCAGCACGCCTCCCCTATTTTCTGCCACAGGGGTCATTCCAAGTCTGCTTCCCAGGTCTCTCGGAGTTTGACATCAGAGACATGGGGGAGGCAATGCATGCTCAATATAGTTTGGAAACAAGACGCACAACAGAATCCTCCGTGATCACCCAAGTGAGAGGAGTAAAATCTGCTGGGGCCAAAGGTTACGTGGGATATCGGGCGAGCAGAGCACTTTTGTAAGCAACAAAGCATGAAGGGCTGTAAGTGAGTGGCATTGCCAAAGCGTGCATCTGTACTACGTGAAAAAATATGGTCATAGGGAAATGCATCACCTAATGTGTGAATATTTAACAGTTGTAGGGTTTGCTAAAAGAGTGCTTTCTGCGTGATAGGGAAAAATGGGTTATTTATCAGTGTCAGCATCGGAGAATATAGTGTATCACCCTGGAGTATGCGGACAAGCTTTCTCCAGAACCATCTAGTAGTGGATAGCGTCTGGCTATCCCTAGGGTACAAGGGGAATCCCTGGGGCAGGAGTGCACATATTGGGACAGGGGCAGCCAATTCCCACTCTGGGATTCCCATTGGGAATGCGCACGTCGGGATGGAACTAATGGTGTGAATAATGACATTGTGCTACAAAATAATAGAGTTGAAGATGGGGAACTCCGAAGCCCTCACGCTCGTATGAGAGGGTAAGACTCTTCCATCAAATGCTGGGGTGTCTATCTGCCCACACAAGCCGAGTAAGCAAGCTGAGAAGTGTGGCAAAAAAAGAGTTTGTAAGCGGTACAGGAATGTTTAAAAAAAGGATATAAGAACTTTGGCAGAACCACCATTTTAATGAGAGAGGTGCGGCACACAATAGGCAGCGGGAGCGTCACTCATCTATCCACTTGGGCGGTGAAGCTCTCAATGGCTTGTCCATAGTTTAGACGTATGGTCTGTTCCTTGTCTCTGTGGGTATGAATACTGAGGTACTTTTAGAGTCACTGCACCATCTCATTTTGTTCCTTTCTAAATTAAATGCTTTATGTTTTACTACTTTGATTCAATCAAGATGGCTTCAGGTGTGCCACACTTTTGTCATTATTAAGACTGTTAGTGCTCTAGTTGTTCTTTAGAAAACTCTGGGAGGCTGCAGTAGAACCCAAGGCAATCACATGACAGACTGCTCCTGCTGGAAGTAAATATTTTACTGAGAATGTCAGACTCCATTCTCATAGGACTGAGACAGATAGTGTGAATTTACAGAAAATATGCTCTAGTTTTAGCTTCTGGAGCTCCTTCCATAACCTCTATGAGAAAATCACGAGAAAACAGTTTTCTCTCAAACATGATTCATGAAATCCAAGTAGAAGGCTTTTTCAGAGGATAAAATCACTGTAGAATATACAATTCCTCAAATTAGTATGGTATCATCAACAAATAATTTATATTGTAACTAAAATATGGTATCACCCTTTATTTGTTCTCTTTTTCGTGACCCTCAAAGCCTGCCATTCACTACAATTCACTTCAATGGGGTGCTTTCATGTACATTGGCCCCAGGATGTCTGCCTGCATTCCCTGGTTGAAGTGTTGACAGCCAATCAGATCTCACCATGAGATCTGTGCTTAGGCTCCATCCAGATATACAAATGGATTTTTCCTTTAATATCTCAAAAACTACTTAACGGATTTACATCAAATAACAAAAAACACAGTTTCTGGACAAAAAGTCATCTTTATGTCAAATCCGTCCAGAGGTTCAGGCTGTAGTTGTCCCTAAAAATCCCACTGGAAATTGCATGGGGAGGAAACGTTTTGAACACCCCCACACTTTTTCTCTGACCCCCAAGTGACGAATCACCCAGAAACTTTCAAGACAGCAGCTGAAGTGAGTGGCTAACTAGTTTTGAAACGTTTGTGGAGATTCATCAAAAGGCACCACATTTATTGGCAAAACAAAAAGGCTTTTCCAATGGAAACTAGATGCTACCTATAACTACCAGTAGGTAATCTATCTATCCGTCTATCGCACTCTCTCTATATATATGTATATATAAAGAACAAATCCTACAGGGCCCCCACGCCCCTCTCCTCCAAACCAGAGACCGGGGGTCCACACGAAGAACAATATGTACTGTGACAAAGGATTGACTAGTCTCCTCCAAAGTGGCCAATCAGAGCATATCTGTACACCACCAGTACAGATATCACTGTATTTGAACATTTCAAAAATGGTTGAATGGATTACACCAAATCACAAAAAAACGCTTTCTGATTAAAGATTTAGCTTTCTGACAAATTTAGTGTAGTTTTGTTCAGCCATTACGTTCTGTATCTATTCTTAAAATCCAATGGAATGTGCATGGTGAAAACATGATCTGCGGCTCCCATTTTCTCACTTCCACGTATGACAGATCACCCCAAAAATTTCCAGGAAGGAGCTGAGGTAGATGATTTTTTTTAAAGTTTTGTGAAGATTTTTTAAACAGACCTAAAGTTATTAGCAAAATAAAAAACACTTTTCTTATGGAAATCCTGACATAACTGTAAAAACACAGTGGCAACTGCCACTGTGTAATATATACATATATATGTAGAGCTAGACATTTTGGGGGTGTAGGTAAATAAAATACCACAGTTTGCTAAAGGGAACTTAAGGTAGGGCTCACGTTTTCCATCGCAAAGCAAGGGACATTTCCTTTCTAATAGAGAGCTTGATGAAAAGCTAGGAGCTGCGATATGACCAGCTAGCTGGGTAGCCTACATTAGTAGATAAAGATTTATAGCCGGTAGATCACTGGTTGATCAACTTATGGCAACGTTGTTGTCAGCCCCCCGGCTTTAGCAGCTTGAGCAGGCCCCCTCAGAGCACAGGGGACCACACCAAGTAGAACTTGTCAGTATGACAGTCACCTCCTGCTTGGTTTGCTTGTTGCAGTGACTGACTGTTATGGGGAATGTAGTCCATAGGCCAGTTACTCTTTAAGGTGGCCTTCCTGCATAGGACTACAACCCCTGGAGGGCATCCGAGGGCTGCTTAATATCCCACGAGAGATAACAAGATGCAACCCAATGCACTAAATCCCAGTTCCAGCTTGCATCTATGAGAGGTTTTTCTATTTTGATTGAAGCTGTACCTGCTTTCTTTCACTATCAGACTTTTACATGCCAAACCTTTGTCATCTTTTTGTATTGCAGAAATGCATATGGGTCAATGTAGAAAGTGCTACCATGTCCTTTTTTGCTTGCGCGCTGTGCTTATGAAATTTTTGTGAAGGAAAAAAATCTTAAAAGGGGCTTGGAATTCGCCCCTTACTTCCCTGAACTTACCATTTGTTCATTACAACGTAAATCTCATTTACTTGCTTTTCATTACCCAGCTAGACATATCATGTTGTCTGATTTTCAGTGCCTGCTCTTTCTGCTCTCCTTTGCCGTCGATGCCCTGTGGACAAAGTATAGCTTCCAGTCAGTCATTATTGGCTGATGACCAGTGTCCTTCCACTGGCTGCTTCATTGTGCATGTACTTTTTTTAAAATTTCCAGTGTGAGGCGCGTGCAGCGTCTTGGAAGAAAGCACTTACATGTTTCCAAACCACTCAGCACTTCAGAATAAAAACATTTCTAGCTTACGCGTCAAGAAATTTCTATTCTATTAAGGACATGGAGGCTCCGATTATGCTATCTCCTTCTTTACTGACCCAAATACAGCAGCCAATTAAAACAGAGAAAAACAATAACTACATTTCCCATGATGCACAGGATAGAGATCACATGTACCAATCACCACCCGTGCCCTTTGTCCATAAATGCTTTGACCCCCTGTAGGAAGTTGGCTCTGTATGTGCTATTTCAAAGTAAGGAATAGCATGCACAGAGTCCAAGGGTTCCCCTTAGAGGTAAAATAGTGGTAAAAAGAGATAATACTAATGCTCTATTTTGTGGTAGTGTGGTCGAGCAGTAGGCTTATCCAAGGAGTAGTGTTAAGCATTTGTTGTACATACACATAGACAATAAATGAGGTACACACACTCAGAGACAAATCCAGCCAATAGGTCTTTATATAGAAAAATATCTTTTCTTAGTTTATTTTAAGAACCACAGGTTCAAATTCCACATGTAATATCTCATTCGAAAGGTATTGCAGGTAAGTACTTTAGGAACTTCAAATCATCAAAATTGCATGTATACTTTTCAAGTTATTGACAAATAGCTGTTTTAAAAGTGGACACTTAGTGCAATTTTCACAGTTCCTAGGGGAGGTAAGTATTTGTTAGTTTTACCAGGTAAGTAAGACACTTACAGGGCTTAGTTCTTGGTCCAAGGTAGCCCACCGTTGGGGGTTCAGAGCAACCCCAAAGTCACCACACCAGCAGCTCAGGGCCGGTCAGGTGCAGAGTTCAAAGTGGTGCCCAAAACACATAGGCTAGAATGGAGAGAAGGGGGTGCCCCGGTTCCGGTCTGCTTGCAGGTAAGTACCCGCGTCTTCGGAGGACAGACCAGGGGGGTTTTGTAGGGCACCGGGGGGGGACACAAGTCCACACAGAAATTTCACCCTCAGCGGCGCGGGGGCGGCCGGGTGCAGTGTAGAAACAAGCGTCGGGTTCGCAATGTTAGTCTATGAGAGATCTCGGGATCTCTTCAGCGCTGCAGGCAGGCAAGGGGGGGGTTCCTCGGGGAAACCTCCACTTGGGCAAGGGAGAGGGACTCCTGGGGGTCACTTCTCCAGTGAAAGTCCGGTCCTTCAGGTCCTGGGGGCTGCGGGTGCAGGGTCTCTCCCAGGCGTCGGGACTTTAGGTTCAAAGAGTCGCGGTCAGGGGAAGCCTCGGGATTCCCTCTGCAGGCGGCACTGTGGGGGCTCAGGGGGGACAGGTTTTGGTACTCACAGTATCAGAGTAGTCCTGGGGTCCCTCCTGAGGTGTCGGATCTCCACCAGCCGAGTCGGGGTCGCCGGGTGCAGTGTTGCAAGTCTCACGCTTCTTGCGGGGAGCTTGCAGGGTTCTTTAAAGCTGCTGGAAACAAAGTTGCAGCTTTTCTTGGAGCAGGTCCGCTGTCCTCGGGAGTTTCTTGTCTTTTCGAAGCAGGGGCAGTCCTCAGAGGATGTCGAGGTCGCTGGTCCCTTCGGAAGGCGTCGCTGGAGCAGGATCTTTGGAGGGCAGGAGACAGGCCGGTGAGTTTCTGGAGCCAAGGCAGTTGTCGTCTTCTGGTCTTCCGCTGTAGGGGTTTTCAGCTGGGCAGTCCTTCTTCTTGTTGCAGGAATCTAATTTTCTAGGGTTCAGGGTAGCCCTTAAATACTAAATTTAAGGGCGTGTTTAGGTCTGGGGGGTTAGTAGCCAATGGCTAGTAGCCCTGAAGGTGGGTACACCCTCTTTGTGCCTCCTCCCAAGGGGAGGGGGTCACAATCCTAACCCTATTGGGGGAATCCTCCATCTGCAAGATGGAGGATTTCTAAAAGTTAGAGTCACCTCAGCTCAGGACACCTTAGGGGCTGTCCTGACTGGCCAGTGACTCCTCCTTGTTGCTTTCTTTGTTCCCTCCAGCCTTGCCGCCAAAAGTGGGGGCCGTGGCCGGAGGGGGCGGGCAACTCCACTAAGCTGGAGTGCCCTGCTGGGCTGTGACAAAGGGGTGAGCCTTTGAGGCTCACCGCCAGGTGTCACAGCTCCTGCCTGGGGGAGGTGTTAGCATCTCCACCCAGTGCAGGCTTTGTTACTGGCCTCAGAGTGACAAAGGCACTCTCCCCATGGGGCCAGCAACATGTCTCTGGTGTGGCAGGCTGCTGGAACTAGTCAGCCTACACAGACAGTCGGTTAAGTTTCAGGGGGCACCTCTAAGGTGCCCTCTGGGGTGTATTTTACAATAAAATGTACACTGGCATCAGTGTGCATTTATTGTGCTGAGAAGTTTGATACCAAACTTCCCAGTTTTCAGTGTAGCCATCATGGTGCTGTGGAGTTCGTGTTTGACAGACTCCCAGACCATATACTCTTATGGCTACCCTGCACTTACAATGTCTAAGGTTTTGTTTAGACACTGTAGGGGTACCATGCTCATGCACTGGTACCCTCACCTATGGTATAGTGCACCCTGCCTTAGGGCTGTAAGGCCTGCTAGAGGGGTGTCTTACCTATACTGCATAGGCAGTGAGAGGCTGGAATGGCACCTGAGGGGAGTGCCATGTCGACTTACTCATTTTGTTCTCACTAGCACACACAGGCTTGTAAGCAGTGTGTCTGTGCTGAGTGAGGGGTCTCTAGGGTGGCATAAGACATGCTGCAGCCCTTAGAGGCCTTCCTTGGCATCAGGGCCCTTGGTACTAGAAGTACCAGTTACAAGGGACCTATCTGAATGCCAGGGTGTGCCAATTGTGGATACAATGGTACATTTTAGGTGAAGGAACACTGGTGCTGGGGCCTGGTTAGCAGGGTCCCAGCACTCTTCTCAGTCAAGTCAGCATCAGTATCAGGCAAAAAGTGGGGGGTAACTGCAACAGGGAGCCATTTCTTTACACAAGCCCCCCCCAGCCCACAGGCCAGGAGACTCAGCCAACGCTGGAAGAGTCTTCCTAGTCTGTCAGGCGAGGAAGAGTAGAGGAAATGGCTGGTTTGTTGCAGGGCCTACTCTGCCTTACATCCTCCTGTTCAGGTCATTCCCTCTGGAGAACTGACCCACTTCCACAGTGATAGGACCTAGTCTGAACTGCCTCTTGTCTGTGCTTTTTATGTCTTCACCCATTCTTTCTATTTTGAGGTCAGAGGTATCCACCTCTGCTAATCTTATCTTAGCCAGGGTCACCCCTAGCTTACCCAAAGAGGTTACCCAGAGCTGGAGTAACCCCACCATGACCAACAGGGTCAGGGGGCCTAACTTGTTAGTTGGCATGGGGTCAGACCACCATGCCAAGGATAGTGCAGCCATAAAGGCTAACACCCAGCAGAGGCCACTGACAGCTGTCAGTGCCCAGAACCACACCTTTAGCTCTTCACCTACAAGGGAAGGGGCTAAGTTACAGGCTTCTTTGGGTTCAGGGTGCCTGTCTGCTGTATTAGAGTGGGGGGTTACCACATCTTGTAGTAAACACCCTTCTTCCACTCTTTCTTCTGTTAGCTGAGGAGCCACCCACTCAGGCTTAACAGTTGCCTGACTAGCCAGGACTTCTTGTGGGTCAGGTTGGACTTTATCAGAGCCATTTTTGGAGTTCTCCCCTACTGGAGCAGAATCTCCTTGGCTTGCTGGAACCTTGGCTAAAGGTTGTCCACCTTTCCTACTCTGTTTCCTTTTCTTTTTCCTCTGGGGCCTACTTGCATTTACTGCAGAGGCAGGCACTCCAGAATCCTTGGGAGAGGACTGGCCATGGACCAGTTCTTCTCTTAGGCTCTGACTAACCTCTGGGTAGTCATTTCCAAGGAGACAATCAAGGGGGAGGTCTGTACTGACTACCACCCTTCTCCAGCTAAAAGTTCCACCCACTTCTATGGGCACAAGAGCCACCGGCCTATTAGTGACCCTGTCTGGGCTAACTCTTACTCTGGCCATCTCACCTGGGATGTACTGGTTTGAGAGCACCAGCCTGTCATGCACAATAGTGTGACTGGCACAAGTGTCTCTCAGGGCAGTGGCTGGGATTCCATTCACCTGTAGGTGGTGGAAGTGTCTACTTCCCTCTGGAATCTCCAACTCACCTGTTGGGCCCATTTTCCAGTTGAAAGCTATGAAGACCTCCTCATCTGAGGAGTCATCTCCCATGGCTATACTGGTTACCCCTGGAATTTTGTTCTGGGGTTTGTTTTTGGGACAAGAAGTGTCCTTGGTGTGGTGCCCAGACTGTTTACAGTTGTGGCACCATGCCTTAGTGGCATCCCAGTTCTTACCCTGGTACCCACCTTTGTTTTGGGTTGTGTCTTGGGGCCCACCCACCTGTTCTGGTTTTTGGGGGCCTACAGAGGACTCTTTTTCTTTGTTTCTAGTGTCACCCACTTTCTCCTGGGGAGTTTTTGTAACCCCTTTCTTTTGGTCACCCCCAGTGGAAGTTTTGGTTACCCTAGTCTTGACCCAGTGGTCTGCCTTCTTTCCCAATTCTTGGGGAGAAATTGGACCTAGGTCTACCAGATACTGATGCAACTTTTCATTGAAGCAGTTACTTAAAATGTGTTCTTTCATAAACAAATTATAAAGCCCAACATAGTCACACACTTCATTTCCAGTTAACCAACCATCTAGTGTTTTTACTGAGTAGTCTACAAAATCAACCCAGGTCTGGCTCGAGGATTTTTGAGCCCCCCTGAATCTAATTCTATACTCCTCAGTGGAGAACCCAAAGCCCTCAATCAGGGTACCCTTCATGAGGTCATAAGATTCTGCATCTTTTCCAGAGAGTGTGAGGAGTCTATCCCTACACTTTCCAGTGAACATTTCCCAAAGGAGAGCACCCCAGTGAGATCTGTTCACTTTTCTGGTTACACAAGCCCTCTCAAAAGCTGTGAACCATTTGGTGATGTCATCACCATCTTCATATTTTGTTACAATCCCTTTGGGGATTTTTAGGATGTCAGGAGAATCTCTGACCCTATTTAAGTTGCTGCCACCATTGATGGGACCTAGGCCCATCTCTTTTCTTTCCCTTTCTATGGCTAGGAGCTGCTTTTCCAAAGCCAATCTTTTGACCATCCTGGCTAACAGGGGGTCATCCTCACTGAGAGCATCCTCAGTGATTTCAGAAATGCTGGACCCTCCTGTGAGGGAAGCAACATTTCTGACTATCATTTTTGGGGACAGGGCTTGAGAGGCCCTGGTCTCCCTATTTAGGACTGGAAGGGGGGAATTGCCCTCCAAGTCACTGATTTCTTCCTCTGTGAAGTCATCCTCAGAGGGGTTGGCTTTTTCAAACTCTGCCAACAGCTCCTGGAGCTGAATTTTGGTAGGTCTGGAGCCAATGGTTATTTTCTTTATATTACAGAGAGACCTTAGCTCCCTCATCTTAAGATGGAGGTAAGGTGTGGTGTCGAGTTCCACCACATTCATCTCTGTATCAGACATTATTTTGCTAAAAGTTGGAAGACTTTTTAAAGAAACTAAAACTGGTTCTAGAATCTAATTCAAACTTTTACAAACTTTTAAACTCTAAAAGAAATGCTAACCAGGATCTAACACAAGGCCCTAGCAGGTCTTTTAAGAATTTAGAAAACTTTTCAAATTGCAAAAATCAATTTCTAATGACAATTTTGGAATTTGTCGTGTGATCAGGTATTGGCTGAGTAGTCCAGCAAATGCAAAGTCTTGTACCCCACCGCTGATCCACCAATGTAGGAAGTTGGCTCTGTATGTGCTATTTCAAAGTAAGGAATAGCATGCACAGAGTCCAAGGGTTCCCCTTAGAGGTAAAATAGTGGTAAAAAGAGATAATACTAATGCTCTATTTTGTGGTAGTGTGGTCGAGCAGTAGGCTTATCCAAGGAGTAGTGTTAAGCATTTGTTGTACATACACATAGACAATAAATGAGGTACACACACTCAGAGACAAATCCAGCCAATAGGTCTTTATATAGAAAAATATCTTTTCTTAGTTTATTTTAAGAACCACAGGTTCAAATTCCACATGTAATATCTCATTCGAAAGGTATTGCAGGTAAGTACTTTAGGAACTTCAAATCATCAAAATTGCATGTATACTTTTCAAGTTATTGACAAATAGCTGTTTTAAAAGTGGACACTTAGTGCAATTTTCACAGTTCCTAGGGGAGGTAAGTATTTGTTAGTTTTACCAGGTAAGTAAGACACTTACAGGGCTTAGTTCTTGGTCCAAGGTAGCCCACCGTTGGGGGTTCAGAGCAACCCCAAAGTCACCACACCAGCAGCTCAGGGCCGGTCAGGTGCAGAGTTCAAAGTGGTGCCCAAAACACATAGGCTAGAATGGAGAGAAGGGGGTGCCCCGGTTCCGGTCTGCTTGCAGGTAAGTACCCGCGTCTTCGGAGGACAGACCAGGGGGGTTTTGTAGGGCACCGGGGGGGGACACAAGTCCACACAGAAATTTCACCCTCAGCGGCGCGGGGGCGGCCGGGTGCAGTGTAGAAACAAGCGTCGGGTTCGCAATGTTAGTCTATGAGAGATCTCGGGATCTCTTCAGCGCTGCAGGCAGGCAAGGGGGGGGTTCCTCGGGGAAACCTCCACTTGGGCAAGGGAGAGGGACTCCTGGGGGTCACTTCTCCAGTGAAAGTCCGGTCCTTCAGGTCCTGGGGGCTGCGGGTGCAGGGTCTCTCCCAGGCGTCGGGACTTTAGGTTCAAAGAGTCGCGGTCAGGGGAAGCCTCGGGATTCCCTCTGCAGGCGGCGCTGTGGGGGCTCAGGGGGGACAGGTTTTGGTACTCACAGTATCAGAGTAGTCCTGGGGTCCCTCCTGAGGTGTCGGATCTCCACCAGCCGAGTCGGGGTCGCCGGGTGCAGTGTTGCAAGTCTCACGCTTCTTGCGGGGAGCTTGCAGGGTTCTTTAAAGCTGCTGGAAACAAAGTTGCAGCTTTTCTTGGAGCAGGTCCGCTGTCCTCGGGAGTTTCTTGTCTTTTCGAAGCAGGGGCAGTCCTCAGAGGATGTCGAGGTCGCTGGTCCCTTCGGAAGGCGTCGCTGGAGCAGGATCTTTGGAAGGCAGGAGACAGGCCGGTGAGTTTCTGGAGCCAAGGCAGTTGTCGTCTTCTGGTCTTCCGCTGCAGGGGTTTTCAGCTGGGCAGTCCTTCTTCTTGTTGCAGGAATCTAATTTTCTAGGGTTCAGGGTAGCCCTTAAATACTAAATTTAAGGGCGTGTTTAGGTCTGGGGGGTTAGTAGCCAATGGCTAGTAGCCCTGAAGGTGGGTACACCCTCTTTGTGCCTCCTCCCAAGGGGAGGGGGTCACAATCCTAACCCTATTGGGGGAATCCTCCATCTGCAAGATGGAGGATTTCTAAAAGTTAGAGTCACCTCAGCTCAGGACACCTTAGGGGCTGTCCTGACTGGCCAGTGACTCCTCCTTGTTGCTTTCTTTGTTCCCTCCAGCCTTGCCGCCAAAAGTGGGGGCCGTGGCCGGAGGGGGCGGGCAACTCCACTAAGCTGGAGTGCCCTGCTGGGCTGTGACAAAGGGGTGAGCCTTTGAGGCTCACCGCCAGGTGTCACAGCTCCTGCCTGGGGGAGGTGTTAGCATCTCCACCCAGTGCAGGCTTTGTTACTGGCCTCAGAGTGACAAAGGCACTCTCCCCATGGGGCCAGCAACATGTCTCTGGTGTGGCAGGCTGCTGGAACTAGTCAGCCTACACAGACAGTCGGTTAAGTTTCAGGGGGCACCTCTAAGGTGCCCTCTGGGGTGTATTTTACAATAAAATGTACACTGGCATCAGTGTGCATTTATTGTGCTGAGAAGTTTGATACCAAACTTCCCAGTTTTCAGTGTAGCCATCATGGTGCTGTGGAGTTCGTGTTTGACAGACTCCCAGACCATATACTCTTATGGCTACCCTGCACTTACAATGTCTAAGGTTTTGTTTAGACACTGTAGGGGTACCATGCTCATGCACTGGTACCCTCACCTATGGTATAGTGCACCCTGCCTTAGGGCTGTAAGGCCTGCTAGAGGGGTGTCTTACCTATACTGCACAGGCAGTGAGAGGCTGGCATGGCACCCTGAGGGGAGTGCCATGTCGACTTACTCATTTTGTTCTCACTAGCACACACAGGCTTGTAAGCAGTGTGTCTGTGCTGAGTGAGGGGTCTCTAGGGTGGCATAAGACATGCTGCAGCCCTTAGAGGCCTTCCTTGGCATCAGGGCCCTTGGTACTAGAAGTACCAGTTACAAGGGACCTATCTGAATGCCAGGGTGTGCCAATTGTGGATACAATGGTACATTTTAGGTGAAGGAACACTGGTGCTGGGGCCTGGTTAGCAGGGTCCCAGCACTCTTCTCAGTCAAGTCAGCATCAGTATCAGGCAAAAAGTGGGGGGTAACTGCAACAGGGAGCCATTTCTTTACACCCCCAATGTCACTTCCTCTTTCTTTGTCCAGATCCGACAATTTGAACTTCAGAAATTAAACTTCTTACATAGTCGAAGAGTGACGGGTCATCAAACTCTTAATTGCAACATGACCCCATCTTTCCTGGAACCAAGTCTTTCAACTGAACCGGACAACAGATCTGAATAACGATCTCCTCGGAAAGGATTACACCTAATACTTCAAGAATTCGTCTGATCAGAGCCTAGAAGGAATAACAATCATTGGTAATATCATAGTATCTAGTATAACAAACAGAACTTTAAGTCCATACATATTTCTCAGGGTGGGAAAAAATAAAAACTTGACATAGATATCAATATAGTATGATAACATTTTACTCTATACAGTATTAAATGAATGGGAGGGATAATACTCGCCTCCGTGTCCTTAATAGAATTGAAAATTCTTGACGCGTAAGCTCCAATTTTTTTTTTCTATTTCAGGACCGGAGGGTCCGATTATGCTCGTTTAAAGCTGATTAATAACAACAGAAGCCACATCTACCACAGGTTTATGATAAAATTTGCGAAACGTAGACTCTGAAGACCAATCAGCCGCCTTCATAATATCCTCTAGACGAGAACCTAGTGCATAAGATTTGGATGCCATAGCTCCTCTAACTGAATGGGCTCCAAATTGGTTGGTATCTATCCCAGCCTCATTCATTAACCATTTAATCCATCGAGATAATGTGGCTGATGAGACTGGTTTGAAAGGTTTTTGCAAAGCTATAAGTAACTGACCATTAGCGTCTTGACGGAATTCGTCCGTAACTATTTCATACTCTTTTAAGCATTGAACTACACAGAGTTTTGAATTGTCCAAAAACATAGGGTATGTTACCGACCTGCAATTAGTTTTTGTCCGTCTGGTAATATTAAATGTAACTCCGTCCGGAGTGTAAACTCTACCAGCCAAGTCCAAGGCTTTGACATCCGATACACGCTTACAGGATATCAGGCATAACAACATTGTAAATTTGGCCGAAATCTGTTTACAAGACAGGTATCTATTGGATGGCCAGGAATCTAAAAATCGCAAAATAATGCTCACATCCCACAATACCGAATACCTGGTTTGAGGGGGATTAGATAAACGAATACCTCTAAGTAATTTACAGATAAGAGGATGTTCACCAACAGGCCTACCTTCTATATGAATATGTCCAGCTGAAATGGCCGATCTAAAATTATTAATGGTTCTGTAAGCTAAGCCTGAGCCTGCCAATTCTGCTAGAAAGTTGACTGTCATTTCAACACTTGATTCCACGGGATTAATATCCCATCTAACACACCAACCATTCCATCTGCGCCATGCGGATGCATATCTTTTATGAGTGCCTGATGCCCAAGTTTGCTTGATGAAATCAGTAGCCTGTTGCGAAATTCCTGGGGAATTCCATCTTGCCCTGAAACCCTCCAAGCCATCAGTGTCAGTTTCCCTGAAATGATCATTGGATGTTGATGGTTCTCCGGGTTCAAAAGAAGATCCGGACGACGAGGAATGAGAAGAGGGGGAGCGCAAGCTAACTGTAGGGCAATCGGGAACCAAGGTTGAGCTCTCCAGAATTGAGTCACCAATATGATCTCCGCTTTCTGACGCCTTATCTGGGAGAGAACTCTGGAGATCATTAGAAATGGAGGGAAAGCATTTCCCCGAAACCTTGACCAATCCTTAAGGAAGGCATCTGTCGCCAGAGCCATAGGATCCGGACGCCAGCTGAAGAACCTCGGATTCTGGGTATTGAGCCAAGAGGCAAACAGATCCACTTTGCATGGGCCCCACATCTTGATTATCTGCATAAAGATTACCGGATCCAGTCTCCAATCGCTGGAGTCCGTTAGATATCTGGAGTTCCAGTCTGCTATTGTGTTCTGATCCCCTGGGAGATATTCTGCCATGACCGTCAGACAATGACTGAGGCAATAATGCTAGAACTCCTTGGCTATCTCCGCCAAGATTCTGGATTTTGTCCCCCCCAATCTGTTGACGTACTTCACTGCAGAGATGTTGTCCATCCTCAATAGGATGCAACAGTCCGTCTTCTGAGGAGAAAGGCTCCTTATGGCAAAAGATCCCTCTAGAAGCCCTAGGCAATTGATATGCAGGGTCTGCTCCCAATTCGATCAGCGGCCTCCAGTTACTAGGGAGCCGCAGCGGGCTCCCCATCCCCATCGGTTGGCGTCGGATTCGAACACTACATCCGAATGAGATCCGAATATCGCCCTGCCGTTCCAAGCTTCCATGTGTTGAAGCCACCAACTAATTTCTGTCTTTACTTCGTTGGACAGCGGAATCATTTCCGAGTAACTCAGTCCTTGTTGTAAGTGTCTGATCTTGAGTCTCTGTAAAGCTCGATAGTGCAGGGGAGCCGGGAAGATTGCCTGAATCGATGAAGCTAGAAGGCCCACTATTCTGGCAAAGTTCCTCAAAGAAATCATCTGATTGGATAGAGCGGACCTCAATTATCTCTTGATATTTCGAATTTTCTGAGATGGAAGAATCAGTTGGGATCGGAGAGAATCTATCTTGAATCCCAGGAAATCTATCACTTGACAGGGGGTCAATAATGACTTCTGCACATTGATCAGGAAACCCAGATCCTGCAGAATACTGATGGTCCATTCCAGATGAGACATGAGAGTTAGAGGGTCCTGAGCCATCAACGAAATGTCATCTAGGTGAATTATCAATCTGACTCCCTTGGTTCTCAGCCATTCCATCACTGGTCTCACCAGTTTTGTGAAGCACCAGGGGGCTGACGAGAGACCAAAAGGAAGCACATTGAATTCTAGACAATGTCCATTCCATAGGAACTGAAGGAACCTCCTGTGAGGGGGTAAATGGGGACCATAAGATAAGCATCCTTCAGGTCTAGCCGGACCATCCAATCTCCCTCTACTAGGATATCTTGTAACATGTGGATCCCTTCCATCTTGAAATGTCTGTATAATATCCAGTAGTTGAAATCCTTTAGATTCAATACCAGGCGATGGCCCCCACCTTTTTTGTCCACGACAAATATGGGGCTGAGGAATCTGGAAGGATGAGGAGATGAAAAACTCACTGCTCCTTTGTGAATTAAGGCCTGAACCTCTATGTCTATGAAAGTCTGCTCTGCGAGGGAAAAATACATTTCTGTTGGGGGGGGTTAGTTGAGTCTGGGTCCCTATGAATTCCAGATGAAAACCTAATACAGTCTGAAGAACCCAGGGATCTCCTGTAATCTTTTTCCAGTTTTCTAGGAACAATCCCACTCTGCCTCCAAGACGTACTTGAGAATATTGAATAATGCTCACCTGCATAATTGGATTCCTGGATTGCTCCTTGTTGACCTCTGCGGGTTCCTCTTCGGTATTTGGAGCGATCTCCTCTATAACGAGTGGGGTAGAAGGTGGTGTCCAACTGGTCGGTATGCCAATTTCCTCTCCCTCTTGGGTATTGGTATTGAGGACTTTGAAAAGATCCTCGGCTGGGCATACGTCCTCTGAAACGTCCGGCCCTGGCAAAAACGTTTCTCTTAAACACTTTTTTAAGCGACAATTGTGCCTTATCTAGAGAGGAGAAAGTGGGGCCAAATTTGGCTAACTCCTTAATAAAAGATGAACCGAATAGGAGGCCATCTGCAGAAGGACCTGCTTCAGAAGTGGCCAGGTCTGTTAGCTTAGGATCAATCCTCATGAGAACTGATTTGCATCGTTCTGACGAAATTGCACAATTTGCGTTGCCCAAAAGGCACAAAGACCTCTGGGCCCAACCAATCAGGACATCTGTGTCAACAGGCTCACCTGACTCTTTGGCAAGAAATGCCATATCTAGGATTTTCGTCAGCGGGCCAGTGACATCAAGTAATTTGCAGAGCAGAGCCTCTTGAATTGTTACAGTCCAAGTTCTTTGATAAACTGGCCGTCAGGGGGCCAAAAGCAGATTATAAATCTATGAATGGGATTTACTGTTGCCCCGCGCGTTTGTTATCGAGTCGATCTAACACTTTAAAGAAGTGAAAGGATCGGCTCGAAGCGAGCGCGCGAAGCGCGTGTAATGGAAATAAAAATGGGACTACACTGAGAGGTGTAGAAAGGCTCCCGCTCCACAGGGGCTTAAATGAAGTATTGGCACGAAGCCGAAGAGAAACAACGCGTAAAGCGTTTCTGAAATGGCACAAAGCGCGCGAAATAGCAGCACTAAAATAAACGCTACAGATAATAACAGTACAGTAACAATCACATACAGCGCATTATGAGAGGAAAGTAAAAATGGCACTTATCTGCTGCAGAGCAGCAAAGAAAGAGGAAGTGACATTGGGGGTCAAAGCATTTATGGACAAAGGGCACGGGTGGTGATTGGTACATGTGATCTCTATCCTGTGCATCATGGGAAATGTAGTTATTGTTTTTCTCTGTTTTAATTGGCTGCTGTATTTGGGTCAGTAAAGAAGGAGATATCATAATCGGAGCCTCCGGCCATGAAATAGAATTTTGTAAACTAGACTAGGATTGGCTGAGGTGCCGACAATACCACAACCTCTCCTACAGTACACATTTCCAGTTTCTCCCACTAGTATAAAGTGTTCAGCCTTGAGATTGGTTGTGATGCGACCCATAAGTGCTGAAATGGCGGACTAATGACATTAGTTAAAAGATCTGCAACGGACAACGGATCTTACGCTGAGTTTACAGATGATTTGTTGTAAGTATCGAACAGATGGTTATCTTGCTCAGACGTTTTTCTTTATGATTACTCTCTATAAGCAGTACACCTGAAACTGGGATGCACCTTTTCCCGGGGATTGAAGAGTATAGGATCTGGCCAGGAGAGGCCCTATTTCTTTATCTCCTTCTGGGGGAAAACAGTGCTACTGTTTAGTGAAAAGAATTTCTGTGGTCAGGACGAGAACTGACCATCTGCAATCACTGGTAGTTTAAAGAAGGCTACCAATCTGTAAATTTGGGTTAGAATGTTAAGTTCTCAGCACTGGGCAGCTCAGTGACAGCTTCTGCAATCAGTCTCTACTAGTTTGTATCAGCCTCACCAGTGGAGTCCAAGTGCCCCAAACAGGATTAGGGTGACGAGTGGTCTGATTGTCTTCAACTTGTGGTGGGTCAGGTTTCTAGTGACTGTCAGCGAAAGCTTAGAGAACCCATCTGCCACCTGCGCATAACTTAAGATTACATTTTAGCTTCTTATGTGGTGGGAACAGATTTCACTGACTTCTCGGTGGCCCCACCCATTCCTTGGATTTGCTTTTTTTTGCAGTGATTGGGTAAAGTCAGTAATGGGCCGTCACCATTTACACTTTAATGACTGTTGGTCCCCTGGTGGCGGGAGGATGACCCCGCTAGCCTCAGTGCAGCATACATTTGTGGTATCAACTGCCCTGTAGGTGTTGGGATGAGTGACCACGGTCCATTGCGTGTTGCGCTGCAGAACAATATATTTTTCGTACCGTGACCATCTCATACTATGCAGCCTACCCGAGTCGTATGTCTAACAGTCCCAATCCAGGGCCAGGCCGCCAGGTCATGTAGGACTTTAGAGGAGACGCATGGGAGCCACTCTTGTTCAGCCGTGACTGCATGCCAAGCTCCAATCCTTCTAGTGGTGCGTGGAAAGTGACTACCTCCTTAGTGTATTAGTATATGTGCAGGCGCGGCCCATCCTTTAAGGCAGAGGGGACACGCCCCCCCACCTTTTGCCCCTCATGAAGAGTGTCTGTCAGGCTGAACAAAGGTCAGCCTGACAGACACTCTTCATTTTCAGCTCAGACAGCCAGGAATGAGCCATGCGCGATTTGCGCAGACTCCTGGCTGCCTGAGCTGAACTTTGCTGGGCTGAGGAGGTCACAGCTCCTATGGCCGTGACCTCCTCGGCTCAGTAAAGATGCCCCGAGGCCCTACCCTGGGTGACGAGAAAAGTGTCACCCATTGACACTCGCCCTGGGCGCTTCAGGTTTAAGCCCTGAAGCGCCCAGGGCGAGTGTCAATCAGTGACACTTTGTCACAGAGTGGGGTGGGGTCAGCAGTCTCACTGACCCCATCTCACTCTGTGACGAGGCTGGGACTGCTGCCTTCCCTCATTGGCTGACCTAAGATCAGCCAATGAGGGAAGGCAGCAGTCCCAGCCCTCCTGGGACCTCGAGGCTGAAGGTAAGTGTGTGTGTTTGTGTGTGTGTGTGAGATGTTTTAAAATGAATGTTTGGTGCGTGCGTGCATGTTTGAATGGTATGAGTGTTGTTAATGGATGTGCGTGTGTGTGTGTGAAAGAATGAGTGTGTGTGAACTTTAAAAATTAATGTTTGGTGCGTGCATGTTATGAGTTTTGTTAATGGATGTGCGTGCGTGCGTGTCTGTGTGTGAAAGAATGAGTGTGTGTGTGTGTGTGTGTGCTTCCTGCCCCCCCCTTCCCCCTAAAGCTGCCGTCCGCCACAGTATATGTGATTAAAAATAGGGAATAAATACAGCTAAGGCTTATTTTAGTTTAATGAAGAGCATCTCCGCCGCTAAACTACATAAAGGGGGTCATTCTGACCTTGGCGGTCTTTTCGCAAGACCGCCGAGTTACCGCCGCGGTGAAGACCGCCGACCGCGGCGGTATGCCGCTGTGCGCATTCTGACCGCTGGGAGCGTTCCGCCGGAAAACCGCCAGCAGCCACACTGGCGGTCGGCGGGAAAGTGGAGACTGGTCAACCGCCATGCCAGCAGAACACCGCCCACAGAATTATGACCCACATTTCTGTGTGGCGGTCTTCTGTTGGCGGTCTTCTGTTGGCGGTCACCTCCCCATGGCTCCTGTCACCTCCCGGAGGACCAACGCACAAGGTAAGTTGATCGTCCGTGAGGGGAGGGGGTGGGGGGGTGTTGTGTGATGTGTGCGTGCATGGGGGTGTGCGTGTGAGTGTGTAGAGGGGGTGTGTGAGTGCGTGCATGCGGGCGGGGAGTGCTGCTGTGCCTATGGGCAATGTGTGTAGTTCGGCGGGTGCGCATGTCGGCATGTATGTGTGCGGGTATGTGTCCCCGTTGTGTATGTGTGTGTGTAGGGGGTGTGTATATGTGCATGTTGGGGGTGTGTGCATGTCGGGGTGCGTGTATGTGCATGTCGGGGTGGGGGTGGGGAGGGGGTTCGTACCACCTCTGGGGGGTGGCAGGGGGGTGGAGGGTGTGGGGGGAGGACTCGGGGGGGCAGTGGGGGGTGGGGGAGACCCCTATCAGTGCCAGGGAAGGAATTCCCTGGCCCCGATAGTGCCTACCGCCATGGTTCGCATGGCGGTTCCCGAACGCCAGAAACCGCGGCGGTAAGCAGGGTCATGATACCGTTGGCGGTCTTGGGTCGACCGCCGGACCGGAGTGCGCAGACTCCAGCCCGTCGGTCATGACCGCCGTGGCTGTCGGAGTGGGGAAGTGGCGGTCGGTCGCGGCAGTGACCGCCGCGGTCAGAATGCCATTTTTAATACCGCCGGTCTGTTCGCGGTCCGACCGCCGCCTCTCCGCCGACCGACAAGGTCAGAATGAGGGCCAAAGAGACGAGCATTTGCAGCGCGTTTAGGTCAAGCTTTAACATACTTTACTCTTCATTGCCACATACACTCCTGTCGCCTTCCGTTCTCAGACACGTATCTCACGCTGTACTCACACAAGCACGCCACTCATTCTGCACACAAATGTGCACTCCACCCACGCTGCACACAAACGGCACACCACTCACCGTTCACTCACAGGAACGCCATCACCCTGCACCAATACACTGCTTGCCCTGCTCTCTTATGGGCACAGCTCTGGGCCCTGGGCTCTTATCTTTCAGCATATAGGTATGTAGCCAATAACTGCTTTAGAACAGTATTTGCCAAACTATCTGGTCGGGTTGCAAGCCGTTTTTTGGTGGGTTCGGGAAGTCTGAGCAATAAATAACGATACATTTAAAATCTGTGTTTATTTTGTCCAATTTGTGATGCTTTAACAACTGAGGTCGAATGTCAACCTATGTATTCAGACATGTTGCTGCTTATTCTTTTAAACTGGGATTGGTGTTTACTTTTCTTTCCCTAACTGCAAAGTGAGCGGAGGTAGTTAAAGTGAATTCTGTCAATCTTCGGGTGTTGTTTTGTAACACATAACAAAATACCAGTAAACTAACTGCATGCAGTTAGGTAAGCAAAAATGAAATACGCTTTTTTTGTAATTTGACGTGTGCTGGAAACAGAGGTCTTAATAGGATCAAAACAAACTCACTTTAACTAGTGATGCACACATGATAAATATTCACAGACACCACATTCCCACATATTATTATGTGACTGTTATAGTTTTATCAGTAAAACGGTAGGTCTGGGCAAAGTTAGTGACAGTTTCAATGAAAATGCGCTGTCTGTAAATGACACCGTGCAAACACATGATGCTTTAGTCACAATAAAAAGTCACCCTTCAGGCCGCAGATAGGTGGGTCGCGAACGTTTTTTTTGTAATATATGGTTTGTGTTTCTAAAAAGTTTGGGAACCACAGCTGTAACTGAATCAGCTTTTAACCATGGGGATTATGGTCTAGAGACTAACCTTAAGTCAATGGTGACTTTGAATGTCTGCTTGACCATTGACCAGTCTATTAAATGAATCGCACCTTATAAAAAGTAGAACAGTAAATTGAAAATGCATGTCCTCTTTTGTACATAAAAGCATGTGGATTTACACTGTAACAAGTTCACTTCATTATAATGACCTGGATCTTGCCTCCAGTTGTTGAAATTATTAATTGTAATATGTTTGCTTGAAATCATTTCAAGTCTTTTGACTAGTTTGTTAAAAACAATGTATTTTTCTAACACTAATATTTAGTGTTACAATAGTGTCTCTACAGCAAGCATACTACAATATGTATTAGTTTATACATTGACTTAAGCTTGTATGCTGTGTTGCATACAGATCCCAGAGAAATAAGTATCCCATACATAAGGGGCACTCTTTCGGACAGTAGTGGTCCACAGTCCTACTGACTGGCATTCAATAGGAATTGGTAACACGGAAGTTTCTTCCAGAAATTTGTGGTTGCTCCTTCGCAGCAAATCAGAACATGTCTGTTTTCAGAACATTCTGAATGGCGGCCATGTGACCTTTCTGAATACAGCCTTCATAAACCTTGCATAGGTCCCTGATCTTGTTAAAGATTGTCCTTGTCTTGCCAGCCCTCCAATCTCATTAAAACATCTTACAAAGGGAGGGCCTGGCTGAGGTGTCAAGATGGCGGTCGCACTTTAGATGTGCTCCTGACCCCTCTGTCATCCGCATCAATCCAAGCCTTACTTGCCTCTATGCCCCGTGGGGCAGAACAAACAACACCTGGGAGAGGTCCTGTGGCGCTGCCCTCAACTGTGACGGAGACTAACACCACAGAAGAGGCGCTTTCTTTGCTGGTCGCGCCACCTCCCAAAATGGCAGTCACCGCCTGGCGCACCCACAGCACTCCCCGAGACAAAGTGGCAAAGACATCCGGGGCGTCCCGGAGCCTCCCATGGAAGCGGACTAGATTCGGGTGAGGGTGTTGGGGACCCACCTGACCAGCTGATACCTCCTCCCGCCTCCCCCTGTGCTTCCTAGTGGCTGCCAAGCCTGGGGTTGCCCTGCTCTGCTGGGGGGGGAGGGTTCTGGGGGAGTCGGGCTAAAGGGACTTTGCGCATCCCATGGACACCTGGGCCTTGGAGTCATGGAGGGGCCTGCGGCAGGGCATGAGCTTTCGGCACACCCCGCGTTTGTCATTGATTGGGAGCAGATAGGAGGAGGACGCAGGCGGCCTGTGGTCCTGCGGAGAGGCCTCTCTGCGCCCGGGCACCTGGGGCTGCGACGGTGGTGATGCGGCGCAGGACAGTTGACTGCGGGGCTGTAAGATGCCCTCAGGCATGGTTGCCGATAGACGATGGTCTGGATCTCACTTGCGGGACCCACCCCCCCGGCCGTGAGGGGGCCCCAGCTTCCTCTGTGGCGTGATAGGGTGGCGTGCGTCTTGTGCTCTCCCTGCACCCTCATGTGCTTCCTGTGATTGCTGTAAGAGTGGGTACAGTGTACTGGCGGCCTGGATGGAAGGGCCCTTGGACTGAAGTTGGAATCCAGGAGGTGCCATCTAGCGCAACATGTCAGTTAATGCACAAGTATCCTTTGCCAACCAGTGGGATGCACTAATCAAGAAGATCGACAAATAATCCAAGAGGGGGTCCATGTGTGATGCAGTGGGGGTTTCCTTTGCTGCCGCCTCCCCTGTTCTGTTGGACGATCAGCAGGGGGAATCCTATACCCTGTCCCCACTCCTTCTGACTGACATCTACTTGGAATGGGACTCGAGTAGAGGCCCCAACCTGCTGGAGGTCACCAGGACTTGAGCCATGGTACAGCAGAGGGGGTCACACTTGTTCTGCAGGGCCATATAAGGCACTGAGTCTCCCCCTCTGCCTCTAGACTCGTCCAGGCTGCCCTGGAGGGGTGCCGTTGGACGACACTCACCCCCTACTGGGGAGAGGCCCTTCTCCTCATTGTTGAAATCCCTAGATTAGACTGAGGAATCACAATGGGCAAAGACAAATCTGCCTGCTCCACATCAACACAAACCCACATGGTTCAGTTCACCACAAACTCAACCTCGGCCCCAGCTGGGGCATCAGGACTGACTGAAAAGCTCTTGCTCACAGGGGAAGTGGCCACCATTCTCCACGCAATACAATCCTCTCAGGCGGCATTGGAGACAAAAATTGGGGAGGTTAGGGTTGATGTGGCGCTCTTACACCAAGACCTCCGCAAAGCAACAACAAGGATTTCTGAAGCAGAAACCAGGCTATCCACTGTGGAGGATGACTTAAAAACCCTCAAATCTCAAGTCTCCAAGCTCCTGGTGCACACGTCAGAGCTACACTGTACAGCCAAAGATGCAGAAAATCGGTCCAGGCAAAACAATGTCAGGATAATAGGCATCACTGAAACTGCAGTGGCCCAACCCATGGCCTCCATTATGGCCATCTGGTTCAAGACTTGGATACCACCTGACTGTCTTTTGCAGTGGTTTGCAACTGAAAGTGCTCATTGTGCTTTGACGGCCAGACCCCCTCCCGGATCACAACCATGGCCAGTGATACTCCAGTTTTTAACTACAGCGATAGAGATGCAGTCTTGCAGGAGGCCCGTTCCCAGGGCGAACTTTGCTGCAGAGGAGCTAAAGTTCTCTTATTCCCAGATTACACCAGGGAGGTCCAGCAACAACATAGATCCTACTCAGAAGTTAAACAGAAACTGAGGGCGATGGAGGTTTTGTACCGCCTTCTCTTTCCGGCCTGGCTCAGAGTGGTTCATGCTAATAAAATATACTTTTTTGACACCCCCGCGACGGCCTGGACCTGGCTCACAGAGGAGCGCCCACTGGCCTCCTCCGATCCTAGCTCGAGGCAGAGGAACCTGGTGACAAACCTTGAACATCACAAGTTGAGACCCAAAACCCAACGGAAACGTACCTGATCTCATTGGTGGAGGCCGTGCTGTGGGTCAGGGTAAGGTCTCCCTCACCCCATCCCCAAGCCGGGGCACAAATATTGGGCTGACCGAGCAGATTGTGGTGACTGATGCTCCTGGCCTTGCAGAAGAATCACCAATGGAGGGCTCTCCGCCTCTCTGGGTGGAGCCCCCAAGAGATACAGACGTGTCCCAGAGTCCAACGCTGTGACCTTGTATCAACGAAATCACCTGGGAACTGGCCAGCAGAAGCTAGACTATGTTTGCCTAATACAATTTTCTTGACATCACTGTATGGCTAATTCTAATCCTACCTGATGGAAGGGTCCACCACTGCTCAGCAGTTTGGGGTTATGAGTCATGGGAGATAGGTGTTATGCAAGGGTGACAGATGCTTCTGGGGGGAAGTATAGGGAGGGGCGAGAGTTAGGGGGATTTATTTGCATGCTGTCTGGTATGCTTCAGCTGTGGTCTTTGTTTAGGATTGTTATTGTTTATTATCTTTTCTCTCCGGTCCTCTATGGACCTAAGCACACAGCTTTACAGGCAAAGCAAAGTCACAGACACAAACATTGTATTCCCGAGTCCCACACAATGGCTTTGCAGCGCGGGGTGGGGTGGGGAATCCTCTGTAGTGACATCTATGTTTTCCATATGTATAGATGGTATGCCCAATACAGGCTCTTTCTTGGAACATTATTGGTCTCCTGGATAAGATAAAGCGCACAGTGGTCCTGCCATATGCCCAATGTCATCACCCTGATGTGCTGTTGCTCTATGAGACCTACCTTCTGGGAGACCAATGTTCCTTTCTGGCTCACAGAGGATTATACAGGATCTATCATGCGGGGTTTGTCTGTGGGTCAAGAGGAGTGGCCATACTCCTGCACTGCTCCTTTCCAATGATGGTTACACAAGTGCATCGAGAAACCCCTTCCTGGCCTTAACTGGGTCTGTTGAGGGGTTTACAATCAATTTGATAAGTGCTTACGCCCCTCAGACAGCCTGCCACACCTTTTTAAATTACCTCTCTAAACTATTATTAGACCTACCTCGGGGGATTACTCTCCTGGGTGGAGACTTCAACTCAGTCCTTTACCCTATACGAGACAAGTCACGCCGTCCCTCGGTTCATAGATGTAATTCTGCCTATAACCTGTTGAATTCGATGACATCCTTGGGGATGTGTGATGCCTGGAGAACATGGCATCCAAGGTGCAATCCATTTACTTGCACATCTGCAGCACACACTCCAGGATAGACATTATCCGTCTGCCTGCGGTGGATTGCTGCCACCTCACTCACATTGAGATCCTCCCTAGAGGCATTTCAGATCATGTTCCTCTTCATTATACTATCGGATCCACAAAACGGTAATCTGTCATATGTGGCGACTGAATGCATGGCACTTACAGCACAAATCCTGCACCCAATACCTGCAGAAAGTAATCCAGCCTTACTTTGATAACAATGAATGCTCAGTCCTGAGTGTGTGAACTCTGTGGGAAGCTGGCAAGGAGGTCGTACGGGGTATGGCCAAGAGATTCATACGGTCCCAAGAGCATAAACGTTCAATACACATCACTCAGCTTGAGGCCCACGCCCTCCAGCTGGAATTCATTCAGGTAACGCATCAATCAGAGGACGCAACTCGCCAGCTCTAGCTTCTACAAGAAGAAATACACAATCAGTCACTAGAGGCCGCTAAACATCTCTGGCGAGCATCTGCAGCCCAGATACATGGGTGGGAGGGATAAAAATGGGAAACTACTCAACCGGTTGGTCTCATCATAAGTTATCCCGAATCCTCCCCAAGATAACAAATGAACAAGGTAAAACGGTTACCAAATTGCAGGATGTGACAGGGGTATTTGCTAATTATTATAGTGTGCTATAAAGGGCCTCGGAGGCTGCTGATCGAGAGTATGCCGATCAGTTTCTTACAGATATTCCCCTTACCATTTTGCCGAAGGTGGACACAGACATTCTAGACAAACCTATTTCTAGCAAGGAGGTCACCGGGACCATTTCCTCAACAGCAGCAGGGAAGAACCCTGGCCCTGCCGACTTCCCGTCAGAATACTATGCATTGTTTTGAGATTGTGTGATGCCTAATCTCATAGCCTTGTATGAGGAGGTCAACCGGCTAGGTTCCATCCCGGTGGGGCTGGATGTAGCCACCATTGGGGTAATTCCCAAAACTCACCCACCATCACGATAATGTGCTGACTAAAGGCTGATTTTGCTTATTAAAGCCAAAGTCAAAATTTATGCCACGATTCTGCTACCACTTTTAATCCACCCTAACCAGTGTGGATTAATGACTAACTGCATCACACGCCAGTGTACACATCACCCCCATGCAGCACTGGCACAATGCCACCATTTGCATTCCGATCTCACACTACTGTTTGTGGACTTTGAGAAGGCGTTTGATGTGGTGGCCGTGGAATACCTATGGCTAGTTATCCACCGGGCTGGAGTGGGACACCGGTTCCGTAGGTTGATTCAAGCCCTCTATGTCAACCCAGCGGCCTGTGTCCAGATTAGTGGAGTCTTATCCGATATCTTTTCCATTCATCGAGGAACACACTAGGACTGCCCCTTGTCCCCTTTTCTCTTTCCTCTGGCCGTCAAGCTGCTTGTGCGACAGGTTAGGTTGGATCCCCCTTACCGGGGCTGGAAATGGGGTTCCATACACGAAGATCGCATGGCACTATATGCAGATGATGTTCTTCTTTATATGGCAGGCCCCACCGATGCTGGCCCCCGGAGCCTTCACCTCCTACGCTGCTTTGAAGAGGCATCGGGGCTCCGTATGAACCCGTCCAAATCAGTCCTTGGTGCCCTTGGTACTATTTCGCAATTGTTACGCCTGGCAAGACGTAGTGCCTATACGCCGGCTCAGCTCTATATACCTAGGCATTTGGGTGACTCTCCTTCCGGACCTGACATGGTCCCTGAACCTTGCACCACTGGTGTGTCGGGCTAAAGCGGACCTGATAAAATGGTGATCCTTACCGCTAAATGTCTTGGACTGAGTGGTGCTTTACAAAATGATGATTCTACCCCAGTTTCTGTATGTATTTAAAAAAATGTCCATTCCCAATTCCGAGTTCTTGGTTCCGGGCTCCGGATACAGCTGCAGCTTTATTTCTTTGGCATGGAACTAGACACTGAATCGCGCTGTAGCACTACCAGAGGTGGGCTATGATGAGGGGTTGGTCATTGCCAACCCTCACCTATACTATCTGGCGACCCAACTCCTTGTTGTCCATGATTGGTTTAATGGGGATGGGCAGACCTGGCCTTCCAATTTGACCTTGCTTCGCTTAGCTTTCTGTGGATTTTAGATCTGCTCTAAGGCTCCCCACTGCCCAGCAATATGGAATCAGTGACCTAAGCGGTATTCCTCGGCAGAGCAGCCCTGCAGAATACCCGATGGGTGAACACTCTCCCTCAGCAAACACCCCTTTGGCAGGGCACCTGGCTGAAGGAATCAGCAAACCTATAAGGGTTTGGGAAATGGGATTTGTTGGGCATCTCAAAATTTGGGGACATATAGGCAGGAACCTCCATGAGATCCCTTAAGGATCTACAAACATCATATCAACTTTCCCACACTGAGTTCTATAAATACCTCCAGCTCTGTCATGTCCTTCACACACGTTTGTCTTGTCTTGACACCCTCCCAGAATACAGTCAACTTGAGGCAAAATTGCTTATGGGGGCCTTGGGTAGGGAGGTGGGTGGGAAGTGCCTCAAATCTATCAAATGTTAACTAACCATGCTCCAGGTGATCTAAATCACTTCAGATCTCGTGGGAACAATGGAAGGGTCCCCTTGAGGACGCAGATTGGCGGGACACCTTAATGACACCAAGAGTAATAACTACGCCATCCAGGTTACAAATCATACATATTTATTTTCTAGATGGATCATACCTTTCACCTACCAGATTACACTGGGCGGGACTTCTTCCTAACTCTCAGTGCCCAAGGTGCTCTGAGGACTCATCAGACTGCTTTCATATGACGGCGATGTCCCCACATTGCACAGTATTGGTCGATGCTCTTAGCAGGAGAGGTGATTTCATAGCAATTAGTGTACTGCTATGCCATACTATCAGTATTTGCTTCGATTTCTATTCTGGTTTCTGTAGATTTCCCTGCTAAGTCGCTTCCAAAGACTGCACAGAAAAAAAACGAATTTGCCCAACTCTTGAGTGACTAGTAATGTTTTAGTCATTCATACTCACCTGATTTCCCCAAATAGGTGGCCTGGTAATATAGACCGCTTTGCAGTGTATCTCCTTTGTTGTTTTGATACTTTTTGGTTTACTCTGCATGTGGAACTCGTGTTGAGAGCAGGTTTAGGTTGGCACACCACTAGTCTCTTACCTAGGCCTTCAGGATCTTTGCTCCAGAACGGCTGAGACTGACATGACAAGGTGCTTTTCTCCCTCTCAGGCATCTCGTTTTGCAGGCTCGTGGGATTCGCCTGGGAGGCTACCTGGGGAGGAAATTGTTTGGGCAAATTTGAAATAGTATTTGTACAACAAACCTGTGAAAATGGAAAACCAGTTAGATAAAAAGAATAAACAAAGGCAAAAACTATTGACTTCGCCAAAGCTTGTACTTTAATTTTGACCTTTATAAAGGAAGAGCACCAAATATGCATTTTTTTGTCTAAGATTAAAAAAAAAAATCTATTAACTGCATTACCTTTTTGGTCCATATTGTGAAAACAAATGGCACAAATGAGGGATAGTGTTTATCCGGCTTACTAATTGTCCTGGTCCACTCTAGTGACATGGGGTCGCCAGGACAATTTTATTTTTGTTATATAAACTGTTCAGAAGGGACGGGAAGTGAGAGGGGAAAAGGGTGGCAAAAGGAGGAGTAAGAGATTTAAAGGACAAATAGTCAGAGGCGTTAGAGGGGAGAAAAGAGAAGGAGACACATGGAATTTGAAGAGGGATGAAAGACTAGGAGAGAGACAAAGAGAAGGGTGGAGGTAAGGGTGAGACAAAAGAAGAAAGGGAGAAGAGGGAGACGAGAAGGAAATGAGACAAACTGAGGCGAGAGGGAGATAAAGGCAAAAGGAGGAGGGAAATTAGTGCAATGGGAGGAAATTTACAAATGGGGAAGGGATACTCAGGAAACGGGAGGAGAAAGGTGGTGATTAGTGAGTAGAAGGGAAAGAGATAGGAAAGGAAGGAGAGATGAAATGTTATACCTTCTAGGGAGAATCAGGCTTTTTCACTCATAGCCATTCTGGATGTGGGTCCAAGTGAGGTTTTTTTTCTGGCTACTTTCCCGAGTTAAGGTCCAGTTCGTGAAGAAATGTTATATGATTGGATAGGAGGGTATGTTGGGTCCAGGCCCATAAGAAAGAGCATACATTTTGGACCTGTATCTAGACTTTTATTATCACCAAAGCTTTTACAAGATATTTTTCAGTTTAAATATGTTAAAAAGGGTGGCGTGTCCATTATGTGCGCAGTACCTCACTTTGTTTTCTAAAGACTGATGGTGAATTCCGCCTAATCCAATTCATCTGTCGTCTCTACAATCTAGGTGTAAAAGTATTCATACCAGCAACCAGGTCTGCATCTAATGACTGTTCTAAAATGATATACGTAAAGAATTACATTTGTAACACATATCCTACATGAAATGAATGCAAGAGTACGATTAATACAAACGTGGTACTTAATTAAAGAGCAATAGATGTCTCTCTAATTGGTACAGAGGTTGCCTTATGAATTGTTCCGTGATCCTGAGCAAAAATGAGCATTCTGCTCTGTTAGGCACTTCTTCAATTGATAATTAGCCACACACATGCACACAGAAAGTGTGGGAACAGCTTAGCCTGAGTATAAAATTGTCGAGGCTGAAAGAAAAAAAATGTTGAGCAATGTCCTTGTGCAGGTTCTGGTCCACTTGATGAAAGAAAAGCCCAAAACACAAGAAGAGACTGCTTAAAAAAGCCTATGGTCGGCTAGAGTAGAGGCTGCTTCTTTGACTCAGCAGCCGACTTCTTGAATTAGGAGCAGTGCTTGAAATGGAAAAATAGAAGTGCAGGTACTCTGCCCCAGAGTACCTGCTTATTTATGAGAAGTGCTGGTACTCTCCAATTAAAAGTATTACGTTTTTCTTCAGAAGTGCAGGTACTTGCCCTCTAAAAATAAAAAAGTGCCGGTACTTCGTACCGGACAGTACCGGCCCATTTAAAGCACTGATTAGGAGTATGGTAATTAGGAAAAAGGGGTGCTTCCTTCAATCACAGATAGACTTCTTGGGTGGGAGGTTGTGGGTTAGTGAATATCAGCCAGAGAATTAGTGCTAGGAGCTGCCCCAATGACTTGCTTTTTTGTTTGGAAGACTAAGAGTTAGTTGAGTGCAGGGTCTCTTTTACCTCAGTGGTAGGGCTCTCGGTTGTGTTTCTAAAGGACAGTGAGAAGAGTGCCTAATATGGTTTGCAGATTGTGGGCACTGATGCTAATTTTTGGGAAACAGGACCTTTTTTCCGAACTCTGGTACATATTTAGTGAGAGCGAGGCATCAGAGGTAGAAGGGATTACAAAGAAAAATAGGAAAACAATGACAAAGGAGGGAGGACGAAGGATAAAAATAACCAACAAGAGTGAGGTAAAAAGAGGGGGTTTGTAGGGTGCTGGAAGGAGAAGGCATGAGGCTGAACTGAACCTAGGATGCCTTGGTAATCTGAAACCCCAGCATGTGCCAGTGGCAGGCTCCTGAGAAAGACGTCGAGACCCTACACAAACGTTGTTACAAAATTAGGCACTGCAAATGAAAAAATGTTCTTAGCTCTGTCTCTGTCAGATAGTTAGCAGTTCCTTTTTTAGCTCAGGAATCGGGCACTTGGTTGCTCTAATCGTTAACAATTTACGCTGCTACAATAAATCCCTCCGGAGTAGAGTACTTGATTATGTACCTAAAGACTAGTGATCGGGAAGCTCCTTCAACTCAAGAGCAGAGCATCTGGTCTTGTGCTGCCCTTTGGTTAAATAATCGGGGTTAATGAAAGCGCTTTTGTTTACGGATATGGGCGATTGCATTATTATGTTTTAGGGATATTGGGAGGAAATTAACATTTCAATCAGCGGCAGAGCTCCTCTTAGGGGCCTGTGGTTTGAAGGGAAAATGTAGGTTCCTCTTTACCCTGGAGTTATCGGTACTAAGTCGCCCCTCATCTCCCCCCGTCCTTTAGTGGTACTGATAGCGGTCGAAGGTTTGGGCAACTTCTCTTTCCTGCGACGGAAGAAAGCGCTCGCACAAGAGCAAGAGACATCGAGTTAGTCACACCGGGGCGTGCTCAGAAAGGTGGAAGTGAATCAGCCTCCCCGGCCGATGCAAAAAGCTGCGAAGAAGGGGCAGGAAGAGGTGACCCCGCACTACCCGGAACCAGCCCTTATGCCCTCTGCCCTGCTCGTAAACAGCTGGACGAGGGGAGCGCAAGCCGAGGCGTCCGGCAGGTGGATGCCTGACCTGAAAGGGCAGTGTTCTGAGAAGTTGCTGTCGGCCGGGGCTCGGGACGCACCAGGGTGGAGCCGAGAGAGGGCTCGCATCAGTTAGGCTCTTGTCGAGGTGACGAGCTTCTGTCTGCCCTTTCCCAGGGCAGGCCTCTATTCACCCAGCAGCCATGGCGCAGCGAAATCTTACCTCAGCACAGACGAACAGGGCCTTTCATGGCCCCTAAATGAGCCCACAAGGACGAATCCTAACTCCTGTATGGTGACTGGCTGACGACCTTCTGTGGAGGACCATGGGGGACAAGCATGTGGAGGAGCTGGTGCAGGCGTTCATGGCCAGCCCTCTGGTCACCTGGGTGAGTGGATCTTGGCAGGTAGAGTGTGGGCAAGGTTTCTGACGGCGCGGGCGAGACTCGTAGTTCAGCTTTAACAGAGGGCCTGTATAGTCCAAAGGGTGTATATATTTTTATAATGGCAGATGTTGTCTCTTTTAATACAGGACCACGGTTGCGTGTTTAATATAAGTTCTAGCCATGTGCACCTCTTGTACAGGGTTGAGGTGTAACATTAATACAAGGCACCATGATTAGCATTCAAAATTATAAGCTGTACATCTTTAATACTGTCCATAAATGCACAACTGTCAAATTTTGATAATTTGTAGAAATTAACTAGCGCATTTGCAGAAAGTGACGTCAAATAATCTTTGATATCTACAATCACGTAAGAAGGTAGCATGTGAAATAATAAAAAAAAAAAATATCGGGAAAATACATTCAATTTCAAACTTACTTAAAGTAGACTCGTAGTTTCCAGAAGTAGCATAGTAGCACCCCAATGTGTCCAACACAGCTTCTTCTAATAACTGAACGAGGGCCTGATTTACATGTTGGTGGTTGCACCACCAACCTGCGTCAGACACGGGCCCAAAAAGGCCACCGTATTTAGATGTATTGCGGGTGAGCCGCAGACCCCCATGACAGAGTGTTCCTCTTAGTCGTCAAGTAGGTGCGTTCCCGCTGGCTGTATTTAGAGGTTACAGTTGGACAGACGGTGCTCTGGTGGCGGTTTGCTGATGGAGGGAGGACATCTCTGGACCCAGTGGACATCAGACAATGGCAGTGGCCGTGGAAAAGTGTTAAGTCTCTCACACACACACACACACACACACACACACACACTCTACCCTTCACATATGTGTCCCCCTGAATCACGCACAACACACCACACCACATACACACCATTGCCATCACACCACAACACCTACATGCCGCAAACACACATACACGTACATGCATCACATAACATACACACACTAGTTACAATGCACAAACACAACACTACCGCAACCAATACACTCATCTACATAAACACACACACACACAAGCACAACTACACACATCACAGCAGCGACCGCCACACAACATGCCCCTGAGTTCTGCACGCAGCAACAAAATACACAACACAACATACGCAACATCCACGCCATAGGCAAGTGTCACACATACTGACACAACCGCATCACCCACTACTCCCTCCACTTCATCCAGCCAATCTCATCAAACGATATAAACACATACTGACTCACACACACAACTTGACATGTGCATGTCCCCTTGCAGTATGCACACATCGGCACAGTTGACAAGTGTGAATGTACCGTCATTGGGGTACCAGCATTCATTTGGCTTTGAATACTGATGCCATAATCCCAGTTGTGTATGTGTTCGATATGTGTTGTGTACCAGTGTGCCCTCACGTGTCCCTGACATATGCATGTCGCCGTAATAAAAAAAAAAATGGCTGACATGTTCCTGTCTGCAATGGTCCTGTGCCCATGTGCATTGACCTCCCAACGTTCACAGCCAATGCAGGTTGCCTACTTTTGTGTCCAGTGATGGGGGGGGGGGGTGTTTTCTCGAGAGTCTTGTGGCTTGTGGAAGGTCCTCTCCAGTCGTGTCTAGCCAGAAACAGAAGTTGAATCGGGAGAAAAGGTGAGTTTTCACCCTATTTCCCCCACAATCTGCCAAGTAAGAAGTGGTGTTTGGACCGCCACTTTTTGCTTGGCAGTATGGCACATCCAGATCTGCTCAGTGGTAAGTGTGGGTGAAGTCCTGCCATCAGCCACTCTTTCCTATGGCTCTGTGGTGGCCGATGGGATTCCTTGGCAGAGTCGGCAGGGCAGGGCTGGGGCAGGTTAACTTAAAGTTTATGGGACCCCCAACATCTAAATACAGTGGTCAGAACGTCATGGTGGCGGGCACATGGCGTTTTTTTCAACATGGGGAATGATGTTTACAAACTTCTCCCACTTTGCAGTCAGAAAAAGAAAAGTAAAGTGAATTATGTGACAATCCTGGGATACAGAGAGTGTGAAAGGAAAGGCTGTATGTTTTTTTTTGTCCTCATCTCACTGTATGTTGTAATTTTTGTGTTACACAACAAAATGTAAATACCTGTAAATTAACTGTACACACTCAGCAGTTCAGAAAGCAAAAATGAAGTACTTTTTCTTTGTAATTCTGAAGTGTGATTGAAACAAACAATAGGATCAAAACAAATCAAGACACTTTTTCTTGGTGATGCACAAATGATAAATGTTCACTGAAACCCGATTTCCATACATTATAATTTGTTTTCATTATAGTTTTATGAGTAAAACTAAAATGTGCAAATTCAGTGGCCATATCAATGGAAAATACGCTGTCTGTAAATGACAGTGCGCCATCACTCAATGCTTTAGTTGCATCAAAAAACTGCATGCTCATGTCCATTAAAACTAGGTGGGTCGCAAACGTTTGTCATGGTAATAAGTGGGTTGTGGCGCTAAAACGTTTGGGGAGCACTGTTCTAGACCCTTAGTGATGCTTTAATACATGGTCTGCGATGCAACTTTAACTCAGGGCCTTTTATTAATGTATTACGTATTTAATGTAGGCATTTTAATCATGTTTAATTTGTGGAATTCCATGGTGCAACTTATTTTGGAATGTGGAGCCTACTTTTGTGTCCAGTGATGGGGGGGGGGGGCGTGTTTTCTCGAGAGTCTTGTGGCTTGTGGAAGGTCCTCTCCAGTCGTGTCTAGCCAGAAACAGAAGTTGATTCGGGAGAAAAGGTGAGTTTTCACCCTATTTCCCCCACAATCTGCCAAGTAAGAAGTGGTGTTTGGACCGCCACTTTTTGCTTGGCAGTATGGCACATCCAGATCTGCTCAGTGGTAAGTGTGGGTGAAGTCCTGCCATCAGCCACTCTTTCCTATGGCTCTGTGGTGGCCGATGGGATTCCTTGGCAGAGTCGGCAGGGCAGGGCTGGGGCAGGTTAACTTAAAGTTTATGGGACCCCCAACATCTAAATACAGTGGTCAGAACGTCATGGTGGCGGGCAGGTTTTCAGTCAGAAAATTGACAGCAGGACTGTTACTACCAACATCTTACTCAGGCCCTAGACTGCAAGAGTTTCCATTCAGGTGGAATTACTTCCTGAAGTTTTTTCATCCCTCTGGAGCTGTTGTAGAAATAACAGAGCTTTGAAAAGAGCTGTGCACATTCTAGCCCTTCTAACAAAGGTACGACACTTAGCCTGGTGTGAGTGAGAGATCAGCCCTGCCTCCAAATAGGCCTATCACTCGCAGTGAATGAGTGAGTGGTCTCAGAAAGGTGTAGATTTAATAATGTGTTAATAGTACATCTTTCATACTTGGCCTCAGTGTCGGCAATAACAGAGGCAGTGCAGTGCATTTTTGATAGATACAGGGCCTGCTTTTGAGGTTTGATTAAAAAGAAATCAATTATTTGGGGGGCAATTTTAATGCAGAGAGTGTAATGCCATTTTAATACATACTTTATATTTTTACTTATAATAGAGATGTGATACTGCTTTAATACAGAGACTCAGTGGAGCTTTGAGGATTTGCCCTTTGTGCTTATACCAGTGGCATAGCACAAAATGATGAGGCTCCTTTGCAGAATGTGATGAGGGGACCCCAAGTCTCCCATACGTCAAGGAATTCATTGGTCTTGGGCTGAATAAGGTTCTCTTGAAGGGTTGCCCCCCACGCTGCAGTGGCCTCCGTTACGCACCTGGCATACATGACCTCCATTGCAGCTTTTGTACAGGCATAAGGTGCAGCTTTGGGACGTGGCATGTTGTACATCTTTTTAATGCATAATATGCAAATTTAAAAATAGTCAGCTGTGCAGTCTTAGATCTAGACCAGTGTTTCCCAAACTGTCGTTCGCGACCCAGAGACGACTTTTGATGGGCCATAAAAGTCCAAGCTATAAATAAAGTTGCCTTTATATTCTGTATATAACTTGTCACATTTGCTGCACTTCAATGTTAGAGGTCAAATGCCAAGCTTTGTCTTATGACAAATTGCTGCTTATGTTTTTTCAACATGGTTATGACAAATTAATGCTTACGTTTTTTTCAACATGGGGAATGATGTTTACAAACTTCTCCCACTTTGCAGTCAGAAAAAGAAAAGTAAAGTGAATTATGTGACAATCCTGGGATACAGAGAGTGTGAAAGGAAAGGCTGTATGTTTTTTTTTGTCCTCATCTCACTGTATGTTGTAATTTTTGTGTTACACAACAAAATGTAAATACCTGTAAATTAACTGTACACACTCAGCAGTTCAGAAAGCAAAAATGAAGTACTTTTTCTTTGTAATTCTGAAGTGTGATTGAAACAAACAATAGGATCAAAACAAATCAAGACACTTTTTCTTGGTGATGCACAAATGATAAATGTTCACTGAAACCCGATTTCCATACATTATAATTTGTTTTCATTATAGTTTTATGAGTAAAACTAAAATGTGCAAATTCAGTGGCCATATCAATGGAAAATACGCTGTCTGTAAATGACAGTGCGCCATCACTCAATGCTTTAGTTGCATCAAAAAACTGCATGCTCATGTCCATTAAAACTAGGTGGGTCGCAAACGTTTGTCATGGTAAAAAGTGGGTTGTGGCGCTAAAACGTTTGGGGAGCACTGTTCTAGACCCTTAGTGATGCTTTAATACATGGTCTGCGATGCAACTTTAACTCAGGGCCTTTTATTAATGTATTACGTATTTAATGTAGGCATTTTAATCATGTTTAATTTGTGGAATTCCATGGTGCAACTTATTTTGGAATGTGGAGCACAGCAGAAATTTGGGGCCTGTGATGCAGCTTTAATTAAGGACTTGTGCACCTTTCATACAGGCGCTTTGGTGCATTTGTGATATGAGGCTTGTCATGAATCTTGAGAAAGGGCCATCAGTGCAGCTGTAACGTAGGGCCCGGAGAACAGAGTTAGTCCAGGTCTATTAATTAGGGTGACTGGACTTCCCCGGACAGTCCTGGTATTTAGGGGGCTGTCCTATGTCCCCACGCTTTTCTTAATTTTAAATTCATGCCCCGGATATTGGGACAAAGGTCATGTCATTCTCCAAAGCAGAATAGAAAAGTGTGCTCTCTTTCCACTGGGCCCCTCTAGTGTCCGAAATAATTTATCTCTTTGCAGTGCAGGTTGGCTGTATGCTCCCAGCAGTGGGGAGACAAAGTGGGGAGAAGGGCAGGAGAGAGGGGATATACTGCGCATGTTCTGCATGTTAAATCCTGGATTGCGAGGCATCTTTAATAGCGAACAGCTTTGAAACTGGAGGTGAAGTTTTAACAAACGCCTGCAGAACAACTTTAATACCAGGCATTTCAAACATGTTCGAAATTGGAGATGCAGCTTTAGTATACACCTGTGGTGCGTTTTAAGTCTTGGTTTTGACAGCACAATTATCTAAATGCGTATTGTTACCAAAACTTTAAAATACACAGAATGGGCTTTGGCTGCACGCAGAGGAGTATTCCTTTTTCACTTCATGCTGTTGATTTTTTGGTATTTCATTCCGCCTTCTTGGAAGTGCTTCCACTGAAGTACATGAAGGACTTTTGTAAACCAAAAAGTTCCCTTAATCCTTTCTCACTGCATGCTGTTGGCGTTTTGGTAGATCGTTCTGCCTTCCAGGAAGTGCTTCTATTGGACCGCATTGGGGACTATTGTACATCTACAAGTTCACACTGTTTGTAACATTTCATTCTTGTATCCCCTATAACTATCTATTCTCTGCAGAGAGCAATCCCTATTTGCTACTTTTTTTTTCTCAGCATTGAGAAAGCCAGTAGCCCATGTTTGCTGTCATAAACAGCATGTTAACATTCAATGCATGTGAACGCCTTTGTACATGTGTCAGGACATTAAAGCCAGACGTGTAGGCTTTATCAGTGTTTGTTAACAAAGAGTCTACAGTGCAGACTTATGAGGGTAGTGCGCAGTTAAAAGTAGAGGATGTCAGGGGCGTGGCCAACCAACATTGCCGACCAGCCATGATCTCCGGAGGCTCCGCTCGAGTCCCTTGCAGAGACTCCGTGCGAGGTGTCACAATGTGAGTCAGACACTTGAAGTGCACCTTAGAAGGTGCAGGGAGGATAAGGTACCGCAATAACAGGCGCAAATCCAAAAGAATTCACCAAAATCAAGACCCACCAGCAACAGAGCACAAAGAACCAACATGACGGCGGACGTGAAACGCTGATCTGGGCCCCACCTTGTGCGGAGCGGCCAGAGGCACTGGACCCGCTACGAAGCTGGGCAAAAGTTGTTTGGACCCTCAGGCCGGCGCAGGCCCCGATCCCGGAGCAGGGCGCCTAGAGGATAGGCCCAGCGAAGCCATTGACTGGGCCAGACCCGGGCAGGCCTAGAGCCTGACGCGGACACAGTATGCGGGCAGAGAACAGCGCACAGCAATGCACCAAGTGAGCGCTGGGGGGAAGGAAGGTGAGCAACCTGATCCGACTGAACAGCACTGCTGCCTAGGGGTTAGTGGCACCTCCTGGAGAGAGGATAGAGGCCTGCAGCCCAGACTGCCTGACCCTAACATGGCGCCCAGCAAGCGACACACAGTGTGGGTCAAGAGCAGACATGTGTGGCTGACCAAAGCGCAACACAACCCCCACACTATACAAGTGCTACAGGCCATGCAGCAGCGATAGAGCGGCAAAGAGCATGACTGGGATGAGTACCCTGCTAATACCGAGGACTGGCAAGCGACTGTAGTGCATGGCGACCCGGGCCCACCAGGCATGACACAAGGAGGCAAATAGGAGGGAACGGCCTGGCTACCCCTACCAAATGTGACGGCGAGGGGGGTTACTGATTTGGGAGCAGCATTTATGTCCAAAAGAAGGCCGCCATCCAACAGGGTCTCTAACTACTTTGGATCTGCTGTGCACAGGTTGGACGGACCCAGGCAGGAAGAAAACATGACGCTGACAAAAGTAGACCTCCTGACATTGCTCCGAGACTTCAAAATGGAACTGCGCAAAGAACTGACAGCAGATATCAGGTCCATGCTTGAATCATTCAGCTGGAAATTAATACCCACCTGACTTTTCTCCAATCCGATGTAGACTCAGTGGGGAGCCACACCCTGGACCTTTAGGCGAAGGTCCAAGAGATGGAACAACAAATAGCTCCTATAGAAAGCAGCCTCACCTAACTGAAGACCCAACTGCATCTAACTCTCCTCAAGTGCGAAGATTTGGAAAACCGCTCACGTAGAGACAACATCCGAGTGAAGGGGCTGGAAGAAGGCAGTAAAGGCCAAGAGCATTTGTGATGGGCCTCTTCTCTATTATTCTAGGCAACAAACAACCAGAGGTCCAACAGGAGCGAGTGCATAGGGTAGGGGTCCACACCGCGAGTGAAGGGAGGAGACGCAGAGACATCCTGGCAAAGGTGAGCTCCTTTAAGGTGAAGGAACTGATCCTCCAGAGCACGAGAAAGCTAGACACTATCTCCTTCCAGGGTGCAGAATGCGCATTGTATCAAGATGTGGCACCAGCAACGTTAGCCCGCAGACTGCAATTCCGACCAGTCACAGAAGCCTTGAGGGCTAGAAATATCAGGTACAGATGGACATACCCCTTTGGTATAGCCTTTGATCTCAATAACAAACAACACCACTGTATGGACATCGAGGAAGCTTTGGCCCTTCTGGACCTACAGGAGAGGAGCCCTAAAGAGACTAAGGGACACTCAGATGGACCACAAAGGAGGGGGGAGACAGCCACCTCCACAGAGAAAGCAACAGAGAAAGGGGAAAATGAGCAACAGGAGCAAAGGCCGGCAACCAGTGTGACAAGTGGGAACAAACAAAATGAGACTTGCCCAGCCCTGCAACGGAACACTTGAGAACCACGGATCCACTCCGATAGGAGGCTGGAGACCTAAGGAACATTTTTGGAAGAGGCCTGGGAGACTCCCCGGGCTTCAGTTGACGTCAGGTTATACGAGCCACAAGAAGTTAATAAGACAACAGATGACACTCATAATGTTTCAATAGGCAGTCTCTGCGAGGGACTAGGGTGGATGAGTACTTATTCCCCACCCCCACAACGTTAAGATGCTTAGACATGAAGGAACAACATGTTTACTCGTTAACAGTTATGTTTATGTTTTTTTTGTTATTTCATGTTCAGAGCTGGCATGAGCAGGCATAGGCGGGGCTATGGGATACCGGACGGAGAAGGGAAGAATTGGGCCATTAAGTACTCACTAAGATGGGCAATGCTAAGTTTAACCAAAGCTGTTAGAAAAGCAAGATGCTTGAATTCCTATCGCAGAATGTTAAGGGATTGAACTCCCCCAACAAAAGGTCACAACTTTAGAAATACTTTGGGGACCATCATTTTGATATAATAGCCCTACAGGAAACCCATCTCTGAAGGGGGGAGGGATGCCGGCTGCACCACAAACACTATCCACATGTCTACACGCATCAGCAACCACAAAACAGTGTGGGGTAGCCTTGATGTTCAATAATTCCACTCACTTCCAGTTGCAGGGCACGAAACATGAGAAAAGAGGGCAGATATTTTGTAATCAAGGGTAGTATTAGAAGGGAAAGTATGTACATTAGCAACTTTGTATGCACCCAGCAGTTAACAAACTCAATTCCTCTTAGCCTTCTTGTTTATGTTGGAGGGCTACGCAGAAGGATATATCCTCCTGCTAAGCGATTTTAACTTGATACGGGACAGCTCCCAGGACGCAACTCACCCCCAAAGAACTCAAACGAGTATCTTTGCAAAATCCGTTAAGGTTGCCCTTAATAGGCTCGGTCTTTTGATGCGGAGCGAGCGCTTCACCCCATGGTAAAAGACTACACCTTTTTCTCTCACTCACATAGATCATATTCGAGGATCGATTATGTATTCATGAGCCACCCCTTACGACAATTGCTCCGATTGGCGTCAATACGTCCAACCATAATTTTGGCCATACCCTGCTGGGGACTGGAATTGATTGGCCCACAACACGCTCTAGATTCAGTAGATGGTATTTCCCTAATATATTGACCCAAGACCAAATACTTCAAAACGAACTAAGGAAAGCAATCGGGGACTACTTTCAGCATAATAACTCTACCGACACTTCACACCTCACAACCTGGGATTCATTCAGAGCTGTCATACGGGGTAAATGCATCTCTTTAGCAACCTCTCTGCACCAACTAAAGGCTAAGGAACAACAAGACTTGGAAAACAAATTGACGGTAGTGGAACAGGCTCACAAACTTTCCCCTACTTGGCTATCACAGAAGAAGGTGACCTCATTAAAAGGTAAACTGCAATCCATGTACACAGACAGAGCAGAAATCTCATTGCTACGCCTCATGAAAACCTCCTATGAAAATGGGAACAAAATAGGCCCGATGCTAGCAAGACAATTATGTACCAAACAGGCAAGAGTATATATCGCCCATATACGGGACGAGTCCGGCAAACATCATGCTGAGGAGGAAAAAGCCTGAGTCTTTCGGGACTTCTACACCGACTATATACATCAGAACAACCTAAAACCCCTGCACAAGACGCCTACCTACAACACTTGAACCTCCCACAGATACCCCAAGAAACTAATGGCATCTTAATAGCTCCTTTTACATGGGATGAGGTACAGACAGTCATTGACTCCTTCCCTCTAAACAAATAACTGGAGCCAGATGGATTTAATGCCCAATTCTATTGAACATTTGGTGCAAACTTGACACCAGATCTCACAGAGCTATTCAACCAGGTCAGGATGGGACATGCCATGTCCCCCACCATGGGTGAAGCTCTAATCACACTTATTCCCAAAACTGGAAAGGACCCCCAGTCGTGTGTGACCAATTTATAGCTATGATAATGAGCAATTATACTTGCCCCCGATCACAAATTATGGTGAATATGGTGGCTTCAGCATTTTTTGACCTGATATGGGAAACGAGGCAGGGCTGCCCCCTCTCCCCCTTGTTATTCGCTCTCAGTGTGGAGGCCCTGGCGGGCAGAATCCGGTCACAGCCAAAAATTCAGAGTATTCAGTTCGTCATGACCAGCACAAAATCTCAATGTTTGTTGATGACATACTCCTGTTTGTCACTGACCCTCGAACGACTCTGCCTGCAATCCAAGACAAACTTGCGGTATATGAATTGGGATTCAAGGTCAACAAGGTCCCCGATTTATACAAAGCAAACTCCCCCCCTTCTCAAAAGCCTGCAGATGGACTTTAAGCAATGGTCTCCCCTCTTCCACTCCTGGTTGGGACTTATTAACGCCATCAAGATGGAGGTGCTTCACGGATGTTATATCTATTCCAGGGCTTACCCGTTGATGTCCCCAAAGACTTCACGGAAGCCCGTACAGTGATAATGAGGTTCATATGGCAGGAAGGTAGGGCCAGACTATCGAATAAACAGCTCACAAGACTGAAGGAAACAGGGAGCTTGGCTCTCCCGGACCTTCAACTTTACATCATCACTGTATGATCTCTTCGGGCATCTGACAAACTATGGCTCTGTGTGGACCGTGCTGTGGTGGGACGGACCATATGGGACATGCTCTAGAAACCTAGTAACGACCGGCAGAGGAATGTCTATCTGAGCACACCCACGTCACTACACTCAAAGTATGGGACACAGTGACAAAGACCTATGAAGTCAAGACCTTCCCCTCCCCATACATCCCTATTCACTATAACACAGTGTTCCCCCCGGCCTTGACACCAAGACCGTTTGACAAGTGGCAGGAGGGAGGGTGTCTGCGAATCTCATACCTATACCATGGGGACAACATCCTAACATTTCAGAATTGCTGCAGAGACTTTCAATTGCCCCCATCAGAACACTTTCATTGCATGCAAGCTCATCTTCGAATGGCGGCCACCAGGGAACTGCTCCTGATCAAACCATATGCACAACTTGGTGGGTTTGAGTGTCAAGGAGAAGCATCTCCACTCTGTATAAATCCATGATGTCTGCCCATCGCATCTACACTCCCCACTACATCACATTTTGGGAACAGGTCATGGACTCAACAATGGAGGAGATGCAGTGGAATGTTCTCTTCCCAGACAAAATTATGCCATGTAGGAAGGCTGCAGGAATTGACTCTGGCACCATCACTCAAGGAAGCCAGAGGCATCTTTTAAAACCAGAAACTTCATAATATAAAGAGAGGAATGACTTGTGTGGCTATGGCAAGTTTTATTACAACACTTTCCCCAGAAACATCAAATATTTACGTTACAATATGCTCCCCCTACAGGAACTACGTTCTATTGTTAAGACCCCCATGCTCCTGTGTGCTCTCTTTTCCCAGGGCCATCCCCGATCACTGCTTCCCTGTAGAGGCCAGCTACTATGGCTTTCCGACCACTTACCTACACTTTACATTTAAATGCCTAAGCCTCAATGGCCGAGGCCTTAATAATCCCTCAAAGAGGTTAGCGGTTCTCTCTTCTTTAGAGCGCTCTGAGAGCCACATTTGCTTGTTACAGGAGAAGCACCTGTTGGCTAAAGACACATATCGTATGCGTTCCAAATGGTTCCCCCGGCAGTACTGGTCTTCAGCCCCTACGAAACACGGGGGGTGGCAATTTTGATATCGAAAGCTGTCCCCAGGGAGGTCATTGCTAAGATACATGAGGTTAAGGGTAGGTTCCTGGCCCTCCGAATGCGAATAGAGTCATTCCATTTCACAATTGCAACGACATATGCACCTAACACTCCACCAGAAATATTCATGAGACAGGCTATATCTGCGATGCTCACAACCCCGGACAAGGCTATACTTGTGGGAGGGGACATTAATCTTGTCCTGGATAATGATCTAGATCGATCAGGACACCGATATGGGCAGACGGGCGCTCTGGCCCCCGCTGTGCGACAGTGGCTGGCAGATTGCGACCTAGACGATATCTGGCGGACAGCACACCCAAACCTCCGAGACTATTCGTTTTACTCAGCATCCTCAAAGACTTACACACGCATAGACTATTTCCTGGCCTCTTCAGAGTTCCGCTCCCGAGTCAGGGATACCACGATTGAGCCCAGGGCTCTAACAGACCATGCCCCTATTACCTTGGTGGCTCGCCTCGACTAAGGCCGAGCCCGGGCCCCGGGATGGTGCTTTCGAGACATGATACTGCAATCCCTGGTAGCGGTGGAGGCGGTGCGACAAGCGATCCTGGACTATATTAGTCACAATGATAATGGGCTGACTAGCCTAGAGACACCTTGGGAGGCGCTTAAGGTAGTCGTCCGCGGGGAGGTGATCTCACTCTCGGCCAAAGAAAACAAAGCCCAGAGAGAACAGAGAGCGGTGCTGGAGCAGAGAGTAGCTGTTCTGGAACGCTCCCACAAACATATTGGCGCTCCCAGGGTTTGGAGGGAATTAGAGAAAGCGCGGTTACAATTGAAAAGACTGGACTGGGATTTGGCGGAGTATGCTGTAGCCCAGCTCAAGCACAAATTCTATATAGGGGGTAATCGTTGTGGGAAACATTTGTCCCATAAACTAAGGGCTCAGCGTTCTGCCAACGCCATAAAGATGGTGCGTTCCCCCTCCCTGGGTGAGGCACGTACGGATATGCATATAGCTGAGGACTTTGCAGACTTTATGCAGCGGACTCAGTAACTGGCCCGACCCCTCTTCCTACCTCATGGACTGTGTATTCACACCACTCCATGAGTGGGACGCAGCTTGCCTTGACCAACCCATAAGGATAGAGGAGGTGATATCGGCTATCTCCCGTCTTATGGTCGGGAAGTCGCCGGGCCCGGACGGCTACACTACTCTTTTTTATAAAACCTTCTGTTCAGAGTTGGCCCCAATCCTCACACAGCTCTTCAACTCTTTCCTGGAGACGAAGGCCCTTACACCCAGCATGCTAGAGGCCACCATCATGGGCATTCACAAACCTGGGAAGAGCACAGAGGATTGTGGTTCATACCGACCCATTTCACTCCTAAACATAGAGTTATTCATGGGTATCTTAGCACAGCGTCTTAATCCCTACATGCCTGGGCTTATCGACCCAGATCAAGTGGGCTTCATACCCCACCGACAGTGTGGAGACAACATGAAACGGATCTTACATTTAATAGACAAAACAAACAGATCCCACAAGGAGGCACTCCTCCTCACCATCGATGCGGAGAAAGTGTTCAACAGGGTGCATTGGCCCTATCTCTTCCGGGTATTGGATCGCTTCGGGGTTGGACCGGCGCTCCTGACCTGGATAAAATGCACATATCAGGAGCCCAAGGCAGCGGTCTGAGTCAATGGGACATTGTCGTTGCCGTTCCTGATTATACAAGGAACGAGACAGGGGTGGGCGCTGTCCCCGCTTTTATTCGCTCTTTACATGGAGCCCCTGGCACAATGACTTCACGATGATCCCCGTGTTAGCGGCATTAAATTTGGGGGCAATCACCACCTCATAAGCTTATACGCCAACTATGTGATTCTTACACTGGCGGAACCTATGGTCTCACTCCCGGTGCTCATGGACCCCTTATGCACTTTTAGTACGGCCTCAGGGTTTAAAGTGAGCACACAGAAATCTCAAGTCCTAAATTTGTCGGTCCTCCATCAGCACGAGGAGGAACTACGTTCCAGATACCCTTTTATATGGACAACATCACATGTCCCATACCTAGGCATAGGTTTAGCAAAGATGGCTCGTATGAACTATGCTTCTCTCTCAAGGGAGATACAGAACGACTTAGAGACGTGGGGGAAACACAAACTATCATGTTTCTGTAGGGTGGCTGCAATCAAAATGACAATCTTGCCGCGCATACTCTATCTGTTTCAGACACTTCCTCTGACTCCGCTGCCTAACACCATAACTACACTTCAGACGGCGATCTTGAAATTGATATGGTATAAGAAGCCTGCGCGCATATCACGTCAACATTATACCGTCCTAAGGAGGAGGGGGGCTGGCGGTTCCTTGCCTGTTGAGGTATTACCAAGCTGCCCAGCTGCGCTTTATGCTGTAGTGGAGCCGCCCCCTTACTGAGAAGCACTGGTGCTTCATGGACCAGGCGGTTGCTGGGTCCCATATCTAGAAGGAGCCCTGGCTATGACACAGACACAGAGCGAAGGGGCTGTATTCCTCACCGATCAGGGGTGTGACTCTCCGGGTGTGGGACGCGGTGGCGACAAGACATGGTTTGACGACCTTCCCCTCTCCCATGACGCCAATTTGTGCTAATCCCGACTTCACCCCCGGTTTACAGTCAGAGAACTTTCACCGTTTGTATGAGGGAGGTTGTAGAAGGGTAGGGAGTCTATTCGATCCAGATGGAATTATCCCCTTGGATCAGCTGAGAGAGACATATGGACTTACGGAATCAGACAGACTGATGTGCTATCAAGTCAGACATTGGGTACTCCAACCGACGGTCAGGCCCTTAGTAGCTAGAACAGTCACGCCTTTCGAGAAATGGCTCCTGGTAAAGAAAGATGACACGCGGTTGATATCGGAAATCTATAAACTTCTTCGCGTGGCCTCACCACCTTCCAAAACCAGGGGGCAGAAAAGGTGGGAGAAAGAGGTTGAGAGGGAACTGACAGAGGAGGAGTGGGATAGTATCTACTTCAGAGCACATCACACAGCTCATAACATATCGGTGCGGAAACAGCTTATAAATTAGCCACATACTGGTACTATACCCGGCGAGGTTGCACGCGTGGGACCCCACTAAACCTGGGCTCTGCTGGAGGGGCTGCAAAAACACAGGCACACTCATGCACCTGCTATGGCACTGCCCCAAGCTGAAAAGATATTGGAAGAACATTCTTGATGACAGAGATAGAGTATTCCACACTGAGATTCCCAGACGTCTGACTTATATTATCCTAGGTCTGCCTAACCCTCTTACCTTTCCCCTCCGCTCATTGAGGGGGCAACAGATTGCCCTTGCCCTCAATGCGGCACACCAGACGATACTAGCTCTGTGTGGCACAGATAGGGTTCCGAGCTACACTTCATGGCTTCATAAACTCTGGTTCATCCTAGCGATGGAGAAACTAACACTGGCGACTAGACAGAGAACAGAAGATGCGACCGCTCTCTGGAGACCCTTTATTCAGAATCTATCCACTGAATTCAGCGAACTTACTTGCCCTGCATACTTAAAGACTTTGAGGCTGCTGCAGTATGCCTAACCGTGGGAGGAACAGATGGCTGCGCCGGGGTGGGATGAGGCTCACGGGCCTGGTAGACAGGGGTGGGGTGTGTACGGGGGGCGAGAGGGAGAGGCATTGCTGAATGATGAACGGGGGAGCTCTGTTATACCTTGTTTCCCTTGTTGCATTCTTCCTTAGTTCTCTCCTTACCCCTTTTTTGATTAGTTTCCTTGCTTCATGTGATAACGGTTCTGGCATAATGATGTCTGAGGCGAGAAGGACAATAATACATGTCAGCCCATGTCAAACAGCACTCTCTGCCGGTCATTTCCTTGGCTTGAGTGACAGATGAAACTTTACTGTTTTCTTGCTGCCGGCCGATGCGGTTGTAGGCGCATAGCTGTGTATTTTGTTCACACATATCATATACCAATAAACAGATTTGATCCATAAACATAAACTGAGAAACACCTCTGCTCTTATGGCAATGCTAATAGTAAACAAAGAGGCAAGTCATGGATCATGTGTACCCTATATGTGGGCTAAATTCGTATTGAACATGGAGCAAGCGTGTATTTAATCAAACAAAAGAGTTTTTTTGTGCAGCAGAAATGCTGAACTCACATACTTGAAGGTGCACTCATGTGAGAATGAAGAAATAGGCAACTCTGTAAAATAAAATATGTACCTACGATCACACAATTTGAGACTCATTTACAGGTAAAGTACATTACAAGTAAATTATTCAATTAACTTGACCTTCAGGTCTAGTAACATTTTTATGATGTTTTGACGCCTGGTCCCTACCAAGGGTAGCAAGAACTTCTGACAAACCACTAAACAGCAACTGCCTGTCCAAAATGCTCTCCAAACAGATGCAGTGGTCCTCTTTGTTCCAACTGTGACATGGCCTCTCACACATAGTGTCATATGGTGACAGAGTTATGTGTGTAATAAGTGGCTGAAGATGTACGTGAGACAATTGCTACTATTTCGCACTGGGCAGTGCTTGCAAATTCCTTGATTGTATAAAACAAAAGAATTTCTTGTGCACCAGTGGTGCCTATCACTCACTAAGGTGAGTTCGCTAGATGGGACATATATCCTCAGTTTGCCTCCCACCAGGGAGCTGAAATGCAGATGAAGGATGGATGTCCCTTGTACCAGGAAGCCGGGCTGTGTGCTCGGTTTAATTTTTCAAGTAAAAAAAAAAAACATAATTCTTCCTGTTATTCAGGGGGCTTTTCAGATAGCCCCCTTGCTTCTCAGGGGTGGGGAAGTGGTGTAGATTCGGGAGTCACCCTCTTTATTCATTCCTGTAGAGAGGCAAAGGTTAGAGCCCTGTACAGTTTGGACGATGACGCGAGAGGGAGAGGGTTCAGCCCCTGAAAATCTCTGGTAGGTTAGTGTAAGTATTCTAACTTAGTGATTCCTGTAGTACAACAATCTCTAAGTAAAAATCCTTTTGGGCAAGGCACTCATGAAATGCGGTGAACAACCCCTTTCTAATGGCACTTCTCTTATCTTCTGGAACCTTTTGGGGCCTGAACATTGACCCTAAATACATGATCTCTAGGTTTGGTGGTGAAACTTAAAGTTCCAGCAGTCCTCTGGTCGGCTGTTCTATGATCTTATCAAGCAAGAGGGACTTCATCGAAGGAGAAAGAGGATCACCAGGGAGAAGCAATTCCGCTGCCTCTCTTGGCAATGGTGGGGGTCATTACTGGTACCCACACCAGTTAATCGCCATAGGCTGCATACTCGGACATTGAGGTCATATCATTAGGAGAGCTTTGAAAATCAACAAACTGCCAAGACCTACAGGTTGTGTAACTTAATATAGTTAGTAGACCTACAAGCATCCATGCAACATTGTGCTCTTGAAGTAGGATTGAAAATATACATTTTAGATCAAGGTTTTTAATTTGTCAAAGTTATTTGCTCAGTGGACAAAGCATCCACTGCAAGAGTCTGTGTTTGACCTCCATGGTCACAGGTTCATATCCAAGTGGGTCCAATCAGCATTGTATCCCCCAGATGTTGATAAATAGGTTCTGTTGAACTAGAAAGCAATAAACATCCGTTAACTGCCAGTTCCATTGAGAAACCCTTTTGGGAGTACATGTGCTTGGCAGTATCCCTGTTATGTTTCTATTTTTACTTATTTTTTTTATCATATTACACAGTTGTGCTGCAATAGAGTCAACCAAATTTACCAGGATTCTTAGAACTTTACCGACTACCGACCTATGGCTAAATCTGATCAAACTCTCTCAGCATTACAGAGGAAGATCCGTCTTTTAACTGACCAGTATCCGGACATATTGACCTTTTACAGGTAATCTATTGCTCAGTCCTGTCAAACCTGCAATGGACTCTATAAAATCTGCACGCCTTTCATTAATGCTCCTTAGGGGTAGCTGCAGGGCTGCCTTGCTGTTCCATTTTACATTCTAGCAATCTTAGGTTTTTAGCTAGCTGCACTGTGTCTTCTGTGACTAGTAGTTTTCCTTTATAATGGAAAACATTAAAGCTTTTTTCTATTATAAGCATATCCACCCTCCCCATCACGTCTCGGCATGTCAAGTTCTATTTGCTAATAAATTATACCTGTCTGCGGGTATCACACTTGACCAAGGACAAGTGTGCAGATAAGTAACTGACTATTCTCTAGTGTCTTAATAACCTTCCAACCTATCAGGGGAAGGTTATTAAGACCCAGTAACGCATGCAGTAAAATATAGATTTTATTATTAGTAGCACAAGTCCCACAAGTATTGTCTGAGTAAATGAATGGATTACTGAACTTTAGCTTAAATGTAATCCTTGGCTTGATTCGATTTCTTCTTAGAACATGAAAAATACACACGCTCAGAAAATATCACAGCCTGTTCTCCTACAGAGTTTCTGCACGAGCACAACAACACTGGCTCATGTAGAGAGAGAGAAACCAGATCGGCCTGTAGTAAATCTCAGCATAGCAAGTGGGTGAGGTGATATTTAGACTCCGGCTTGGCACTCATGACGTACTGTATTAAGCCAGGGCCCAAGATGCAGCTGTAGCACATTATGTGCAGCTTCTACAAAGAACCTGCTCTGCACCCTTAACCCCTTGGGTGCTCTGGACGAGCTAGTCTGGCCCTCGGCCATGGTTGCCTGGTGCTGAGGACGAGAACAGCTCATCCTGCATCTGGCCCATGGAGGGGGGGATGCTAGCACTCTCCAGTGGGCCTCCTACCACCCTCCCCTGGGCAGGGATGGAAGGGGAATCACTTCCCCTTCCACCTCCGCCCCCGTGACGTTTGATGACATCCATGAGAGATCGCGTGCTGACCTCATCAGAGGTCGCCCCATTTCCATCGTGATTGGAAGGGAAATGCAAAGCTTTTCTCTTCTGATTGGGGGTGTGGAGGCAGCCAGAGAAATGAAACGAAAGGCCTTTCCTTTTCTTTCATGTCTCTTTGAGCATTTCTGCAGCCCCATCGTGAAGCAATCGGGCTGCAGAAATGCCCAGTAGACACCAGGGATGTTTATTTTTATTTTTATATATGATGAAGGGGAGCAATCCCTTGAGCAAGGGTCACTCCCCTGGGGGCATTTTTTTAAGGCCTTTTTTGTCCTCCCTGGGGGCGGATCGGCCTATTGTAAATAAGCCGATCTGCCCCCAGAGGGTGCAGAAACCGCTAGACGCCAGGGATTATTTACCTTTTTTTTTTTTTTACAGGAGGTAAGCGACCCCTTAGGCAAGGGTCACTCCCCTGGGGGGAGAGGGGGCAAATTGTTTGTAGGCCATTTCTGCCCCCCTCCTGGGCAGATTGGCATATTTTTATGAGGCCAATTTGCCCCCAAGGGAGGCAGAAACCACAGATTTCTTTTTTTTGAAACAATTTCACAAAAGGGGGGCGACCCCTTAGGCAAGGGTCGCTCTCCGGGGAGGGCAAATTTGTTTTAGGCCATTTCTGCCCCCCTTGGGGGCAGATCGCTCTATTTTTCTTAGGCCAATCTGCCGCCAAGGGGGCAGAAACCAGGGATTTTATTATTTTTGTTTCACAAATGGGGAGCGATCCCTTAGGCAACGGTCGGCCCCCTGGGGGGCAAATTTACTTTAGTCCAGATCAGCCTATTTCTATTAGGCAGATCTGCCCCCCCCGGGGGGGGGGTCAGAAATCACTTAGGCACCACTTATGGGTGTGTGTGTGTGTATTGTATGGGGCGGCAGCCCCTTGGGCAATGGTTGCTCCCCATGGGGGCACATAACTGTTGCCCATTTCTACCCCACTTGGGGGCAGATCTTCCTATTTTTGTAAGACCCATCTGCCCCCAAGGAGGGCAGAAAGCCCACAAGACACCAGGGAAATTTTTTTTCAAAGAAAAGGGGGGGATATGGCTGATGGGGCAATTACCCCCAATCCACTCCCCGGGGGAGGGAGAAAGCCTACTTGAGGCCAGAAAATAAAAAATAGTGGGGTGGTGGCTACCAACCAGTATGGGCATGGTTATGCCCCCACCCCAACTGAAGGGGGTACCAGCCTTTCAGCTCTCCCCTGCACACTAAGGCATCTTATCCCACAGCAAGCAAGAGGACATTTGATTATTTGGGGTTTTGGTTTTACAGTTGGGCCATGAGAGCGTGTCTAACTCTCAAAATCGTCCCAAATGGAATGGTGATAGCTGCACTTTTTGGACTTTGGCAATGCTGCCATGTAGAAATATCTACGAGACCTAGACACATCTGAAAACTAAACATCTGGGTGAGTCCAGGGTGGTGTGCTTCACATGCACCCACACCATTTTCCTACACACAATACCCTGCAGTCCTCCAACTTTGCTTGAAATCACACATATTCCCCACATTTTTGTAATGGAACCTCCGGAATCTGCAGTAAACCACAACATTCCTACCACCCAGCATTGTCGTATCTATACAGGTAAAAAGTCTGCCCCACTTGTCAGCCTACATTTTTTTTTTTCAAACTGCCCTTTTGGACCCGCTTTGGTTCCCTCTCAATTCTGACATGTTTTTGGCTCTTCTATGTTACAGGCACTTGGCCCACCTACACAAGTCGGGTATCATTTGTATCGGGAGGCTGAGGGGAAAGCTGGGTGGTAGGAAATTTGTGCCGGTGCGGTGAGCCCATACAGAAATGTGGGAAAAATTTGATTTTTTTTTTCTTAGCTAAATTTGAGGTTTGCTGAGAATTTTGGGTAAGAAAACACTGGGGGATCCACGCAAGTCGCACCTCCCTGAACTCCTTTGGGTGTTTAGTTTTCACAAATGTCTGAGTTTGGTAGGTTTCCCTAGATGACTGCTGAGCCTAGGACCAAAAACGCAGAGTAAAATATTAAGAGAAAAGGCTGTTTTTGTTTTACCTCAATTTAAATTTTTTTTTAATTTCTGCTGTTATTTTCAGTGGCAACAGAGCAATCCTTGTGACTGGTGATTCTGTTGTCTCTGGAAACATGGAAGCCAGATACTAGTGTAGACTAACTGAATTGTGAAGTACCACCTTTTTAGGCTTTGACTTCCAGGGGTAACAAAATTTAAGATTATTTTTGAACCATGATATGAGGTTGAAATTCACATGCAGTGCAAATAAATAGATTCTCCACTCAATAATTTGAATTAGTAAACATATAGGAATTGTATTCTCTAAGTTCATTAGCGTAGTACGATTATGAATAGGGCCACTGAAAATGTGGTTGCCAAGGTGTGGCTTTTCCGTGTATGTATAACGTTTCACAATTCACCTCATAATCAACCATCTGCTGCATAATTTGGAGATGGAACAAAGAAACTGTGTCTAGCTTAAAACGATCAGAAATATCTAAAATGTTGCCCTTCTAGGGCTGAGCTGTGCCGTACACTTTGCTAATATTAACTGCCCATCTTTCAGCTGATGCTTGCTTTATTCGGGCATTGTAAAGAGTTTATAGTTATGCTCAGACACAAACATTCGTAGTTGATGAACCGGTTGGAAGGGGTCATAGTTGCAGCAAAAAAAACAAAAACATTACAAAGTTAATTGTACTTCAGGAACCGTGGAAGGACGGATGACTTTGTTTTCATGAAAATATTTTGTTTCACCACTGAATTACATAACATTTTTGTCTTCAATTTTTCCATGTGTGTTTAAGTCATGTAAATAATCTTTACTAAGAAAACTTGGAAAGAGACATGAAGTCAACCCAAACTCTGTTCGGTAGATCACATTCTTTCTGCTGTTGATCAAATTCTTTCTGCTTTACCGGAGTAAAAAATTCATGAATGCATTTAATCATTTACAGATGAACTATTTGTATTCGTTTTTTTAACCTTCAAATATTTTTATATAATTATTTCTTAATTCGAATATATACATTACAATACATCACATTAATCCATATTTTCAATTCAGACCAAAATCAAATCTAATTTTATATTGCAGATAGTACTAAATTCAGTACATTTCAGTGTGGATTACTTTTTCAGGAATCAATCCCATATTGCTACACATAGAGGTTCTGAAAAATTAAACATAAAGGACGTTAGTTTATAGAATACCATTTTAATCAGTTTTCATTTCAATATACTTTTTATACTTTACTCTCAAACCTTTACCAAAGGCATAATCAGACATCTTTTTTAACGCTGGAATGGTCACTACCACATCCGCATATTATGCGATTTCATGATCTGGGCATATGTTCTACAATAGTACAACCCAAAACCATATTTGCCTCCGTTATACCCCTTCTCTCTAAAATGTCTGTCCATAAGAGTTTGCTCATTTCTTACGAGGAAATTCAAATGGTATGTTTGTTCCAGCATTCTTTCACTAGCCATTCTACCATGCTGGTATATTATAAACTGCAAGGGCATCACTATGAATACATAAAAAAATGCATATAACAAGTAGCAACATCTTGTGATTTAATCTTGTTCCTGGTGTACAAATGTGAAATAACATCACATTTCCCACAATAAGAATTGTTTCAAACATGTGAATTTTGGAATAGGAACTCAAGAGTGACCACTCGTTTCAATCCAGTTAATTATATGTGTTTTTGTTGTACTTGTTAGTGGGACATAAGACCTAAAATCAATAAGCCAAAACTAGCTTCCCTCTCATGTGCTACAAATAGTTTCTCATTGGAAGATCGTCTTTAATTCGTCATCCTGTTTGATAAGTGTGCAGTTTTTCAACATAATCCTTTTAATTTGGTTACTAAGTTTAAAATGCTTTGTCAGAAACTCCAATCGAGAGTCTGTTTTTCTCTCTTTGTAGTATTATAAGGTATTATTTTCACCAGTTCACTTTCCAAGTAACTGTTACTTGTACTCTTGTTATTTGTATTTCATGTTCAAATCAAGTTGTTTCTCCTACAAAGGTATTTCATCTGATGTAATTAGTTTCAAATTAACCATCTCACTTCATGATATCAATGTATCTTACACATATTACAAAGTGTTCATTCCAATGTTCTTTTGCTGCAGTGTTTTGTTGTTGATTTGTTTACACGCATAAATTAACCAATGCTGGCGCAATATTAAAACTCATGGAGGTTGCTGTAATTTGCAGAAAAAAAACTTCTATTGACTTCAAATAGTTATATATTAATATTTTTTCAAGTACTTGTAGCAGAAATCCTTTTTCTGCACCTGGTAATTCATTCTGTAGTAATATTGCTTCGACACATTTCAGTCCTTTATCAGGCAGAATATTGGTGTAAAGACTTGAGACATCTATTTTTCATAGATAAAGTAGTCCAGCTAGGGAGATCACATGTAGCTTCCTAAAATCAGCTGTGCCATGAACATATATGGTCATTTATTTCACAAGTAGCCATCTGTGATACTCTACACACTTTACAACGTTCTCAAAGTAGGAGATGAAGAAGGTGCTCAGACTCTAAAAGTACCCCGATATGTTGCATCTTCATTTTCGGTCCATTGCCTGATCAGTAATAGCACACAATGCTAAATTCTATACATTTTCCCACAGCTTGTACACATTTTTTTAATGCAAAAGAAACAACATGAGGTTAAATCAAAACTCAGGATAAATGCTAAGTAGGTGCCTAGCCATTCTTGTGGGAAGAATGCGAGAAGGGCTTGATGAAAAGAAACAGTAAGTGTGGTAGAAAAGCTGGCTTCATTAACTCTGCAGTTCTATCCTGGCTATGCCACCTTTAAAACAAGACTAAACTTAATTAGAGTCAGGCTAAATGTGGAAGGTACAGCACAAATTCAAGATTACAGTTCAATTAAAATGCATGTCTTGCAATAATGCAAAGGATTTAGCAGTGCTTAAGGCAGGTATAAAAACCAATTCACATTTTTATTACAATCAGCTGTACATATACAACTAAAATGACGTCCTTTGTCCCCCTTTTTTCATCTTGAGGTGAAAACTCAAAGAAGCTCAATAGCATGCTGCCTAATCGTTCCTTTTTCAAATCCCCCAGCATTACATTTCTGCTGCTCAATACTGACATTGTTTTAGCATCAGCAAAATCAAGCTTTAAGTAAGGACAATGTCTTTATTGCTACAAACATGGTGGATGGTGCATAGGCTCAGTTTAATCAAAACTTAAATGGTGAGCACAACAAGAAATACTGCTGCTGCTGTTATAATCATTTTCATTCCGCATTTCCCAAACCATCTAGATGTTTAAGACCAGTTGGCACTCCTGTTTGTGTCCAAGCTACTTTTAATTTTGTGCAATTCCGTATGTGATCTAAGTGTTCATGGATATGAGAGAAGTGTTATGGATATGAATGTGTCATTTTCACCATAGTGTAGCAACCCCACCCCCTTTGGTGACCATTCTATTCTGTAAAAGCATAGTTTTCTGTGTGTCTAGCTCATTGGTAGGCCTAAAGAGATGGTAGTGGCTTTGGTGATTTCTTCCAGTATCATGGCATTTTGTCTTTTTTCCTATACAGCTTATCCAACACCATAGCTGGGAAATATAATGGGAGAGAATGTTTGCTACGGAAACCTTTTAGCATCTCCACTGTCATTGACGTCTTGCGCTCACTTTGGCCTTTCAAATATGTCCAAATTAGTTGATCTTTATGTGTACAAAACAATCTCTGGAAAAGAAACACGTCTAGTGTCTGCCATGTAGAAACTTGAGGGATTGTAAAAGTAATTTATATCATATCTAGATTTAGCGAACATGTGTGCACTCTAGCAAATGCGGCCATCATAGAATAGATTACACAAGTTTAATTTTTGCTAATTGAATGTCAGTGGGCAAAGAAGTGCAAAACCAGCAGAAAGAAACATCCATCATTTGCTGATATTTTTTCAGCAACAGCAAGTAGGAGTTGTTGTTGTTGTACTCAGAATAGTGGCTTCGTTCAAGACAGTTGCAGTACAGATTGGCTTTCAGTTTGGCTTTCTGACAATCCCCCATTCCGCATCCATGAATTATCCCATTAGGAGTCACAGGTTGAAGGTAGCCGCAAAGAGAGCAGGCCAGAACCACAGAGGGTTCCAGTATTTCGAACACAGGCGCTAAACTCAGACAGGGGTGGTAATGAAAAGAGGCAATAGGCTCATCATTGTGCAGCTGCAAGGAAGCATGCAGAGTTGAATGGCCTCTGGTGTGCGGTCCAGATGCTGGAAGCAGCAGAAGTAGTTCCAGCAAGTGGCCCTTGTCAAGGGCCCATTGCAGGTCTAGAGATGATCACTTGTAGGAAGGTGTTTCTTTGGGGTGCCGCACAGTTGCACTGGGAGGAATGAACCCATGTCAGCTATCCACAACAATTCAAGACTGTGTTGATGATCAGCAGCACAAGGTATAGTCCCCTCCAGCTGAGCTGTAAGGCAGACTTCCTCTGATGTACCTTCATGTACACCAACACGTCTGGCTAGCGTGGCAGACTTTGGATGGACGGTCAGGTAAGGAAGCTTGAACCTGAGAATGAAAACTGCAGAGACAGCAAAGTATTCTGCAGTACTGAAGAACATTACCATCATTTAGATGTAAGTCTAGCTTAGTAGCCTAAACAGGTGGGTTTGAAGGCTACATTATAGGGCGTCCTGTAACTATTTCTTAGAGGCTGAGCTTGGTTCATTGTGTTGGATTCGCCTGATTAAGCATAAAGTTAAAGGCACAGTGTCTGGCCGCTTCAGTTGGGATTTGGAACACATTTTGGCTCTTAGCTATCTTATTCTTAAGCATGCTGTTACTTCTTTCTACCTTTAGTGTTGACTGTGGGTGACAGGGACATGAAAGCAGCAATTGATCCCTGAAGTTTTGCAGATCTCCTGTATTACTGCTGAAAAAATTGTGTTCCTCAATCATGTGAAATGCGACTCAGGTTTCCAACCGTGGGATGATTTCCCTACGTAAGTACTTAGCTATAGTTATGGCACCTGCCTTTGCGCATGGATATGCTTACACCCACCTCAAACATATAATCACAAATACAGAACATACAAATTCATCCTGTTCATGACATAATATGTAAATAATATTGTATAGTCAGGGAACCCCAAAGCGGGCTTAGAGGCAAGTGCTTCTGTTTTTCTTTCGCACAAACGCATATTCTGCTTTTTGTCCTTTGCAAAAGTTCAGGAGTGCTCATTTTGGTATAATTGTGCAGAGGTTTCACTATAGAAGTGTACCCACTAATCCCTTTCTACTGTACCCAGTTATAACCAATAAAATGTGTACCTTGAAGGTGCCTGTTAGATGTGTTAACTTGCAGATGGCTTCAATCAATTCTGCTAGTGATGGTGCTTTCTTGCTCAGATTTTGTGGCCTAAATAGCGCACAAGGGGAAGATAAAATTACATTTTCTCTTTAGAATTCTTATAGCCTTTCTTTTGAGTTAGGAGATAGATGGAGTCTTGTTTGTATTGGTCTACTGCAGCAGAGGTAAACATAAGGTCATCAACCTACTGAATTAAAGTAGAGATCCCAGGAAAGACCAAGGTGTCCACATCTTTTTTTAAATCTTGGAAAAACATCTAAGAAGACTGTGTAAATACTTGAGTAAGTCCCTGCAACACAAACTGAGACCTGCTGAATTAAAATGTGACGAGAAACTGGCTGTCTTCTACGATGGCTTCCAAGAACGAAGTGGAACATAAATCTACCATGGCAAACTATTGGGCATTTGAGGGGATACAAGAAGGGATGGTAGCAGGGTTGGCTTTACACCAAAACTAGAGATAACTACATTATTTATCTCCCTCACATATCAGACAGATCTGTAAACTTGAGTATTTCCTGCCTTTTTCATTGGAAGTATGGGAGAATTAAGTCTGCTAACAATCGGTAATAAAACAGCTTGTGTGATAACAGCTGCGATGACAGATGGAATTCCTGCTTTGGCTTCAGGCTTTAGTGCAGGTCTATTGACAAGAAGCACCCCATGTAATTTGCTCATGTGGACTGTAACACAGTTAGACTGTAACAAAGAAATACTTAAAAAAAATTTAGACATTTATTTCAGGGTTGTTGTTCTAGTCTTCAGTACTCAGTGGCACATTGAGGGATGGCCAAATGGCAATTGCAGAAAACATTGGAATTCAACTTATACAACATATTATGACCACATTGGTTAGCAGGTGAGATAGGGCTTAAAAGTAAAGCATGCTTGACTGATGTGGGGCCAAGAGTTGTAGAAACCAGATTTGAAAGGGGTGTGAAACTCACTGATCTGAAGTATCGAATGTGTCTGTGAACTAGCCAGTGAGAAGTTGTAAATAGGAATTCAGATGTTTTCAAGGTAGAGCGATCTGCATAAGTGTCAATAAGACAAGTGTTAGGTTTTTGGTTTATCATGTATTCAACATAGGGACCTTTCTGAACTACTGGAGTTGAGGTATTCAGGGAACAGTGGGAACCTTTCGGCCTGTCCTAATATTCAGAATGTATATTTTGAGGGACATGATTACATTTTGGTGGGTCAATAAGACGATGAGCACTTAAAACCGCATTAGGACAATCTCTCTTCCAGTGCCTCAAATCCCACCAGGCAAACAATGACCCTCCAGCTCCCAAGGCTTCTGTGGTTCCTCTCTCCACTTGCCCTGCACCAGTCCCAACCCCTTGTTCCCCTGGCAGAATGAAGTCCCCGTAGCCTCAAATGCACATTCTGTTGCATACTCTATAATTTCAGAGACATTAGTTTAGACTCAGCAAGTTCTTTCTTTAGTTCCTGTGACAAAACACAATGGTTTGTGACATTACTACTTCAGCCAGCTTTTTAGTTTGCCATCCAGTACAAATAATCATCAAATCGTTGCCATCTTGTACAAATAATCGTCAACTGATTTTGCACATTTGGTAACAGCCCTTGCAAAAAATACCTACAGCTTCCTGAGCCATCTCAGTCAGATGTGCAGTGCCCGAAACACCTTTCTCGAGCCTTGTAGATAACCTGCTGGTGATACTCCTTTATTTTCCTTACAGTTCAAAATGTAATTCCAACCTTTGTTTACTGGGCACAAATCTGTAACTGCACTCAAAAAGACATCCTTTGCCGTGTTCAATGTTCTGCCATTCTCAGTATCCTGTCTTGGCCAACCTGATTTTATAAACAATTGATCTCTTACTTCGATTGGAACCACCAGGCGCAACGATTGGTTCACATCCGCTCAATTGCATCCATCTACTTCAGATAAACTTTGCAATACTTGACGCAACTGTGTAAGGCTGTCTTGAATGTGCAGCACTGTTTTTTAATGTTCAACAAATAAAAAGGTGTCCAGAACATGTGAACAGTGATTCTACGCCCAGGACTGGAGTAGTCTCTTAAGGGAACATGGGTGTATGAAGCAGGTGAAGAGGGATCTTCTTTGTCTATGTCGCTTGAGTGAGGAGTGACCTCTGTCCCTCTGTCTTTGACTCCTGTTCCTAGCCAGTCACCCAGAGGTCCATCTTAAACAATCTCAGGTAAGATTGAGGCTGTGCTTACAGGGATCCCAATGCATCTTGATTAGCTATTCGCACACCCGCTTTTGATTCTATACTGTTGGTTGCCTGCATCACAGCACTGGCTTGCACATTAACTCCTTGTGCATCATCCAGGCACGATCCTGCTGGGGCTGCCTCATTTTTAGGTGCGTCTATTGGCACAACTCTGGCATCACCAGCCAACATTGGAAAACATTTATTAAATCCTCCTCCCTTTGGTTCTCGCTTTCTTTCTGGTGTCATTGAGGGTCACTGGGGAAATAGATAGGAAGGATTCAAGGCTGAAAGAACACAAGCCCTGGCCCTATACCTAGGGTGTTTTAGTTGCTATTCCAGTCTTGAGTCTGTTTCAAACTACAGACTTGGGATTCACATTCACATTTGCATTTGTTGCTTCCTCTTACCAATTCAGAAATGCAAGTCATTGTTCAGCATCTGCCTCATTTTTAGGATTTTTCAGTATCTTTTTCAAATTCTTCAAATCATCTAGCTCAACTGTACCACTACCAGGAACTGATTTATTCCTTTCCTCTCTAGTGAGTCCTACCCATTGTTTCAGAAATCTACACATGCTTTATCATACTCGTAGTGTGTAACATGGGCAGGAGTCTCTTTCTTTTGGGGGGGGGGGGGTCATTATGTTCTGATTTGTCTGTCCCATTACTTCTCCTTCAGTCATACATGGGAAAAGGTAGATGTCTGCTGGCCTTGAGGTGCAGCACATCATGTGGAAAATGTGTGTGGGGGAGGGGCTAGTGTACTGAAGTTAGGGTAAGGAGTCCCTCAGTTATTTCTCTTACTGATCTTGTGGAAGAAGAGTATTGTGCACTCACACTCAGAGCTCCCCTTGCTTTCAGTCTTTTGTCAATTATGTGCCTGAAGCGGCTAGTGAAGATGCCGATGAAGCTCAATCACATAGCCTCTTTATCACACATTTTCATTCTTCAGGTGTCTGGACTTTGGGTCCTGGCATTCCTTCCTATCTTCCCTGTTTCCGCACTGATCTTTAGAGCCTTCTTGCTCTATTCCATGGATTGCACACACACCATCTTTGCCACAGGACTAATACCATTCCAACCTACCCAGCCTGTCTACTATTCCATCATGTCCTACTCAGATAACACTTTGTGCAGTTTCATACCATCACAAACTTTACAAAACAGTACATGAAAAGTAAAGCAACAAGTAATAAACCTGGTCAGACTTCACCTTCATCTAGTTTAGCATGCTTACACTGTTTAGCTGAATCACCTGGTCCAGTCCTGGACTGTGCTCCTTGAGAAATCTCATTGTTATCTGTGGTGCCTGGGTTGCAGTGTGAAGTCTTGTCCAGAGGATGTCCGCATTTGATCTCCAAACAAATATGTTTCATGACACTCAATTCACCATGTTATGGGAAAGAAAACAGACACCTTGGAAAGCTCTTCAGAGTCTAACACATTTTTCATGCATAAATTGCCTAGCAGGATAAAAATCATTCAAAATTTGTTTTAATACCTTTTTTTTATTTAGATTAACACAAGATACATCAAATCAATCATGTAAAATAACAATCAAACCAGTACATCTGCACATAAGTAGCATGAATTACAGTATTTCTGAGAGCATGCTAAACAAGCACATTTTGAAAACACATAGGCCCTCATTACGGTTTCAGCTGTCTTTTTAAAGACCGCCGAAGCTGCTGCAGCCAGCATACCGCCAGTGCTGGCGGTATGATGGATGCCCAATAGGAGTTTTCAGCTGGCCCGGTGGACGAAAACCCCCGCTTGCCCAGCAGAAAACTCACAACATAATGTTGTGGTGCGTCTGGTGCAAGAGCACCCATCGCGCATTTCACTGCCAGTAATTTGGGCAGTGAAATGCAAGACAGGGCTGTCCATGTGGCCCCCTGCACTGCCCATGCCAAGCTCATGGGCAGTGCATGGGCCCCCAACACCCATTTTCCGCCAGCCTTTGCTTGGCAGTGACATCGCCATGCAAAGGCTGGGGGAAAGGGGACTCGTAATCACCAGGGCAGCGCTGCTTGCAGCGCTGCCCTGGCGGATTGCGACTGCCGACACCGCCATGCTGTCGACAGGCGGAAATCCGGCGGTGCCTGCGGTTGGACCATGACCCATCTGCCAAGGTCATAATAGGGCGGTCGGACCGCCCTGTCTGTGGCGGTCCGACCACCATCGCGAGTGTGTCAGTTTTGAAACCACCACACTCGTAATGAGGGCCTCAGTGTTTGCTACAGCGGGGCTCAGAAGATATATCGAATCACACAAACAGTAGTATGAGTGCAATGGAGTTTATGCGGGGAGCTCGGGGAAAACTATGGGAGCGACAGTGACTCCAAGAAGAGTCAAGCATCAATTAAGCTGGGTTGAAGTTAGTTCAAGGTGGTTACAAACCATAAGGTTTGCAGGGGTCAGCCTGCACACATCACAACGTGGGGCACATCAACATTTCTCAATGTCAGTTAATGGGTGTCTCAGGTCAGCAGGTATATCGCCCAACCAATGTGTGAACTATCGGGGGCGATTCTCGTTGCTCGGGGTGGATAATTATCATAATTGGCCTCCACATTAAGAATATATGTATCCCAGTGCCCCATCCCAGTTTTCAGCAAGCCCTTGTTTTGCAGTGCATGCAGTGTATTGGCTTCGACCAGAGCCCACAGCAACAGGGTCCGTAGACATTGCCTTTTGTCCGACGCCACTGGGGCTTTCCATGCCATAGCAATCTGACGTTTAAAAAGGAATCAACACATCTATGTAAATGTTTGGAGCCTTGAGCCTTGGGTCTGATCCCCAACAAACAAGATTCAGGAGTAGGATGTAGGGTGTGGTCTGCCAGTTCAGATGTGAGTGTTGTAACCGCGACCCAAACCCTTCTCAATAGAGGGCACTCCCTTATAATGTGGTAAAATTTGACATCGGGTAGCCGGCATCAGGGGCACTCTGTATGAGTATCCAGAAACATGCGGCCAATCCGTTGTGGGGACAGGTATGTTGGAGGGCTACAGGATACTTCTTTAATCTGATGAAGCGCCTGCATCCAAGCTTTATCCATAAGTGTCAATACATTGTCCCACCTGACTCTCGCCCGTGTTAGCACAGTTAAAGGGCAGCTAGGAGAGAGGAGTATAACATGGACACCGCATGGCGTGCGGTTCCCCATGTAAGGAGTGTGCATAAGGCGGGCGTTAACGCAGGTTCCTTCTCCCCTGCCCTCCATGTTTACAGTAAATTGCGTTTGATGGCATAATAAGAAGAGAATAGTCCTGGTCTAACATTGCATTCAGTCCTAATGTCTTGAAAGCGTAGTAATGAGCCCTCTCGAAAAAAGCTTCCCAATTCAGTGAATCCCGCCAGCATCAAAATGTATTCTTAGTGCTATTCGTAGTGTCTAGCAGACCAGCACTTCGCTGTCTGATCTGTTGGATCACATAGTGCTAAATTATATACATTTTCACATTCCCCATACACAGTTTTTGTCAATGCGGAAAGTGGGAGAAGTACACTTGATTAAATCGAAGCTCAGGTTAGATGCTAAAATGCTAAAGTTCTTCTCATGGGAAGTGTGATTGGCCTTGGGAAAAATATATTATACATGTTCACACTACTGGTACACAGTTTTTGTCAATGCGGAAAATGGGGGAAGGACACTTGATTAAATCCAAACTCAAGTTAGATTCTAAATGCTAAATTTCTTCTCATGGGAATAATGTGAAAAGGCCTTGGGAAAAAGATTCAGTAGGTGTAGTAGAAATGCTGTCTTATTAGATCTACAGTTCTCACTTGTCTATACCAACTTTAAAACAAGGCTATGCTTACTTAAACAGTCAGTAAACGTGCAAGGTACACAAGTGAAATTCAAGATTGCAGTTCATTTAAAGTTTGTGTGCATAATGCAAAGGCTTTAGCTGTGCTTTATGCAAGTATAAAAATGAATTAACATTTATTATAACATGTATTATGGGAAGGAGCTGTGCATATATAACAAATTACGTTCCTAGTACCTCCTAGTGAGATACATTAATAAAAAAATATGGATAACTATACTGCAAAGAGGTACAGGAGAAAGTATAAACATGAGGTACACCTGAAACTAAAGACACGTTTTAGAACATAACCAAGATGCTGACAGGAAATGATTAGTTAAAGTGCCGATAACTAGCCTGGTCAGCAAGAAGACAGGCTTAGTCGTAGATTGTCAAATAGAAAGACACTTATGAACAGAAGGTATTGAGTGAGATCTTGACTGGGCTAGAAGATGTGGAAGAAGGGCCTGTGGATGCTGGGTTGAGAAAGAGGGACTGACGTTGTAACCTGGGTCAAAGAGCCCATCTGGAAAGCATTTTCTGTCAAAAGGACCCAAGGGGTCGGTGCTTCTAGTTGACTATAAGTAGCAGCCTCAGAAAACAATGTGTGCCTCACAGCCTGTGTTCTGTAGGGTTCCCACTCCTCTCAGTTTGTTCACTGTTACCGTTCCTGCACCTTTGTGGTTTTTCCTCTTCATATTTTCTATTCTGCAGGGCTGTGACAACACAGACTCCTCTATAGCTTACAATTCCACCTTGCTGAATGTGCCTCCTTCTGGTAACTTGGTACTGTCTATTTCTTTTCAACATCCCTTTGTCTTGATCGTGGGATAAGCCTGTATGTCACTGAGAACAATGATCTATGATTGCCTTAATAACCAAAATGCTTCAGTGGTTTCTCTTTCCTAAAACATTTTACCTTTCTAACGTCAGTTGCTTCATCAATAAACTTTTAAGAACTGTCGTCTATTCTGATTCTAGTATAAGTGGTGCCGCAGACTTGTCAGAACCTGTCTTTGCATTTGTCCTCTTGGCCGAGTCCTGACAGATGGACGGAAAAAATTAGGCACATGTTTTAGAATGAGTAGCATGCTCATGTTGGTTTTTATCTGGATTTTATGCCATAGAATGTGCTGCACAATTTTCCGTTGATCATATAATTTGTCTTTACTTGCCACGTAATTTGTACTTTCTTGCTGCAAACTTTAGGCAACCTTTCCACATAATATTGTCCTACTCTGCAGCTTAATTCAATTGGCTCTTAATATGATAGCAGCACACACACATTCCTGGCCAATACTTGAGGAACTCTGTCTTTCCTTCTGTGTAGAACAAAGGGAAAACAGGCACTAAGAACACATGCATGTTCCTAGAGTTAAAACATATAGCGCAATGTATGTCTGACCTGTGAGGAAGGTTCCATCAGTGCGCTTGCACCTTCTCTTTCTAAAGTTACCTCCAGTTGCAGCATTTGTTGTATTGATTCAGAACCGCCTTGCTGTCATTCGTGGCTTCCTGAGACCCATGCAGGCAGGAGGATCTGGGTGAAAGAGCACTGATTGGCACCAGATGCTGATAGGTAATTTCTGTTCTCTGGGACTTGCTGCACACTTTGATTTATGGGCTAATTGATGAGCCGCTTTCAGCAGGAAACAGTCTTAGTGTGGGGAAGCGGTAATGGGAAAGATGCAGCGACTTTCATGTCAGATTGGCTACACCGGAGTCTTCAATACAATATATCACAAAGTGTGTTTTTTAGGGTCGAGCCTGCGTTGCATGCGCTCGCGCATGCGTATCGCAGCCAGACGCTTTAGTATTTAGAAAAGGGCTCGGAGCCCTGTCAACTTCACGTCAGTGTTTTTTATTGGTTCGTGGGCTTGCCCTATAAAATCTGCTTGCTTTCATTAGTCGAAGGCACGCATACGTCATGCCTTTTCCGGTAGCTAGCCCTACTCGAGCGCAGCGACCAAGTACAGAAAACATGCGAGGCTCGCTGCTTTCCATCGGGCTCGTGGACTTCTTTTTCTCTAATTTACGAGCCCGATCTCGCTTGGCAGAAGTCGAGCGCTTTACATAGTTAATTTCACTTTTTCGGGTTACGTACATAAATGCACTTTTGCCCGATAGGTGAAAAGTCGGGTTAGGAGTTTACAACGCGATCAGCTCTAACATGAGCAAACGCGAGACCCGTTGCATTGTAAATGCTTGTTATTTTTTCTCAGTTGATTTGGGCAACCGTAGCCACACTCTGATCTCGGTCACACTTCTTTTTTCTAGGCCAGTGGTTCCCAACCTTTCGACTTCTGTGGACCTCCAGTTTATCATTACTGGAACCCGGGGACCCCCACTGAATCATTACTGAAAGCTGGGGATCTAATCTGTTAATGTTATTTAATTCTCCAAGCTGTTGCGGACCCCCTGAGGAGAGAACCAGTGTTCTAGGTAGTGGTCCTAACCAACAGTGCTTCGAACAGTTTAGCTTCCACAGTTCTTCTACTCAATTTAGGCAGGTTTTCTACTCACAAGGCATTCTGCCTCCTTTTATTCAATTGTAAGAACATAAAGCCTTTCTAGAGAAAGGGGGCTCCAACGTTTTCTGTAGTGAGAGCTACTTTTGAGCAGTGAAAATCATTGTGAAAGACCAAGCAACTTGAAAATTGTTACCAGATTCCTCCATGCCCAACGTCTTTGTCTTTAAAGCTAATGTCCATAGAGCCTGACACTATGGATTAAACAAAATACAAGGGCTAGGGGCACTATGACAGGGCTGCCATGTTGGTCAGGGAGAGCGTGGTCTGTCAGGATGTATGAATGTGTGTGTGAATGGGATATATGTGTATTGGTGACTAAGAGCCTGTGTTGAACGTACTTGTGGAATTTGCCATACCTTTCGCCCTATGTGGCAGCATTATTTATATGTATACCAAAAACAAAAACAAAATAAATGGGAGAAATTTAAAGTGCAGAAAAATGATTTGAAAAAACTTTCATAATATGGAACATTCTTCTGTCTTTTACATTTCTTCCATTAAAAAATGGTTTTATTTTTAAGTTGCAAATATGGGCCTGTTTCTTCCTGGCACTGAGAGCAAGATGCCTGCTGTGTGTACATGCAACACTTTGAAATGGGAGAATAATAAACTGAAGAGTTAACTTTATGTTTATATGGATTCCTTAAAACTCATTTTAATTTTCTCCCCTTTCAGTGTGTCACATTTACAAACAGTAGGCATCTTTCCCCCAAATGCCTCCTCCCCCCATGGTCTGTAAATACGGTGCCATATTTATAACAGGAAAATACAGTCATTTGTTTAAATGTGAGAAATTTAAAGTGAAGAAACAGGCTTCATAAAAGATTAACATTGGCTTAGATTGAAGTGGAGAAAACCATTAAGAATTAATGTTTCATAGAAATATTTTTCTTCACTTTAAATTTCTCCCATTTAAAACAAATGGTAGTATTTTTCAGTTATAAATGTGACACAGTATCTACTGGCCACTGGGAGCAAGATGCCTGGTGTTTGTAAAAGTGACACTTTAAAATGGGAGAAAGAGTTAACTTAATGTTTAAGTTAACTCTTCATTTTAATTTCCCCCCATTTAAAAGCATTCAGAAACACCATTTTGTTCTCACCCTCCAATATTGAATTGGCATGGACTTTTAATTAAGAGGTAAATACTTCAGCGCTTCAGTTCTTCTTATCTGTGTCCCACCATGGGTCATAAATCTGAGTTGAGTATTGCTCATTATCAGACACTGCTATCTGCAGCTTTTCCTTATCTTGAAAAGGAAAATGAGGCACATATTTATTGGCCCAGTGCCTAATTAAAAATGAACTCAAGGCGTCAAGCTACTCTGAAGGTGTCTGTGAGCTACTGGTAATACCTATTCTAGAGTATAGTCTCTAGAGTATATGTGAAATTTGATCTCTGCCATTCAGCTTATATCCAGAATCAGCCAGTTTATATCCAGAAACAGGGGTAGTTGGTATCAGGCTAACTGGTAAGATATTTGTGTCCAAGAAATTTTTTTGATAACAAATGAACTCTGCTTCATATAAAGCTTTTCATCAAGCTGTTTATTCTTAAACATGTTGATGCGTGATACAGCACAAATACACTTTCCCTCCTTCAGTTTTCTAAGTTAATTAAAAGATGAAAAATAAGCACATTAACAATTTATGTAACATTGTTTAAAATATAATATTTGCTCATCATGTGTTTCCATGTATTCTACACATCATTTAGTGTTAAACTCAACAGTTCCAGTTCTCCTTTCACAATGAGCAAATCTATTTAAAACAATGTCAAATAAGTTTCAGAGAGTCAGAAGTCTTGACTACTGATGTCTTGTCCCAGGAATTCTTTTGCACCCCTGTTGCAAAGCCTGGTCGTGGGAGTGCAGCAAAGAAGTCTGTTAAAATCCTCTTCTTCCCTCCAGCCTATTTTACAGGGGTTCCACCCTATATGCCCGCATGTAACAGCTAGCCCTGACTATCCGTACCTCGGAAGATGTGTGATAATTTTTCTGGAAGCATGTCCCATTAAGGCCTAGGTTTGAAAGATTAGCTAGCATATTCTATAGTGAAATGCAGAGACATTTCATTTTGAGCAGTATTATCTGCAAGACAGTTTCCAAGAAATGTGCCCATCCACTCAATCTTGGAACCTAATTGTTCTAGTATTGTTGCACCTTAATCTTTCCTCTTAATTGTAGTTTTTCACCTTCATCTGCTTCACTGACTTCTCAGGCATTTTGAATGTCACCTGAAGCTGCCCTGTAGCATCCTTTTTTTTGTAAATCTGTTTATTGATTTTATCAAATACTTTACATTGTTTTTAACGTAACATCGGGTTATTGTAACGAACCATCTTGCATTTAGGATAACTTTACTGTCTGTTATACAACTTAGCAGATCTTTCAATTAACAATAAGAAATAATAAAAAGGAAGAATGAAAGAGAGAGAGTTGACAGTGGTGTGCCATTTAAGAGTGTTATTGTGTGTTAATGACCCAGCATATGTCCCATGTCGTGTGGGAGTAGGAGTTGCGGGGCCACAGCCTGTAAGAAGGAAAGGGGGAGGGGCAGAGGAGGGAGAGACAAGGGGGGGGAGGAGTCGCGAGGAGGAGGGGAAGGGAGGAAGCGAGCTACCCATCTCCAAGAACTGAGCATGATGATAATTTGTGTATGTGTATATATCTGGAGTGGTGTTAGTTCATGGAGGTCGGGTGTCGTCTTTTTGTTCTAGCTGCTCTATTAGGGAGTCCCATATATCCGCCCCCTTGATTTCCATCCCGCTATTGCGCATTTCGCGTATGGTTTGCGCTTCCGCCCTGGGCCAGTGTAGTAGTTCTGTTTTCCATCGGTGTATATCTGGTGCGCTGGGCGATTTCCATTGTATCGCTATTAATCGTTTGATTACTACAAACGCAAGGTCAGCACATTGATGTTTTTGTCAATCCTTTCCTCGCCGTGGGCGCATCCCTAATTGGCAGGATTCCGGGGTTGGAAGTAGGGGCAATCTGGACCAGTTAGCAGTCTGTGTCGTTACATCCTGCCATATACGGAGTACTAGTGGGCAACTCCATGTCATATGTAAAAAGTCAGCCTCCAGGATTCCGCACCTTGGGCAGTCTGCGTGGGTAACGGTGATGACAGGACTGCTTCCCACCTTCTTTTGGCCTGTGTTTGTATCACCTCTGGGCAATCCTGTAGTATCTTATATATCCAAGATATGTCCGATTTCACGCCTGCACCCAGCAATAGTTTGTGAAGTGCCGTTGATGTATGTGGCTCATTATTGCCATTACCCCATGTATTGCGCACTGCCTGTTGCAATGCTCTGTGTGTGAGAAATTCGCCACTTCCTAAGTCGTATGTGTTTGTCAGTGTCTCATACGATTGGAAGTGTCCCTCCCCAAATATTTCGCTGAAACTTTGCACCCCCTTGTCGACCCAGGTGGATAATTTAAACTGTCTTTTTATTTTATTTGCGCCAGGGATGGCGAGCAATGGGATCTTGGGTGAGTACGGTGTTGTCTGTCCTTTCTTCATCACGTATCAGCGCCATACCCATTCTGCCGTACCCATCAAAATACTACTGTAGGGCAGTGGATTTTCTTGGCCTATGAGCCATCTGAACACGTCTGGATGACCCAGCTGGGCGTACACCATTTGTCCCTCTGAGCCCCTTGGATTGCGTATCCAGTCCATGATCCAGTGTATTTGTGCCGCCGCGTAATATAATTCAAGCTGCGGTACTCCCAGATCCCCCTTTTCCAGTGGCATATAAGTTTTGTCTAGTGCCACACGGCAGCGCCCTCCATTCCATATCAAATCCGTCAGTAGACTGGACAATGGCACAAAGTAGTTTCTAGGAAGCCTTAGTGGTAAAGCCGATAAATAGTATAGGATCTGAGGTAATATGATCATTTTAGCGATTGCTACTCTTCCTAAGGGTGAGAGTGGGAGTGAGCACCAAAAGGGCATTGAGCCTCTTATAGATCTAATCATCCTATCTAAGTTTCCCTCTCTGGGATCCAATTCGTCATGGTATATTTGCACTCCTAAGTATTTGAAGGTGGTGTTAACACCATTGTAGATTCTGTATAGGGGAGGCTTCTCTCTGGGGGTTCCGGATCTGTTTAAACGGAAACAGACATTACTTTGGCCAGTTTACGCGTAGTCCTGATATGTCCCCAAATGTATCTAGTAGTTGTAGTAGGTCTGGCAGGGATTCAGATCGGTTGCTTAAATACATTAATGCATCATCTGCGTATAGGGAGATTATTCTGTACTCGCCCCCATCTGGGATACCCCAGTGTGGGGCTTCGCAACGTAGCCAAGCCACTAGCGGCTCAATTGCCAATGCAAACAGGAATGGCGATAATGGGCAGCCTTGCCTGGTGCCTCTGATAATCGTGAATCTCTCTGATATAATCCCGCCTGTCTTAACTCTTGCTCTCGGATCTGCGTACAGCGTTGCTACCCACCTCATGAATGTGTTTCCAAAGCCCATATATTTAAGGGCTTCCATCAGGTATGCCCAGCCTAGTGTGTCGAATGCCTTTTCTACATCTAGTGAGGCCGCCGTTCGTGAATGGTCTGATTCCGGGGTCTCAGCTATGAATCTTAAAAGGCACCTAATATTGATATGAGTATTGCGGCCGGGTATGAAACCCGATTGATCTGGGTGAATTAATGCCAGCGTCATCGGGAGGAGACGGTTTGCCAACACCTTCCCCAGCAATTTGCAGTCAGAGTTCAGCAAAGATAAGGGGCGATAGGACCGGACATCCAGAGGGTCGCGTCCTTTTTTGTGGAGGACCACAATGATCGCCTCTTGTTGCGATTCTGGGAGGTGACCTTTTTCATATGCCTCTTGCAGCATTTCTAGGTATAATTTCATTGTCTGTGCTGAGAAAACCTGATAGTACTCTGCTGGGAGACCGTCCCCACCTGGGGTTTTATTATGGGCCATTTGCTTCACGGTTTGCAGGATCTCGTCTATTTCTAATGGTTTTTCCAAGTCTACTAATTGTGCTTCCGTCAAGCAGGTCAGTTGGGATGTCTGAAGGAATACCCTCAACTGTTCCTTCGATGAGGGGGGCCTGCATTGTACAGAGTGGCATAGTATTGTTTAAAGGCCTCATTAATCTCCCGTTGTGTATTGACTATGTCGCCCGTGTCTAACCGAATGGCATTTATGGTGGAGTATTGTTGCTTATCCTTTACCAGCCATGATAGCAATCTACTGGATCTGTCTCCCTCTGCATGCAATCTTGCCGTATAATGCCGGTAGTAATATTTCCTCAAGCGCATCTTAATCTCTGTCCATTGCGCTTTTAATTCAGTCACTCCTTTCATGTCTCCCCTGCCTCTCTCCACTCCCCTCTCCGCCTCACGCAGTCTCCCCTCCACACCCTGTAGCTCTGCAATCAATGAGCGTCTGACTCCGCCTGACGCCGACATACATAAGCCTCGCGTTACCACTTTGTGCCCATCCCACTCGACTGCTCTTGATGATGCCGATTTTGCGTTTATCTTAAAGTATGATTCTGTGCCCTCTGCTAACTCGGCGCGGAAGAGGGGGTCTCGTAATAAAGAAGGTTGCAGATGCCAGGTAGGGATCTGTGTCATTATCCTACCCCATCGCATTGCAGTGACTAGGGGGCTGTGGTCTGATATAGTTTTAGCTAGGTATGTTGCTTTGGAATTGAGTGAGTTCGCAAGAGCATAATAACAGATCTATCCGGGTGTGGAGTTGGTGTACCGGGAAGAAGCAGGAGTATTCTCTGTCTGTGGGGTGTAGGTTTCTCCAAACATCATGGAGCCTCCTCTCTGTCAGCCATGTTCGCAGTGCTTGGGAGAGTCTTCTACTATGAGCGCCCTCTATTGGAGGGTGTGATCTGTCTATATTTACGTCTGGAACGCAGTTGAAATCTCCTCACCATATGCTGGGTATTGACGGATCCCCTGATAGGGCTGCATAGGTGGATAGTAAAAAATCTCCCTGTTTAATATTGGGTGCATATATTCCTGTTATGGTCAATTACTTTCCATCCAGTTCTCACCCTAAGTGTACATATCTGCCGTCCTTGTCTATTTGTGTGCGTTTAACTGAGTAGGGGACCCCGGGAGCTACCCATATCAGCACCCCTTTTGCGTATGTCAATACTTGAGTGCCGTATATGTTCCCCATCCATTTTCTATCCATCCTACCCAGTTCGTCTTTTGTAAGGTGTGTCTCCTGGAGTATTGCGATGTGTATTGCATGACGCTTGAGATAATTGTATATTCTGCTATATTTGGAGGCATTAGCCATCCCTCTCACATTCCATGTGAGAATATTATATATAGTCATGATTTCAGGTTGACTTTACTTTGTAGCCCCCCTCCGTCAATCAGGACCCCCCCAACCCGAGACCCCCCCAACCAGCCCTCCTCCCCTGAGTGCAAATCACATGGCGCATGTAAAGAAAAGTGTAGAGGTGTGATAAAACTTGCAATAACCAAAACACCAATGAACTGTGTGGCACAACCGGTGCCAGATAATACGTTACACCGATCTAGGTCCATTCGGTAGCCCCTGTGGGCGCGTGGGCGTGGTCGGTGAAAATTCGAGTCGGTGTTTGCTCGTGGCCCACGTATATGTTCATGTCTTCCTGAGAGTCTCAATCGCCCGGGTACCCGTCCATATTCAACCGCTCTCGGTCTCTCGGTGTTGCAGTTGAACCGGTTTTTCTTTTCTGGGTTCTAATCTGGTACCCTCGCAGCCAGTAGGAACATAGCACATCTGAGTCACTGTTCTCGAACTTCTTCTTCCGCAACTATCTGTTAGTGCTATTTATGTCTCGTAGTGTTCATTTGTATTCCTGAGGGCTCAGAGCTCTAGTATTTCCAGATCCACCATTTCTTTTTTTTTTTCATATGTCGTCGGCCGTGCGTGGTGTTAGGTCGGGCCTGTTGTTAGTGGCGATGAGAGAGGGCTTAAGTGATCACGTGAGGAATTCGAGTCTGTGTCCCCATTTTCATTCCTGGACGGTGCTGGCGTAGTTGTGAACCTATTTGCTTCTTTCAGGGCTTGTGCCTGTGCATCTGCTGCTTGTAGCTTTGATGGGCGTGCTTGGAACCCGGTATTTCTTTTTTTCTTTCGTCAGGGACACTGTTCCAACCATTCCCTGTTTCCATCAGGCTTCTCCACTGGTTCTGCTTGGCCCTTGGCGTGTAGCCATGTCCATGCATCCTCCGCCGATGAGAAGAAGAGAGTTCTGTCCCCGTCTATCACTCTTAATCGGGCCGGAAACAAGAGGGAGTAAGTGATGTTTTTTTCTCGGAGCACCTGTTTTACTTTAGTGAAGATGGCACGTCTGCGCTGAACTTCCATTGTGTAATCTGGATAGCCCTGTAGCATCCTTAATGCTTCTCATTTGTTTTTTTCCGCACATTCACACTTCCTGTTACATTTTAGCTTCAGAAAACTCTACATTAGGGGTCATCAGGTCCTTCATTTGTTCCACACCCTAGATGATCTTTACAAGATTCTTCAACACTGGTACAATATTGATAGCAAATCTCACTTGTAGTCTAATTATTTTCTCTCTATTGAAGGTTATAAAAGTTGGTCACGAAGTTATGTTGATTGTCTTTAGAGGACATAACATTTAATCTGTTTTCACAAAAGGGTCCCCCATGTGGTATAATTAAAGTAAAGAAAGGTATGTGAAGCCCAACAAGAAGAAAAAACTGCAGGTCGGCTGTTTCGCAGCACACCATGTGCTTTGCATTTACAATAATATTGGCATTATAATATGTCTGGAATGTAGGAAACCTATACAGAAAACATTGACTGGGCTCAGGAGATTCTAACCTTGGGTAGGTTGCTTATGTGCCTTTATTTGTTTTGAGCGATTTTTTCTTTTTTTGTCATAGTAACATTCACCCAGGTTTATGGGTTATTTGGGAATGTAGAGGCTGGGTGTTTTATGTGTGCACATGGGTCACTCACAAGAATTCAAAACGGCCACATGGGTGTTAATGCACCGTATTGCATGCAGTTTTTTCTTCTTCTTGGGCTTCACATAGCTTGCTTTACTTTAATTATACCGCATGGGGGACCCTTTTGTGTGTTGCTGTTGTATCAATTTCTTCTTTTTACATATTTGGGTTTTGATCTTCTCTTTTGTAGTACAGCAATCTTCGTAATGTCGTAATACCTTGGCATGGTATCACTACATATTTTTTCTTTTTATACATTTATGTTACAGCCTTGAGGAAGTCTTATTGACGAAACACGTGTCAGCTGTATTCTCATTTGGGGTAGCTGGTGTTCTTATCGGGGGCATATGAAAACTAACAAATTAAAATCTTCTTGATGGACTGCATTACAGTGTTGTACGTTTCTGTATAAATATACGAAGGACTGGGCCTTATGGACTTTTTGGTGTGCCCTGGTACATCATTGTTTTTAACTTAGGTTGTTTTCCAACCAATACTAATGCACCTGAAGTGGTTGGGTGTGGTACCGGTTGGCATCCTTGATACATTGTAGCACATTATATGACTAATTTTGTTACAGACATACGGAAGGAAGTGCGAACCATATAGCACAGCCATTATTGTTTTTGCAATAAATCAACAGATTGATACACTGGGTTTCCTTAGCTCAGGTACACCAGTTAGGCACTAGCAACCATTACAAGGTTGTTTGTTAACACAGGTAGACTAGTCAAAAACCAGCAGTTTGATCTGCATATGTACAAATCAGTGTTGACAGTAGGTCTGCAGACCTTGTGCTTCAAATAACTAATGGCACTGTTTTTCATGGAGTTATCTTCCTACTTGTTCAGGCCACTCATTGATTTCCAGATCCAAGCAATCAAGCTCACAATAGAAAGAAGCAGGGCACCCACCACTAGAACCTGGCATTCCAGTGAAGGACTGGTGAGCAGGTCAGCAGTTTCTGATTTTAGAGTCAGCTGCAGCCATGGGAAGGCTTGTGGGTCCTCGACCTCCAAATAGGGCAGGAGATCTGCAGGTTTGGCAGGTGTGACATCCACTGTGATTGGTGAATACACTGCTTCCGCCTAAAAATAACCCTGCAAGTAATTGGTGAGTGTGCACTATTTGAAAACATTACCTTATGTATATTTCATGAACCCAGGAACAATATACTTAATTTAAATTGTTAAGAGATAATGCTAATCTCCAGCTATACTCTATGCAATAAAACTGTTCTATAAATAGAATTTTCTATAAAATACCTGCACCACAGACAAGAAAATGAATCCAAGAAGGTTCAAAACAACTGCAGTTTGCAGTATATCTTTAATACAATACGGGCATGCAGAATTAAAACAGGACTGAGATGAAGGTGTATTATATACTAGTCTTCATTCATTGATGTAACTCCCCTTCACTTTAATGCAATCTATATGTTCAGTTGTTAAAGCCACACTCAATAACTAACAACACACTGTAAACTGAAACACCACCAACAACTCCAAGAATTAGCTATTCATCCTCACATTGGTTAGTCCATTTAGTTTTCTTTTCACCACCTCGAAAACTACATTTAGGGCCTGATTACGACCTTGGCAGATGAGGTACTCCATCCCAAAAGTGACGGCTATCCCGCACGCCGTATTACAAGTTCCATTATATCGTATGGAACTTATAAAACGGTGGGCGGGATATCCGTCAATTTTGGGACGGAGTAGCCCATCCGCCAAGGTCGTAATCAGGCCCTTAGTGTTATACTAGCGTCATTAGAAATAATAAAAAATGGTCTAGCAATTTCACTCGTCTTTTTTTCTGCAAACAGCTGCGTAAAAAACACTTGCTTCCTTGACTTTAACAAGAGCAAGACATTCTTTTGTGTTAGTATGAAAAGTCTGCGTTCTATGCCATATATAGATAATGCGAAAGTAAAGCTTGTCAAGCATCTTTGATTGTATGGTGAATCTTAAAACTCACCAGGCCCTCAGCAACACCTACTTTGGCCAGAAGATCTGGTAACAGTTACTAAGATTTTATTGTTCTGGGGGATTATCACTGTGACTTGGCAGTTCTTGTTTGAAGGGGAGTTAGGCCAGAGGAGGCTAGGCAGTGGCCATACTGAACTCCGTAGACAATTGCAGGACAGTCACAGTAGATTTAACATCCATACACCAGCAGGAATTGGTCTGATCCATGTGCAGGCTGACAACAGGACGTCTGTGTTCTTTTACATTAAATCTCTTCAATCAGTTCAGTTTGCCCTTGCTAGTGTGAGATTGACTTAAGTATTTGGATTTGATGAAAGCTCGTTAACAGGACACAGGAAGTGGAAGGAGCAGGTATTCCGTGCTTTGTCAGAGGAACAGATGGAGGACATTGTGCAAGAGGCCCTTATCAAAGCTCTTTGAGGCATGAAAAACAAATGTACGTCACAACAAACTTCTCCTTCATTCTCATGACTCAACATCTTGTTCATAGGAGAAAGGGGAAGCACTAGAATTGCAAACAAAGGGCAAATAAACTTAAGGACACTAGCTCTTCCTCTTCTGGTTCAACACTGAGAAACCAGCCATCACAGGCTGATCTCCCAGAGCATCTATCAGTTACAGATGTGATCCTGTGAGAGTGGAAAGAATACCAAAATATTTCTCATCTCAGGTTTGTGTACAAGGTGTGTTGATTATAGCGGATGGATGGGCCATTCCACGGTTGGTGCAAATTGATTCTCTATTCCAGTTTTATTAGCAGACCGTCAGTATTGGATTGCACAGAGTGGATCCCAGTAGACAGAATAGTGGAAGTAAGCCTCAGAAATTGCATGCATGATATATTTAGCAAACCTACAAATATGAATGCTGCTTACATTAACAAGGATGTTAATTCTTCCTTCAATGCAGTGGAGAGATGTTTGGGGCTGGGTGCTTTTGGAATGTACCTGTCATTTCACATGGTTTCAGAGGCTTTGTGATGATTTCAAGAGCCTTCTCTGGTGCCAGAGTATACTTGCATACGTGTTTAGCACATAGTCATAAAACGTTGATACTTTCCTTCTGGGGTGTCTGTTCTTTGGGGAAACAACTTGAGAATGGATTGTAAAAGACCTTTAAAGAAAAAAAGTATGCTGGAAGTTTGAACAAAGGCACTGTCAGAGTCCTCTTATTTCTGTTCGCTGTCTCACAAGTATTCTTCATTGTGCGTGAGTTGCTATGGCACAGGATTGATTAGCATCTTTTCAGGCTATCCTGAAAAACTACATTCCACCATCAAAAAGGTAGTGCTCCTGGCTATGCTGAGCATTAACCTCTCTAATAGGATGATGCCTGGTTTCACCATGAAGGCTGGATAAAGTCTACTTGAGACATCTGGTCTTGTAAATGCAGAATAGTTAACGTATCAAACTGTCCTTTTTCCCTCTAGCATGATGTCCTTGAATCACTATGTCCACTAAAAACTGCAAAAAATATGACATTAATGAAAAAGCTTCATTGTGTGCAAGAAAAACAAACATTCTGCTGTCTCTGGCTAAGGGGATTTGATGCAAATGTTTGCAGAAGCTTATAAGCAAGAGTGATGATTCTTTGCTTTCAAAATAAAATGTTCAGAAAAAAATGCAAATAGGAAAACGTTTTTCGCTACTATGACATTTTAGGTGCTATTTCTGTGATTCGTCATTTAGTAAAATGTGTTGGTGCATGCTAGTATTTCCCAAAAATATTCCTAATGGTAAATCAGTGTGACCATTTTCAACAAGATTATGGGAAGCATGAAAATAAACAAGCACTGGCAAAGTCAACCAATCTGACATTTTTGTGAGTCTCTTAGTTTTGTCAATTCGTGTCTTGTTTTGACATGGCTTTTGAAACACTTTATTGTTGTGGGAGCTGCCAGGCCCTCACCATTGTAACAAACACTGGCAAAAAGAAAACATGTTTTTGGTCTCAAAAAGCACACATTGCCACCAGTGGTGTAACAAAGGCCCTGCAGCCCTTCTCCAGGGTGTCCCCTTCAGTACTGCACCTCCCCTGAATGAGTCTGGAGGGGGTCCCTCCATGTTCTTTGCAAGGGGGGGGCTCCAGTTTTGTTACTTCACTGATTGCCACAGTAGCTCCTGGCACTGAACAAAACTAATTTATTTGCCAATGTGCTCCTTGTGGAAGAGCAGAATGTGTTCACACACAGTAAAGCCAGCCGATATGTAGAGAGAAATAAAAGTTTAATAAAAACATTTTCCCTCATTACAACCCTGGCGGTCGGTCTTAAAGCAGCGGTAATGCTGCCAACAGGCTGGTGGAAAACAAAATGGAATCACGACCATGGCGGAAACTCCCAACATAGACAGCCACTTTAACACTCCGACTGCCACGGCGGCAGAAACAAACACCTCGGCGGTCACCGCCAACAGACAGGCGGAAGATAAGGTTCCGCCCACTGTATTACAACACGCTTATCCGCCACCTTTTCCGGGGCGGTACCAACGCCATCAAAAGCACGGCAGAAAGTCTTTGGAACGGAAACCACTCACCTTTCGACACTTTATGAACAACCAGGACGCCATGGAGCCCAGGTTACAGGTCCTGCCCATGCTGGTCTACCTCCTCTTGTATCAGGAGCAGCAAAGACGCCGTCGACAACAACAGTGAGTACTGCACCTAGCACACAGGGGAGCAGGGGAGCAGGGGAAGGAAAAGAGAGTGACACACACACGCAACACCCCCACCCTCATCCACAACACCATACACACAAATACATGCAGCAACATTACATATACACCCTGTCACCCCCTGGAAGAACGCAAGGACAAAATGAAATTATTGTAACAAGTGTAATCATTGAAAGATCAGATAGGCCAAATTCAAATATCAGTATATACAAATATGTACACTAACTACACAAGTCCGGATATGAATGAAATCATTGTCCGTGGATCAGTGTACCAAAATGCATGGGCGAAGGGGGCTTTGTGCCCAGAGTGCTTCATCCAGCCAAGGGCTGGGGTAGTGGATGTGAATCCCTGCCAAGGACTGGGGTAGTGGATGTGAATCTCCACTTGTTCTGGAGGGGGCTTTGTGCCCAGGGTGCTTCATCCTGCCAAGTACTAGGGTAGTGGATGTGAATCTCTGCTGGTTCTGGAGGGGGCTTTATGCGCAGAGTGCTTCATCCTGCTAAGGACTGGGGCAGTGGATGTGAATCTCCACTGGTTCTGGAGGGGGCTTTGTGCCCAGAGTGCTTCATCCTGCCAAGGACTGGGGTAGTGGATGTGAATCTGCCCGTAGTGCTTCACCCTGCTAAGGACTGAGGCAGTGGATGTGAATCTCCACTGGTTCTGGAAGGTGCTTTGTGCCCAAAGTGCTTCATCCTGCCAAGGACTGGGGTAGTGGATGTGAATCTCCGCTGGTTCTGGAGGGGGCTTTGTACCCAGAGTGCTTCATCCTGCCAAGGACTGGGGTAGTGGATGTGAATCTCCACTGGTTCTGGAGGGGGCTTTGTGCCCAGAGTGCTTCATCCTGCCAAGGACTGGGGTAGTGGTTGCCTTTCTCCACTGGTTCTGGAGGGGGCTTTGTGACCAGAGTGCTTCATCCTGCCAAGGACTGGGGTAGTGGATGTGAATCTCCACTGGTTCTGGAGGGGGCTTTGTGCCCAGAGTGCTTCATCCTGCTAAGGACTGGGATAGTGGATGTGAATCTCCACTGGTTCTGGAGGGAGCTTTGTGCCCTGAGTGCTTCATCCTGCCAAGTACTGGGGTAGTGGATGTGAATCTCCACTGGTTCTGGAGGGGGGTTTGTGCCCAGAGTGCTTCACATGCAGTGTGGCAGGTCCCATACCCTCACCTGGGTGTGTGTGCTATGAGATTGCCTGGGAACAGGAAGAATGATACTCTATGGAGGCACAGACACACTCCACCTTGCTGCGACTTCGCCTGCCACATGCAGGTACAAACAGTGCTGGGAGTCATGCCTCATGTACGCTGGGCAGGGTCCAGGACGTCTCCTGCAGCCTCAGACGGCTGGCCACTGGGGATGATTGCCATGTCAGCTGTGGTGGCACTGTCTGAGCACATCGCGGGGCTTATGGCGGTGGTTGAGGCGGTGTCTGTGGCAGAGGTGCTGGTGGTGCATGTGTCTGCACCTGTTGAGGGACAGAGCCGGACGTCTCCTGCAGCCTCGGACGGCTGCCCACTAGGGATGATGCTGGGGACTGTTGCTGAGGCAGCAGACATGCAGGTGGTGGTGTCCACCGCCGTACAGGTTGATGTTCTGGTTGACAGAAGGGGTGCACTGGTCCCTCAGCCGGAGTCTCCGTGCCCTGTCCTGACCTGCTCTTCGGCTTGTGTCCCTTCCCCACCTTTGATGTCGCTGCTGGTGCCTTCCCACTGTCCCCTTTTGGCTTGGAGGAGTCCTTGCTTGGTGGTAGGTGTGGCTTCTCACTCCGGCATGTGGGCACCTTCTTCACCTTGGCAGGTGGCAGAATGGCCTCCTACTTGGCCTCGCTAGGTGGCACACTAGCAGCCCTGATGGGTGCCACCCGCGATGTGACCGGACTTGCTGAGACCACTGTGCTGGATGATTTGGTGGCTGATGTGCTGGGCTGGGACCTGGACAGCCTGGCCCTAGGGGAAGGACGGGGGGAGGTGTAGGGAAGAGGTCAAAGTTAGCGAGGAAGAGTTTCTTAGACACACTGGGACGGGAAGAAGGAGGGGGTTTGGGAGTGGAGGAAGAGGTAGTGGTTGTAGGTGCATGTCTGCTGAATTTGGGTGAAGATGCATGGGCCAAAGGCTGTTGTGAGGTGGATGGCTGTTGGGTGGGTGTGTGCCTGTGTTTGTGTACTTTGGGAGGAGGGCTCACAGACACACTGGGAGAGGACACAGGGGATGTGTGAATGGTAGTGGGGGTGGTGATTGCACATGAGCGGTGTGTGGTGATGGGCGTGCTGGTGATTGAGGTAGTGGATGAAGAAAATGTAGTGCTTGCTGGTGTGAGTGGAGATAAGACAGGGAGGGAGGGGGTCACAGTGGAGGCAGTGGATGTTGGTGTGTCTGCATGGGGATGGTGCTTGTGTGAGTGCCTGTGGGATGTGTGGTGCTTATGTTTGCCATGTCCACTCTTGTGTGTTGATGAGTGTACATGCTGGTCTGATGGTGTGCTTGGGATAGGCTGGGGTACAGGGGATTGGGTCTGGGTAGAGGAAGTTGGAGGGGGGAGGCTGGGCACAGGGACAATGACTGCAATCAGTGCTGAAGCCAGAGCCTGAAATGCTCTCTGTTGGCCCGCCACACCAGAATGAATGCCCTCCAGGTATGCATTTGTTTGCTGCAAATGCCTCTCAATACCCTGGATGGCAATCAAAATGGTTGATTGCCCAACAGTGAGGGATCTCAGGAGGTCAATAGCCTCCTCACTGAAGGCAGCAGGGCTGACTGGGGCAGGGCCTGAGGTGCCTGGGGCGAAGGAGATGCCCACCCTCCTGGGTGAGTGGGCACGGGAAACTCAATGAGGGGCTGCTGGGAGGGTGGTGCTGGTAGGGGGGTTGGAAGCTGTACCTGTTGATGCGGTGGGCACAGAGGTGCCCGCCATCGCAAAGGAGCTCCCATCAGAGGAGGAGTCGCTGTCACTGGTGTCTCCTCCTGTCCCCATCATGGAGCTCCCCTTGCCCTCCGTCCCACTGGTGCCTTCTGACTCCGTTAGTGCACCCTCCAGGGCCATGTGGGATGCAGCTCCCTCCTGCTCCAGTGCCACTGCTCCTCCGCCAGATGATGCTGATGCACACAAGGACAGGGTGACAAAACAAAAAGGGGGGGAAAGACAGAAGAGACACATGGTCAATGCCTGCAACACCACTACCGTTGGCAGACACAACACACAGAAAGCAGCCCTATGCACTAAGCCATGCACTGACAGGGCAGGGGAAAAGCACATGCCTATAGGGGACTCTGCTGAGAACCATTTTATGCACAGCTGGAAGCCATAGGAGCCTGACTAGGTGTAGAGGGCAAATACTACCTTTGGGGTTGGACTGGGAATGAGGCTGGAAATCAATGGATCTACCTTTGCGCGTCTGCCCTGGCCTAAGGGAACCCACAGCCCACCTCCCCCACCCAGACACCTTGGTATTGGGATGTGGGGGTTGTGATAGTTGGCTCATATGTGAGATGATGGAGTGATGGGAGTGAGGGTAATGGTGGGGGTATGTGATGGCATGCAGGTGGGGTCGGGGGGGATATAAGATGATTTACCAGAGTCCAGTCCTCCTGCTACTTCTGCGAGGCCCTCAGGATGCAGTATTGCCAAGACTTGATCCTCCCATGTTGTTAGTTGTGGGGGAGGAGGTGGGGGTCCCCTGCCAGTCCTCTGTACAGCAATCTGGTGTCTGGATACCACTGAACGCACCTTCCCCCGTAGGTCGTATCACCTCTTCCTGATGTCATCCTGTGTTCTTGGATGCTGTCCCACTGTGTTGACCCTATCCACGACTCTCCGCCATAGCTTCATCTTCCTAGCAGTGGAGGTGTGCTGCATCTGTGATCCGAAAAGCTGTGGCTCTACCCAGATGATTTCCTCCACCATGACCCTGAGCTCCTCCTCTGAAAACCTGGGGTGTCTTTGAGGTGCCATGATGTTGTGTGGGTGATGTGTGAGGTGCTGTTTATTGTGCTGTGTGAAGTGCTGTGTTGGTGTATGTTGTTTGAGGTGCGTGGATGTTGTATGAGTGATGGTGTTGTGTGCCTGTGGATGCTGGTGTTGTGCTTGCTTTTCTCTTTCTCTCTGCTTTTTCAAAAATTGTTGTAACGGGTTGTGGGTAATGTGGGTGGGTGTGTTTTATAGTGTTGTGGGTGTGGTGTGTGTATGTGTATCAGGTGTGTGAATTTGGAATTGTCCAATGTGGTTGTGTTTTGTAAATGTGTGTGTATTTTGAGTGCGGTGGTGTGTACCGCCAATGGATTACCGCGGTTGTAAGACCGCCGCGTTGCTTCATGGGTCGTGATAGTGTGGGCGTATTCTTGTTGGCGTGACGGTGTAGGTTTTGGTATCGCCAGTTTATCACTGACAATTGGTGTGGCGGACTTGTGTGGGTGTCTGTGGTGTGGCGGATTCCGGAATGTGGGTCGTAATACCTGTAGCGGAATTCCGCTGCCGCAACGGCATGGTGGCGGTCTTCAGCACGGCGGAAAGCGTGATTTACCACCAGGGTTGTAATGAGAGCCATAATGTCTTTGTTAGCGCCAGACCTAATTAGGGACATAATTTAAAGGAAGTAAAAACGTGCACCCATGGTATATGTCTTTGAATTAGTAGCTTTCATGAGTTAACATGAACTTACAGAAGTAGACCAGGAAATCATACTCCTAGAAAATATTTGTGAACTGTATTTTAGCAGGAGCAAACATGCACTTGTTGATTTGCTCGTCTGAAAGTCTATTGAGCGTTTACAAGTTCCCTTTCCCTTCAATGACTTTTTTTCCCAACCCTTGAAGAACTTCTACTTCTGTCATTGTTAGGAGTAAATTTCCAACCATTCTTATTTTTGGAAAAGATTAGAGAAGAGCTGGTGAAAATCCATAAAACATGCAAGTTAGTAGGTTCGCAGACTCAAATGCATTCCAGCCCTGGAATTATTGCTTACTGCTTCCTCCAGCCCCAGTATGAAGTTCTGTGGAAAGGTGGCAAAACAAGGTAATTGCTATAGTAGGGTTTGAAATAGCAAGTATTCAAGTCCAACTATAGTAGTAGCCCTGGAATACTCAGAGGCTGTTTTCAGAGCTCTTACATTGGTGCCATAATTTGTCGCCGCACTACATGTCACCAAAGGGACAAGTAGATTTTTTACAGGACAAGTAGATTTAAGAAGCAACCTGTCCCATTGAAAAGTATATATTTTATTAAATTCCACACCCCTGCCCATGTTAGGGAGTCGGAGTCTCTTTCTTCACTAGCAGAAGTAGCTACTTTAGACATCTTCATAAAGTTATTCTGGTGGTTCAATTTTTGCTAGGGAATGATTCACTTTGTTGAGGAAAATGGAATTGGCTGTGGTTTGGAAAACCTCATCAATGTTGCCTTGGTTTTTGAAAAACTGGGGCAACTTAGTCTTCCAAGGCCCTGAGATGGTCAGTTGGATGTTGGGCATGCAGTCCTTCAGATACAGGGTCTGTGAAGAGAATTAGCCACTGTACATCCACCTTTCCATTTATTCCTGGGGCACTGAATATAATTTCCTGTGTGATATACAAGCAAGAGTTTCAGCCTTATTGGATTTCTTGCATTCTGCGGGACTTTATGTTTCCAGGTGTGGTACTTTCAAATCTTTATCGCTAATGGCCATAGGAAAACTGCTAGAAGATGTGGATATGAAAATCCTTATTCTTGGTGACCATTCCCTCAGCCAGGAGGCTGGAAGCATTGAGAGGTCTCTTCTAGGGATTGATTCTTGCTTGTTTGTTGGAGGATCTCATTGTAAATTCTGACTCAGTGTTTACATTTAGAATGCTTTCTTTTCATTGTTCCCCATATTGTGGTGTTGCCATCATTTTTCCATGGTGCACTTGGAAAGGTCTGTTAAGTTTTGAAAGTCAGATAATTTGTCATCTTTTTGGGCAAATCAGGTTGGGGTACATAGGTTTCAACAGTGACACTGATTAGATGCCCTCCATTACTTTTGCTTGCCTTTTGAGTCATTTTTCTTTTTGGGGGGAGTGCATGGCAGATTGACTAGACTGATTTCAGATTATTGTGTAGAGATGATGAAAGCTGTGGTGGTTGATGATGAAAGTTGTGTTGGTTGACGTCTGTAAGGTTCATCATGCATAGGCTTGTAGGATTTGCAGATGGAGGTGAGGTGCTCAAGGTACTGACTGTTTGGTGCAGGAAGGGCTTCCACTAGTATAAAACCTCCTAGCCTCGACCTGACAAGGGTCAATGAGCAATTTAATTGACCATAACAAGGGCCACTGATTAAGGACAGCGCCTTGGACCATGAACAACATGGATCATGAATACCACTTTTGGCTATAACTAACACCTTTGACCTTAGTGCCGCTATGCCATAAAAGTGAAAACCACACTATATAAAGAACACTTAGCCCAACATATCCTCTAATATTAAACTCTGTGATGTATTTACTTTGATTTTAAAGCATATTTCCTTTCTGTTGCTGCTGTTCTTATTCCTTTCAGAGATGGAAGAAAAACGCGATGCAGACAATATAGAGTTTATATTCTGGACACTGCAGCGGCTTACTAAAGAACACATTAATTCTTCTATCAATAGTAACAACTTCAAACAAAGGCAAAAACCTAGGGGTAACCTCTGACACAATTTCATCACTATGCCCTCAGGCAAAAAAAAACGGGTTATGACTTTGCATGACTGAAGTTTTATTTGTGTCAATTCATTAAAATTGATACATTTGGGCACAGTAAATCAGGTTAGAAGAATAAAACCAATAAAAAAAGTGTAAATGGAGGAGTCTCCAAATAGGTTAAGTCTATGTTAAACAACTTCTTGCCAAGAGAACACTAAATGTAAAATAAATATAAAATGTCTGTCCTATCGCATGGACAATGATTAGGCTGTTTGAGTCCTTCACTGCCTGAGGTTGGCAGTGGAAATTATACTGAAGAATTTCCAAAAACGTGACAGTTACAGGATATCATTACAGGTATAGATCCCATTCTACAGAAACATTGTTTTAAATAATGTGTGGCGTGCAGTAGAAACTAGGGGCAGCAACATAGCACATGAAGCATGGACTCTTTTCTGTACTCACAGAATCCATAAGGCCGGCTGCCAGATGTTGATTCCCAGAGTAAAACTCGTCAATTGGAAGGACCATGAGTCTTGCTTTACGAATACCCTACCTGGTCTCCTTGCTTAAGGCTGTCTTTCTATTTGGTTTTAATCTTGTGTCCCCCATATGATATAATATTTGTGGACTGCATATGTAATGATATGTATAGTTGCTAAGTTGGCCATCCTCGAAACAAATGCAACATGTTTCCTCGAATTGACTTCATGCTTGAGTGAGGAACGGTTGGGGCCACCAGCGTGTCCATGTTACCATCTAGGTCCAAGACCGTCTTTCTAAAATATGAAGACCATGGGTTGGTCAGGATGGTAAAATTAACTTGGAGAGCCCTTTTTAAAGTATCTGATTTGGCTTGTTGTATGGCATAATAATATTAAATGAATGCAGCTTTGCATTCAAAGTCGTGCCTGTTCAGGAAAAACTTCAGGCGAAGCAGCGAATGGAGGGTGTATTTTGGAAGATGGAACAAAATCCTGCAGGCGTTGCACTGAGACTTGTCCAGTATGGGGAAAGTGTCTCCGTGTAGGCATGTTGGCTGTAAGAAAGGTTGGATAGTAACTTCGCTTGTGGAACTTGCAAGATGGCCTCTCCTGAGGATGAGTAGATTTGATGTTGTAGTCAACATAAGGCACATGTGACTGCCTGGGCCTTCCTGCTGATATGTTTTAGATGACCACTGGGGTGGCCTGTGTCTATTTGCCAGATCCCAAGGTAATTATAATTGGATGTTTGGAAGATGGTTTGGTTTCCCAGTCCCCAACTTATTTTCCCCTTGTTTCTATTGAAAATCATCACTTTTGTTTTGTTCTGTTCTGGCCACCAACTTGTTTGCTGTCTTGTAAGTGTGGAGCTTGTTAAGGGCTCGCTACAGGCCCACCTTTATGTGATTCAGAACAAGTTGTCTGCACACTGGATCATAGAAAGCCTAATGGAGTCTATCTTTGATGGGATTGTGTTTGCCTTTGCCAATGAGCAGCCGATGTCTGCTGTGAAGATAATGAACAGCATGGGGACTAAGACACCCTTGTTTTAGACCCTGTGTAGTTGAGATTTGTTTTGTGGCAGAGTTGACTGCGCTGGTCTTGGCACAGGCCCACATGTCTTAGTAGAGAGAGACATTAGTTTTGAGTAGGGTGGTGGGTATTTCTGAATCTGCTAGCTTTGCCCAAAGTTTGTTACGATCAACACCATCAAGGCAGCGAAATAGTCCATGAAGCACACAAAGAGAGGCAGCCAAGATGGGAGGGAAGCACAGTAGGCCAAATATGACAAGGCGACAATATTAAAGCCAGTTTGATAAAATGGTACATGTGCTTCAGCCGCCCATGCCTCAAACTCATGAAGTAGGATTTTTGCATAGGGTTTGGCCTCGCCATCCAATAGTGCAATTTGCCCGTAACTTCCTAGCATGGCGTTGCTCTCCTTTTTATGAATTGGATAGAGGCTGGATCCCTTCTAAGAATTTGGGACCTCTGCGGATTAAAAGCAGTCCACATACAAGGGGTTGAGCGAGTCAGCCCAGAAGTCTATATCAGCCTTTTGTGTCAGTGCGCTCAGTAGACCATTAGGGCCAGATGCACGGTAAGCTCTGATGGCCATGATAGCATTATAGACAGAATCTCGATTAAAGACCTTGGGCCCGTCTTTCTTGTCTTAAATCCCTGGGTCAAGGTCCTGCCACATGTGGACATCTTTATGGGAGTCCAAGGAATCTGCACCTATGTATAATTTCTGTACAAGTTCTACCCATGTCATTGTTGGTTGCCAATCCCTTTATCTGTAGATTTATTGTTTAGTGTGTTGATTTATAGCTAGAACTTGTCTTGGTTGTTACAGGATAGAAAGGAATGTAAATGTAACCATTCTGATTCAATGTACTTTGCTGTTGTGTTCCACAGCATAGTGTCGTGGGCTTTCTCTATATTAGTCAGCTTCTGATAGGCCACCTGACTTGTTTTATCCTTGCTATATCTTCTTGTGGCAGCAATTAGCGCAGTTTTGCTTAACCTTAGTTCAGTGGTATACCTTGGTGCATTCTTGGATCCAAATTTCTTAATGGTTGTTGGACAATGGTTTCTTTGGCCCTCTAGGTTACGTAACGAGAGGAGCTCCAAGTCATATATTATTGCTGGATGATAGTCACTTTATGTGCGTTCCGTAACTGTATAAGCTTTGCATGTGGTCAGTAGCCTGGAGCTTGCAAAGGTGTAATGTGGTGTGGTGATGCCTCTGAATGATTGAATGGATGTGCTGACAATTTTGTTGCTGGTTTGATGGGTGCGCAAGGGGGTAATATCATGGGTTTTAAGCCAGACTGATATTTCCCCAAAAGAATAGAAACTGTTATTGTGGTGTGGGTTTAGGTTATATATGTTAAAGTCATATGTTATTAGAATCTCATGTGTAGGAAATCTGTAGATTTGATTGGTGACTACTGAGCAGAAGGCTGAAGTTATGGCATTTCTTCCACTTCTGTGGGTGTTTAGGTATACGCTGATTAACAAAATTGGCTTGATCCTCTTAAGGAGTTTGAACCCCTTGATTGTGGCTGCCAAAAGTCATGGACACTCTGTGTCGACTATAGCGGTGTCAAGATTTGTGGTTGTGGCTGTGTAGGTTGCAAGGCCATCTAATGGGTGTCTAAAATAATTTGTTGTAAAAGCCTGTGTAAGCCATGAAAGCCTGTAATCTGTATCGGATACAGCACCCATATTTCCTGCAAGTAGAGGAGGTCGGTCTCCTTGATTAATTTTCAGGCCTCATCCTGGGTTAAGATCTCCTTAGGCCTGCTACATTCTAGGAGATCATGGTACTGTTAGACCTACGGAGTGCAATCTTTGCATTCAAACTTTTGCAGATGGTGCTAGCAGCAGTTGTTGGACTTGGCTGATTGCGTTGCAGCAATCCAAACCCAGTCTGCATCTGGCTTTGTGGTTGAATGAGTTTGCACTGTGTATTTTGCTTGCTGTCTTTTGTTTGGGCTCACCTGAATCATCAGGTTACTTGGCCAATTAAGTTTTGAGGCGCCATTTGCACCCCTTAAAATGCGTTTGATTGATTTGCATTCAGTTAAATGGCTGTGGCTATTCAGAAAGTGTGGGTATTTGTATGTTTCCACAGTATGTATATCAATATCCTACTGTGCGACAGTGTTTTTCGCTAAGAACTTGGGTTGCAATTAACAAGGTTCTTCGAGTGACAATCATTGAGTCTTTGTTTGGAAATAAAGGAATTCTGTCAAATTGAATTTTAAGAATATTTTTGGTTTGGTATTGAATCAAGTCGGAATATTTTGCAAGAGATAAAGGATGTTTGTTCTGTTCAAAATATCTTTCTACCCTCTAGATGTATATGTTGGAGTAAAAATAAGTTTTAATGATGTATGTAGGTCACCCTGCCTCAGAATGAGTACTGCCCTTGCGGATAGTTCTATTTTTGGGCTACCTGTACTTGAGGGATTATTCGGGGAGCCATACCGATTGTGGCGCATGGTCCGCAATTGGCCATGTCTGGGTTTTTTTGGGGAACAAATTAAGCTTTTTGTGTCAGCAGGCTCATTAGCAGACCCATTTACACCAGTCATCTTGGGCTGATGTACGTGTTTTCTGACAGGCAACCTGTGGGATAAGCCCTGATGGGCGAGCCTGTGTTTTTGGCTAATTGAGTTTCTGCTAAGTGTGGGGCATCGTCTGCAGAGGAGATAATATTTCCCAACTAGGTGTATGAGGAAAGTTGGGTGTTGCCAAAAGTTAGAGCTGATTTTCTGGTCCTCTAAATTGTTCTTGTGGGTCCAGGGTGATGGGTTTCCGGCAGGGAGTGAGTCATCATATGCCGGGGGTGGGTGGTACCCCAGTTGGGGTAGTGGGGTGTTTTGGACCTGTCAGAAAACTGGAAATAGTTTGGTGGGGCGGTTGTGGCAGAGCAGAGATGTTTTTGTGAGTCCTAGGGGCAGGGTTTAAGGCTGACACCCAGCCTGCTAATCTTGTCAGTTTTTTCTTGCTTTTTTTAAAGTCTTTTGTTCTGCCTTTTAGTTAGGGGCTTGATAGTCAGTTTAGCTACCTCTGAGGAAGAGGAATTGGTGACAGGGCCCTCTGCCAGTTTGTGCTACTGTTCGTAGCCGATGTGTCTTTAGATGTGGTCTGAGTTGCTTCTTCCATCAAAATTGCTGCATTACTAGAGCCACCAGGATTCGGTTAGGATGTGGGTCCTTCTGGAATTTAACCCTCCTCTAATATTTTTGATCTGGGTGCATGGTCCGCAGCTTTGATCTCCCCATTTGACAATTATTTAAGGTTGTTTACAAGAATTGTTGGTAATTCTGGGTGTGTACAAATTGGAGTGCAAGTGCGCGTTGTAGACCGACCGGTTGGAAAGTATGCCCTAAGGTTGGTTTCCAGGTTCATTATTTTTGAGCCCATGATGCATTTGCAAGAGGTTGCATCAAGTCAACCTGGAGTTCTAGTTTATGGAACTGCCAGGTTAGGGCGATAGTAGCCGCCAGAAGGGTTGAGTTGATTGACCTCAGGGTGGCCTCAGTAGGACTTTGCCATACTGATTTAGATTCCTTCACTAGAGAATTTGTGTGCAGTAGTAGTTGATCAGTTTCCTCTAATAATTTTTCATCTGATCTTTTCAGTGAAAAGCTTGCTGAAAGTTTTTAATACACCTCTGGTCTCTTGGTTTGTGGTTCACGTAACTACATGTAGCTAAGACAGAGGCGTGGCTCAACCTGACTGGCTCGGGGGCTTGTTGGACTTGTGCTATCACCTCAGTGAGGTAGCCTGATAAAACTGGCATGGAATAGTTCATTTTTGCTGGTTCCAGGAAGGTAGAGGCAGATAGTCCTGAGTCCTGATGTTGACAAGAGTTTGATAATAAAGGTGTTTCGAATTTCTTGTCCAGAGTGCTACAGCTCACCCTGCTCAAGGTGAACAGGAGTGGGATACGCGCCTTGTGTGTGGAAGTACAATCTGCAACATTGATTGAGCATGCCAAAGATGGGTTATTACTGTGAGAAAGTAGTGCTTGATCAAAGTTGGTCTTTACTTGGCATTTAGGGGAAAAGGCTGCTTATTGACCACCCCTCTGACCCTTGTTCGTTTCGCTCCATGTTTGTCGCCTGTTGATCTTTGATGATGTGCCTCTTTAAGTGCTCCATTTTTGTGCGTTTCTGTAAAAATGTGTATGAGAGTTTCCACGCTTGTAATGGTGCTTGGAAGGACTTGAAAAAGAATGTGTGGGGCTGCTTCGTTCAAGGTGCCTTGCCTGCCTTGAAACCTGGCAGCTTATGGTCCGCATCGGTGTAAGAGTGAAGCACTTGGACACTATGACGTGTATGGAATGGCCAGGGTCCAGCCTCAGTTGTAGAATGGCTGCCGCCTTCCCTCCGATTCTCTGATCTTCTAACCATGTGACCACGCCGGCCTTCAGAGGGCTGTCTGTGCTCTGCTAACCTATTTATTCTTTGAAGGGGAGGAGGGGCACGAGCACAACAATAGTAGTTATAGGCATACGTGCAGACACATAAAAGGCTGGGGCAAAGTTGGTCCGATATCAGCTCAGTGTTGGGATGCCGAGGAGTGTGCTGTTAAGCCTGCTGTTGGTCCTTCTCAAAGTTTGCTGCAAAATTATTGAACAGAGCGGCAGATCTATGGAAGTGGCTGAGCTGCTGAGCGCCCTCGGTCCTGAATGGATCTGGGCAAGTTGGAACAAGGAAAAACACTAACGCACAGTAGTAGGTACAGTGGAGGGCTGTGGTAAGGGAAGTCAGGGAGGACAGGAAGTTAGCGTAAGCATGAACCCAGCCATTGGCCTCAGGACCGGGCACAAGCCTCACTAACTACTAATCTGGCTGCCTCCATGCCCTATTCTTGCGGCCTCCGTGCCTAGGGCACTGTGGGCCCAGCACACTCACCTTGTTCTCCCGCAGTCCACGATTGATTAAATATCCCCGTTGGACAGCGAGCACAAGGAGCGGTAAGTAGTAAAGCGGCGAAACGCAGGATCACCTCTCCTTTCCTCAACGAGGCCTCCTCAGCCTCTCTCCCAACTGCTGCCTGTTTGGCTCATCCCAGCGTCTTGCATGACTGCAGATTTATAGCTTTCTGAAATGTACAGACATTTCCAGTTTACACCAGGAAACTTGATCCATTCGCTTTTTTTAAGGTGTAATTAATGAAACATTGTCTAAATTCCATTTCTCACTTTGGCGGAGGCATTTCCTCAATGTGTAATTGTACGCATTGTACCATTGCTGATAGTATAATGCAATTGTCTTTGGACAGCGACACAATGTTTTCTTTACAGGAAAGATATTTTTCCTTTGGGGAAATCTGTCCCTTTAAACTCTACAAAATGTGAATGTGTTCATGTCTCCTTACCACCCTGTAAAGAGACTCCTGTGCTTGATGGGAGTAAACCTATCCCTGTTTCCAGGGAGGAAAGGAATAAGGTGAGATGTGATTTAGATTGCTTGCTAACTTTCCAGGAAAACCATGGGCTGGAATATGACGCGATCACTGGAATAATATTGCACATGACTTAAATACATCCAGCCACTTACATGTGTAAATTAGATTTAGACTCACAGTTGGCTTTGCAAACTAGGTCCATAATATGTTAACTTTCCCTAATTGAAAAAGACACAATTAGAATAAACTCTATAGTAATGGGGTCTATTGTCACTTTCCGGAAACACTATGGCATTAACCTATACCTTCGTTTGACGAAGACTATGCCACCCACCACCTTTCTGTATGCTCATATTAGACCTGGGAGTAGATTTCTGTTGGAGATTGGCTTTCTATTACATTATCTTGGGACGGAAGTCTTAGAGATATTTAGGTGTCTTTGTCTGATATATCTGATAGAGACATCTGGCCGCAGATTCCTTACCTTTAAATTTCCTCAGGCGTCAGACTGGATCTGAAAGATTTTTTGTGAGCAGTACCCTTGCGGGCCAGTAGGTGGCTTCATTCAGTTCAGCGCGGCATTGTCGGGGTCTTATGTGCTGGAAATAACATTGCGGTCACTTATGTATGCGCCACCTCGGCACACGGACGTCAGTCTTTCTGTGCCATTTAGCGCTGTTCCAGAGAAGAGCTACCACTCTGTTAGTTTTTGACAGGTTTTTTTTAATATGTTTTGTTGAAGTCGTTAGCCGTATGGCACCTGTCACTGCACCATTTCGGTTACAGACCCACATTTGGTCTATTTATGGTGTCTTGAGCACTACCATGACACCAAGTCATGCTCGGTCTGCCAGGCCACGGCACCAAAGGCTTTGAGGGAGCAGTCCCTGAAGTTGCTAGTGGCCCGGCAGGCGACACCGCATCAGGCGACTCCTCGGAGGTCTCGGTCCCAAAGGTTGCGGGACTGCTCCAGGAGCCCCAAGTCCTCTTTGTCACACTCAAAGTCCTCTGGAAACTCTTGGGAGAGGCACAAGAAACATAAGAAGTGGAAATGTGCTTTGACTTCTCCTCGTCTGTCAGGAAACACGACGAGTAAGAAACATCGGCATTCCCGGCACGGCTCTATGGAGCCCACGCTTGGGTCGACTTTACGCTTTCCTGCATTTCCGGTAACTGGAGCGACCCCCGCTGCTTTGGCCTCAGCTCTAATTGGCCCCAGAGGATCTGGAGTCAGATCCGGACTGGCGCTAGTTGTGCCACCATGACCTTGCTTGATGCCTGTCCTGACGCTGATGCTCCTGGTGCCACCAGCGCCCACCAGCAGCACCAGCCCCATCCCGATCCCAAACGACTCAGAATAACGTCACTCGACACAGACTCCAGAACCTACAGGACTCGTGGGTCCTAGGTTGCCACCTGAGCCCTTTTCTGAAGGACTGGGCATGGGGGAAGAATGGGAGGGATCACTGGACCCATTAAAATACCAGTTGCAAGGACAGGAGTCCATGGTCTGGTGTTAGGAACTGGGAGAAGCCAGTGGACTGGATACCTCTGCAGATACTGGCTTGCTTTCTCCCCCTACCGTGGCTACGGAGGAGGGAGCATCTTATTCAATGGTGGTGAAGATCGCAGAGGAGGTCCTCAACCTCAAACTACTCACTATGGCAGTCACGTCTAACATCTTGATGGAAGTGCTTCAGCCCGGAAATTCCTCTTCTGAACCCATGTCTCCTTTAGTGAAGCACTTACGGAAGTCCTGCTGGGAATCTGGTCCAAGCCCAGCACAGGGGCTCCTGTGAACAGGACAATTTCCTGCCACCATCGCCCAGCCCTAGGGAACCCATCTTTCCTCACCCAACATCTGACCCCGGAAAGCTTAGTGGTCCAGGCTTCCACTTCTCATGGTGCACTCTTTGCCACTCCCTCGGACAGGGAGTCCAAGAGGCTGGATACCTTAGGCAAGAAAATGTTTTCCAGCAGTCAAGCATTGCGGTCGTTGAACACCGCATGCCTCTTGGGCCACTACTCTTACACACTGTGGGACACCGTTGCACAAGTGCTGCCACAGGTCCCGTAGGAGGCCTGGACCATTCTCTCCCAAGCAGTCAAGTACGGGAGAAATGCAGCCAAGTTCATCGTCAGGTGTGGTTTGGATACAACTGACTCACTGGGCAGACCGGTTTCTTCGAAGGTGGCACTTCGAAATCACGCCTGGCTGAGGAAATCTGGCTTTTCGGGGGATGTCCAGGCAAACCTCATGGACATGCCCTTCGATTGTGCATGTCTCTTCAGAGAGGAGACAGACCTGTGCTGGCACACTTTAAGGACTTACAGGCTACAGGCAAGTCCTTGGGCCTCTCAGTGGCCACACATCCCCAGTCTGCCTTTTGCCCCTTTTGTGGATACAGAAGGGGTGTGCCACTGGATCAACCATGTGCCAGCCACAATCCTGTGGAATCTTCACAAGCTTTGCGCGGGCGAGGTGCATACCAACCCCACTTATCAGGTAGCCAGAGGTCAGCCACAATCACCAACCCCTCATCAGCTGCAGCCTCCAAGCCCTCCTAATTTGACCCTAAAAGATCATGGGTGTACAGTTGGTGGGAGAATCTGTCATCATCTCCACCATTGGCAGTCCATTACATTGGACAGGTGGGTCTAACAGATCATTTGGAGGGGCTACTCTCTCCCCTTTGAATTATCCCCTCCCTCTATACCTCCACCACACAATCGGTTGACAGAGGATCATCTTTTTTTGCACCGCAGGAAAGTCACAGCTTTCTTGGCCAAGGGAGCCACTGAGAGAGTTCTGATGTCAGAAGTAGGCACAGGTTGCTATTCCCTCTGCTTTCTGATACCCAGAAAGAACAAGGGGCTTCCACCTATATTAGACCTCTGAACCCTCAATCTCTTCCTCAAAAAGGAGAAATTCAAAATGCTCATTTTGGCTCAGGTCTTGTCTGCCCTAGACCAAGGAGACTGGATAGTAGCATTGGACTTGCAGGCTGTGTATTTCGATATATTCCCGTCCTGCCTACCCACAGACGTTACCTGCGATTTACGGTAGGCCACAAGCACTTCCAGTTCACAGTGCTCCCTTTTGGCCCTACTAGCGCACCTTGGGGGTTCACCAGGGTGATGGCGATGGTCGCGGCTCACCTGCACAGATTAGAGGTTTTAGTCTTCCCTATCTCGACAACTGGTTGTTGAAGGCGTACTCGCCTCAGGCTGTCATCTCCCTCTCCATACTACGATGAACCTCCTGCATTCGCTGGGGTTCACTATAAACATGCTGAAGTCCCATCTGACACCTTCACAGATGCTCCCTTTCATTTGAGCTGTTCTGGACACAGTGTAGTTTCTAGCTTATCCTCCTGAGCAGCGAGTCCAGGATATTCAGGCTATGATACCAGTGTTTCAGCCTCTATCTTGGATTTTGGTGAGAACGACTCAGGGGCTGCTGGGCCTCATGGCATCCTGCATCCTGCTAGTGACACATGCCAGATGACATATGCAGGCTCTGCAGTGGGATTTGAAGTTCCAGTGAGTGCCGCATCAGGGAATCTCTCTGACATGGTACAGATCTCTGAAGGAACTTCAAAAGACCTGCAGTGGTGGCTAACGAACCCCGACTAGGTCAGGGGTAGACTCCTCTCCCTTCCCCAACCAGATTTCACAGTAGTGACATATACATCACTCCTGGGATGGGGCAGCCATCTGGGAGAGGTGGAAATCAGAGGACTCTGATCTCCAGCAGAATCTGGACTCTACATCAACTTGCTGGAGCTTAGAGCAGACCTGCTAGCATTGAAAGCATTTCTTCCCCCTATCAAGGGAAAGATAGGGTAGGTGTTCATGGACAACACCACTGCCATGTAGTACTGCATCAAGCAGGGTGGAGTGAGGATGTGGACCCTTTGTCATAAGGCCCTTTACCTCTGGGTGTGGCTGTAACAGCATAGCATAACCTTGGTGGTTCAACACCTGGCAGGTTCTCTGAACGCCAGGGCGGAAAAACTAAGCTGTCAATGCCTAGCAGATCACAAGTGTTGTCTCCACCCTTAGGTTATGCAAGGCCTCTCTCAGCACTGGGGAGAGCCCTGGTTAGATCTGTTCGCCTCCGAAGGGAATGCGCAATGTCAGCAGTTTTGCACATTGTAGTTTCCAAGTCGGCTATCGCTACAAGACGCTTTTTGTCTCGAGTGGAATTCAGGCCTCTTGTATGCACATCCGCCCATGCTACTCCTGCCTAGAGTTCTCAAGAAGATCAGGAACAACCGGACCAAGTTATCTTCATGACTCCAGACTTGGCATGGAGAGTCTGGTATCTAGAGCGTTTGAACATGAGCATCCATCCTCTGATCAGGTTCCCCCTTTGGGAGGAACTTCTCTTGCAGCTGTTGGGGAGGATCCTCTACTCAAACCTGTCACCTCACACCATCTTGCATGGAGACTGATCGGCAACAGTTGACAGCTTTCAACCTTCCTCCTGAAGTCTGTAATGTTGTTCTGGCAGCCAGATGGTGTATGCCTGTCAATTGTAAGAAATTATGAATTATTGTACAGAAAAGTCTATAGACTCTTTTTGCCTCTCTGTGTGATATTCCTCTCTTCATTCTTACCCTTGCCCGTCAGGGCACTCCTAAGAGTTACCTTTCTGCTCTGTCTGCCTTCTTGTGATTTCCTGTCCAACCCTCTCTTTTTAAGTCTATTATTATAAATAGATTTCGGAAAGGACTTGTACATATGTTTCCCCATTCACTCTTCATTGTGCCCCAGTGGGGCCTCAATTTGGTTCTCACCTACCTATTTATGCTCCTTTCAAGCCTCTACATAATTGTCCCCTCCAGCTGCTCACCATGAAGACAGCCTTTCTAATGGCAATAACATCTGCCCGGAGGGTGAATGAGCTGCAGGCCTAATCATCCAAGCCTTCATTCTTGTCTGTTTTTCCAGACAAACCGGTGCTTCCCACTAGGGCCTCTTTCCTCTGGAAAGTAATGACTACATTCCAAGGGGGGCCAGTTACCTTGCCCACCTTTTACGCTCCTCCTTATCTCTCTAAAGCGACTACCATCTGGACCCAAGAAGAGCAATATTGTTTTACCTTGACCAGACAAAAGAATTCTGGGTGGACAAACAACTCTTTTTGGGGTATGTTGGAGCAAAGAAAGGTTGGGCAGTACAGAAGCGAACCATTTCGTGCTGGGACATTCTCTGTATAAAGATCTGCTATGCTTTGGCTAAAAAGCAGTCTCCTAAAGGCTTGAGAGCCTGTTTCACCAGAGAAAAAGCTGCAACCACTATGTTAGCGTGTGGCATTCCAGTCCTGACATTTGCCAGGCAACAACGTGGGCATCCCTGCACATGTTTACTAAACACTACTGGACAGTCAGGTCTGCAGGGACAGGCATTTCACACATTCCGTCCTGTAGGATTTTCCAGTTTAGAAAATTTGTCCACACACTGGTGACAGTATTGCTTGGGTATCTATTCAAAGGTAAGGAATCCGCGGCTAGATGTCTCTGTCAGATGAACAAGTTACTTACCTTTGGTAACAAATTATCTGTAGAGACAAAATCTAATGCAGATTCCTTACTGACTCACCCATTCCTCCCAGCTATGCGGACACATTTTTAGGGGTGATCCCTTTCAGGGCCACACCAGTGACACACCAGTGTCAGTGCAGTTCATGACTCCTGGCGTGGAAAGTCCTGAAAGGTAACTGACATCCATACGCCGAGGTGGCGCATATATAGGTGACCACAGTGTCACTTCCTGTGCATACGATGCCAGTGTGCAAAACCGAATGAATCCACCTACTGGCACGCAAGGGTACTGCTCACAAAAAAAATCTTCTGGATCCAGTCTGACTCCTGGGATGAATTCAAAGGTAAGGAATCTGTGGCTAGATATGGTCTCTACCAGATAATTTATTACCAAAGATAAGTAACTTCTTTGGCTTTAGTTTGCCCCTAAATTACCTCCTTGTTCTACATCAAACACTGTGTATCCAAGACTTCTGTCAGCCACAGTGTGCAGCTTAGTATTTCAATTTCTTTGTATTTCAGATATGATTCAGAATATTGTAGGACCATATCCATTTTCAGGTTTTCATGTCGTAATATTGTTAGGACAATTATTACTTGACAAAAATAATGTACTAAACATTTTTTCGAAAAATATTTTCCTATCACCTGTAGATTTTGTATTATTAATCCCAATGTGATAATATTTTGTAAACAAGATTTAGGGCACTATATTTCTGTCAGACGATATTTTGGATATGATGTTCTGGCATCATACCTTCTTTTGGAAAGATCACATTTCTTTCAAAGTCATATGTGTTCACTAATTTGTTTCACATGTCCAGTTGTAGACTTTAAAGTGAAAAGTTCTTGCATGCTGGATACCTTTTAGGCTGCCATACAAGTGTCTCCATGTTTTTATTTTCATGGCGTTTTGTAGCACGGTCATGCTTCAAGGGCAACAAGACTGTGTGTAGAACAAGCAATTGCAATGCAATTGATTTCTTGCATTCATTCCATGCACACACACATGTTTTGAGTCACGGACTGTGTTGGACAAACATTCCCGATTCACTCCACAGCAACGGATCTCCTAGTTTAGCACTTCCTGTATTGTACAACGGTTGCATTCACACAGCAAGACATACCCGTGACGAGGTGCCTAAAAGCATTAGTGGACTGATAGCACACCACACCATAGATTGGGATTGTTTGGAAGTGTGCTGGCTTCTAGTGTTGCCCACGGAAGAAGAATATGTTGGTGTCATGCTTGATAACCAGCGTGATTCTCTTCTCCTGTCATATGGCTCTGCATTTAAGTATGTACTGAAGGGAAGGGAAGAATAGAATGCTTGTCCTTCTATTATTGTATTGTCTGACTAATGCGAGTTGTCAGTAGGGCCTATGTGTAAAGTGTTTTGATGTATATAATTAGTAGTGGGTTGCTCTGTTCTGCTCACTTTATTCTCGTAGCGCCTGCTTTGACATTGACGGAGTTGGATCCTGGCCATGTGACTGGCTATTCGTCAGTCCTTCTAGCCTTTCAGGTCTGATGGTGCTATGTGATTCTACCCTACCCCAGGTCCGCCCATCTGTGCTACCAGGATATGTGTACCTTGGTTCTAAATAGTATAATTACGTTGGTATCAAATCTGACAGCGTTTGTGCTGCCTCATTCTCAGCAAGAAAAAGAGAACTGGAAAACAAAGAGTAAGGAAACTTTTATGCGGAAACATTTGATATTTAGAGGCTTTTGCGCAATTTTAAAACATATTTTAGAAGCACAATTTCTTTCCGGTTTTCAGTTACTTTTTATCTGAAGTAACGTGATGTTAAAGATGTAATTTTATTTTACTAATGTATTGTATTGTAATAGTATTTATATAGCGCTTGCAACCCCTGACGAGGCGTCGAAGCACTTTTTGGCGAGTAGCACGCTACTCCGAAACCCAACAAGAATTAGTGGTGGATTAGTATAGGAAAATATGAGTACAGTTTTAATATTATTATGGGTTAATTTGAGCCGTGGATATGAGAGTTTGTTAGTTAGATTGACTGGAGTAATGGAGGGGTGGAGGAGGAAAGAATCCATAAGTGTTACTTGGGAGTTTTTGGTAATAGGATTTAGGCTTGGGATGAGTAAAGGGAGGATGGAGGAGGGAAGAGTCTGTGGAAGGGGTTAGGGAGATCATAGTAGCAGTGTGAGATAAATGAGGGAGAATATAGTAGGGTTGTTTGGGAGCTCATGGTAGTAAAGTGAGGTTTGGTGAGTTAGATGTGGAAGCGGAGAGAAGAGCTTGGCTAGAGGACCTTCGTTGCTGAATTCAAATATCAGCACTTGAAAGACATAATTTTACTGATTTGCAATGCAGGGACCCCAACATGTTGACTCTCTTGGGTCTAGATGTATACTGTTGAGCGGGGCGTTCAGTCATTCTAGGTGCCAGGGCTCCGCATGATTTGCAGGGCAGTGGCTGGTCAAAGGCAGCCAGAAGAAGCGGGCTGCAGGCCTGGGGTCTGACACTTTTTTAGGTTGAGTGCGCAAGCCCTTTGACTTGTAAATATTATGGCCTTATAACCACGCCCATCTCATGCCCATCACTTTCACTCGTTCGTGGACTTGCCTTTCAAAAATCTATTGATGTCCTTGGTAATTGCTTTATTCTTGCCCTGCCTTGGTGCGGCTTTGTTACCCCTTGCAGACTGACACTGTTACATGGATAACTGCACCATTGCCAATATATTTCAGCACGGGTGAACTATTTGTTTTTCTTTTGTCTCTCCCCTTTGTGCTCCATGGCCCTCACATTGCTCACAGAGCCAATAGCACAAACTACATCGGGGTACTGGAGCACTAGTCACATTGTTTACACTGTTACCTAATCAAAGTCATTTATTTTGGCTCGCCCCTTCGTGCTCCATAGCTGTCCCAAAAACTAGTATAATTGATAAAAGCTTTACTAAAAATCACAAAAATCTGCAATACTACAATATTCACTGCACTTGGGAAAAGTTGCCCCATGATGCTTTGGAAACATGTGGTGTGGTGGTCCTAGGACGATGGGACCACCACCAAAATGTTCAGCATGACACACTCTTTCTGTTTAGGTTATCTATGGGTCCCCACACTAGGTTAGAAAGGACCCTAAAATAAAACTCCTCCCACCATTCAGTCTTTTAAAGCGCTCTCATGGCTTGAGCTTTTGTTTTACAGTTGGGAATAGCTTATGTTTTGAGGGCCTTGTTTTTAATATCATTGCCGTAGACCTGCTACTCCTGAAATAGTGTATTGAACTATGTCCTCTAGGGGCTAATTATATGGTTACACTACATTATTTAAGGACATTTTTTGTGTGGTTATGTCCTCTAGAGGCTAACTATATAGTTACATGATCATGTTTCTTACAAATGCTATTTTGATTGTGGTGTCCTCTAGGGGGCTGTTTTATGCATTACAGTCATATCAACAAACTAAAATATTCATGGCACAGAAAGTTGCCCCATAATGCTTTGCAGGGCATTACTTTTACAGAACATTTTTGCTCAAAACTCAGCCTGTGGTGGTCCTAGAACAATGAGACCACCTTGAAAACATTGACCACAACGTGCTCTTTCTGTCTTCATCATTTCTGGGTCCCCACACTATGTTAATGGGGACTCCAAAATAATAACCCCTACCACCATTCATTATGTTTTTAAGCTGTCTAATGGTTGGAACTTTTGTTTTATAGCTAGGGAAAAAGTTATGTTTTATGGGCCTTGTTTGTAATATCATCGCAAAAAGCCTTCTAGTCTCAAAAATGTGTAATGAATTACACTCTCTATCTGTTAAATATATGGTTACACTGCATTACTTTTTCCTATTCTTTATTCACATGTTTATGCTCTTTATGGGCTGACTGTATGGTTACATGACAATGTTTCTTCCAAATGCTATTTTTATTGTGGTGTCTTCTAGAGGCTGTTCTGAGCATTGCAGGCAACATACTACAATACTTGCGGCACAAAATTTTGCCTCATAATGCTTTGCAGGGCATTACTTTTACAAAACATTTTTACTCATAACTCAGCCTGTGGTGGTCCTAGGAAATTGGAACCACCTTCAAAATGCTCTTTTTGTCTGCATCATCTTTGTGCCCCTACACTAGGTTAGCAGGAACCCCAAAATAATAACCCCGCCCACCATTCTGTATCTTTTAAGCTTTCTCATGGCTAGAACTTTTGTTTTACTGCTGGGAAAAGTTTTGTTGTAAAGGCTTCGTTAGTAATATTATTTATTGCACTAGGCCTGCTAGCTCTAAAAACACCCTCCAGGGGCTAACTATATGGTTACACTGCATTACTTTCTCCTGGTTTTTTTCCATGAGATTATGCCCTCTAGGGGCTAACAATATGGTTAGATGACCATGTTTCTTACAAATGATATTTTGTTATGGTGCCCTCTAGGGGCTGTTTTGGGCATTACAGTCCAGTGCCAAACGTTTATTTCTGACAAAGGTTTATATGATGATTGTATATGTTTTAATAATCTCTCCTTATTACAATTATGACTATGATTGCGCCAACTTAACATTCTTTTTACACTATGACTGTTTGAACACTTGATATGTTTGGATGCCTTCTTCTAGTTTATTTACTCTCTGTGGCTGTCTTGTGTCTTTTTTAGGGGAACTGAGTTAGCCAGCCCGCAACTCTGATGGCGGGGTGGTGAAAGTGGTCTTCTATTGGAATTAGCGTGGCCAATGTAAATTAGGATGCTAAATGGCAACATTTTCATTTTTTGCTGCAGATATAGGAAGAAGGTAAATGGAAGTTCTTTAGTTATATACAGGGTCACTGGAATTATATGGCAGGCAAAGACGAAATTATGAGGCAGAGTTGACCAATTTGTGTGTCAAGAAAAGTCCAGTTATGAATTTACAATGCCAATAGCTCTAACACAAGCAAATGTAAGACCTACTGCATTGCAAATGCTTGCTTGTTTTTTGATGTAGTTTTATAAAGCGCAAGCTCGACCCAAAGGTATTGTACGTTGTGGCTTTGTTTTAGAAGCCCAGACAGAGAAACAGGAAATTGCTGTCATGACACAGGGGTGAGGCAGCGTCTCACAGCACATTCACTGCCGTGACAGAAGTCAGCCCATCTGCAGCAAAATTAGCAGGCCAATAGTTAAGCCCTCCAAATTTGCGGAATGCAATAGTGACGAACAGAGTCTGATGTCACCTGTCAGTGCAAAACAGTTATGATGGGACATGGGTGGGCTGGTTGATATCTGCATTATCACAACCCCAAACCCTCTTGCCAACAGAGACAAGTAAATAGGAAATGTATTTGTTTTTCGGGCTTGACAGTGGAGCGGCTGTCATTCTTTCGAAAGTAACAAATCTATTAGCCTGAAGTCTCTGTGTCTAATTGCGCCTCTTCTAGATCAAAAGGAACTCTCACCCGGATCCAATTGCTGCTGTTCTTGCATATGTAGAAAAAAGAAGAGTTGTATAGTTGTCCTCTCCATTTTCGTTTCAGTCTGCTACCCTCACACTATGGTAATCCGTATTTCAATAAAGCCAGTAGGCTTGACTTTTTGATTGTGAAAAACAATGTTACAGTTAATAGGTATTTTTAGTGTATATTGTTACTAGTCTGTGTCAAGGGCTACAGAGAGATATTTTGTTTCATGAAATGTCACAGGTTACCTTTGTAGAGAAGGATTTTGGTAATGGTACTACCTCTGACAAACCCTACTGGGAGAAGATTTGCACTGTAATAATTCTTGCTAGAATATTTTCTTAGCAGTCTGCCAGGTTCTTGTTATCAAAGAAATCATTAAATAATACGCACATCCACATATATAAATATATATCCTTATAAATACATAAATGGCCTTTAGGTCATCTCTGTTCTGCCATTGGTTTGTCTGTCATTTACACTCTGCTTCCATTCATAGCAGCATACTGCATGGTTAAATATGCAGTCCACATCAATCATTGGCTCTCTTGTCCTGTGAATGACAACATTTTCTGATTGCATGTCTACATCCACCTGAAAATTAATGTGGTTCAGTGTGATTGCTGGTTGGGCAGTCTATTAGTTTTTAATTCTTCTCCTTTTACAGTTCTCCTTTTGTTTCTTTGCTTCTCTTCATTGTATTTTATTGTTTTAAGAAGTTAGTATAACTTTCAGCAGGCAGTGATAACGAGTCACATGATTGCCGTTCATTTCATCTGCAGTGCACTGCATCCTATGTGGCGGTTTCCTCTAAACCAGGAGACCGTAATGGAATGCTGTTGTCCCTAGTACATCATTGTATTACCATTCCAAGATGGACAACTCATTTGTGAAATGTGTGGTGGCTATGCTAAAACTTTAAAACAGTGATCGACTAGTTACAAAACCTGTGCAAGCCGACACCTGCTGCTATGTTTAGTTTAGTTATTGCAAGCATATGCACTTGATGTTTAAATGGCACTTTGTTTTCTATTTTAGGTCTTGCCTGGACAGGGCTTGACCTGCGTCTACGAATTGTTTGTATTCTGTCAGCGAGCATAGAGACTGTCTATTGCTTAATTATTTGACTTTATTTTCACTCTCATTTGGTTGCTTCTAATTGATCAGCTGCTGTAGGCTTTCTTCCAATTCATGTGTTTGTCCCCCCCCCCCAGGACCATAAAAGCATTACTTGTGCCCTTCAGCTGCTCATTTGTGTAGGTGCTACATGTTTCTTTGAATGTAAGCACTACACCAGAGTGTGATGCCTCCAGGAGGCCCCTTTGTGTACTTCTCAACCCAACACTGTTCTCCTTCTTTCTTCGAAATCCCCTCCCACACGTTGTTGCGTGTCCCCTCCTTCAGTTTTTGCATGCCCCCAACCTGCCCTCTCTCCTTCTGTTGTTGTGTGCTCCCACACCCTCCATCATTCTGTTGTTGCTTGCACCCTCACCTGCCCTCCCTCCTTCCATGGCTGCTTGTACTGTCCGTCCGTTGTTGCTTTCCCACACCTCCCCTCCCACCTTTCATTCTTGTGTGCTCCTCATCCTATCTACCCTCCTTCCTGTTGTTGATGCTTGCCCTGATCTCCTTCCTTCTGTTGTTGCTTGCACCACCACCATAAGGAAAAAGGGCTATGATGCTGAAGGCACTGGCCTTGTCATGGTACTTTTGCCCCACCTGCCCTCCGTGTTGTTTCCCACTCTGCCCTCTGTCCTTGTATTGTTGCTTGCCCACCACCAGCCCCCCTTCTGTATTACCCTCACCCCCGGCCAGTCCTCCTTCCTTCTGTTCTTGCTAGACCCCTACACACTCTAACTCCATCAGTAGATGCTTGCCCCTCTACCCTTCTTCCTTCTGTTGTTGCTTGCACCCATTGCAAAAAAAGCACTATGATGACAGCTGGTAGCATCATAACACTCCCCTCCCCTCACCTGCCATTTGTTTTACCTCCTACTTCGCCCTCCCTCACACCACCAATAAAAAGTGCTAAAATACAACATGGGAAAAATATGAACAAAGCCAATACATTGCATATTCCAGACCTATTGTCTTTGCTAATGTTTGTGCTACTTGTATTCTTTTAATTTATCTTTCATATGTTGTTACGGTTGTGTGTGTTTATTGTGGATGTAGCAGAGGGTGAATTCAAAAATGAGTCAGTGGATGGATGAATGGACGTATGAATGCAAGGTTGAGTGACAGAGTGCATGTATGATGATTTATTGAGTGCCTGAACTCATCAGTGTTACAAAAGGCACTTTCATTTATAAGCCAGACCTATTTGCATTCCCAACACCTGTTTTCTTAAAGATTTAACAGTAACGGTGTATGATCTGTATTGATATGAAATATGAGATTAAACGTGTACCAGACCAATCGCTGGGTGCATTCACAAGTTAAAAAGGGTGAAATTGAAGAGCCTTGCAGAACTCCCTAACAAACGGATATGCGCTCAGAGGTGAAAGAAACTTGTTGAACTGCCTGGTTAAGCCCACTGAGGTAGAATTCAATACCAATACAGTACTACAAATTGCACTCTCCGAAAGGTATTGCATAGGAGTTGGTGATTTGCAGTTTCATATGCCACTGAAAAATCGAGCAAAATCGGCAAACCAGTACCCATTTCCATGCATGATCTTCCACAAATCTTTGATGTCCGTGGTCGCTAACACCTCTGTGACTATTCCAGCCGAAGCCCGAGCTTGGAAATTCCAAGGAAGACCAGGTGCTTCAACAAAGACTAGTAGCTGACTTATAGCTATTTTTCCAAAGTTTTGCTGGATAAGGATTAATGATTTTAGCCTAAAATTGGCTGGATCATTGCCATCTGAAAGTGGTGTTTTTGAGGACTGGACAAAATAAAACAGTTTTAAATTCTGCAAGTTCCCAACCCAAATGAAGTCAGATATAAGCTATGCATAAAAGCAGACTCCGGCCTCATATCGGCCAATAACATTAATTAATAGTGATGCTAAAGTGTATTCTAAAATATTCGCTGCCCGCTTATCCATAGTAACCAGGAAGTTGGTAATACCCCGACAACACGGATTTGTCCCCGGTAGAGATACAGCAGAACATATTCAAAGAGTCATTACGCTGTTTGATGCAACAGAAGTGGCGGAGGAGCCCATGGCTGTTGCCCTGTTAGACGCTGAGAAAGCATTTGACTGAGTTAGCTGGAAATATCTCTGGAAGGTTATGGAGAAATATGGCTTTCGAGCAAGGCAGTCCCCGGGAGTAAGAATACAATTAATGGGAGGGCAATCTGGAAGCATCCAAGTGGGGAGAGGCACTAGGCAGGGATGCCCATGCTCTCCGTTATTGTTCGCCTTATATATAGATCCTTTGCTCAGACAACTTGAAGGGAACAAGCAGATTATCCCTGTACGAAGATATGGTTGGGATACAAAAGTCCTGGCTTATGCGGATGATATTGCCATTATAACCTCCAACCCGGATGCAGCACTGAAAGAAATCGAAGAGGTCACGGCCAAGTGCGGGACCTTTTCTGGGTATTTGTTAAATAGAACTAAAACTCAGCTATTGGTTAATCAATATACGAACTCACAGGACAATCGGAGGGTGGAACATGCAATATACCTGGGCATCAGTATCTCACCAAGAGTAGGAGAAATCATCAGTCTGAACTTAGATCCAATATTGGCAAAGGCTAAAAATGATATGTATAGATGGAATAATTTGCATATGACTATAATAGGGATATGTAACATGGTCAAAATGATTCTTCTCCCCAAATTATTGTATCTATTCCGGACCATACCCTTGAACTTTACAAAATCTCGGTTTGAAGATATGGAACGGATAATTATGAGATTTATTTGGGCATATGGCAAGTGCAGAAGATCGGCCAAGCTTATGTCTCTACCTCGCGAAAAGGGGGGGGTGGGCCTTGCCTAATTTGAAGTTATATCAACTGGCAGCTGCATTCCAATATATGCGCCCATTATGGGGGGAAAGACCAGGGTAGAACAGGGTGGAAGGCATCCCCAATATCCCTAATATCTACAAACTGCTTGTGGGCTCTGCCTCTAAGGGGTGCTTGTTAACTTTCCACGAACCAGGGTATTATAAGAAAACCCGGTACAAGGTATTAGAGGCGGCCTATAAATGTTGGCGGCCGTGGCGTACAAAGAATGGGCTCGGAAGATTCAACTACTATACCCTAATTAAGAATAATCCATCGCTCCCGGAAATTTTTAAGGATAACTATATGGTAAAATGGACCTCCAAAGGTATAGCGAGGCTAGGAGATTTTTTTGATGACACTGGAGTAAAGACATTTACGAGTCTTCAAGAACGGTATGGCTTAGAACAAAGGGATTTTTTATAATTTTTACAGGTACAAGACTTTTTGAGCAAGAAAACGGGTGGGCCACAGGGGTTTAAAAGCAACCAATTGCTAAAAAATATTCTGGGAGAATCTAACATGACTATCAAAGTAATCTACTCCTTATTAATGGCAGAGCAACCCAATGACTTGGGGAAGCATAGTGAACGGTGGAGCGGTAAACTGGTGGATGGAAGTGTTAATTTTTTTAATTCACTCGAGTTAGGTCATACTATGTTACTCTCTCCGTCTCTACCGGCACAACATTATAAAACTGTGTTTGACTTGTATTATACACCGGCCCACCTTGCCAAGTGGGGGGGGTCATGCGGAATTAATTGTCCAAGGTGCGGGGACCATGGAACAGATGTAATCCATATGTTTGCTACGTGCAGAGAATTAACGACACTGAGAGATGGTATGCAACTTGTGATAAAAGAAATTTTGGGTATGACGTGGTCCTCACCCCAGAAATCATGGTTCTAGGGGTTGCTGAACAAACAAGGGGACGACAGAGGGCGTTTATTTTTCTTGCCATGGTGGTATATCGATTATGTATCTCCTCCGTATGGTTGAGTATGCAACCACCATCATGGCAGCAGTGGTTGGGCAGGCTAATATCAGTGTACCATCTGGAGATCTCCCTGTATGAACGGAAGGGGAGATTGGCTAGGAGGAAAAGGAATGTTATCTGGGGACAATTTCGGAATTGGCTCATGGCTAATGATTGATGTATTAAGTCGATGCTTCCTTTTTTGGTGATAATCGGGGGAAATGTCTCTCTCCAATTGAAGAAGGTCTAATCATATATTGTATTTCTTTATGGAAAAAAGAAAGAAAAAATATTTTTTTTAAAAAGAAAAAAAGTAGAAGCAGGGCCGGCTTTAGGACTGGTGGCGTCCTGTGTGACAGTTTATTGTGGCTCCCCCCCACCCTATGACCTCCTCCTCAGTTTCACTCACTACCACCCGGCAATTGTGCCCCTCATTTCTCCATCGCTCCCCTTTCACATACATTCATGTGTTTTAAAGCACTTGTAAAGGCTGGGCTTTACTAATCCACTCAGCTAGCCACTTAAAATATAGGGGCATATTTAAGAGCCCCTAGTGCCATTCTAATGCCTCATTTGCGTAATTTTATTATGCTAATGTGGCGTTAGAAGGCCAAAAACGCAGTGCCATATTTACAAAGTGGTGCAACGCATACATTGTGCCACTTTGTAACCATTTGCGCTACATTATACCTGCGCCAGGCATAATGTATGCAAAGGGGGCACCGCCCCAGTTGGGGGGCAAATAAAATGGTGCAAAGAAATCTCACTGATTTCTTTGCGTCATTTTTTTTCCAGCACTTTTAATGCCTGCTCAGAGCAGGCATTAAAAGGAGGCTTCCATTGGTTACAATGGGCCTCTGGCTGCTTTGCAGGATTAGCGTCAACATTTGTGATGCTAATCCTGCAAAAGCACCGGATTACCATAAAAAATTCTGACGCTAGTCCCCTAACTACCGCCATGGTGCACCGTATTTTAAATGTGATGCACACATGGTGGCGTTAGGGAGGGTGCTAAGGGACGCAAGAAAAGTCGCACAGCACTGCGTGCAGCGCCACTTTTTTCAAATATGCCCCAAAGAGCAGTTCTTAATTTGTAAATAAAAAGGTGCCGGTGCCGAAGGCCCTCCTCTTAAACATGCAGCTGCTGCAATTAAATGTGTGAACACAAAATACAGAGTCAGCGGAATCGTGAAGCCATCTTGGGCCTCTTCAATCCATTTACAGGCACTTCCTGCCCCTTCAGCTCACTCTTGCGGATTTCTCTTTTGTTCCCATTGTGAGGCTTTTTTGTTTTTCTCTTCCTCAGTCTTTCCCATATGTGCCTTTTTCTAGCAGTAAATGCTTGAGGCAGAAAAATAAGCGCCCGCCCTCAAAAATAAGTGCTGGTGCTTTGCACCGGAAACAACAAGCACAAATTAAGCACGGCCATAGGGGCATATTTAAGAGCCCCTAATGCCATTTTAACGCCACATTATTGTTGTTTTCTTACACTAATGTGGTGTTAGAAGGCCAAAAACGCTGTGCCATATTTACAAAGAGGTGCAATGCATGTATTGCGCCACTTTGTAACCCTTTGCACTACATTATGCCTGCACCAGGCATAATGTATGCAAAGGGGGCATTCCACCATTAGGGGGCCCAAAAAAATGACGAAAAGAAATCTGTCAGATTTCTTTGCGTAATTTGTTTCCGGCACTTTTAACACCTGCTCAGAGCAGGCATTAAAAGGAGGCTTCCATTGGTTACAATGGGCCCCTGGGTGTTTTGCAAGATTAGTGTCAACATTTTTAATGCTAATCCTGCAAAGGGCTGGACTAGTGTAAAGAATTCTGACGCTAGTCCCCTAACTACCGCCATGGTGCGCCATATTTTAAATATGTACACATGGTGGCATTATGGGGCACTAAGGGGTGCAAGAAAAGTGGTGCAGCACTGTGTGCAGCGCCACTTTTCTTAAATATGCCCCATAGTTCTGTTTTTTGCAGCAGGCATATTAACCCTCCATGCTACCTTATGTTGAGCCAACGCTGCCGCTAGGCAAAGCCCCTATCTCTCTCTCTAGCAGGAACATTAATCACAAGAGGTATCTTGACACTTTTACTTGTTTCTTGGAGGCTAAACGTGCAAGGAACTTTTCAGCAGGTGCTTTTAAATCGCAAGTTTCGTAAGTTATTGCCAAGCACAGCGCCCCCTAAGGTCAGCGCCCGGTGCGGTCGCACGGCTCACACCGCCCAAAACATGGCCCTGAGTAGAAGGGCCATCTTACCTTTCACTGTCAGTAACCAAAGCAGATCCTCTCTTTCTACTACATGCTGTCTAGCCGAATTGACCTCATGCAAGCCAGTAGCCATTGGTTTTTTTCAGTTAACCCATTAGTCTCTTGTGATGCTATAAATTGTGTTTGACCAATGACTTTGTGTTTCACCACTGCGCATATTAGTTGCTCAATGTTCACCAGTAGCACATTATATGTTTTGTTCAGCTTAGCCGCCTATTGGCTTTGACATGGCATTAGCCATTACTTTCTGTATTCAGTTTAGCCGCCTATTGGCTTTGACATGGCATTAGCCATTACATTTTGTATTTGGTTCAGCTGCCTATTAGCTTTGACATGGCATTAGCCATTACATTCTGTATTCAGTTTAGTTGTCTATTGGCTTTGACATGATATTAGACATTACATTTGATATTTAGGTTAGCTGCCTATTGGCTTTGACATTACATTTGATATTTAGGTTAGCTGCCTATTGGCTTTAACGTAGGGTTAGACATTGCAGTTGAGACATTGCAGAGATGTCTGTGTTTTTTCCAAGCTGTGTTTTTCCACAAGATGGACCAAGCTGTTTTCTTCACACCAGACCTTAGCTAATAAGAGCACGTAGATTTTGTGTTTTACCTCGCAATCCAGTCTGAGAGCGGAATGGCTCAAGAGAACTGGCCATTCTCCAAGGTCGTTCAGATCTCACACTGAGTTTGCTTTTAAAGATGACTCTGGGCTACAGTGAGTTAGATTCAAATCTGCTTGACTTCAGGCTGGAGCTAGACGTCAGTTGCCAGTCTCCCGTTTGGGTAGATAATCTCTTTCTCGCAGTTGACCGGAGTCATCAACTTGCAGACCCCAGAAAGATGAAGCTGAGTTAGGCCCTACCGCCTTGCCCATACGGTGATGAATTTGATTTTTATGCTTTGCTTTGCAGTTATATTATATATTTGCTGTGTACATTGCAACTGAGAAGTACTGTGATATATTTTGCTTTCATTGCTGCGACTACTCTTTTAAACGTGTGCTTGAAATCTACTAATTTCGTCTCTCAAGAACTTGTGGGCGGGGGAGAATTAACAACAATAAAGGTCTTCTTTGAACTCAGAATTGTATTCCAGAGAGGTTCTGTAAGCTCCGATAGGAGATATGTAGGAAAGCAGAACATCTCTTAATGAAAGCCAGCACATCATCCAGCATGCACAAATGATGCTGACAGTACTTCACATGCTATGGTGTCATAGACATACAGCAGTACACCCGTGGCTATTCGCCAGTCACCTAGAAAGTATCATTCATCACCTGCTGGAACGTGGCAGGAAATTTTTGAAGTACAAAAATGTGGCTGTGTATTTAAGTTTAAATAGCTTTATATTTAAGTTTTGAACATACAGATAACTATATAAGATTATTTCCATTCCCTCACCATCTGCTCCTTCGACCACCTCGTACACCCATCACATCACTCATGACCCACTTTCAATAAACAGTCTCTTGCACCCCTTTTAGTCCTTATAGTCCGGGATTATGGTCAGGTCAGGTCAATGCAGTGATTTCTGTCTTCAGGTTTAAGACATTTTGAATCTTGTCTTGTGATAGTGGCCCATGTTGGTGTCATCCAGAATGCGCTTTCAGTGTTTTGGGCACTGAAGCTCTTTAAAGTCTCCACCAAGTTAATCTATAAAGAAACCCTGTTTTCTGACTGCTCTCACTTTTCTTGAGCAGTTTGAGCCTGGCTACATAACCTGGCCAATTCTGTTTCCATTTGTCTCCAGATACTTCAGCACGGCTTTAGTCCTCCACTTTCTGCCATGCTGTTCCTCATTTCCATTGTCTGTTTATTTTGCGGGACTTCAGGATATTGTCTTCATACTTTCTTAGCCACCTGTACTAAGTCTTCATACTGTAAGAATTGACCAGCCCCAATCCTGAAACACTTCTGTTCTTCTTCATAAGTGAAAAACTAGCAACTCAGATAGAGATCTCCAAGTGTGTCATCTCCTTCCACCATCTTGCCGTTCACATATCCTGTGCAATCTTTATTAATGGCCATGTGGACAATAGTTGCATTTCTTTTGAAAGAGGAGATTGTCTCATGACCATCTTTTCCACTCTGTACCACACCAGCTCTACCTGATGGATAACATACAAGCTTTGGGAACGCATCCCATCCATAAGTCCTCCTCAGAAGGCGTTTCTCCCAGTTGTCACCTCTCTGGTAGTGAGCTAACCGAGTGCTTGCCTTATAGTACAACTCAGTGTCTAGAAAGCTAAAGACCCGCTCTTCCAGGGTAGTTTCAGAGCATCAAGTCTGAAGCTGCAGCCCAGACCATGACACGAGGAGGTGATCCAACTTTGTGAACGAACAGACCATAACACGATAAGGTGATCTAACTTTCTGACTGAGCAATGAGGGGCATGTATACATTTATCCCTGCAAAACACACTGGCAGTGCAGTAAAAACATATTTTGGCTGAAGAAATTCTGCTTTCGCAGATAAGGTTGTTTATCGAGTATTACAATATTTTGCAGACAGACGAAACATGATTTAACTAGCTTACGATGTAGTGGGAATGCCTGCAGTTTTTGTTCCTCCCATTTTCATCATCTCCTCCACTAAGCTGGCCATTCCCTGCTAGCTGGATTCTGACATTAAGTATGTATACCTATGTATAATTTTTCATAGGAGTGTGATCACCCGTATGAAATACATAAATGCACACACTACTAAATCTTGATGTAGCACTAAATACCTTACTGACCTGTCCATAGCTATTGTGCGATGCCGAAAGTGCTGAGAAAATTACTCTTTCTACACAGATTAATGTAACAAAACTCTCAGCCTATGCCTGTATGCTTCTATACAGCACTCACACCATACCTCCAGTATCACCTTTGCTTAATTGTTTAATTATTTTATCATATTTACACTGCACAGGCTCCGTTGCCCCCCCCCCCCCCGATGTCTGTCTGCCTTTCATAATTAAATAGGCTTACCTCTTCGCTGATTGTGTGTGTCCAGGTCACGATGCCTCCGCAGTGTCTGATCAGCTGTTAACCGCAAATGAGAACCTTTGGGAGTTGTTTCTCAAGGTACTGCTCTTTCTCACCCTTGTGATTTTTTTCTTTTTCTACACCCTTCTCGTCTCCTTGGATATGCTGTACATGCTTTTTCAGGTTGTGCGCTTATCGTTCCTTTGCAACAGTCTCCATCTCCTGCTTCCTGCTTCCGTAGTTGCATTCCCCCAATGAATACATGATATAGTACTTCCAGGTACACTCCCAACAGCTCTTGGGCTAGAGCTCTCTTTAATTAATTGGCATCTCCACCGAGTCCTACAAAGCTCAAGTGATGGGACTCTTCTCCATTGACCCTCCAGGCAAGTCTGGAATTTTACTTTCAGTTTCTCCATTTTCTTTTCCTTTGGAGTCCATTAGGTGGGATTAGCCATGCACGTCTGTGAGGGCTACCTAGGGCTTCCCCTGCCTTACCCCATGGCTCCCTAGCCTTTGATATTACTACTTCTGATTTCAGGTGTCACAAAGGCAGTGGCAGGAACAAGCAGTTAAATGTCGTCTACGATTATGCTTTGCTGCCTGTAGTTTACACTGCTTGCCCTTTTCATGGGTCCCTCACAGCAGATAGGTGGCTGTTATAAGGCAAAGTGTACTGCAACTGGTCAACCTTTGTGATGTGAAGGTGGTGAAAAGGTGCATGATGTCAACTTTGCTACCCCCAGGGTATTTTGACAAACCACAGTTCATGCGTTCATCTTCACGTTCTAAGCCTACTTTGCTTGCCTCCACAGTGCATTCTCCTGTGTCACATAGACTCCCTCGGATTCCACCCTCTTGATTTTAATGTTCAAATGATTGGTAAGAACGTGTAGGGTGCTTTTCAACTGTGACAGGGCACGTTCCCTGTCCTGGCAATTGTTTAGTGGGAATAGTTTCAGCCCCAAAGTTTAATTATGGAAACCCTCCCAAGCTTAGGTGTAGAAACTCCCATAAGTCCCATGCCGTTTAACATCATTGTTTATTAAAAACAGCTGTAAAAATCAAGCTGCTCTAACATCCTGTAAACAATAGCAGATATTTAAACTAAAAAAATTACAGCAGCTTAGACGTGAGCTAGTCATACAAAAGGACATCTCTTAGTATGAAATCATGGTACATTGATGCACAAAGAAGTGTTCTTAACGAATATCTTCAAATGATTTTTTTCTAAACAAGCTCATTTTTTATTCAGGCATATTTTTGGATCTGCTTCAAGGTTTTGGACAAATGGAAGATCAGCATTGGTTCTGTAATATGTCACTTGATCTGCACTTACATACAATTGTACATAAAGTGGGCGGGTCATCAAAGGACAGATAGGACATTTGAAACTGGGGCAGACTTCCACTTTTCTGGTTAGAATCCCTGACTTTTTTTGTGAACAAAGTGATTTCCCCTTAGCACTCACTGGGAGGGCACCACCTGATTATTAGATGGCCATCATAAATTGTGGATTTTTAACTCTGGCCTAGTAAGACTGAGATGCTGATTATGCCGATAGCTTATCCTGCACTGCTCAAGGTGCTCAGATTTTTTGTGGTGCCTCTCAACCTTTACTCCAGCCAACCCCAGGGGTGTGACTTTCCTGATGCAAAATGGTTATACAAAAGAAAGGCAAGTAATATTTATGGGGTTTTACTTCTACTTAATTTTTATCCCAAACTATTGACCTGGGAGCACATTCAAGTTGAGGATCTCTGACATAATATAGGAACTAACAATATTGTAACCAAAAATGCTGTATCAAAAATATCGATTACAAAAATATTGTTTTCCTATACGTATAATAGTAAGCACAAGAATATTGAAAAAAATATCATTTTACACTAATATCGTTAAAAAACATACAAAAATATTGTTTAATATGTATAGTTTAAAATAGTAAATCGTAAATATTTTAATATATGACATTAATAATATAATGTAAATTCAATGATTTTATCTAATGAATACTATATAATATATAATTATATAAATACACACATACAGATGTGTGTGTAAATGTAGAAAGTAACACTTATTGAAAACATGTTTTACATTTTTTTAATTATTTTTTAAGTGTATTGTTATAAAAACACACATATATCTCCTAAAAGATATCAATTTCAAAACGTTAAAAATTACCAAAATAATAAAATATAAAAATTCAGAAATCCAGAAAAAAACATTTACTTTATTAATGATAAAAATAATCAAATGAATTAAAAGTAAAAAATAAACAAATAATAATAATAGCTATATTTAAACAATATTAGGAAAAGTCCAACAATAATAGAAATAGGGAAAGCATTGGACTTTGGAGGGGTTAAATTTGCTATTCCCACTCCAGTCTGTGCAATAGTAGGGAAAGCAATGAACTCTGGAGGTATTGAATTTACTATTCTCACTCTTATCTGTGCAACAATGGTGAAAGCAATGGACTTGAGGGGGATTAAATGAATTTGCTATTCCTACGCCATTCTGTGCAACAGTAGGGAAAGTTTGTAATTCAGAGAGGCATGATTTACTATTCCTATTCCAGTCTGCACAACTACAGAAAGTGTTGGACTTCAGAGAGGTACAATTTACTATTATCACTCCATTCTATGCAACAGTAGGTAAAGTACTTCACTTTAAACACACAACATCTAAATAATCCTATTAATTTACAACAAATATAAAACTCTTAATGAGAAAAAAATGATTAACATGAAAATAAATGATATATAAAAATAAACAATTGAACAATTTACATGATTATTAAACAATTTATTTATCAATAAAAATATTTTTTACTAACTTACCTTCCCACACTATAACCCCACCAACCTAGCAACCCACACTTAAAATCTAACTAAAATAAATAAGTATAACACAAGATTTAATAGTCAAATAAAACATTATTCATAAATTAGTAAATAATAATCAATTAATACTTTAATAACTTCCCACTCTATGCTCCTACCACCGCAGCAGCCTGCACCCAATATATAACGTAAAGTCTATAATTATTGCACAAGTTACATGATTACTAATCAATTAAATAATTATTATTAAATTAATTGATTATTATGTAATTAACTTCCCATTCTATACACCTACAAACTGAGCACCCCACACCTAATGTATAAATAAAAATAGGATTAGTAGACAATTACATAATTAATCCATTAATCCATTAAATATTTAAAAATTAATAATTGTTAATAAATTATTCCTTAACTTCCCACCCTATACCCTTACAAACCCAGCAACCCGCACCTAATATGCAACCTAAAAAACTATAATTATTATACAACTTACACCATTAATAGTCAATTAAATAATTAATAAAACATGTATAAGTAATAATTATATTACTTAATTAACCTACCATTATATACCCCTACAAACCCAGCAACCCTCACCTAACATATAATAAAAATATATAATTATCACACTGTTTACATTATATTCAATTAACCAATTTAAAATAAATTAATAATTAGTTAATTAATTATTACCTCATTAGCTTTCCACCCTGTACCCTACAAACCCAGCAACCCACTTCCATACTTTAAATTACTATTAGCAATTAAATTAAAAATTATAAATGTCATTAAATAACAAACTATATTGAAAAATATTAAGTTATACAAATAACATAAAATTAAAATGAGCTATAACACAGTCAGATAATTCAAAATTTATATTTTTGACAACTATATTGACAACTCTGATTATGACCAACATCATGGACCTTAACCTACCATTATCTACAGCACTGACCACGACCAACACCAGTGACAGTGGCTATTACCACTGGCCGTGGACAGTACCACTGACTATGACTAACATCCCAACCAGGTCTATTGACGATGCCTAACACCATTTACCATGGCCAGCTCCACAGCCCAAGACTAGCACCACTGACCATCCACAGCAGAGTGCATCACAGTCACAAACAGGATCATTGACAGCAAACAACATAACTGACCATGCTCTTTGTGTCTCTCTTTTTCAGGTGAGGACATTCGAAGATATGATAGAGGACAGAGGTGAACCTCCCTCTCCTTACCTGGAGGTCCAGACAGCACCCACTGAAAGTCAGCAGGAATTCCTCTGGTTATCAAATGGTGCCTTCCTCAGCAAAGTGATGAGAATGATGTGAGTACAAGCAAGAATATCAGCTATGCAAGCTTTCCTGGTTCCATCCCTAACTTTTTACATCCTTGCCCTTTCCCATATTTCTGCTCTGTCATTGCCAGCTCCTTTAGGTTGCTGTGTGAACCCATTTCAAGTAATCAAGTGAATAAATGAAATTCTAGCCATCTCTGACATAGTTTACAAAAATGAATCCACTGACAGCCACTAGTTACATTTCGTTAACCCTAGTGTCTAGGTTGGCAAGAACTCCGCCTGCAGATTTTACTTTGGATTTAGAAGTTCATTCACAAATCGGAGGATTTTTCATGTGTGCTGAACTCTAAATCATGCTATTAGCAAACATCATAATCGCATTTGAAAGTTGTCCTTCCACGTTACATCCCTTTGCCTATATATTTTTTAACTTCTGTTTACTTGTTAGGTACAGCGTATCTTAGCTAAGGCCAGGTACTTTAGTTTTAATGCTTCATTATCAGATATATGTCTTCATGTTCATTTTTCCTGCCCTATGATGGAGGAAATTCTGCAGATGTATGCTTCTGTGAAGTTAGCACTTCCTTCACATATAAGAGGGCTTTCCTTTATCATCCCGCTTAAACTAGTGACTGGGCTGGAATATAAGGTGGAATATAAGGAGTTAATGAAAGCGCATTTCAAAGCAAAATATAATCATGAAATAAAATTAATTTGTGAGTTCCTATTTAGCTTGCGAAATAAACTTTTAGAGCTCAGCTAAAAGGCACTCCGAGTCTTTTCTCAACAAGTTAATTTCTTTTATTATCAATAGAGAGCCCTGCCCTAAACTTTTTTCAGCTGGTAATGGCTTTAGGTTTCACAAAGAGTAGGAGAGATCTTCAAACTAAGAGGGAGTGAGTCTCCAGCTCTGTAGCGAAACATATTTAGTAGCTGATTCTGATTAGGCTCTTCTGTTCTGTAGGAAGGAAACTCAGGGCCTGGTTTAGAGTTTGGCGAGCAGGTTGTTGTGTTACAAATGTGATGGATATCCTGTGCACTTTATGAGAAGTACTGTATGATAAAATGCACGGGTAATAAGGCAGACAGTATATCTGTCTTGTTTGTGACCAAATAACCCATCCACCAAATTCTAAATCACTCCCTTGACTCAGAGCAAATCCATTTAATTGGGTTTCCCTCTTTTCTCTCCTTTGAAGAGAAATCCCTTCAAACTAGAGTGTACTTAAGACGTGCCTCCAAAGTTAAATTATAACCAAAGTGTGTAACAGGAAGAAAGAAATGTTTATCTTTTAATGAAAGACATAAAAGAAAAGGGGAAAATCCTGTCCTGATCTACCTTTTAGGGCTATTTTACCACAGACATCTGCAAGGCAAACTGTTTCCACTGGCCTATCCAGTCTCTTATACCTGTCTGTACAAGTTTAGAAAGCTGATTATGGAGGAGGAGGGGGCCAGCCAGGTCACTGGGTAAAAGCTTGGCAGGCTGTGCTCCATCAAGGATCAAGATCTGTCCAAGAATGAAAGGCAGGCTACTCAACCCTAAATTCCTGAATTACACCCCCCCGAGTCTTGGTGGGAATGTTAGAGGAGGAGCAGGAGTGAATGAGAAAGTTAGAAAGATTCTTTCAGGAGCTCATTGTCTCCCCTCCCCATAGGGCACAGTCTTGGAAATGGCCACTAGTAACTTCCTAAGAACAAAATGAGATGTGGTGTGTGGCAGATAGGAGCATAGAATATCACCTGTTCCACTCCACCTTCTTCCCTCCTACACATTGGATAGCCTAGTATGAGATTGGCTGCCCGTTTCTCCTCTTTGCGCCAAGACCCAGGGCTTTGCAATTGGTGTATTTCTCACTTGTCCTCTGTCTTCTGTTTCCATGGCAGCGACCCCAATCCAAGGACAGTACGGAGCTGTCCAAAAGCGCGGAGCCAGCAAAACCTTTTCATCCTGCGCCAGCACCTTCAGGCTTTCTACCAGGTAAGTGACACAGCATTTCTCTGCACTAGATGGAGAGGAGAGAGACTCTAATTTTAGAGGGTTTTGACCAATAAGGGAATCAACTCAACAAAGGGCTACAGGGTTATCCCAGTCCTAAAAAATAGATCCAGACCCCTTAGAGAGGAGTCTATACCGCCAGAGAGAGGAGGAAGTCCAGAACCCCAGAAAAACAGGGTCCAGTGCCAGCACCACGTAAGAATTATATTCAGAATCTATGGATACAAGGGAGGTACCTTTTGAGCGCGGGACACGTTTTCTGCCATTCTGTGAGTACTCGGGCGGGTATTCACTGTGTATTATGTGAAGTTATTTCTCTCAGACCTGGTTGTGTCTGGTTTCGTTACAGATAACAATGTTTTATGTGGGTTGACAGCAGTATGTTTAGCTCATGGTTGCCTAATTTGGTTAGACCACTACAACATCAAACACAGGCCTGTGCTGCCCAGCGTGTCCGCTTCATGAATAATTTAATTGAAAGACGACTATGCCTGGATAAATGTGCATGTTCATCCTTGTTCTGACTTAGGTTTTGACTTAGGTAATGTGTGGTGTAGATATTTTTGGCATATTCCTAGTCATGATGCACCTCCCACTGAATTCACCTGGGTTAGTCACTAATCGCTGTTGTTTCTATCTTTCAACATTTTATAGTTTGGCGTGCAACACGTCTACTATGGTGCAGAACGATACAAGATAGGCCTTTTTAAACTTAAGTTGGCCCTCATTATTTACTTGATTTTTTCTGTTTGGCCTGGGGTCTCACCTGATATTCTTCTTTAGGTGCTATTGTTCTTAAGCGGTTACCTTTTTAATCTCAGTGTATTATAAATGTATACATTATTTGTTTATTAGGTGCCTCTTTTCCTCCATGGTCCTGATGAGGCCCGCATTTGATAGGGGCCAAAACGGGCCGACACCTTCCTTGGAGGAGTTGCTTGAAATCTGAAAAGCCATTTAAACATGTGCATGCGAACCACATCTTTGGAAAGAAGGTTATGGAAGTGTCCTTTGAATGTGTTTTCTTTATAAACTACCTCCTATGTGGACTGATTTCATAAGTCTACCGCCACATCTAACGGAGTAAATTGGAAGATTGGAGCAAGACTGTATTAAACTGCACTTTTAGCTAGAAATCTGGCACAGTTTGTGTCTGTATGTGTTTTAGTGATTTGTCTGTTTGTTATATGCTCTTTGAAGTAGATATGATGTTTTCACATTTCAGGTGCTTAGTGCTTTAAGTAACAGGCTAATGCATGATTTTGATGAATTGAAATTTGTTCTAAGAAAGTATTTTTTATATCTGCAGTGACTAATTGAGGTACACATTGGTGTAACAATGTTTGTAACATTTGTCCCTATTACAAACCTTTCCTTGTATACTAAATTGATGTACCCGGTTGTAATAGGGTCGCTAGGGTACACCCCTGTTGACAATATTGCTGTGCCTCCTCAACATCTGCTATGTCAGCCACTCTCACGTTGGGACCAGCCATCTTCCCTTACGGGGAGAGGAGTTCACCTGGCAACCTGACTAACCTAGCAGTATTTTCCCATATCTACCTGATATATTGTTTTTTGTATGCTGGGTCCCCTCAATGGATTTTTGCTGTTTTGGGGCTAGGGTGGGTGGGATTGTTCTTGGGAAATTTTCGGTTTTCAGAGTGGGTGAAGCTAGGAATGGTTGTTCTTAACATTGCTGACATACTTCAGACACTGCATATGACATATATTAGTAGACACTGCCTTGGCTTGAGCCTGTGGCACCCCTTGACACACCTATACAAATTATACATGGCATCCAGAAATCTTACATGGCCCAGTGCCTTCCTTGCCTGTGGTCCGATTTATCTCCTGGAATACGAGGGGTACGAATGATGCCTGTAAGGCCCGACAGATGAGGCCTACCTTAATCGTCACCTTATAGACATAGCACTCTTACAGGAGCCCCTTCTGATGGGACACATGCTGCATAGACTATGGGTGGGTTGGGTGGCTGAACTACAGGTGGCTTTATACCCGGCAAATGTGCAGGAAGCGGCAGTAGTGATTCTCAGGGCGACTCCGTGACACCCTGCCAAGGTGATTTATGAGAAAGACGGCAGATACATTATCCCATCTGGTAAGCTGCGGGAGAAATGTCTAACACTCATTTCCATGTATGGTCCTAACATGGAAAAACATGATTTCTTTACAGAATTATGGCGGATGGTATTGGGACAGAGCCACGGCTCTGTGATCTTCGGAGGAGACTTTAATGTGATATTAGATTCATTTCTCCACAGACCTAGTGCCAGTAGACACTTGCACCTATGGAAAGCTCACCAACTAAACAACATCATGCAGGATAATTTGTTGGTGGACGTGTGGTGACTCCGGCAAGTGAACACAGTTGAGGGCACCTGCACCACGTACTCACAGAATGATTACTGGCTGACTGGTCACTCTGGATATCTGCCCCTGCGTGGTCCGAGTGGAGCACCTGTCGAGAACTCTATTGGATCACTCCGCCGGTGCTCATGGAGCTCTCGTTTGAGGATGGGCATACAAGGGCGTTCGCAGGCCTGATCCCATCGGAGGGGTTCCATGATCCACCCTTTCAGGAGGACATCCGAGCCGTTATTGTGACTACTACACCCTTAATTCTCAGAGGTGTCCTCTGTGGGCAGCTTTTGGGAGGCTTTTCTGGTCTTAATAAGGGGGACATGTATATTTAAACAACTGTGTATGATGAGATCCTTGCATGACCGATTGACGCCCTTTGACACTAGCATTTGCAGTCTGGAATTGCAGTATGACACAACTGGGGGTGAAACAATGCTCACAGACCTTAAGCAAAAGCTCACTGAGTATAATGTGCCGGCTGACAGAGAGTTGCATTGCATGACCACAGATTCCAGAGGCAGAGTGTACGGGGAGGTGGAACAGTGGGCAAGACACTGGCTAGCCTTCTTCTGAAGCCTCAGACTGCAGACTACATCCCTCATATAGTGGGCAAGTTGGAGGAGAAGCTTACTGACACTGATTGCATCACATGGACCATTATCCATCTTCTTGTATCAAGCCACGTTCCACCCGTCTGTGGAACAATTGACGGCTTACTTGCAATCCATACAGCTTCTTTGGCTGGACAGTAAACACAAGATGTACCTTGATGTCCCATTCACGTTTGAGGATACTGTGCAAATGATCCTTGCAATGCCGGGTGACAAAGCGACTGGGCTGGGTGGGCTGCTGCCTTCTTTCTATAAGGAGTATCCCCAGATGCTGGTGCGTCATTTGCTCGTGATTTATGAAGAGGCCTTCAGGGTTGGTAGGCTTCCCCCATCTCTCCAGGAGGCCCCTATTGTTACTACACTCAAACCAGAGAAAAATCCTGAAATCCGTGAGTCTTACAGACTGCTCTCTATGTTGAATGTGGACAATAAAATACTGGCCAGATTGATTGCAGGCTGGTTGGCCCCTTTAATACCGATTATTGCCTGGCCATACCATTTGGGATTTGTCTGGGATGGTGAACTGCCCACAATCTTTGGACAGTGTTTACCCTGCTACATACCCTAACTACGGAGCTGCAGGCTGCTGTGATTTTTTTTGGGTTCCAGCTAAAGCATTTGATTCGCTCGAATGGGAGTATTTCTTTCACCTCCTGAACAGGCTTAGCATATCCCGGTTATTTTATATGTATCTTACAGTGCGCTTATGGGTGAATGGCGCGGTTAGACTGATTATCTCTATGTATGTGGTTGATGTCAAACTTTACATCCGAAATCCTGCCAGCAATTTATCTCCAGTCCTTCGGGGTTTGTCAGAAATGGGAGCCTCTCGAGGATAACGATGAATTGGGTGAAGTCTGGTATTTTTCCTCTGATGCAGGGTACGAGTAGGGCCAGCCTTGAGTATACATTGTTTTGGGCTGACACTGTCGTTAAATACTTAAATGCATGGATGATTAGGAATGTAGAAGAGGTGTGGCATGAGAAATATGGTAAAAAGCTGACTTGACTGTAGGACTGAGTTCCATTTTGGAATAAGCTGCAGCTTTCTGTGGTGAGCAGAATTGCAATTGCCATAATGGTTGTTCTGCCCAAAGTTCTGGATCTTTTTGTGAACATTCCCATTCTGCTCTTCAACTGTTTCTTTACCCGCTTCCACACCTCCCTCACTGCCTTGTCATTGGCGGGTCGTTTGAGCCGGGGGCTCTGAGCCCCTGACATGGAGCTGTATTATTATTGTGCTTAGGCCCAGTGTGTATATTATTGGCACCACCCAACTCCTTTCCAGTCCAAGTGACTTTTGAATTGTAAAATGGGGTGCCCTGGCCGTTGTCGACTGTGATATGTCTTCCACCGTAAATGCCCAGGGCTGAGGCGGACACTGTCCACTCTACAGTCTGGGTATGGCAGTGCCTCAGACTGTGGGCAGCCTTGGCAATCCTGAACGTTAGCCCGAGCTCCACCACACAAAACCCAGCTTTACCACATACAGTGGACCTCAGGTTGTGTGCCAGACTGGACAATGCCACAGTTAATGACAATCGGGTGACTGTTCCCTGGGGGCACCTTTGTCGCTATGCATAGCATACAGGCTGACCTGAACAGCACCCCGCTAGACACCTTTTTGATACATAGACTCCCTGCCTCCGTATAGGAGGTGTTCCCAACGTTCCGTGCTCCTCTCCCAGAGATCCAGGCACTTGAAGCTATGTTGGGTGCCACCTTCCCAAGGAAACCCATCACCATGTTATATGCCATGATGCAAGAGAAAGCACTGCTGTATATCCCGAGGGCTGGTGCTTTTTAGCAGCAGGACTTGGAGGTGTAGTTAACAGAGAAACAATGGGTCCACTGTTGTACACTGACAAGTATGTTATCCCCGAATTAGAGACGGCGCCTGATCCACTTTAAATGCATTCATAGATTATATTGCACTCCGTTTGCCCTATGTAAAATGGGCCTCCTGGAGGAGGCTCAGGGCCTCAATATGTGTTTGGTGGATGGAAAACTCAGTCCGTCAAACTCCTGACAGGGTGTCCGCCACCTAAGCGGCGACCTCCCAGCCAGAGCCATTATGGGTCTTCTTGTAGGTTGGTGGGAGGAAACCTAAGTTTCCGCACGCTGGCCTAGTGGGAAACAGACTACATCATTGTCTCCGGCTCATAATTGAGCCGGCGGCAATGCTGTTGCCTGCAGGGTGCACCAGCACCCTCGCAATGTTTATTGTCTGCAAAGCACACAGCGAACATTGCAATGGTGCTGGCCAGGGGGCCCCCCTCCATCTATTCTCCACCAGCCTTTTCATGGCGGTGTTTACTGCCATGAAACCACTAGCAGAAAAAGAGGTGGTAATCCCCAGTGCCCAGGTGGATTAGAACCTCCGCCACCTCCAGACCACCGGGATCCAAAATCCTGGCAGAGCTGGTGGTTCTCTGGTGGTCCAACCGACGGGGTTGTAATGTAGCGGTTGGACCGATGCATTGGCGGCAGTCCAGACTGTTACTGCAAGTGTGACGGTCTATAGACCTCCACACTCATAATGAGGCCCTAGGTGTGCGAGATGTGGGGCACTGGATGCAGATTTCCTGCCCCTAGCGTGGTGCTGCCCTGGACTGATGACCTTTTGGGATTCTGTGTTGCACACTGTGGATGCCATCACTGACTGTCAAATCGATAGAACCCCATTAGTGGTCTTACTCCATGGGGTATGTGCAGGACATCCTGAAGCACATATGACGTATTACGGCCATGCTCCTTACCCTTGCTAAGAGGCTGCTCAGTATGCATTGGGGCGACAACCAATTCCCACTACACGATGCTGGCTACTGGACGATGTGTACTGTTTCGAGCAGTTAGATGCTTACTGGGCTCCTAAGCCTTCTCGACAAGGACATATGGGTGCCACTAGTTGCTCGCCTGAACATTTGTGAGACATTGGATTGCCTTGGCTCCCAGGCTGCTCCCGGCGTGTGTGACTGCGGCCTGAAGCTGGAGAGTTTACTGACTGCCAGGGTCACAAATGGAGTTCAATGGCTGGGGACAGAAATGGACCTTCATATATAAATCTTCCTGCTCATAAATCTATGAAACATTCTATTCTAGAGGAAGGGGATTGAGAGATTCATAGGGTTCCGACTGATATGATCTGACTGAGTGTCACTGGCTTATCTTTATTCTCGTACAGTTTTGTACGTCTGCCCTCTTTATTTTCTCTTACTGTTTGTTGCTCTATTGCTGACAACTTTAAGGTGAATAAATACATTAAAAAAAATAAGGGCCTGATTTAGAACTTGCCCGATGGGATTTAGATTTTGGCGGACGAGATATCTGTCACCGTTGTGACGGAGAAACCAGTCTGCTGAGTTATAAATCAGGCCCTAAGTTTCTTACATGGGCATCGTCTAATAGTAGTAAGCTTTGTAAAACTTGTCCAGGAGAATGCCTGCTAAGGAGCCAGACGGTCTTCTATTTCTTACCAGTTGGCCAGTGTTATCTTTTCCAAGTAGGAAAAATGCAGGTTAGCCGTAAGGAAGAAGAGTCCTAGATAAACACGGGGTGTTGTTGGATGTGCATATAGCAAGCTATGATGTAACAGCAAAGATTATTTGTCTCGAAGACATACACAATTTGAGTGCCCTTGGGCCTATAGCCAAACAGGTGTGGCAACAGGGGAAGGTCTTTCAATTCCTTAATTGTAGAAAATGTGGCTGCAGTCATGTTAGGGGCAGAAAGTTGTTTTATGAATAGAAAAAGGCCATAGCAGACTTAACAAGTTTTTATTTATGATTTCACATTTGTCATTTGAGTGTGAAAGGCAGAGCTTAATCTCTGCGTAATGGGTGTTCAGGTTTCCATTTCATGTAGCTCAGGGGAAAATCGAGTATTTTTAGATGTGGTACTTTTCATAGAACTTTCCTGCGGAGGTGCAATTAGATCGAATGAAACATTGATTGTAAGGTTCCAATAGTAATTGGACATCGTCAGCTAATTCAGATGACCTAGGAGCCACTAATTAAGAACACCTGGTATTGTGATAGGAGGCCGTGTCATAGGGCCTCATTACGACCCTGGCGGTCATAGACCGCCAGGGTGGAGGCCGGAGGTAGCACCGCCAACAGGCTGGCGGTGCTACATCAGGTATTCCGACCGCGGCTGTGAAGCCGCGGTCGCCCAGCCGGGTCCGGCGGTTTCCCGCCGGATTTCCCCCGGCTGGGGGAATCCTCCATGGCGGCGCTGCATGCGCCGCCATGGGGATTCCGACCCCCTTCCCGCCAGCCTGTTCCTGGCGGTTTACACCGCCAGGAAGAGGCTGGCGGGAACGGGTGTCGTGGGGCCCCTGGGGGCCCCTGCACTGCCCATGCCACTGGCATGGGCAGTGCAGGGGCCCCCTAACAGGGCCCCATTAAGATTTTCAGTGTCTGCTTGGCAGACACTGAAAATCGCGACGGGTGCAACTGCACCCGTCGCACCCCAGCAAATCCGCCGGCTCCATTCGGAGCCGGCTTCATCTTTGCTGGGGCTTTCCCGCTGGGCCGGCGGGCGATCTTTTGAAGATCGCCCGCCGGCCCAGCGGAAAAGTTAGAATGGTCCCCGCGGTCATTTGACCGCGGGGCGGTGTTTGGACGGTTTCAGCCCGGCGGGCGGCGCCCGCTGCCCGCCGGGGTCGGAATGACCCCCATAATGCCAGAAGAAAGGATTACAGGAATTGTCAGACAAACAAACGGAAAAGGGAGGACTGACCCGACAAGATGACGTTTCTGAACAAACACTATCCAGAGCACGACCATAGTTCTCAGTTCAAATTGATGTTGAGCTCTGATGCACTGCCTTTCATGAACTTTGAAATTGCCAACACTGAGTACATGAATGGATACAGATACCTTTAATTATCTGTGGAATGACAAGAAATGCACATCAGAAGTTACCTGAAGATGAGGCAAATGAGAATCTGCTACACATTTGCCCTGGGAATCAGGGAACCGATGACTAAAGAGAACAGATGTAGAAACAGCGGTGTAAAGACAGTTAACTACATGCAAGACCATTCCATCTAATGATTTGTCATACTTCTCAGAAATGAATCAGCTTACTCTATAAAGTTGTAATATCCCTCTCCGGGTTGCCTCAATGCAATCTTTGCTCTACTTTGACCCTGGTGTGTTTTATTCCACCAAAATTAAGCTTATTTTTACTATGAGAGTAATCACAGTTGTTTTTCATTTTAAACTTGATTAATTTTAAGAGTCCTGGGGTCTCAGTTTTATAAGTCACATTTTATTGGCTGTTACTTTTACAAAGTTATTTTGGGGTATTTCCCTTCACGGATGCGCCTTACTTTACAGTGCTCTATTGAGTGTAGTGTTTACTGGTGGTCCAGACCCCTTTTCCTGTGTCAACCAGCTCAATCTTACAAAAGTACATCAGCTGCAGGGACGCTCACCAGATGTGCTCAGCGGATGTGCTTGAGTGGTTGCGACGCTGACGTGCCTAAATCAAACCTGTCTGTGCCTGTCCATCCCCGATCGCCACCTGCCTACACGAAAAAAAAACTTTCGAGAAACTTGCTGAAGAGATGTCTTTACTATTTTCTTCTTGTATCGTTGTGCAGGTTAGTATAACGTTTTAGGAACTCAGACGAAAAGATTATTTTAAGAGTGAACTCATGGTCGACACTGTGGTATTCAACCCGTGCTCACATTTAAATTGAAGTTCAATTCAGGATTCCCAGCAGACTGGACTTTCGCTACAGGATGCAGGAGAAGATGCCTCATCTAATTGCCACGTACTTACATTTTACAGACTAGCTTCTCAAATACTGCAGAACGGTCATTTTAATCTTTCTTCTGATTGCTTTGAAATGTTAGACAGGCAGACAACTTTCCACTTCAACTTACTTTTCCATTTAGTATAAGAAACCTTGTTTTGCATTTCGGTTTTCCCTCCTTTTTCTGTGACAGAAAGAGTTCATTCCTTCGGTGATTATAAAACTTATCTTCACACACCTTCAATGCTTTCGCTCTTCTTGACTATTTTGTAATCTGATTATCAGAATGTTTGAGGGGTAAATTTCATCCAGTCAGGAAGCCAGCGCCAGTTCAGTAGTTTAATGTTGAGCTCGCTAAGCTCATGAGGGTGTTTCTGAGCTCATGAATATGTGTGAATTGAACTTTAGTGGAGCGGCTTTTCTAGTTTCCTTTACTTCGTACAGCGCCATAATGAAATAACTCATTTTCAGCAGACGAGCAGCATACAGTTTTGCCTAGCTAATAAATAGTTCTGCGAGCCCACTCAGCTTTTATACCCAAGTTGGGTATTTTCATGAACCTATTTTTGTTCCAGTGACCTTTAGCAAGTTGTCTTTTCAGGTGACTCATTTGTTGCACGCATTTTAATGTAAGTGCATGTTCTCTTATCGTTTGATTAGAATGAAGGACATGAAAATCTTAAGACACCTCCTCTTGACAATATATAGTAGGCATCATGAGAGAAGTTATATCTAAGAACATCTTTAGCTGGACTGTGTTTCGCTTTAAATTGTGTGGCCACAAGATACATCCTTCTTTACAGTATCGGCCTAGGGCTTATTCATACAGTTGTAATTGCAGTAGCAGAACACTTGGGAAATAGCATCCTGGAGGAGATATTTGGTATAGCCATATGGAACTGATTAGTTCTGATGCTCCTCTTAGCCATAATTATCATGAACAGACTTCTCAAATTTTCTTTTCCACTTTTGTATATATGGCCTTAGAAAACCAATGTTACAGTTTTTTTTAGGCATTAGGAAATTAAGGGGGTTATTACAACTTTGGAGGAGGTGTTAATCCGTCCCAAAAGTGACGGTAAAGTGACGGATATACCACCAGCCGTATTACGAGTTCCATAGGATGTAATGGACTCGTAATACGGCTGGTGGTATATCCGCCACTTTACCGACACTTTTGGGACGGATTAACACCTCCTCCAAAGTTGTAATAACCCCCTAAATGTCATGCTCAGAATAATAGGATGTTGAGCCGAGGACAAGTGTCAAACTTGGTGGGGGGCAGAGCTAGCCGTGCCCGCAAGATGGTTGCATAGTAGAATAGCTCCCGCTTGCATTTTTACTATCCTTAAGAATCCTGCACTGAAAAAATGGACAATTGACCCGGCATCATTGCATTCTTTCCCCAAAGATGCCCTGCTGACGGTGGAGACCTGTAGGGAGCAGATCGGCTGAGCCGATTGCAGCATGATCCTGGGCCTGGCGAGGAGGTGCCTCGCAGTGAGGTTGCACCGGAGGGTCGCCGTATGTGGGGCCTGAAAATCAAATCCTGCGCTGCCTGGGCCCGGGGTTGCTCGTGCTGTTGCCAGCTGAGGTGGCGGGCTTGGACGGATGGTTGTGGACTGTGCGGCTGGCTGGACTGTTGTGGAGGGAGCAGACTGGGTCTGTAACTTGCAGAGTGCGACCAGCGGAGGTCGATCGGCGCCCGCGGCTCCCCCGGGGGTTTGGAGCGGGATCGCCCTTGCACAAGAGGCACTGCGTGGGCCTCAGACGGTGAGGAGCTTGCTGCTGTATGAGACGGCTGCAGTGCAGGGCTTCCTGGGCACTGGTATTTGTGGTCCTGCTCGATAGATTTACAGACCGACCCAGGGGTGAGCCGTTACCCAGGAGCGGCCCGTGGGAGCATGGGGAGAGTGCCAGGACCCAGTGAGGAGTTACTTTTGGTGAAGTGGAAGTGCAAAGGCCGCCCCCAAAGGGGGCATAAAGGGCCGGTGCCGTAATGGCCGCCTTGGCTGCCTTGGCCCGGAAGGGACCGGTCAAACTGGTTTTGGGAAGGTGCACACCAACTAGGTGGCGACACCCCCCACCCCCATTGTTGCAACAGGTGGGGAAGGAACGAAAATAGTGACTAATGGGGGGGGGGGTTTGCTGTCCTTCATACCCCCTAATGGAATTACCGAAATTTCAAAGAAGGGGGCAAAGGGGGAGCATTTAAGAACGCGTTTGTCCCGTAGGGGTTTAGTTTGTGATCGGGACAACGCGCTCGCTTGACGGCAGAAGAAAACAGAAAGAGAAGGAGGTGTTAATCCGTCCCAAAAGTGACGGTAAAGTGACGGATATACCACCAGCCGTATTACGAGTTCTATAGGATGTAATGGACTCGTAATACGGCTGGTGGTATATCCGCCACTTTACCGACACTTTTGGGACGGATTAACACCTCCTCCAAAGTTGTAATAACCCCCTAAATGTCATGCTCAGAATAATAGGATGTTGAGCCGAGGACAAGTGTCAAACTTGGTGGGGGGCAGAGCTAGCCGTGCCCGCAAGATGGTTGCATAGTAGAATAGCTCCCGCTTGCATTTTTACTATCCTTAAGAATCCTGCACTGAAAAAATGGACAATTGACCCGGCATCATTGCATTCTTTCCCCAAAGATGCCCTGCTGACGGTGGAGACCTGTAGGGAGCAGATCGGCTGAGCCGATCGCAGCATGATCCTGGGCCTGGCGAGGAGGTGCCTCGCAGTGAGGTTGCACCGGAGGGTCGCCGTATGTGGGGCCTGAAAATCAAATCCTGTGCTGCCTGGGCCCGGGGTTGCTCGTGCTGTTGCCAGCTGAGGTGGCGGGCTTGGACGGATGGTTGTGGACTGTGCGGCTGGCTGGACTGTTGTGGAGGGAGCAGACTGGGTCTGTAACTTGCAGAGTGCGACCAGCAGAGGTCGATCGGCGCCCGCGGCTCCCCCGGGGGTTTGGAGCGGGATCGCCCTTACACAAGAGGCACTGTGTGGGCCTCAGACGGTGAGGAGCTTGCTGCTGTGTGAGACATGGGCTTCCTGGGCACTGGTATTTGTGGTCCTGCTCGATAGATTTACAGACCGACCCAGGGGTGAGCTGTTACCAAGGAGCGGCCCGTGGGAGCATGGGGAGAGTGCCAGGACCCAGTGAGGAGTTACTTTTGGTGAAGTGGAAGTGCAAAGGCCGCCCCCGAAGGGGGCATAAAGGGCCGGCGCCGTAATGGCCACCTTGGCCCGGAAGGGACCGGTCAAACTGGTTTTGGGAAGGTGCACGCCAACTAGGTGGCGACGCCCCCCACCCCCATTGTTGCAACAGGTGGGGAAGGTACGAAAATAAAGTGACTAATGGGGGGGGGTTTGCTGTCCTTCAAACCCCCCAATGGAATTACCGAAATTTCAAAGAAGGGGGCAAAGGGGGAGCATTTAAGAACGCGTTTGTCCCGTTGGGGTTTAGTTTGTGATCGGGACAACGCGCTCGCTTAACGGCAGAAGAAAACAGAAAGAGAAGGAGATGACCTGACGACATCACTTAACCAGGGCCAAGTCCTGTCTTGGTTGCTGCAAGGGGACCGCTCACTTCAGGCGACGCGACCCTGCAGTAACAATTGACCATCAATGTTGCGTTGTCGTTCCAGCTCCCAGCTTCCCATTCGAACGGCTCCAGCTGCATCTGCAAGTCCGTCCCTGTAGGGGACCGCTTCAAGGAGCAACGCGATCCTGCAGTGACCACCGCCGCAGTCTCGTCCGCGTTGCTGAACGCGGGAGAAAATCGCGAAGAAGCGTCCACTCAAAATTACTCCAGGGGACCGCGCATCGGTGCGACGAGACCCCGTGGAGACCCAGGCATCCCCGGTGGAGATCCCTGCAGCGGCACGCCCCTTTCCCGAGGGACCACGCAACACGAATAATCTTTTCCTGCGGGAGACCGCTTTACGAGGCGACACGACCCCGCAGTGACCCTCGGCGCCGGCACGACCGCATTGCCGAAGGTGCATTCCTCTAAGGGGAAGCTTCTGCTCCAGTTTGTCCGAAGGGACCGCGCATCCGTGCAAAGACCCTGGCATTGGCACGTGGACCGTGCACAGACTCCAGGTACCGGCATGCCTTTCCTGCGGAGGGAAAGGGCTCTCCTGCGTGGACCACACGCAGATTCCAGGCACTGGCACGTCTTTCCTCCTGGGAGGAAGGGCTCTCCAGTGTAAGGTATTTACGCATTGCTCCCAAGAAGAAGTGTCTCTCCAGTTGCTCTGGGGGACTGCACATCGGCGTGACGCGACCCCGTAGAGACCCCGCAAGCGGCACATGGACCTCATTGACCTTATGGAGCGCAATACTTTTTCTGATATGTTTGTGTTGTAAAGGGCGCATCGTGCCTTTGGGCACTCCCTCGCCCTATAACAGCTAGGCTTCTGAACTATAGGGATAGGGATGCTGTGCTCTGCAAGGCACGAGAACTCAAGATCCTGAAGTATGAGGCGCAGAACTATCTATGTACCTGGACTTCACTCAGAAGGTACAGGACGCACATAGGCAGTTTGCCCCTGGTAAGAAAAAACTGAGGGAACTACAGCTGGAGTATAGCACACTCTGTCCTGCCCGACTCAGGGTGGTGGTGGATGGTAAGCGAATCATGATCACCGACCCAAAAGCTTTGCAGCAGTTCATGAAGAACATGGAGGGGGGAGCTGCTAGCCACGGTTCCCCGGAACCGGACGCTGCAACAGAGCCTGGCGGTTAACTTGGATGTATGTTAATGTTGTTTGCCCTCTAAGAGATAGCCGCTGGCTGAGGGATGTGGCTTACCATGTCAGGGCCTTGTGTTCTTACTTGTGCTCAACAACTTAGAGGCCCCCGGGACATGGAGATTTAGACATTGACTGGCTTAAGCTACTACTCTTAAGGGTGTCTGGTAACAAATCTACAAATCTTCGTCAGGAGTACTTCCAACCCTTTGGGGGGGGGGGTGTACCTTGCAAGATGGAGTGATATGGTACCAGCCTCGTAAAATCATAAAAATGTTACTAGACCTGCTGGTTGAGTTACTTGAATAATCTACTTGACCTAACTTTAATGTGCTTGACCTGGAAACGGGTCTCAATTTGTGTGATCCTAGGCAAATATTTTATTTTACAGTCACCTTTTTCTTCATTCTATTATATGAGTGCACCTTCAAATATGTGAGTTCAGCATTTCTGCTGTAAAAAATCCTCTTTTGTTTGATTAAATACTCTAAGGCCCTCATTACAACATTGGCAGTAAATCCCGCTTACCGCCGTGCAGAAGACCGCCAACACACCGCTGCGGCGGTGGAAATCTGCTACAGCTATTACGACCCACAGGCCGGAATCCGCCAAAATCCAGACACCTACACAAGTCCGCCACACCAAAGGTCAGTGATAAACTGGCGATAACAAAACCGACACCGTCACGCCAATAGGAATACGCCCACACTATCACGACCCACGAATCCACGCGGCGGTCTTTCAACTGCGGGATTCCATTGGAGGTACACACTGCCGCGCTCAAAATACACACACATTTACAAAACACAACCACATTGGACAATTCGAAATACACACACCTGATACACATACACACACCACTCCCACACACCCAATACAATATAAAACACACACCCACATCACCCACAAGGCCCTACGACAAAAACTGAGAATGAAGCACAGAGAGAGACACCACCATCAACAACACTAGCATCCACAGGCACACAACATCATCACTCACACAACATCCACGCACCTCACTCAACACACACAAACACATCCCCTCACACATCACAACACACATCACCTCACATGGCCCCGCAAAGACACCCCAGGTTCTCTGAGGAAGAGCTCAGGGTCATGGTGGAAGAAGTCGTCCGGGTAGAGCCACAGCTATTCGGATCACAGGTGCAGCACACCTCCATAGCTAGGAAGATGGAGCTAGTGGGACCTACGGGGGAAGGTGCGTTCGGGGGAAGGTGCGTTCCGTGGTCTCAAGACACCATATTGCAGTTCAGAGGACTGGCGGCGGACCCCCTCCTCCTCCCCCACAACTAACAACATAGGAGGAGCAGGTCTTGGCTATACTGCATCCTGAGGGCCTCGCAGGAGTAGCAGGAGGAATGGACTCTGGTAAGTCAAATCTTAACTATTAACTCCCCCACCCTACCTGCATGCTATCACATACCCCACCCTCACCCTCACCCCCATCACTCCAACACCTCACATATGTCCCACTATCACAACCCACACATCCCAATACCAAGCCCTGCATGCAACACCAAAGCATGGACACCCATCACCAAAGCATGTCCACTACAGATACCCACACAGATCCCCAAACCAAATATCACACAAGGTCCTAGACAAGAATGTAAGCACTGGGGTACAGGGTCACCCACCCATTGCACACAATGGCACACACAGATACAATAATTATGCCTTTACACCCCTGCAGGACCCATACCCAACGTCACCGGACAGGAGGTTCCAGACATGTCCACTCCCCCCACAGAAGAGGCCCACAGTGATGACAGCAGCTCTGTCCAACTGGATCTAGATCACCAGCCCGGCCCATGTGGGACCTCGGGACAGTCGGTTCCCCACACACTGGCACATGCCACCACAGAGCCTCCCCCCTCAGGAAACACCAGCACAGCACCCACCCAGCGGGCCCATACCTCTGTCCCCAGGACACGTCAAGCAGCAGTGTGTCCACCACTACAGGGAACCCAGGCAAACCCACCAACCCAAGAACATCAGGGACCTGGGGGCAGTGGGCACACGGTTCAAGGGACAGAGGAACAGGAAAAACTGGGAACTGGGAGGACTGCTGTGCGACACAGGGAGGACAGGCCCAGGGACACCACTCTCCACGAGGGGATCTCCAACATCATGGGAGCGTACCATCATTCCCAGGAGACGATGGCAATGGTCCTGGCCAAGTTTCAGGAGACCCAGCGGCTGCAGGAGGAACAGTTTTTGGGGATCAGGGAGGAACTCAAGTCTATCAACACCACCCTGGTCACCATTGTAGGGGTGCTGAAGGATCTTGTGGACATCAGGAGGGACACTGTGGCACAACAAGGGGCCCCTGACACTAGCCTCGATGATGAACAGCCCACGCCTTCGCCGGCGCTAGTGGACAGGAGGCACCGCCACAGGACCACGACCCCAGCACCCCACCCCCTGCAGATGGAGAACCACCCCGCAAACGGTCCCTGAGATCCAGGGCAAAGACAGAAAACAATGCCAGGACCCCTGCCAAGAAATGAGACCACCCTGAATGTCATCCTTCTGTCCCTTTTCGTCACCCTGTCCATCCTTAAACTGCCCTAGCTCAACTTCCTATGCCCCTTTGGACAATGCACCTGTGAGACAAATAACTGGACTCTGCCATGGACATTCCTCCACCATCACCCCTGACCATTTTAAAACCCCCTCCACTATTCTGCACTTAAATAAACACCCTTGAATCACAAAACAATCTGGAGTCAGTCTGTGCTTTCACAAATGTGTATATGTGTATTTGCTATAACTAAGGAAAATAGCAATGTCCATTGTATTTGCAACATACCTATGTCACACAGCTCTAGTCCATGAGGTAATATAGCAGAGGTCACATAGTGGGACCCACATCTGTGAAATGGAAATGCAAAGTGACAAGTCAGGGTCCATACAGTGGGTGAAAGTGACAGACATATGATAGGTCTAACAATTGTATGAGATGTTTGAGGCAGTGATGTCTTCTTACCTGTGTCTCACTGGAAGTATTGCTGGATAACGTTGTTTCTGTTGTCGATCTCCTCTTCTTCTGCCTCCTCTTCTTCACTGTCCACAGGCTCCACAGCTGCCACAAGACCTCCTTCTGGACCATCCTCCTGCAGAAAAGGCACCTGTCATCGCAAATCCAGGTTGTGCAGCATACAGCAGGCCACGATGATCTGGCACACCTTCTTTGGTGAGTAGTAGAGAGAACCACCTGTCATATGGAGGCACCGGAATCTGGCCTTCAGGAGGCCAAAGGTCCTTTCGATCACTCTCCTAGTTCGCCATATGCCTCATTGTAGCGTTCCTCTACCCTTGTCCTGGGATTCCTCACTGTGGTCAGTAGCCATGCCATGTTGGGGTAACCAGAGTCACCTGCAAATGTCGAGGGACAACTGTTAGACACACACTAACCCTTAAGGGACAACCCCAGACCCAGACAGTCATTCACACAGGATAGGGTCCTTGTTCTCACCTATTAGCCACACACGGTGGCCTCTGGAGTTGCCCCATCACATAAGCGATGCTGCTATTCCTCAAAATGTAAGCGTCATGCACTGAGCCTGGTAACTTGGCATTCACATGGGAGATGTACTGGTCGGCCAAACACACCATCTGCACATTCATCGAATGGTAGCTCTTCCTGTTTCTGTACACCTGTTCACTCCTGCGGGGGGTACCAATGCCACATGTGTCCCATCAGTGGCACATATCATGTTGAGGATATGTCCCAGGGAATAGAAGTCACCTTTCACTGTTGGCAAATCCTCCACCTGAGGGAAAACGATGTAGCTGCGCATGTGTTTCAGCAGGGCAGACAACACTCTGGACAACACATTTGAGAACATAGGCTGGGACATCCCTGATGCAATGGCCACTGTTGTTTGAAAAGACCCACTTGCCAGGAAATGGAGTACTGACAGGACCTGCACTAGAGGGGGGATTCCTGTGGGATGGCGGATAGCTGAAATCAGGTCTGGCTCCAACTGGGCACACAGTCCCTGGATTGTGGCACAATCAAGTCTGTAAGTGATAATGATGTGTCTGTCTTCCATTGTCGACAGGTCCACCAGCGGTCTGTACACCGGAGGATGCCGCCATCTTCTCACCTGCCCCAGCGGACGTGCCCTATGGACGAGAACAGCGAGCACAGAGTCAGCCAACACTGAGGTATTAAAAAAATAATTTATTGCACACATTTGTCAATCCGCAATGTGCCTGTAACTGTGTGTATGCAAGGCCTAGATAGGTGTGACACATTTAAAATGAATGCCATGTGGCCCCCTGAAATGATGGCTGCCTGACCTGTAATATGGGACAAGGGGATATGAGGTAACTGCGCTGGTGCTGTACACCGTCACGGTAGGCGGTCGAAGACCGCAGCGCAATCCTGCATTGGTTAACATTGGACCCTATGGGTCCCAGAAACCAATGACGATGTACGCCGGCGGTGACGGTATGCACAGCCATGGACGTGACCGCCATTTTCTCTCTGTTCACTCACTTGATACCTGACCTTCGACAGGACAGGACCTACACTGCAAGTGCTGCTGTGACCTCAGTCTGGAAGCGACGATGGCTCATGTGTCTGGGGAGAGGGCCCCTGCCTTCACTTCGGAGGAGTTGGAGAAGTTAGTGGATGGGGTCCTCCCCCAGTACACGCTACTCTACAGTCCTCCAGACAAACAGGTGAGTACACTGTGAGCATGCTGTATGGGCAATGCCTGTTTGGAGTGGTGTGGATGAAAGATACGGGGGGAACTGAGGCCTGCATGAGCGGACGGTGAGTGTATTTGTGTCAGGGCAAGGGTGGGAACGTGGGTCAATGACTGTGACGGTCCGGACGGTTAAAGATTATCCTTTTCCCCTGTACTATTCCTCTAGGTCAGCGCCCACCAGAAGAAGGATATTTGGCGTGCCATCGCCAAGGACATCCGGACCCTGGGGGTCCACCACAGACGGAGCAACCACTGCCAGAAAAGATGGGAGGACATTCACCGCTGGATCAAGAAGATGGCGGAGGCCCAGCTGGGGATGGCCTCCCAACGTGGGACGGGTGCCCGTTGCACCATGACCCCCCTGATGTTCCGGATCCTGGCGGTGGCGTATCCGGAGTTGGATGGGCGCTTGAGGGCATCACAGCAGCCACAAGGGGGTGAGTACATTCACATCCATCTGACTCTGCGCGCATTATGAGGTGTCTGGGTGGGGGAGGTGGGCTGTGGGTTCCCCTAGGCCAGGGCGAGTTTTGTAGGCAAGGTCCCTTCGTGAGGCAGGCTATGTGGCACCCCAACCCCACCAGTGGTAAGAGCCATCTACACCTAGTCAGGCTCCTGTGACTTCCATGTGTACAGCAATTGGGCATAGGCCTTGTACCCCATGTCCCTGTGATTAATTAGGGAACTCTAAGTGCATGGCGTAGTGCAGAGGGCTGCTGTGTCTGTAGTGTCCACCAACGGTAGCGGTATTGCATGCACTGAACATGTCTTTCTTCTATCCCCCCCCCCCACACTTTGTGTGGTCTCCCTGTTCTTGTGTGCATTAGCATCATCAGGCGGAGTAGCAGTGCCACCGTAGCAGGAGGGAGCTGCATCCCACATGGCCCTGGAGGGCGAGACAATGAAGTCTGAAGCCACCAGTGGGACCGAGGGCGAGGGGAGCTCCACGGCGGGGACAGTAGGTGACATCAGCGGCGACTCCTCTGATGGGAGCTCCCTTGCGGTGGCGGGCCCATCTGTGCCCCCGCATCAACAGGTACAGCCGCCACCCCCCCTACCAGCACCGCCCTCCCAGCAGCCCCTCAGCGTGTGTCCCGTGGCCGCTCACCCAGGAGGGTGGGCATCTCCTTCGCCCCAGGCACCTCAGGCCCTGCCCCAGTCAGCCCTGCTGCCCTCAGTGAGGAGGCTATTGACCTCCTGAGATCCCTCACTGTTGGGCAGTCTACCATTCTGAAGGCCATCCAGGGTGTAGAGAGGCAGTTGCAACAAACAAACGCATACATGGAGGGCATTCATTCTGGCCAGGCAGCCCAACAGCGAGCATTTCAGGCTCTGGCCTCTACACTGATGGCAGCCATTGTCCCTGTGTCCAGCCTCCCCCTCCAACTTCCCCCACCCAGACCCAATCCCCTGTACCTCAGCCTACCCCAAGCACACCATCAGACCAGCATGCACACACATCAACACACAAGGGCGGCTCAGGCAAACATAAGCACCACACATCCCACAGACACTCACACAAGCATCATACCCATGCATACATACAACATCCACTGCTTCCACTGTGTCCCCCTCCTCCACGTCTCCCTCCTCCCTCCCTGTCTCATCTCCACTCACACCTGCATGTACTACATCTTCAGCCACTACCTTCATCACCAGCACGCCCATCACCACACACCGCTCACGTGCACTCACCACCCCCACTACCATTCACACATCACCTGTGGCCTCTACCAGTGTGTCTGTGAGTCCTCCTCCCAAAGTACTCAAACGCAGCCATACACCCACCCAACAGCCATCCATCTCAAGCCACAGCATCCAGCCCATGCACCTTCACCCAAAGTCAGCAAACGTACACCTCCTACATCCACTACCTCTTCCTCCACTCCCAAACCCCCTCCATCTACCCGTCCAAGTGTGTCTAAAAAGCTTTTCCTATCAAATGTTGACCTCTTCCCTACACATCCCCCCGTCCCCTAGGGCCCACCTTTCCAGGTCCCAACCCAGCACCTCAGCCACCACATCACCGGGCACAGTGGTGCCAGCAATAGCGGGATTTTGGAGTGCGCCAAGCAACAGGGCTGCCAGTGTCCCACGGAGCGAGGGCAAGGACATTCGCCACCTCCAAAAGTCAAAAAGTTGCCCACATCCCGGAGGAAGAAGGCGAAAACACCTGCCACCAAGGGCTCAGGCAAAACAAAAGTGGAAAGTGGCAAGACAGCTGCGCCACCATCCAAGGTGGGAAGGGCCAGAAAATCAAGGGCAGGTCCACGTCGACGCCAACCTGCACGGCGGACAAGACCGCCACCAGCACCTCCCCCTGCACCGCCACCACTGAGGCCGCCGCCAGCACCGCAGACACTGAGGCCGCCACCAGCACCGCAGTCACTGAGGCCGCCACCAGCACCGCAGTCACTGAGGCCACCACCAGCACCGCAGTCACTGAGGCCGCGACCAGCACCGCAGTCACTGAGGCCGCCACCAGCACCGCCGCCACAAAGAACGCCACCAGCACCGCCGCAACAAAGAACGCCACCAGCAGCACCGATTCCACAGAGGCCACCGCCAGCACAGATGCCACACAGTCCGCGACAAGCACCGCCACGACTGACACCGCCGCCAGCACCGCCAGCGGCCCTGCAACATCCTGAGCCAGTGGCACCACCGCAGACATGGTATCCCCGGTGGTCAGTTCCAGGAGCCTTGGCAGCTTGCATGGTGCACCACCGTCAGTGGAGTGTCACATCCACTACCTCAGTCCTTGGCAGGATGAAGCACTCTGGGCACAAAGCCCCCTCCAGAACCAGTGGAGAAAGGCATCCACTACCTCAGTCCTTGGCAGGATGAAGCACTCTGAGCACAAATCCCCCTCCCGAACCAGTGCAGTATCACATCCACTACCTCAGTCCTTGGCAGGATGAAGCACTCTGGGCACAAAGCCCCCTCCAGAACCAGTGGAGAAAGGCATCCACTTCCTCAGTCCTTGGCAGGATGAAGCACTCTGTGCACAAAGCCCCCTCCAGAACCAGTGGAGAAAGGAATCCACTTCCTCAGTCCTTGGCAGGATGAATCACTCTGGGCACAAAGCCCCCTCCAGAACCAGTGGAGTATCACATCCAGTACCTCAGTCCTTGGCAGGATGAAGCACTCTGGGCACAAAGCCCACTCCAGAACCAGTGGAGAAAGGCATCCGCTACCACAGTTGTTGGCAGGATGAAGCACACAGTCCGCCGCAAGCACCGCCGCGACTGACACCGCCGCTAGCACCGCCAGCGGCCCTGCAACATCTTGAGCCAGTGGCACCACCGCAGACATGGCATCCCCAGTGGTCAGTTGTCCGAGGCTGGTGGTCAGTTCCAGGAGCCTGGGCAGCTTGCATGTTGCACCACCGTCAGTGGAGTGTCACATCCAATACCTCAGTCCTTGGCAGGATGAAGCACTCTAGGCACAAAGCCCCATCCAGAACCAGTGGAGACTGTTATCCACTTAAGAGATTGTGGCTTTGCACTCCCCATGATGCAGCATTGGGCAACCCACCCACTGGAGAGACTTGAGAGACTGTGGCTTTGCACTCCCCAGGATGCAGCAGTTGGGAAACAACCCACTGGAGAGACTTGAGAGACTGTGGCTTTGCACTCCCCAGGATACATCAATGGGCATGAAGCCCCCTCGTGGAGCTGGCATTGTGCACTCATCCGGCTTAGTTGCCGCCCCTTCTACTCCCCCTGAGGTGCCTGTTTCAGTTCGATCTGATGCCCCAGCAGTGTTCTCTCCGATTGGAGTCTGGTATTAAGTGTGGGCCTCGCCCATGCATTTTGGGCCCAGTGGTCCACGGACTATGAATGGTGCACTATCCGGACTTGTATAGTTGGTGTACATAATTGTTTATACCGTATTTCAGGTTTTGACTAATGGATTTTTATTGATTACAATCGTTCAACTCATTTCGTTTTGTTATTGCGTTCTTCCGGGGGGTTAGGGGTGTAAATGTAATGTTGCAGCGTGTATTAGTGTGTATATTGTTGTGGGTGGGGGTGTTGTGTGTGTGCGTCACTCTCTTTTCCCTTCTTCCTTCCCTGTGTTGTAGGTGCAGTACTCACCGTGGTCATCGCTGCTGTCGTTCATGCTACTGGTAGAGGAGCAGGAATACTATTGCAGGAAGGATTTGGAGTTCTGGCTCAATGGCGTCCTGGTTCCTCGTGGGTTGTGTAGAGGTGAGTGTTTTCCCTTCCAAGTCCTGTTTCCGCCGTGTTTTTGTTCGCGTTGGTTCCGCCCCAGAAAAGGTGGCGGATTGGCCTCTCATAATAGTGTGGGCGGTACGTTTTCTTCCGCCTGTCTGTTGGCTGTGACCACCATGCGCTGTGGCGGTCGGAGTGTTAAAGTGGCTGTCTATGTTGGCGGTTTCCGCCATGGTCGTGAATCCATTTTTTTACCGCCGCTTTAACACCGACCGCCAGGGTTGTAATGAGGGCCTAAATGTTTTCTCCATGTATAATAAATCTATCCCACATATAGGGTACAAATTATCCATGCAAGACTTGCCTCTTAGTTTACTTATAGCTTTGCCATCAGGGCAGGAGTGTTTCTCAGTTTGTTTAAACACTCACTTTTAATAAATATATTACTAAAGCATGATGTGGTAGCTTACTGTCATTTACAGACAGTAAATTTCCAAGAAATGTCCAAAAACCTTCGCACTAACTCGCAGCTTTACTGATAAAACTATATAGTGTTTTAACAATAATCTGTGAAAATTGGGTTTCAGAAAACATTTATCATTTGTACATCACCAAGTAAAGTGTTCTGACTTTTTTTCAACTTATTCAAATAATTTTTCCATCACACAGAAGTACAAAAAAATGTTCTTTCACAGCTATTGAAATATATTTTGAAATGTTTGTAAAGTTGACTTAGTTATATAAATGTTGTGTTAGGAAAAACCTGATACCAAAAACCTTTCATTTCACATAGGTCAGACAGTTCACCTTACAAAATCCTGGAACTCTGCAGTCACAAGGGAAAGTATTTGCATTGCAAGAAGACAAACTGACTTTTGACCTCCATCTCTGAACACAGAGTAAATGTGACAAGAATAAGATTTAAAGGCATCTTAATTGCTAATTCAGTTTCTGACTCACCAGAACACCTGTTCTTTGTCCACTGCCAGAATGGGGGAGTAGGATCTAAAAATAGCTAGACTTCATAAAATAAAACTCCTCATAGTGAGTGGTCGAGTAGATTTTTCGACCTCTGCGGATAGGGTGCCGACAAACAGTACAGTGCAAGACTGCTGATCGCTGAGTTACTGCACCTCTCTCTGACAGGGGCAGATGTTGGTTGTATTCATTTTTACATATAACCTGATGTATTTCAGTGCAAATTCATGTTACTTAATAGTCCGCCTATGGTCATAATACCTAAAGTGTGGGCATGGTGTTTGCATCCCCCCTAAGTGTATCCCAAATGTTCTGCAACAAGAGGCTGTAAGTTGGGGAGGGGCGAGGGTATGCGATCATTGTGCTAGATGGGGAATAGCACAGTGTGGGTTGGGAGGGCTGGGGTTGTGACACACAACATGAGTTCCTAGTCAACCAGGAGTATAACACTAGTGGAATAGGGCAGGGCGAGCACAACGTATTAATGGACATTAGAGGTGTCAGATGAGCACACCTCAAAGGAAGTTCCGTAAGGGGGTTGCCTACTTTAAGTGACATTCCATAGATATTGGAGTGCTGCAGGAAACACACTTGACACCGGGGACAAGGGGCTACCCCCCCACACAGTGCAGGGGCAATAATGTGCTGCAAGGTGTACCACGCATGCTGGGGGGGGGGTTATGATCTGGGTTTGGGGAGGCGCATTACAGGGATCTGGTTACAGAAGGTTAGCGTGGACCCAGGGGCTCGATATGTTGTGCGGAGCTGTATTAAAAATGCATTTAAGGTATTACTGATGGCTGTGTATGGCCCTAATTACGATGATACCTGAATTTATTATTCCTTACGGGATCATTTAGCTGTGTGCGTGTGGGTGGGGGGGTGGGGGAGTACCGCAGATGTGGGGCATGGATTTCAACTGCACTCTCCGCACGCTTACTCTGATCATTCACTGATTATATTGAAATTAGCCCCATCAGCGCATCACAAAGTTCCATTCATGTGCTGATTCCCACCACATTCATTGTTAGATTCAGCATTAAGGGAAGAACTAGCACAAGACATTAAAAAGGTTTTTCACATCAACGTGGGAACCTTTAGCAAATTTGTCACAGTTTGGGAAGCCTTTAAGGTTTACATCAGGGGTGTCATGCTGTCCAAACATGCAGGGGTTCTTTGCTCCATTCCTAACAGGTTATCTAGCTTTGAGGCAGAGCTTGCAGAAGTAGAAAAACAGCATAGCGATACTGGTTATCAGACACTAGTAGCCACACTTAAAGTCAAACTAGAGAAATACCATAACTTGGCGCAAAAATGAAGTAAATCACCTAGGCAATTAACTCCGTGGCCCGGGTGTAGGGGAGAGGGAACACCCGGGGTCCATTCTGGCTGCACTGTTATGACCCATACAGGAAGAAGACGTGATATTCGGAGGTACTAAACAATCAGGGAGGTATGGCGCAAGATCCCATAGCAATTCCAGAGAGCTTCAGGCAATATTACACCGACTTATACAAAGCACAGGCAGTGGAGGATGGAGACTCAATGGAAGACTACTTGGCGCATATAGCCGTGAAGTTGCTCACTAATGAGCACAGAGAAATGTTGATGGCCCCGTTGCAGCCCGGTGAGATAAGAGTAGCCCTGTAGGGGATGCCGGCTCGAAAGGCTCCTGGTACAGATGGTCTAACAGTAGCCTTTTATAAAGCATACCGGGACCTACTGATCCCCCAGTTGGTCACCCAGTTTGAAGAAATGGTGGCGGACGGGCAAATGCCCCCTTCAGTGAGGGAGGTGCTCCTGGTGACCTTATTAAAACTGGATCAACCTGCCAGCAAATGTTCTTATTGGCCATTATCCCTACTTATTGGAGACTACAAGTTGTATGCTAAAGTGCTGGTGAACCGCCTGGCGCTTCTGCTCCCGTTGCTGGTGTTCCCGAGCCGTTGGGATTTATACATGGCCAGCCATAGTTTATCATATAATCTCTGGATCTTTTGGGTGTAGTGCAGTGCCTGGACCTGACCACACGTGCGGTAGCGCTGTGTATGGATGCCAAAAAAGCATTCAGTTGGGTGGTTTGGAGTTTCATGAGAGCGATACTAAAAGGTATAGGGGTAGGCAATGTCTTCCTACAACTGATTAATGTGCTATATCCAAACCCATCCACACGCATAAGAATCAGTGGCATAGTCTCGTGGTTTCATCATACGCTGATGACACTTTACTATATATACGTAATTCGGAGACTAACCTAGTACCAGTACTGCGTGAGGTAACCCAATACGGTGAGTATCCAGTACAGTGGACGACAGATCCCATGCGCTACTTAGGAGTTCAGGTTCATCTTGATCCACGGTGATACTTCGAGAAAATTACAGTAAGGCGATTCAGAGGCTGTGGAGTGCTGGACTAGGCTTCCGCTGTCCCTGGCCGGCCGCGCAGCAATTATGAAGATGGTGCTACTCCTGCACTTCTTGTTTCTGTTCCTGTACATCCTGATCCTACTTCCTAAGTCTGTTTGGGATACACTACAGATGCACATATTCCACTTGGCATGTGGGATGGGGGGAAGCAACCCAGGGCTCGCTGGGAAACTCTGACACTGCCTTATGATATGGGGGGACTTAGTGCTCCAGACCTTGAGGCCTGCTACTGGGGTGGCTCAATGTAGCTACGCACATTATTGGTCCCTGAGAGCTATCACACTTATGGCTGGAACGCATTCTGGCGGCCCCCCTGACACTCCACCAGGTGCTATTCCGTAGACCCGCATGCAGGTATTCGGTGTTGGACTCGCTCGTGCCACGACCGGCTGCTGGTGGCGGTTGCTGGAGCACCAGGTGGATGTGCGGTTGTACTCCCCTCATGTCCTGACACCCTGGTGTCTGTGGTTCCCAATGGAGCAAGAGAAGGGTGTGGTGCAGGCGTTCCATACCCTAGGGATTAACAAAGTGGGCAATCTCTTCGACGGTGGGACAATGAAAGACTGGTGGGATGTCAGCAGTCAGCATGGACAGGCCACTCCATTAGAACAATATCATTATTTTAGAGCACGAAATACCATGCGCCAGCTTCTGGGTGAGGACTTGGAAGAGCCCCTGGAGCTACGGGCATTATCTCATAGTCGGCAGCACACCACACCTGCACATATGATATCACAAATATATGCTTATACTCAGGTGGCGCGACGTCTGGCTCCCTCCAAGGTGAGACTTGAGTGGCAAAGAGAATTGGGCATCACATTAACATACGGCCAGTGGCACCATTGCTGTTCTGTTATGAAAAAAGTCTCGTTAAATAGCAGACATAGGCTTATTCATTTTAAATATGTAAACAGAGGGTATTACATGCTGGCCAGACTAGCAAAATATGGATTAAAAGAAAGTGCTTGTTGTGCCCGATGTGGAGAGGATGAAGCGGGGTTTGCACATTTGACGTGTTACTGCTCAGGAATCCAGGGTTTCTGGGCTGAGGTATTTACGGCACAGGAAATGATCATAGCTGAGCCTTTGCTTGCATTGCTGGGGTATGATAGAGATGTGGGCAGTGCGTCAGGAAGGCTCTGGCAAGGCACAGGAACACTATGCGATGGGCGCGTGGCCCCGTCACCGACAATCAAAGAATGGCATACAAACATGAAGTATTGCAGCACGCAATCCGACACTTGCAGAGAGGTTCAGCCTATGTCTCCCATCCTAGGGATATATGGAGTCTATACCAGGCCTACCTGCAAGGCCTTGAGGGTGGGATAGCGGGGGGTGTAGTAGATACAAGGACTTAAGTGATAGCGACTTAGACATAATGCCCTGGGATTGTGCCCCATTCATGTTGTGCCTACGAGATGCTTATGGATCTGTTAAATGTAATCACACTGTCAATGTTGCAGACAATATTAATCTGTTCCTCACTTGCCGAATTTCATTACTAAATTAGCTAGTATGCTGAGCGGATTGGTAGCCATAATACTGTCTAATGAGACACCCACTGTATTTTGAGCATGGAGGATGTTTGTATTGATGTCTGTACTTTGACCTGTACTCCATTTTCAAGAATGTTTGGTTACTGTCACGTTAAGTTTAAAACTTTAAATGAAGTTGCAAACAAAAAGAATCACACTTGATTTCCTAGTTCCAAAGGCAGCGGCTATAGTTAGTTGGCCACATCCTCTCCCCAAAACCTGCTTTTATCACTGTACGTATCCTTCATAGATCTCATGTGACTAACAAAACCGTGTACGTTTTCACAGATTCATTGTCATTAAGTATTTGGAAATGTAAGCCAGCGTGTTGGGTTTTGTGCATAGCATTATGTGGGACTTTCTGAGGAGTGCAAAGAAATCTTCAAAGTTTTCAAGCAAAAGAGATTTGCTGATAGCTGCAGACTTCAGAAATTGTTCACAGTGTGTTTCTGGAAAAATCCAAAGAGTCATAAATCGGAGTATAGCTGGAGAGCTATTCTAACAAGTAAAAAGTGTTCCCTAGCCCTTAATTAGCTCTCAGCATGTTATGAATAAAAACGTCTCTTCTTCTTGGCTCATTGTTACAAGAGCCATAATGGAATACAAAAGTTTTATTGACTTTAATTATGTATTAAATCTGCCTAGAATAAAAAACATGTACCGCCTACCTTCAACTGACTCGTAGATGTTCTTTCTGTTGAAGTAAGGACAGCAGACTAACTTTCCAATGTGGGAACACAGTAAGATGCAATTACAATGTTTGTATTTGAATTGTGATTTAAGTTAGTTTCTAATTTCAGCTTAGTCTACAATTTTTATTGTTTAACATAATTAGCTGAGCTCATTGAAAATTCCTTCGGTTTGATTTCGGACAAGTAAATGCTTCTATGGCATAATCTAGTAATCATTTTATAGTTTGATCGTTCACTCAAATAAATAACCTGCACAGGGGTTGCTAAACCATATCGTTTGGTGAGAAACTGCCTTTACACTAGCCTTTATTTAAAATAAAAACTAAATGTAGATGCTTGCTGTTTCAGGCTATGTTTGTGTTTTGCTGTCAGTAAACCCCACTGCTCAGAATATGTTTCTCACCTTTCTCTCTATCTTTGTGGCTCCTAGGAGGACCTTCAGCAGCTGGTTTTGATGCCCTTTCCTGATATTAGTGTTTTGAGCCAAGATCCACTCTCAGGTAGGAACAAATGTGCCATCGCCATGTCCTACATGGGTTGCAGTTTGTAAGCACTCACTTAATCCTACCATAGTTACTACTTCTGTTTCTGTATGTAGTCCTACCTCTTGTGTTTAGAAGCAGTTTTACCTCTCTTATTACTCTTATATCTGCACTTCAAACTTCTGCTATTCCATTCCCACAATTGTTCCTTGCCCTAATTTTCCTGTGTCAATATATGTCTGTTAGATACTTCTAGCCACAGATTCCTTGTGTTGAAATATCCCCAGGCATTCAGCAGGATCCGGAAGATATTCGAGCAATACCCTTGCACACCAGAATGTGACTTAGTTTGGCTCAGCATGGCACCATTGGTGTCTTCCCCTCTCAAAGTGACGTGTGTGGTACCTATCTAGGCACCTTGGTGAGCTGATGTTATTTCATTTATTTTCCCGCCAGATAGTGCTGATCCAGTCTGAGCTACTTCTCAGTCACTTTTTGACTGGCTTTTTCGATGTTTTGTCAACCTTTTTTGAGATTTTTCTCTTGGTGTTAAAGTATGTCACCCTAAAAAAAGTTGGTTTCAAACCATGTGGGGCCTGTCACAAGCTAATGTCGAGGACAGAGCCTCGCTTGGTGTGCTCATGGTGCTTAGAGCGGGACCACGACTCCAAGGCCTGCGAAGACTGCCGAGCCATTCACACCAAGGCTCTGAGGGAGTAGTTCCTCAAGCTCCTCGTCTCCCGATGTCAGTCTGGGACTGTTCGCAAAACGCGTCCCTTGTCGTCTCATTCCAAGTCATCTGGGAAGTCAGGTAAGTCCCACAAACATAAAAAGTCAAAGAAGTTGAAGAGATCTTCAGCTTCGTGGAAGTCTTTTAATGAGACGTGGGCGCATCAGCACTCCAGGGCCCACGAGTCGTCATAACCTGAACCCAGGTAGCTCCGTGCTTCCCCGATTTTCCTGGAGCAACCCCCACCCACCTCAAAGAGTTTTATGAGATTGTGTTCCTCATACTTGGGTGGCCTGGCCCATCTGGAGCGACTTCGTGCCCCACTGTTTCAGGGGGGGCCCCTGCTGGATCCAAGCAATAGGGTTCGCCCTCGGCACCAGTCGGGCACCATGGATTCCTTGCTAGATCTGGAGCGAGGCTGTCGGCGAGACCAAGACCTTCCTTAATGCCTGTCCACCAGTGCAAACCCAGCCAGTGCTCATAGGGAGTACCACCCCCATCGTTATACCTGACTCCGACATTCACTGAGTTCATGCTTCCGAGAGCGGGCCCAGTGCCTAATTTATAAGACAGGCCGGGGGGGGAACAGGAGGGGTCATTGGACCCTTATGGTTACGAGCTCCCTGAACAAGAACAGGAACAGGACAATTGGTATGAGGAACTAGATGAGGCTAGTGGGTTCGACATCTCACCCGACAATGGCATGGTCTCTCTTCCATGGCTACGGAGGAGGGTGCCACTTTTGCAATGGTGGTGCATAGGGTGACTGAGGTCTTGGACCTTCAGTTGCTCACGGTGGTGGAAAAGACAAACGTCTTGAAGGAGGTACTTCAGCCGGGAGCCCCCCTTCTGAATCCTTTGTCCCCTTCAATGAAGCCCTTTTAGGTGCCCTACTCAGGGCCGGGCCCAGGCCCTGCTGAGGCATTCCTGTGCATAGGACGATTGCCCACCACCGCTGCCCTGCTCCTGGGGATAGCTCGGTGGTCCAAGCCTCTATATTCATGATTAGCCCCAGCGCATTCCCTACCACTTCACCGGATAGGGGAATCCAAGAGGGTGGGCGACTTTGGTAAGATAATCTTTTCTTCCACCAGCCTAGCACTTTGGTCGGTGAACAACGCGTGCCTCTTGTGCCCTTATTCCCACACAATATAGGACTCAGTTGTGCAAGTGCTGCGCCTGGTCTTGGGGGGAGCAAGCCATACTCCCCTAAACTATTACAGAGGGGCAAGATGCAGCAAAGTTCACCATATGATGTGGACACTACATGACTGAATTGATTAGCAGAACAATTCTTTTGTCAGTGACCTTGAGGTGCCTCGCTTGGGGTTTTTCAGGGGATGTCCAGTCTTCCCTTATGGACACGTCCTTCAATGGCTCTCGCCGCTTTGGAGAGAAGGCAGAGTCAAAGCTGGAGTGCTTTAAAGACAGCAGAGCTATGGCCACTCCTTTGGGCTTATCTACGGCCCCTTGCCAGCCCCAATCCGCGCAGCGCTTCCATGGCTATGGAAGAGGTCTCAGACCAGGCCCGTACTTTCCCAGCCACCGCGGCTAACAGTCTTCCTAGCCTTTTTGGGACTGAAGGTGCGGGTCCCACATACAGCGTGACCAGCAGTTGAGGCAGTCCACCATCCCAGCATCGCCTGCATCCAAACCTCTTTAGTTTGACCTCCGACCATCATGGGCATCCAGTGGGAAGCAAGATGCACCTTCACTTGCCCTACTTGTGGACAATGACATCAGACCACTAGGTCCGCCACATTTTCCAAAGCAACTTCTCCCTCCCCTTTGTGACTACATCACTACCCATGCCAACAACTTATGATTGGCTGACAGAGGACCATCTCTCCTTGCTTCTTCAAAAAGTGCAAGCTCTCTTTGCCAAGGGAGCGATAGAGAAGTTGCCTGCATCAGAAGTAGTTTGCGGTTGTTATTCCCGCTACTTCCTGGTGCCAAAGAAGGACGGAGGACTTCATCCTGTCCTTCATCTGCACCTTCCTAACCTCTTCTTGAAGAAAGAGTAATTCAAAATGCTCATACTCGCCTAAGTTCTGTTTGCCCTCAACCCGGGAGGCTGGATTGTAGCGTCAGATTTGCAGGATGTATATTTCGACATTTCCGTCCTGCCTGCCCACAAACGTTACGTGAGGTACCCTGTGGGCGAAGAGCACTTTCAGTTTTCTCTGCTCCCTTTCGGCTTTACCAATGCCTCTCAGGTGTTCACAAAAGTGATGGCAGTGATTACATCTCAGATGTGGAGGTCGAAGTTCCAGTTTTCCGTACCCCATCTATTAGCTGTTGAAGGCAGACAGTTGTCTCCTTCCTTCAGAACCTCCTGCATCCACTGGTGTTCACTATCAATGTGCCAAAGTCGCACTTGACTACCTCTCAAAAGCTCCTTTTCATCAGAGGCATTCAGGACATGGTGCTGTTTTGGGTCTGTCCTCCAGAGCGGCGAGTCCAGGATATTCAGGCCATGATACCAGCGTTTAAGCCTCTGTCCTGGATTTTAGTGACACTAACTCTGAGACCTCATGACCTCCTGCATGCTGCTGGTTACTTATGCCCAATGGCATATGCAGGCTGTGCAGTGGGACATGAAGTCACAGTTGACACAGCATCAGGGAAATTTCTCCAATTTGGCCGAGATCTTAGAGGGAACTGCAAAATATGTGCAGTGATGGCTAACAAGCTGCAATTAGGTCAGTGGCAAACTCATCTCCTTTCCTAACCGGAGCTGACTGTAGTGGCAGATGTGTCACTCTTAGGCTGGGGTGGCCACCTAGGAGAGGTGGATATCAGAGGACTCTGGTCTCCGGCAGAGTCTGAGCTCATCAACCTGTTAGAGCTCTGGGCAATTTGCTTGGCCCTGAAAGCCTTTATTCCTTCATTCAAAGGAAGAATGGTGCAAGTTTTCACAGACAACACCACTGCCATGCAGTATTGCAAGAAACAGGGCGGGTTGGGGCGTTGACCCCTTGTCAAGAGGCTTTGCATTTCTGGACATGGCTGGAACATCAGGGCATTTCCCTAGTGGTTCAACACCTGGCGGGCTCTCTGAACTAACATCACACCAAGGTAGGGATGTAAAGTGATTCATGTGGGCTCTCTAAATGCCAGAGCAAGTGAACTGAGCTGCAGGTGCCTAGCAGATTATAAATGGCGTCTCCATCTGGAGATGTGCAAGGTCTCTTTAAGCAGTGGGTAGAGCCTTGGCCACTGCTAAGAACGCACAATGTCAGCAGTTTTACTCGTTGGATTGTTCAAGACAAGTCTTTCTTGGAGATGCTTTTCATCTCCAGTGGAGCTCTGGCCTCCTTTCTGCCAATATCACTCCTGCTCACAGTTCTTAAGAAAATCAGGAATGACCGGGCTCAAGTCATTCTCGGGATTGGGCACGGAGAGTCTGATATCCAGAGATGTTGAGCATGACCATTGCCTTCCAGTTCGGCTGCCTCTTTGAGAGGATCTTCTGTCACAGCAACAGAGGAGAGTTCTGCATCTGAACCTGTGCGCCCTCTGCCTTCATGCATGGAGATTGAGCGGTGACAGTTTTCGACCTTCCTTCCAAAGTCAGTTATGTTATTCTGGCAGCCAGGCGTCCCTCCACCAAGTATGCCTAAGTTTGTGGCATGGTGTGAGTCCCACAACTTTGACCCCCTTTCTGCACCTTTTTCAGAAGTTCTCTTGTTCACATTGTCTTTGGCCCAGCAGGGCTATACTCTGGGTACAGTTAAGGGTTACCTTTCTGCCATCTTGGCATTCTTGCGGTTGCTGGACCAACCTTCCCTCTTTATATCTGTTATGGATAGGTTCCTTAAGGGCCTGCAGCATATGTTTCCACCTTTTTCCTTCATCATTTCATCATGCCTCAGTGGGACCTTAACCTGGTCCTCACCTTTCTCATGTGTGCACCATTCGAACCTCTGCACAATTGAACTCTGAGGCATTTGACCATAAAATTTGCCTTTTTAGTGACCATGTGGTATTCTTTGCTGTTAGCCCTCTAGGGTACCCATGGATTTGTGTGTGATGAGGAACATGTTTGTAGGTGTTGCTTATTTTGTCTCTATCACAAGTAATCCCTAGTCTTCCCTTTATTTCAGAGCAAGGTGTAGAGGAGATGCGCAAACTGCTTCTGCTGCTGCTGGGCTGTGCTGTACAGGTTAGTCCAGAACTTGAGTTATGTGCATGAACTTACTTTCAGTGTCTGAAATTTACTAACTCACGTCTGTACCTTTTGTTTTTAAGTGTGAGCGAAAGGAAGAGTTTATTGAGAACATCCAGGTTCTAAATATCGAGACACAGACAGCCATTGCAACCCACATCCAGGAGGTAAGGACACATTGAGACAGATGCAGCAGGCTATTACTCTCCTCAAACAAACCTCATAGGCCTCAAGTATCCTGGGTATTTTTCAACTCAGCCCATTCAATGCAAATATTACAGTTTCAAGAAATGAAAAGCAGATATTTCATGTGTGCCAAATAAACCTTTCATGTTCATCCAAGAGACGTATCCCTCGGGTTACATAGGTATTACTGATTGAGCACCTCAAACGCAGATATATCACTCAGCATGCCTATAACGTACAGGCTTCAGAAGGTAAACGTTTCCCTCATGATGCTTAGATAGCTTTCAGCCTGGCCTCTAAAAGCAGACCCTTAACTCAGATTACCCAGATCTCATTGGTCTACATTTAAGACATTATTACCGTTCTTCATGTCACAAGGTCTACAAAACAGAACAGTCTTTCATTTAACATCTTCTCCGCCCTTCAACTCCAAGGTCTTAAGTGTAGCAGGTGTCTGCCTTAATTCAAATATTAAGAAAGATAAGCAGTGCAACACATGGACAGAAGAGTTAATTACAGTATAATTAGTATAACTCCACCTGCCCTCAAGGTGACTCCTTTTGTTATCATTTCCAAACCCGTTGATCAGTTTCAACACAATTACACCAAATTGATGTTTACAGTTAATTACAAATAATGTAGTCTGGTATTCATCGAAGCTCATGCCAAGCAGTTTTTATTTAACATCTAGGGTGGAAACATCTGCTAAAGCATTAGTATTAATCCTGAGGTACTCATTGGCAAAGGTATGATTTTTTTGTCACACAGATATGCAGTTTGATGATGATTTTCAGGCATCACAAACAATTGAACTGGATTTGCTTGTGCAAAGCAAGAGGTGGAACCCTTTTGCACTGGTAAAAACTAGTTTGTCAGAAATAACTTCATATTTCCTTTAAAAAAAGTGTGCTTGGTCACTCGGACAGCCAGTGTGGAGGTTCCAGTGAGGTGACAGTTGTGTGCGACTGGGAGTCACGTGCAGGGGCTTCACTGGAAAGAAGGTAGAAATGGCCTCCTGCTGCTTTTCGGTCCTACAGGCAGAGGAGTACAAAAGCACACACTACCTGCTGTGACCCTTGCTGGCGGTCTCGCTTGACCCTAATCCCAGAATGGGAGACGTAGGCAAGCGGATGGCACCAATATTACTAGGGGTTATCCAAAGAGCAGATACATGGTGATGCAGAGGGCCATGGCCTGGCCAGAGCTACATGATTAGTTGTGTGGATCCCTGGAGGACCTGTGGAGGGCATGAGATGCCAAAGGCACGCCAGTGGGGTCCCTCGAAGGTGCGTGTGATAGGCTTCTCTCTGCAACTGTGTAGGGAATGCATGTGCTTATGCTGTCCTGAGTGTGGTACCCTCAGGGGTGGACTGAAGAGGCAGACAGCCTGAAGAGGGCATAAGCAGAGAAGGCGTATATTCATGGCAGTCAAGAAAAAGTGCAGTATGTAATTATTAAGCTCCATGGAGCTGTGTAAAGGAGGAATCACAGAGAGGCAGTGAAGTGCCCCCTTTTTACCCCAGTGAAACAAATCTCACACCAGGAGAAAATACTCTTCTGCCTTCCACTAATGCTCTCCACATAGAGTGGGAAACTGAGAAAAAAAGGGGGACAGTAGAGTCTACAGGACTCATGAAGATCTAGCAGAGGGAGTTAAAACTATGGAGTAAGGGCTGGAGAAGACAAGGGCTCATAATGGCTGTGGTGGAAACCAGAGTGCATTAGCTTAAAACAAATATGAATGACCTAATGAGTTTTAAAGGCTGTGTTGTCAACAGTATCTTAAAATTGAAATCTCGGTTGAAGACCATAAACAGTTTGTGGGAAGGGGCAACCCTTCGTGTCCTAGGGGTCCTATCAACAGCCTGCCAAATGACTTCACCTGCCAAACAGAGAGTAAGCTGAGAGAACATGAGAGTACTACAATGGTAACCTCAAGAACAATTGGTGAAACATGCCTACCGTCCTTCTACAACACAGTGAAGAACGTATATAATGGACAGTAATAATCATCCCTTGTTTTGCAGAGCTGGGAGAGAGTGTTCTTCAGAATTTAAACAAGTAGATGCTCATGAATGAGAGCTGACTTTTGTTCTTCCCTGGTTTGTATCCCAACACAATGAATAGAAAACCTGAACTACTAGCAGTGAAAAGGGAGTTGATTGCAATGGATCTTGTTGCATCTATTAGCTTCTGAGTGAAACTGGACGTTGAACACAGGGGAAATCATCATGTTTTCACCCCTGTGAAATCCATGGGAAGCTTTTTAAAGGGTATTTTCGATGGTCGTTTGTCCTTTGGTCATATGTTTTCCCTAGTCTGAAAACAATGTTTGTGGTTTGCTGCTCAGGATTGTGGTATGAGTAGTGGTCTAAAATCCTCCTTCCTCGAGGCCCTCCAGAGGGAGGTGCTATGGGATTAACAGTGTTTAATGCTTGATCTAAATGTTATTGCATTTCCAGTGTCTCTGCTTTCCGTTCTTCCCTCCTATATTTTTTTGTGTGACATTGATTTGTTGGTAGCGTAAAATGCGCATAAAGGGTCTGTGATTGTATTCTGAGATCGTGCCTATGTGGGGATTACTATGTTTGGAGATGGTTTATTGAGACTGCATGCAATGCCCCATTTGCTTGCCTAATCAGATTGGAGCCTCAAAAAGCTTGACAATAATATCAGCTTTCATAACAATATAGCAGTTTTTGTAGTGTGTGCAGACTTCTGACTAAAGTCTTTTTAAAATCTTTTTATTAGTTTTATCCAGCAATACATCTCATACATACAGGCATGGATAGGGATGCATATATCCATTAGTATACCTCAATCCATTGTAGATACCATGGGCAAGGATTCAGAGCTGTCATTTTACGATTGTGATGGGGGAATCTAGAAGAGGATTCGAAATCCCGGTTAGTCCCTGCTCTCCCAGTTGGGAGAGCTGCTCCGGCACCCCATTCTGCCTTATGGTGCTTTTGGGTTAACTCATTATGAACAAGGGATATGCCTGTACTTTCTGAGCGTTGGTAGAGCTCAAGTGAGTGAGAGTCTCCAAAGAGGTCGGGTCGTCTTGGCTTGTCTTTTTAGGGCAGGCTCGCTGTGTCGCCAGAGCAGATGTGTGTTGAGGTATGTGCTGATGTAAGTGATTACATGGCGTTGTCCCTGATTGAACTGGGTCCTGCTTTCATGGGGATGCTCCCAGCATTGCTGGATGATCCAGGTCACCAGGAGAATCTTCTAAATGGGCACTCATTCTTGCGGAGGCCTTAATCCTTGGGAGGATCCAGATAATTTCTGGCTTCTTTTTTTCTAAGCTTTGCTTATAGAGCGTGGTTTGGGAGTTCCGTCACAAACGAAATGTTTCATTTTTTTTGGCCTCACCCTCTGTCACTGGTGGACGCATGAGTCGCTGGAGAGCCACACCTGCGCTAGGCAGGCTTCTTCCGCAGCACCTCAGAGACTCCTCACCCTGCAGGGAGGGTTAATGCCTTACATGCAGGTTGCTTCAACCCCTGATTACTTCTGTTCAGTCCAATGTGTAATGGTTTGCGCTTCACAGTTTTTGGATTAGTAGTGGTATGTGGCCTCTCACGTGCAATGTGAAGGATAATGGGCAGGTTGTGTTGCTTGAAAGAAAGAGGGGGCCGGGGAGCAGTTAAGGTCCTGTTATTGATAACTCTACTTGCTTTAGTTAAATTCTTGCTGAGCTTCTGCTGCGCATAAAGTACTAAGATCCTACCCCTATATATATATGGAGGAGTACCTGATGATTCAGGCCTCGGCCCAGATGCTCAATTATTCAAATTGCGTCTCAAGCTGGACAGTTTTAAGACAAAGATCCCTTTTATGGCCAGAAAGGGCCAGCATCCATAATATGGTGTTTGTTTTCCCCACTAGTGCGTCTGATGGCTAGGTTGCAGTCCAGTATTATTCCATATGGTTATTATTATTCATATAATATGAATATTGCTGAATATAAGCAGTCTTTTCTGCTCTCATCCTCTGTAACCCGACACCACCAAGCGTAATGCAATTAGGTGATCAAATTGAATGAATGTTTATACTTGTATTGTACTAATACTTGTCGGAGATTCCCTAAAAATTATCTGCATCTTTTCCGGGCACCCTCCCCACCGCTGTGCTGATAAGCCTCCCCTCACTAGAAATGGTGCTGCTTACCGCTTGCTGCCAAGTTTCCACGCCAAGTGTCCATGTGTCACAGCATTTGATGCCACTTACAGTGCCTCTTACAGGCTTTATTGCAGAGTCATTGCTAAAGTCCTTCCTGCCTCCTTGCCTTGTAAAAAGGCTCACAATGGCAACGCTTCACCATCTCCAGAGTCTGGGGCAGCAATGCCGCGAGTACTGCTCCTCCCGGTTGATCATGATTCCCAAAACGGGGTCTGAAGTGCTCCCCTGGCCCTGAACAAGCACCTGCTTGTTGACCCTTTTCGTCGTGTGTCATAATAGCATTGGGCTGCTTATGCCGATTCGCTCGCTGCTCCACTGCCGCCGGCGGTTCTCCAGCGCATCCGGCAGCATCATGCTGCCGCTCCCTCATCCGTAGACTCAACTACTAAGCATGATGGGAGCTCACGTGGTCGGTTCTAAACTCTTCATAAACATACAATGCTATTGGCCCAGTTGCAAAATACATTTATTGTTCTGTGGGGATGCGAAAGCTTTGGCACTGTTTCAAGGAGCTCTTTGACTAGAATGATGGTAAAACCACACCACAGCAAAGGGTTCATCCATTTGAAACATAAATTGGTGAAATCAATATGATTGGCTTTAATGTGCTGACTCATGCTAACAAACATTTACTGAAGCTGTTTGCATGCACTAACATATTAAAGAACTGTAGGGGTTGTCAATTCTTGCTGTTGTTTTTAATGGAGCAATATTTGGGCAATGATTTTTTAAAATTATGATGGATGATTATTCATTTCTAAATAAATGTTTAAATCTTCAATCAATACAGTACTATTAATTATAAATTAGTGTTTATCAATCTCTTTAATCACCCTCCTCATAGGATCATCTGTACATTAGTTTGTTGCCAAACGTCTTGCTCTATCATCTAGCAGATTAATGTTGACTTTTGCTTTATAAAAGCCAGTCAGTTCCACTTTACTTTGTAATTCTGCATTAATGAGAGGTCCTGATTGTTTGAATTCCTCCCCTTAAATTTTACCCTTTAAGCCCAATGGGATAAGCTGCTGTTTTTTAGGCCAAGGTCATATTTCTTGGAACAGCAGAAATTGAGTCTGGCTTCTTCTCTCACTAACTGACTGTTTTTTAATCTGCGTCATTGAATCTCAAAATCTACAGGCAAAATTATAAAGGACTGGGGCTCATCCTTGGCTTTTTACCTTATGCTTCGCAGTGACCACATAGTCCCTTTTCACACCAGACTGCTGTTTAAAAAACGGAGTTCCTAAATATATTGAATTTATCTATTGCAAACCCTGCAGTACAAGGGTTTCATCCAAAACCAAAGCAATCAGCTCTTTAATCCTCTAATCCGTGTTTAGATCTAGACACCTTATTTTATGAGTTGTATTTCTGGCAGGAACAAAGCTTGTCTGATTTGGGTGAATGTGCACTGGTACTCTACCAACCTATTGGCCATCTATTTTGTCAATAAATTGGAGCTACAGATAATAGAGACGAGATACGTACAAAGTCTGTTTTTTTTCTTTTGGACCTCAGGCTCACTTAGGACGCTTCCAGTCCCTGAAGAGTAGCTACTTCAGTGCTGGTCAGCTTACACATGTAGACTATTCACATATCGCCCTGGTGTCCCGGTTTTTGTGATAGTAGCCTCATCTGATAGTATTTCTGTTAAACAAGTGCCAGCAACAGTCTTGGTCTGGTGTTTTACATACATTCCTATAAACCATTCTCATTTTTAGATATATACGGATTGCATCCATTCTGGATTTCTGGGTCCATGAAAATCTATATATAAGTCTTACACTTGGTGCAGTGACAACAAGTACACAAAATGCATCACCATTAAAAATAGATTGCAACACCATTTGAAGCGCAGCAACCACCTGCAGTGGTGCTTAGGCCTGCACCTAATCACCAGACCGTATGCCTCCTCCACCTACCCTACGAATGACCCCACAATCTCACATTGCCATGCCTCCTCGAGAGGATCCTTCTACAACGGATGATGACAGTGATGAGGATAGGGAAGAAGGCAAAATAACGGACAATCGCACCATTACCAATGAATGTGATGATTACCTCATTTCTCCACCTTCCCCTCCAGCTCCACAACCAGTGGATTCTCCATCTGAAGATGTTGGTAGTTTTTGCTCACTAATGGAGAGAGCTCTAGCGTGTTTCTAGCTTCCTATTACAGTTAAACAATCGGACTGTTTTCTGTACGATTTCAAGGAGCAATCCGGAAAAACAGTCAGAGCAGTGCCGATTGTGGATTATGGTGGTCATTATGAACACGGCGGAAACAACTGGCGTGTTCATGCTGGCGGTCAAATCACTGACCGCCAGCGACCCCGGAATCCCGCCGGCCACATTATGAACTTTTCTGTGAGCCGTCGGGCAGAAACCTTGTTTCTGCCCGCCGGCTCACAGAAAGACTCGGCCCCGGGGCACCCACTCCGCCAGCCTTTTCCTGCCGGCATATCCCGCCAGGAAAAGGCTGGCGGAAAATGAAACATTATCCGCAGGGTAGCGCCGCTACCCTGGCGGATGGTGTTTCATCCCGCCGCCAGGCTGCCTGACGGCGGGAGCCTGGCGGTGGGTGACAGTTGCCGCTGGCGGCTGTCACCATGTTTATATATATGTTCATAATGAGGGCCTATATATGGAAGGAGTAAAAATAATGAAAACACAGGCTACTGTCACTGCCGTTCTTCCTAGAATAGATAAAAAATATAAAGCGCCAGAGGACTCACCTACCTGTTTGTTTGGACATCCAAGACCTGATTCAGTCATTACTCAGGCTGCACAACACAGGACTAAAAATACTTCCAATTCCTTAAGACTCTTTAATTTTCTCAAGTAAAGTCACCGCCGCCTGCATGCAGCTTAACATCATGCTATCACATATCCAATATTTAAAGTCCATTTGAACCTAGCCATAGGGCTGAACTGAAGTTCCTTACTTGGAAGGTGGTGTTGCTACTGGCTTTTATCTCCGCTATGAGAGTAAGCCAACTCCAAATATTCACTATTAGGGAACCATTCTTACAATTCAAAGACACCATGGTAATTCTTCGTACTAATCCCCAGTTCATACCAAAGTTTCTCACTGATTTTTTTACCTAAATCACCCGTATTTGCTTAAGACTTTCTTTCCCAATCCTCAAACACCTGTGGAAAAAAGTCTTCATATTCGTGATGTGAAGAGATGTTTAATGTTTTAATTACATCACACAAAGCTATTTCGTACTAATGATCACCTTTTTTGTGGCCTATGGCAACAATGACAAAGGTGGACCAGTATCCAAGCCCACCAGAGCAAGATGGGTTTCATCAGCCATTCAGTTCTGTCATTCTAAGTTAGGGTGGCCTTTAAGACAAAAGACTGAAGCACAATCTACGAGAGCAGTTTCTGCAACAGCGGCTTTATTTGCTGGGCTGCCCATCAAAAGTATATGCTGTGCTGCCACCTGAAAGAGCAAGCACACTTTGACCCAGCACTACTCTCTGGATTCAGCACAGAGCACTAATACAGCTGTGGGTCAAGCAGGACTTTGGCATTGTTTCCAATAAGGTGAGCCGGTTGTCATTCAATGTATAATGCCCACCATCCGCTCTGATAATGCTGTGAATTTTATTGCTAATGTATTGCACTGCTAACTATTCTGATTCAAGCATGTGAATCTATGAACGATACCCCAATACTGGAGAAAGAGCTTGTTACTTACCTGTAACTCCTGTATCTTGTGGTACTTAAAAGGGGGGCCAGATTTGTTAAAATTGTGCTACTTTATCCGTAAGTCTGTCTGTCAGTTTTTTCATACATAGAGGTTCCAAGACTGAGACCTTCATAAACCCAAAGCCGGGAGATCAGAGGCCTTCTATTTCTTAGCCACTGTCATTCTTGCCACCAGTAAGATATGGGATATAAGGTTACCATATTGGGTGGATTACATGTATAAACCTTCAGCGTCCACCTCGCCCAACAAAATAACATCTACCCCTAGACATGACTGCATGTCCACCACATATGAATATATGAGCTGGCATTGTCAAACCCCCTCCAACAAAGATCTAAACATCCATATATTGCCCTCAAATGAAACAGTGTGAAATACCAACAGAGCATCATTTCATAAGTAGTTTTGTTATACTTTACACTTTGAAAGAGTTTTGCTGCTCCTTTCCTGATTAAAATCTAGGAACTCTCCCGGATTTCTAAGTCCAAATCCTCTGTTTCTTTACATATGTAAGGTTTTTAAGGGCTGAATATGTTCTAGGACTCTATATAGTCTTGTTATGGCCCACAACATTTCTTCTTCTTGGAACATGCTCTCCATTGTGGTTAAGTCCCTGCCTCCTCTTGTCTTCACTCCTGGCAAGCGCTCAGTGCAACAGTTGTGCGTGTCTCAGGGCATCATGTGGTCTCAGGAGAAAATTATTACTTCATTAGTCCCTTAAGCGCCCTCTATACAACAAACCCAAACAAATACCTTGTCCTTTTGCTCAAGTCTAATATCTATTATCAGTCATCCTTGGAGAGAATTTGGGTTACTTACTGTGTGGACATGGGTGAGCGCGAGGGCGTTATTTGATGCAAACACACTACTCTATGCCAGTAATGTAGTGATTTTTTTTAATGGAATTCAGCAGGTGCCCCTGAAATGTGTGTGTTTGCAGCAGTAAGTGCCGCAGTGGGACCCTACACAGTTTCCCCTCAACTTGACACCACAGTTTATTATGTTTTTGAAAACCAAATGAAAGCCGGGGCCAATTATGCCATCAGAAACCACCCTTATATTGAAATGTATACGGTACGCAGTGGCGGCTGGTGAACTTCGAAAGCGGTGGGGTGTAAGAACAAATCATGAATTTGCAAGTGTGAGTATCGGAGCAAGCAATACTGTCCCAAGAGTAGATCACAGGGTTCTACTGCAGAGAATTATATTTAAAAAATGCCCGAAAGGTGCATCTATACCACAACATATTTCAGATGTTATCTTAAAGTACTGCAGCAGATTCCTAAAATATATTTTTGTGACCTCAGTCTCACCGAAACAGGTGAAAAATCCACTCCTTCCAAAAATCTTGGATATTGATTCAAGCTTCAAAGAAGACAAGAGAAAACAATATGTTTTTCTGTTAGATTTCCCACCAGCACAGATGCATTTTTGGAGTGGCAGACTGAATGAATTTTGGCTTAGTGAAGTGAAAGAAGTAACTGATGAAGAGAGAGTCTTCAATAAGTTTTACTGTTTTCTGCAATCAGACAAAAGTTTATGCAAGGTAAATTCATTTATGTCACCATCATGAAAATCAGAGGTTTAAAAGTTGTACATTTTTGGTCATAGAAACCAAAGCTGGAAAGTAGGCTAAGGAAATGAGTAACTTATGCCTTTAATATTAAACTTAATGCAATCCTGCAAATTTTAATTTCACCTACCTGAGGTGCTTGAAAGGCTGGCACAGCTTCTTTCGTTTAACATTAACCCCACTCTTATTTGGTTAGTCACAGGTTAGGGCAGGGTGGGGTTAACAGTGAGGATTGCTCAACTGTGACTGAAGTGTATCCCTGGCAGCTGCAGAGCTGAAGTCTGCAGCGCCCTAGCCTAACTTTATGGTTGGGGGAGGTCTTCAGGAAAGAATGCAATGGCTTTGACAGGCTGGTGATATCACGAGCTTCAGAGCTGTGAGCTTGTCAGTCCGGTAAATCTAGGATTGCTGGTCCATTCTCATGGTGCATGAAGTGTGCCTGACATAACCCTGACTTGGCGAGTGCTGCCTGAAGTCAATGTCTGCGTAGCAGACACCCTGAGGCTGTTTACTGGCAGAATTTCTGTCTATTAATAACAGAATTAAAACAAGCATTTCCAATGCAATGGGTCTCTCGTTTGCTCGAGTTAGAACTATTAGCGTTGTAAATTCCTAACTGGACTTTTTTTGCCACATAAATTGAGAATGAAAAGTAAAACAGTTGACATAAGCGAACTGATTCAAAGCGCCACAGCCGCTATGAGCAAGAGTGCGAAGGAGAGACTCAAAAGGAAAAATAAGTTTGCTCGCAGTCAAATGTATTGGCAAACGTGCAATTATCCATGAAACAGGGTTGATGGCTAAGGCGGTAACAAAACTGCCCCAAAGAGGGACAAATGTAAAGCATTTACCAATGATAACAAAGGATTTTTGAAAGGCAAGCCAATGAACGAGTGATAGTGATCAGCATGTGGTGGGCGTGGTTAAAAGCCCACAGATAGACTACAAAAGGCCAGGGCGCTTGCACGCTCTACCTAAAAACAACTAGGGGGAAGAAAAAGAACGAGGGGGTGCACCCCTGCCCCCAATATCAAAGAAGCGCCAATGATGTGTTTTTGTCATTTAAGTGGTTATGTCACTCCAATTAAAATTCCATACTTTCCTCTTTATGGACTTGAGCACTTCTAGTGGAAAGATCAAGAACAAGGATCTCACCATGTTTTTTTGGTAGGAAAGTAAAGTTAACATTATCTGGCCCATCCGTGATATTTCAAGTCTCCCCCAAGTGTACAGATCTTTGAAGAGCATATTGTAGATTTTCTTTGCCCATTGAGTTTCATTCAAAGATTCCTGTCCTTCAATTATCTGTGCATGCTTTCAACCTGCCATTCTTCACCCACGCCACGTACTGTAATTACCCTTAAACCTAGACACTATTTGGGATTTTTACCACTTCTCTAACAGTTTGTAAAGTGAGTTTGAGGGGTTTGTTGTGAATATTTAATCATAATCTGCAAAAATAGTGATCTTACTCTGCTTCCCAGCCACAGATATTCCTGTGATTTCAGGATTGGAATTCACTTTTGTGGATGGGGCTTTCAGTTGATAACACCCCCCCCATCTCATTCACTTGTTAAAGTAATAGGATCTGAAATTTTGAATCAAACAGACTCTTTGGTTGAAGGCTTTTGAAAATGTCATTTTTTAAAGAGTTTGAAACCTGGGACTGAGGCCAGTTTTAGACAGTTTTTCTGGATTCATAGCCAGTCTACCCTGCCAAAAGTCTTCTCCTCGTCAAGCGAAAGAAGGACTGATTTTATAATTTCCCTAGAGGCTTTATCAATCAGGTTCAGGGGAAGTGTTACATTACCTCCTGCTATCTATCGTTTATAAACCTAGCTTAGTAAGACAAGATTATTTGCAGCCAAAGTGACGATTCTGACATTCAATAAGAGACTATACCTGTAGCATCTGCAACAGTTGGCATTTTTGTTAGGTTTTAAGACAAGCATAAGGACTGCTTCAATCATCGTGGGGATGACGGTAGCTATATTTGAAAAAGTTGCAGCTAAGTTAGACAAAGGGGAAAGTAATAATTTTTTGAAGGTCTTATAAAAAGACTGCAGGAAACCATCTGGCACGGAGGTCCTGTTGTTTGGGGGTGACATAATAATATGCTGTATTTCCTTTCTCGACATTGGCTCCTCCAGGCCTTCTTATAGGCCTCGGCGAATTACAGGAAAATGAACACCCTCAAGATATTGGTCCAAAAGAATAGGTTCATAGGGCTCCTCCCAGTATAGCTCTGTGTAGAACCATGTGAAAACATCCATTATTTCCTCAGCTGATGTTCTGAGGTCTCCATTGGCTGTTTTTATATCCTGGATATATTTCTGAACTGCGTTTTGGCTTAATTTATATGCTGAAAGTGTATCAGCTTTATCCCCCATCGCAGAGTACACTTGTTGAATGCTTAATAATTTCTTGACCTCTTCTCTCGCCAAAACCTTTGTAGCTCATGCCTTGCGCTTTGGAGTTTTCCACAGTTATGTCATAATCCCATTCCCTTATGTTCTTCTTCCAGTTTGGCTGCGTCAGTTTCAAATTCAAGAGGTCTCATTTTGGTAAATCTCACAAATGTGGTTGTGTGTTTAATTTCCCCACCATCACTGCTTTAGCTGCCTCCCATATCACTGACCACCATATGCCCTCTGTCTCATTCTCTTTAAAATAATTCTCTACAGCTTCACAAATGTTGAGCTAAGAGTTGAGTCTCTTAGTTCGATTTTGTTCAATTCCAGATTTATTTTGGAGTGGAGCCCCTTGTGGTAGCCCTCTTTGTCAACATTACCGGGGTGTGGTCAGAGAGAACTTTGTTTTTTAGGTATGTATGTTTTACAACAAACATTAGTTGCCTACAATTTGTCACTTGCATTTAAAGTAAGACATTTATCTATCTTTCAGATGTTGTACTGCACATCTGCTGCAGGTCTAAATGTGTCTTTGATATGCATGTTTCATTATAATCATCACATTTTAATTCTTTCACTACGTGGGTATAGCAGTTATCATCACATTGCTTACATTTAGATGTTATATTATGATAAATAACCTCCCAAGTGGATCACGCTCTAGTTCACCTACAGGTAATGTAAAAAAACACAGTGGGCCTGATTCACAAAGACAAACGTACACTTTTGTGCAGAAGCTTTCTTTATCTTTATTAGAGCTGTAGACTGAGGCTATCAAGCATGGATAACATTAAAGTGTGCTCTGACATCCTACCATTTGGCCCTTCCTATCCCTGTTTGAGGAACCAAGCTGACAATGGATACCTGCTATGATGAATATAGCCACACCTCTGACCTTAGATGAGGCTTTGTAATGAATTGTTATTGGGTAATATTGGGATTTAAAGCATTTTACTATCTGAAGACAGATGTGTTTCTTGAAGTAGGACAACGCATGCAAACCCAGTGCAGAAAAGCCTCATGCTTCAGTGGGGAGTTCAGCGTCTGATTGTTAAGTGTCAAAAACGTTAATGTTTGGTTTGTGTCTATTCTCATTTTTCAGTGATAGGGATATCCCTATTCTGCAGTATCCAAACACCCTCTGTAGAAGCAAGACCCTTGTCAATCATCCCACACAGTGTTTGTCTGAAGAGTACTTGTGATGTTAATACCGCTTTCCCTGTCACTACTCACCATAGTTTTCCATTGACTTGATGTTAAATGAATAAAACAACACCAGAATTAACAGTAAACACCACAGTTACCAGTCAGCTAACTTAAGCATGTCCTATTGTGTTGATCTCAAAATGTAGAAACAAAAACAAATTAATCTGAATAATCCTTATAAACAGGGGGGGTAATCTTACCTGATGTTGTGGGTCAGCTCCCAAACTATCAAGGCCTAAAAAGAAAGACCCACATCCTGACTCTTGTTATTGGTAATCCAGAGCCAAACATAGCGTGACTAAAGGGTTGAGTCACTATGCATTTGAAGTCACGAAGCCTTTGTATACTATACCATCTGTCCTCTGAGCTGCACTCAAGATCTTTTTGTTTACCTTTAACAAGTGGTTATGAGTCAACACATTTGGTATCATCTTTTTCCTGCTTTGGCTGAACACTGTGGGTCCAATCCAGGATGATATAAGGTATCTTTCAATTTTTCTAGCGGTGACCTAAATAGCTCCTGTACATTCTCTTCCAAATCCTGATCTGGAATCATTCCTGGTACTCCTCAAATTTGCAATTTATTGCAGCAAATTTTGTTTTTGTCATCATTGACTCTGTTGAGAACTGTCTGATGCCGGTTCTCTAACTTTTGTATCCTAATCTCTACTTTATCATTATGGTAGGCTTCTTCTGATATGGCCACCTCTAGGTGACACAGTCATTGCTGAACTTTCTGGTATGAGTCATCCAAATCTGTCAGCGCTGTGGTGAATTCATGCCATAAAGCAGACATTCCTGTTTTTTCATCTCTCTTGTTCAGAGGTGGTTGGGTGCTTTTTTTGTAGCAGAGGCTTCCATGTTTCCACCCAAATGTGTCTCTGTTTACAGCTCTATTATCTGTGGAGTCTAAGATGCTGAGTGTCTTGACTGATTGTCTCTGGACTACCAGTAGGTCTTTAATGCTTGACGATTTCTGTACCTTAGGTTTGACTGACAACATTATCGCATTGTGAGGCTGCCTCCATGTTCTTGTTGGTGGCCGGTATTGGGAGTTTAGCAAGGACACTACTATACTGTATAGGTCGTCATTGCAGCCACACACTTGTGTTTCTATCTCTCTAGCCATTGTACGGGGAGGTTTTTCCCTAGGATGGCACTAGAGTGGAGATTCCCTAGAAATTCTTGGAGTTTACAGCCCTCAGATTGTAGAAACTTTCTGAATTGGGTGATCCTGCTCTTTCTGGAGTATGGTGAAGTCCTGGCGTAAAGCAGGCATTACTGTTTTTTTTCTAGAGTCTTCTCCCCACCCCCACCCCTTGCATCTAATTATCTCCTGACAAGTAACTTTTCTTTCTTCAACTGTGGTTGGTAACTTTGACTTGGCGAGAATGAAATAGAAGGCACAGATTGTGGAACAATTGACAGATTGGGCAGACCCAAGAATAAAGTGTGCTAGAATGATTCTCACTCTTGTGCCCTGCACTTTCAGCCATATGAACAAAAACATCCTAAATGTTAATTAAAGACACTTGGAAGCACAAGGTGATCCAGTCAAATTAATTTCCTAGAGTATGCTTGGTGACAAAACTGGATGAATCACCCAAAATCTTAAATCTAAATGAAGCATGTAAAGTAGTGTAAGGATACCTTACAGTATATATTTGCAGAAACAGAGTTTTGAAATGCAAAGCAGATGTGTTTTTTGTCTGGGCTCTATAGGTATGAACCTTTCTTAGGAGGAGAAATGTCCCTACAAGATTACCTTTTCAGATACAGGATATGCTCAACAACCAATAAAGGTGTTAGGTACTTTGTTGTCAAAAGGCCAGTGTTTTAGAAGAATATAAAAGGTCCTCTACGCAAATGTAGCAATTACATTTACCTCAGTAGAATGAATGCCCTTGGTTAGGATACTGGTCCCTGCCTTCCAGAGGGAGGACTGAAAGTGGCATAACCTTTGGTGTCAAATAGGAGAGTTCTTCCTAACATGAGAGAGGGTGGGTGCAAAGTATATTACCCCATGTGCAGTGTTCCCTTAGAATTGTAGTCCAGCATAGTGACTCTACTTAGTTCTGTGACTGTCCAGGAACTAACAATTTCCTTTTCAAACAGCACAGGAATAAAGAGGTTGGGAGATTACATCTTGTTATAGTAGATTGCACTGCCACAGGGACGGTATGTCAGGGATCTGTTTTGAGGTATCAGGCTTATTGTATATTTCAGAGACAGTTTTCAACTGTACCACCCAAAGAACAGTCATAAGAGGTCATGCTGATGCAGGCTCCAATGTCGTCTTCACATACATTAATTTTAGGTTATTATTGAAAAAGGACGGAGCTCATGCAGTGGTTGGCTGGCTCAGAGGAAGTGTCTTGTATATAGTTAGACTCTGCTGCCTCCCTGACTGCCCTCACAGACATGAGGGTGTCCTGAGGGCAGAGGTCAGGTTGGTAATGTAGCCCCGTTCAGAATTTATTAGCAAAGATTTAGTCTTGGGTGGCAATGGCATTAGCAACCTGCCAATATTAATCATGCCCCCTTCTGCCTTATCACTATCATCCTCACTGGTTATGCATCATCCCTTCCTTCTTAGGCCTTGTCAGACATCACCTCATTGTAATGTGGTATTGTATTATACTGGAACATTTATATAAATACTATCCCTGTGTGAGGCACAGAAGAACTTGTCTATATGTGCAGCAAGCTATGTCATGTAGGTGTGTTTGCAAGGGAGTTGTCTTTGGTTTTGATCCTGTGTGGGAAGTGCTTCCATGTTGTGTGTGATGACCACGAAGGTTCAGTTATGCGGTTATTGGACACAATATGTTGCAGTGTGGTGGGAGAAAAGGTGTAAGACAATCACTTTATGGTTTTCTAGCTTACAACAAATTTATACTGTGAGACAACATTGATGTGTATTGAGGCTCTATTGGTGCAGTGCAGGCTCTGGAAAATTCTCTTTTATAGTTTGGAAGCATCCTAGATTATTGTTTTTTAAAGATTTGTTTATTACATTTTTAATTATACATTGTACACATTAGTTTCACATGTTACATGTTTTACAGTTATCATACTTATGGCATGACATCCCTAGAGGTGGTCTGTCTTACATCCTTGATAGACACAGTTCAAGCCTGCAGTGGGTTATGTGGGAGTCACTATTCGAGGCAGCAGTAAGTGTTTGTTGGAAATGGTCCTCTCTCCAGGGTCACCCCCAAATGTTTTGCCTTCCTCTTTGTTGGATTTTTGTTAGTTGGCCTTAGGACTCTGCACTTTACCACTGCTGACCAGTTATAAAGTCCTTGTGCTCACTCCCCTAAACATGGTTTGATTGGCATACACCTGATAAGCATATTTAATTTACTCGTGAATCCTTTGGAGAGTGGTATACCATATACCCAGGACCTGTAAATGAAGTGCTTCTAGTGGGCCTGCAGCACTTATTTTGTGCCTCTCATTTAAATATCACTTCAAAACATGTCCCAGGCCTGTTGTTGCAATCTGAAGGCAGTGTGCCACTGCCGTGTGGACTTGTCATTTATAACTCCTTGCCAAGCTTTAAACTCCCCTTTTATTACATATAAGCCACCCCTAAGGTAGGCCTTTAGGTAGCCCATATGACAGGGTGCTGTGTAAATAAAAGGTAGGCCATGTACTTTTACATTTTAAATGTCCTGGTAGTGAAAAACTCACAGATTTGTTTTTCACTACTGTGAGGCCTACCCATCCTATAGGATAACATTAGGGATTCCTTATTACATTTAATAAGCTGTAATTCCGAAATGAGAGGAGGTGGAAATGTCATGTTTGGTGTCTATGAACTTATAATGTTAAACCCTCTTTAATGGTAGAGTTAGATCTATCATTTAAAAATGCCACTTTAGAAAGTTGCCATTTTCCTGCCCTTATCCCTCTGTACCTGCAGCCAGCCTTAGGTCACATGACTGGGTGTAACTGACTGTTGAGACTTTGTAAATGCACCCCAGGCAGTCACACAATAGTGGGATTAGCGGAGCCTGAATAACTTTTCCACTGGCAGGATGGTGAGGCGGAACTGAGCACAGCCCCACTAACACCTGAATAGGCTGTGCCCTGCCACCACACAATAGGCTTAACAACCCTGTATTGTCAGTGCAGCCAGCTAGGAGCCAGAGCAGAGGAGGCAGGAAACTCCTGGAACTTCAAAGAACCTTTCGGGAAACTTCTCCAACCTTCTAGGAGCAGGACACCAGACCCTAAAAATAGAGCTCTCAGACCTACTCTTTAGTTCACTACTCGACCTGCAGAAGGACTCTCAGGGGACTGCCTGCTGCAGTGACCTGCTGTGCACTCTGCTAGACTGGTGTTATACCTGAAAGAACAACTTTGCTGCCTGGAGCCTACCTTTGAGCCGTCACAGGCCACCTCTCGTGTTGAGCCCTGCAACTTTACCTGCACTAGAAGTGACTTCAGGGGCTAGTTTGCTGGCCTCCTGTTCAGAGCCACAGGGACATAATAGGCTCCCACCATCTTGAACCCACACCCGGACCCAGCCTGGGTGAGCCCCAAACTCCAAAAGGTCTCCATCCACTCCTGGACCCTTGGTTATAGTGCTAAAGGTGCCCAGATGGCACATTTCCAATTCTGAGGACCTGGGCAAAATTTGGCCAAAAAGTGCTTTGAGAATCAGGAGGAACTAGGACCAAGCTGCTTGCCTATCCACCCGAGGTGCATCGCCAATTGGATTGATTTTGTGGCTTCTCCCACTAAGTTCTTCTCTGCAGCAACAAATTAATTTCAGCGGTCCTTCACGAAAGGGGCAGCCGACCTCGTGAAACTGTCTTCAGCTACAGGCTTCTGCTTCGCCCCGCTGGAGGTGTTCTACTTCCATCTCGATGACTGCGTTTGAAGGTAAAAATCTTCACTGCATCCTCCCTCCACGGCTATATGACAACAAAACTCCCTTCTTGGACACTCCTGCAGCCTTCCCCCGCTGAACTTATACCTTCTCAGATATTTTGCTTCAAAACGTTTCTAAGTCGGAAGGTCTGAAAGTAAGCGCTGACCAATTCACTGTGTGTATGCGAACTGCGGTGCATCACGGTTGCCCTTAACTTTTGACTTTGCCCTGGTCTAGCGTGACCATATTACTGTGGTTGGCGCTTATTGCTTTTAAGCCCTATTTTGAACCTCAAATTTTAAACAATCATAACTCCGGTCCTACTAATTCAATTTTGATGGTGTTGGTGTCAAATAATTTTTTCAAATGGACTAATTTGAAAAAAAGTGTTTTGGGATTTTTATTGTGTTGTGTTTTCACTTTATTACTGTTTGTGTGTTGCATAAATCCTTTACATGTTGCCTCTAAGTTAAGCCTGACTGCTTTTTGTGCCAAGCTACCCAAGGCTAAGCAGAGGTTAATTTAGTGACTTTTTGTGATACCCCCTGCAAGGGCTTGTGGCTGTTGCTTGACCAGGGCTCACACCCTAGTCAACCATCATCCCCGTTTCTCACATTGGTGTTCAGTGTTGTGGATCAGTGCTTGTGTTTGTGCAGTACCATACAGTAATTTGAGTTACACATTAATCCTAGATAAATAATTGTGCACCAGTGACCTTTTTAAATTCTCCCTAGTCTCCATTGGCTGTTTTTTAAATATATCTTTATTGGCATTTGTAGTTATTTCAGCGATAGTGCATAACATAAGCTATCCCAGTTTCATATTACAGACAGGCAGTTCTCAAATATAGCTTTACTGGGATCAATCATTAGTTTTTGGTAACCTGTCAAGGGCCAGTTTTCTAATTATCGCAGTTGATCACAGTGCTAGCGACATCAGTCTGTAGACAAATGTATATGTCCGTCTGGGTGTTGAGGCCCCATCAGGTTAGGCGGTGACTTATTTCTGATCTTAAATAGCCTCCACCAGTTGCCTACAATGTAGGATGAATGAAACCATTTGTCAATGGCAGTCCAATAGGTGAGCAACCTAGTGAAACGGGGATCGGTTGACTAACGGAAACATAAAACCCAGCACAAATAGGACAAAAAATGGGGGTCTCTGAGGTGGTGAGAGTTAGAGTGACATGTCGCATAATAGTAGGGTGGGGGCAGCATGCAGGTTTTGGATTTGTGTTTACACCTATCAAGTTTGTGTACGTGTTCATATCATGTACTATCAGGCAGATGAAAGTGCAACTTGTACTGTATTGGTATGTTCACAGTGCACAGCATTTGTCACAGTGAGGGTTGAGCAAGTCCAACGCATTATTGGGTCTGGTCTTGCGTATTCTATCTTGCACCCCATCAGGTTCAACTCCCTACTCTACTGTCTCTTCCCCACCACCACTGGCATCACTCTGGCCTGAACCTGTTTCCCCCTGCTGGTGTTCCCAACTCTCCAAGACCTCAGCCCCCAAGCCCCCTATGAGACATCTCCTGATACCCCAAGCATCTTCCCGCGTATATGCTCTCTTCAGCTCTGGCCCATATGGTGACATCTCTAGCCCATTACTTCACTGTAGGTCTGGCCCTAGACTTCCAGGTCAGTAAAATTCTGCAGCAAGCTAATGCAATGGCGAGGTCCAAAAAACTAGTGCCAACTTTACGCTCCTTGGGTCTGGAAAGCCCCCAAGCAGGCATACTTCTTTGGAGCAGGGGAGGGAGCGCCCCAGAGCCACATGTAGGCCTGCATTCCACTAGGTCTGTGGTGTTGGGCACCCCCACATCAAGTGTGTAAAGTCTGCATCATGCAAGTGGCATCTGAGGCATTCTCTGGGCTCTCCATCATATATAACCTGCAGCCTGTGTGTGTGAGGTAGGTCATATGCAATATAATACATTTTATATACTTCAGCCTCATGTTGTGGGAAAGTTTTTGGGGGTATACTATGGTCACTCGACCCAAGATGCTGTCCCATCTAGCCACAAGTGCCATCAATGGGCCCTGTTCGATCTTGAGTAATGAGCGATAAAACCACGTTACCTGGTTCCACACCAAGCCCAGCGAGAGCAGGAGCTGAATCATCGCCTGTTGTGGAGGTTCTTTTTTCTCCCCATCCCAAAGGTCATTATATGTCTGCACTAATGCCTTATATTTCAAGAATTGCCCACACACTAGAGCAAATTCTTCTATCATCTCCTGCAGGGGCACTAGGACGTCCTTTGAAAAGCAGTCTCCTACTGTTATCACTCCAGCCTCAGTCCAAGCCTAGGACTGAGTTGTGGTGAAGCAGCCAACCGGGTACCTTGAGGCAACCCCACCATATCCTCACATTGCAGTGCTGCCAACTATATAAGGCTTCCTGCAGCAAAATACTTGGTTGTGCCATTTTCAAGTCAGAGCAAGGTAGCATGCCCAATAAACGCCCCTGGTGTGGCGCCAACCTGAGTAAGTCTAGAGCCCTTCTTTGGGTTCCTTCTATCCACTTAGCCAGCCATTGCAGCTGTGCTACCAGGTAGTACAGTTCAAAATCAGGAGCGCCACTTCTAGGAGGGCACCTCAGCATTGCAAATGACACCCTGTGACACATCCCATACAAGCTCCCGAAGGAGGACATCCAGCTGCTGACCTTCAAAAAGCAACAATAGAGGAAAGGGAGTGCAACGTTCGTCCTGTGTGCCCCCCTGCAGGTCTATTAACTGATGGTATATTTGAATGCCCAGATATTTAAAAGCCACAGGTAACCAGGTAAGTCCTTCGGGGAGATCAGGCAGCTGGGGATTTCCCTGGGTACAGGGATACAGGCATTTTTTGGACCGGTTGACTTTTAAACCTGAGAGTTTCCTATCCAGTGTTACACCCCTGCACCCTCTTGAATAATTGCTCAAGTGGTTCGATGCCCAGTGCAAATAAGGGTGACAGTGGGCACCCCTGCCGTGTACCTCTGGAGACATCGTAGGCATTGGAGATTATATTGCTGGTCTTGACCTGCGTAGTCGGCCCTGAATAAAGGAGGGCGACCCATTTAATCCATTGCTCCCCCATTCCCATTTTGCACATTACCTTTGTCTGGAAGTCCCACCGTACTGATTCAAAAGTCTTTTCAAGGTCTACCGACATGAGCGTTGTTTCTGGGGAGCCATGGATCTCAAGGTGATAGAGAATATGGTAAAGTCTCCTGAGGTTAAGTGACGTGCAGCGGTTCAGATTGAAGCCATTCTGATCTTTGTGCACTAGAACCTGCATATTAGGGAGAAGTCTGGTCGCTAATATTTTGCTCAGGATCGTAAAGTCTGTGTTGAGCATAGTCAAGGGGTGGAATGCAGTGACCGGGGCGCTAGGGGCCGTGGTCTTGGGAAGTGGGCTGACAGATGTGTTCTGCGTTGTGACCGGGAGGCAGCACTCCTTCAGTGACGCAGCGTATAGTGCTTCCAGTCTGGGAACCAAGATATCTGCAAAGGTCTTACAGAACTCTGCTGGGAACCCATCTGGACCAGGGGTTTTGCCCATGGCCAGATCCTTAATGGCCTGTCTAATCTCCTGAGCAGTCACCGGACCTTCAAATGCTCTTTCATGCGTTAGGTGTCAATGTTGGGACGGTTCAAAAACTTGTCCTGTATGTCATTTGTGAGAGCCTCCGGTCTATTGTCTAGGGTTTCATGATAATTCTGAAACTTATCATTTATTTGTCCTGGGGAGTAGATATGTGTTCCCGTGGCCGATGTCAGGTGTGTGACTGGGAAACCTCTTAATTCAGGGCTAATAATCCACACCAGTAGCCGTCCCGACTTGCTCTCTGTGTAGTGAGCTTTGGCTATGTAAGTCTTGTCATGGCATCATAACCTTTTCAATATGACATTGTATTGTTATTTTGTGTCTGTGGGTAGTCTGGTCCGGCCCCAGGGAGTTGTCAGTGGAGTGGAGTGTGGCATCTACAGCATGTAACTCTGTATTAAGTTCCTACTGACGCCCACAGACTGCCCCATACATGACCATGACCTCTGACAACTACCTTAAAGGCTTCCCATCCTATCACTGTAGATGATGCCATACCCTTATTTGCATCAAAATACTCTGTGATAGCCACATGTAGTGTTTCCCTATAACAGGACTTTTCTAATGCCACCGGCTGGAGGTGCCATGTTGGGATCACCAGTCTATCATCTATGGGTCTAATCCCCAAAATTAAGGGGCTGTGATCAGATAGCGTCCGTCCTAAATATTCTATGAAAGTAGTGTACTGACAGAGTCTAGTAGAACACAGGAATCTGCCTAGCCTGGTGTGAAGGGAATACAGGTGAGAGTAGAAAGAATAATTTCACCTCCGGGAGGCCCACTGTATGGACATTATTCAGCTAAGTGTGTCCCTCAGCGTCCTCGGCTCAATGTTACAACTTTCCCACTCTGTCTGACCAGGCCTTGATTTGCAGTTCCAAATCCAGCTGTGTCGGGCCTAGTTCTTCGAGCCTTGATTCAACACTTTTCACCCTATCTGGAAGCTTGTGAGGCTCTTCCCTCAGCAGTTCTAATCCCACCTGTACCGTGCCTATATCCTGTTGGAAGACAGTCTTCATGTCAGCAATAGCGGCTAGTATTCCATGAAATTGCAGCTGCATTGGAGGGGCCGTTCTCTTAAGCTCTACAAGTTCTCCCCTTACGGTAGGCACATCTTTCGCACATCAGACTGAGCCCATACTGGTTTGGCTCTGGGTTTTCCCTTGTCCATCTCACATTGCACCTGTCAGGGGGGATAGGGATGCCTTCTCCAACAATGTGAGTGATGGAAGTAAGGCTAGTGTGTTGGCTGGAGAGTGTTCACATAGGCCTCCAAGCTACAGTGTAGTTAACCACTTTGACCCAATTGACTCCGCTGGTGCTCTAGGTGTGACTAAGGTGATGATTTGGTCCCCTGTGCACCCTAGCCCCAGATCCCTGACAGTTGGCTGCAGGGTCAGGGCCCCTGCAGTTGTTCTGGAATCACTGGTACCCCCACCAAGTTCTTATCTCCGGCCCACACAGCCTTTCAATCTGTGTACCCCAGGACTACACCGAGCCAATCCAGCCCTCCACTAATCAGGTTGTAAAAGCAACAGGGCCTCGGTCAAGTCTCACTGCAGTGGGCCACTGCAGTTCACTTCGGGCTGGGTCTTCTAGGTGCTGGTCGCATATGAGCTCAGAGTTTCTCCCCGCTGCAGCACTTCAGGGGGCCCAGATAAAGGCAACAGAAGCATTTCAGTTTGCCCTCGCACTAGGCCAGGTGTATCAGCAGGATATTCTAGAGTGGACAAATAAGTGTCATCTTCGTAGTAATAGAAGGCCCCTTATCCACCAGCCAAAAGTCAGTGCAACGGGGGGGCCCAATGTCCAGCCATATTTACCCCTTAACAGTATGGGGCTCCAGGAAGCTTCACTTGCTCACCATGCAGGGCTTAAATGTATAAGGGTAGCTGGCAGACCTTGTGCCTCTCCCCAACTGCACTGCCTCTTTGCGGTACAAAGGCAGCTAGGAACCCAGAGCCACACCGGCAAACAGGCAGTATCACATGTCTCGGCTCGGCAAGATCTTACCTCCGGGTGCTGCGGAGTGAGGCTGGCAGCATCAGGTGAACCGCACAGGCAGGCAAGGCAGCACCTGCCCCTGCGACTCCAGGGAGGCTCAGCTGCGAGGTCTTTATCAGCCACACTCCGCTGCACACCTCTTTCTCAGTTGTTGCAGTTTCGGTGCTCCAGCATCTACGGGAGCTTACCAGTCTGCTCCGTCCGGAGGGATGCGCTACAAGGCATCCAGCTGGCCCCGCTCCTCCATCAATCTTGCAGGCACCTCTTCATTCCCTTGCACAGGCCTGACCTAGGTTGTTACACAGGCCTGGCCCTCCAGCCTCTTCAGTTCCTGTTTCTTCACACCGGAGGCTGGCCCCCATGCACCTGACCCAGCAGCTCACAACAGCCTCAGTACCTGTTTTACAGAGCTGTGCCAACACCTGGTAAATAGCAAGCTTGCTGACTTTAGGCAGCTTGCTGAGGAGGCGGACCTCTGGGTCAGGATCAGAGTGTCCAAAAAGGTACTTGGGAGTGACTTCAAGAAGGGTGGTTCAGGTTCCCCCCAGTAGATCGAGGGGATGTCAAGGAAGATTCAGACATGTCTCAGGGTAAAGGGGAAGGAAAGGGTTGCCCATCAGTGAGCAAGTTAAGGTTAGGTGCTACCCACGGATGAGAAGAAAGGTTCACCATGGGTCTGTTTAGTGGCTCAGAAGAGTGTAGATAGGGTCCAACTGAATTCAGAGAGGCATAGAACTGACAAGGGCCCCTGCAGTACAGGGCCATTGTCCACGTTCTATCACCTAAGCAGGGAAGTCCATCAAGGTATTGATTTGTCTACCCTTGTTTTAGGCCGGAAGGGGTCCTGTTGGAATTGGCCATCTCTACAGAGTCACCCCCAAACTTTTTGCTTTCCTCTTCCTACTTTTTGCTGGATTTTTGCTTGTTGGCCTTAGGACTCTGTGCTTTCAACCGCTGACCAGTGCTAAAGTGCTTGTGCTCACTCTTCTGAACGTGGTTTGATTGGCATGCAGCTGATTGGCATATTTACTTGTACGTCCCTTGTGGACTGGTATACCATATACCCTGAGCCTTTAAATGAAATGCTACCAGTGGGCCTGCAGCACTTCTTGTGCCACCCACTTACATAACACTTTAAAACAGGTCCCCTGCCTGCCATTGCAGCCTGAGGCCATGTCCCACTGCCATGGAGCATTTAAAACCCCTTGCTAAGCCTTAAACTCACCTTTTATTACATATAAGCTACCCCTAAGTAGGCCATAGGTAGCCCATAAGGGTTGGTGCTGTGTAATTAAAAGGAGGGCACGTACTTTTAAGTTTTACATGTCCTGGTAGTGAAAGACTCCCAAATTCATTTTTCACTATTGTGAGTCCTGCCCCTCCCATAGGATAACATTGGGGATTCCTTATTACATTTAATAAGCTGTAATTCCGAAATGAGAGGAGGTGGATATCCCATGTTTGGTATTATGAACTTGTAATGATAAATCCTATTTAACGGTAAAGTAAATTTTGTCATTAGGAGTTTGTTAATGCCGGTTTTAGAAAATTGGCATTTTCCTGCCCATAGGACTCTGTGCCTGCAGCCTGTCTTAGGTCACATGACTGGGTGTAACTGACAGTTGAGATTATGAATTCACCATATACAGCCACACAATAGTGGGTTAGCAGAGCCTGAATGGCCTTCCCACTGGCTGGATGAAGCTTGGGGGGAGGTAGGTGGAAGGGATGTGTTGGGGAAGCTGAGCACTGTCAGTGCAGCCAGCAAGACGCCAAGGGAGGGAAGAAAGGCAGGAAGCTCCTGAAACTTGAAAGAACCTTTCTGGAATATTCTCCCATCTTCCAGGAGCAGGACACAAGGGAATAAAAATAGGGCTCTCAGACCCACTCTTCAGTTCACTACTGGACCTGCAGAAGGACTCTCCAAGGACTGCCTGCTCCTGCGACCTGTTGTGCACTCTGCCAGACTGCTGCTGTACTTGGAAGGTCTGCTTTGCTGCCTGGAGCCTGCCTTGAACCCTCACAGGCCAGCCCTGCTGCTTAGTCCTGCAATTTCACCTCCACCCAGGACATCCAGAAGTGACTCCAAGGGCTAGTCTGCTGGCCTCCTGTTCAGAGCCACAGGGACATAATAGGCTCCCACTATCTTGAAATTGCACAGGGACCCAGCCTGACGGAGTCCTAAACCTCCAAGAGGTCTTTAGCCACTCTTGGACGCTTGGTTGTGGAAGTGCCGAGATTACCAAATTCCAAAACTGCGGACTTTGACAAAATTTGGCCAAAAGTTTCTTTGAGAACCAGGAGGAGACCGGGGCCAACATGCTTGCCTATCTGCCTCTGGTGCATCACCAGCCGGACTGACTTTGCAGCTTCTCCAGCTACAGTCTGCTCCACAGCAGAAAATCCATTTTAGTGGTCCTTCACAAAAGGGGTATCCAACCTCGTGGAACTGTCTTTTGCTGTGGCCTTCTGCCTCTTCCCAACTGAATATTTTCTACTTCCACCCCGACGACTAACTCCAAAGGTAAAAACCTTCTCACTGGCTTTGCTCCACGGCTATCCGATGACGGCACTCTCTCCGCGAACACTCCTACATCCTTGCCCCACTGAACTTCTACTTTCTCAGAGACTTTTTCTTCCAAAATCTTTTAAGTTCAAAGACAAATACTGACTGGGTCCAATCCACTTTGTGTATCCAAATCGCACTTCATCGCAGTCACCTTAAGTTTTGTCTTTGTCCTAGTCTAGGGTGACCAGGTGTCCATGGTTAGCGCCTTTTGATTTTAAACGCTATTTTGAACCTTAAACTTAAAACATTCATGACTCTGGTCCTATTAATTGGATTGTGATGGTTTTGGTGTCAATTTATTAAAATGTACACACATTTTCCTAAATTGGTTTGCGATTTTTATTGTACACTGTTTTCACCTTATTACTGTTTTTGTACTGCATAAATACTTTACACATTGCCTCTGAGTTAAGCCGGACTGCCTTCTGTGCCAGGCTACCCAAAGTTAAGCACAGGTTAATTTAGTGACTTTTTGTGGTTCACCCTGCAAGGGATTGTGGCTGTTGTTTGATCAAGGCTCACATCCCAATCAACCAACAACCCAATTTCTAATAGTGCTTTTATTTGAAAATAAAAGGAACATCAAAACAATAACTCTTGTTCGTCCCAATACTGTTTGGCCTCACAGTATAGAAGGTTATGAGCTCACAGAGCTCATTTGTAGCAGCTGACCATTTTGGCCATCTCTCAAGGTTCAGTTCTAGGTCACGGCTTAGGTGATGCCTCTTGTGAGGGCCCTTTAATGGCTATTCTGGTCCGTGGTATTAGTCTAAGGTTTTGTAGCAGGTTATTTGAATGAATCTGTTAATTTGTTCCAGTGATTGAGTACCTCTAGCTTTCTTTGGTTTGGTGGGCCATGCCCTCAGCTCTTGCCGATCTGCTCACTTTTTCCCTACAGGGGCAGAGGTGGAGTCCCTCGGGTGATCTCCAGTGCATCACGTGGCTTGGGCCATAACCAGACCTAAGTCCATAAATGTTGACTGCAATTTTCTGGGTTGCAAGCGAGGATATAGGCCCAGTAGTTAAGGCTCCAGTGTCAATGCATGTGTCCCTCCATCATTTACTTGAAGTCTGTTGTGATGGCTTGCCAGAATCTGACCATGGATGAGCACGCCCATGTCATTTGTATAAAGTCTGCTTCCGTTGTTTGGAATTTGGGGCACTTTTTGTGTGTTGTTAGGAACATAGGCCCTCATTACGATCTCGGTGGTTAAAACCACCAAGATCTGGGCTGGTGGTCAATACATGACCGCCAGCGCGACTACCCCCCCCCCCCTTCCCGTCGGCCGCATAATGTTTTCCCCGCTGGGCCGTAACATTGACAGCAGCTCCAAATGGAGCCGCCGCCAATGTTGGTGTGCGGCAGGTGCAGCTGCACCCGTCGCGCAGATCACTGCGATCTGTGCAATGGGGCACTGCACGGGGATCCCTGCACTGCCCATGCCAAGTGCATGGGCAGTGCAGGGGCCCCAGGGGGGCCCCGGAGCACCCCTTCTAACAGCCTTTCCCTGGTGGGTTCTCCCACCAGGGAAAGGCTGGTGGCAGAAGGGATCATTATCCGACGGGCAGCGCTGACCTGTCGGAAAATTATTCCCTCCACCGTCAGGCTGCCTGTCGGTAGCAGCCTGGCAGAGGAGGAGGGCCGCCATAAGCGGCCCTCACTGTGTCCATAATATGGCGGTTCAGACCGCCATGCCGGTGGCGGTCTTTGCCCCCGCCGCCGGCATGGCGGTCTGAACCGCCAGGGATCATAATAACCCCCGTAGTGTTCAGTCTGTGTGGTGTCAAGTACGTGATGCGCATATAGTTGAATTGTGTATTTCAAATTCTAGTGTTTCCGGCTATGATCCCACCTTTTGCCTCTCAGTTCTCTTTCTATCACTCCATCCTAGTACGTTCTCTGTTTTGTCAGTGGGGTACGAGTCATTGTAGTGATTTGTATAGCCAACGCATTAGCTGCCAAATGCTAGTACAACCTGGTGGATATCATATGTTGTGGGCTCAGTGTGGGTGCCATCCCAGAGAATCTCTAAAGAGCGTGCCCCATAAATTAGAAATTGTGATTCCGGGAGCCCGTCCTCAGCAATCACAGTGTAGTTCTTGCAGTCGCCCCTTCTGCGTAGTAGTCTTCTACTGTGGTACTTTCCACAACTGTCCATTCTTGCAGTTGCCGGGAAGTTACAAAGCCTCCTCACACCTTTGGAAGACCCCCCAGAAGGATCATCGAGTGTACAGTGGGTGTAGCGATATCCTTCGCAGCGTCATTTGCCAGCATTTGATGGCAATGGCCGCTAATTTAGTGGGCTTAGGCTCTTATAGTTTAACACCTAGCAGTAGGGCAGTTAGTGAGCCCTCCCATTGTCTATCGCTCATCTGGCCTAGCTCAGCCAGTGTAGCCACCTGGCTGTCCATTGTAGCTCGTCTGCAAGGTAGTACAATACAAAATCAAGTACACCCATTTTTGTAGGGTAGTCAGCAACACTTTCATCCTCCGTTCCAAATAAGTCCCGTAGCAGTGTGTTTGCCATTTTAAACCAGGTTTGGGGAATCCAGATGGGGAGGTTCGCAAAGTGATAGTGTAGGATCATCACCATTTCAGATAAGGCGATCCTCGCCATTATAGGCAACTGGAGGGCTCGCCAAAAATCCACACTACCTTGGAGGGACCTCAGGATATTTGCCAGGATCCTTTCTGGGACAGCTGCCTAACCATGGTAGGTCCATACACCAAGGTATTTGAATGTGACCGGTTCTCATCTGAGTCCTACTCAAGTCTCCTCTGGTGGGGCGTGCAGGTGGTGTGAGATTAGCTGGATTACGCATGACTTGGCCCAGTTCATGTATAGGCTTGAGACCTTACTCATTTCTTTCAGGATTCCAACGCACTATGGTATGCTTGTGGCTGCCTCCTGGAAAAACAGTAGCATATCATCAGCGTAAAGTACTATGCAATGACCGCTGCCTCGTAGATGGATTCAGCTGCCACCCCCTCCCATCTGCACTATGCTGGCAAAAGGCTCCATCGCTAACTCAAATAGCATAGGGGATAATGGGCATCCTTGCCTTGTTCTCCTGTGAATTCTAAATGATGCTGCTACGCAGCTATTTGTTAGCTTCCTGACTTGTGCATCTGCCTCGAGGAGCACCACCCACTTTTTCCATTCTGCACCATCCGCAGCATTACCGCTTTCAGATAATCCCATTGTATTGTGTTGATTGCTTTTTGCACATCAGTTGAAAGGCCTTAATAGTCTGATTGTCACTCTCAATCAACCTCTCCGATTACCCAAACTAGGCTCCTGATGTTTAAAGATATGTTTCTTGTGGGGTTGAACCCATTTTGATCAAAGTAGACTAGGGTCTGTTGGTGAGGGTCAAGGCGATTGGCCAGAACTTTGTTGAAAATGTTACAGTCTAGGTTTAGCATGGAGAGGGTTCTGTAGAAGGATACATCTGGAGCTTCCCTTCCTGGTTTGGGGTTGGACACTATCAGTGCCTCTCTGTTGCTGGCCTGGTTCCCCTTGTAAGTGCTTCCTGGTACATGTCTGCCAAGTGCGGAGCTAGGATTTCAGCCGGTAACCCATTAGTACCAGTGTCTTGTTACCTGCTAGGATCTTCAGTGCAGCTTTAATTCTCAGTTATGGGACTGCCAAATGTTTCTCTAGCAGTCTCTGGTATGGTGGTTTCCAGTTATGTGGTTCGCATGTGCGAGCATATAAGCCTGCATAGTATTGGAGCAGTTCCTCATGCACCTTAAGTTGGCTGTGTACTACGACACCTGTGGGGGTTCTGATGATGGTGGTGGGGGGAAGTTTTAGTCTCCTCATATATGAGCCATGCTAGCAACCTGCCCACCTTGCTTCCCTCCACGTGGTTCAATGTTGTATATTCACAGTAGGAGTGGATGCTGGGCCTCTAAGGCTTCATACTGGCCCCTCTGTGCTTGGAGAGCCTCCCCAATGGGCTCTTGCAACTATGCCCTATCCTCCAACATGCAGATGGAATCCTTTGTAGTTGTGATCTCAGATCTTAGCATCTTCCTCACCCCCACTGCCAGTCCTATACAATGCTTTCTGCCCACCACTTTGAAGACTTCCTATTCAGTGTTCTATGAGCCTGTGTGTTTGTTATGAGCAAAGTATTCACAGTGTCCACTAGCGGACCCCTATATACCTGTGTAGGAAGCTGGCTCCTTATATAATGGACCAAAAACAGGTACACTGTGTAAAGAGTCCATGCAGATGCCAGAGGAATTAAACAGGCATAAATTACACCCCAAATGCTCTTTTTTTGTGGTAGTGTGGATGAGCAGTTCGGAATATCAGGAGGTAGTGCTAAGCATATAAGGCACACACATAGGCAGTAAGTGAGACACACACTCAATAAAGAAATCCAACATTAATTTATAAAAATGACATACTTTTATATAAATTTAGATGAGTACATTTCAAGATAGGAATTTTTAGGGTTCGCAAAAATTGACAGCGCATTTTTCTGTAGCTGCAATGTTACTCTATGGGAGATGTAAAAATATACAGCAAACAGACTTCTCATCAACTTTTCAGGACTAATCTTCTGGACTTTTATTGAGGTACAGGGCAGGGTCCTAGGCCACACCACCAGGTCAGTTTGGGCAGCACAAGGGCGGCACAAGGGCGACGAGGTGCAGTGGTGCAATTCAGGGTTGGGGGCCCTGTGTAAATCAATAGAGATTGATCCGGTGACAAAGGTGCTGCAAGGGTGGACTGACAGTCCGGTCCAGGTGAACCACCAAGGGAGTTCAAGTCTTGTGATGCTCAGGGATGTAGGGACACCAGTGGTCCTATTCTCCTTGGTCCGGGGCATCTGGGTGCAAAGGTGTCTTGGACCGTCGGGTTTCTGTCACTGGTGGCGGTAGATAGGGCCCACAGAAACAGACTGCAGGTGTGAACTGGGGATCCTGTCCTACCAAACCAACAATTGGGCTGTGGTCTCCTGAGTCTCAGGGACTTTAGGGACACTAGTCCTCCTCTCCTCGGTCCGAGTTATCCGGGTGCAGAGGTGCAGTGGACCATCAAGTCCCCGTCACTGGGGATGGCCGAGGCGAAGGGGGGTCTGCAGAAAGAGACTGCAGACGGCGCCGGGAAGTCCACAGTGGGCATACCCAAGGTGGGCTTCGTCTCTGGAGGGTCTGGGAACCACATTGACAGCGTTGGCTCATTTCAGCTTGGGCTAGGAGGCTCGGGTGCAGTGGTGATGTCCGGTGTCTGGTTTTGGCGGGTCCCGGGTCCTCACAGTTCTTCTGTAGTTGCCTGCAGATACAGGCAAGAAGCTCCTGTGCTCCGAGGGAGTTCTTGTAGGCAATGTGCAAAGCACTAGCTATTCTCATGGTTTCTTGTTGTCTGCAGTGGCAGGACAGGTCAGTTGCTCAACCAGGGTTGGGTACAGCAGGCAGGCTGGTAGGGTTGGCACCAAGTCTGTCGTGCTCCTTGGTTTTCGGGTCAGCAGGCTTCTTGTCCACTCCTTCTTTTGTGTCCAGCAAGGATCTATGGTCCATGAGTAAAGGGTAGTAGCCAATGGACTAATCATCCTTGGGGTCACTACTTCCCCTCGATGACCACTTCCTTTGGGGAGTGGGCATCACCCTATTCCACAGTGCCTAATTCCACCACACACAAGTTGGTGGACTTCCTAATGTTGTGTTCACATCAGGCTGGTCACCCTAGAGTGTGCCCACCCTGGCAGTGCAACCCGTCTCATGCCTAGCTATTTTCTCACCTGTCCAGGTGCCAAATGGGCCCTGCGGCAGGGAGTTCGGCATCTTCTCTGAGGAGAGCCAGCTTTACATACCAGAGGTGTTGGGCTCCTTTGAAGCCTCCTGCCTTGGAATGCAGATTTGCAGGTCATCCTGTTGGGATGGTGTGTAACACCCCTGCCAGAGCAGGCTTTGTTCCTGATCACCTAAGAGCAAAGGCCCTTGGGGGTCAGAAACTCTTCTGTTGGTGGCAGACTGGTCAAAACCAGTCAGTCAGCACACCAGAAGTTGGTAGGTTTTGAGGGGGCACTTTTAAGATGCTCTCTAGGTGCATGTACTAATAAATCCATCACTGGAATCAGTGAGGGTTTTTTTTAATATGAGATGTTTGATACCAAACAACCCTAGTTTCAGTGAAGCCATCATGTAACTGGGGAACTCGTATTGACCAGTGTCTAGCACATGTACTTAAAATGGCTTTCCTGCTCACTTACTATGTCTAAGAATCGACAAAGACATAGCAGGGTCATATCTGCGCTTGGAGATATGTCCTCACCGATTATATAATGCACCCTGTTTTAGGGCCATAAGGCCTGGTTTAGGGGTGACTTATAAATATTATAGGCACTGTTAAGGGACATGGCACACAGGTTGTGCGCCATGTTGTTTTCACTTTTTGGAGCACCTTGTTGTGCAACCTGCAATGGCAGTCTGCATGAACTGGGTGCTGGGTCCCTTAGAGTGGCACAAGGTGTGCTGCAACTCTTAGGGACCCTCTTTAGTACCTGTGCCCTAGGTACCAGAGGTACCATTTACTAGGGTCTTACAGAGGTGCTAAAGGCCTGGCCGCTTGGAGATCAAGTGGCCAGAGATCTTTTCTTAGGAGAAGGAACACTGGCACTGGAGACCTGGTCAGTGGGGACCCAGTGCACTTCAGTCAGCGTTGCATCAAAAACCAGGCAAAAAGTGGGGGGACCACTGCAACCACAACCCAGTTTCCTACAATGGGATCTTGCAGAAGTCAGACGTGGCAGTTTCCACATCGGTATCAGGGTTCTCCATCGGTTTTAAAACAGAGATAATAGCATTAGGGGGTATGGTTTGATAAGGTGCTGTAGTGATATTCCATATCTGTGACCGCGTCAGTGAATCTGTGGGAGCATAGAAGTGTGTCTAGCCAACTGTGTAAGTTGTGGATAGGGAACTAAAAGGAGTAATCCCTTCAGTTCTCATCATGTTTTTCCAGGCGTCCCTCTGTCCCCAGTGAGCCACCCAGGCCTCAAAGTCATGAGCAAGGTGGTCCATAGGTGAGTCAGGGAGTGGTGGAGCAGTGAGCGTTTGTCTACCACACAGTAAGAGCCTCCTCCTGAGTATCCACTGTGGTTTCACCCTGTTGCATAGGATGGCTGCCAGGTAGGTTATAGATCATCTGCTGATCCTGCCATCAGCTGTTGGCCCCTGTGTGCTTAGGTCCTGTGTCTCTAGCGTTCTGAAAGCATTAGCAGTTTTTAGTCCTGCAGTCCTCTCTCGTCCCGCCTGCTGTCTCGTGGGTGCCCTCGAGTTGCGCTGCTGTTGCCTACTTCTCTTGGGCAGTGGGGTGAGACCCAGGCACACTGCCTCTACCTGCTCTCCGCATTTCTAACAAGTCACCAGGTTGGCCTCGGGGTTGTGCAAGAGCAAAGTTATACCATTTAACATCACTTTCAGCCTGGCTTGGAATAGTAGCATGTACTTTACTCCAGCATCCCGCAGTTTCCTTTTAAGCTCCAGGAAAACGCCCTCCTGACCTGTACTTCCAGTGTGTAATCTGGGAAGATTGCCTCTCGGGAATTGTCCACTTATAGATGTTCTCAGGCACAAGTGTGGCTCATTGTCGGATCAAGTCATGGTCTCTACAAGCCACCTCCTGGCAAGCTGCGCATGGCAGTGGGTGCCTGACCAGGACCAGGACCAGGTGGGGACATTCCCGGGCAAAGAATTTAGATAGTCCCTGATGTACTAACACGGCGGATAGTGATGTTTCTAGATAGTAGATAGTCAAACATAGAAGTCCCTTCCACGCTCTCCAGCAGACCCTCTATCCTAATGTTATTTCTTGTTCTGCCGCCCTCCAGATCAGTTGATCCACCCTGCATACCAGTGTCTCCATTTGGTGTTGCAATGTTAGTAGCACTGGTTGTGTTTCTTCTAAGGTTTCGTTATGGCGTTTGACTTTGTCCAACAGTTTCCAGTGATCCCCACGGAGTAATCCAAGGTCTAGCCAAAATCTGGTCAAGTTTGGACTCCCAACTGTGCTTGTTTTGTATCAGTTTCTCCGTCTCTTATGGTTGATGTCCCAGGACCCACTTCATGTATATTTGGGAGGGGGTTATTGATTCCCTGTTTGGAGCCACTGGCCCTGTTTTTGTCAGATGGCTTCTGCCCATATTTGGGGTCTTCAAGGAAGTCTGGGGGGAGGAGGGGTTATGTGAGTCTTGCTATCACTACATAGATTTGAGTCTCAGCTGGAAGCAGCATGTTGTGGCCGATCCCCCCAGCCTCCAAACAAGTACTTGCCCAGTGTGGAGTTGGTGAGAGGGGCACCGCTAAGAAGACAGAAGTTTGTTGTGTGGGGCACTTCTGCTACTGTAGGGGTGAATGGGGGGGGGGGTCAAAGTAGTATTGCCCATCTTGGTTTGCACTTCATGGGTCTGGTGCCATCCAGTGGTGCACCGTGTGGCCTGGTCATGTTGGGGGGCCCATCTGCTGCTGTGGGGGTTGCAGTGCTTCAGGTATTATGTGTGTTTGGGATCGGAGAGGTCATGGCCATAAGGTGTGGCAGCCACAGGGGCTCCTGTTCAGTGCAGGCGATGTCTCCTCCCATTGTCGCCGTCCTGCGCACAGTACCTCGGGCAGTGGGAACCTGAGGCTTAGTAGGGCACAGCGTGGACCTGCACTGTTCTTCTACGTGCAGACAGCAGGTCCCACCTGCCAATCGCGGGCTCTCCCGCTAGCTTGGCTTGGGGGCCCCAGGGTCGCTCTCCAGTCACCTTGCTATGTTCAAGCTGAGTGCACACAGGTACAGGTCCGGTGTCCTCCTGAGCGAGGATAGCCGCAATTTGTTTTAGCTCTCTGTTGCCAGCCACACAGGTAATGAAGGGCTTGTTCATCTCCACCAACAGGGCAGTAATCGTAGGAAGCCGTTTTTGCTTTCAGGGGAGCCCAATTGCATCAGGATGGCTGCAGATTACTGGCATGGGCATGGGAGCTTTCTAAGGCACCATCATCTTGCATGTGGTCAACGATGACCCCTGCATGCATGCTCAGTTATATTGTGTGTCCTGATGTGTGTCCTACTGCACTTCTACTCCCTGCAGCTTAATCAGTAGCCATAAAATACAGATGGAGACACAGTCATGTACATGGGATACACAGATGAGTACATGTAAGCACCAGTACCCATGTACATTGGTGTACCTATGTGAGGACTTATATAAATTGATAACACCTGGGTAAAGACAAATTACAGATGAGCATGATAGTCTGCAGGCACTCATGGCACTTACAAAAATGCCTTCAGGGTGGGATTGTGTAGAAGGCCCTCTTTGTGAACTAGTTGAAGTGCTGTCAAGGAGAGGTTTGAGTGCATGGTTACCCCTAGGTTTCTGATGTTGTTTGATGTGGTTGGAGGAGCCTCAAACTCCTTAGCCATTGGGGGGTAGGGTGTTTTTTTTGCCATTATCCTCAGATCATGATTTCTGTCTTTGCAGTGTTGAGCTTTAGGTGGTTACTCATCCTACATCTATTAATGGTGTGAAGGCAGTTGACTAATTTTGAGTTGTAGAGGTCTTCAGGGCGATTCATTTTAAGAATGTTTTTTGTGTCATCTGCATAATTGAAACAGGTGAGGTTGGAGGATTTATTCAGATAAGTGGCTCACTGTTGCAATTGGGCAGCCGATTCCTTCTTGTCCACTGCGAGTTTTAGGTCATACTAGATGGATATAACTACTGACTCTGTGCCTCTGTCCAGTCTGTAAGCAGATTGTTGGTTCTATAGCAAGTCTTTTCTCTTCTGTAAAATTTTAAAATTGATTAAATGTCTGCTCTTCCAAATGTTTTTCATAGGAACAGCCCATTTGAAATTGGTCTTTAGTTTGCTGGGTTTAATGGGGTTGACATTTTTTATTTTTGAGGTGTGACCTAAATGTAGGAGGATTTCAGCTGGGGGGGATGAACCTTTCTATGAAGTTTGAGTTATGCTTTGGTGTGATGTTGTCTCTGTTCTCCTAATATAATTTGCTATCTTTCAAATATTTAGGTCAATTCCGTGGTGATTTTGCCATAGAAGGCTTGCAATTGTGGGGTTTCTGTGGTTTGACACTCTGGTTGTGGAATTCTGCTAGAAACCTTTGGAGTCCTTTAGAAAGACAGTCAGTTTCAGTTATGTGTGTTGATTTTGTGTGGTACTGATGTGTCTTCTGTAGTCACTGATATAGTGACATAGGGGGTGATTCTAACTTTGGTGGGCGGCGGAGGCCGCCCGCCAAAGTTCCGCCCGCCAAAGTTCCGCCGGCAGAATACCGCTACGCGGTTAGAAGACCGCAGCGGTAATTCTGAGTTTCCCGCTGGGCTGGCGGGCGACCGCCAGAAGGCCGCCCGCCAGCCCAGCGGGAAACCCCTTCCCACGAGGATGCTGGCTCCGAATGGAGCCGGCGGAGTGGGAAGGGTGCGACGGGTGCAGTTGCACCCGTCGCGATTTTCAGTGTCTGCTATGCAGACACTGAAAATCTTAATGGGGCCCTGTTAGGGGGCCCCACGACACCCGTTACCGCCAGCCAGGTTCTGGCGGTCAAAACCACCAGAACCAGGCTGGCGGTAAGGGGGTCGCAATCCCCGTGGCGGCGCTGCCTGCAGCGCCGCCATGGAGGATTCCTCAGGGCAGCGGGAAACCGGCGGAACACCGCTGGTTTTCCGTTTCTGACCGCGGCTGTACCGCCGCGGTCAGAATGCCCTGGGATGCACCGCCAGCCTGTTGGCGGTGCATCCGCGGTCGTTGGCCCTGGCGGTAGTCTACCGCCAGGGTCAGAATGACCCCCATAGTGTGATTTTTTTTCTTTTTCATCTGTTGATTTTCTTCACTTGTATTAGTATGTTGAGTTGTACTTTTATTCATGTGTTGTTGTCATTAATCCATGTGGTATTATTATTTTGTGGTAACCTCTGGATAGTGTCATTATCGGTGTCTGTCCAGTGCAGTGGAGGTGCAGTTGTATAAGCTGTCTTATGTCTTGAGGTCGCATATTTTTGGGGGTTCTTTCAAGACAGAAGTTGAGTTTCTGGAGGTTTTGTGTTTTCTATTGCCTGTATGAGCATATGTTGGTGTCTTTAATGTGTTGCTTTTGATATGTGTGTTGATCCCACAGGATCCTTGAGTTTTCTGTCACTGTGGCCTGTCTCACAGGGGTGAATGTGACATCCAGTGTGTGTCCATTTGAGTGAGTTGGGACAGAAACTATTTATTGGAGGATGAAGGAGACAAGATTGGTTGTGATACTTTGGTTGTAGATAGCTTGTTCTGGTTAAATCATAGGTTGGCGTATCCTAGAATGTATATGTGCGGGTGATTTAGTTCCTTTTGGCAAGTGACATTGTGTATGTCAGTTATTTGGGTTATGGTTTTACAGTTAGTTTGTTATTTTTGATAAGTTTTGTGGTGTACGTTTGGTAGTTGTGTTTTTTTGTTGATCATGCTAAATGGATGATGTGGGTGTTTGAGTAGTAATTAGGTTAACCCCATGAATTTTTATAGGGGTGTGTGTCTTTATGGTACATAGTCTTAAGAAGTGTAGTAGGTATTGGCCCTCATTTTGTCCTCGGTGGTCTTTTGGAAAGACCGCCGAGGTACCGCCGCGCTGAAGACCGCCAGTGCAGGCAGTTTTCCATGCAGTGTATTATGACTGCTGGCAGCCCTCTGTCCTTTTACGGACGGAGAGCTGCCAGCAGCCATACTGGCGGTCGGCAGGGAAGTGGAGGCTGCTCCACCTCCACCGCCACTTAATCAGAACACCGCCCACCGAATCACGTCCCATGATTCGGTGTGGCGGTGTTCTGGTGACGGGGTGCTGGTGGCAGAGCAGCCCCCATGGATCTCGTCCCCTCCCGGAGGATCACCAGACCAGGTAAGGTGATGGTCCGTTAGGGGAGGGGGGTGTGGGGTGTTGTGTGTTGTGTGCGTGCATGGGGGTGTGAGTGTGAGTGTGTAGAGGGGGTGTGTGAGTGCGTGTATGCATGTGGGGGTGTTGTGTGTTTGGAAATGTGTGCGTGTCTGTCTGTATGTTTGTCTGTGAGTATGTGTGCATGTATGCCTGTATTTATGTGTGCGTGTATGACTGTGTGTGTCTGTTGGAATGTTTGTTAGTATGTGTGCGTGGTGGTGTCTGTGTGTGTGAAAGGGGGTGTGTGTCGATGTGGGGGGGTGGTGAGGGGGGTACTACCACCTTTGGGGTTGGTAGGGGGGCCAGGGGTGTGGTGGGAGGACTCGGGCGGGGTGTGGGGGTGACCCCTATCAGTGTCAGGGAAGAAATTCCCTGGCACTGATAGTGCCTACCGCCATGGATTTAGTTGCAGTACAAAACCCCACGAAATTCATGGCGGTATGCAGGGTCATGATACCGCAGGCGGTGTTGTGACAGCCGCTGGTCTGGAGACTGAAGTCTCCAGCCCAGCGGATGTTACCACCCTGGCGGTCGGAGTGAAGAAATGGCGGTTTAGCATGTCGATTACCACCATGCTTGTAAAGCCATTTTTTTTCCACGGCCTGTTGGCAGTATTACCGCCATTTCTCCACCGACCGCCAGGGTTGTAATGAGGGCCATAGTATGTGTAAGTGACTGGTTGCTTACCTGGAGGTTTCAAGGCTGAGGTGAGAGTTTCTGGCTGTAAGCACTTTCTAGGTCCAAACAAGCTGCACCCTTAACCACAAACCCTAAACCTGAGTGCCCGGGCTTGATGCCTTACGTGATGGCCTACTTGTGCATACAAAGTCACTTGCCCATGGTGTATCCTCGCCTTTTTCATTGATAAAGAAGTGTTCTAATTTTGCTGCTTCAGGAAAACAATTCAGGGACGACTCCACCAACACATATTTTCAGTGTGAGCTGTGTGTCTGAACTGCATTATCCCGGAACTCAGAATTTAGCCGAGGCAGGCTCTATCAGGGACCCCAGACTGCGCCAGAATTTTGCTCTTAATAGTCAATGCAGGCAGAGAACAAACCCTCTCACAGATAGATGAAAACATGAAAAACATTGTCATTCTGCTACAAACAAAACAATAAATATTTATAATGTTTGATCAATTAGAAAAACATGAAATAAAATAGATAAATAGTTCCTTGAGGGCAAGAGGAGTTTGACTGAACGACAGAAGGGCAGAACCTGAACCTGTGCAGACTGAGCTGTAATTTTTCTTTTGACACACTGTCAGATTTTCAACAGCTTCGTTTTCTGGGGATGGATCACCTAAACTGAGCGTAGGAAATGCCACATTAAGCTATGTCCAATGCCATGGATTTAGTCTGAGTCATGCAAAGATATAAAGCTGTAGCGGTGCTAATGTTACTACCTTTGGCAGTGGTAAATGGTTGTTTTTTTCCTCGTGCTTCAATGGGATGTCCTGCCTTTGGCTCAGAACTATCAACAATTGTTAAGTTTGCATCAGAAGTAAATAATACAACAAAACACAATAAATGTACAATAACACAACAAAAAATGATGCAACAAAAACATAAGACAAACCACAACAAAACAACCATACTTGAATGCAACACATCAACATAATAACAAGTCTTTGACCACAAAACCAAAGTGCCACAAATAACAACACAACAGTAACACAACGCACTGCAGCACCAAAGCTACAAAGCAGCTACTAAACCAACAGTATACATCACTAAGAAAATAAAATTCACCAAAAAACACCACATAACAATACAAAATAGCACACAACAAAATAAAACACATTAAAAACCCAACACAGCGAAACAGTTCAACACACAGACATAACAGAATGACACAACACAATAATACAACTGAAAAACAAGACACCCCAAAACAGCACAACACAGTAACCAGACAATACTACAAAACACGATAGAAACAGAACACAAAACAACAATTACCACAACACAATGTACAATAATACTAACAGAAAATACCACAAATACAACAGTAACATGCATTACTACAACAGTACACCACAGAAGGACACAACACCACAATAAAATAACATCAAATGCATCAACGCAACAAGGCATCATGATATAAGAAGAAATTAATAAAACGCAATCACAGCACATTAACACACCACCACAATAAAGCATATATAAAACATAGCGACTCGCCACAAAACAAATTACTTAGGGCCTCATTACGACCCTGGTGGACGGCGGTAAGTTGGCGGTAACACCGCCAACAGGCTAGCGGTGTTACTCCAGCTATTATGACTATGGCGCAATAGCCACGGCCATACCGCCGGCCCCTCCACTATATCGCCAGGCTTTTGCCTGGCGGTCATAATCCCTAGGGCAGCGGTGCAAGCACCGCTGCCCTGGGTATTATGAGTCCCCGACCGCCAGCCTGTCCACGGCGGTAAACACCGCCATCGAAAGGCTGGCGGTAAGGGGGACTTGGGGTGCCCCTGCACTGCCCATGCACTTGGCATGGGCAGTGCAGGGGCCCCCAGGCATAGCCCTGTCGCGCATTTCACTGCCCGAATTTCGGGCAGTAAAATGTGCGACGGGTGCTACTGCACCCGCTGCGCATCAGCATTGCTGCCGGCTCTATTACGAGCCAGCAGCAATGTGGATGTGACTTTTTCGCTGGGCCAGCGGACGGTAACAGTGTTACCGTCCGCTGGCCCAGCGGAAAAGTCACAATAGGGAGCCAGAAATACCACCGGCACTGGCGGTATTCTGTCCCCCGCCACCTCAGCAGTCTTTTTGAAAGACCGCCGAGGTTGTAATGAGGGCCTTAATGTATTGTATTTTTTAGTTATGTAATGTTTTGTTTTAACGTTTTGTTGTATTGCTTTCTTGGGATCTTTGCTACAAAGTGATATTTTACGTTGAGATGTGATGTCACTATTGTGCTTGTGTGCTTGAATGTTGAGTTGGTATGTTGTGTTGTTGTAATTGTGATACTATGTTGAGTTTGGTTGTTGTGGTCTTGTAATGTAGCTTTGTTGTCATTGCACCGCTCCTGGAGTCCATACTTAAAATATTTGCAAACATTCTTGCTACATTTTGCCACAGCCACAAAACTACTTTTATGATACAACAATTAAGAGTGTTTGCCTAAGCACTGCATCACTACCAAGGACTTCTATTAATGCTGTACAAAACTATTTTGCAACACAATCCCCAAGACTCCTAAAGGGCTAGGGCTCTTGGTCTGTGGCTCCCTTCTGTGGCAGAACTTCTATTTGTAGCACTGAAGGGACTGGGATGTAAAGATTACACATTTATAGCATGTTTCAACCAACCACACTTTCAGTGCCTGTCTCCATTGGTAATATGTTATTTATAGAACCACTTTTTAATTTATACTGCATTCAGCCCTAATGTAAACATATTTTCACACTAAAGGCCTGATTTAGATCTCTGCAGAGGGGTTACTCTGTCCTAGCGGTGACGGATATCCCATCTGCCGAAATCTAAATCCCATTCTTTTCAACGGGATTTAGATTTCAGCGGACGGGATAACCGTCACCATTGTGACAATGTAACCCTTCTACTGAGATTTAAATCGGACCCTAAATTATGAATAGGTAACATTTGTGCCTCTTTATCTGTACTCCACAGTGACTTTACTTAGTAGTGTTACTAGCCGGCTGAAGTTCCTTGTTGGCCTCTGTGGTGGTAAATGGGATTATTATCACTAGCCAGGCTAAAGAATACTGTAGCTGTAGGTGGTGCAGGGCGGGGATGGGATACTGACTTGGGCTATGGTATGAGGGGTCCTTTTTGGAGGTATGGTCCGAAATTTAGTTGGATGTCACTGCTACCTTGTAAGTCCTAACATGGTGTGGGCATAGTAGCTGAATTCTGTGGTGCTAACTGGGATTAGCATACTAGCTGGATGCAGGTGGCAGAGTTTGTGGAGACTTGTTGCCTTTGGAGTCCTTACTTGGACTTGAGGGTCCTGGCTGGGCTAGTGAGCCTGATATGCCAGGGGTGTCTTAGTTTGACTGGGGAAGTCATGATCATGATCATAGTCATTGGCCCTTTCAGGGCTCATTGATCCTTTCTGACTTTGAAATCCTGGAAGGAGGAGACATCGCTAAATTAGGGGGTCTTTGTTTGCGGAGGGTGCCCTCACTGCTCTTCAGGATTCTGAGTTAACTCTCTTGGGGTTCTTTTTTTTCAAACACATTTTTATTGATTTGTAATACGTATAGACATACATGAGCAGTTGAAAACTTAACAGGTGTAACCTCACAACACTAAAAAATCCCCAACTACAAATATACAGTAGGTCAGTATTATTATAGGTCTGGCCTCACAGTGCCAAATTGAAGCAATAATAGTGGGTAGGTAAACCAACTCAGTAGCAGCATAGCTCATGAAATACATCCGTGCTGGGTATTCGTTCTTTGTGTCCTGTCAGTTTTTAATCACAAGCCTTCCTGTCGTAAATATTCCTAGGACTCCTGCCATGGGCACAAGATCTTTTCAAATCTTTTCAGGCACCCTGTCACCGTGTACACCATTTCTTCAGCCTGCATGCACCAGTCCACATTCCTCGCCCATTCAGCTACTCTAGGAATCTCAAACCTGCCCAGTAATGGAATTACGTCCTTCTGGGCATGATGAGGGCAGTCTTATGGAGTAGGATTGTATATTGCGGTATTATCTGGTCTCCTCAGAGCCCCAGACTACTGTTTGTTTGGTCAATTCCCATTCCGAACCAATTACTCTATTAAAAATTAGTTTTACCGCAGTCCAAAAACATTGGAATTTTGGGCATTCCCAGAGTGTGTGTATCAGTTTGCCATTTTGATTGCACTCTCTTTCAGAACTGTGTTTCAGTATTTCCCAACTTAAAGACACAATAGCAAGTGTAGTAGGGGCAACGCAACATTTTGTCTTGAGTCCATCTAGCGATGGCTGATAGCAGTCGGGGTCCTTAATATTTGCAATATCACATACTTATGGAGGGGTGCTGCAAGTACTCGATACTCCAGTGGTGATTCGTCTGGAACATTCTGCATTTGGGATTTGTATTTAAATAATGCATGACAGGCCTGTGGGTACTTATGATGTTCGGAGTATGCAAGTTCATTTTGCTGCCTCAGATCGCCAGATGTCAACATGTTGTGCTTCCCCAAACATCCCAAACTTTAGCTATCTTCAGGAGATCCTACTTATGAAAGCCCTCCATCTTGTTACATCGTTCAGAACCTCAAAATCCCATAGCAATGTCTCCCGAATACTTTTTGTCCCCATCCCATCACTTTATTCACCCTCCTCCAGGTCTTCTTGACAACTGTAGTTGAAGTATGGACAACCCGCACACCTTCCTGGCTATACACTTCTCACCAGTGGCCACATGTGGCCATCACCCTTCTGTCAACCTGCAGTGGGCGCCCCTTTTGCTCACCTAACCCCAAGTCTTTCACCACTGGTAACTATGCAGCACCGGTAATACAATTTAATGTCTGGCAAGGCTTTTTTGTGCTCTTAAGGCTGTACTCCCATCAAAAAGACCCCTAAGGGCACAGAGGACAATCAGTGAGGGCCCCCACCCCACAGTAACAATCTTGTTATTGAACTGACCAACTGAAAAACACTGTCTTGAACTACGTATGATGTGTTCTGCAACATGTATAAAAATATGGCAGAGCAGTCATTTTATATAACACAGCTCTCCCCATCATTAACAAGGGGAACTTTTGCCAATGCACCACATCTGGCTTATATTCACTAAGGATCAGACTAAGATTTTGGTACATAAATCCCATTGTGTCCCCAGCAATAAATATTCCAAAGTATTTTTCACATGTCCATTGTAATGAGTAGAGCCAGTGCCCTAAGGTGTTCCAGTCAAAGAGTGTGTACGCAGTCAATTGTTACGTCTAAGTATCTTGCAAATATCTACAATATCTCCGAGGCCCAGGATACAGGAAGTATGTCATCTGTATATATGGAAATAACATCCTTCCATTCTGTATCCCATCATATGCTTTGTATGAGAGCATCTGTCCTCACTCACTCCTCTAGGGGTCCAGTTGCAAGAGCAAACAACAAAGGAGACAGCTAGCACACCTGTTGTGTGCCTCGGCCAAGCCTAAATTCTTGGGAACTGTGCCATTTACCCTTGCCCTAGCCAGTGGATTGTTGTAGAGCAACTGGACCCATCCTCTAGTTTGAAGCCCTTTTCTGTAACACCACCATCTGTTAGGGCCACTCAAGAGACTCAAATGCCTTCGTAGCATTGAGACATAACAGGACTATTGCTTCACGCAACAACCCCCTCCTGTGCAATAACCTATCAAGCTGTCTGGGGTTTGATGAGTGGGCCAATACAGCATGAATCCAGAGTGGTCCTTAGCCACCAGGTTCTCAGTGACTTGGAGAACCAGTTGGCCAATACCTTGTGTTGGACCTGGCCTTTTTTCAAGGTTATCCCCAACCTTTTTGCCTCCCTCCTCCTGTTTTTCTTCCCTCTTTTTGTTGGCTTTAGGACTCTGGGCACTTTACCACTGCTGATCAGTGCTAAAGTGCATGTGCTCTCTCCTTTAAACCTGTTTTGGTCCAGAGCTCGCCCCCCACGTCCGCAGCACCAACCTGCTGTGTCCTGCCTCTGACCCCCGCCCACGCTGCTGCTAGCGTGTTCGAGGCCCTCTTCCACCCGCAGGCATCCTCCTGCGCCTCATCCCTGGTGTCTAGTGGGCTCTAGTAAGCTTCACTTGACCCGTGTGCCGCTTTCCGCCTTCGTCCTGTAAGTGTTTTTTCTCATTTCAGCACCTTGCCTCCTTGCGCTTCTGCCCCCGTCGTGCCCCTTCTGTTTGTGCCACTTTTCGCCGTCCTGTAAGTGCGCTTTACTGTTTTCAAGCGCCTCGCCTCCTGCGCTTCTTCCCCTGTTGTGCCCCTCTGATTGCTGTTTCCCCGATTGCATACTGTGCCATTAGTGTTTTACTATGTCTGTTTTTGAAATTGTGACTGTTTTTAAAAATTTGTGCCCGACTTTTTTGCCTTGTTTTTCGTGTTTTCGCCCCTTGTGCGCTCCCCCTTGCTCTCCGCTCCCTGCCGCTGCCTCCCTGCGGCCCCGCCCCCCTCGCGCCCCCATTCGCCGCTCCCTCCCGCCTCCCAGCTGCTCCTCCCTCCCCCCTCCCTTCTTAATGGCTGGCGCTGCGCGTCGCAAGTGAGCGACCTCTGACCTGTTTTGGTCCAGAGCTCGCCCCCCACGTCCGCAGCACCAACCTGCTGTCTCCTGCCTCTGACCCCCGCCCACGCTGCTGCTAGCGTGTTCGAGGCCCTCCTCCACCCGCAGGCATCCTCCTGCGCCTCATCCCTGGTGTCTAGTGGGCTCTAGTAAGCTTCACTTGACCCGTGTGCCGCTTTCCGCCGTCGTCCTGTAAGTGTTTTTTCTCATTTCAGCGCCTTGCCTCCTTGCGCTTCTGCCCCCGTCGTGCCCCTTCTGTTTGTGCCACTTTTCGCCGTCCTGTAAGTGCGCTTTACTGTTTTCAAGCGCCTCGCCTCCTGCGCTTCTTCCCCCGTTGTGCCCCTCTGATTGCTGTTTCCCCGATTGCATACTGTGCCATTAGTGTTTTACTGTGACTGTTTTTGAAATTGTGACTGTTTTTAAAATTTGTGCCTGACTTTTTTGCCTTGTTTTTTTGTGTTTTCGCCCCTTGTGCGCTCCCCCTTGCTCTCCGCTCCCTGCCGCTGCCTCCCTGCGGCCCGCCCCCCTCGCGCCCCCATTCGCCGCTCCCTCCCGCCTCCCGCCTCCCGCCTCCCGCCTCCCAGCTGCTCCTCCCTCCCCCCTCCCCCTCCCTTCTTAATGGCTGGCGCTGCGCGTCCGTGCCGCTGGCGCACCGGAGGTGCGCCAGAGGCAAGCCCGTCTGCACCCGTCCGCGCCTGGACCGCGCCCAGCGCCACCCCCTCTGGACCTCGCGCCCCCCGCACCTCCTGCTTCCGATACTCGTCCCGCAAACTCCTGCCCCTCAACCCTGGCCCCTCCACAGAGTGCTTCCTGGCCACCCCGAAGCACACCAAAGGGCCTTTTTCCTGCCGCACCTGCAACTTCTCCTGCAACAGAACTACGAAGCCAGCAACATCCAACACAAACCACCTGCACTGCATCCTCCTCAATACACGCTCCGCACGAAAACACGCCATCGAGCTCTGGGACCTGCTCGACACCACCGCCCCAGACGTGGCCTTCCTGACCGAAACCTGGTGGAACGACTCTTCGGCCCCTGACATCGCCATTGCCATACCTGACGGATACAAGATCACCAGAAGAGATCGCACCAACGGAATCGGCGGAGGGATAGCCATCGCCCACAAATCCACCCTCAAGATCCACACCCACACGGACGACACCCTCAAGACAGCCGAACACCTCCACTTCCAAATTCACACGGACCCCAACACTACCCTCAGAGGAACCCTCATATACCGCCCTCCAGGACCAAGAGCCCCCTTCAGCGACACCGTCTCTGACCTCGCAAGCACCCACGCCCTCGCCTCTCCAGACTACATCCTCCTGGGAGATCTCAACTTCCACCTGGAAAACAACAACGACTCCAACACCGCATCACTGACCACCAACCTCCTAAACCTCGGACTCCGTCAACTGGTCAACACTCCCACCCACATCGCCGGACACACGATTGACCCCCTCTTCACCTCAAGCAACCACATCTCTTTCAGCCACACCTCCGAATTCCACTGGACCGACCATCACTGCGTCCACTTCACCTTCAAGAAAAACACCGAACACCACCACATCCCTCTACCGCCTCACCGCCGCTGGGGAAAAGTCACCGAAGACCAACTAACCAGCACACTCACCAAAAACCCACCACCCGAACCCACCGACCCGAGCACCGCCGCCATCAACCTCCATCAATGGATCCTCAACTGCGCCAACACCTTAGCCCCACTCAAGAAACCCACCGCCAACCAAGAAAAGAAAAAACCAGCATGGTTCACAGCCGAACTGACCACCTCCAAACGCACCTGCCAGAAACTCAAGAAGAAATGGATCCTAGAGCGCACACCTGAGAACCTTGCTACCCTCAAGGACGCCAACCGTGAACACCACCAACGGATCCGACTCGCCAAGCGCGCCCACTTCACAGAACGCCTCAACAACAACGCCCACGACTGCAAAGAACTCTTCTGCATCGTGAAGGAGCTCTCCAACCCTAACGCCAAAGTCAACGACGTCCCTCCCTCCCAGAAACTCTGCGACGATCTCTCCACCTTCTTCCACCAGAAAATCGCAGCCATCCACGACAGCTTCAACACCGCACCTCCGCCAGACCCCACCCCCGACGACTCCTCCAACGCCTGCCGCCTCACCACCTGGACCCAAGTAGACGACACCGAAACCCTAACAACCATGAATTCCATCCACTCAGGCTCTCCCACGGACCCGTGCCCACATCACGTATTCAACAAAGCCGACGCCACCATCGCCCCCAAACTCCGCAAGATCATCAACCGCTCCTTCAACTCCGCCACCTTCCCAGAAAGCTGGAAGCACGCAGAAATCCAGCCCCTCCTCAAGAAACCCAAGGCTGACCCCAACGATCTCAAAAACTTCCGACCGATCTCTCTCCTCCCTTTTCCAGCGAAAGTCATTGAGAAGATCGTCAACGCACAGCTCGCCCACTTCCTAGAAGTCAACTCCATCCTAGACCCCTCACAATCTGGATTCAGACGTAACCACAGCACTGAGACCGCACTCCTCGCCGCCACAGATGACATCAGACAACAAATGGACAATGGCGAAACCTCAGCCCTCATCCTCCTCGACCTATCTGCAGCTTTCGACACAGTCTGCCACCGCACCCTGCTAACCCGTCTCCACGAAGCCGGCATCCAAGACAAAGCCCTCAACTGGATCTCATCCTTCCTCTCCGACAGAACCCAGAGAGTCCGACTCTCACCCTTCCGCTCCAAAGCCACCAACCTCATCTGCGGCGTCCCCCAAGGCTCCTCTCTTAGCCCAACGTTGTTCAACGTATACATGGCCCCCCTCGCACGACTGGCCCGTCAACACAACCTCAGCATCATCTCCTACGCCGACGACACCCAGCTCGTCCTCTCCTTGACCAAAGATCCGCTCACCGCCAAAACCAACCTCCACGAGGGACTAAAATCCATCGCTGAGTGGATGAGCAACAGCCGCCTGAAGCTCAACTCCGACAAGACAGAAGTCCTCATCCTCGGACGCACCCCCTCGGCCTGGAACGACTCCTGGTGGCCCACCACCCTCGGACCCCCTCCCACCCTAGCCAGCCACGCACAAAACCTCGGCGTCATCCTCGACTCTGCTCTCACCATGTCCAAACAGATCAACACCGTCTCCTCTTCTTGTTTCAACACCCTCCGCATGCTCCGCAGGATCTTCAAGTGGATTCCAACAGGAACCAGGAAGACGGTGACTCAAGCCCTCGTCAGTAGCAGACTTGACTACGGCAACGAACTCTACACAGGCATCCCAACGAAAGACATCAAACGACTCCAACGCATCCAGAACGCATCCGCTCGCCTGATCCTCGACATACCCCGCCGATGTCACATTTCCCCCCACCTGAAGGACCTCCACTGGCTCCCTGTGGACAAAAGGATCACCTTCAAACTCCTCATCCACGCACACAAGGCACTACACAACACCGGACCCACCTACCTGAACACCAGACTCAACTTCTACGTCCCCACACGTCAACTCCGCTCTGCCAACCTCGCCCTCGCCATCGTCCCCCAAATCCAGCGCAAGACCTCTGGCGGCAGATCCTTCTCCTTCCTCGCCGCCAAGACCTGGAACTCTCTCCCCACCTCACTACCCCAGACCCAGGACCTCCTCACCTTCAGGAGACTCCTCAAGACATGGCTCTTCGAACGCTAGCAGCACCCACCCCCCACCCCCCCCAGCGCCTCGAAACCCTGACGGGTACATAGCGCGCTTTGTAAATTCTTGATTGATTGATTGATTGATTTCATGACTGGCTTACACCTGCTTGGCACATTTAATTTACCTGTAAGTCCCTTATACAGCATTATCCCATATACCTGTAAATGAAATGCTACTAGTGGGCCTGCAGCACTTCTTGCGCCACCCACAGAAGTAGCCTTTCAAACCTGTCACAGGCCTGCCACTGCAGGGCCTGCATGTGCAGTTTACTTCCACATTGACTTGGCATTTAAAGTTACTTGCCAAGCCCGAAACCCTCCTTTTACTACATAAAGGTCACCCCTAGGGTAGGCCCTAGGTGGCCCTATGGGAAGAGTGCTGTGTCCCATTAGTGACAAACAGACTATTTGGTTTCTCACTGCTGTGAGGCCTACTCCTCTCATAGGCTAGCATTGGGAATTCCCTTAACCGTTGTTAAGTGATAATTTCTGATCTTTGAGGAGTAGCGTGTGCATGCTTGGTATGTTTGGAATGGTAGCGAAAAATCCTGCTTATCGGTGTAGGTGGATTTTTCATTACTATTGTGGAATTACCACTTTTAGAAAGCGGGCATTTCACTGTGCTTATGACTTGTGTTTTGCAGGCTGACTCCAATCCACATCTAGGGTAGATTGACAGCTGTGCTTTGTGCATACTTCCAGACATCCATTACACAGGGAGGATTGGGGTGTAACAGGATTACATCTGCATACTGAACGGCCTTCCTGGACTGTGAGAGAGGGAGGCAGGGCACACTTATACTTGTATAGGCTGTGTCCTGCTCTCACACAAAGTGCTTTTTTACCCCCTACTGATGTCTGGAGCCAGGGCTGCGGGTGAAAGGGGGTGATGTGCACTTCTAAGCTTCTTTTGAAGTTACCTCCACATCAAAGACATTTTGAATATAATTACAGGGGCTCTTGCTCCATGTTTTGAAACACTGCATGGACTTGTAACCAGATGCTGCTGTCCCTACAGACTGCACATTGCCAGAAGGAAATGTTATGCTGCCAGGCGAACCGCCATTAAAATGACTGCTTGTTATGCTGACCTGCTGCCTGCTAGGTTGTTATTGGGACTGTCACTCTGACAAGTAACTATGTGCTGGCCTGCCACTTGCTAACTCCCTCTGTTCCCCACAACTAGTGTTCTCTAGGGTCTTGCTGATCGCCCCCTCCTCCCTCAGAGTACCTTTGCCAGTGGGACTGCCATGGGTTCTGAGGCTGACAGAACTCAACCCTGCAAAATAGCACATGAGAGGGGCTTATATTTCCTTCATTCCAACTAGCACATGGTGAGCGCTTTACTGCCTCATAACACGTGCAGAACATTTTCCTTTTGTGGCTCGTCAAGGCATGTGGAGCACTTCTCCTTATTGACCAGTGTATGGCTGCTCCACTACTCATCGGGGAATCCCAGATGAGATAGAATTGACCAGGACCAGTGTCTCTTGTACTTTGAAGGGCAGCCGTGGAAGGGAAGCTGGCGTGAGACCTCTGGCATTGCTTAGGAGGTCCTGCGCTTCCGTCAGTGTCGGAGGAAAACCTCCCATGTCACCTGATCCCACCCAGGGGTTTCAGGCCATCCTGGCACCAGTGAAGCTCACTGGGATAGCTAGGCATCCACCATGGCATGAGACGGCATTAGACTCTTGGCAAGGGCTGGCTGGAGGTTGATGCAAGAGCTGCCTGGCCGAGCAGTGCCTCATGGGCCAGAGTGTTCACCTCGCAGCCCAGAAAGAAGACCTGCGCTGATGGATACAGTGATCATGTGGCGGCCAAGAAGAAAGCAATGCAAATGACATCACAGCAGGAGGCTTGTTCCCAACGCAGCCCTGCTCAGAGAAACCAAGGGAGGTCTCCTGCATTGAGCTGCAGCCCTTGAGCTTCCTGCAGGAGCACCGCAGGTCCGCGCGGAGCTGCTCCGGTACTAATCTGCATGTGGGAGGCCAGGTGGGGCCTCCTTGCTTTCGCCTACCGTGTGTGCCCCCCAAAGCTGACATACCTCTGGGCACTTTTTCGTTGTCAGTCACGGCACGGGTGAGTCCTCGTCTGAGGCCCCCAGAGTCTGTGATGACTTCTACCAGCTACCTTAATTTGTGTGGTAGGTGTGCAGGTTTCCCTGTCACCTACATGTTAGGAAAACTACCGTTACATGTAATAGGAGCACAAGAATGCTGTGTCCTGTAAATTAATGGCGACATTTGGTAATTCAGGTAACTTTTCATGACCTGATCGGTGTGCCTTACCACAGCATGATAACCTGTTCCATTTTATGAACTAAATATCCACTGAGGTCGTGATATTTGCCATTTTGATTCTCACATGGTCAGGCTTTGCATAGGATGCACAGCAGGGATGATGAACAGCAGGAACGATTAATGTGGGTTTATTCTATTATCTGCTGCATAACTAGCCCTAATATAGTGATTTAGGTCGTTCTGCCTTACCTTGTTTAGGACAATGAGTACTATATGACTGCCTAGTACGCACAGTAATTTTGTTTTATGGTGGTTGCAACATATAGGTCTCTCTCTCATTGCACTCATCATGATGTGTGACGAATGCCTAGTTCGCAAAGTAATTGTTGGTTCATGTTGTGTTGGCCTATGTTTATATGCAATATAGAAATCTATTTTTATAAAATCATGTGTGGAGTTTGTTTTGTGGTGCATTTATTGTGTCACTGGTGCGGGCTTCTTCTTGCGCAAACACTTTACACATTGCCCCTGGGGATAAGCCTGACTGCTCTGTGCCAAGCTACTGGGGTGAGCACAGGTTATCTTTGGTGTCTAACTGACTTGCCCTGATTAGAGAGGTGGGTTCTGCCTGGCTGAGGCGCATACCCTAGCCAACTAGAAACCTCATTTCTAACACTTTGCATGTATTTTCACCTCTATATTGAGTAAGGAAAGCGGCTACTAGGAAGCTCAGCCATCTGCAGGCCTACCCGCTCTGTGTATGAGGACAATATTGGCTGTCCTAAGATCTCTCTATAAGCACTCCTCCTTCTGGGCCTCTATAATCATTTGGAGAAGAGGTTTGCTGGGTTTCCAACCTATGCTTTTGAAAAATTCAGGAGAGAGTCCGTTGGGCCCCGTCTTCTTCCCTGCTTTCAGCTCTTCTAACCTCATCCACTTCCCTTACCTCCTACTTTTGATGTGTGACTTTGTGTTCTTGACTGAGGTTGTGGAATTTCATAGTTGGGTTTGGGTATCCTCCACAAATGTAGGACTTCAGACTTAGCTCTGGAGTCCTGAATGGGATACAGCATCTGTTCCTGGTTAGGCCAGGCTTACATGACTGTGCTTGGAGGTACTATCTGGCTGTGAAGGAGATTGTTGCTTTGGGGATTTTGGTTGGAAATGCGGGACATTGCTTGAGGTTTCTGACTCTAGTGTTCTCTCTGTGTATTCCTAGCTGGACAGGAAGGTGTGGAGAGAGATGGAAGCACCATGGATTGGTTTGGGTATACTTTTAGGGGTACGGGATGGGTTGTTCAGGCTTGAATTAGAGGTCCCAGTTTGGAAGCATGTTGTTTGTGTTTCGGCTCATAAAAAAGAGTTCTTGTTGTTTCTTAATATGTTGAAACCTTTTTCCTCTTTATTTTGGCAGGTGACCCAAAACCCTAGCTATGTGTTCCCACTACAGTGCTCAGATCTGCCAGATATCTCCCGTGAACATCTGGAGTTTGCCTTTGAAACTCTGGTGCATCACCTGCAGCGCCTCTTGCAGGAGTCAGAGGAGAGTTCAGAGGTCAGAAGTCGAAGCTCACAGTTTGTGTCATTTCTGTTACATGACCTTTATGTCTCAGTTGTGTAATTTCTTTTCTTTTATCTCGTCCTAAGGTGTATTTTCTTTCACGTACCTGTCCTTCAGGTGTATGTCCTTTATGTGGTTCTGTTTCTTTAGGTCACCCGTCTTTAAGATGTGTTAGTTCTTTTAAGGTACTTT